>NC_064408.1:81355000-82642500 GCF_023375975.1 Astyanax mexicanus | reverse complement strand
TGACACCATTTGTAGTAGTGGTAACCTTAATTACCTTATTATCCTCAGTTACTTCCAAATATTAGCAACATATAGTAAAATACTTATTATTACTCTGCTTACCATCATTTTTGGAAGAAAAAAACAACATTATAACGTAATATTATTGCATAGAAGACATTGATGAAAGTTCTCCAGAAGGCACCTAAGACTCTAAGAATGACTGTAAGACTGTAATAATGTAACAATCATTGCTTTAATACTAGGTATCAGCCTTATAAAAGTGCATCTTCAGCCTTTGCAGTCTCACAGAGATTTATTTTACTGCGCACTATTAGGGTAATTACGGTAATTTCACAGCGGACGCAGCTCTCCTGGTCCTTCGTGTAAATTCTCTGCTGTGCTGATGCTGCTGATGGAGGAGGATTAAGAGAGACTCTGCTGCTTTCATATTTCTGTATTTGATTGAAAATAAACTAGTAATCAAGATATTGAGATCTTTTCCAGCTGATTTTACCCCCGGATCAGAGGAGGACTCCTCTGTGGGTTGTTAACCAGCTTTAGGATGTGTGTTAGCTAGCTAAGTTAGCTAGGTTATGTGTGTGTTAGTTAACTGGCTAAGTTAGCTAGGTTATGTGTGTGTTAGTTAGCTAGTTTAAATGTGTGTTAGTTAGCTAGGTTATGTGTGTTCGTTTGCTAGCTAAGTTAACTTTTATGTGTGTGTTAGTTAGCTAGGTTATATGTGTGTAAGTTAGTAAGCTAGGTTAAATGTGTGTTATTATAATTATTATTATTATTATTATTATTATTATTATTATTATTAATGTATATTTCCCTTTATAATACTGTGACATGATCTGCCGTAACTCCTAAAGAAGAACACAGTAACTCCTCAGTAATTAGTAATTAGTTACCATGTTTCTCACTTTATAATACTGTGTTCTGATCTGCAGTAACTCCTCAGTAATTAGTAATTAGTTACCATGTTTCTCACTTTATAATACTGTGTTCTGATCTGCAGTAACTCCTCAGTAATTAGTAATTAGTTATCATGTTTCTCACTTTATAAGAAGAACACAGTAACTCTTCAGTCATTAGTAATGGGTTACCATGTGCTGCTGTTAACTTCTGAAAAAAGAAGACAGGGACCCCTTATTAATTATCTATGAAGAACACAGGGATGCCTAGTCCTTTATCTAACACAAATATTTATTCATTTAAACATGATTTCCCCCAGAATAAGGATGTTGGACACAACCTACAGTAAAGCTGTATGTGAGCCATCACTTCTACTGAGCACATCTCCAGGAGGACTGAAGAAGAGCACAGGTTTAGAATAAACGCCTGTAACACACTGACAGAACATTACAAAAATGGGGGTTAAGCAGACTACTGCACATTTCAGTGTGTCTAACATTTGGAAGATATTGAGGATACTAAGGTAAGTAAGGTTAATATATGATAAGTGGTGTCACTGACTTTAATATCACCACTGATAGAATAACCTGCAGCAGCAGATAAACACACTGAGGCTAGGGTCCGGCGCTGTGGAATTACCGTAATTACCCTAATAATGCGCACTAAAAGTCTGTGAGACTGTAAGGCTGAAGATGAACGTTTATAAGGTTGGTGCTTAAAATTAAAGCAGTGACCATTAAAACAAAATTGAGTATAGTCAGTCTTATAGTCTTAGATGCCTTCTGGAGAACATAAATAATGTCTACTAGTAATAATATTAAGTTATAAAGTTTAAGCAGATTACAACACACTGTAGTATTTTACTATATGTTGCTAATATTTGGAAGATAATGATGATAATAAGGTAATTAAGGTTACTACTACTACAAATGGTGTCACTGGCTTCAAATATGCCTTTAATATCACCACTAATAGAATAATTGTTTGTGTAGACTGATTTAGATCTATAGTTCCCCAGGTGGGATGTAAGGGTTTTCAGTAATTAATGTTGATTTGAGCAGTAATTAATAAGTAGTTATTATAAAGGAGATATAATTAGTAAGTAGTTCTCTGGGAGATATGTAAGTCTCAGTAATTATTGTGAAGTTAATAGTGAACTACTATAATCATTAGTTCAGTACTATCTACTGAGTAATTATTCAGTACTCCCTGGTAGTTAATAGAAAATATTTAGGTGTTAATGCAGCACTATTAATTAGTTACTGCTTAGTTCCTGCTTAGTTACCTATTAACTATGGAACAGTATTATAAAGTGTTACCAACTTTCAGTGCACATTTAAAGTTCTCAATGTCTCGTTTTTTAAATGTCTAGGCTCTCTGAATTCTACCAATGAAGTGTGAAGCTTTCTAAGTTTATGCCCCTATAGCGCCCTTTCTAAAACCTGTTCAGAGAAACTGGAAAAAATCTGTAGTTTAGAATGCTGTCTGCAAACCGAGGTTGGATATTCAAGAAAGGCTAGTACTTGTAATTATGTTTCAGTACACCTGAACTCCTTTAACTCTAGCATGATCATGCATCATGTCACAAAGCAAAAGTCTCAAGCTGGTTTCAGAACTATGCAGAACTATGATTGGTGTACTTACTTTTGGGAGTTATGATACTTCATGAAAGAAGTGTGTTTTAAAATGATTATTTTAGTGCAGTGCCTCGACAGGAACTCAGAGTGAAGAAGAATGGAATGTATTCAGTGAAAGCAGTGTAATAGCAGTTTTGTGCTGGAGCAGCCATGTGACTTTTAGTTTTGGTTTGTGAGTGCTGTGTGTATTCTGAAGCACATCCTGTCTGAATGGGGATGTATGTGAGTGAAGAAAGTCAAAGGCCTGAGGGAAGTTTGTGTTCTGAGCTCAGAGATCAACAATGAGGCAGCTCTGTCCTGCCACTCACGCCGTGCTCAGTCTAGTGCCACCCTGGAGCACCAGCATTCCAGAGTAGCATGTGTCAACAGGATGTCCATGTCAGTCAGCTGATGGGAAAGCAATGGCTCAGTGCCCACACCTCATCTCAGGAAGCAGCTCTCTTTAGCCAGAGAGACCAACTGATAAAGCTAAACTAAGGCAGACAGGAAACTGACCGCACCACAAACTTCATTGTCTGAGAACTGCTGGCGGCAGGGATGAAGAAGAAGCTGCAGGCTGTGAGGAAGCTCTCCCCTTGAGCTGTGCGATGATGGGTAATTAGTTCTGGATCACAAACCTCAATCCAACTTCCTCTAAAGGTGTTAGACAGTGATTCTACCCTCCAGAGAACTTAGTTGTACTGTTCCACAGTCCAGTGCTGGGAGGCTTTATGCCTCTAGCTGAAACATGGCTTTAGGCGGCGTGACCATATCTGTTAGCAATGCTTTCTTAAAAAAAATAATATATTTATAATGTCTGAGAGAGCAAGTGTTAGATTGTAGCGTTTTTCAGAAGGAGGGTAAACGTTTTCAAGGACGTTTAACTAAACATTTAGACTAAAATGGGCAACATTTATTGAGCTACACATACAGAAGTAGTGTGAAACTCATGTAATGCATGTGTAACACAACATGCCAGACATCTGAGCAAGACGTTGTAGAGGTTCCTAATGCTGTCCTGCATTACACAGAAGAGCACTGTCCTGTTGGAACACCACACCAGTGTGCGTTCAGAAACTTCCTTTGACAGTCCAAAGTTACATTTACATAGTCCTGCAACCAGTGGGCCTACCTTTTCTGAATGCACACTCTGGTGCATTATTCCAACAGGACAATGCTCAACCACATGCATGCAGCTAATTATGTGAAAGTTGCTAAATTCACCATTTAGAAAGGATACAGCAGCCAGAACTGGTTTGGATAACTTTGGTCATGTCTGTGTCTTCAAATGAGCAAAATTAAAAGCTTTCAATCCCATTTTGCCAACATCACATCTTCACTGAAAGACTCATTCAGTTGTTTCACAAAGTAAACCGTTATGGGCAGAAACTTGCCCCAGCTGGATGAGATGGCACCACTTTATCAGTGTGGAGCACAGCTGCTGGCCCGGCCCAGCTGAGGGCCAAGTCTCCCTTCTCCAGGCCAGAAACGCAGCAGAGCCATTCCACTCCAGCCTGGTCAACTCCCCGGAGATTTACACCAGTCTGGTACATGTGCAAATATGAGGCAATAACGTTTCAACCAGCCAAGCACAGAACATAGCAAACATACACACAATGAAGGCCAGTATGTGTACACCGCATTGTTTCTGTGCTGTGCGATGACCTTTTATTTCTGGCACTGAAACAAGCCAGTATCAGACATTTGGTTGCTTATTAGCATGTGCTCACAATGAAATCAACAAACCTCACCCTTTCACCCAGGTCATTTTAATCCACAGCTCAACACATTAAAGACAGATGTTACACTTCCTGTCTGCGAAAGTGGACTAACGTGACCAACTCTGAAGATAAAGTGCAGCAGCGCCCAGGATTAAGCATCGCAGGGTGTGGGGATATACAAACAATGTACATAACGTGTCTTTTCCCCCTGAAACACATTCATAAAAATACAAGCATTGTGGGGTGATCTTATACATGTACCACAGTACAAACTGAAGGTGCACAGTCAGTCTTTGGAAATTTACCAAAATGTGAAGCACTCATGCGACATGAAGAGAAAAACAAAATCATTAATTTAAAAATATTCCCTCTAACAAAATCCAAACCAATGTACAGCATATTTCAAGGCACCAAAGGATAGGGGCAGGGGGGAACAACAGGAAACACAATACAAATGAGAAATACATCAGTAATACCACCCTGATGATAGCCAGGGCCTTTGGCTCACACTGACAGCAGACAGAAACAGCAGGTGTTATATGAATGTTCATGGGCTACCACGCTGACCTTTTTCATTTTTAATTTTCTAGGTGAATGGTATTTTTTGACCTGAACTGCAGTGATAGTGTGGTTTGTATTAGAGGGACACTCCGACCAGAATGAAAAAGCCTGCTTGACTCCTGGTTTGATTGGTGCTGCTGTAGTCTCCTAAAACAAGACTACACAAAGTTTGGCACATTGGCAAACTGTGGTCTACAGACATTTACTTTGGCTCATTTAGAACATTCAAAACTTGATAAGCTCTTATTTTCCTTATCAAATCTGAAAATTTGGAGCAAATAAAATATTTTAGAACAGTTGGCTGGTGTAAAAACACCACATTTTCTATGGTAGACTTGGCGGCAATACCCTAACCAGGCAAGTCCTTGGATAAGACTCCTAGCAATACATTCTACAGTAAAATGTTCCAGCAGAACATGTTACATTATTATCCACAGTGACTTTGTATATTTGTGCATTTAAATAATCACTAGCTTATACATCTAAAAGCTCACTGCCCATCTCCCTTTGAGTCATTGGTCTTTATTTCTTTTCTTTTTGGCCCTCAGCCCACCACAAATCTTTGGCCACCAAAAGTCAAGTTTAGGCATGTCTGCTATAGATTTTTTTTTTGTACTGAAAATGCATACTGAAGGTGAAACAATCTTTTATACAAGTAATTTTGGAATAAAAATATATCTTATATTTTTATTAAAAAAATTGCTGAATTTTTGCTGAATTTTTGAATAGAGGAAATGCGTAAAGCTCAAACCAGCATTTATTTAACCAGAACCAGACCAGCATAAACCAGCTGTAAACAGACCAGCATGCGTGTGTTTCTGGAGGAAGGGTAAACACTAGTCAGTGTCTGGTTTAAAATTTGTGAACATAATTAGACATAATCTCTGTTGGATTTTTTTTTTTAATCTGCTTTGCTGGAAAAGTAAAAGCTGCGCTAATGCTATCTTGGTTGTGGCAAATGCATACAGGTCACAGGCTAGTCTAGCAGAATTGGTTAAGCTCTGTACAGATTCCCTATGGCTGTGATGTATTTGCATAATGCATGATTGATATATTATATAGATCTATAGATAGAGAGCACATATGAATTAAAGCATGAACAAAGTTAAAAAAAAAAAAAAAAAAAAAAGAACTGCTGAGGTTTGTTTAAACAGTGAGGTTGAAGGACGCATATTATTATTAAAATAATATATTAAACAGCAGTTTAAGGCCGGAATGTCCCTGTAATCGTTTATTTTCTTCTCATGTAGTTGGAAGTTAGCTAGGCTAGTAGCTAAGGTGCAAAGCATCTTTCCTCAGTTGAAATGGAAGTTATTTTGTACATGGTCCCTGACAAACACAAAACGAGCTGAACTGAACTAAACTAAACCTGACAAGCACAATTCTACTGTACAGGAGTGAGAGAGCAGTGTGTGAAAGTCCAAACACACTCCCTGAGAACAACAGTGACAAACACTTCTGCCTGAACGTGTCTATATGCATGATTGTCATAATTTGATACAATAAGGCCCTTGAGACTGACTGGAGTCGTCCGATAAGGGGCACATTTTCGATACAGTGTTTTTTTTTTCTTTTTTTTTGGACAATTAACCAGTGGGTCAAGTAGTGCTTAAAACTGATATGCAGCATTAAAGCAGAACATTCACAAACTACTGTATACTGATGGATATAAATCCACGATATTCAGTGTAATATGTGTTACAGCATAGAAGCCTGCAGGGCAGTGATATCTGAACGATTGTATAGTGACCCATGGTAAATGCATATAATTGGTGCAAAGGGTCCAGGTACGTAACCTTGTGTGCAAAGCTCAATTATACCATGGGTAAAGTCAGTAACATGCACCAGATGAGTCCGAAATATGGTGTATATATATATGTATATCTTTTTAAACAAAGCAAAAAAACTAAAAAAAAAAAAGGACCTCATGATCCTTTAGGTGCAGTCTTTAACCAGCATGCATTTTGACATGGTAGATGGGTATCTGTCGTGACACACAGATGGCATGGCAAAAATCTGCAGGATAAAAACTCAGCAGCAATGGCGCGTCATCTTAAATTGGCACGCATTCACACACACCCCTGCAACGCTGCAGCTGTCTCCTCAGTGCAGGCACACTCAAGCTTTTGTTGATGATGCAAATTCCAGTGGATGTTGGCACAGCATTCTGGTATGGGGGACGTTTTGGGATAGGGATAGGGAGAGGAAGGGGGGAGTGAGGGACAGGACTGAATTTATACAAACCCCTACCAAATCCCTGAATTATCCCACTCAAAAGCCATAGACTTAAAGGAACACTCAAGCTTCTCTCTACAAGCTGCTGCATCTGTATTTATCATTGTCCTATTCCCCGACACATTTACTGTACTTAGAACAGAACAGAAAACTGCTGACTCAAAATAAACTCTTAAAATAAGTCAATCAGCAGGTGCTGAGGGGAATATGAGTCAGCGTTCGTTTACCGAATACAGGGAAATGTGCTAAAAATCACTGTCCATACTCTCTGACCATATGCTACAGATGTGGCAGATAGAGATATGCTTAAAAAAAGTCAGTGTACTCCTTTAAAAGCAGTTTTTTCACAAACAAACCAAGCTATAAAGACTAAAATGATCTATAAAGCAAAAAAAAAACTATTATTCTACACTTCATATACAGCATCAATCCCCCCCTAATGTAACTCTTTGTAAACAGTCCGATTTTCCACATATTTCTGAAAAATCCTGAGCAGAGAGTAAATGGCTGTTGCTGTTCTGCTGCGCCGCGGAGACATCATGGCCCCGGCCGTGGCTGGAGCACAAGGCCGAGTGTGTGGAGGGGAACAGAACAGATGGAGAGCATCCATGTAGACTTTGTTTTGCATGGGCTGCAGTTCAGTGAGCTCACTCTGTGATTATTCCTCCCACTGTGGCAGGCGTCCTGGCACACACACTGTGCTCTGTATGTGTGTGTCTGTGTGTGTGTAAGACAGAGGATGATGAGATACAGCCTCAGCACAGCCAGCGTCCCGACCCATTGGAGTGTTTCCTGCGCTTCTTGCAGATGTAATAAATGGGGAATGCAAACAGACCTGAGGAGAGAGCACAGACAGTAAAAGAGACTTTCAGAACTGTAATATTTTTACATACAAATACAGCGCTGTTTCCCACAGAACAAACAACCTGAATAACACTGCTTTTAGATGGTCTGTAAGTCTAAGAATAAAATAGGGATATCCTGGGCCCTACCTAACACTCTGCACTAGGTGCGTCGCGATGCTCATTGCTATGTTACACCCTGCCAACAGTCTATTTTCATCATTTAAATAGCAAGGACACTGCTTATGACTATATCTACACTGATGGGTGTGGTGGTCTGGAAGTGAGGTTTGTTCAGATAAATTTCTGCCGTCTTGCTATCTTGGCCAAAAAAACACAGGTGCGCCATGGACTGATTTGAATCCTGACTTAAACAGGCAACAGTCAGACTTTGATTGCTCCTGCTTGTGCACTTTCACAGTGTAAATGCACAGCTAAGTTTCCTCTGCTGAGAAGCACGGAAGCACTGCGCCGTTAAGATACCAATCTGCCACAATCAGAGCACACCTGGCTCTCAAAGGGAATGGCAAGTGACACTGACTGGTTTGTTTCACGTTACGCCCAAAACACACCCATGATTAATTAAGAGAATTAAAGTTATTATTATCAGAGAGTTCATACCGTGGCATAGACAATTAGAAACGTGTGTCATAAGTATTTTGCAGACGCACTTATTCAGAGCGACCTACAAAAGTGCTTTGTTGCTTACTTCCAAATATCCATGGCTAGTTTGTACAGCCTAGGATCCAGAGATACACAAAGCTTGATAATGTTTAGAACCCTTGGAGAATTATTATTTTTTTTTTTTAAAGATTCATTTAGGCACTTTTTGAAAAGATGAATCTTCAGTCTGCGTTTGAAGACCGCAAGTGACTCTGCTGTTCTAACATATATATATTTATCTGCTGGCTGCTCCACATTTAATGTTAATAACATTAAATAACGATAACACTAACACCGACATAAATTCCAATAAAATAATTTTGAAATGAAATCCTTTATTATCCCACAGCGACAAACTGGGAATTTTAAGGCAGAGCATTATAGCAGCAAACAGAAGAGAAAATAGAAAACATGAATCTAAAAACGATACAATTTGAGGACAATGGTTATCAGTATGTATGTATGTGTTGTTATGAGATACTAGTAAAACTACACAGCCAGAATATTCAAAAAGGTCTACAAATTATCACTTTCATACTGGGACCTACTGATTCTAGCAGCCATCAGTGGAAAATTACCTAGCATGACTGAGTGCTTGATGAATAGAAGCAAAAACTCTCATAAAGAAGAACAGAGTATAAAGCAAATGTAAACAGAATCCACATGGGAAAATATTTGCAGCAGGGTGGAGCAGATTTTCCTTACCTATGACGAGAGCCAAGGCACCAACCACCACCACCAGAACAATGACCACTGGAGCCATCAGCACTTTACTCACTGGAGAATAAGCAACACACACAAACACACACATCAGTAAAACCCCTGGCAATGTTCTGGGTTTACTCAAGTATGAACAAAAGCCTGGAAAAGAGGCTGACATTTCAGTGCTGTAATTGTTCTGCAACCTGCTTCAGGCCGGGAATAAATAAAACTAGATCAATGAAAGCGTTACTGTAATGTTTATTAAAATGTCACAAACTCAAAATTCTTGAACCCAGGTTTTTGGATTACTGTGACTGTAAGACTGGTGCATATGTAAACTACATTTTGAATTTGGTGCATTGATTCTATGGAAAATAAACCAATAAAACTAATAAATGCTTTTTATTTCAACCTCCATTGTGGAAAAGTTTTTTCCTTCTCCAGTAAAGTTGTCATTCTGAAAAAAAAGGGGACAATAGATGGACAAAAGTATCCAGGCCCCTTTCTTATTTATTGTTAATTCTGTCTGACACAGTAATGAGTCATTTTCACTACTGTCCAGGAAAGGCTTTTACTAGACTTTGGAGCATTTCTTTAAGGATTTGTCGTGAGATCAGGATGTTTGTTTGTTAATGAGGTCAGAATTTTGGATCCTGCCCAGCCCCCTTTCTTTAACTCGTTCAAAAAGTAATGGATGGAGCTCCATCCTACCAGAGAACACAGTTCCACTGCTCCAAAGATCAATGCTGTAGTTCATGCCTGGCATTAGGCATGATGTTATAAGGTTCAAGGGTCCATGTTTATCTGCTCCAAAGAGTCCTATTCTATTGACAATACTCTTCTATAGGGACTATAGGGACTTATTCTGTGTCAGCAAATCTGTGTTAGTGACGGGTGCTGCTAATGACATTCAGAAAAAGGGGTGTTCACAAACATTTAGACATATATTGCAATTGTGACAGCAATGATGATTAAATACATTATATTTTTATGACAAAATGGGCAGTTTTTCAGTTTAAGTCCTATTTAAACAGGATTAGTTTTACACAGGCAAGTGGGATAATCTAATGCTACCACAGGAAGCCTGCAATGTTAATCATCGATTTGTCTCAGTAAAAATGACAGAGATGCTTCTTGAATAAGCATACGTGTACAAGTGATAAGATTGAAATATAGTATTATACAACACTAGTTTGGCCACTGATTTTTAAGACCTGCTTGAATTGTGGAATTTTGCAGAATTTACTGACCTTCACTTTGCCACAGAAACATGACACAGATACTTACTTTAAAACATGTTTAATAATTTTTACAAGTGCTATACATTTACCGATGTGGCAGATTTGTGACTAAATTACTAAGATACATCAGTAAATATAATATTTCCCAACCTCTCCATGCAAAATAAATCCCATCCAAACAGGGCTTCAGTTTTTTTTATATGTAAAGTGAATTGACATAGGAAAAACTCTACTAACCATTAATACTATTAATACTAAAAAACATTTTTCAATTTTAAGTAACCCACTAAAACACTTAATTGAATGTGGCACTGCTCTTTCACTAGCCCTGTCTTTTCCAGTCTGTTTGCACTAAAATTTAAATGTCATAAATATAGTCTATCGCAAAAATGACTTCAAGCAATATGTTATATTTTTAGCTGGTGCTCTGATGACCTGTATGATTCAATTTTCCGCTAGCATGAAGACGTTCCTCTGTAAAGGTACAGGTTTGCGTTACTTTTATAAACCTACAGAAGTCATGCAAACACTGGTCAGCCAAGCAATGTGCCTCAATTCTGTCCACAGAAAGAGGAACTGTATGCAAAGTTGAAATTCATGCTTTCTCTGCAGCCAATGGTGCATCAGACGGTTTTCCTGAAAGGCTTATCAGGAAGATAACTACTAGCACGGACCAGTTTAATCCACACAGCTCTGCCAGCTGCCTCAGCTGAGCAACAGAGTTCTTTTGTTTTTGTTTTGAGTTCAAATTAGTGTGAGTGCACAGAAATAAAAGCTGAAATACAGGTTCAGCATTTTTTATACCAAGTCCAATTGAATCACATGTACAGCAACAGGCCTGCTGCTGCCACTTCCAGTGACTCATGGCTCATGGAGTTTGCAGTGATTAATTCACCACAACAGGGAGACTCCCTATAGCTGAGGCTAAAAAGGACAGGTATACACATGTGGATGATGCCTGCAAGGTGTGCACAACAGTAGAACACCCAGCAACGTCAAAATACAACAATAAACCGATTATTTGTTTGAAAATTCCATAGAAAATTGCTGAAAATAAATGATCTTGACATTTCAGTCTTACATGTTAATCATGCTCATAATAGGCAAATACCACATGGCCTTATTAATGATATCTAGACAATCGGCAGATAGAAGTTTCTATTCATTATAGGGAACATTACTAATTTAGTTTGAGACAATCCTTAAGAATTAGTTAACTCTAGTGTGGTCACCAAATTAGAATTTAGATTTTGATTGTAATTGTAATATTACACTGATCAATACCAAATGGTCCAGAATAATTATATAACAAAATGTTCAAATAAATAATAAATAAAATCATTTTTGTCTGGACATAAAATTGCACTGTAATTGGAGGTAAAGTTGAAATCCTTTAAGGAGAAATACAGTGTGAAATGGATTTAAAGTGTAGTAAAACATGATAATGACTACAGGCTTGTTGAAAAGCCCAACTCCGTTCTTCCCTGAAATACGGTGTTTTTAGCAGATGCTCCCAACAGGCTTACAGTGCTAGCGATAGGGAAATAGTGCTGCCCATGCAAAGAAATCACTATTTTTACACCATTAACAAGCTCAAAGTAGAGCTTGTTAACAGGCCCCCCTCCCCAATCATTAGCATTGTAAGCCTGTTGGGAGCAGCAGCTAAAAGCTCTGTATTTTGGAATGCTGTGGGAGAACAGAGGAGGACTATTAAACAATGACAAAAAAGTAAATTCCATACTTTAATCTTTAATCTGTTGTTTTTAATCTAATATAAGTTACAATATTGTTTTTCAGTGAATTAGGAGAAGTGAGCATTAAGCAGGCCTACCACAGACTGAGCCCCGGACCAGCCGACGCAGGTGTGGTTTGTCCGGCAGATATCGGTACTTGCAGCCAAACACGCTCAGGTTAGAGGTGTGGTCTCCGAAAAAGCGCAGGTGACGATATTTCTCCCCACAGCGGTAACAGAAATTAGTGTTGCACTGGGTGCAGGTCATGTGATCACAGCCCTCTGTTCTCTGAATGTGGATCTGAAGGAGACATTGCACAGTTAATAAATATCCTATTAAAGAAATAGAACATTTATATATATTTGGATACCACATATACAGAAAAGCTTAAATATAAATAACCACAGTCAGATACATTTAGGTTAATAGGAAGAGAATGTTCAGTTTTAAAGGTGATGATTCAACTGCTACATTTTTGGTATGTATTTATGTATGTTAGTTGATTGGTCTTTTGACATGTTTTTACACTGATGGCCTAACCTCAGCACTTCTTACTTTTGTGCTTCAATACCCATCCACTTCCTGTACCTACTTCCTTTCCTGTCATTGTTTGGAGAAGATCTTTCATGAGCCATGACCACACAGACAATACCAGGTGTAATAAAACAAAAAGCCTAAGCGAAAAGTTAATATAAATAGTGACATGCAGATTTAAAAAAAAAAGTGATTAATAAAAAGGAAAAAAGCATTGATCTGAAGGGGCAAGGCATTCCAAACAACCTTCTGGACATTCTTAATAATAATACTAATAATAATCATTAATATAAAAAAATCAAAATAATAACAGATAATATTGATTAAAAAAATTACAAATGTAAGCTTTATGACAGGGACATTCAAGAGACATTTTAGTTAGAGAAAAGTTCGTCAGGCCAAGGTCCAGACCGTAGTCATTTTTAATTTGTGTTGTGATTCAGTGCTATATCCTGTATACTGAAGAAGCCTAGTAGTTCTGTAAGTTACAAATACTATTAAGTATATTTCAACAATATTTATTGCTTTAAATAGGCTTGTTTGCTGAACTTGACCAGAATATCGCCTGTGCGTAATCCTCGCTCCAAATCTGCACAGATCTGATTGGCTGAGGAGAGCGTTTGGTGATCTTACACCACACGTGATTGGTCTGTGAGTTTACTGCGCCGCAAAGCATGTATACCATAAAGACAAGAAACGTTCTGCTGCTTTAAATGAACACGGTCAGAATTAAATCCTTCTCAATAGTTTATTGGTTTGGGTCCCCACTGGACATTGTCTGGGTCCGGGTCCGGGCCGTGGTCTGCCTATTATTGACCTCTGCTCTATGATTTTAGATGGGATAATTGAAAACAAAAAATGGCTGTTTTACAAATAATTAAACAGAGAGAGGTTTAGTGTCTGCTGGAATCCCACTGATGTATACCTATCTACCTACCATAAGAGGAACATTTTTATAATGCTTTAATTATGTGAGTTTAGGTTAGGTGTTATTAGATTTGTGTAATAAGTAAACTCCTCTTGAGCATACTTTGCACGTCCAGAAAAAAAAAAAGTACCAGTAAATGCACAAAAAAATCTTCCATGCTAGTGTTTGGCTACTACTGTGCAAAACCTGATACTACACAGCCTGCATGTATTTACTTTTTGTGACATATCAGAGTCACAAGAAGATATTTTACACATGATTCCGCAATGAAGGAGCAGTTAGCATTCCTTTGAATGCCCTAAATTAGAAGTCATAACATGCATGTCCTGGTAAAACACTGATTACTACTGCCAGTGAAAGAAGCATGGTGTAAAAAAAGGGCTGTTGCGATGACAGAGATTTACACCCCTATTGATCTGTTAGAACCGACACTTCCCCGTATTTCTTTTACTGAATCACCCCGTGTCACAGTGAGAAATTTGTTCTGTAGAACAGCTCACAGATGCTTTAAATGCTAAACACATGAGCTCTATGTAAACTGTTTATTTGAAACTACATTCATTCAACGACTTCTTGTAAAGACCTGGCCCAGGACCAGGCAGAGGAGGGACGTTTATTCCCCGACTCAAACTGCTGTCACCTCCAAGCAGCAGGTCAGATTTATTTTCCTACTCAAACAACTGAAATCTACCAGCAATAAATGTGTTTTAGTGCATAGAGCAAAGACTGCAGATGATGCATGAGTGCTTGAAACAGAACCCTGACAGCCCTGTGTAAATTCAATCCAGAAAAGGCCTTCTGTTCAGAGCGTCAACTTCCTGGAATGCTATGCTTCCACCGATGTTATGTGAGAGTGAAAGAGAGACAGAGAGAAGGGGAGAGGGAGAGAGAAAGACAATACAAACATCCTCTTTCACTCCACTGAATGTTGTGATAGATAAGGGGACATGCAGCCTAATGGTGCTCTCCATAAACACCAAAACGTAACATGTAATACTGATAACCAAAAGTAAAAATTTCAAACATGAAATTTTGTTTTTGTTTTGCAGTTTCATTTAAATTCCATCAATTTAATGTTGTATTAAGTGAATCATCAGTGATCAGTGAAATTCATGAAATTCACAGACCTTCTTAGAATGAATGATTAACAGTTCCTTCATTTCTGAATCACGTACAAAGATACACTCCCCCAACTTTTTCTCTGTAAAATCCTGGTTGATTTACCTTGCTGGTTGTGCTATGCGACACAAACAGCTCAGATTATTCTGCTTCTCTAGAGTCATATACTCTGTAAAAAGTTTAAAGCAGGAGAACATAAAATGATAATTTTGATAAACTGAGCATTTACAGAGCATTGTCAACTTAAGTTAAAAGTTCTCTTATGTCTAAAACTCAGTTTGATCTAAAATGTATATTAAGTTAAGCTAACTGTGAAACAATAACAAATGAGCAGCTGAAATTGCTGTACTGTTTTGTAAGATCTTTGATCTGTTTCTCTCCCCTTCATTTTTTTTTACTATACTATCACATGGAGAAGGCCTTAGAAGGACTATTCTCTCCTCAGCCCTACTCCTCACCATGTAGGGCTGTGGTGTTGATGAGGTTTAAACGTTGGAAAACATGCAGTTAAACAGTTGTGCCACTCTAGAGCTGTGAAACCATGTACATACCATGTGACCAATAATAGAAGGATTAACTAGCTAGTTTCCTGACAGCTCGGCTATAATTCAGCTACTCCATGTAAACAGAAACGTCCTGCAGATGGTCTGTCCCAGGCAAGCATGTCAATCACTTAATTTCTAAATATAGTTTATTCCTGTTTTTTTTTTTTTGCATGATCTAAATTATTAAGTTTATTTGTTTGTACTGAATACGTCCCATATAAAAAAGGCAGTTTGTTGAACATTGTATTTTTAGAATATTAATAGTGTTGCTGCTGAATCACCACATTCAAATCAATCTATACTGTTTTTTTTACTGCTATTTGTATTTTTCTGTGGTACCCTCTGTAGTAAATTGTGGAAGATAATGTCAAAACTGTTGTCAATCAGATTGTCCAACACAGTGTACATAGTATGGACAAAAAAAATATATAGAATTGTATCTAGAATTTAATGTATTAAATAAAAATGCTGATAAGATTAAATGTTAAGGTGTGTTTGCATGCGTATGTGTGTGTGATGCACTACCTTGCATCGAGGACACTTCTGGGCATTCCTCTGGCCATGTTCGATGACGCTGGCCCAGTGACGCAGCAGCTTGTCTCCCTTTCTGTACTCACGACATTTCAGGCCCTCGTGCCACGGGGCATGGCACTTAAAACACCACACAAACTGGCACTTACTGCACTGAATCTGGGACAAAAACAATGCAGATTTAGAACACAGAACCCCAAGCTGCATTATTGCTAATATTTAGCTATAGATTCTCTCAATTTCTTGTTGGTGCGAATCCTGCTAGGTAAGGATTACTGCAGTCTCTTGAGATGTTTTAGCCCATTTTTCTTAAACTGTGCTTCATGGAACATCTGAGGGTTTTTAAATTTTACTGTATAGACTAGGGCTGGACGAAATGGATTTTTTTTTTCTTCAACTTTTGTTGCAGATTTTATATGGGAACTTGTTTCATTCAGTGCCATATCCTTTATATTAGAGTAGCCTAGTAGTTCCAACAGCACATTATATCATTAACAACTGAAAGGCAATTCAAATGACACTAACTAGAAACAAAATAAATAACATGGCTACAAACAATAGTAGCAATTATTCTGTGTACTTTTGTATGCCTATTTATCGATAAATACCATGAACAGAACAACTCAATGCAAAGAAAGAGAGAAATCTGGTCAGCTAAATGTTGGCTATTACTTATATCCCTTGTTAGCCTTATTAGTACAGTCAAACATTAGACATTAAACACACATTTTTTATTAAGATCATTTTACGGATCAAGTTTTATTTTACCTTATATTTGTGCTCAGCCTTGCTGGGTGCCTGTAGGCTGCGTCCTTTCAAAGAGGTGAAGAGGCTGCACTGTGGACATGGCTTAGTGCTGGAGTCCAGTCTGCTCAGCTCCAAAAAGTACTTATATTTGGCCAGTTCCTCAGAGGCCAGGTGTGTCACCACCACACTCTCCTCTAGAAACCCACTGCATTCTGTGATTGGACATACTATGTCTGTCCGGCCCACAAGAACCTGCGAAAAGAGCAAAAAAAAAAAATAAAGTTTTCAGTGAGAGGAGAAAACTATGAACCATATGACCAAAAAATACGATGTGACCAATAATAGTAGGATTAACTAGCTAGTTTCCTGACAGCTCGGTTATAATTCAGCTACTTCATGTAAACAGAAATGTCTGTAGATGGTCTGTCCCAGGCAAGCCTGTGAAGCACGTAATTTCTAAATATAACCATGCTTTCTTATGATATACCAGAATAAAGATGTAAAAAATAACAATTTCTGAGGGAAAATAAAAAAAATGTACCAATAATACCACAGCAACAACTAAGAAAAATAATATGGAAAATTGGAAGATCTTGTCATTAACCTAAAAGAGCACATGGTGACGTATGTGTAACAGACCCTTTAAAAGATTTAGAAAGTTCCTTTTTTCAGTCACTTTAACTCAAAGTCTTTAAGTGAAATATACGGAACATCAGGGCATTGTGTAAATGTGTGTTTGTTTATCTGACCTTATATATAGAATGTAGGAGTGCAGGGTTAATGCTGAAGATGAAACTAGCTCATTTTAAAAGTGTATTTTAGATTCTGTTCCAATCATTTTACAAATTAACATACTTTAATTACATTTTTACATTCCATATAACTAGTTAACTTGATTTGATACAATTTACAGAACAAACTGATAATATACAAGTAATCTTTTTTTTGTGTCACTTCAGAATTGTTTTCTTGAAATATTTACAGTCGTGTGCCCATAATAAGAAAATAACATGAATGATCTGCTCACTGAATTGATCTGATTCAATTTTGAAATTGGGATCAATATTCAGAAATGGGTCTGGGCTCTAATGGGTTAAAACACACTAACTACTTCTAACCTCATTTCCTTCTTCCCCTCCTTCACTCCTCTATCCCATTATTCCCCTTTGACCTCCTTTTATCCCTATCCAAAGATGTTTTACCTTTAAACTTATTTTACATTGTACTTGACTATTGTAAGTCGCTTTGGACAAAAGCGTCTGCCAAATGTAATGTAATGTAATGTAATGTAAAATGTATGGGGATGGGTGGAGCTGTACTTCATAGTGCAACCAGACAGTAACCAGACACACTGTTCACACTTTCTACAGTTATTGGATTAAACATGCTAATTTAAATGGTATATAAAAATGCACTAGAAACACAAATGTTCTGAATACCTGAAAATGTAACAGTTGTTAATGCAACATGATAAATAGATTAGCTGGCATAATGTATTGTCCTACATTAAAACATAGATAGTAACTTAAATTCAGGATATAAAGCTCAAATCACATAATCTTAATATCATAATACAAATATTGCAATAATAATGAACAAACAACATTGAAACTCAAAAAAGAAAAAAAAAATCATACAGCAACAGGCATATAAAAACAGCCACTTACAAACTAACTTTAAATAATCTGTAACACACAGGTTAAAACAGCTAATCTTATTGGTCAAAAAGCCCATCTAAACATTAGATTATCCACACATTAGGTCATCCAGAGTATCTATTTAAGAAAAAAAAAACAGGATTTTATAAATTATTACTGAAACTAAGGACAAAGCGTGTTGAAAAGCTCTGAGAGATGATTACCAATTCAAATGCCCCATTGTACAACAGAGTACCTGAGGTTCCACAGGGTGAAAGATCAGTGTTTTCCTTTAAAATCACATCTGGGACTGACATAATCCGTGGCTTTGGTGGGCACAGTATGCAGGAACGCAGCTGAGGGGCTTGTTCTGACTAAATTTAACAGCTGAATGAAGTGTAAGGAGAAGAAGCATGTCTTCCTGCACAGTGACCTTTCCAAACCTACAGTAAAAGACTTCAGGGATTCCTTCCATTTGTGCTCCTCGCATTCCAGTGGAACACACTCCAGCTCCCTATAAAACTCAGAAGGCCATGACTGTACTGTAATGACAAGGCTCAGGAGGCAGTAAAGAAGAATGTGCATTCCGACTACTTTCATATATATGAGAATCCTGCTAAGTTAGGAAATGAATAATCAGATAACCAAGAGAAAAAGAGCAAGATTATTCCGAAGAGATAATGAGGTAACAAAAAGCTAACCTGTACAAATGTCACATGCTGCTGAGAGCTTGTAGTTTAGTGGATGGTGTGCCAACGTGATAGTTAAATTTGCCACTGTGTTTAAAAGGAGCTTGTCTTGCCTAGATTATCTGAAATTCACTTCCATGCCAAAAGTCTTAGAACAGGAGCTAGTATTATGTCCCATATACATGTCTCCTACATCAAATGTTGGAGCTGGCTGATGGATGGCTCAGTCCAGTGATACAACTTATCCTAAAGTCGATCAAATGCACAAAACGTCAAGTGTTGTAGAATCACTAGAAGTCTCCAGCAAGAGGTCCACTACCTTAAAGTAGCATTTTAGAGCCTTTTATGGGGGAAGTGGGCGAAGCATTTTTATACCCTCTTGTAGCAAGACCTACTGTATAATCAGACCACACCTGTGATAATTTACATGTCTGCTGAAGACATAACTGTGTGTCGGTTTTTGTAGCAATAGGGGTGCATTTCTTTTGTCGACGAGTTTAGTAAGAATTTCCATTGCATTTTTATTGGATTGCTCACTATGTAAGAAATTGATATATTTGATACTTTTATCACTCAAGGTGTTTTTTGCAGACTACATTTACTTTCACTTTTTTTAGAGTGTGACCAATATATTAATGTTCTATGTGTTTAACAGCACCAGCTGATAAAGCCTCAATGAAAATAATGCCTATTTAATTGCTACTATAGAAAATCAGGATATAAAAACCGTGCAGTCAGTTGATATTTTAATTGACACAAATCAAATGACGATCTATCAAAAAAGACAAGAGCAGAGTTATAAATCCCGAACACAGGCAGGAAGACAGGACGGTTGCCAATTCACACACAAAACTTTGTAAATCACTTCAGGAAAATAGTCTGTTTCGTCTCTGAAACGTAGGGGAGGATCCTGCAATCATATTTGTGTAAGTTTACTATTATCAGTGGACTAAACATGCAAATGAATATGTTACAAAAACAAAAAAACAAAATGATGTCCCTAAAATAACATTGAGCTGCCAACCGCACAGCTTGGTTTAGGACTTTTCAGTGTGACTATGGTATCATGAGGATCCAATGAATATGCCTTGCACAGCTTTAGACACAGAAAAGGCACGCACTAAATTTTCTTCATTAATTATGCGTGTGTTTTGGGTGTAACATGAAATATCAGTGTGTCACTTGTGATTCCCTTTAAGAGCCAGGTGTGCTTCGAGTTTGGTGGATTGGTATCTTAACGGCGCAGCACTTCTTAGCAAAAGGAAAGTGCCCTGCGGGTTCAGATCATTTACGGGAACAGCAATTTTATTTTATTATTGGTGTAAAAATTTAGATTCTGCACTGTTGTGTGTCCTTTGTAAAGATAGCAATGAACATCTTGACAGGGCTAAAATCAGTCAGTGGTGCACCTGTGTATACGCCAGGTGCAAGGCATCAAAATAAGACTTTTCGCAGGGTGTAAAATATCAATGAGCATCTGACGCCCTTGCACAGGGTGTAAGTAGGGTACATGCCCTTACACACCTAAAACACACCAAGCATAAATATATAGAATATTCATCGATAGTTATATTTCCAATATTCTAATCGTTTCTATTTTAAAGAAAGCAACACACGGAAAAACAGAAGGTAAGCACTTATACACACACACACACAAAACACATCTCAAAAACACTGCAGCTTGTAAATTCTAGACATTGTGATTTAGAGGCTATTTTCTTAGAAGGCCAGTCGACCTGGCCAAGCCAATCTCACATATCTCTGGCACACTGTTATCACAGTGCCTCAGGAGACAAAAAGACCCAAGTGTTTGTGTAAGCAAATATGGCTGATGGAACTCAAAGACTGGAAGGCTGTCTGAGTTGTCAGGCGTTTACTGGGGAGCCCTGATCAGATCTGACAGCGCAGTTAGAGAGCTCTCACTTATCTGAGCCTGAGCTTGGTGGCAGAGGAAGTAGTACTGCTCAGGGTCACGAACCCACTCTCTTCACACCCGTCAGCCAACTACTGATGAGCCAACACAAAGCAACAGTGAGAGAGGCACAGCCAGAAACAGACAGACAGAAAAGGAAGCCATACCATTAATCTGAGCCAGTCCAAACTGAAACACTGTGTGTGTGATAATAAGATGGAATGATGATAATGCATATTTTACATAAGATGGAATGATGATAATGCATATTTTACATTTCTTGACTGCATATTTTAAATACCGGTACTGATCACTTACAGCAACACAGAGAGCTAGCAACACAAATGTACTCATACATTTATTTACATTCTTCTGTCACACAATGTTTATATTTTAATGAAGTATTTTTAATGGCTTCTTAGCAATTTCTCTCATTCCCGTAAAGAGTCTGCATGTTTTATTTCTCTGCCCAAATAAAGACATGTCTGCAAATGTTGCCCTGTGGAGTCAATGTTTAAATGTTGGGCTAATTAGTAACATTATTTCCAGTTATCGCCAAGAAACTCGATATAGAGATTATGATTCAATATATCGCAATATGAGCAAAGTGATTACGATTGTTAAAATAAAAGTTTATGAAAACCTTAAAATTATTAAAACAAACTTATAGTTATACTTAAATGTGTGGGTAAAAAATAAAATCTAAGGTAAAGAAACTTTCACTTTTTATCAATATCAGTGAGATTTAAAGCCAACACTGCTACCTAGTAGTTGGGGTTTAAACAAAACCCAAAAACAACCTGTCTGACACCAATCTTTACATCTAAAATAATAATAAAACAAAAAAATCTGTGGTCGATCAATACAGTCAATACAGTATTGCAAAATAAAAATATTATGATACTTCAATATACTGATATTAAGAGCTACTGTGAACATGGAGATACCAGAACTGCAAACTCAGTCTTCATCTGCATATTCACTCATCATTAAACCAAAAAAGAAACACAGAATTAGAACTGAAGTGAGCTGGCAACAGTCCATCCTAAAAGTCACCAGATTTTTAGGCTCTGTAAGGAGAATACACTACAATGCACGTCTAAAAGCATTTCTCCTCTTGCTCAGTGCAATTACTTACCAGAGAGATATCTAAATCTGTAAACTAACAGACAACAACTTTAAATTACAGAACATAAATAAATATTTTCTGATAAAATGTATTTTATCCACTCCTACATAGGGTTGCAGCGGTAACCGGTTTCACGGTATACCATGGTATTAAAATGCACGGTTATCATACCGTGTGTGTTTGCTTATTACCGGTAAAACGCAAGCCAGCGGAGAAACTCACCCGCGCATGCGCAACTCTGCTCCGCTTCAGCTGCTCAGCACACAGCGGTGAGAACAGCAGAAAGTGCATCAGACTAAACAAATCTCCGTCCGCCTAAAAAAAGGCTAAACTAAAATCAGCAGTGTGGGACTATTTCAGAGACCCGCCGAACGCACCCGAGGATGGTTATCCGATTTATAATCAATGTGGCCGTAAAGTCACAGCTAAAGGTGGACATACGTCAAACCTGTTCTCCCATCTCCAAGAACTCCACCCCGCCGTGCAGCGCAAAGTATGTGTTTAGTTTATAATTTTACTCTGAACATAAATAAAATCTCTTTGTAGTCGTGCACAACCCATGCGGTAAGCACTCGCAAAAGCGCTGAGAGCGCTGAGAAATTTGGGCACGCAGGTACAGGCGTGAAGTGCGTGCTACGACGGATTCACGTGTCCGTGTAAAGGTGCTCGCCGGACTGGATGTGAAAGACACCATTCATTTACATGCGTTAATTTTCAAATTCTGACGTGCCTGTTTTTCATGTGTTAAAACCAGACTCAGAAATAAATCCCCTCTATCTGGTTATATACCAACTTGGCAGTAAAACGGACGTTTACAACAGTTGTTGATCAGACACTGACCCAGGCTCAGTTTATCAGATATTAAATAATTTAAACTTAAATAATTGTACTGAATAGTTTAAACACAGGATCTTTACTTCTTAGAGGACATGTAATGTGTGACACGTGTGTGTGTGTGTGTGTGTGTGTGTGTGTATATATATATATAATTATATACACCCTTAATGACCTTAAGAGTAGTGGAAAAACCTGGTTTCCTTCACCTAATGGTGTACAGTTTATTTTTTTAAGGAGACATTATCTATATTATTGTTCCAGGTTTCTACAATAAATAGTTAATTGAACAAAAAACCTTTGTTGTAATTTCTTTAAGGGTCAGTTTAATAATATATGTAACAAACTGTGATACCGCGGTATTTTCTGAGACGGTTATCATACCGTGAAAATCTCATACCGTTGCAACCCTACTCCTACAGTTAACAAACTAAATCCCTTTTTAAAGGAAATACAGATTTATTATACTAAAATGTCCATTACCTTTTTCAATGTTGTTTTTTTACAGTAATCAAATTAACAACAAAACAGCCCATATGGACGCAAACAGTGAGACACAATGAGGCTATTGAGAGAAAGAGACAGAAAGAGAAAAAGCATTACAACGTGTTTCATTGGCAGTGCTGAACTCCAGTGTTGCCATTTCATCATGGAGTTATTAATGATACTCTCACACACTCACATTTAATCATTTAGCTGATAACATTAACCAGCTGGAAATGACAAGCTGCCCTCCTCCTCCAGCAATCTGGGGCAAAGAGAATAATAGCAGAAGCCATTAAACACTTACACAGAAATGTCATGATGCTGACCTCATAACGCTTTAGGGCACATTCAGTGCAAATCAGTTCTTTTTGGTTATTTTCATACATTTTTAAAAAACAATATTATATTATAGCCACACCTTTTCTTAACAGGTATATGAAATTAAGCGCATAGCCATGCAATCTCCAGACGTACAGAGGTGGAACAGCAGCTCTATGGCTATACTGAAGAGATTGTTAGATCTGCCCCAGCCAACTTGTTTTGGTTTTTGGAAACATGTTGTCTGCAGTGATTAAGCACATGTAACCATCAGTCAGTGAGATGGATAAATGAATACTAACAATAAAACAGCATATAGTGGCAACTGGCAATAATGACACTGACACTGACACTTTCAAATTCCAACACCTTCATATTTTCTGAATCTGAGGGGGTGGGGGTTGCTGACCGTAACCCAAAGAGTGATGTTACATTGTATTTGCCTATTTCCACTGTATTCTTGAAAAATACACAAAAAAATCATCAGATTTTATGCTGACAGCTTTACAAAAACATCATGCCAAAATGGAGTACTAAGCTGATTTATCAAGCAAAACCAAATGCATTCCACTGGCAGTATAATCACAACCACTCTATCTAATTAATGGCAGCAGAGCATGAACATTAAATAATTATTAACTCACTACGAAGAACATTTTTATGGTTAAAAGAAGAATAGAAACTAGATAAACAACTCCTCCTCCATAGAAGTGTTTCTCAGACATTAAATTAAATTTAATGAAGAACCCAAGTAGATAAACCACTGTATTTTACTAGAGCAAAGACTCTTGACCTGAAGGCCAAAAGGCAGATTATTTTTCTTGTATAAATAGAACAGTGCCAGCTAATAAAGATGTTAAGTAGGTAAAAAAAAAAATACATATATGGTACATATATGCATAACACAATACGCATAAAGAGAAAGCCAAGCAGGTGATTGTCTCCTCCATGTGCTGAATCTAAGGGAGGACAATAATACAAAAATATGATATTATAATGCTTGGTTAGAGATCAAACAAACGTTTTATTCATGTTTACCAGAACTACAGTTCTACCAGAGTAGCAACCAATGTTCTGGTTGAGGAGCTGCTTCACAGAGGAGCTGCTTCACCTTCCACGACTGTTTACATTCACTCAAACATGTAAATACCCGCTCTTTGTTCACTGTCTTACTTCTCATTTTACTTCTAAAGTGAGCTAAAGCATTTTATTTTATATATAATTACCATTATATATTACTGTTTTGGTATTATTATTATTATTATTTTAAGAGAAATTATTCAAATTTACTTGCCCTTAAATATCAGGTAAGCCACTCTGGGAACCCATTCCTGTGTGTTAAAATCAGTAAGCCATAACATTATAAACCACCTTCTTATCTTGTAGCTGAATTTAATATTGTGGCATTGTGATATTATTATCCTAGCTTCTGTATTAATCAGTTGATTAATTAAAATAACAATAAAATATTGTATTAAAGGGCCTATTAAATACAGGGATTCCTTATGGATCAAAAGTACCAAGCTGTGATGCAATGAGAAAAAAAAGAGATCCTGTATAAAAGAAAAATATGCATCAATAATCGTTTCATAATTACATCACAGAACTCTGAACTGTAATCAAATCAAATCAAATCATAGGGTGCCTTGAGATTCCCACCTCTAACAATACGCACAATCATGTTGCCTAATCAAAGTCTAAATAAATCAAATAAAATAGTATAAAAATTGCAGGATCAAGCAAAATCAGTGAAGCCTCCACAGTAACCTGATAAGAATAGAAAGGTTTAGATGCAACTATCTATCTGCTCTTTTATAACCCCTTACAGGCTGGAATCAGTTCATTCACAGTTCATAGCCATGCCACTGCTTTTATTCTAATATTAGCCTAGTTCTGCTAATGACTATGGGTACAGATTAACTTTATCAAGCACCACTACCCTTTCCTCGGGCAGGCCCCTGGCACGGTGCCAGTACCCACACTTCCAGCTCTGTTTGTGGACTGTACTTTATCTTGCACACACTCATATACACCCACATGCACAGTATATGCATAAAAGAACCAGTAGAACCAGTTATGATGGCTGCAGACACTTGATATGGTGTGAATACCTAAAGGACAATATTTTAGAAATAACCTTTTACACAGATCTGCCCTTAGGACAAAACAGTCTGTGTTAAAAGGGTCAGGCTTTCATAATCACTACTCATAATCATAAAATGAAACTGCTGGTCACTGTGCTCTACATACTTTAAACTGTCAACAGTTCTAAACTAAGGGCAGGGGTTCTATACATAACCACAGCAAAGTAAATAACCATTTAAACAGTTCTCAGTCTTCATAAATTATTGATTCTAATTAGATTGAAGCATGTTTATTAACAACATATGTCCACATCCAATACTTTTGGGATGAGCTGGAGGCGAGATGGGGTAGTGATTATCATTTCCAAATCAATGCAAACTTTCAAACATAACTTACAGCCATTGAAAATTTGGGCACCCCTAGTGAAAAAAAAGACACTTGATTTTCATTTACAGTATATATACAGAAATCATGGAATAGCGTGTATGTAAATATCATAAAGAGTTACTTCATGGGACAGCTTGAAAATGCCCACATCTGTATCTTGTGAGTAGTGGTGTGACAATACATTGATATTGTGATACATTGTATCATTTTCATTTTTTTAACTTTATCGTATGTGTTAAATAGGCTATTGATATTTTTATTGAAACATTTTTATTGAAAACTCTAAAGACCCGCCCCAAATTTGACTTAATAACTACTTTATTTCTATAAATTTTATTAACTAATTTTACTATATTGGTAATATACAAATTAACAATATATAGCAAAATAAACACTTATTTTATATTAAAATGTACTGAAAAAAGTAAGTTGGCAATATAGTGTATAAAAATATGCTGAATCATGAGCCAAAACAGAGATGTCATTTTTGCTGTAAGTTAAATTGGTCTCATGCAAAATGATTACATTTTTTTTTTATGTTTTATCCTGCTTTTCTTCTCAATTTAGCTATGCCAAATATCTTACCCATTCAGCTGGATTCCCCCTATAACTAGTGATGCCCCAACACCAGGAGAGTGCAGACTAGCACATGCCTGCTCCGACACATGTGAAGTCAGACTCCACCTCTTTTCAAACTACTATGTGTAGTTTCAGTGTACACAGAGGAAAGTGCAGAGACTCGACTCTGATACATCCGCTAACAGACACCTGTGCTGACCAACATCTCCATAAAGGGATCTCAGAGAGAGCAAGGCCAACTGATCTTCTGATCATAGTGGCAGTGCTTTAGTCTGCTAAAGCCCTCAGACACCTACTCAGAGCCCCCTCCTGTCAAGTTTTTGACATTTACCATGTTCTGTCAACTTGCCATACAGAACACAAAGAACAGTTTTCTGAAATCATAAATCAGCTATTTAAATTGGTCTTTTGTGATGCAGCTGCCCCTCCCAATTCCCTTCCAGCCAGAGAGCAAACACTAACACGTCACTTTTTTCTCTCGCTTTAATCAACCGAGGAGCCATCTTAGTCCTCATCGCTCCCTTAGTAGTCTACTACATATTCATACAATACATGCTTGTGAGGAGAGAGAGAGAGAGAGACAGGAGGGAGCTGCACCCAATCAGCTTCAAAAGAATAAAGAATAAAGACATTAAACTTCTCGTGCCCTTGCCATTGCCTTACTAAGAACTTCAAAAGGCAGAGCCAAAAAGTAATTAACTGATCAACTACTTCTGGCTTACATAAAAAGCCAAAGACCTCAATCCACTAAGTACTGATTGCATAAGAGTCCTTTAGGAATAAAAAAAAAATCTAATTGCTAAAAGAAAAAAAAAAATCAGAAAATATGTAGATTTGGACACTGCAGGACATACTTCTGTCTATAAAATGGACAAAAGTGTATTAAACAGATATAATATGAAGCCTGAATGTCTGTTTGAGAGTCATTTATAAATTTGAGGCAAATTTTGAGATTCAGTTTAGGATTTAGTCTGAGATTTAGTATAATTTTTGTATAATGCTAATTGGTGGGGTATAAGCTCTCATTAGCGTTTTGACAACATTATCCACATATCTATAATACAAAACAAAAGAAAAATCTTTGAAACCAGATTTGCAAGCTTAATTTAGGCTTCATTACATAATTAATGAAAATGATGGATTATTATAGATTCTCTTTGCCCCCTTAAAAGTATGTTTTTTCTTTAATCAGGTAAAACAGGTCAAAGTCATCACAATTTCCCCTATTGTCTTGTGGGAAATGGACAAAAACATAGATTGTGTTCATTTATATTAAGTAGATTTCACCAGAACTAACGAAAACTTCATAATATAATAGCTAGGAAATCATTATCTCTTCAGCCTCTCCCTGACCTCTGAAAGATCATGCATATGAGTGAAAATCACATTTGAAAGGCAAGCAGCAACAGGCGAGCCAGCCTTACTCGATTACGACAACTAAATCCCTCTAGAAGGACAACTGGTTTGTATGTAGCCTGCAGACTGCACGCAGGCCATCCACTGAACAGCAGTCTAATGTAATTACGGCCTGGAGAGGCCGGGCTCAGTGATTAAGCAATCAATTACAGTACAACACAACTTCCAGCCTCCGCCCCTGTCTCTGCCCACACGCCAGGGAAACAACCCAGAGAGGAAAACTGCTTTGTCATTAGAAATGCACTTTATATCATAAGTCATGTCTAATTTAATAAAAAATGGGGCATTGTAAAATACAATGCTGATCACTTTCCTATACTCACTGGATTTAAAGAAACATTATGTTGCATTTTTTTACTTTTTTTTTTTAATAGCAAAATCATGTTGAAGCTCTACTCCACAAATTAATAGGTAGAACAGTGTGTCTATTTTTGCTACTCCAAGCTTGGAACGCTGCATTATGTAACTTTGGTGAAGCTGTGTGACCTGAGTAATATGTGTGTTAAATCCTGTAACATTACTTTACTGCCTCTGTAAAGTGTAAGTGTTCCTCCTTGAGGTAAGGAGGAAAGGGGGTAAGCCAGGAGTAATAAATGCCAGTCCTTACATAATGCTCAAAACTGATCAGGGTAGAAAGCAGCCAATCAGAAGCTTTTCTGATTTATAAAAATCTTCTCTATTTTATCAGATAGTTACAGATGCAGCATATCTACATTTTCAAACCACTAGGCAGTGCAGCAAACAGATTTAGAACAGCGTGTAATTGATAGTTTGATAGTAAAGTGTAGTTTGATATAACTTCTTATGGAAGTGAACGTGTTTGAAACTATTTTAGTCTCCTTGCATATACATTTACATATTATTATTGTTAGTGGTGTTAACATTACTGCACTAAACTATTTTTGTTACTATGTTGCTTTAATACAATCTGTGAGCATGGTCCAATTGTCAAATTCACTCCCTCCGGTCCCAATATCCTCTTGTGTTGTGAGTAACCACTTGTGTAATGCTCTTCTGAGTGGTGACTCAAAAGTTGGAAAAGGCAAGTTAAAAACAGTATTGAAACAGGACTTGTGTCTGCAGGTCCTTAAATTAAACAGCAGCAGCAAAGTAAAGCTCTAATTCCTCTCAAGAATTCACAAAAAATATGAACAAGAGCAAAAGGTAACAGTCACAAAGAAGCTAATGTTATACATAATCTAAGTAATGTACGATACAAAGTGATTTGAATGGAATATGCAGTCAATGTTTCTCCTGCTGGACGTTGGTAATGATAAGAAAAAATTGCATTTACTTTTTAGAAATCATGCGATTTTCATGTACAGGTTCATGTGAACATGATAAAAATGTTGTGCATAATGTTGAATTGGTGAAAATAATACATACCTAGCACTTAATGGCAATTAAATACACATTGTAATATGATTAATCATTATAAACGGTGTGTACTTCTGCAAATAAACAGAAATTACTAGCCATCAGTACCAGGGGTGTCACGATTTCGATATTTTATCGAAATCGTTCTAAATTATGTCATGGTCTCGAGCATCGAAGTCAAAAAGATGATCGCAATCCCTCCCTCTAAGCTACGCGCGCTACACAAATGGCGCAGCACACTGTAGCCAACGCGGACATTGTGACTGCTCAAAGAGCAGCCCTTTCTCCAGAGATTGTGGACATTCTCACCTTCTTAAAGAAAAACTTGAAAATATAAAAATAACAGTTGTTTTGTCTAGCCTCAAAGAAAAAAGAAAATCGAGAATCGAATCGAGGCCCTAAAATCGGAAATAAAATCGAATCGAGGATTCAGAGGATCGTGACACCCCTAATCAGTACATATCACAACAATAACATATTGCAACCAAGAAGGAAATCTTATATCGGCACATCTCTTGTCTTTAATCCTGCATAACGTAACAAAAAGATCTGTATCTCTCCTCTAAATAAAATGTCAATAAGATATTGACATAGATGAGTATTAGTAATTGAGCTGGATCTAATGTCAGAGTGGGGAAAAATAAAAAAATGACATTAGTTTGGACACAACACAGTGTTTTTACAGTTTAAGCATGTTTTTGCGCCATCTTACAATTTTATTAATCTTTAAACATGTGTTAGCTTAATATAAAAGGCTGCTGTTCAGTGACTGATCAAACAAACTGTAATATAACGTTCTCTCTCTCTCTCTCTCTCTCTCTCGATAATGAAGGCAAGTCAGAACAGTGGCCAGGAAACACATTACTTCCCTAAACATTGTGACTGTGAATGTGGGCAGGGCTGCCTTAAAACACAATAAGTGAGTGAGTAAGCAAGTGGGAGAGAGAACATTATGGTCTATATCAATATTGTGGCTTATCTGAAGAAACCGCCTGTCATGCGGCACCCTGATGATGCATTTTCCACATGAGAAATGTGGGAACAATATGTTCATGGTCTTTAACAAAGAAAAAGCTGACCACACGCACACGGTGAGTGTTTAGACCATGAAACATTTGACAACCATGTAGAAGACATTAGACCTAGCCAAAAAATGACTCCTTTAATGGTAAGCAAAAGCTAACCCCCACCTTATAAGAGGAAGGACGTGTGTCATCTATCTTATGAACAAAAGGGGAATCACAGGAAGGAACAGATGTGTGAAGAGCAGCTTAAACCAACATTCCAGTAATAATACTGAAAAAAGGATAAAAAGGACTTAAAGTACATTTTAACCATTTTTAAAGTGCTGGAGTCCAAGTACAAATGTGTCAACTCAAAAACTACTTAACAATACTGAGCATTTTTTTAAACTGCTGTGGAAATTCTTAGAACATATGAAACTGTTGTCTGTTAGATATGAAAGGTGCTTTGCAATCACCCTAGAAACTTCCTGAAAAGATGACTACAGTCTGTATATGGAGGAATGAACAAAAAATCATCTAACCAATAAACCAATACTTGTTTAAGTCCTGTACATGATTTGTGAGATTTTGAGCTTTGGGTTGTTTTCCACAGTCATGGCCACTTCCCTCAGCTGGGTTTCCCCTATCACACTACTGTGTGGGTAAATGTGCATGGCATCACTGTGGATCAAAGGTCCTACAAACTACATATCTCAGGATCTGTGCTAAGAAGGTTTTAAATAAATAATTCAAAACATAAAATTCTGCTGTGAGAGTACTCCCACACTCCATACTGAAAAAACTAAACAATCACACCAGCTCTTGATCTGTTAACCATATACATTAGTACTGTTATTGAATTTCCTTAATTAGTGTTTAAGTGTCTTCATGTACTTGTCCCAATAGCAGCAAAATGGATGCTAGATATGTTCCGCATAGATGTGTCATAGGTATTAAGGCCATAGATAGTGCTTAATCATTCAGGAAATCATCCTAAAAACTGTGCTCAAAAGTAGGTCAACTGTCTGATACTGTAGCCCCAATCTCTCCACTGTCTAGAGCTGTACCTGATCAACAGAGCACTTTAACTATGTAAATTAGAATAACACCAAACAGGAAATGCCAGTCTTTTTTATACGATGCAAAACCTTGAAAGCAACAATAAAAAAAAAAAGTATATTCAGCCCCTAAATATACTAAAACAATATATATTTCCATCACATTTAGTTAGATCTATACCTGTGTTTGATGCTGATATAGGTTTTTAAAGTACATTTAAAAGAAAAGTTTCAACACACAATGACACGATTATGATACCATTGTGCAGTTAAATTGTTTGAACAGATCTGTAGAAGCAAAAGTAATAATTACGACTATTAAAAAGAGCTAGTTTCATCTCCCACACTAACCCAGCACACCTACATTCTATAAATAAGGTGAGATGAATGAACACACATTACACACACTGTCCTGTGATGATGGTGATGACAGGATGATCTCAGAATGTTCAGTGTATGTCATTTAGTAATTTCATAAGGTAAAGTAAAGAACAGTGTTGTAAAGAACTTTTATGCTCAGCTTTTATGCCTAGTCATAATTATGAGCTACCAAGTTATAAGTATGAGATACCAAGTCATAATTATCAGATGGTAAGTCATATTTACGAGAGAGTAATTATTTTGAAATACCAAGTCATGAATATGAGATGCTAAGTCATAATTACCAGACACTATTCCCAGACTCATGACTTACTATCTCATAAATATGACTTAGCAGCTCATAATTACTTAAAAATAACTAGTTTTATCTTACACACTAACCCAGCAAACCTACATTCTTTAAATTACATTCACACACTGTCCTGTGCTGTTTCGCTTCATCATTGCTAGGTTACCTGTATGTGGCGGAGTAATACATGGAGAGCTTCATTTACAGTGCATTACCGGCTGATAACGGCACTCACAGGATGCCTTTCAGCCAAATACATTGCCGGGTCGGAACTAACTGTAGTATAAAAACTCATAATTATCTCTTAATTACCACTTAGTGCAGGACCCGTATTTTCTTCCAAGTGGTGGAAATGAACATCCATATGTATACATATACAGGGGTTGGACAATGAAACTGAAACACCTGGTTTTAGACCACAATAATTTATTGTGCCGACGGACAGTTCTGGTGGAAGCAGGAGAGTTGAGGTGCACATTGAATTCTGCCGTGATTTGAGCAGCCGTGGTTTTATGTTTTTTGGATGCAATCCGGGTAAGCACCCGAACATCCCTTTCAGACAGCTTCCTCTTGTGTCCACAGTTAATCCTGTTGGATGTGGTTGGTCCTTCTTGGTGGTATGCTGACGTTACCCTGGATACCGTGGCTCTTGATACATCACAGAGACTTGCTGTCTTGGTCACAGATGCGCCAGCAAGACGTGCACCAACAATTTGTCCTCTTTTAAACTCTGGTATGTCACCCATAATGTTGTGTGCTTTGCAATATGTTGAGCAAAACTGTGCTCTTACTGGTGCAATGTGCAATTAATGAAGATTGTTCACCAGTCTGCTCCAATTTAGCCATGAAATCTCTCACACTAAAATGACAGGTGTTTCAGTTTCATTGTCCAACCCCTGTAAATGGGTGCACAGACAAATACATTAAATGTGCTAGGTACTATGCGTTATTCTCACTAGCATCATCATCATCATCAGTAGTAGTAGTAGTGGGGGGGTTGGGCTGTGGTATATCTACCTGTGAGCTGATGTAAGTTTTCAGGCACTCTTCACACACGGCCTTCTGGCAGCAGTGCAGGGGCCTGGAGTGTCGGTCATCCAGGCAGATGCGGCAGGTCAGCACCACAGACACTGTGGAGCTGTGAGCGCTGGTCAGCACTGCCGAGTCTACGAGGTCAGAGAGGGTGTAGGGGTCCGAGTGGTCGCCCAGCTCTGGGTCTGGTGGGTCTGGTGAGTGTATAGGAGGTAGGAGAGAGCGGGCTCCAGCAGCTGAGTCCTCTGTGGATGTGGTGGAGGTTTGTGAAGGTTTCCTGTAGTCATCGTTGGCTATGCAGTACACAGTGCAGTAGACGTGCTCTTTAGACCTCCAGCTGTCACCTCCACCACCTCCTCCTCCATCACCTCCACCTCCTGTTACAGTGTAGTAATCACTCTCAGCGGTGTCCTCAGACTCAGACAGCTCGGAGTCTCCATATCTCAGCGAGGTGGACAAATCCCACGACTTTGAGTCACTTTCCTCCGCTTCACTCCTCGCCAGAGACCCCAGCTCCAGATCCAAGTCCAGATCCAGGTCTAGGTTTAGTCCTAGATCTAGGTCTAGCTCCAGGTCTGTTGTGTTCAAGCTATCCGAGTCTTTTTTGGGGCTGTTGTCATTGGCAACATTATTAGCAAAAGTTGTTTTGGAGGCTCCCACATTTCTTCTTAAAATCTCCACAACTGAAGTTCTCCTGATAATCTCCTTCTCCTCGCTCTCCTTCCCCTCTCTTTTCCCGTGTTTCTGAGAGTCCCCGCTCTCCTCACTGAGCTCAGCTTTCTCTTTAGTCTCCTCCTGAACCAAATCTCTGCCCCGAGTCCCCACAACTTCTCCTCCCCCCGGCCGCTCCGACACACCGCCGCCGCCGCCGCCCGTCTCTCCGTCGTAACCCAGAAACACAGGCATGTCTCCCCCGTCCGAGGCCGCATTCACACGGCCGGGCTCGCCATCCTGCTCCCGCAACACAGCGCAGCTTTTCCCATTCCGTCCCAAGTCTCTCTCCAAACTCACAAAAACACAAACAACAGCCCAACTGACACGCAGCTACCGCTTCCGGGTGCTCTTGAGGTGGACAAATCACTCACAGCCGCTCGCTGCCTCTCACATTTTACCCGTACCTCCTTAACAACAACAATAACAACACGATCCTCCGTCTGAACTAAACCCCATGCAGCTTCAGCGCGAACCCGACACCCCCACTAAAATCACAGCGCACTGACACGACTTTACACCGACACGTTCAGGATGATTTATCACAAACCGACACCACAGCGGCTCCGGACACACGACTCGCTGCGGCCGCGCTCCAATCCAATCTGCGCCCTTGTCTCCTAAATAGGACACTAGAAAGATGTCTGGGAAAGGTTAGGTTGTGTGTAGTGCACCGAGCTGACGCAGTGGCTTAAAAATGCGCTCACTCATTCAGTGACTGAATGTTAGGAGCATGTGTGAGCTGTTCGTTGGATGAGGAAAACAGCGCAATCGAGAAAACACCGTTTTATAAAACGTTACTGTAACAGATTTTAATCTAGTTATCTAACCCCATCACTTACTAATAAATAACTTAAAAAATACTTTCAGTGACGCATAAATTAATGGATGTGAGAAATGTACAATGTCATTATATGTAATTATATTAGTGGTCAATTAAAATACTAGTATATACTTGTATGTTTGAGGGAAGATAAAGCCAATGCTCGAATAAAGAATGCATGGCATGGTTGAAATATAATTTAAGGAATATCTATTGTTGTTTCAACATTAAATATTAAATGGTTCTGCCAAATTTATAATTTTAACATTAAATCAACATGTCCTCAATCTTCTACCTTTTAAATTTGCATTTTAGCAAAAAAAAAAAAAAAAAAAAAAAAACGGTTGGATGACGGATGAAAAAGTTGGTTTTGTTCTTCCATTTGCAGTACGTGCTTCTTAATTTGGCACCAATTCTTCACCATACCTGGGGGAGTGTTCATGTTCTATTTGTTTTACTGTTTTAGTATTTTTCAAAATCAGATGTTGAATCAGATTGGAAGTGGTGGGTAACATTCTTTATCCTCAGCTTTACTACAGTGCTGTTCGTTATTGTTAACACTCTGTTAACCATAGAATGTTTTTGTTTTAGTGAGCTATGGTTTATGTTAATGTTAAATGTACAATGTTGAAACAACGTTGCCATATCAACGTTGAGTCACTTTTCAAACTCAACACCAAATCCAACATTGATTTAACCATAACATCAATGTTGATTCAGCTGTGTTACATTATCATAGATAACAAAACTGTGGAATCGGTCACTGACAGAGAGGATTTAACAGAATTCAACCCTGCTGTGCTAAGTACAATTTTCTATATGTCTGAACCTCTAAACACTCTCACATATTTAGAACGGTGGAATCCAAAGACTATATCTAAACAATACAAAACATGCTATTATCTAGTGGGCGAAGTTTAAACACTAAGCACTAAGTAATCCACAGTCTGCCACCAATATTTATGTAATATAATAATTAAATATCAATACTCAGCTTTAAAAAAATCTATACAGTATTGCAAAACAAAATATTGTGATATATCAATATTGTCTTACACCCCTATTGTTCACCCACCAACTTATGGGTTACGATTCAGGAGAATGTTAAGAAATAAAAAGTGACCTATGGTCCATTTGCTACTATAATTTCTTAAGAAATTAATCACATTACAAAAGGAACTGTGTTCCGATCTCTTTGACTAAACTGAAACTGTAAAACTGCATAAGACTGTGTAAAAGCTAATGTATCTGTATGAGAACATAGCCTCCCTTCTTGCTAATAGTGGAGTTTTTCTTTTTTCCTTCATTATTAATTCTAGGCAAGGAGAACATAAATAAACTATGACCTACTGTGACTGTCATTTTTATTAGTTGAGTGTTTTAACCTGATTACCTGCTCTACTTTTCTGTGCTAATTCACAGATGATTTAAAAGCTTAATTTCTCCTGAACAAATAAATAATAAATAAATAAATGAACAAATATTAGGGTCAGGTAGAACTGAATGTGGACAGGACAATATCTATATACATTACCAGTTAAATGTTTTTACACACCTTATCATTCAGTGTTTTTCTTTATTTAATGTATTTTCTACATTATAGATTAAAGGTACATTCTGTAGGAACTGAGAGTGAGCTACAAATGGCTACAGCAGTCCAATTTTAAAACACCACAGAGAGTAGACTGCCCTGCCCACCCCTCCCCACACACAAGATACCTCGGGTTGCCAAATTCAGTAGGCTGAATCCACACAATCTACACAAAGTTCAGACTAGTAGGAGAGGCAGAGAACTTACCCAGCAAACATGCGACGTCAGAGAGACGTTCAAATTATGTCTGTATCACGTCGGTCAGTCCAGACCCACTTTTGCACGTCTGGTGGACGTACAAAATAGGTTCAATATCTGCACGTCTGACTAGGACCTCAACTGGACGTCATTGGACGTGCAAGACGCGTGCACTATCTGAACGTCTAAGTAGGACCTCAACTGGACGTCATTGGACGTGCAAGACGCGTGCACTATCTGAACGTCTAAGTAGGACCTCAACTGGACGTCATTGGACGTGCAAGACGCGTGCACTATCTGAACGTCTAAGTAGGACCTCAACTGGACGTCATTGGACGTGCAAGACGCGTGCACTATCTGAACGTCTGAGTAGGACAGCTGTTGGACGTCAGAAGACGTGCAGGATGGGTCCACTATCTGACTGCTGGAATATTTGATTAAAATCAACTAATCAAGTCCACTGGATGTTATCTGGAGGTCCTACAAACGTCCTGGATGTTATCTGGAGGTCCTATATACGTCTCCTCAGAGTCCGGATGTTATTTCGTGGTCCTATGCTATTATTGTAGCTTAAAAATTAAACACAAAATGTGATGATGCAAAAACGTTTATTGTAACAATAATAAAACATGAAACTGTGAAGAAAACTGTGATGAACTGATCTTGAACGTGTGGTGGTTCAGGGTCTGATCTAAAACAGAGATAAATCTGTCTCTCTAAACAACAGTTTTATATTTTTTGGTTTGTTTGTGTTAAAATAAATTAATTTAAGTCCATCTCAGAGTAATATTATTATTTTTTTTTGATGAAATGACACATAAAATCATGTTTGCACGCTGTGTGCGCTATGGAGTTTGGAGCTTTTATTTTGGTGACAGCGCAACACATCCTGACGGACTGGCATGCCCCTCCCCCAGCCATTAGGAGACCAATCAGGGCAAATTACGTATCAGTGTTTTCGTCTGAGGGTGGACTATTGGTTGAAATAGGTGTCAATCACTTTTGTGACGCTGGAGAAAGGCTATGACCTGATTTGATTGGACAGCCCTGAACACCAGCGTGACCCAGCGCTCACGCCATTGGTTCAAAAGTACGATCGAGAGGGGAGAGGAGAAATACAGCAATTCTAAACTCTTCTATCACCCATATTTAGCGTTATACTGACTGTATGTTACACGAGGGAGCACCGTGGTAGGCTAACCAAGAGGTGGTGATAAATTACCTGACTAAATTAGCTAGTCAGTTATCTTACCTGTTCAGGAGAAAATAGCAGCTCTGGGTCGGTCTTGTTGTCTTTTTGAGCTCTAAGTCTCCAACTTTCAAACTCACTGCCAATATTCACTCTTGTTATAGTCCTTCTTTGGTCACTGAGTTTTTTGAGACATGCTGAGGCTTTTTAGGCTGTGTAGCAGCTGAGGTTTAACTGAACCAGCTCTGCTAGCTCCTTTGTTGCAGCACCGATCGCTGTAGTGTAGTGTGGGTGCTGGCAACCTCGGGGGTGGAGTTAGTGTTGGGGAATGAGCAGCAGGAGGAGTCAGAGGACAAAACAAACACAAACTCTGCAATGGAGTGGACACTTAAAATAGGAACGTACTGCTGAAGCCCTGCTGACTCAACATGTTTTCTTAATATCTGATGATACACCCTGATAATTTTATCATTTACTACTGGAAATTAGTTACATATTGGTCCTTTAATTTACACATATGAAATTACATAGTAAACAAAAAAAAAGTTCAGTCTCCACAATTCCCTGATCTAAACCCAGCTGAGATGGTGATTTGTGATGAGCTAGAGCTATGAGCAGCAACTATTGTTCATCACCTCCAGGAACTCCTTCAAGATGCTGAGATTTAAATACCAAGAGTGTTCATATCTGTCCTCAAATATAAATATGGTACTTAGAAGAATCTAAAGTATAAAACATATTCTGCTCTGTTTAAAAATAGTTGTATAGCTTTAACGACTTCAATATTAAATTTACAATGTAAAAAACATAAAAAGTAAGAAAACACCTTGAAGGGAACATGGTGTTTCCAAACTTGTAATTAGTACTGTAAACAGATAGATAGATAGATAGATAGATAGATAGATAGATAGATAGATAGATAGATAGATAGATAGATAGATAGATTAGCTTTTTAGTTAATTATTTAGTAAATTTATGATACATTTATTTATATTATATTTACACTTAACTCTACCATATTTGTTGTCTTGTAATTCTGACTTAACATTCATCTTTGGGTAGCAGCAATCCATTCCACACACCTCAGTTTTAAAAGATCATCATTTTATGGGCAGTTATGGTCAGAAAAACACATTGTGCTCTTTTGAAACAATGAGCTTGATTTGATCTTCTCTTGTCTATTACTACAACCCCTGGCAAAAAGTATGGAATCACCAGTCTTGGATGAGCACTCCTTCAGACATTTCATTCTGTAAAACAAACTCTGATCAAAAACATGATACAATAATAAGGTCATTCCAAAGTGCAACTTGTTGGCTTTCAGGAACACTCAAAGAAATGAAGAAAAAACATTGTGGAAGTCAGTGAATGTTACTTTTATTGACCAACCACAGGGAAAAAAATATGGAATCACTCAATTCTGAGGAAAAAAGTATGGAATCACTCAAATTGAAGGTAGAAAATAAGGACACACCCAGTCAATTTCCTTTCCCTAAATGGACACCTGCCTCAGATTAGATCTGCTCGTTAGTCTGCAGTTAAAAACACCTGCAGTCATGACACCTTGGAGGGCTGCTGGACGAATTAGAGTGTCAAGAACCATGGCTCCAACAAGAGAAATGTCTCTTGAAACAAAAGAGAGGATTGTGAAACTTCTTGAAGAAGGTAACTCTTCACGCATGGTTGCTAAAGATGTGGGCTGTTCACAGTCAGCTGTATCCAAGATATGGACCAAATACAAACAGCATGGAATGGTTGTTAAAGCCAAGCGTACTGGTAGACCGAGAAAGACATCAAAGCGTCAAGACAAGCAACTTAAGGCCATTTGTCTTGAAAACCGAAAAAGTACAACTAAACAGATGAAGCATAAATGGGAAGAAGCTGGAGCCAATGTATGTGACCGAACCGTAAGAAATCGCCTAAAGGAAATGGGATTTCAATACAGGAAAGCTAAAAGAAAACCATCATTGACACCTAAACATAAAAGAACAAGACTGCAGTGGGCTAAGGAGAGGCAATCATGGACTGTGGATGACTGGATGAAAGTTATCTTCAGTGATGAGTCAAGAATCTGCATTGGACAAGGTGATGATGCTGGAACTTTTGTTTGGTGCCGTTCCAGTGAGATTTATGAAGAGGCCTGCCTGAAGAAAACAACCAAATTTCCACAGTCCTTGATGATATGGGGCTGCATGTCAGGCAAAGGCACTGGGGAGATGACTGTGGTTAATTCTTCTATCAATGCACAAGTTTACATTGACATTTTGGACAGTTTTCTCATCCCTTCAATTGAACAGATGTTTGGAGATAATGAAATAATTTTCCAAGATGACAATGCATCGTGCCATAGGGCAAAAACAGTGAAGGCATTCCTTGGAGAAAGACACATTCAGTCGATGTCATGGCCTGCAAATAGTCCAGATCTCAACCCAATTGAAAACCTGTGGTGGAAATTGAAAAAAATGGTCCACAAGAAGGCTCCGACCTGCAAAGCTGATCTGGCAACTGCTATCAAAGAGAGTTGGCACCAAATTGGTGCAGAATACTGTTTGTCACTCATCAAGTCCATGCCTCAGAGACTGAAAGCCGTTATAAAAGCCAAAGGTGGTGCAACTAAATACTAGTGATGTATTTTGAATCATCTTTTGTTTATCTGTTTTTCATGATTCCATACTTTTTTCCTCAGAATTGAGTGATTCCATATTTTTTTCCCTGTGGTTGGTCAATAACATTCACTGACTTCCACAATGTTTTTTCTTCATTTCTTTGAGTGTTCCTGAAAGCCAACAAGTTGCACTTTGGAATGACCTTATTATTGTATCATGTTTTTGATCAGAGTTTGTTTTACAGAATGAAATGTCTGAAGGAGTGCTCATCCAAGACTGGTGATTCCATACTTTTTGCCAGGGGTTGTAGAACAATCTTCAGTGAGACTGTATGCAGTATTATTTGTATACTGGGTGTTCTGACACTAGGGGGGGATAGAGCTGTAAATGAGGTGTGGGGAGTGTGTGGTATGAAGAAAGATCAGCATGCTGCATAATTACGACGTAAAATTGAGTGTTTAATGTAAATTAGCAATGAAACAGTGAACAGTGTGATGTCATTGTGTTATCTGTACATAAACTAATATGAAATTATCCTGTTATTTATTATGACTGCCTGAAGTCTGGAAACTTTCCATAGTGAAGCTTCACCAGGCCTGTAAAACACAGCTATTTTCAGTTCCTCACCTGCTAGCAGGGCTGGATTTCTTTCTTCAGTCTGTTCTTCTGGAAGTGAAAAACTCTTCAGTGATGTTCGAGTCGGGTAAATGACTGACTACACAGTTGATTTAGCTCTGTATTTCAGGTGTTATTTGACACATGTTTGGACACACCCTTTTCATTCAATGTGTTTCACTTTTTTTTAAGAATTTTCACATTGTAAATGTAATACTGAAGACACTAAGAATTAGTTACTAGAATAATTATGAAACTTTTTTTTTTTTAAGTTTATTTGAAAACCAAGAGTATTGAAAAGAGTTTGTCCTGTTTTTGTTGGACGGATGTTGGATGATCACCACCCCACCATATCCCCAGATCATCCCAAGAGTTTTAGATGGAGCACCATCATTCCAGAGAACACAGCTCCACTGCTCCACAGCTTAATACTGGGGTGGCTTTACACCTGTCTTGCTCATACCTTTTATTAGAACCGGGTGCCGGTACAGTGTCATGTTTATCTATTCCAGAGAGTCCTATTCTATTGGCCGTCATTATAATACAGTGACTAGACAAAGCTGTGTGTGTATTTGCACATCTGTATCAGCAGTTAATGTAGCTGAATGCATTCATAAGAAGGGTATCCTTTATATCATATGGTTTTGAACCTTTGGATGGGAAGACAACTTATTTAGGTTTGTAAGAGTTTCTATAAAAGAGCACTAATATTAAATGGGCACTCTGGATGAGCTAAAGAAGTGTTCATGATTTACAGCACCGGTAGATGCAATCGTCCAACATCTGTACCTGTCCTTATTAATGCTCTCTTGTGGATAAATACATTCATATTCTCACAAAAAAGATTCCAATATCTAGTTATCTGTCAGCACTTGAAAAAAAGAAAAAGGCTTTTATTTCAAGACTAAGACAAATGCTAAACAGGTATATACTAAAACATGCAAGGCCTGTACAAAAAGGCAAAAAGTCGAAAAATCAATTAAGAGCGTCATGAATGCTGGTAATGCTAGTTGGCTATTCAAAACTTGGCAATGAACTGAACAAAGGAGAGGATATAAATAGACAGAGAAGCAGGTGAAAACTATCAACAGTCAGGGGACTGAGACCAAGTGAGTGTCACATGATGATGATCAGGAGTGTCAGCTTGGAAGACTACTTGGGAATTATCTACAAATAGCTGTTACTGCAGAACAGTAGGGCAAACCCTGTATTAGTATTACATTTCTGTATTAGAAATGTACCAGGTGTCTACAAACTTTTGGCAACATGGCATATGTTTCAAAATAATAAGTACCTGAATTAATAAGAGCACAGAGAAGAGAATTACTGTCAGTGACAGCTTGATAAATGGAGCAGAATGCAGTTCACACACTGTCAGTAGAGCATGACAGTTGTCTGCTATGAAGGTAAGACATAAGCCAGTCATTAATTAGAAGCTCACCATCGTTCTGCTATCAGTCATGATCTAACGCTCAGTCATAGGAGTATAGACCGAACACCTCAGAGCAGGAGGGTGAGTAACTGCTGTTGTCACTGACAAACCATGGAGTTGTCACCAACTTCAGAGACACTTTGAACATCTTTTACTCACCACTGATCTCTTTATTCGCTGCACATTACTTTCACCGAGGCTCCTTTACATTTCTATATTGTCAGTCATCAGAGAGGCTGGCATCGTCTCCGGGTACAAAAGGCCGTCGCTGCAGTAAAATCAAAATGCATTTTAAATCACAGCACTTCAAGGGCTTTTTGCTGAGATGAAATGATTCAGGCAGAGGTTTTAGACGCAGCAGTTTTAAGACGTGGCCTTGAGGTAAGCATTTACTCACTGTACCCTTGCCACACAGCAAAAGGGTTATTATACATCACATAAACGTTTTAGCTGCATATGGCATCTGTGGCAGGAAGCCCAGACAGAATTTTTGGAGTGCCTATATCATCAAAAACAAGCCAAAACGCATCCCTGACTTCACACAACAGAAGACACATTTTATTGATATTTCAAGGCTTTTAGTTCTACCAGTCAGACATTGCCTGAACCACTAACTGTATATAAGCATGGACTGTGCAATATATGTCTCTCAAAACATAAGCCACCACAGGACATAAGTGCTTCTGGTGGCTTGTTCGCAGTATATTGTGGACCTCTTTATGTAGATTTTTTGTTAGCTACTTATGCTATGTTCACATTACCAGGCTGAAGTGACTCAAATCTGATCTTTTGCTCAATGTGGCTCAGATCTGATTTTTTCTTTCATGACTGTGTAAACGTGCCAAATCTTTTCAAATCAGATTTGACTCACTTTCATATGTGGTTCTAAATCAGATGCCTGTCCAATCTATAGACATGCAACATGAATGTGAATAGTCGAAATGGAATTCATGCGTCTTTTTGCTTTTACTACGCATGCGCTATGTGCTTCTCTTTCGTACCCACACATCTCTTGGTGCAGCTGTCCTCTATTGCTGCAAAAAACAGCAAAAGCAAACCGTCTGGTCTTTTTTCACCTCCTTGACCTGAGCATGTAGTTCAGACCAGCTGTTTACTCTCCACTCCAGCAAAAGCTGCTTCACATATGAGCTGCTAATGCATCCATTTTCCTTTATAAAGCTACGAGTCGTCTCTCAAATATGATGTTTTTTGTTGTTGGTGAAAAAAGCTAAGTTTATACACGTATCAATGTGCACATGTGAGGTGTTTCAGGAACAGATTTGTTCACATTACACACAGATACAGATCACTTACATTTGTGAATGTGAACCATCAAGACCAAATCCAATTCAAGCAATGTGCAAATCAGATTCAAGCTAATCGGATTTCAGCAATGTGGCTTGTAATGTGAACGTAAGAATCTAAGAACATAAATTCTCTCTTACACTGTGTCAAAATGTATTAATGAAAAATCACCTAAAATAAACTCTTTTCCACTGAAAAGTCTTCCACTGAAAGTTTAAAAATGGTTTAATCTCTCTCCTGTTAAGTTGTTGTTTTGGAGAAGTTTTTCATTGGACAGCAACGATATGTTTTTAATGACAAAACAGATGGCAGACGGTGACAAAACAGATTTTTAAATCTGACTTTTACTTTCTAATCTGTCTTTATATATTGGAGCATTTTTTTATTTTGCCTGTGATAGCATGTGGAGGAGGGGCAGCAGGACACAGTGTTTTGCTATCCCAGCATGCACTGCTGGCCCCCCTCTTTTAGCAAAACCATGAATTATAATGTTAATTATAGATCAGAAATCATTAAGAGTGTTCTGGTACGTGCTGTTATGCCCTGTGCTTCAATGTGGCTGGCTCAGGCAGTGTGTGATTGTGATGCTGTTTTGTTTAGCCTTCCAGCAAACCTTTCTAAGGTTTACACACCATAGTTGTAGTTGGTTTCTTTCCAGTTCTTCTCAGTGTTATAAGCATGCTGAAAGCCTTAATAAAGGGTTTAGTAAAAAATATTAATAAAAGTAATACAATTAATATTAATAACATTTGTAATAAAATCCATAAACTGCACTTTCATGGTTAAAACATTACACTTACTGTAAAAAATGGGTCTGCAGTGGAAAGATTCATTTTGTTTCTGGTTATTTAGGCTGTGTTGTGAACTCAATGACGGTGGCCTGAGATGCTTGTTCTGGCCTTTATTGCACAGATTTGACAACACAAGTTTCTGATTTAAATTATGTAACTCAAGTATAACGTTTAACAGTGAGGACAGTCATCTACTTTTCTTAGGCTTCATATTGTTCAGTAACATTGTATTTCTAAAAAATGAACTGTATTGTATTTTATTTAATCATGCTGTGTTGGTTCAGCTACTCTGCTGCTTTAGGAAGGCTCTAACATCTTACTTTAGAATTTCAGAGTTTTACTGTAGACTAAAAGTTTCCAGAAAGAAAAGAACTGAGAATAATAATGACCCTGTGTAAACCTGTTCACTGTATGTAGCTGTTAACTGTATCTGGATTTTATCCTATTAAGATTTTAGTCACATAGCAATCAGATTTCAGCCTGATTAATTGAAGACACATCTGACTACCAAGAGTAAATATATGTGACTAAAATCTTAATAGGATATAATATAATTAAAAAAGTGACTAGATAAACAGTGACAAATTTCAGTTCCTGTGTTGATAGATATTAGATGTACATACATTTTGGTACAACTTGACTGAAGTGCAATGTTCAAGATACCCACTTAGGGTGAGAATCCCAGGGCATCTCACAATACAATATTATTACAATACAATATTATCATGGTACAATGACCACGATAATGATAATATCACAGTATTTTAATTGTACGATACTCAGTTTATCACAAGAAAATTCTTTAGGATACTTCATTGCATCTGTGTTACTGAGGAGAATAACATATTTCTAAATAAACAAACAATAGGAATTATCGATTTATTGGTTTTAGTTTCATGGAATTGGACAACCAATATTTTGCACCTCAGGTTTATCCTATTCATTTGATCAGCGCCACCATGTGGAGTAATGAAGCAGTAACTTTAAGGGGCGAGTCTAAGGGAGTTTAAAGAGCCTATGTTTTTATAAAAATATTGATATTTGTGCCACAGCATACAATTTTGTGATAATGATATTTTGTCCCATTTGTGATAGAAGTAAACATATCAACTGATATTTGTTACAGTAACATTTATGACATCTGACACTTGATAAAGAAGATGTCTTTTAAATGTAGGTCCTATAGATTTATTGCTGTTATTAAAATACTATACTGTTTTACTTACAGCTCTAGAAAATATTAAGAGACCACTTCAGTTTCTGAATCAGTTTCTCTGATTTTGCTATTTACAGGTATATGTTTGAGTAAAATGAACACATTTCTCTCAAAAACATTTCTTTGAGAGTTCAGAAATCAATATTTGATGGAATAACCCTGGTTTTTAATCACAGTTTTCATGCATCTTGACATGTTCTCCTCCACCAGTCTTACACACTGCTTTTGGGTAACTTTATGACACTCCTGGTGCAAAGATTCAAGCAGTTCAGTTTGGTTTGATGGTTTGTGATCAAAGTCAAAGTCAAAGTGTTTTTTATTGTCATTTCAGCTATATACAGAGTACACAGTGAAACGAAAACAACGTTCCTCCAAGGACCATGGTGCACATAAACACAGTGTAGACAGAACAATAGTGCAACAGTACAAAAGTGCAGAAAGACAATACAACACAATACAGACAAAGAATAATAAATAACAAGACAATGTGCAAATTTTGCAAAAGACCAGTTAGGCAGTAATTACCTCTATTACACAGTGTGCAATAGAGTCCAGTGAGGTAGTAGGGTTTTTAGTGCTTTCCATTTTCTGGGGTAAGTGGGGTAAGAGTGTGTGTGCATGTACAGAAAAACCATCAGTTCAGTCTCTGCAGTTGAGGAGTCTGATGGCTTGGGGGTAGAAGCTGTTGCAGAATCTGGTCGTGCTGGACCGGATGCTGCGGTACCTTCTTCCCGAAGGCAGGAGGGAGAACAGTTCGTGTGAGGGATGGGTGGAGTCATTCACAATGCTGGTTGCTTTGCGGATGCTGCGGGTGGTGTAAATGTCCGTGATGGAGGGGAGAGAGACGCCGATGATCCTCTCAGCTGTCCTCACAATACGCTGGAGGGTCTTGCGGTCAGAGACGGTGCAGGTCCCAAACCAGGCAGTGATGCAGCTGCTCAGGATGCTCTCAATGGTCCCTCTATAGAAGAGTGTGAGGATGGGTGGAGGGAGACGGGCCTTTCTCAGCTTCCGGAGGAAGTAGAGACGCTGCTGGGCTTTCTTGGCTGTAGAGCTGGTGTTCAGGGTCCAGATGAGGTTATCTGCTAAGTGGACACCAAGGAACTTGGTGCTCTTAACAATCTCCACAGAGGACCCGTCGATGTTGAGTGGAGAGTGGGTGTGTTGTGCTCTCCTGAAGTCAACAACCATTTCCTTTGTCTTGTCCACATTCAGGTGAAGGTTGTTGACTGTACACCAGTCTGTCAGCCGCTGCACCTCCTCTCAGTATGCTGACTTGTCGCCTTTGGTGATGAGACCCAGCACGGTTGTATCATCGGCGAACTTGATAAAGCTGTTAGAACTGTGTTTTGCAGCACAGTCATGAGTCAGCAGGGTGAACAGCAGAGGACTCAGGACACTGCCCTGGGGGGCCCTCGTGTTCAGTGTGATGGTGCTGGAGGTGCTGCCCCCGAACCGGACTGACTGGGGTCTCCCCGTCAGAAAGTCCAGGATCCAGTTGCAGAGGGGGGTGTTGAGGCCGAGCGAGCTTAGCTTCCTGATGAGGTTCTGTGGGATGATGGTGTTGAATGCTGAACTGAAGTCTATAAACAGCATTCTGACGTAAGTGTCCTTCTTCTCCAGGTGGGTGAGGGAGAGATGAAGGGTGGTGGTGATGGCATCGTCCGTGGAGCGATTGGGACAATACGCAAACTGCAGGGGGTCCAGTGAAGAGGGCAGTCGTGTCTTGATGTTCCTCATGACTAGCCTCTCGAAGCACTTCATGATGATGGGTGTAAGTGCAACGGGACATTAGTCATAGAGGCAGGACACTGTGGACTTCTTCGGCACGGGAACGATGGTGGTGGACTTGAGGCACGTTGGGACAGTGGCGCCGCACAGGGAGATGTTGAAGATGTCCGTGAGAACATCTGTCAGCTGGTCTGCGCACTCCCTGAGCACTCTGCCGGGGATGTTGTCTGGTCCTGCAGCTTTTCATGGGTTGACTCTGCGCAGAGTGTTCCTCACATCCACTGCAGTCAGGCACAACACCTGCTCGTCTGGCTTGGGCATGGTCTTTCTCGCCATCGTGTTGTTTTGTGCCTCAAACCGTGCATAAAAGTTGTTCAGGGCATCAGGGAGGGAGGCATCACGTTCACAGGATGGTGGCAATGTCCTGTAGTTGGTGATTGCCTGGATGCCCTGCCACATACGCCGCGCGTCACCCGTGTCCTTGAAGTGGCTGTGGATTCTCTGAGCATGTGCGCGCTTTGCCTCTCTGATGGCTCGTGACAGGTCGGCTCTCGCTTTCCTCAGGGCCACCTTGTCACCCACTCTGAAGGCGGAGTCGCGGGTCCTCAGCAGCGCACGTACCTCAGCAGTCATCCAAGGCTTCTGGTTTGGGCGTGTAGTGATGGTCTTGGAGACAGTGACATCATCAATACACTTGCTGATGTAGCCAGTGACTGATGCTGCATACTCCTCCAAATCAACAGAATCGCCTTCAGTAGCAGCCTCCCTAAACATGTCCCATGCAGTGCACTCAAAACAGTCCTGAAGGGCAGAGATGGAGCCTGCCGGCCAGGTTTTCACCTGCTTCTGAACTGGTCTGGAGCGTCTGATGAGTGGTGTGTATGTTGGAGTCAGCCAAACACACATGTGGTCTGAGAAAGCGAGGTGGGGGCGGGGCTCCGCCCGGTACGCGCTGGGGATGTTTGTGTAAACAAGATCCAGCGCGCTCGCTCCTCTCGTTGCAAAGTCCACATGTTGATGGAATTTAGGGAGCACTGACTTGAGATTTGCGTGGTTGAAATCTCCGGCGATAATAAACAGTCCGTCTGGGTGTTTGTTCTGCAGATCGCTGATAGTCCGATAGAGTTCACACAGAGTCTCTTTAGCATTAGCACCAATGCTAGCGCTGGGTGGGATGTAGACAGCAGCTATTAGCACGGCGGAGAACTCCCGTACTAAATAAAAAGGTCTGCACTTGACTATCAGGAACTCCACCAGCGGAGAGCAGTGTTTGGCGACAGTCACAGCGTTGTTACACCATTCCGTGTTGATGTAAACACACACGCCTCCACCGCGGGTCTTCCCGGATAGAGCCGCGCTCCTATCCGCTCTGAACGCGGTTAGCCCGGCAAGCTGAATGGCGTTGTCCGGAATGTTGTCGTTAAGCCATGATTCCACAAAAACCAAAACACAGCAGTCTCTGAACTCACGCTGGGTAGTTTGCTGGAGTCGGATGTAGTCCAGTTTATTGTCAAGGGAACAGACGTTTGCAAGAAAGAGCGATGGTATTGCCGGCCGGCTAGGACTAGCCTTTAGCCTCGCGCGGATCCCGGCTCTCTTTCCGCGCTTCCGCTTACGCTCGCACTGCTTGCGATGGCACTTCCGCTGGGCTCCGGCGTCAGGAAACACCATGGGCTGGCGGCCTGGGTCTCTTAGCAGGCTAAGCTCAAGTAGCGTCTGCAGAACCTCGTCCGGTAGCGTGTTTTCTGGCTGATTTCTCCACTGTAGCAGGGTCTGGCGGTGGTAGAACATGTGCACGGGTGTTCCGATGCACAAATTTGCAGGAAATAAACGGAAAAAACGACAAATAGTAACACAAAAGCACCATTTAACGGACCCGGAGCGGCCGCTGCGTGTTAACGCGCCGCCATCTTGGCTTTTTCATCCATCTTCCTTGATTCTATTCCAGAGGTTTTAAATTTGGTAAAATCTAAGAAACTCATCATTTTTAAGTGGTCTCAGAGAACCTTTTGAGATTTGCAACAACTGTCAAACTGAAATGGGAAATATACAAATCCTGCTATAAAAATTCATTTGTGTGTTAACTCTAATAGTGTGAATACAGAGAAAGCACTGCTAATACACTATAAATAGCCTGAAAGAAAGAGTCCATTGCTCATAATCACAAAAAATGATATTCAACAATGTACAGTACCAGTCATAAGTTTGGACACCCCTTAAATGTAGTGTTTTTCATATTATTTTAAAATGTTCTGTATTCTAGACTAATACTAAGGTCATGCCAACTATGAAAAAAACTGATTATTTAGTAACCAAAGTGTTAAACAAATAAGAATATGTTTTATATTTTAGATTCTTTAAAGTAGCACCTCTTGATTAGATGACAGCTTTCCTGGACAGCTTTTCCTACAAATCTTTCCTGGAGTTTTCCAGTCAGTTTTATGAGGTAGAGTTACCTGAGGTAGAGTTGGCATACAGTAAACAGCTCTATTTGAATAATGCTCTAATCCATATTATGATAAGAAATACTCAACTAAATACTAAAACTTTACGAAATGAAGGTCAGTCAATCCAAAAAACAACAAGAAGTTTGTAGTCTCAAAAAAAAGTTATGATGAAACTGGCTCTTATCAGGATCGCGCCAGGAAAAGAAGAGCAACGTTACCAACCAGAATCCACAAATTAACAGCTCCCCAGATAAAATCCATCTAGATGCTTCACAGAGTTTTTTGGTTTGTTTAACACTTTTAAGTTACTACATGATTCCTTATGTGTTCCTTCATAGTCTGGATAAAAAATATTGAGAATGTGTGTCCAACCTTTTGACTAGTACAGTATGTACTCATGGTTTGGCCTTCATACTTTATATTTTTGCCACTTTTTAACTGTAAAATATTTGTAATGCTCATATTTCTCATCTCATCACATCTGAACCAGATCCAAAAGCTTTTACCTCGTTATCATGGTCTCCAAACCTTGGTTGAACAATGTGAGCAGTTTGGACTGACCATTACCCTGCTGAACGAAGCAACGGCCATCAGGGAACAGCATTGCCTTAAAGAGATGTTATAATGTGCTTATTTACTGTATGTGTCTATGATCAAAGTTTCTTCTGCTTATTTGTCCTGCATCTAACAATCAACTCTGTCACACTATGTGAGAGACTGTCCTGACCTTGTGGGGTTTATATATAACTGTATGCAAAATGGAGCATCCTTGCTTTAAAGTGTTTTATCTTTTGCTGAGAATCCACTTTCATGCATTTTACTCCACCAATCTACTGAATGTAACACATTAGGATAGTTATAGTACATTTTATAGGTTTATACACTATGTTTTTGCATGTTTAATTTAGCTAATTAATATAATTTGTGCTGTAAAATGCACATCTGATGCTTCCTGAATGAAAGGTTACAAAACTTTGTAAAGTTCTTTGACCAGGGGTGCTCAAACCTTTACATATGACTAATACCTACTGTTTCTCTGTGCTGAACTCAGTCTGCTGTTTGGCTAATAGCAAGTTCTTATCAGCCCATTGAGCTATACAGCCAGTCCAGCTGGAGGCCATTTCCAAACAGAAGGCCTGGAAATGTAAAAGGAAACAATAAAAGTGACCAAAGTGCCGAGCCTGGCACTGATGCTGCTTTATTACTGATAACAACAGAAGTGGAACCAGGATCCATCTGCTCCGAAGGCTTGTGTCAGTGGAGAAGATGTTTTCACACACTTGCTTGTTGGATGACACCCATATGCATAAATGGTCACTCTCCGGTCAGTGCCAGACTGAGAGCAGAGCAAACGTGAACAAATGAGTCGAGATTCAAGATCGTTTTTCAGGATTAGACACTAAATACTAAGGGTGTTGGGTTTCTGTGGCCAATTTGATGCGTCTCTTGTCTTGGAGGGAGAGAAAGGAAAAAAGGATAAAATGTTTTAATGTTATCCTCTCAACAATAGTGTTTTATGTTAAAGAAACAACATCTATGTATGCTGAAAAATGTGTGCCGTAATTGAAGTTCATTATATTATATGTTTTGTGTGCAGAAGCGTAGCATCACAGCAAACACAAAAGCATCAGAGCCGAGGCCGAGGATGAAATCAACACCTTTATGTGGAAACGGTTGTTACTGCACCATTACAGTAATGCTAGGGTTAGATATTTCATGAGTGGCAAGAGGCCTGACTGCTTCAAATCCATTCACAAGCAAATAAATAGAGTGAGACATCATTTTTTTCCACTGTCTGTTTTTATTATTACTATATTTACAGTCATTTTTGTAAAGTAAAAGAAATAGAAAAGGCTAAAGTCTATTCAAAAGTTGAAGTCAGCACTGAACCCAGTCATTACAGCCTGAATGGTCCCCTAGTACAGAGAACTCCAATCCAGTCTCCAGGAAACTTCAGCCAGTCCACGTTCTTTGTTGGTGTTGTTGTTTTTTTCGCTTGAAAGAAAGACCCGATCTGGACACTCAGAAGCTCATCCTTATCACTTGTCCAGATGGCTGGAAATAGAACAAAACGAAATGTGGGCTGGCTGACGGTCCTTTTAATTGGAAGTCTAATATGCACTAGGAATACATCTATAATAATAAAACTTCTAGAATGTGTATTAGCTGTTAATAGAATATCACACACCTCATTTTGACCACTGAGCTAAAACAGAATCATGCCTTCTTCATAAACAATATTTACGAAGGCGTTCATCAAAATTTAGACTTGTTAAGCACGGGACAGGTTGTATATTTCACACAGTTATTTCTTTTCATTGTATTTACAACTCGGGATGGTAAACCTCAGCTCAGGAGAAACATCACGCAAGATCCAATTTGCTTTTTCATCTGAAGGAGCTGTGTACTTGCATGATTGGAACACAGCCACCCACTCCGCATGTTGAAAACATGATATACTGGTACGGGGTAAAGACATGACTGGGTTCAGCCAGCGGAGTCACGACCGGCAGCTTCTCAGCCTCGACTCCGTCCTGCAACAGCATCGACACGTTAAGACTAATCAAGCATCATCTTCGAAACAGTGATGTATTTACACAAGTCTTGGAGAAGAGAAATGCGGTCAGGCTGACGTGAGAGTTTATGGGCTCGTGAACGCTTCCAACAACAAGGCTTTAACCCTCTATATCAAAGGCAGAACACTGACACAACGCTACGCGCTCTGAACTCTCTTAAAGACACTCATTCAAACCAGCAGCCGACATATTCATACTCCATCTGGAGCACCAGGGGAAAGCTCTGCAGTCGTGAAAGATGACTGTGGGGAATTATTAGCCAATAAGGCCTGAAAAGTGGTGCTGCTACAATATCTTTATTAATCATCTAAGCTGCATAGAGCTTTGCCAGTGCAAATTCAGGAGGGGGATGATGAAATATGCCCATGCGAGTCTATTTACTAACTGGCAAACTGTGTGGAGGAGGGCAGGTTATTATTTATTGGAATGTTAACAGGATGTTGTTTCAGGCACTTTCCCTAAAGACCTTACACCCATATGGTGTTTATTTCTGGCATGTATACATATATACAGCTCTGGAAAAAATTAAGAGACCACTTCAGTTTCTGAATCAGTTTCTTTGATTTTGCTATTTATAGGTATATTTTTGAGTAAAATGAACATTGTTGTTTTATTCGATAAATTACGGAAAACATTTCTGCCAAATTCTAAATTAAAAATATGGTCATTTAGAGCAGTTATTTGCAGAAAATGACGCAGAGCTTTTAGACTTCAAATAATGCAAAGGAAACAGGAATAACCCTGGTATTTAATCACGGTTTCCATGCATCTTGGCATGTTCTCCTCCACCAGTCTTACACACTGCTTTTGGATAACTTTATGCCACTCCTGGTGCAAAAATCCAAGCAGTTCAGTTTGGTTTGATGGCTTGTGATCATCCATCTTCCTCTTAATTATATTCCAGAGGTTTTCAAATTGGTAAAATCAAAGAAACTCATTATTTTTAAGTGGTCACTTATTTTTTGCAAGAGCTGTATATGCGCACCCATACAGTACATCTTTTATGAGTAGATAGATGGGTAGGCAAATACATTGATCCATTGTAAATTAATTTTCAAATAGGATGAACACTAGGCATGTGCCGATATAATATAATATCACAATAATAACAGTTTATTATTGCCTTTTATTACAATTCTATACTAAGAATTAACCTGCATGTATATGATTTGTGTATTTCTGAGTATCAATTAATATAAAGTACTGTGTTGGCGGTTTTGTGTTCTTTATGTTTCAATAGGCATCTTTGGTTTCCGTTAAATATTGGACGAGTTAGTATGAAAGGACAGCCCTTTTCCCTTATGTTCCCTTAGTTATGAAGGTGCTCTGACCGACAGCACACTAGAACAGCTGTACCAACATCAAATAATGCATTTAATCAGACGATGTCAGTCTGATGTGGGAGCTTGTGGGACTAGAGCTAAAGTCTCTGGTGAACCTGTTACTCTGCAAATAAATAATACAATATAGAGAATATTATGGACCTTTAAACATTGACATAAGTTTGACATAACAGATGTTCTCGATGTCGCTGTTGATGATACTGGAGAATCTGCTGTTTTCCTTTTCTTTTACTGGATTCAGCTCTATAGCAGCTCTATGGCTTTTAAAAACTGGGAAATTTGTTAAATGTAGACCTTATACATTTGGTACTGGAACACTTTTGTCATAACAGTCCATAAAATAACACCTGGTGTGCGATATCCACTGAAATACATATAATAGCAGAGATGTGCAGCTTGTTTTTCTTGGGTCTACCTGTTGTTTTGAATGTAATTTTGCCCCCTGCTGTGTTTGGCTGATCGAATAGGAGCAGAATCTTGGAACTAATGTTAATCCGCATGTGTAAAAACATTCTGATTTGGTCAGAATAACATAAATAGAACCATTTCTCAGACTAGAGAATCTTTAAGAAAGCCCTTTTAACAGTGTAGTCCACAACAAGAATTTAAACTAGCTTATTTATGTCACCCTAATGTCTTTTTGTCAGATTATAAACCTTTTCTCTGTGTAAATCTCTCTATATAAAAACTAAGACAGATAAACAGACTGAACAGTCCACTGTCATTATAACCTCAGTCTGCTCTATTTCTACATTTGCTGGGTCTGACTGCTTTCCAGTCCTATTTAAAAAAGGAGATCTTCATATAGCCAGTGTTACAGGAATAGCTATTTAATTGAGTAGGTTTAAATACACAGTGGATCTTTTTCACCAATATTAACAATATATTAATATTAATATCATCCTTAAGAATTTGCTTGAGAAAAGTCCTAACAAGCTTATTATGATAGATCCTTTTTTCCTTTTAGAATCTTTGTAAAAAAACATATTAAAAAGGGCCAAAGAAGACATTTCTTCTTAGAAACAGTTAAATTAGGTAAAACTTAATTATTTAAATTAAGTAAATAATTTGGGATTTTAAATATTAAAACACTCTTTGCTTAGTGAGAACCACCTCATTTATGCCTGAAATGGTTGTAATATTCAAAAGCACCAACAATAGCACTGTCGTGTGTTGAATATCTCAATATACTTTATGTCAGAATATCGGCACATGTCTAGCCTGAAATGAAGATGTTCCACACTTTCCTGCACCATCAAAGGGCTTCATTTATGATGAAAGATTGTGAGATATTACTGGTAATTGAAAGTGCAGCTAAAAAAAGAAACTCATTTCTTCGTATTCACTTAGGAGGACGGTTAACAGTAGCCTACACCGCCTGATTCTAAAAGCTCATACAGTAAGCTTCTATTAGTGGAAGGAAAAAAAAAAAAAGAATATCTCTATATGCCATAAACAACTGCTGCACACTAATGGACAAACTAATGCAGTAAGATTTGCGGTTGTAAGCGTACGCTTCCGGAGAGAAAGCACACAGGGCTTTATGGTTGCACATGGGTTTCTGCGATGGCCATTACACAAAGCACATTTCAGCCACAGCACAAACTCTACCTCACTCGCACACACTTGCACACGCACAAACTCCTCCCACAGCACACTACCAAAACAGTGCAGCTTATGTTTTTTTTTTCTTTCTTTTTTTCAGCCAAGGTTTCCCTTGCGTCTCTGTACAGGTAAAAAGAAAGGCCCACCTTCACAACATAAATTATTAGTCTACTAGAAAAAGAGTGAACACTGGCACACATGTTAAAAAAAGAAGCTCGGAATAGAAAGAAGGTAAATGTTTTTTTTTTTCCTCTAGTTTAGTTTTTCGCTTTAACAAGACTGAACACTGTCTTAGAAAAAAAGCACGATATTCACATAACCTTTAGAAGCTGGAGACAGCTGTAGAAAGGGCAGCTGCTTGCTCCGCCAAAGCTGGGGCTATTTCCTGCTGTCACAAATTAAATATGCAACATGACACCTCATGCAAAATGAACACGGTCGATCCGAAAGGCGACTTTCAACGGATGGGAAGTGAGAGAGCTTTTTGAAAATACGAATCTCTGGGCAGCTTCTGATACTGAGTTCCTAAGTGTTCCTAAGTGTTCTTGGCACTTTCAAGACGAATACATCCATTAATACAATATAATAAAAGAAACAAAAAAAAGAAACATTTCGGAATACAGTTTAACAATTTAACGTAAAAGATTAACCCCTGCAATCTACAATGAATTAGTTCTGTGGTATCCCAGTATTCTGTGGCTGGGAATATCCATATGTAAACACACATGTGTATGATTCACCTTCTTATGTCTTATTTCTGGGATCACCCGCTGCAGGTGTCATCACTACGCCGGGTGACTAAAGCCGTATTGGATGGTTATTGGACATTCTTTAGAGTGAGCAGTGTTTCTAATGAGGTCGGACAGAATGCAGAGACGGTCTCCGGAGTCAGGCTGAGTTCATTCAGTGCACTGCCAGCTTTTCTCTTTCACCTCCCACCTGAAATCCACCGAGATCAATGCAATCTGCTCCTCCAGTTTGACTCCTTCCCCTTCTGCTCTCAGCGGCAGGGTGGAGGCTGAGCAAAGCGTCCTGACCACAGGGGGGCTCTCTTGCTCCTGCCGATGATGAGACAAACCTGGGCGAGCTCTCCAGACAGGAGGTGCAAGCCTAAGACCGTCCAGTGTGGGGGAAATCCAGTGTGTGTGTGTGTGTGCAGCTGTGTGTCGGTTTATCCAGCCTTTTTGAGGTTAAAGTGCCACGTCTCATGTTCCTCCGACAGTTCGTAAGACACTAGCATATTAAGACAATTATGTAAAAAGACAAAATGTTAAAACAGCAGTTTCTTTTTTTCTATTTGATTGGTTCATAAGGCAGTTGTCCTTGTTACTTCGACCTGCAGAGGAAACACAAGAAGAGAAAAGAGCAAGTGTTACCACAAGTGTTTTGTTACCACAGCACTGTTACCTAAGTAGGGTCTAAAGCTATACAAATTGGAGGAAACCAGATATAACCAGATCTTAGATCCGCAGACACATCTAGAATGCAAAGTCAAATGTAGCAGATATTTTAGCAGATACATATAAACAAAGAGGCAGAACAAGATTTTGGACATTTTTTATCAAATTCCTATAAAACCTCATCTATTAATTTGTCATCTTTTATCTCAGGAACTGTAAAAGCCTCATTTTCATCTGTTGTCACCAACCAGCTGTTGACCAGATGTTAAAAGACTCTCAATAGCAACTTGTATTAAAATATAAGTTAGCACCTATTTTATCATAAACATGATTCATACAGAAAAGATGTACATCACCTAGAATAAAGTATATAACATAAAACTAACAACATAAACGGGGAGAATAATGCACATAACAGGGCACACAAAAGGAAAATCATTCATTAAATAATTAAGCTCTAATTATAGATGATAATTAAGTATGCAGAGAGCCTACTAAAATGAAAAGACAGAGATGAATGAGAAAATTATATATTTCTCCACATATTTTTCCCTGTTACTTATTAATGTAACAATTTCACTCCAATTCTTCACAATTTTTCAGGTGTTTTCAGCTACCTTATTACATAGTTCATTAAACACAAAAAACATGCAAAGACTTTTTTTTCATATGAATAATCCCATAACAGTTTAGACACTTAACTTTTAAAATACAAGTGAGCCTTTTGTAATGATTGTGTGTTTAGCTCACAGAATTCATTCCCACATTATTTTTTATCTCTCTTTTGGAGACTGTGGTAGAAAACTGAGTAGGCTACAGTCCAGCCTCCACACAGGGGGGTTAGTTTAAGACACTGTTACAACAGCTTTGGCTCCACAAGTAAACCATTAAAATCCAAACTCAATCATATAATATTTATGCACAGATTTATCTGAAATGTAGATACAAACTGTAGACAGAATAGATTAATGATGCTGTTTATTTTATCTTGATCACTTTTTTTTATCATGAAAACTGATCACGATACAATAAAATATCATCATACTGCTTTCCTTATATTCACACATATCTTGCCCCTTCACATTTTTGTGTAGGTATATGTCTCTCTATTAGATTTTGCTCAATTGTTTCAACCTCTTCCTGTGTAATTACTGGATTTATAATGTTTCACATTTACAATGCTACAATTTTTATATCAAGAAATGAATGAATAACAAAATGCTCATAATGTGACTGAGACACTTTCCTCTACAGACTGCAGTGAATAGAGCTATGTACCTTGATGATAGTCTGCAAAGCCTTTGCATTTTAGAGATACAGACTATGACATTTACAAATGGAAAAGACCCAAGACACGAAAAGTATTACTCTGCCAGACAGTCTCATAAAATAACTAAAATACAAAACACTGTCTGAATCTGAATCTAAATAGGCAGGGCATCTTGTATAATAAATCAGCTTGTGTAAATAAGGAGAGATAAGATTTGGAGGTGTGAGATATACTTTCTACAAATTATGGAGAGTTATAATCTTTATAATCCCTATTGTAATCCTATATTTCCTGCATGATGAGTTGCAGCAAGAATACTATTTGTCACTGAGATAAAACTCTGTCTAAGGTAATGATTTTTTTGCTCTGATCGGATTGACGTAGTGCTGGGTGGTATGGCCAAAAATGCATATCAATATATTTTTCAAGATTCTGGCAGTTTCACGGTATATCACAGCATTTAAAAAAAAATGATATATTATAACTTTTTCATGACTGAGTTTTTATGTTTGTGACTTACTGTACTGTTAGGAGTACATATAATATAAAAAAAATAAATCTATAAATTAAGGCTTTGATTAGTATAGGGTTTATTTGTCCCACAAAAGTAAACAATATATGAAGAAATCACCCAGTAATATACCGAATGAACCAGTATACCGCCCAGCACTAGATTGACGTCTTGGCAGTTTATGTTCATAAATGTAACCTGTATCTGTCTGTAATTTTAATTATCATTAAAATGGAAGGTATACACACATTGACACATTTTTGTATGTCAAAGACGTTATTTTGCCATGCCAGAATCCAGCTAGCCTTTAATGAAGATCTGTTGTTTGTTGTGAAGGAAAACAAGGAAAGAGGAATCACAAGCATAATCTGTTGTGAACATACTGCTGTGTGTCACATGTGCACATGAAGGGCGGGTCTGATTTTGGCAGGTAGTCAGAATTAGGCACAACACTGGTTCCGGCTGATGACATGCCGGCCGCATGCATACAGGCAAGAAGACACACGCACAAAAAAAACAAAAAAACAAACAAACAAGAGGCATGAAATCAGATCTGACACATTTATGTTGCATGCCCACTAATTGGATACATATTTGACCCAAAGATGGATTGGATGTGTGCACACAGTCCTGAAAAATCAGATATGTCTCAGATTAAGGTATAAAAAAAAACAGTTTCAGTCACTAAATTAGCCTTATTCTGTCTGGACAAAAACTAATGCTAAAAAAAATGCAAATTTACAGATGTTACAAATGTTGCATCATTTCTGTCTGTCCATCCAGTATGAATTTGGAGACAATGGTGAGACAGGTGGTGAATATCATTTTGTAAAAATAAACTAACAAAATGAAGAATGGAGAATGAAGAAAATGTTCTGGTGCAATACTGAACCTTAAATATTGACTGATTGTCAAATATCATCTAGTTAAATTTAGCAACAGTAAACATGCAACTTTAATAATTGTATTCCATAAACTATTTCCAGATATAAGATAGCAATAAAAAAATGCTGGTAAATGAAGAACCGTTTGAGAAAAATCTCAGTTTTCACCTTCAGTTTCTCAGCTCTATCTACATGCAGCTACAGTCCCTCGCCCGCTCCCCTCTCCCCCTCAGCCTGGGCGTAGTGCCCTCCCCTGTAGCGAGTGCAGATTGAGTCGGGCTGGCCCATGTGTGCTCTTCATCGTCACCTTGCTCTTGTCGGCTCAGGCACAGTTCAGTATGAGAGCAGCTTGGATCGTAAGGCTGTTGGGCCGTTCTCCACAGGCAAATATTACAGAGCCTGAAGGTGAGCCATGCTGCCCCCACCTCCCTCTAAAGCCATATGGGCCGTCCCACCCTGCTCCAGGTCTCTGGCCCGGTTCCAGCTCAGCTGTGCCTCGTCTCCCTGGGGGGGACGGCAGGGAATGCCCTGGCTGAGGATGGTAGATCACCGTCAATGTCACTCATGTGCCAGGCCTGGCAGCGGGCGTGTGTTGAACACCTGCCATGTGTTTCCATATCAGATGAGCTGCTCTGTCCACAGGGCTGTTTCACAGAGACGACTTCGGATGATGCAATCAGTGCAATGAGGAGATGCATTACATTTTTATAAGCTGCTGCACCTTACATCAAGCAGTTCAACTTCCCACAGTTAGCATTATCCATCAAAACAGCTTTTGTTTATGACTCTCATATTGATCATGTCAGTTAGCTGATTAACTGGATGATTAATCAGGTAATTAAGCTGCAAATCGCCAAACAATAAAAATGTAGTTAACTGAACAATAACAAACACCCAAAAATGTAAAAAAAAAAAAAATTCTAACGACTTCCTTAAAAAATACTTATATTGCTCTCTTTCTTTCTAAAGATTTAAAATATTGATATTTGATAATAAAAAAAAAGTGTGACTGAATGCATAATTGTATTTCAATTTTTACAGTTTTTACTGTTTAGCAATTGATCTTCATTTTTATCTTTGCACTTTCCACAAAGTACAAAGTTTTCTACCTAAAATGGAAAATATTCCTTTATTTGTTTATATCACCTGGTCAACTACAGTAAGTATAGTACATTGACCATAGTAGTAATTTTGCAGATTTCTTACAAAATGAGATTTTTTATCTAACTATTTTTTTATCTCTTAATTTGTTAATGTTTCCATTTTCAGTTTATTAATTGTTCAGCAGTATTATATTAGAGACATTTGATTGAAATCTTAACCCCACAGAAACTGCAAACAAAAGGTAATATGAAGTAACATGGTAAGTGTTAACTGGAGCCCTACCCCATCGCTAATGCGCTAATCACAAACTAACTACCATGCTGTAAAATAAAACCCAATCCCAAAGCTAATGCGCTAACCACAAACTAACTTAATAAATGCAAGCTAATAGGGTTAACATGAACTAACATGCTGTAAAAAGAACACAAACCCCACCACTAATGCGCTAACCACAAACAAGAATGATAACTGTGAGCTAATACTGTAAACATTAACTAATGTGCTGGAAATTTAAACCACAGAGGTACGTCCACTGCACTGAACACAAGCTAACATGATAACTGTCACTTAATAATTTAAACATGAACTAGCCTAGAGCTAATGCACCACACTACTAACTAGCACTACAAACTAGCAAGCTAACAGGAACTAACATGCTGTGAAATAAAACCCGGCCCAACAGCTAATGCGCTAACCACAACCTAGCATAAAAAATACAAACTAATAGAGTTAACATGAACTAGCATCCTGTAAAATATAACCCTACCCCACAGTTAATGAACTAACCACAACTAAGACGATAAATGTGAGCTAATATAGTTAACATGAACTAGCATGCTGTGAGGTAGAGCATAAGACAAATGCTTTAAATTTAAAATTCATATATTTTTTTCTTTTTGTGTCACAAACTACTATTTTTTTTTTTCTAATTTTTCCCATTTTTCTCCCCAATTTACACGGCCAATTACCCAACCCACTCATTAGGACTCCCTCTATCACTAGTAATGCCACAACACACCAGGAGGGTGAAGACTAGCACATGCTTCCTCCGATACATGTGAAACCAGCCACCGCTTCTTTTCGAGCTGCTGCTGATGCAGCATTACCGAGCAGCCAGCGCGCTTGGAGGAAAGCACAGCGACTCGGTTCTGATACATCAGCTCACAGACGCCCTGTGCTGCAGACATTACCCTAGGAGTGATGTGGGGAGAGAGCGCCATCTACCCACCCAGAGGGAGCAGGGCCAATTTTGCTCCCTCTGACGCCGGCAGCTTGATGGCAAAGCTGCATGAGCTGGGGTTCGAACTTGCGACCTCCTGCTCATAGTGGCAGCGCCTTAGACCGCTGGACCACTTGGCACCACAAACTACTATTTAAAAAATAACGTAATTTGTGTTTTACTGTTACTCACAGTCAAACTTTCAATCAGTGAAAACAGAAAAGAGGCAGAAACCACAGAGTCAAAAACAATGGTCCATGTTAGTAAAGGAATTGTATCATGGCCAGCAGTGGTATGCGCTTAGCGGCCTCTTGTGGCAGATTTAAATGTGCAGCTTTCTTCTTTTTTTGGCCTGGTCTCATCTCTGTCACCTTAATGCAGTCAATTGAGTCTGTACTTTTATATAACTGAGCTTAAACCACAAGACAAAGCTTGGGACTGCGAGTGCTGCTGTTTTTCTCTCCGAGATAATTGGGTGCACAGTAGCTGATGCAGTACACACCGAGTATATATAAACCTATCACTAGTACATCAGTGTCAATAAGCCAAATCCTTTCAAATCTCCCAGGGACCAGCCAACACCACCTCTGCGCATCCAAGCATGTCCTCATAAACTTTTAAGCCGTCAACAGAGGAGTGAACAAACAGTCCTGCCTAGCTTCATGTTGACCCAGGCTATTATCTGAGCCGGGCTGACAGTGATATTATTTCTTACTGATTTGTGCAGCGAATAGTGAACTCCTCCGGGTTTTGTTCTGTTGTATACCCCTCATAGTCAATTGCAGAGATACCCCATTACGCCTATTTTGTGTCTAGGGAGGTAAAAAATGTGTGTTCTGCACCCAGACACAGCAAGAGCGACTCAAAACAAGACGATACACGAGCCTGGAAAATGAAATCCGCAAACAAAGGCAAAGCAGGGAGGTAGAGACCTGAGCCAAGCTCATTGTATCCCCGTGGACACGGCTACTCAGCAGCTGGATCTTAAACACAAGCAAAGTCAAAACATTGTAACCAAATGAAACCCTGGGGCCAGTGGGATCTTGCTGGCACTGGATAAGAAAACGGGGGAGAAGCAATAAAAGAACATCTGAGGAACTCGATCTAATTCACAGCTGCTAATTTGCGGTACTTACATATACATTGGTTGTAGTTGCAAATGGGATGTCTTCTGTGGCCCTTGGTAACCATAGGAATCAAACCCACCTATAAAGTCAACTGAAACAAACAAACAAAAAAAGACATGAAAGAAAAAAAGTGAGTCAAGATATTTATGAAGCACATTTGCATTGAAAATTTGCCAACAGTGATGCAGAAATCTGAAAAAAAAAAACATACAATAAAAGAGAGGACATAGCAATAAACATGGCAAATAAATGAAAAAAGATAAGTACATTAAAGGGACATAACAAGTACATTAAAGCACTGACAAAGATGTATTACGAACCAGTGCATGAGTATTTATCTTTTTTCAGTAAATACAAGACTTTGTATTGCAAGATGTTTTATTGTTAAGTAAATTACATGGCTTTCACTTGACTTATGACATGATTAATATCACACAAAAAGAGGTTTTTTTTGGCAGAAGTAATAATGTGCTATAGAACCATGTCAAGAAAAAAGAAAAAAGCCATTTGAATAGTTGCATGACCCTTTCCTAATGATTAAATACCTTTTATAAATTGTTCTATACAGAAGGTTTTTTTTAAAGGTTTAACATAGCACTATCGTCAAAAAGCTCTCTTTTAATACTATATAATACTATACAGAACACTTTTGCTTAGAATATACTTAGCAATTATGCTTCATAACAATGTTGTAAAGTTTTGTGAAATGTCTGTTGTTTTTGTTTAAGGTTCTTGTACATTCAGATCCATGTAATGTTATCTCAGTACAACACCTCAATGGAATAAAACTTTGAAATAAAGATGTGAGTGAAGAGCAGACTTTAAAATTTTATGCAAAGAGTATGAAAATTATAATGCATTAACCATTTAGAAATTACAGTCATTCTACACCACCCTCTCCAGTTTCACAGGCTTAAATGTATTTGGACAAACTTAACGTATTTACAAATATAATCTTTGGATCCAAATCCACTGCAGTCAATGACTGTGGACATCACCAAATGCTCATCTGGGTTGAGGTCAGCTGACCAATTCTTAAAATTCCACCTAGTTCTTTGGTTGCTTGCATGGCATGCTTTGGGCCAATATCCACCTATACAAGTACTGAAGCACCATTGTGTCAATTTTGCAGGATTTGAATGAATCTGAGAATAAAATAGAGCTCTATGCACTTCAGAATGCATAATACTATTTTAGGAGTCATTTCATCCATAAACACCAGCCGTATATGCTTATGCCATAACAGTGCCTTCATCATATTTGATAAATGATGTATCTTTGGATTATAAACATCTTCTTTCATACTCCATAATCAAATCTATTCTTTAATTTCTAAAAAGAAACTAGTTCCAGAGCAGGTTTTAGAATTCTCTAGCAGTTTAAGCCCTTCTGTTATTGAGTGTTATCAAAGGTTTAAATCTAGGAGTAGAGTCTTTTCAGCATAATTATGTCCTCCTTCTTTTGAACTGCATGAACAGCTACTAAATGCAAATTCAATTCCGGGAATCAACTCAACTTTTTAATCCTATTATTTGGCCATGAATAATGAAAAAACACTTTAGTCACATATTGACTACTCAGATTTAAATGCACCAAGGTGGAAGGCAGATGCTTTTTTGCTAATTTGAACACACAAAAAAATAGATCTTGCACATTCATATAGCTTATAGTATATGTGAACATAGCAGTAGAAAAATAGTAAGAGTAACACAATTTCTGTTAAAACAGCATTTAGAAGCAAATAACAGAAAAAATGGGCAAGCAGTAAGTTTGATACAAGTTGAAGATACTGTACTTGATGTTTGGCAATGTGTTTGATAGACAACTGGCTGCATTTTGAATGTAACTGTTCATATACCTGCCTATGTGCTACAGGTGATACTGGAGGCTTCCATTAGAGGCTTTAACTTGTCACAGTGACAAGGACACATTACACAGACACAGATAGCTGTTCTACATAACAGTCTATCATGACGATACTGCTAAGCTCCTGCAGTGCCCCTTAGTGTTTTTTGTGTGTAGTGCAACTCACTTCTGATTAAACAAGAAACACGAGGCAGCCATCATTTATATGCAAATGCATAGTTAATAGTAGTTATATCTCTACCCTAAAGGAACATTAAATTGAGGTACGTGTGAATATATAGGAGGTCAGTCCAGTCATCTGTGTGTGGGATGGGTGGGGTTGTTCACAATGCTGGTGGTTTTGTGGACTGTGAGAGAGACTGCAGTGATCTTCTCCACTGATAATCTGCAATGTTTGTGTAAACAAGATCCAGAGTGTTCGTAAACTGGGTAGCAAAGTCCACATGATGATGGAATTCAGGGAGCATTTGCATGATTGAATTCCCCAGAGCCAATAAACAGTCCGTTGTGTTGTGTATTTTGGAGCTTACTGATGGCCCCATACAATTCACACAGCACATCCTAAACGTATACCACAGCTATGAACATGGTGGTACATTGCCAAGGAAAACTATATGGCCTGCATCTAAGGGCGGTTTCACACCTGTAGTTCATTTCTCTGGTCCAAATCAGTTGAGGAGTTTGTTTACTTGGAGCATTTTCTCTCTCTGTTTGGTTTGGTTTCACACAGACATAAATGTAAACGCACCAAAATCCACACCAATAAACCACGCAAGCACATTGTCTCCTCTGATTGGTCAGAGCTGTCTGGCTTGGGGGTAAATATAAATATACGAATAAAGTAAATATAGCAAGAAGATTCTGTGTTCCCAAACGCTGCGCTTTTAAACACAGTTTTTAGACTTGCAGCGCAGATGTACACATAGTAAACAGAGTTGCACGGCTGTGAGTAGTGAATGCAGCACAGAACTTGCGTGCATGGACACAGCGTTTGTTCATAGCTCTGGTAATTAGCGTTATCTGGCTAATATATCAGTTTGAACTGCGCCTTATCAGCAGTTTAGCTTAAATAAACTGACTATATTTAATAGCTAGTTCTGATCGAGACAGGATTACATGCTCACCACAAGCGAACTGCTCAAGAGTTCGTTTGGAACCGGACCGAGATGTCCTCCTCTAGGTTATATATTGTCAGCCGATAATTCACTGTAACCGAAGCTCTCCTTGTATTACTCCACCACATACAGGTAATCTAGCAACAATGCAGCGCTTACAAACCAAACACAAACCAAATGCGATGTCATTAAACACCACTGGAAGCCACCGGATCCCATAAACATAATGAAGAAGAGCGCAGGCAAAGACGCGGTTCCACAAATAAACAAACCCAGCGATTCGAAAATATGCATTATTACAAACATTATCAGCCACCAATATCAGGGTTTGAGTAGTTGTTATTTAAAAAAAAAAGCTTAAGTGTATATATTTTCCAGTTAATATAGGGTATTTTAAGCAGAATGTAAGGTGGCTGAAAATAGGAGACCCTTGTAATTAAACAGGTCTTGCCGCTGGGGGGCGCCCAAGCAAACAAACCTTAAATTCTTAAAAAAAACACTTTCTTTCAAAGTCAAACTAGCACTGGGCTTTAATCTACACAGATTTCTCTTCTGAAAACCATTTATTTGGGTGAGTAAAGTTTACTGCTGTGCTGATCTACCGCACTCGGCTGTGGCCTCGTGTCTACAACCGCAACACAGAGGTGCCAATATTACACGTTATAGCACTCCCTCTCGTGTATTATTGCTTAACTGATGTCCATCTGAGAGATGATAGAAGCAGATTACGAGGTTAAAGCATGGCATGTAGCATGCAGACCTGGGTGCCAGTTGTTTTGATGGTCATACATACAGGATGGCCTGCAGCAACAAATCTCAATGATTTGTCAGACTGTCAGAGTCCAAATGAATGTTTTAGAGGCAAAAGAGGCTGATTAGTACCCTAAACGAAGTTGCTTCACAAGACATAATAGACACAAATTACTCTGAGACACTTAAAGAGAGAAAAATGTGATTGAGAGAGAGAGGATTACTATATTAAAAATGATTAGGCTCATCATTTATCATTTTGAGTGTACTGTATGTGTATGTGAGTGAAGAAGCTTCTGAGTGACTGCGTGTGTGTGTGTGTGTTATAATCCTAGGCAGTGGCTGGTCAGTGTCTGGAGCCTCAGCGGGGCTGTTTGAGGGTGATATCGGTGGCAGGAAGCTGCTGGAGCGTGCGGCCGCTGGATTAGCAGATGGCCTAAAATACCACAGTCTGACAGGATTAGCGCTGGACCCTCAGCACCAGCCTGCCAGCTGTGTCTCACACACACACACACACACATATTCAACCAACTCGGCCTTTCCACAAAGACGCCGAGGTACTAAAGAGCGATAAAGATCCAGTGTGTGCCTTGCAGAGGGTGCTTCCCACACAAATGAACACAGGAGATAAGCTGCAGAATTAGCTTAGCGGCATCTCCCGCGCATCCTAAGCAGGAACAGAAGCAAAGATTTGGGATGATTATCATTCTAATGACAGATTTTAGGGTGGTGGCACACACCCATAAATCCCATAATCTACATTGCCCTCATTGAGGAATTAGACCTTGTGGCCTGATCAGTGTTATCAGAGGGCCTGCAGAGGTCAGTTTTACAGCTAGTGCCAGAAGATCACTCTAGAGAGTGCTTGGACACTGCTACTTCAGATATAGACTAAACCTTCTAGCATAAGACAGATGTGCATTTTTTGTCCTGACTGTATTTCTCACACTACATAAAAATGTCTGACAGTCGTACACAGATCATTGTCCAATCAGGGCACAGTATCTTCTGCATCCAGATACTGATTGGATGTAATAACCCTTTAGAAGTTGATGGACACACTCACTCAACATATTAAATATTTATTGATTTTTTTTAGTAATATTTTTGTGATATAAACAGCACAGGGAAACTCGTCTTCTGCCTGTTGTGTTTAGCTGAGGGATTTGTGTGTCTATTTAATGGATTTGTTTTGTGTAAAACTGACCAATGGACACTCAAGAAATCATTAAGGATTTACAAAATTCTATACAATAATTGTGGTTTACTTTAAATTAGTGGTGTCAATCGATACAATCATTTCCCCTCTTTAGACAAACCTTTTAATAATGCATATTTAAATGTAAATAAAAGAAGCAGGGCCCAACTTACTCCCTGCACAAGGAGTGTCATGATGCTAATTGCTATCTTACACCTTGCCAACACTTTATTTTCGTTAAGAAAAAATTAAGAGACCACTTCAGTTTGTTGTTGTTTTATTCTATAAACTACGGACAATATTTCTTCTATATTCTAAATGAAAATATTGTCATTTAGAGCATTTATTTGCAGAAAATGAGAAATGGCTAAAATAACAAAACATATGCAGAGCTTTTAGACCTCAAATAAGGCAAAGAAAACAAGTTCATATTCATAACGTTTTAAGAGTTCAGAAATTCATATTTGGTGGAATAACCCTGTTTATTAATCACAGTTTTCATGCATCTTGGCATGTTCTCCCCCACCAGTCTTACACACTGCTTTTGGATAAATTTATGCAACACCTGGTGCAAAAAATCAAGTAGTTCAGCTTGGTTTGATGGCTTGTGATCATCCATCTTCCTCTTGGTTATATTCCAGAGATTTTAAATTTGATCAAATCAAGGAAAAACATCATCATTGAGTGGTCTCTTATTTTTTTCCAGAGCTGTATGTATATACTGATGGGCGTGGTAAGTAAGGGGTGTTCAGTTAAATTTATGGCGTATTGCTATGTTCACAATTAAAAAGCTCTACTCCACTACTTTAATTGTTAAAAAAATAATTTGGTGCATGTCTGCCAATTGGTCAGTTTCATAGACATACACATGAACTGACCAATAACAGATGAGAGGGATATGACGAGCACACACATTTACCTGTTAGGCATCATGAGAAGCAGAAGAGACATTGAGAAACATTGACTCTAACGTGTCGACATGTTCTTCAACACTTTAAATGAAATACACACTGAATTCTAAACAATTATAGTGGTATTAACACAGCAACACACTAATTCATCTAATAACCTGTAAGCATATAAAACTAGCACAGTGAAGTTAAAACGGAATGTGACAATGTGCACACAGTACACTACAGCAATACAAAACCCCAGTTTTAGTATGTATTAGAGCTGTGGGGCAATATTCTAAATGAAAGTGCATATTTCAATCTGGGGTTCAAACGCTTCCCCTTTCTTTCACCGAGTAAATAGCTGCAACTGTTCTAATGGCTAAATGCCTCCGGGCTAGCCAGACCATGTTAATGGAAAATACTGGGATCACTGCTTCAGTAATGAAGTAAAAAAAAAAACATGCACTGAGATCTGGGGGCTTGAGGACAGTTTTCAGACCCGAGAGAGACCCCTGGAGTCAAACTATTAGCATTCAAAGATATACACTGACCTCTCCTCCACTTTTATAGACTCCCAACAATTATCGATTCGGTTAAGGTGACAGGTCTCAGAAATGCGTTAAGGGTCTGTGGCGAAGCTTGGGGGGAAATTAGACAGAGATGGAAGCTTTTATGATGATCATACAACAAAGCTTCACAACAAAGAAGCTTCATTACAGTTTTTAATACGCCCTTGTTAACATGACCTTGATAATCCATCTCCTTGAAGGGCTGTAAAAGCCTGTTCTATTGTTATATTGGCTAGATGGTGGAAATGACAGAACGAGTTAAATATCAAATAGTAACTTAACTATTTTTCAAATGTTTATAAGCAGAAATTGGTAAGATCATCGAAACATACCACTTAATACCCATTATTTTAGCAAACCTGGTACAGCTTTCCCTAATTACTTCCACGCCTAAGCTAACACTGGTAATTTACACTGATAGAAAATAAACAGAAGAGTGTTAATAAACGCTTTTCAGGAGAGACATAAATTATGTACAAACATTTATAAGACACCAGAATTTTTATATTTATATGTCAATACCGCAGGAATGTGTATTCCAACATCAGCTGCCTCACAGCCTGTTTTTTGTGGTCAGCTTACTGCTTAAAATAGCTCATATGTACTGTTAATATATAACTAATAATATATTATTTTAATAAGAACAACAGTACCGCTAATATAACACTCCAGCTAAAGCTTAGATTGGGCAAAAATATCCAGCCTGACCCTGTCCGCCTTGACAAACTGTTTTTACAACGCGGACCTGATTAAAATTCCACATTTTTTAGTAACGTTACAGCAATAAAATGGAGCTTTTAACTAAATTCCCAAATAGTTGGAATGAGCGAAATCTGTTTTAATGTGGTTAATAAACAGTAAAACATGGAATAAGACTATTTTCTTTTAGGAAACTGTGACAGAGCTGTGTATTCTCTGCAGTGAAGACGTGAATCACTTATCTAACCAGCCTTCGACTGTTTTACCTGGCAGCCATGTCCACTAAACTCTGTAGTTTCTAAACATTCTGAGGTGCCTTTAATTTTATCTGAGCAGAGCTGCAGCTTCCTCAGTATAAACCGATACTGGAGTAGCTGAAGTGCGCACACAGAAACAGCAGTGTGTAGCTCAGGTTGGAAACAAAACTTCTGTATATCTGAGCTATAGTCCTTTGCTGTTGGAAGCTTGTGAGCTAACCCAGCTCTGTGACTTATGCTGCTTCTGAGGCTACCTGCTTTAGCTTGTGAGCTAACTGTAGAGAGCAGTATTATCCGGTTATTGTGATTATTTTCTTTTCACTGAGAGGCGTATTGGTCCTATACATGAACTGCAGAAACAGTAAAAACGTTTCAGACCGGCTGAGCTGAGTCTGTAGTCTGAAGCTTGTGGCTGTGCTGTAGCTCTTTGACTGGTGTAAAGACAGCAGGGCTCCTGCTGCAGCTCCAGCTAGTGGTTGGATGAGGAACTGCAGCCTCCTGTAAGCGAGCAGTTTCACCGGTCATCCACACAGGGCTCTGCTTAACTGCTTAACCCTAAACTCCTGAATCGTATCGGCTAAATCAGAGGAATATCGCTGATACTGTATTTTGGCTGAAAATCGTCCGATACCGATACACTGCCGATCGATCGTTCCATCTCTACTGCTAACTGTACCTTTGTTATTTTGCTAGCTATTTAGTAACCTAACCGCTAAACAACATCGACATGATGCAGACATCTCATCCCTCCTGTGACATAATTCTTCTACATATATTTATAGATAATTCCTAGTGTCTTCATAGCATGTACAATATTGTGAAAAAATTGGGACATTGTATATGAGGTACACTTTTGGAAGTGAACATGAACAACAGAATGAGTAAGGAAAACTAAAAAGTCAGATTTAGATCCTGATTGGTTTGCCTCTAAGATTAGTAGAAAGAATGTTCATCTTGATTGGTCATTGTTAGAATACTTAAGGACTTGTTTGCCATGTTGCAATACTGAACTTCTAATACTAAAACTTACAAGAAGGCATAGACAGGAAAAAAATCTTCTTCTCCCTTTGTTCAGTGATTTATCACTTGAAGTTTTGTGGGTATGTTAAAAGCATTGCTAATAAATGAAGTATTTGACTGATTATTCTGGCTTCAGCCCGCACAAAGAGGCATTGTAAACACAGCACTAATGCTAATGGTTGTGTGATTCTACCTTGATGCTACTACAGAACTTGATTATGTATTCCCTAAGGAGGCGTGTAAACTAATTCTGTTGTTATGAATGCAAACAGTGTTCTCTGCACCTTGCACAAACTGATAGCCAACTCCTGCATATCTGACACCCACACACCAATCCAGCGTTCTGTTTCTCCTTTTTTCTAGGTCTCGGAGGCAGATTCACTTTTAAATACCGTCCTTTCTTTAAATGGACCCTGGGACATTACCCTTGATAGTAGCGGTAATTACGCAGCGAGCGTGTTGATTGGTTTGAGCTGTTCATTACCTCTGTAGAGGTGCTTCATGTACTATATTAATTAGAGTCGTAATGGCCAATATGGCCGCGAGATTAGCGCTTCTGCATGCCTTGGGGATCAAACCATCAATATCATTCACATTCACTGGAGAAAACCAAGCTCTCTCTGACAATATTATTTCAGCGTGGAGGGCCAAATTACCAAGAGCCCCCTGTGATCCCTCATGTAGGAAATGAAACCTGCTGATATGCCCTCAATGGATATAATCACTCTGTTGTCACGTGCACGAGCACGCTTTGCACTCACGCTGCACAAACGCGCACTGATTGGGAAAAGAGATTTTCAATTACACAAATTTACCACAAACTCTCCTCATCACTGATGGAGACATTCATGGCATTCTTCAACAGCCCGCGTAATGCCTACTGATTGAATTAGAGCATGTTCCCTGAAGATTGAAAGCCTGTTTACAACTCAGAGTAACAGCATTGTGTAGAATGCGTACATACTGACTAAACTCCAGCTCACAATACAAGCTGCAGTAATCAGATGTGATCAGGAGTACAAAAAATCTGTATTTCCATTAGAGATTTACAAGGTTATGAAAAAATTTGGGCACCCCTGATAATTTTCATGATTTCCTTTATAAATCATTGGTTGTTTGTATCAGCAGTTTCAGTTAAATACACCATACAGCAAATGAACACAGTCATATATGAGAAGTAAAATGAAGTTTATAGGACTTACAGAAAGTGTGCAATAATAATTCTTTAAACAAAATTAGGCAGGTGCATAAATGTAGGCACCCCAACAGAAAAATTACATTAATGTTTAGTAGATCCTCCTTTTGCAGAAATAGCAAACAGCCTCTATATGCTTCCTATAGCTTCCAACAAGAGGCTGGCTTCTAACTGAAGGTATTTTGGATCATTCTTCTTTACAAAACATCTCCAGTTTAGTCAGGTTTCATCATTTTCAAGCATGAACAATCCGCTTTGAATCACACCACAGATTTTCAATAATATTCAGGTCTGGGAACTGAGATGTTCATTCCAGAATGTTGTACTTGCATCCCTGAAATAGCAATCCGCAGTCAGAGCGTACCTGTCTCTTAACCAATTAATAGCTAACTAAGCTACCTACCTTTTCATAAATGAAAAAAATAAAAAATAAAAAAATATTAATAGCATACATGTAGGCAATTGGAAAATTTTAGCCAAAAGCAGCACATATTTTAGTCTGGCTTCTGGTTGAAGGTATTTTGGACCATTCTTCTTTACAAAACATCTCCAGTTCAGTCACATTTAATATTTTTCGAGCATGGACAGCCCACTTTTAACTACAATACAGTTTTCAAATAATATTCAGGTCTGGGGAATTATTGCACACTATCCGATACACTGCCGATCGATCGTTCCATCTCTACTGCTAACTGTACCTTTGTTATTTTGCTAGCTATTTAGTAACCTAACCGCTAAACAACATCGACATGGGGAATTATTGCACACTATCTTTAAATCCTACAAACTTCAAATATCTACAAATATCACTGTTTTCATCTGCTATATATGATATATTCAACTGAAATTGCTGATCTTCTCAACCTAATTTGTAAAGTAAAATCATGAAAATGATCAGGGGTGTCCAAACTTTTTCATACTGCTGTAGGTACATAAATAAGGCTCCCTGATGAGGTTGACGGCAAAAATAATGATATTACTGTGTAACGCATCACATCATAGCCTGTCAGAGTATTGCTTGTATAGCAAAACATAACATAGCATAACAGCAGGAGCTGCATATAGACCAATATTATAAGGATCAGCAAGTATCTAGCTGATTATTGTATGAGCATGAACAAATTTCTGTGCACTTCTCTGGGATAAAAGAGGCCATAGTTAAGCAAGTTTCTCAAATGATAAGCAATTTTAGTTGACAATTTACTTATTTACTTAAATACATGTGATTTAAGTAATTTTAATGACTCAATATCTGGTCAATAAGACAAAGGTGCCTTGTTTATCACAAAGCAGATTTATGTGACTTTTTATGTGACACCAATAATTAGCATTTTAAATTGATCTCATCTGTCCTGATGACGTATGTCAGCAAAGTATAATGTGCTAAGAAAACTGCAAATGGCATAAAATTGAAAACAGTTATAATTTTTAACACTTTAATAAAAACAAAGGATGAAATTTTCATGGAGCAGACACCTCACCTCTCCCAAAACTCACGGGATTCTTCTGCATATTCATAGAGGCAACATATCATCTAAAATATTGTAGAAATTGGCACACTTAAGCACTTTTGGGAGTAATCAGCCAAAACAGCCAAAACACAAGTGAGAGTGTGAAAAAGTGTGAGCTACACTCACTAGACCTATCAGTGTTCTCTGCATCAAAAATGATAATGTTGACATTAGCAAATGGTATAAAAATATAAAAGTAATATTTTTACACTTATGTTTAACACTTAATACTTTTTAATGCTAAGGATTGAAGATAATAATACAGAAATGCATTTTATCAAACAGCATATCACTTTAAAGTAGAACATATTAGTACATGAGGTTTATGAATGAAAATTAAACTCCGAAGTGCTGTCCTTTTATAATCTATGCCACATTTAACGTAGCTCCAAACGCTTTCAAAACTAAAAGGCAAACCAAATACATGATACCCATCATTTTTATGCATTATTTAATGTTGAATATTTGTGTTACTGGTGTCCAAAAATCCCCATAGTCTAACATTACTACATTACTGCTGTTGGAACCGACTTTTAGAACACTACATGCATGAAAACAGATAATATTTTATACCTCCACTGTGTCAAAATGTAATATTATGATAATAACCTAAACTCTAATCAAAGATTAGGTGATTATTTTTGTAATTAACGTTTATTTCAGAACCAGATAGCGTCTGTAATAGAAGCTCAATAGCCCAGACACACATCTACCATGACACATTCACAAACCTCATGTACAGTACTCCGCTGCTTTTCTTCTCATAGCACAATACACACTGTTGTCTAAACGAGGCTGCGCTCCTGATCCTAATGCGGAGTGAAGTCACTCAGTGTAGTGAGAGACTGGCACTCTAAATAAGGCCGCGCCTAATTACGCACAGAGTGAAGCTTAATGATTCTGATTACGAAACAGAGTAATGCAGTGAACATGTACTGAGAGTACACAAAGAAGCTAGAGGGGTCAGTCAACTGGAGCAGTCAACAACAAGTGTGAATTAAACGCACAATAATAGAACGACAGAGCAACACAGACACACATTCTCTCTCTTTTTCTCTGATGAGGAGGATGAAAGAACAGAAAGAATACTAAGAATACAGGGAAGCACTGTTATCTGACTTCCAGTAACAGCAGCATAAAAAACCCCAAAAAACTGACTCAAGGCAATGAACATTCATTATAAATCAGGACAACACCATACAATCCTTCGTCCTAATTATTTAGCTTTTCTCTAATCTGGTGGAAATGGGACAGGAACTAAAGAGAATAATTCATGTCTCTTAAAGGCAGGGTTACTGCAGCCTGCGCTGGCCATGGTGTCTGAATATAACAAATGGGACCATTTCCTACACTTGCTTTAAAGCACAGGGCCACAAGCTGGGGGGCTCAAGATCGATAAAAGCAATCTTTTAAATCCTGCTACATCTAAATCCAAATGTTTGTTGGGCCATTGAAACTAGGCTAAAGATGTGGCACTAAGAGAAATGTCTTTGCCGATGGTTCATTATCAGAGTAAATATATACTACTCTTCTCTAAAAACCTCTCTTTAGTAGCAGTGCATGATATATCGGCTCTCTGTTCTGTTTGTAGATAAATGGGAAATGTAATGATTATTACATGATAATTACAGCCATCATTTTGCACCCTATTTTTAGCTCTTGTACTTGCTGGCTGACACACATTATAGCCACTACTGAATGAGCACTTTCTGTCTTTTTAGCTTCTTTTGTCTTTTTAGACATACAGTTCCTACTTACCACTGTAACAGGCTCAGGCAAGAATATCATTAAATAACCCTAAATATTTTTATTACATAAAAAACATGCAATAAATCATATTTTATACAATTTTTTATTGACAATTGGGTATTCTGACTAATTGTGATTTTCAAGTATATAGAAGCAGAAAATTAGACTACAGAAGTACCACTACAGTTGCTGGAGATGAAAATGTTTTTTTTTTGTAATTTTTTGTAATTTTTTTGCCAAAATATGTGATCAGGTGAAATTCCTCTAGCAAACTGGTGATAGTTTCTCTGGTCAATCCTGTGAGCTAATCAGTTCAATTTTTTTTTAGGTTAAGATTCCAAAAGCTCTGCCTGAGGCTCATTGGCCATATCACACTATAGTTCCTTGTTCAACTTGTAAAAGGAACAAACTCACATATTTTTAGAATGTGTAAAATGCTAAGATTTTTAATACTAGTAACCAGATAACCCTCTTGAGAGTACACATATCAGAACACAGCAGAGCCATTAAACACCATTAAACACAGTGCATAAACAAAACAGTGCAGCAAAGCCATAAAGAAATTGTAAATAATAATCAGGTCTAAGTGCATACTTACAGCTGTCTTCCTCTTCTGAAATTAGTTTCACCACATAACAGGCATAGATGAACCCAGCAAGCTAGAAAACAAACAAAAGAACACACACACACACACACATAAACAAGCCAGTTAGAATCACAGTGGTTTGTCCCTTCTGAACAAATCTATTGAAGATCATTTGCACTAAAGCAATAAGAAACTGCTCAAGGGCACCTCAGCCATGAACACTGGGTTAGTAGAAAACACTGTTCCATCACTGCCCTCAGCCTCTCCTCCTGCGGTGACCTTCCAGTCCAAACTCACTTTTCTAACCTTAAGGTCATGGCCACTTCCATTTTACTTATTAGTAAGGTGCTCCCAATTCTAGCACAGGTGTTCAGTGCTGCACAAACAGCTTGTAAAACCTCCACAAAAAAAATCATGGCCAAAATAACCGGCACTCTAGAGCAGCTGCACAAGTCCAAGGTCACCATGCCCAATGCCAAGAGGGCTGTAAAGCCCTCAGCACTGGGCTGAGGAGCGGTGGAACTGTGTTCTCTGGAATGATGGATCACCGTCCAGTACCTTAGGGAGAAGTTGGAGTGGAGTTTGTGATCCAGAACTGTGATCCAATATCAGTACCTGACCTCTAGACAGCAATCCTGATAGAAATGTTCTAAACTTCTGCAGCCAGGCCCTTTTAGACAGTAGGTAAACAATTGGATTTATTAGGAGAATTAGGAGTTTTGCCTCTGTATAACATTTTCTGGTGTATATTTGCATCTGCAGTTTGTTATGAGTAATTTACTTATGAGTGGTTTGTATTTTGAGTAAAATTGAAAAAATGATCAAGGTAAATCACTTTTGGTATTACTGTAATTTTGACTGTAGATATTCTGCCAGTGAGAGACAGAGGGAGGTTTTAATCGTTTGACTTTGACGCTTTTAAATCAATTTGTTTTCCAAAAGGTGTGAAGCATAGGTTAATCATTTTATACACTTCAGAGAGAAGAGGAGGGTGCAGAGTTGGGGCGGTGTGGTAAAATGCTTATTGTAGAGTTGAATTAATCTGGACCTTAATGGGAAAAAAGAAGGAGGTACTAAATCTGAACAATATACAGTTTATTAATACAAAACTAGCATTACTGGCAATGAAGGTAAAATATAAACACAAATCACTAAACTGTTTATTGTGCACTGTAAGCTTTCTAACTTAAGAATACAGTTGCAGTCAATAGTTTGGGCACACCTGCTCATTCAATGATTTTCTTCACATTGTAGATTAATATTTAAGACAAAAAAAAAACAATTATGAGACACATATGAAATTATACAGTAAATAAAAAAGTGTATGTCCTCCAAAATCCTCTGATCTAAACCCAACTGAGATGGGTAATTTGGCATAAGCTGGACCACAGCGTGAAGAAAAAGCTGGTGCTGTATGTACTTTTATGAAATTTTAGGATATGCAGGTAATTATTATGGTCAAAAGCAGCCCAGTCTTTCACAGCCCTACATCAAGCATATAAAATGAGCTTTATGTAGCAAGGTCTGGGCCATAGCAGCATCTATTTGCACTGATGATACATAAGAAACTATGGACAGATGAGGCTCTTTGTAAAGCAGGAGGCGGTGGAGAAACTGCAAAAACAAGCCATCAGCTCTCTACAGACAGAAACAAATAGTCTGTCTGAGAAAAATGCTGTTTTTCTGCCTTCAAGGTCTCTTAATCTTGAAGCTGTGGCCCTGAGAGTTACACCACTGATTTTATAGAAGTGGGGTAATTTGTGTGGTCTGATTGAATTGACAGGTACAGCTTGAGTGTGTGTGCTAGCCATGGGTTTGCGCATGTGTGTGTGTGTTAGCTCTGTTAACACCCGGCTAAAGAGACAAACTGCCGCCCTTCCTGCCAACACGGATTTAGCACAGTCCAAAAACCCCAGCAAAGCTCTGTGTTAAGCACACGCACTGTGGTGATGCGCCTAATCCGAAGGTGCCTTTCCGTGATCACTGCTGTGGCTGGGACATTTACATATTCGCTCCCGTCTGGGGACAGTCTGGCACACACAGGAACGTCTGAGCGACACGCCTGTATCTCCAATTCTTATCGTTTGAGCGCTTCAATTAACTACACATATGGCAAACAATTTGGGAGTCCATTTCCAGCTCGGCTGCAAGATAAACACAGGGTGGCAGTAAATCGGAGGAAGCTCGCATTTAAGATTCCTGGAATACCTCAAGGTCTCGCCCTCATTTACACAAAATAATGTGCAGCCTCCTCTCTCGGCTTCTCAGGCAGCAACGCCATTAGCGGCTGTGAACTCGCACGCATGCAATCTGTTTTCACATGCAGCGCTGTCTGCATAGAACCATATCGCTAAGCGTAGGGGCGTAGACATAAACCAGCTCCGGCTGAGGTCAGAAGGTCCACACAGTGCTGTGATCCACCTCACTCACAGGTGTGGACCTGCACTTCCTGTTAGCACAGTTCACAAGAGAGCAAGGGTAAGTGACATGGCTGTAAATGCTTTCAATATCTATTTTTTCTATTATTTATGATCATAATATGCTGAATGGCCAAGCATGCTGGGTAGGTTAACAGTCACCCAGCTTTATAGTGTGCTGCCAAGGTTGTGTTTCCTTTTTTTTTTTCTTTTTTTTTTTTTTTTTACAAAATATACTGAATACTGTATAGTTTTGCATAAACACATGAATATAAAACAAAAAAAGCTAAATGAAAGAAAAGGTTTAACAAGGTCTAGGTTGATAAGCTCAATGATTGTGTATAAAAGCTATACAAGTTCATATTACTTGGTTCATCAATAAAATCATTAAAAGTATCATTAAAAGTTGGTCCTTGATGGTTAAGATGGTTGAAAAGCTGGTCAACCAAACTAAAGCATATCCAGTAATAGTAAGCTGGTTGACCAGCTTTGTGATGCTGGTCATGCTTTTCAACTAGCTTGGTCTTGATGGCTGATGAGATGCTCATCAAGCTCGTCAAGCCGGTCAACCAGTGTGGTCAAGCTGGTCATAAGGGTTGTTAAGCTTTACTAAGGTTTATCATGCTTGTAGATCAACTAAACTATTAAACTGTATCATTACCTGACAAGCATAAGGTACTGTAAACATACAGTACACCTTATGCTGGTGAAGTACTGATATAGTTATTACATCCAAAAGAACAGTACCCTATATAGTGAACACAACATGCTATTTAGTGAACATCTAGTTCATGCCCAGTTTAATACATTCAAAACTCCAGTGATCTGCACACATTTAGGGCTGCAACCATTTATTGATTAAATGGATTAAAAAAGTTGGCAACTTATTTAAAGTACAGTTGCTACCCACTAATGTGGGGCAGTGAGCCAACCAAAGCTGTGGCAGTAAAGCACCATTAAGCTGAATGAATGTTGAAGCCATGGGTGAAGGAGATTCAAGTTTTTAGTAAATTAATTCAATTTTTTCTCTCACTCAGTGTTCCTAGAGCCTGCTAGAGTAGTTAAACAGTTTGTAGTAAATTTATCTCTCACTCACATTTAGCAAGTTTTCTGTTCCACCTTAAATGTGGTGGTAGTTACAGCCTCTTTCAAGGCCTTTTTTGACTCTGACATTGTTTGGCAGTGTTTGACAATCATAGCCAAGCGTATATTTACATTAAATACACTTATTAAATAATAATGCAACTGTTGGGTTAATTCTCGAGTAAACACTATTTTTTAATAATGGTAGGTCGTGTGCTCATCTTTGCACCCTCTTTCTCATAACTTTGATACTCTGGTAGTAATTTGTTGGTGGTGCATCTCACATTAAGCTTTCCTATATGGGTGGCATGCCATTTAGTGCTGAGGCACCCAATCTCACCCAGTCTTTGTAGCACTGAGAGAGATGTGCAGAGACACCTTGACACCTAATTCACAGAAGCAGCAACAACCACTGTGCCTTCTGACTTACCTGCTAAAACTAGACTTTAGAACAGAACTGCACTGGCTTTACCACCGCATTTGCAATACTTCGTAATCTCATACTTAAGATCATAATTACTTAAACTCATTCATAAATTTGAGTTTTCTTTTTTTTTTTTTATTGTATCCCATTTTCTCCAAAATGTAGTAGGTCAATTACCCAATCCACTAAATAGTGATGCCCCCACCACTTGGAGGGTGAATACAAGCACATGCCTCCTCCGATACATGTAAAGTCAGCAACCGCCACTTTTCAAACTGATGCGGATGCAGCATTACTAGATATCTTAATTAACTTAATTAACTTTAACCTGACTTAAAGTTCACATGCAAATCTACCTCAAAAATTATAGAGGGAACTCATTTTCCTCAAAACATATTGATGGACTGGTTCTAGGCATGACAGGTCACCTTTACATAACTAGAAAAGTACATTTCCTATAGGAATCGTAGGATGGTTGTGCAGCTAAAATGGCTCCCACCATTCATGGTGGTTTCTATGGTGTTGGTAAGTGGTTGTCAGGTGGTTGCTAAGTGATTGTTAAGGTGTTCCACAGTGGTTGCCATGGTGTCGCTATGCTGTTGCATTCGCATTTCACACAAACAAACAATTCGACTTGTGTTGTGGTAGTAGTAGTGGTATAAAATGTTTTCTTAAAAGAGTAATAAATGCAAATAACCCTATTATTCTTATTATTACACAACTAATTACTAAGTTACCAAATGAACTGATTAATTATTGACAAAAACAGGCAACCTAGATTAGGGCTAAAATGGTGCTTAGGTGACAAACATGCTTTTGGACTGATGCAGGAAAGGTTAATTGTGTGCACATTCATAGGCTTAATATGAGATACAGCTCTGGAAAAAATTAAATGACCACTTTATTTTCTGAATCAGTTTCTCTGATTTTGCTATTTATAGATATAAGTTTATGTCTAATGAACATAGTTGTTTTATTCTATACACTACAGACAACATTACTCCCAAATTCCAAATGAATATATTATCATTTAGAGTATTTATTTGCCAAAAAAATGAGAAATAACAAAAAAGATGCAGAGCTTTTAGAGCTTTTAAGAGTTCAGAAATCGATATTTGGTGGAATAACCCTGGTTTTTAATCATAGTTTAATGCATATTGGCATGTTCTCCTCCACCAGTCTTACACGCTGCTTTTAAATAACTTTATGCCACTCCTGGTGCACAAATTCAAGGATTGTGATCATCCATTATCCTCTTGATTATATTACAGAGCTTTAATGGGTAAAATCAGAGAAACTCATCATTTTAAAGTGGTCTCTTATTATTTTTTCCAGAGCTGTAGGTAGGAATCACAATTTGCAGATTCAATTTAGACACAGAGGTGGAGTTAGCAAACAATGATTTAAACCTTTTTTGCTACTTTGAAGACTGAAAAATGCTTAAAAAAAACTTTGTACATAAACCAGAGTACTTAAGACACCATTGTTCTTAAAATTGTTCATAAATCACTAACACAAGCCAGCCACACAAACACTGAGTAAAACTGTGGATGTAAATGTGCTTTTCTGTACAGCGAGAGAGAATTATGGCAGAAGAGGCAGATTACCCGATGCTATCTCCTTCCTATTGTGTTGTATGAATGTAAACCCAATTTACAGACTGTAAATACAGCTAGCGCTGGGTGTGTAATAAAGGACTCACACGCACAAACACGTGAGCGCAAACACACACACACACACAAACACACACACACACACGAACACACACACACACACACACACAAACACTCAGAACACAGTTCTGCATACCCGTTCCCCCTGCCACACCGTCCCCAAATGGAAATCTAAAATTAGATTCCATGCGCGTGAATAATGCATGCGCGGTTTCTAAGGAGATGCTAAATAATTGAGGTTAAGTCTGCGAGCAATGATTGATCTCGATGCAAGTATCTTAAAGTTGCATCACACACTTAAGCTAGCCCATTCTTTACTGTCTGTAGTCTAGATTACTGGCTTAAATCTTTAATATGTTTATCTTCTAAACACCAAGTAGTTGGGTCTGCTTTGAAAAGGAGCTGGCGCATTAAAGAGCCCAGCTGAATTCAAGTCATCTCCACTGGTGCAGCATATTCAGATAAGCCTGCGTGCCCCCCTATGACACATAAATGGCTGCCTCTGCGTGTGTGTGTGCCTGTACATGTGTGTCTGCTAGTGATTCTATGTCAGAGACTCTGCCATCACAGGGCAGAGCAGTATGGATTTTATGCTAATAGCAAAGCAAAGGTGATGGTGGTGAGAGTCAGAGATAGAGGACCTTTAGCCCAGTTCAGCCATCAACACAAACACCACACCAATTTCGCCCTGCTGTGTAATTAACATCAGCAACTATTTATAATGCCCCCTCACAGTCGCTGACATTTAGCAGGGCTAACTAACTGTTGAGAAGCAAATGGATGAAAGTGAGAACAAAAATATTTCCCCTTAACTGGTCAAGATATTATTGCTTGTTGTATTGCTTTTGAACCTGCAAATAACTGCTCATTAGTGCTGGGCGGTATACTGGTTCATTCGGTGTACTGCGGAGGGAATCTGAACCGCTATGCTTTTCTCTCACACTGCCACACCACTAGAGGCACTGCAGAGCGCCGTGCAGAACAGAACCACCAAAAAGAACCTGCCATGTGGAGTCAAACACTAGTCTAGCTCCGTCCTACAGAGAAATCAGAGCACCTCCTGCTGTTGTTTCTACTGTACTTATCCTAGTAAAATAGAGCAACTTTAGCCCTTTTAAATTTATATAATAATATATACATTTTACATTTTATTTATAAAATATCTTTTTTTATGTCCATTAATAGTGTTTATGGAACTATTCAAAAAATATTTTTTTTATTTTGTAAAGGAAGTTGTGTTAAAGTTATTGGTGTATCTCTTTTTAAGGTCTATATTCTTAGGTTGTTTTTCTGCTAATGATGTCTGATTTCTTCATATATTGTTTAATTTTGTGGGAAAAAGTAAACCCAATACTATTCAAAGCTTAATTTAAAGCCTTAGTGTTTTATATTATATGTCCTACTAAAAATACAGTAACTCACAAACCTTTATATGTTAAAGCACAGTCATGCAAAAAATAATAATAATAATAAAAAATACCCTAATATATCATAAAACCGTCAGAATCTTGAAAAATACATTTTCATATGCATATTTTGCCACACCGCCCAGCACTACTTCTCATAATTCTTTCTAGCTCGATATGCACAAAACTTGTGCATATTAATACTGTCACACCTTAGCCTGAGTCTGTCTTGTATTTTTTTCTCTCTTTTGGTTACATGTGCTTCTGCTCTCTGTTTTTCTGTCTCGTGTTCCCAGCCATGTCCTCTGGTCTGTCTATGTGTATAGAAACAGTTACGGTCACGACTCAGCCAACTGTCTATGTGAAAGCATGGTCAAATAGCAAGTATATCTCTAGCTTTATAAATAATGTTAGCTGATACTACTGTAGTGCATGGTAAGGATAACTGCATGTAAAGTATTTCATGATCAGATTTATAATCTGCATATTTAAGTACTTAATGTTAGCTGAGTAGATAACACAGTGACACTGCACGCTCCAGTTATATAGGATTATGTTAAACATAATGCTGACAGACTGCCTTGAACTCTACTCAAGCTTTGGCAAAGATGTCTGGCTTTGTGAAGGCTTGAGAAGCATTCTGAGCTGTCTGTCCTCACATGTAACTACTGCATAATTTTTGTTGCGCCTGCCTTTGTGTTTAAATAGAAAACAAAAGAGAAGAATGCTTTAAACAAATGAAAAACTTCTTCCAGATTCCTGGAGAGGAATCAGTTGACTGATCGGTTTGCATGTGTTGAAATGGTGGGTTTCTGTGTAGCTGCTCTTGGACTAATTCGCATGTCCTTGACTTTCTCGTCACTCACGCTGGGCCTCTCTCCAGGTGGGCTGCTCGCTCCTAGCTTTTATAGACTCCGCCGCCGGGCTGCCAACTGCTGCTGTTCCCCGTCTACACACTTTTATACGCTCCCAAGTACAAACAGTCGTTCAGGCCGAGCAGCGCTTAGTTTTTACATCACTTGACCTGCGATGACTACAAGTAGCTTCGCTGCGCGGTGTGGTGTTTGACATTTTAACACACACACGCACTGTGTAAAACATTTTCAGCAGTACAATGTTTAAATTGGGCTTAATCTTGTAAAGGCTGTAGAGAAGACATGAGGCAATATTAGTCCAGTATTCAATAGAACATGGCTTTAATTGGAAAGCCGGTTATGGATGATTTGAGCGGCTAAGCTAGGAAATAGCATGCCACCACTACTGCTGCTAACACCATTACCACTGTTACTGCTACTGCCATCATTACTGGTACTAATATTACTACACCTACCTCTACTACTATTACTAACACTGCCTCAGCTAATACTACTAACGCTACTATTACTACTGCTACTATGAATACTAGTAATATTACTACTATTGCTTCTTTTAATACCAACACTTCTATTGCTACTACTACTATGACCATTACTACTATACTACTGCCACCGCAAATACTACTAACAATACTATTGCTGCTAGTACTTCTATGACTATTTCTACTACTATTCCTACTACTACTGCTACTATGACTACTAGCACTATTACTAATACTGCTACTGTTACTACTAACACTAGTATTGCTACTACTAATAATGTCGATGATGCTCCCCCTTCGTCACTACTACTAATGCTGCTGCTAATACTACTAACAATACTATTGCTGTTACTGTTATTTTGACTACTACTACTACTACAATATTACTACTACTGCAGTTAGGCTATAATTAATTACCATTATTTTTCTTTGGATTAAGACACTCATACGGAGAGAAACAGCAGCAAGAGCTCCTCAGATAAAGTGCTGCTCTCATTTTTCTCCAGGAAGGATGAAGCAAGACGAGCGTTTGACTCCACAGAGCAGATATTTTAATATGATAGCTTATTATGCTTACTTTAGTTTCCGCCCGTTCTCGGTCTCCCTATCTCCTTATAACGGCAGTTTTTCATGGCTGTGTCCCAATTCACTAGCTGGGGCAGTAGTGTTTTGGTGACCACGAGCCTGACGACCCAGGTTACCCATATGAATCGGTATACCGCCCAGCACTACTAGTAGAATTACACTAGTACTACAGCTAAAAAATCCGCTGCCACCACTACTAATACTACTGCCAGTGCTGCTAATATTTTTAACACTGATTAACACTAATACTATTATTACTATCATAAATGATGCAAATACATTTAGAACTTCTCCCATTGTTATTGCCATTACTATTAACGCTACTACAACAGCTGCTAATACTACTATTACCAATACAACTATTACTATGTACGACGATAACCACTATTACTACTATAACAACTATAACTGGTAATACTAATACAACTATGGCTGTATGTCCACCACCAGCACTGCTACTATTTTTATTCATGATTAGGGTATCCACAGCATCATTGTACACCTGTAACTTGACTATTTATTACAACGTAATGAAAAGCTCTGATGCAATGAGCCTGCCAGTTCAGACAATTCCCAGCAATATCAGGCCATTCCTGTTCAGTAACACACACAATGACATCATCGTTAAAACATCACAAATCACTGTGGTGTAGTGGTTCTGAAAAGCCATTCTCTGGCCTAATTGAAATAAACCTGTGCTTGCCTGCCAGCTTGCAGCAGAAACCTATTTCAGTTTAGAGCCGAGCTCCCTGGGCCTCCCCCAGCCTGCTCTTCATCTGAATTAGACGCAGTACATTAGAGCGAGCAAGGCCACTCCATAGCTCAGAGCTAGGTAGCTAGGCAAGTCCCACACTGGCATTTCTCTTTCAGCTCACTAAATGAACCTTTCTAGCGTTTTAATCACAGTTAAGGGCCACCATTGCTGACTGACTGCTTTATTGAGTCCTCAGCTCCTGCTCTCACTTAGTGAAAGGCGAGTACAGGGGAGAGGTGCCCCTCAGTAACTGATTCCACCAAACCAGTTGCATTGTAGTTAAAAACTTGATTTTTTAATAGTAATAAGGCCCAGTGTACACAGTTCTGATTCCGGTACTGGAGAATAAATAATGATAATGCAATCAGCAATCTGGCATCTCACTCTATTCTGTGTGCTTGTGTGTCTTTTTACAAGGGGTAGGGCTGTTCACACACACATACACACACACACACACACAGAACAACTTTAACTACACACAAGATCCACTAATGACGTTGGATTGGAACAGAACAATCAGAAGTGTGGTTATATTTGCACTCACTCAGTCATAAATACATCAAGCCTTTGCTAATAATTGAGTCAATTAACCAAAACATCTTCAGGCTCTATCTAAACCTACAGATGCAGCAAATGTATCACTCCACCCTCCAACTCTGTGATCTCATCCTCCTCCACCACTGTAGGTATGCTACACACAGGGCCAGATTCCTAAAATGTTCTTACAAAGGTTTTTAAGACTTTTTTGAAATGTTTAAAAAATAGAAATTGATCTTCATGATGTTTCTAATACTGAAGTTAAAAACAATGCACATCTTTATTTTTTAACCACAGATCAAATTATAACAAATTATTTAAGATGTAAAAAGTATTCACATTCATTACTCAGTATAAGTACAGAAGTCAGGGTTTAAAAAGCTTTTTGAAGTTAAAGTGTAAAAAAGTATTGGTTTTAAAACTACTTATAAAAGTTAAAGTAATGTAAGGGGTAAAAAAAAACATTAAGGTCAAAAGCTCAGGCCAAGTCATAAAAGAAAATAGATAACTGTGTAAAAATATATGGAGTAGAAAGTTTAGATAACTGTGTGAAAATATAAGGAGTAGAAAGTAAAACGTAGGCTGAAAAATAATTACTTTAGTTACGTATAAATAATCGAAATTTCCAAAAGTAAGGTAACAAAATATTCATCCTTCTTTTACTTGACACCTCTGCAAATTACTTCACTTTTACACAGACACGTTTTTTTTAGGTTAATCACTAGCCAGCATGCTCATGGATTGCTGTTTTCCTTTCACTGTCTTTCTTTAGCTGCCTGCATCAGATTTAAAACATTAATGCTCACCAACAAAACCAAAATTGATCTCCTCCCCACCCAATCTGTACCTAGAGCCCCTGAAATTCAAGCATGGCTGAGGTTGAGCTGCCTCCTTCAAGAACCTTGTAGGACAAACATGGACTTTTCTCTGTTCTGGCTCACAGATGGTTGATCAAACTTTCACTGTCTGCACACACATCAACTAAAGATCTATTTCTTTCTAGAACATCAAAATGAACCAACCAATCTTGCACTAATTTATATGTCTTACTGTATCTCTTTAATATGTATCTTTTTCTACACTCTCAAGGAAAGTGGTTACTCAAGGGTTCATCAGTGAGCCACTGAAATGCAATAATGCATTTTCTTGGTGAAATGATTCTTTAAATACAAGGAATATTTCTGTAGATTGTTATTTTGGTAACTCGTACCAAAGGTTAGCAGAACTAAGAAAAAATCAGTATTGCTTAGATTTGATTTTGGGCCTCCCATCTCCCTCTGCTGACTCCAAATCCCATAGTGCATCTCCCTCATATATGCCACAAAAAAGCACATAGAGATAGTTCCTTCAGTCCCAGTCACCTGACTACTGATCATCATGTTCACATGATGTTTCCCTATTGCCTCTGTATAAAAACCCAATTGTTTCATTCATTCAGGGCGAAGTATTGCCAACTAATCTTGTCATTTCAAAATATCCATTTTAATTTGTTTAATATACTGTGAATTAGGGGTGAAACAATTACCAGAGTAATTCGAGTTACTTGATTAAAAAAAAAAAAAATCAATTCATTTTCTGTGCCTCGAGTAATCATTTCATTAACGCAGAGCATGGAATTTAGTGCAGTTTTTTAATGTGAAACAGCGCTTAGCGCAGGTGGAGGAGGCAGAGTTTTTAGAGCGGTGGAGCGGAGAGACGAGGTAAATTCAACTTTAAATTTCACAAATCAATGAGATTAACATTAATGTACCTTTATAAAATAACGAGCATAGAAAAGTCATATGCACACATAGAATAGAGGTGACAGAAACTGTGCATATGCTTTTTTCACCCGTATCACACAGCGAAAGCTCTTCAGGCAACAGTGCATCAACCACCCAAAGCAGACTGAAGATCCTCCTAAACAGGCTGCTTTGTCACAACACATTTGCATCCAGCGAGTGTGTTTTGAGCTCTGCTGCGCTAGTGTGCATATTTGGCTTCCCTTGCTAACAAAGGGGCTTAAGGATCAGAACTGCGCCGGAGTCTCAGGTCTGTTGTGTGTTGAGAGGAAAAGCTGAAGATTCAAAGAAACTTCTCTCCTCGCTGTGGAAAAAATGATTCACAGTGAAAAAGGACAGGAGAGATACATATTAGCCTTCTTTAGCTGGAGGTACCAATAATGGTAACTGTTTCCATAAAGAATGTGATTTTTGCTGCTACATTACTCATCAGGCTCTTGTATATATTTAGCTAATTATTATTCATTGGATTAATTATTGCTATACTATATATATACTAAATTGCATCAACAGTAATATGAGACTAAAGCAGAATGTGATATATATATATTACATAGCTGGTTAACTTAATTCTATTAAGTAATTGAGCCTAACCCAGGGGTGATTTTTGCTGCTACATTACTCATCAGGCTCTTGTATATTGTAAGGGATTTGGGGAATGAAGAGTTAAAATTTTGAGTACACTGAATTTTAGGGGCATTGCAGTTAATTCTCTACTGCAGTTTTGGCAAAAGTAGTCCTTGCTGTGAGGAAACTATTCTCGTTTTCCTTTAATTTACTTGTTGGCTCCGTCATTTTATTCTGCAATAAATGAGAAGTACTTTGCTGAAAAATGAAATGGAAAAGTGCCAAATAAGTGAATATTACCCCATGTGAATATTACTTTACCACAGAGAGAGGAAGGAAAATCAGAGCTCAGAAAAGAAAAGAAAACAGCACATTGGACTTTAATGTTGTCATGCTCCAAACAGTGCTATTATTTGATAGTTTCTAATAACAATCATTAAAAAAAACTACATGCAAGTAAGTAAATACTGTGTTTAAAAGAAAGAGCCAAAACACGAGGAACACTTTACTTAAATGATTCATTGCTGTTGTCTGGTACATTGTTAAAAACATTTGACAAAATGTTCATTAAAGCTGAATGTAAATTCCTATACCCTAACCTTAACCTTTAAAAATTAGGTTAAGGGTTAGAGTTAATTCTTAGAGTTGGTTTAAGATTAGGATTGAGTGTAGAGTTGTATTTCATTGAGAATCATTTACATTTAGTTAAGAGCTAAGATGCTTTTAACAGGTATGCAGCTGAATGTTAGTTGAGCATCTATGAGATATCTGTAATGGATCATCCAAGTAAAATGATAGCAAAACATGTCTTTCTCATAGTTTGCTTAGCAAGTTATGCTTGCTAATTAGTGTAATAGATATTGTAGCTACATTTATTTTTTTGTACAACTTCACTACTAAACTTTTTAGTTAGCCAGCTAGCATAGTTAGCATATTAACCACAACCTCTTTACTAAACCAGTGTAGAGGTCTAGTGCCAGCATTCAGTCAAGGTAGCAGTATGCTAGCTAGCTAGTGTAATCTGTGGTATACAGTCACGTGTGTAAGATGTATAAGGTAATCAAATTGCTTGTTTAAGGTAGTAAGGTAGTAGCTGAAATGCTATTTTTGCTACATCCAGCGTCATAACGTTACCTTGATATCACAGATTTTTTTTATTTACAGACACAAGATTTTACACGTTTTTCCATTTCAGTTCTAAAAATAAAGGTAAGCTGCTGTAATTAATAAAGCTTGAGCTTAGCACTGCAGACTTTACTGTTTTTAAAATAAAGAAAATATCTGGACAAGTGTAGACAAGCCTGAATAAATACGTTGTTTTTCAGGACTATTACTTGTACAAATCTCTGCATGTTTTTCATTTTAGGAATAGGTTTCAGACCCAAAATCTTCTTAAAACGTTGGTAAAACTGTGTCTTAGGCATCAGGCAGTGTATTAATGAATGTTTGGTGTAATTACCTTATGTGAGGGAGTTTTCAGAGGTTCAAATGTCTAGAAATTATTACTTCTGTTATATTTTCCTCTCACTGAGTTTACTAATATATTATATACAGTTTAGCTGTAGAAACAACAACAATGGAGCCCTATCAGTCCTAGAATATTATTTTTATTCATAACAATGAATAATCAGTGTGTATATCATGAAATGCCTGATATAATCAGTTTGACCAAAGATCACATTAACCAGTTTCTGCTGTCCTGCCTGGGTGTCTGTGTGCTAGCCTGGCTAATGCAAAACATGGCTAATATTTAATGTTAGCATTAGCAAGTTTATTAGCGCACTATTATAAGTGAACGCATACTAAAATAAGGTAAAATAAGGCTGGCCGCTGTACAGCCTGACCACAGAAAACCTTCAGCATGGTGCTTAACACAAATAGAACCTCATAGAGACGTCTCCTGTCAACAAATGATAGCTAGCTAGTGTAGCTAAATCTAAAAGTATTAACTAATACATTTCTGCTGGGTTAGCAATTACACTAGTTAGCTAGCTAGCATAGCTGCTAAATCAACCACAGACTAATCAACCAAACTTTTTTTTAAACAACTGTATTTTTCGAGTGTTGCGCTTCAGTGCTTTCCTCAGACAGTCAGGGCAGCAGAACTAGCCCTCAGTGTACCACATCAGCAGTATCAGCCACATTGCATTTGCAGTGCTTGATTGAAAATATTCAAATACAGCAGGTTTTAAAATAGCTGGAATACTACTAGTGTCTGTCCAACTGAAGAAAAATCCACGCTGAGAAAGGAAGAGAGAAATACCTGAGGTGGAAGGCTAAATTGAGAAGGTGGATTGAACATATACGTGAATTAGTGTGGCAGATTTTCCAATTTGTCTGCTCTGCTGGAAGAGAAATTCTTTTGAACCTCATACTTTCAGCAGGAACAGTGGTGGTAGGAATGTACTGAAGAAATTCTTGCTTTTAAAACCTCCCCCCCCCCCTCAAGAACCTCCTGAGGATGATCTTTAGTGGTTTTTAGCACTGTCTAAAGCTACCCATGTATTTCTAAAGCAGCGCAATCTATAAATCAATGCGATGAACCAGGAGCACTTTTGCTGACAAACGGTAGAATTCCCACAATGATGGCGAGCACAAAACGAGTGAAGCCCACACTTTCATCGTGACTACTTTGATTTCCAAACAACACATCAGACCCAATTTTCCACTTTTACAATTGAGCAGGCACTTAGCCATAGGGGAAAATAGGCTTTTCTGTGACACGGTGGTAACGACACTCGGCTCACACAAAAAGACGAGGTCTTTCTGTTGCCCTCCTCGATAACACACAAATCGCCTCGTGTTTTTTCGGCCACCCTTTATCTAACGCACAATTCCAATCCGAGAGTCCGAGTGAGATAAATCTAAAGGCACACAGCTCACACTCCAAACCACAGTCTGAGCAGAGAGGAAAAAATAAAGAAATCAACCTCTCGTATCACACGTCTCTATCAGCCGGGCACAAAGAGTGCAGGCTCAACGGGAAGCGCTTTCAGCTCAGTTCAGCTACGCAGGCTCCTCGTTGAACATGTTACATATACACGGAGTGACAGAGGGACAAGCCCAAGCATCCATCACTTCATCCGGTCAACTGAGAGCTAAACGCCACTGACAACGGCCACTTACTGCTTTTTAGATACACTCAGCCTACTGGGTTTCTGCATTATTTGGATTTATAGTACTGAAAACCACAGTTACAAAGATAGAAATAATTGGTTTACAGTCTTGGTTTATATTCTGTTTTAACATTTTCCAGAAAATTATTTTTAAAATGTTTTGAAAAAAAAAAGGATTTCTTCAAAGCAGAACTTCACACACACACACACACACACACAAAAAAAAGAAAAAGTCATGTAAAGTCATTGTAAAATAATTTTTAAGCTTTTCTCTTAGTTGTGTGATGTCATAAAAATAACTGCCAGATTCAAATTTATATTAAAAAGTAAAAAAAAAAAAAAATGTTAAATAGAAACACTAATACCACGAGACGAGACAAGACACGATATTGGGTTCACGATAACGAGACGAGACGAGATTTAAAAACTTTTTTTTTTCTTTTTTTTTTGGACAAAATCAAATACCGCAAACTTAACAGACTGGTTTCTCTCACACATTGATTCTATAAGGAATAAAAATAAGAATAAAAAATAAAAATACAACTTTTCTAGGTTTTCTAGCTTTTCTAACTTTTCTATATAGTGCAAACAAGAAGTGCAAACTACAACCAGTCATATTAAGACTATGGTTTGTGTTTTTTTTCTCCTAAATATCTTGTAATTTAACTATGCAGAACCATAACCAGTCATATTAAGACTATGCTTGAAGTGCAAACAGAGACAGAACATGTTTTTAAATACAGAACAGAGCTAAGGGATTAGTACAACTGCCTATGAAACAGTCACGTGTAGGATTTACTTACAGTATTTACATATGGTTTGTGTCTTGTTGGTCACTTTGTTACCTTTTATTATTTCCACTGGAGCCAAAATGCAGCCAGACATACACCTTAATAGTAGCAGAAGCATCTTCTATATCAGGGGTATTTAATTATATTAAATAATTAAGTGCTATATCCTGTAAGGTTGTTTGAACTGAATGATGTAAAAATACAGAAGAAGAAGAAGAAGAAGAAATGCCTCTTTTTTGGGTTTTGGTCCGCAGTGGACAACGTTTGGGTCCACACTAAACTGTTTTTTTTTTTCTCCCGCGAGACAGGTTTAAGCTTGACAAGAAATATCGTCACGTATAATCTCACGAGATCTCGTGGCACGATATCTCGTCACACCCCTAGTAATTTACCTACCTAGCTAAGGTTAGCTAACCTTAGCTGAAGCACAGTGCTTACCTGTTTAGATTAAAATCTATGCAGCCAGCTCAGCATAGGTATTGTAGTCTTCCTGGGCTCTAACTTGCCACAATATATCAAACATATTGCCAGTATTTTTACTCGCATTTTACTGTCTTTGGTCTGTGTTCTATACTTGGCAACCCAGGGTGCGGAGGGTGGAATTGTGGAATTAGAGGCTAAAATATAAACAGATTTTTGCTCTGTAACGCACAATTTAAATAACATACTGGCTAAAGCATTGCTATCAGTGCCTAAACTTGCACATTTCCTAATATCTGATGACACATCCTGGTCAGTTTATAAGTTAGAACAATAAATATAATATACATACATATATATTTGTCCTCAAATACATGATGCAGTTGCATAATTTTTAATCATTTGATAAGTTAGTGCAATTAATACAGTAAAATCCTTTTGACTTAAATTCAGTCTGACCTCCAATATAATTTTTCTATATTAATGTTGCAGTAAAGTCACTTAATGATGTTATGATTATTTTTACTCAGTTGTTACTTACAAGTGAAAACTGTATAAGTACATTCTTTACATGATTTCTGTGGCATGTCACTCACAACGAATGCCATAAAATACACATGAAACAAAATAGCTGTGCACTCCTGTGTGCCCACATGTAGGTGAAAGGCAGCCATTTCAAACACAGTTAAAATGGCAAGACTGTAGATATTACTGTATTTCATTTTCTACTTTAAGGGTAGTTCCACATTGCAGAGTTTTAATCTCCTGAAAACGCATCTCACTGCTGGAGGCAGTGTCTGTTTATTGCACCTCTGTGACATCAGTGTAGACAGACTGGCCAAAAACGGAAGAAAGGATCAGAACTGGATTAGGCTTAATATAGCCGATACTCAATCCGTTACAATACACCTGGATTGGCAGCAGTCCCTGTCCTCTGGATCAGATTGGAACATTGTTAGTTTTCAATGTGAAGAAATGACAAAACCATAGAAATATTCATCTTAAAACTGCTATAGAAGACCTGAACCTGAACCTTTAACAGAATAGCTTTGCTGGGATCAATGAGCCACAAATAATAAATAAGAAGTAAAAAAAAAAACCCTAAAAAATATGTTGTACTAGAGAAGTATCGGTAAGTGTGTTTACATGCAATTAAAAAATATATTCATATTTGGATAATTGCAATTGTCTGTTTGATAATTTTTGTAGTTATGTAAACAGCCCAGTCCGGTTTCTTAGATCAGGCTAAGGGCTTAAAACCAGATAAAGGGAGCTTGATTTTATCTCAGTAACCATACTTCTTAGTTCATTTACACTAATAACCAGAGTACTGTCTAATTCCTTATACTGCGCACAAGTAAAAACAGACTGTGGTACCGGAAATAAGAGAACAGTGATTGAAACAGTTTTAGAGCAACTAGATAATGTATGTTCATATTTAGGGTGTAAGAAAATATTCTGTTTTGCAATACTATATAAATTTTTAAAACATTAATTATTAGGTTACATGTAATAGATTGGGGTCAGACAGTGCATCATGTTGTGTTGTATTGAAACTCCACCACTAGATAGCATGTTGTACACTGATTGCATAAAAAGTAACTTTTCTTTTTTACTCAGGTTTTATAAATATGTTTTTTTTATGTTTTTTATACTATTTTTTATATTTTTATATTTTTTTCATTTTCCTAAAATGTAATTTGAACAATTGCAAATATCATGTTGCCCACAGTATCGCAATATTTTGTGATATGTTGAATCAAAACCCCTGTATCGCTAAGGTCTTGCCAATACATGGTCCTATACCATATGGCGGCTCGATGTGACATGAATTTGTTGAATTTATTAGTTATTGTTTCCACAGTAAAAATCTTTTTTCTTCCTCGTGTAAACTCAGAATTTTCCTATTATCATATTACCCATGTTTATGTACATCAGAAATGTTAATCTGATTACAGACAAACTCCAAACTCCAAAGCTTTGTAGTAATTGGATTATAAAGTAAATGTAAACACACTCAGCGAAGAGCAAAACTGTCCCCTTCTGCAGGAGCACTTAAGCATTTGGGTTGAATTCAGCTCTGGTGTTCTTGGCTAATTTGTATCGGCTTCTGTGGAGATGCTTTCCCTTCACTTGATAATAATTCATTATGTGGCCTTTAGCTCTCAGCTCCGCCTTGTTCAGATTGATCGCCCGCTGTAAAAGCAGACTCCTTCATCTAAGTGCATAATTGTTCTTTGTCCACTGTAATCCATTCAGACAATATCCATTGATCTTGCCAAAAATACAGTCTGAATAGCTGCTCTGTGCTACAGTGCGGAGATTAGCAGTGTGTGGTGGGCTCACTTCCCCTTCCCCAAAAACACAACGACAGTCCAGTTAATATCCCTCCACCCAGGGGAGGACAGAGCAGATGCGAGTTCTGACCCCCACACCAAGTGTAGCACACACACACACAAACACACATAAAACCCTCGTTACACATTACAACAAGCTGCCTCATACAGGCCAAAGAAAAGACAGTGTAAGGCAATGTGGGAGTAGAGTGTGAGGTAAACCATAGATGTGTAAAAATGCATTAATGCATTATCTAGTGAAATTGCAAATCAATGTTTTAATGTTTTAGAAGGAAAAATTCTGGCGTGAAGTTATTCATTGTCTGGGTTCTTGTATTCACAAGTTTCTTCATCCCTGTATCAACTAAGCTAGTGTATGATGTTATGGGGAAGTTGGCACAGGTTCACCACACCTGGACCGATTTAGACGTCAGAATACACTACTGAGACACACAGCAGATTAATATCATTGCTGTCCAATGAAAAACACTTATCTCCATTTTTGTCGATTTTTTGTTTACTACATAGTTTGAACAGACAAACTGTCCCTCACACTGTGCCAACATTTCTTGATAAAAGGACCAATAGAAACTCTTCAAAATTTTATAATATAAAGGTTTTTTCTCTCTCCTGTAAAGTTGCTGTTTTGAAGATAAGTGTTTTTCATTGGACAGCGACGTTTCTTCAATAAATACTGTGAGAGATGATCATCACTTCAGGTGTTAAAATTGTGACTGACTTTTACATTTAACACTCTGGGCCCATTAGAGTCTTTGGTATTGCAAAGACACAACAATATGCAATAGGTGGTGAAATAGGCAAAAGGCATGTTCTCATTCTCTTAAGTAATCATGGGTGTGTTTTGGGCACCACATAAAAATAAACCAATCAGCATGTCTCTTGCCATTCCCTTTTAACAGCCTTTTAAGTGCACTCTGACTTTGGCGGATTGCTATTTTAACAGCACAGCTCTTCTGCTTATCACAGCAGAGGAAATCATGCTGCTCGTTTATGCTGTGAAGATGCACAAGGAGGTAATTTATGGTAACAGCAATGTTATTTCATTTTGCATTCTGTTTGTTGTTAATGTAAAAGTTGGGTTTGCACACTGCGGTGCATCCTTGTGTGTAACGGGTGCATTAGCAAGATAGGAATGGACGTCTGATGGTTGACTGTTGTCAGGGTTTTAATCAAACAGTGCTATCTCACTGTATTAACACACAAAAATATTAATATTAAACAAATTATTTAGTTTAAATTGTATGTTAGTTTAATCTGTGTCAGTATACATACATAACTATGTATTAGCAATAAAGGAATGTTATCTAACTGCTGGACCATTGTAATGTTTACACACTGTGATGTAGTGGAAGATGTTCAGCCTACCAATGAACTCTTGTTTTCTATAAATGGAAAGAGTACGTGTTTGTGTGTGGATGAAACACACACACACACACACACACACACACACACACACACATTGAACAGGGTTGCAGTAGAGGTTAGAGGTCTGAAGGTGTTTGGAACGGACCTTTGGTGGATGTCAGTGAACTCTTCAATGCCTCTGCACAGTAATGGCTGTTTCATAACACATCAGAGATATATCCTTTCATGGCCCATAACTGTTTCAGCAAGAAGTGCTATTCTGACAAATACTGCACTAGACAGGGCGATTTAAAGATGGCAGCCGCGGGGGATAGAAATGGAAGATGATACTAAATGGGAGGCATTAAATGGAAGAGCAGGTTAAGGAGACATGGGAGCTAACAGTTACCGCTACTATAAGCAATGTGTGTTTACACTCCAGTACAACATACTTATACTCATACTAATCCCTCCCTGAGCCAGGGTTGGCAGGGAGCACGGCAAAATCGTGAGCCAAGCACAGCGAAAACCACACGCTAAGCACACTCACACACACACACACACACATATACAGTTTTACATTTTGCACTGGAGTTATGAGTTTAATGTAGCTAACAAGTGAAAGCAGATTATACACAATAACGGGCATTGTGCAAACTGCATACCATGCCTGCCTTTAAGATTGAATACATACAGCTCTGGAAAAAAATAAGACCACTTCAGTTTCTGAATCAGTTTCTCTGATTTTGCTATTTAGAAGTATATGTTTAAGTAAGATTAACACTGTCGTTTTATTCTATAAACTACAGACATACAACATTTCTTCCAAATTCCAAATAAAAATATTGTCATTTAGAGCATTTATTTGCAGAAAATGAGAAATGGCTGAAATAACAAAAAAGATGAGAGCTTTCAGACCTCAAATAATGCAAAAAAAACAAAAAACATGAAGTTTTAAGAGTTTAGAAGTCAATATTTGGTGGAATAACCCTGGTTTTTAATCAAAGTTTTCATGCATCTTGGCATGTTCTCCTCCACCAGTTTTACACACTGATTTTGGATAACCTTTTGCACTCCTGGTGCAAGAATTCGAGCAGTTCAGCTTGGTTTGATGGCTTGTGATCATCCATCTTCCTCTTGATTATATTCCAGAGGTTTTCAATTTGGTAAAATCAAAGAAACTCGTCATTTTAAAGTGGTCTTTTATTTTTTTTCCCCCCAGAGCTATACATGTTGACTCCATTCAAATATCTTTTTGAACATCTCTTGGTCGAAGGTGTCAAAGGTATACACATTTATTACTCAGACAGAAGTATAGATACAAGGGTTTAAAATATGAGCTGATGCTTTGTACTTGAGTATAAAGTAATGTAAGGGGAAAAATATATAATATATAAAACAATATTAGTATACAGGTTTAAACAGATATAATGGTGGACTATAAGCTTCCATTACTTGTTAGCAACACTAGTCTCTAGCATAGAGAGTTCATTTCAGACACCAAGCATGTCATATGAGGTAACTGTGTAGATTTAAATATATTTAAGTAGTACAGTGTGTCAAAGTCAGGGGTCTCAATCCTTCATGTTACAGCGTTCATCCATCCGTGCATGATATAGGGTGAAGGTCTTCTCTTTCCTCCCCTCCTCCATCTTTCTCTCTGCTTTATGCTCTCACTCTGAGCTGTATTTAGAGCTGCCTCAGCAGCGCAGTGGCTCTGATTACTCCAGCGGCTCAGAGAGACTCTCATTATTAAATTGGGGGAATAAAAGCGCCTCTCGTCTGGCGGCTGGCTGCATGCGTGGCTGGTGGCGCTTTAGAAATAGGGGCCCGATCACCTCGCCAGATCAGACGGAACGCTCTGGCACATCAGCCCCGCTGATGATATCAGACCTGCTGTCAATCACGCGGCTCCCTCGCTCCCCGCTACAGGAGAGAGAAGCAGGGAGGTCAAGGAAAGGAACGAAAGGAAACAAAAATAGACCTTCCACAGGATCCACGGGGAGCGCGGCGTGGGGGTGATGTTTTTGCGGTTGATGGCGCTCCAGCTGGACTGACCTCTGCCAGAGCCGGGGAGGGAGAAAGAGCCGCTGAGCGTGACTCACCTTCTCCAGCACAATTAGCGTAGGATTGCAATTGGCCTGGACCATGGCTTGTCATGCGTGTCTATGGGGACTGACATGTAATGAGGCCAATTGATTCTCTTCCCTCTGGGTGTAGGGCCCTGTCAAAACTGATACTCTTTCTTCCCAGCGCATGGCGTGCACGAGTCACCCACTGACAGCTTAAGAAATTGTTTTCCATACAGGCTTGGCAGTGACTGATTTTTTTGCATAATGATAAATGAGGCATGGAAGGTATGGTAGGTTTTCTGTCAGGCCCCTAGCGAAATAAACTAACAACGATGGATTAATGAAGTGAGCGGATCAAAAGCAAACGTGACACTAAGAGTGAATGCTGCTTAAAAAATGTTAAACATTCCTTTTGTACTGGTTAAAACCCCTTTTGTTCAAAAGATATACTCTTTAAATGGCCCATAACCTATTTTTCTGATTAATGTTTACTATTAATGCTTGTTTATGACATAATTCAAACCTAAATTTAAACAGATATCAGAAGAATTGAATAGAACAAAATAAATGTGAATATATTCGTTACTGTGCCTTTACTCTGCTCTGTACTGATGGAATATATTGTTCCTTTTTAAAAGCAAAAAACAACAGTTATAACTCTTTATAACCAAGAATGGGTGTGGCATAACTGCTGTAGGCTGAACAAGCAGCTATATTACTGCTGCAGCTATATTGAAACCTTGCATCACCAAAACAGAAACTTTAACTTTCAGTGCAAGTAAATGCAAGAAGATATTATACAAGATTAGTTGTTTGTTTATCCTGTTATTTGGAAGCAATATAAATAAAAACTTTGTAATAACAAAAATGTGCTCAAAAACAGCTAAAATGGAGAAAGTGACAATATTCAGTATATTTCATGACATCACAAACTGTACAAAATAGGCTACTTTTACAGGGTGGTTTCTATATATGAGGTTAACCAATGTTTAATTACTCATCAAACTTCATTCATTTTAAAATAAACTAAAAGGTAACACTTTAAAATAAGGGTGCATTAATTAACAGTACTTATGCCAGAATGCCTTAATAATTATTCAAGTTTATACAAGTTAAGACATTGATAATCATTACAACATTTTATCCAATGTCTCTGCTGATTATTATTTACAAAATTCTTAAGCATTAAAATTAAGTGATGTTTAATAATGTCTTAACTAATGCCAGTTAATAAACAGTTGCGATATTACTTAACCATTTAACAATGGTTTTTACATTATTACTGTCATAAGTACTGTTAATTGATGTACCCTTATTGTTAAGTGAAGACAATTATATATTTTGGTGATATGGTTCTGTCAGAATAAACTAAATAATGAATCATGCATTGAGTGACTGCCTTGTATTTATTTATTTGTTGCCGTAATTAAAAAGTAGTCTGGACTGAGCAGTCTTTTAACCTCACCCTTAATGGGCGGGGATAATCCAACCAGCTGTAAACTAAACACTGAAAATGTATAGTTTTATTATGACATTAAAAATATAGTAATACACTATTATCGATCTGTTTAGCAGTATGATCTGCATATAAGGATTGTATAAATTAGTAAATTAAGGGAACATTTTGATAGTGTAACAAGTGTTTACTTTCTCAACAAACCAAGCAAACGAAACACAAAACTGTGAGGACATTCACATCAGATTCCCTCCTTTAGTGCTTGAAAATGTGTTCCCTCCATGGTGGCATTTTTTCCCAGCCTCCTTTCAATGATTTCATCCAAATTGGTTCAATGTTTGTCTTTTCCTTTGACAGAGGAGCCATTTTTTCCTCTTAGATCTCTCTGAAGATGTCCAGCCCTTCATTTTCTTATCTCCACTGCACACAGCTCGGAACAATGGGTGCTGGAATGAACGAGGGAACGACAGTTCAGCAGCAGAAACTAATGCATGGTGGGCTCATCTCCCGACCAATCAGGAGACACGTGTACAAGTGAAGAAAGCATGAAAGGAGCTTGGTGGAGGAAATGGAGCGAAAGGAGAATCTCCCACAATGCACTTCACACTGTAGAGCTGTGCACATACACAAACACACACACACACACACCAAGGGTTATGCAAATCCATCCACTCAATCAGCACTTTAAATACAGAAAAAAACAGCACACAAAACGCAGGAAAGTGGGGCTATTAATAAAGTAAATATGATACAAAGAGCTTTTTGGGATGTAGTGAGGGAATGGGGGGGGGGGGGGGGTTGGGTATAAGAAGCCTCATGGCCCGGTGCTTTCATCTAGCAGCTAATGGACCCTGGACTAAGCTTTTCTCCAAACAATTACATACTCACAATCAAGACCAGTTACACTACAGCAGCATCGCCGCTGCTACGTTCTGTAATTAAACAAGGCCTGATTGATTACGAGTGTCATTTAAAACGCTCTCAAAAGCTCATCAGCCGAGCTAGCCTGTAATAGGCTCATTCATTAGGGGTTGTCTGGGCAGACCCTGGGCCACGGCGGTCTGTGGAGACCAGCTAATGCTGGAGAAAGACAGAAAGTGTATTTATCATGCCACGTTTTTATGAACCTGCCCTGCACATTTCCAGTATTGTCTGACTTCAGCACACCAAATCCTGCTCAAATATCATGGGACTACCCATGGGACTATGTCTCACAACTTCTGCAACATTCCATAGAAGCTAAAGATTTTCGCACTGATCTGAGGGACATGCGTGTAGGGCTTCCTGCATTGAATGTAAATGTTATTTTTGCTTTTTATTTAACTGATTGTCTGTTTGCATGGAGAGTTCTAGCCAGGCACTGCTGGTCTCTATCATTACCACTCACTGCTCTGTCCACTGTGGGTGGTAATGCCTTATATGAGGTATTCCCAGTACACATCTGACACTGTGGGTCGAAGAATTAAAGTTAAATGCCTGTACAACTGGAATGTGTTCCATCTATCTGGTGCCCACAATAAGGTCTTGCCTCTAAGTCCCATCATTTATGTCGCCATGTCATGATCAAGCTGGCTACTAAGGTTAATTTTTATTTTGTTTTCACTTCTTCTCATCCAATTCAGTTAGTTTTAATTTGTTTTTAAAATGTGTGTTTGCTATTTTTTTTGTGACTAGTTTCAGTTAGTTTTTATTAATTCTAGTATTAGTTTTTGTTTTTTCATACTTTGGATTATTTGTGAGGTGCAGGATTAAAAAAGATGTTATGTAATAAAACTCAACAAAAGAAAACATTTTTAAAAATTCACTTATTGTCCACAAACTAGCAGCCTTAAGTGCCAAATATATGCAATACTGCTATCTAAAATAGCCAATAGAACTCAATTAAACATGAAACACACATCATATCAGAGAGCTCAATCTGAGAAACACATAAACAAACTCAGAAACTCAATAAACTCCAAAGGTTTCACTCATTTTCACTAGAATTATCAACTCGCACCAGATACAGGTACAGATTTTAACCATATCAGTGTAAAACTAACTATACTGTAATGTATTAAAAATAATCCAATATACAGTTATAGAAATAAATCACTTCAAAAAAGGTCACAAAAATATTACAGAGACTTCTGTTGGATCAACTGTGAGGAAATGAAATCTGAACACAGGTCACCTTGACAAGACCGTTTCTCAAAACTCAGCCTCAGAGCAATAACAACTATCCTGGATACGATGGTGGATAGAAATAAGGCATTACTCAGGAAAAACACTTTGACAAAGAGTGCCTAGATTTTACCAGACAGCACAGGACTGACCCAGCTAAAATGTGGAATATGATTTTGTGGTCAGTTAAGAACAAAATTGAGCTTTTTGGCCAAAATGTAAAAAAAATAAATAAAACGCAAAGACTGACCATTTTTCAACAAACACCATTCCAACAGTGAAGCATGGGGTTGGGAGTATCAAGTTTTGGGAATGCAGTTCCTCAGCATTGAGTGGGAATCTTGTAGGACTGTATTATACTGGGAAAAAAGGCTCTGCAGTAAATGATGTGATATTTAAAGAATACAGAAATTTTCATCCCATTTCTTCAAAAGTCAGTAATCCATTGTTGTTGAATTAATAATGCCCTCTGTGTATTGAATATTGGACTATATAAATGATTCTGGATGGATTATCTGCTTATGGTAGATATGTCATGGAAAAAAACAAAAATATGTATAAAATGTTATTTTATTCAAGCAAGTTGTAGCATTACTTGTATGGGATAATCAATTTTATATGACATTGCACATTCTGTGATTAATCTGTAAACTTTAACACAGCTATTTTATTATACAAATAAATCATTTTATCAAGTCTGGCCCCAACTTCCTGCCATAATTTATACTTTTTACAGAGCCTGGTGACTATCACAGCTTCCAATTCCTCAACAGACTCCTCCACCTTAATGAACTCTAATTCCCAGAATGAATACTTCTCAGTCATGTGTCTCAGCCAGGCAATCAGCACCTGATTGGTAGATCAGCCTCACCTGAGTTCTGATTCTATTCAGCTGTTAACCTATGTATAAATACATGTCTGTTTGTTCAGCCTGTGGCAAAGTATTGCCCCTGTTGATTCATCTACATTCAGAGTGTTTTTTCTTTAAATATTTCTGCTTTTTACTCAAATTTTGTCTTGCCCTTTTTGCTTGTTTATCTTGTGTGTTTTGCTCTGGTTTTTGATCCTTATTGTTCTTCTTCTGTTTATTTCTTTTGGTAAGTATTATCTTAGTTAAGTTTTATTTAGGCTTGTCTCTGGTTTTTCTCTTGTTCTCTGACTATGTGTTTTTGGTGCAGTCATGTATATTGAAATCACTCCTAATTTTAACTGCAAGCATCTCATTTTAGTAGTTATTCTGGCATTTTTTATATTGAAATATGGATAAAATCTCATAACTAACTCCCACTGTCTTACACCCCATCCTCTCTATTTTCCTTTCTTTTATTCACACAAACACACACACACTTAAACAAACATATATGAATACAAATAAAGTCCCATTGTGATTATCTTACACAATGATCTGTTAAAGTTTTAGTGTTAAGAAGGTAAAAATGTGATCAGGTGAAAAAAAATCACGATTAATCACAATAAAGTAATGTTAGATTTTTTTTTTTGTCAATCAACAGCCCTAATTTCTAGTTTGGAATGTTGATCCCAAACTTTTGAACAGTATTGTATATCATATCAGTCTGTCCTGTGTGTGAAACGTGAGACAGTCTTGCTACATCCTCCAGCCTGGCAGGGTCCTGTCATCGAGGTGGGCCTGCTAGAGGCCGGTGTATAAATACAAAAGCCACACTTTGACAGTGAATGGAACTAGCTGGGACTTCTGCTTAGCATACAATGTGCTACACCGCCATGACAGCTGACACCTATGGTAACCAGCGGAGAAAAAAAAAATCCCTGTACCTGTGTGGCTGAGAATTCTTCTAGCTTAATAATAACCCACCACAGACTACAACTCCCTCCTCATCTTTAAGATTGCTAAAGCTTCCTCTTATGAGCTACTTATACAGTAATGTCCTCCTGCTAAAGAGCCTTCTACATCACTCTAAAAGCCTGAGAAAAGCCCCCTGTTTAAGGCTTTACTTTCAGCCAGCCACATTCTCCCTGGGCTGTTATGGGAGCAGTGCTTTTATAGGCTTGCTTAGTGAAAGCTCTTCTCCAAGCTGCTGCACTGAAGAAGCCCCGGGCTTGCAGACATCGCTGTTGCTCTGGGTGATAGACACAGCTCATCTGGTGATGCATCTGGGCATAAGAGTGTGTGTACACATCCAGGCGCTTGCAAATGATATGTTAATATGTATATATATATATATAAACATATATGTGTGTGTATATATGTACATATGATATAACTTATTTTTTTTGCAATTGAATTAAATCTGCTAACTAACTCTCACTACGCCACTTTTCCATTTTCTCTCTATCTCTTTCTCTCTCTATCCCCCTCTCTCTCTTTCTCTCTATCAAACACACACACACAGCTCCTGACAATGTCACATTTACTTCCCTAAAAACTCTCCATTAATCCTTTATTCAACACATCAAAAGATTATAATTAAAAACGCATCAAAACTACCCTGAGATATTAAAAAATAACGTAAATAAATGGATCTAGTCTTTTTGCCAGGCACACCACAGTACACTATTATTTTATTCCCCTCCCATTACAGGGAAGTATGATATCAGCATTTAAATCTTTAATTATTACCAATTTTTCATTTACATTTGAGTTGTATGAAGAACAAGTGTGATTAATCATAAGTAATCACCAAATATTGCTGTGATCAGTTCTTTTTTAATTGACTGACAAGTGAACGTATAAATGACATTTAAATACATTCTATGAAATAAAAGCTTCTATTAAAACATATAAAAGCTTTGAGAGCAAATTGCTTTTGCTGCTGGCAATATATCCAAGGTTGCAGTCTCACAATTACAATTCAAAACATTTACTAACAAACTGCCAATGATTTTTCAATGATGGAAAAGCTTTAAGTTATCACACAATAAGCACTGAACTGGTTTCTTTTTTTATGTTGGTGAACTGATGCAGTTTTTTTAATTTTGTAAAGTACTATGCAAAATTACTTTTATGCAAAACAGACTGCTATTTATAGATCTAATAGAAAAGTCTATTTGTTTTTCAGGAGATATTTATGAGGGGATTAGACAGAAGATATACTTGCACTGGAAGGAGGATGGCAAAAGAAAATAAGAACAAAATAAGAAAAAAACTGTTTGAACAATTCTTAATAGAAAGGAGACATTGGAACAGAAACACAACAATCTGGTTGACCAGCAACGGCGCCTTCCACAGATAAACAGTGATTCACTTTTGAGAAAGTGAGAAAATGTAAGCTCTGTTCTTTGCAACCATCAACAGATGTTGGTAGAGGAGAACACACACTCAAACATCTGATGCTAAGTTTAGAAAATTTGTGTAATTTTCTGTTCAATTCACTTTATATTTATTTGCACAGTGAAATTGTGGTCATTTTTTCTCACTTCTTAATGGATTTTAATTGAAATAATTAGAAAGTTATTGGAGTGTAGACCTGTAGTTTAAACTAAAGAAGTTTTATAAAAGTACTGCATTAAATGCTTAAGATTGTACTGCAATTGTTTACATAGTTGATCTATTTTCACAAGTCCAAAAGTAATAGGACATTTGTACACAATTATAACAAGCATTTTAATATTTAAATGCTCATTTTTGCATTTAGTGATTGTCTGATATCTGCAACCCAAAAACATGCTGAGTTTTTTATGAAGTCTCTTATGAAGCTTTTACTGCAGCTGTCTTCAGCTGCTGCGTGTCTGTAGGTCCTTTTTCTTCACTTTTGCTTTCAGTAAGTGAAAAGCAGCTCCACAGGGTTGAGGATAGATGACTGCCATTTAAAAATATAAAAATTCCTTGCTTTAAGATGCTCTTGAGATGATTTTGAGGTTTGTTTTTTTTAGGGTATTTTCCATCTGTACAGTGAAGCACTATCCTTTCAGTTTTGCATACTTTTACTAAATTTGAACAAAAATATAACTTCATGCAAAAATGACCTAAAACATCAACAGATTTTCCTAAACGTAGATAAAGAGAATTATACTTAATCATTTATATATTGAGGATGAATAGCTAATTGTCATCCCACTGATTTAAAAAAACAAAAAACGTGACCTGATTTCACCTTCAAACTAACTGTTAATCCTAGAGGTTCACATACTCTTGCCACTCACAATATGTATTTTTCATTTTCCAATATAACCATCAGGAGTGATGGGGGGAGACAGCTCAGCTCCATCTATTTAAATGGCACAGCACTTCTGTGTTCAGCAGACTAAACTGATCTACTCGTTCACATTGTAAGGTGTCATTTACGGGAACACGAATGTTATTTTATTCTGTTTTCTGTTAATTTATTGTTTTCTAGGTTCATTTCAGTCAGTGACAAGATAGCAGTACACCAAAAATTTGCCTCAACACACCTCATTTCCAGAACACCACGCCCATCAGCGCAGAAATATTCATAAAGTACCGATGCTATTTAAGTGGCGCAGATGCAAAGCTTGAAAAAAGGGACTGTTGACAGCGATGAGAATTGTGACGTGTCTAGAGCAGGGTGTAAGATAGGGCCCTATGAGTTACTGTGAACTGAAGGAGAAAGAATATTATAAATAGTATTAATATTGTGGAAAGTCTGGGTGTCTCCAAACTTTCAGGTAGTTTGTGGGCGAAAGAGTGAGAGAGGCAGAGTTAGAGTTAGAGACGGAGACAGACGGATAGACAGATAGCGAGAGAGAACAAGCATATGTGGTAACGTGGCAGACACTGGCTGCCAGCGTTCTCTCCTTTCCTCTGGCTGTGAAGGAGAAATCTGCCCAGGACCAGTTTCTGGGTGCCTCGGGGCAGACTCCTGCAAATGAATATGAGGCAGCCGTTCAGCAGAGCCACACAAAGGAGCTGGTGCAGAGAGGCTGATTGTCAGTGAAATGTGTGATATTACAGTCCATTTGTTCAGTGAGGAGTGCAGCCTTTTGTTTTAGGTGCGAGTCCCATTTCCACGAGAGGAGGTGACACGGGCGACGGAGAGCGGGCGCCGCCCCCCCCCGTCCGCGGGGTTACATCAGCAGTAATAGGTTCGGGCTGGTGGACAACGGTGCATAGCAACACAGCGGACCTCACAAGTGCACAGGGCGGAAGGTGAGAGGGAGAGCATTAATCACAGATGAGAAGTGTTAACCCACCATCAGCGTTTCCCCCCCATCGCTCCCCCTCTCCCACTCACCGCTGTCTCTGGCCAATCCCACAATGCACTGCTCAAACCCACCACCGCTGGGAACAGCAAGTGCGTGCTCAGTATTCTTCCAAAGCCCCTGAAGTAAATTAACACATTTTCCATAGCTAATGACTCCTGAAGCTGGCGAGGGGGGGGGGTGGGTGGGGTAGAGGGAGGGAGACGTCGGCTGCAGATGAGGTTTTATGCAGAGACGGAACAGCCAGAGATTTCACTGTTCTGAGTTTCCAAACCCCTGGAGAACACTGTGGCATATGCTCCTTCCACAGAATGCCTCGCTCTCCTTACCACTGCTGCTTACACTGTAGCTTCACTGACATCAATACCAGAGATGCACTGATATCGGATATGAACTACCAACCCAATAACCAATAGTTATTGAATTAAGGTGGAACGAAAACGTTAGCTAGTTCGACACTGAGACAAGCTACTAGCAATTTTAAAAAATGTTTTTTTTTTAAATTATGAAAACACTTAAACTTCACCTTAACTATGATAATATATCAAGTGATTATCGTATTATATTTACCATTTTTACCTTTGAACCTAACAAGAATCAGGACACCCTACCCCCATGTGTACACGTGCAAAACAGAGGGGTTAGGGCTAAGTGGTAGGGCCAAGGGGTGTAATGGGATTGGGCCAAAATGTTTAAATATATTGGGACCTTAACATTAACTCACATTACACTTTAATGACATTCTATTGTAAATCCCTAGACCTTACTATGGAGTCAAGCTTAGCTCTTTATAATCACCCACTCTTTCAGTAATGTTTGTAAAGGCAGACTGCATGAATTGGTGCTTTATTCTGTACACTTATGTCAAAAAGACAGAATTCTGACAAAAATCTGACTACAATGATTAATTAGTGGTCTTAATTATTTAAACAAAAATAGAATAAAAGAGACAATGTTTACTGAGGAAAATGTTGGGACACCAAAGACCCTAGATATTTTACTGATATTTCCTCCTTATGAAGAAAATAACCTCAAGCAAACATTTTCCATAACTCTCTACCAGCCTCTGACTTTGACGAAGACAATCAGTCATACTGGTTCTGATGACATCCAGCTCTGCACATTTAGAGGTTTCCCTGCTTTAATTCATCTCCTAAAAAACGGAGATTAAATGATTATTTAATCAGGAGTTTTGGAAGACGAAAAAGAATGAAATTTTACTTTTGTGAAATACAGTAGGAAAAAAAGTTTATCCCCACTCCTCCATGCAGAATTCTTTCAGTTGGCAACCAGTTATATCAGTAATGATCAGGTTGCATTTACACTAATTTTAGTTTACATTTTGAGGCACCTCGTTGTTTTGTTCTCATTTCTCACTTTGCATTTGTGTTTAAAGAAAAATCTGTTTTTTTTTTGTTCTAGGGACAGTTTAAATGTAGCACACTGGAAGTGATGTAAGAACTGTAGATTTTCTGCAAAGCTGGATCTGGCCATGCTAACACTGATATTTTGAGCAGACTAAATAAACCAAACTGTATGGAACTCAAGCAAAGAAAACTTTCCAGTCTGCTTAGTGCACAAAAGCTACTGAAAGAAATTCTCTATGTGTGCCTGAAAGGGTTAAACAGTGCATTACTGATTAAAGCTTTATCAGCACACCTTGTGTGTTTTGCAACATGGACACACCTATGAATCTTTAAGTGTGACTGTAATTATCAGCTAATATAAAAATCGTCACTGCAAGCAGGACAGCACTAGATTCTTCTTTTTTGGTATTTATGTTAATCAGTACCTGAAATCTGCATCTCCCTGTCAGTTAGGCCATTGACCTGCTCTGTTTGCATAATCAGTCATAGTGCTTCTGGACCGAGAGAAACCAATAAGGCCGGTGTGACACTGACTGAGAGTCATCTTCTTGCAAGCGGCTTAGGATTACAACATTATGAGATTCATAAGAGCTCTCCCTGAATGACAATGCAACAAAAAAAAAGTGAGAGAACGAGAGTGAAGAGGAAGAGAGTGAGACAGACAGAAAAAGATAAAAAGAGGGAAAGAGAACGAGAGAGCGAGAGAAAGAGGGGAAGATGGAACGAGAGAGATTATCACATGAAGATCATACTCCGATTCATACATCAGCTCACTCTGTGGGCTTCCCATTATCATGCAACTCTATTTAATTACTTTCAGACTGATGCTTCCTTACGGCGTAATGATGCGTGCAGCCTTACTAATGTCTGAGCCGCGTGGAAATGAATAGCCGTGGCCTCCACATCCATTTCTGCTCGTGAAGAAACCTCATTAAGCAAAGGTGCTGCACTGCTGCACGGTCTGGAAAAAAACAACGGGACGCGAGGCGTGGCCTGGAAAAACAAACGCAGAAAAAAAGACACGACTGGCTCACGGAGGAAGAAAAAAAAAAAAAACGCAGAAGAAACGACAGCGCTCCCTCTACATCTCTGCTGTAATCCTCGTAATTATCTCTCAGTGTGTCAGCAGTGGGGAAAGGAAAGATCGAGCTGTCACCACTGTAGTTCACATCGAAGCCTCTTTCAACATGCCACATCCATCTCCATACCACTGCATTGAATTAACCTCTGAGGTTACGCTCATTAATAAAAATGAGATAAGAAATTATTACTTGGGCACTTGGTATGCTGTCACACAGCTGCCCTGCAATGAAAGGGAAGAGACAACCAAAATCTGCAGATCAATTGGGTGCTCGAGATGAGTGAGAGAAAGAGAGAGAAGGAGAGAGAGAGAGAGAGAGAGAGAGAGAGAGAGAGAGAGAGAGATTTAAAATAATGTTAAAAGTAGACTCCTAAAAATAAAGATGCTGCTCAGGATACTTTAAGCAAAGCTGTAGAACAAAGGAGCTCAATCCTGATCCTGGAGATCAACCACCCTAACCTCAAACACCTGATCCAGGTACTGTAAGTAAGGCCTCGCCTAAGGGACATATAGAATATAGAAATCTAAATATGAATCTGAAATCTGTAGGGTAGTAAATATCCAGGATAAAGGAATGAGCACCCCTGCCATAGAACTAACACTTTATCTCTGTAAAAAATGTTATTCACCAATCGCTCATTACAATAAATGTATTCCTAAAATCAATTGAATCAATGATTTGATGATGATTCTGACATTCACCAATGTTTGCTTATTTGGGTTTTGTTTAATTTACAAAACATGCAAACTAGTTTGTGTTTTAATCCTCAGGGGTAGACAAATGCACTGGTACATCAAATTTGACATTGCTTTATATGGTTCCAACACAGGGCCGGATTAAAAGAATGGGCTGAAAGGGCTGCAGTCCGGTTGCTGAATGTCAATTGACAAAAATTAATTAAAAAAACGAAAATTACAAGCAATAAAAAAGGAAAGAGCGACAGAATTATATTAAACTCAGTTTAGTTAAATAAATGAAGATGAGTAAGGACCTGTAAAGTTAATATTGTCAAATATATAGGAAAGGTTGAGGTTTTGATGAGCTGTTTCAATGACTTGAAACTGAAACTAACTGAAACTGAAACTTTTATTATTCTGCGCACAGAAAGTCTTTGTGTTTTAAATGAGTTTTTATTTCATATGAATTATTGTTTTATTCGTTTGAAATATTTTTATTATTTTATTGATTAAATATTTTTTTCTTCATAAGATATACATTCTTTATTTTTTTATGTATCCTCATCATTTAATGATCTTTTTAAAGTGTCCTGTTTTTCCTTTTTTGCATATATATTTTATTCGTCTATAGTAATTGTCAGTTTTTAGTTATTTCTAATCAACCCCCACCCCCCACGATATCATCATCCATCGCGATGTTTCCCTGTAAACATCGTCAACTGCCAATTAAAGAGACATCGCCCAACCCTAAATTGAATTGAAATCATGTTACCAGTTCACTTTAAATGGCAGTCTGTCATAGATTGGTACTGTGTACGCTGTCACTGATGTGTCAGTGTGTTTGTGTGAGGTCATGCATCAGAACATGATATGAAGGGCCTCATCCTGGTAATTAGCCCCGGGCCTCAGAAAGTGTTAATCTGGCACTGTTCCAACACTTCCTGAATCGAAAAAGTCTGCTTCTTCCAATAAATATGTTGGAAAAAGTGGGAAAGAAGACTAAAGCAAATAAATTCCAAAAGAAAGTGTTCTATATATTCAATGAATAGTGTCTAAACCCAACTCAACCAGATGAAACCCAACTCCTCAGACAAATATTTAAAGTTCTATTGGAGTAGAAAGACTGACAGAGCGGACTATGCATCCAGACACAACTCAAGCTCCTACATTTTCCTCCCCGTTCAGTCAGGAAGCAGCTGAAATAGGAACAGACACACAGTGGTGCAGGGAGATTGGGCTGCTGCATGTTTCCTCGCTCCAATTATGAGCCTCTTCGTCTCGGCCTCACTGGCCAAACAAAGCTGCTTACAGAAGAAGCTTGGCTTAATGGGTTTCTGAAGCCATTTGGAAAATCAATTCGGAGCTCCTCTTAGATCACCACTTAGACAAGCAGGTAAAGCCGAGTCACTAACTATATAGAGCTGAAAGAGGGACTGTTTCAGGGTGAAGGAGTCACTGGGGAGAGAAAACAGGATAAACAGCTTTGACGTCTCGGATGGTTCATCACCGGCAGCTTCTCAATTCAAGCTCTGGGGAACACACAAGCTAAACACTCCTGTCCCCCCTGCTCTAACACACCTGATTTAACCCATCATGTAATTCTTAGGCACTTCTTTTAGCCGAGACAGATGTTCTAGAGCGGTGAACCACACAATTAAACTCCGCCTTGTGTGGCAAGAACAAAAGTTCAAGAAAGTTTCATCTAAGCTAAGTTTTGTTATCAAAAGCATGTAAGAAAATATAGTATGATACAGCAACAATAACTATATGTAACTTTATTTGTATTCAACTATGCATATGTGATTTGTACTATATTATATTAACTTTTTCTGAAATGATTGCACAGTTTGAATCACGTAATGTATTTTTCGCACTATAAGGCGCACTGGATTATAAGACACATTGTTTTTTAAGTCAAACGAGTGCTGGATGTTAATCTACACAGATTTATCTCCTGAAAACTGTTTATTTGGGTGAGTAAAGTGCTTCTGTTTATCTACAGTAAGCTTAGATTTCCAGATTTCCACTAAGGCTAGCCAGACAGCGCTAGACTAAGGAACTCTGAGTTTTCCGGTAAGCTAGGGTGATATTAACTAGAGGTTCATCTCACACAGCTTGTTTTTACATAGTGAACGGGAAGGCTACAGTCCGATAATACTCACCTCTGAACAGCGAAAAAGCTAACTAGCCCTTAGCGGGTAATGCTAATACTGCTCCAGCAGTGCTAGCTGGGTTTAGCAGCAAACTACAGTCCGATTATACTCACCTCTGAACGACAAATGGGCTAGCACTAAGCGCGATTAGCAGCTAATGCTAATACAGCTCCAGTCTTGAGTCTTGGTTCTGGAGAACTAAACTATATATACAATATATATTATATACTAACTATATAAACTATACTTAACTATAACGCTGTACTTCAGTGAAGTGGCTTTACTGCTCTTTACAACCTGACTGATAAAATTCATACATATGGCGCACCTCATTATAAGGCGCACAAACTATATTTGGGAAAACTGAAGGATTTTAAGTGCAAAAAATACAGTAGTGCGAAAAATAAAGTTTATTTAACATTTTCCCCATGTGCATGGCTACATATAAACAAAAGTATCATATCACATTGGTTTTGTTGTTTTTTGAACCTTTTTTTTAAACAACATATCAATAGATATTTACTATTTCGAATATAGAAGTTTTCTTGACTTTACACTGAACACACTGAATTATTTTTCTTGGATAGTAATATTATTGAAACCTCATTTTCAGTGTCTAATCTGTGCTCGTGGTTTCCTACACATTAATAAGCTTTAGCATTCTTATAAACAATCTGTTTAAAAGAAATTTTATTTATCTTACTTTTGAATGCTACAACATAAGCTCCCCTATAAATTCTGTGGTCAATGCATAAAAGTACAATGACACTGTTATAAGAATCCCCCTCAACAGGGCCCCTCCCACTAGTTACTGACAGTAGCCAGTCAGCCAGGTTAATGATTCCTGCAGCCGGCAAAATATGAAATTTCAGCAATCAAGAAACCAGAAAAGAAAGAAGAGAAAGGAAGAGGAAGTAACGAAAAACAAGACAGTTGTAAGTAAAAATTTACATTGAATATCTTGTATATTAATATTTTTAGAACTTCATTCTCAGTTTTCAATTAGTGCTCCATGTTTCCTTACACTGAAATAAGCTTTGAATTTACATGATTCAAATGTGTCAATTAGTTGCAAATGAATCAAACATGTTTAATTAACAGCATTCTTCCAAACAATCTATTTAAAAAAAAAGCAATTGTGTCTATTTATCTAATTTGTATTTATGAGCAACCAATTAACACATTTAAATTATGAATCATTTTACTTTTTTTTTTCATTTTAATTAGTTGAAGCCTGTGCAGATATATCAGAGTGCCATATTTTAGATGAGCTTTTTACTGATTTTTTTTTTTAATGAAAACATTTATTTCATTCATATTTTAAACAGTGTTTACAAACTGTTTTGTGATTTTGAAAGGCTTAATAAAGATCTCATCTGGTTGCATGCTGTTCATATTTACTTTTGGTTCCTATGAAGGTTACTGAGAAAATGTTCAGTATCACACATTGTCAGAAACGATTTAGTGTGGTTTAGCAAATAGCTGAGAACTAAACACTCCTTATTTGTAAGCCTTGCTGCTCTAGTGCAAAAACTCAAGACTCTAAATATGTCTCGGTTCACTCGGTTCAGGGGAAATTTAACAAACTCTTGTCTTTGGGAGATGTAAAACGAGTGTGTGGAGTGTGAGTACAGGGCTCAGAGCAGCTGAGTACGGCCCTGCTGACACAAACACGCGTCTCGTCTCTTTCAATGTTTCACAGAGAACTTAATTCAATCATTGTCATATTGATCTTGGCAGCAGCCATTCTCTTGACACTGTCCTGGTGTAACAGTGCTTGTGTTTAGAAGACTAAACGTTATTGAACTTGCAATAACTCCAGCCATTACCTATATGATATCTGGCAGCCCCTAAACACGGGCCTTATACATTATTAGAAATGCACTGACTAAGCATGGCACACACACACACACACACACACCTGCACAGTGGAAGATGTTTAGTGCAAGGACTGCAGAGGCAAATTACAAGGTACATTAGCTCCCTCCTTTTTTTGCTTTGATATTTGGGAGTGAACATAATTTGGGATAAGTGGAGCCATTTCAGGCTTTTGCTGTTAGTGGCTTGAAAAATTGATTTATTCATTAATATAAGTGAAGAACAAGAATCATGCAGAAAACAGCAATAATGAAAAATAGTTCTGAATTAAATTAAACGCTAAAGAACCGAACCAAACAGCGTCTAACACCACCGGTTATATGGTGTGGGAAACATCTGGATCCACTAAAAATGCCCTGATGCCTTTGGGTGGTGGTCAATTTTTTATTTATTTCATTTTTTTCTTTCTCCCCATTTTTACAAGGCCAATTACCCAACCCTCTCAGTAGGACTCCCAACTCAGAAAAACAGATAAGCAGATAGCACTGCGGCTAATTTACTCTGATACTGCTGAGGATGGTTGTTAGCACTGAAGCTAACCGCTTCAACACTGCCAAGGCTGCCTCCTGTGTTTGTTAGCATCGTGACATTTTTCAGAGAGAGATATCATACCATGAAAAAATACTGAGTGTTTATAGGGGCAATCAAGACCCACGTGGAAATACAAAAGCAGGCAAAAAAGAGTTTTATATGATATATGTCCACTTTAAATCAAGCTCTGGGAGCAACCTGTCTTTTTTAAGGCTGCAAATATGTGTTTCAAACAAATCAAGTCCCTAAATTCTCTCAAGTCACTCGAGTGTGGATGTACCAGCAGCACAAATCCTGCCTCTCTCCCACTCACTTAACTCTGATAGACTGCAACCAGGTGCCTGGTTTGGATAACTGGCCATGGTTTCCAAGAAATACAGGCAAAGAGAGACGCTCTGAAGAGACTGAGGAGCACATTGATGACACAGGATTCAATTGCGATCCAATTTTCTTGTTGTCAATACACATTAAGTATTTTATGAAGTGTTTTTCATCTCTTGTAACGGACTCAAAGGAGACAATTGAAAACAAAAAAGAAGATATATGGCAGGACATAACCAAGTGTGTGGGTGGTAAACAGGGAGATGTAAAATGGCTGAAGGGTCGTCCAACGGCTGGCACTGCGGCACAGCAAACGCTCACTGCAGACGGCAGTGCGGCGTCTCACTTTCAGCTAGGGAGGATCAAACGTCCCCCGGGGGGAGAGCGCTAGCTTCAACATTATCATTTACACAACACAACACACAGCTCTGTTTCACAAACACATTCCCCTAATTACATGGCATACATTAAGTCACGCTGAAAGATCCCGGCGCTCGGTGGGCTCTCCCACACTCGTGCTGGCTGGGAGCCCCCGGTCTGTAATTAGCTGGATGAAGAAGAAGAAGAAGAAGAAGAAGCTCGGAGGGTGAGATACTGGATCCTGCACGAGGGACAGAGCATCTTCTACCTGAGAGTAGAGGTGCACACAGAAGTGCGCACAACATATTGTTTGTTAATTCCAGCACTGACCTTTGAATCCCTGACAGAGCAGGAGGCTGCAGTATGCTAATAAGACCTTTAACAAATTACAGAAAAGTTATTACTGTGTGCTGCGATGGTGCTGACCAACCTTGGACTTTCTGGAGGACTTGAAGAGGGTGAGCCTATCATACTGTATCTATAATCACGGATACGATTCCACCAGAGTACAATATAAATCAATATACAGAACTATCACGCATGCAAAACATGGCATAACATCATGTTATCTGAGAAACATTGTCAAAGCATTGTGGTTTTGCATTGTTTGTATGTGTATAATAACAATGCTAGTAGTAACAGTAAGCATATCTGTGTTTATGTTTATTATGTATTGAAAATCTCTAGTGATTTTTACTACTGTAGAGCTGTGGTACAAATCTCCTCACAGTTTAAAGCACAGTACCAGTACCAAAAGTTTGGACACACCTCTTCTAATACAATTTTTTTTATTTATTTCTTTATTTAATGTATTTTCTACATTGTAGATTATTATTAAATACATCATTAACAATAAAGGGACACATATGGAATTGTGTATTAAACAAAATAAGTGTTTGTCCTCCACAATCCCCTGATCCAAACCTGATTAACTGGGATGGTGTTTGGAAGTGATCTGAGATGAGCTGGAGGTTGAAGGATAAAGGAAAAGCAGCGACTATTGTTCAGCACCTCCAGCAACTCCTTCAAGATGGTGAGAAAACTATTCTAGGTGACTCTCGCTCTTGAAGACACTGATATTAATATACCAAGGGTGTTTAAATCTGTAATCAAAACTTAATGTGGCTGCTTAGAAGAATCTAAAGTATAAAACATATTCTGGTTTGTTTAACACATTTTGTTTACAGAATAATTCTACATGTGTTCCTGTATGCATTTAATATAGCCTTCAAGATTAAATTTACAATTTAGAAAAATCTTGAAAAGAAAGAAAATACACTGAATGAGAAGAGGTGTGTCAAACTGTTTACTGGTACTGTATGTCTAGAAGTATCCAGGCATCTCTTTGAATTAGTGAATTGAGATTTTAAGGATTAAAGAATGCAGTCATCTCTCCTATAGGTGGTCAGATGTGTTTACATATCTCATAGAATCGTCACAACCATCAGAACAGTGGAATAGGAAGCTCTGTTCACCATCCTTAATGCCAGTCATCATCTAGAACAGTAAATTTGGGTTCTTTGAACCAAATAAGCCACATCCAATTCCTCTAAAATAAGGTGGAGTAGCACTGATGGCGCCTTTTCACCAAAAGAAACGTGGTGCTTTTCAACAAACCAGCCCGTGTTTTCACCAGTTTAAACGGAATCGTCAAAATGCCACATCATACATCATCAACAGAGGGCATTGCAGAGGGCGGGGCTCCTTTACAAACAGCCACGCCCACAGATGTCGTCACGGTTTGCGCTGAAGAACCTTGTATTCTCCGGTTCCGGCTGCGAACGAACATTCCTGGTTCCGGAACCTCCTTTTGTTGGTGAAAACACGGCAAACAAAATTAGATTCGCGAACCAGAACAATGCCGGTTGCATGTCGAGTGATCCAGAACTGATTATCTAATATTAGTACCTGACCACACTAATGATCTTTTGTCTAAATGCAATTAAATGCTTAAAAAGGAATAAAATGGAGAGGGGGCTTATCATTGGTATAGTCCTATATTACCTTAAGAATATTATATGGATCAAAAGAAGACAGTTATACTTGAGTTAGAGAAATATATGCTAAATGTGTTTTTATTATGAAAATAAAAACAAAACATAAAGGCAATAAACAGAGACTGAAATGCAAATGTTTATAATTTACTATGTGAAGTGCTACAGTTTTTATATTATTTTAGACTGTGAGATCATGCTGATTAGGAAGGCAATTAGTTTGACCTTTAATATTCCACAAAAAGTCCATTAATCAAAATCAATCATCAATATTTATAAAAATAATTGCCTCATAATCTAGATTCTAAAATGAACAAAGCTTACAATGAATGCTGTGTTATAAATGCAGTTTTATGGAGGTCAGCCTCTTCTACTCGAGCAGAACTTTCATTAATATTCAAACCATTCCTCTTGTAATGATAAATGAAATGTGTGTTTTGTAACATCATGTAATTAAGTCTGATAATACTGTCTTACACTGGAACATTGGGTCAACAGCCAGATATTACTCAGAGACAGGCGGTCATTAGCCATGTAAAGCAGCTCGCCACACATGAAAGAGCAATAAAGAGCCATGTGAGGTCAGCGCTTAATATGTGTTTTTAAAGCTCTTCACTGTCAAGAGCATTTTTCTTAATTGATTTAAATGAGCTAAAGCGCTGTTTAATGTGGATATGAGAGGAAAATACACAGCAAAATCTAAATGTACTGTTTATTGAACTAAAACAGTTAGCATAAAACACACAATACTTTTACACTACATGTCCACTGCACATACTGTACATTTGTTATCTCAAATTTTACCCCCATTTGTTTAAAAAAAAATAGTAGCAAAAAATGTGTGAAGGGTTGTGGTTTGGGGTTTACTCACAGACCAGTAAGAAAAGTTAAGCCTGCTTTAACTTTTCAAATATACACTGACCAATTAGACTAAAGCAAATACTCTATGGAACTACACAGTTCAGTCTACACAACACAGATGTGAATCCAGACGGTGTGTATTTAGAGTGCATACAGAGCACAACGGCTGATACAACCCTCTTCTTGCTGCAGTGCATGATGCAGAATAATATGTCTGTTTAAACTCCAGTAAAAAAAAAAAAAATGCATGTCAATGAAAGCCATTATATTACTATGGACACAAAGACAAGACAAGACACTCATAATCACACAATAATGTGTGTTCACTGCATGGATGGGTTAAAGGCAGAGCACAAGGATGGTTGCTGGGCACAGTAAGGGTTTAGGGTCTTACTCAAGAAAAATGGCAGCTTAAGGGTCTTACTTTGCCCACCAGTGGCAGTTTGCCAAAGCTGGGCATCAAACCCACAACCCAGTCATCAATAATCAGGTGCTCTAACCACTGAGCCACCACTGCCATAGGTTGAATTTAGTGATGTACAGAAATATTTAACTCAAAATGTCTTTTTTTTAGAAACAAGTATACAAGACTACACTAGTTGTGAAGATAATTTGTTTAAAATGTATTTAAAATTCACGACTCAAAGGGCGTGGTAAAGTGCTGGCAAAGGAAAAAAATCAGAATTTATGTTTCAATTCCATCGGACAATCTATCCTGCTAAGTTTTTTCCATGGATGCAATGTATTATACATTATTTAATTTGGTCAGATCCTAATGTCTTTCTAATTGTTTTTCCTATTTTTCTCTCCAGGGCAATTATGTGTATCATCTTGATTAACAACCATGGTTTGAGAAAACATTACTTACTTCTGTAATTGGATAACTCAACCAGCTTACTGTATTTTTACTGTTTACTTTAGAATTTTTTGTATAAGGTGCACCTAAAATCCTTAAATTTTCCCAAAACTCATCAGTGCACCTAATAATAATGTATGAATTTTGCCAGTCAGGTTGTAAGGAGCAGTAAAGCCACTCTGCTGAAGTACGGCATTATAGAGGAATTCCAGTTTAGTTCTCCAGCACCAGGGCTGCAGTAGCATTAGCATTACCGGCTAACCGTGCTAGGCACTAGCTCTCTTGTTGTTCAGAGGTGAGCATATTGAACAGTAACCTGCGTGTTAACTGTGTTAAAACAAGCTATGTGGGAAGAACCGCTAGCTAATATTGTCCTGGTTTACCAGAACACTCAGGGTTCCTCAGTGTAGCTTTGTCGGGCAGCATTACCCGCTAACCGTGGGTAGCACTAGCAGTTAGCTGCTAATGCTAATGATCCTGCTCTCAGCTTTAGTGAAAATCTGGAAACCTAGGCTTACTGTAAATAAACAGAAGTGCTTTACTCACCCAAAATAAAATAGTTTTTAGGAGAGAAATCTGTGTAGATTAACATCCAGCACTCGTTTAACTTAAAAATTTTTTTTTTTTAATACAGTTTTGTTTACTTAGCTTAGCTTAGCTTTAAAGATGAGACCTGCTGAATTTGAAGGAACACATGGTGAGACCCCAACTAGAGTTGAATAATGCACCTTATAATCCTGTGCACCTTTTAGTGTGAAAAATAAAAAAGAATTAGTGAACAATGATTTGGAAGATGTAACAAAAACATCTGCGCTTACTTTTCTACAACACTGAAACACACAGCAGTAATATAATTGCAACATATTATTTATGTAGAAAAATACACTCATAAACATGCATAAACCTCTCTCTCTCTCTCTCTCTCTCTCTCTCTCTCTCTCTCTCTCTCATACACACACACACACACACATGCACTGCTGTGGTACAACAGAGGCCGTGTAGATCATCATGGGAACAGTAGTGCTCCCTGCAGTCTCGGGGGACAGGCACCGCAAAACCACTAAAAGCTCCCAACAGACTCTCCGGCAGAGCGCAAACGCAGACGAGAAGCTGTTTTCCTCTTCCACTGTTTTCTGATATAAGATCTCTGCAGGGCCATTAGCTGTCAGAGTGGAGCTCCGGCTAAAAATACCAGCCGAACACAACCTCAGCACGGCTGTGAACAGGTACACCTATTTACAGCGCGTCTCTGTACTCTGGTAAAATTACTCAGCTTTGACGTTGCAGCAGACATGGTTAAAACCAACGTCTTACTGAGTGCGTCAAAACAGCGGAGCTGTGACCTGTCAAGCGTTTAGCACTTTACTGTCTTCCGGCTGTTAGTATGTAAATACAGAATATCATACTTAATGTTTTGTTATTTGGTAAAATAAGTTATTTTTCTGCATTGTGTGTATGTGCAGTATTCATATACATGTCTATCTAATGTGTATACACACCATCCAGTGTTATTTTTCTGCATTGTGTGTATGTGCAGTATTCATATACATGTTTATCTAATGTGTATACACACCATCCAGTGTTATTTTTTTTACAAATATAGCATCCACAGTTTCAGTTATAACGTCTGAATTGCATTAAATTGTTTTTTGCTTATGTTAGTAACCCATATTTAAAAAAAATGTATTTAGTCTTATTTTATTTTAATTTAATTTACGTAAAATATACATTTGAAATACTCATAGGAAATTACCTGGAGAAAGAAAATGAACAGTACAGCACACAGCCAACATTGACTTGGCAGCTCAGAAAATGGTGCTTGCTCTTATAGCCTAAAACATCAAGGCCAAGCAGTTAATCACATAATCTACTAGTTTACCTTCAATAAGACAACATGCAAATATATTGGCAAAAGCCAATGGAAATCTGACAATGGCAACAGGCTAAACTCAGTTATTATAAGTTGATTCAACGTATAACTTGACTTAATTGTACACCAACTCAAAATAGTTGACGTTTGGAAATATACATTTTTAAAGTAAATAGGCTTTATTTATTTGACTTTGCATGTTTACTGTGTTAATACTCTTGATTTCAGAAGAAACATTTGGTGAGCAGGTATGTAAACATCTAACTACTGTAGATATCCACATTTATAGTTACGAATTGATATAATTATCACATAACATATGGGAGCCATATACAAAATGGACCATTTGTAGCACTTTAATTTTAAAAGAGTCTTTTAAAGGTCTAATGTAACACAATCTTATCAAATAATCAACAATGTTGTTCCTTTTTATATAAAGGTTTTTGTTGAAGGATTTAGTAGCAACAATAATGGAAAGGTGTCCAGTTAGTTTTGGTTTCACACATTACATTATTTTATTCTGTCACCTTTACCTATATGATCTGCGTTTTACTGTACCTGACACTGATTGGATTAATTTTATTATTTTTTTATTAATAAGGAGTAATCTACAGTTACTTAAGACACAGAAATCACAAGTGTTTGCACCATACTGCTGTTTGTAATATCTGATGACAGCCAACTTGTAATTGGTCCGAAACTCTGAATGTTCTAGACCAGTGGCTTTCAACCTGTGGGCCGCAGAGGTACTGCAAATTCATGATTTTTTTTCCATGCAGTGGGCGGGGCTAAGCTATTGTTTCATTAACTGGTTTATGATCTTTTTTAATGGACAACAGCATGACTTAATTAGTGTTCTGTGCAAAAAAGAAATAAATAAATAAAAAAGAAACTACATGATGTCCATTGTAATTGATGCAGGATTTGAAAGGGTTAAGATGTGACCAACATTTAGTTACGGTAATTTATTTGCAAAACAAACCATTTTTAGGTCAAGTTCATGATCGGTTTCATGGATAAATGGTTAGAAACAGGGCTTTTGAGAACAAAAGACCGTGAAGCTAGACCATCTACAAGGGAATCAGACTGCAAACAAAGAAACACTAGGCTTCACGTACACAGGAATGAAAAATGAAGAAGCTGATGGTTGTGCTGTATTGGGTTTTAAACAACAAATAAAATATTCTGTGGAAAGTGTCCAAAATCTGGACCAAAAAGAATCCTAAGCCCTAGTCCTTCATATAAAAAAAAATCTCCTTTCAGAAGGTTCAGGAGTCTAAGACTAGGCTTATTAGACTAGGAAATTGGTCTCATTTTAAAAATGTTCATGATAAAAGACCTCAGTTTTCTGTTAAAGCAGGAATAGATGTCTGTACGGATGCACACATGAACGACTCATTTGAATACTCTGTTTTTCAGCCTATTTTTATGCAAGCACTTCATGCATCTGTTCCAGCCTATGCCAAAATGAAGCCAAATAGGTGCTTCAGCGATGCACCACCCCACACGCAGCACAGTATCAAAACCCATTTAACACCCGGGTATGGAGAAAGAGTATAGGCAATAGGCGGATGAGGGTCACTCACAGCCAGGATGATTTGCAGGGAGCTGTGGGCCACCTCCACATACTGGTACTCCAGCACGCAGCCCGCAATGCTGATGTAGCGGTGGTCCTCTGGGGCCCAGGACGGAGGAGGGGTCACGGGGGTCACCCTGCAGCCCGGGCCGTTCTCCATCCACCAGGAGCGATGCATGGAGATGTTGAAGGTCATGATCAGATCCGTGTCCTGAAAGTTAGAGAATGTGAGCAGAGCGTGAGAAGCACTTCTTAAAACAGTACAGCACAGTCAAGAGGAGCACTGAGGACATACTCAACCCCACTGCCACACTTCACATACAGCTCTTTATACAGGGTTTAAACATGTTTTAACCAATACATATTTCCATTTAAGACTTTTCAATTCCTTCAACTCAAATTTGTATGACTATAAGATTTTTAAAACATCAATGCAGATATAAACAATAAAAGCAAAAAATCAAGTAAAACTATAATCAAAATTGATTAGGTCAAGTCTAGTGATTAGGCCTAAAATGAACCTTTAATAATAAAATGTGTGTTAAGACCTGAGGGCTCCATTTTGTAGGGCTCACTCTGAGCTGATGTATTTGTTAGCTCAAAATAGATTTTCTCTATCAATAAACTGAAACACAAAGATTTGTAAAGCAATTTTCCAACTTTTCCTAAACTTTCTGTGTATTTTTATTTTTTCAAAACTTATTCATGACTTCTCCAGGTTTTTCATGACCGTACAAACCTTGTTTATATTATGTTTAGCTTTTTAGTGTTTGATGTGATTGAGTCTTGTGTATAACTGAGTGAATTTTATCACAGAATCATTAACAGCTATAACAAAACCAAAACCAAAAGAACCATATTGTTCTCATTCTCATGTTGGACATACAGTTGGAGACTTTAACCCGTTTGTGCAGTGAAGACACAGATACAGTAATGTGTAAAGGTTTTGATACTTTTCATGATTTTCCTTTATAAATCATTGGTTGTTCTGATAAGCATTTTTAGTTAAATGCATTTTTATATAAATATATAATATATCTATATATTTGAGAAGTGAAATTAATTTATGTTTATATAAATATATAATATATCTATATATTCGAGAAGTGAAATGAAGGTTCATACATTTGGGTACCCTTGATGTTTTATTGATTTGAACACCTTAAGCACAAATGAATTATTACTAAATTGATGCACCTGCCTAATTCTTTTTACAGAATTATTGCACACTTTCTGTAAATCCTATAAACCTCATTTTACTTTTCCAATATCACTGTGTTCATCTGCTATATGAAATATTTAAGTGAAACTGCTGATCCAAACAACCAATGATTTATAAAGGAAAATCATGAAAATTAGGGTGCCCAAACTTTTCACACTAGTAAAGAAACACACATCAGATTAGAAGCTTGCAGATATAAACACAACAATGAGTACAACAGGGTAGAACCAACACACCAACAACAATGGTAAAACAAAACAAAAAAAAACAGTAGCAACCAAAACAAGTTGGGCAGAAATAAAAGAGAAAAGAAAACCGAGGCCAAGATGAAGATCGTACACAGAGAAGCCAAAAGACAGGCTCGATATGCACCGCATGATGTGTTGGCAATACTTCGCAATGAAAGTGTGAAACAAAAGGCTGTAAACACAAAGGCAAATGAGGAATACTGGTGAACACAATCAAATCCACAACCTTGTCATCAATAGCCAGTGATTAACCCACAGAGCTACCACTGCCCCAATTTACGTCAGATAGACTGCACTCTAAAATATTCTAATCAAACTAAAAACCAACATGCTTCAACAATTACAGTCAGAATATAATATGCTTCTAGTTTTGCTTTTGTTAGTCAGACTAAAACGAAATGAAGTTTAATATATTAAGACATTTAAGATCGTTTCTATTTATACTATAATAATAAGGTAAGTGTTCTGCCAGGCACATTTTTCACGTTTCATTTCAGAAAGAGGGAAAGCAGTGTTTGCAGAGCTTTTGTAGTATGTGATCATTAATCAGTTTAAAAGCTTTTCTTAAGATCCTGCAACCCAATTATCCACGCTGTTTCACACGAGCATCTCAGTAGACTATTCATTTTGAGCAGAACACGGGATTCACAATGAGCAACAGTGAGCCAACTTGTACTCAGCTTTCACATGGCACTAATTTTACAAACAAGTGGGAGAATTCTCAATCCTCCGGTCTCAATATTGTGCTTTTGTGTGCCAGTCTCCTCTTCAATGATCCAAAGAGCTGGCTTTTGGAAGTGGTAGTGATACCCCAGCTCCATAAAAAAACAGTAGCTTTATTCATCATGGCTGAGTGAGCAGCTATTGTCCACATGAGTATATTGATGTAGCAGTCTAGCAGAAATGAGTGGGTGGGGTCAGTCTCATTTCAACCACCTACCCACTCACTATTACTAATATCAACTTATCTTATATTAAATGTGTAAATATGTGTTGTCTCCTGTTCTTATTGTGCTGTTCTTTATGATTCTCTATTGAATCATGGTCGTAGAACCGTGGATGTTGTAAAGCTCTTTAGTTTGCTCTCAAAACTGCAGTGTGAAACTAAAATTAACTGGTGCAATATACAGCTCTGGAAAAAATTAAGAGACCACTTCAGTTTCTAAATCAGTTTCTCTGATTTTGCTATTTATAAGTATATGTTTGATTAAAATGAACATTGTTGTTTTATTCTATAAACTACAGACAACATTTCTCCCAAATTCCAAATAAAAATATTGTCATCTAAAGCATTTATTTGCAGAAAATGAGGAAAGACTGAAACAACAATAACAATCAGACCTCAAATAATGCAAAGAAAACAAGTTTAGTTCAGAAATCAATATTTGGTTGAATAACCCTGTTTTTTAAATACAGTTTTCATGCGTCTTTGCATGTTCTCCTCCACCAGTCTTACACACTGCTTTTGGATAACCTCATGTCACTCCCGGTGCAAAAATTCAAGCAGTTCAGCTTGGTTTGATGGCTTGTGATCATCCATCTTCCTCTTGATGATATTTTTGAGGTTTTCAATTTGGTAAAATCAAAGAAACTCATCATTTTAAAGTGGTCTCTTATTTTTTTCCATAGCTGAATACAACGCAACTAAGACATGAACACGGTGTGACTCTGGTCAGGACTTTCATGTGTTAAAGTCCATTTAAATCCTGTTTATCTTAGGCAGGTGTGAATACAGTAATAAAACTTAGATGCAGACCAAAACAACTGTACTGAGACCCCTGAAAAGAGTTGGTGTTGGCCAAACACGTGCAGTTTCACCTGGTATTTTGACTAGATCATTTGCTTGTACAGCTTTATTTACCGAACACGCAACCATCTTCTGCCCGAGTGTCTATCCAAGTCATTTTCTAGTCATTTTAATGAGGCATTCCAGCTTCAGCAGTGAGATACTTATAACTGTGATGGATTTGCCAGTGTTACACACAAGTTTACAAACTAGTTAAGTTATTTAGACAAGAGGAGATAACACACTACATGTGTGAAAACTCTATTACATAACCATGGACCATGTTCCTCAATTCTAATTTCAAAATCTTCAAATTCGACTAAAATGTGCATCTGCCCACAGGGAAAAAGGTAAAGCCTTCTGGATGAGGGTTTTACAATCAGATGAGACAAAGATTAATATGGTTGGCCAAAATGACCAAACAAGTTGGTGGAACTACAAGAACACTGTATTAACTGTAAAGCATGGTGGTGGAAGCATCATGCTGTGGGTCTGTTTAGCTGCCAGCGCAACTGTCGTTTTGCACAAAACTGAACAAAATATTGGAAAATAACTATAACTCAGATTTCATTAACAGAACTGTACAACGTCAGAATGTTTTGCCAGACACTGATAGTTCATGAATGAATATCAAAAGTGTTTTTTTTTATAGACCCGTCATAAGACAGTGTTACTATGATTACATTCATATCAATGAAGAGTGCATCTAAACTACCAACCACAACTGTATGCAACAGTGTAATGACACTATGACATTTTCTTATCTAGCCAATTAGCACACAGATGCTAGCCTAGCCAAAAGCAAGAGAGTTAGCTTTTATCTTGCCCACAATGTCAATGACTAATGTACCCAGTAATTAAAATATTTTAGAGGAAACTCTGTGAATAAAATAATAAAAAAAACAGCTTCATCAAAAGGCAAAGTAAACAACAGATCACAAACCCTTCAGTGCCAAAAAAGATTCATGAATAACCAAAAAGAAAGAAAAGAAAACAAAGACGTCAGGCAGGCAGGCCCTCAGTGCTATACATGCATGGCTGAATAAATCTGACGCTGGTACAAAGAAACTTAGCTCAATAAATTTCCTCCAAAGAGCAGTGGGCTGACATTTCAACTCACAGGACCCGCTTCAACCGTATGCCTTTACGCATTTTATTCAAGTTGCAAGCTGTGCGCTCCTTTGGGCGTTTTTTGTTGTATGAAAAAGAAGGAGAATGTTTGCAGAGGAAGCGGCAACAAGCAATCACGCAGAAACGCAACGTCACCCAATTTCCATGAAAACAAAAGCTGCTCTTTATTGCCTGTCAGATGTTTTCCAACACCGTCTTTTAAGGAGAAGTGAGTCATCTGAAGGGACCATGTCAGCACCATTATTGTGTCTTTCTTAAAGTCCACGCGGAGATCAATCACCCGCCCGCCTCTGGAAAAGCACGCCACTGTGTGCCCAGCGTGTGTGGGTGTCTAGATAAAGTGCCTTTAATTTATGCTTAAAACACATATCAGTGACGGACGGCTTGTTGAAGGCTTGCCCAAGCCAGGCCTGCAGCGCTAGCGTTAAACACGGCAGTGACATCAGTGCTTTACTGCCACAGAGCTGCTCTCACTGAGCTTTATTGAGATTTACAATCTAACTGATATATATATATATATATATATATATATATATATATATATATATATATATATATATATATATATTACATGACATTTAGTCTTTCAGCACATAGGATTATTGAAATCTTAACTCTTAATGCAAAAGCATGTATTCCTAATTTTACTGTGGATTCTCCCCCTATCACTACTAATGACGCCCAACACTAAGAGGGTGAAGACTAGCACATGCAGATGGTGTAGCATCACTGAGTAGCCAATGAGCTCGAAGCAAAGTGCAGCAACCCAGCCTGATACAACAGCCAAAAGATCAGCCTGTGCTTATCGACATTACATAAGGAATCAGCAGCCAGAGTCTGAGCGAGCACAACTGGCCTTGCTCTCTCAGACTCTGGCTGCTGATGGCAAAGCAGATGACTGGTGATACTTGGGTAATAATGACAGTGCCTTATTTCGCTGAACTATTTAGAACCCCGTCATTAGCAGCCTTTCATCATTACTCAGATTAAATAAATCAGATCAATGAACTTGCATGCTTGCTCGAACTCCACTACAAGACACCCAACAAATAAAAGAGGCTTCTATGCTTTTTTTATACTCAGAAAACAACAAATCACTTGCTGACCTATTTAACCTGATTTGAGTGGTGATGCTAGTGGATAATTTCCTCCTGGACAATGAAAAGATCCTCCCCTTTGCAAAATTACAACCCCTCCTCTTTCAATCCCCTTCAGTTTAATGCCTCATACTCTGATTATTAATAACAGGTTTATTCCATCCATATTTCAGATTTACACTAACTGAGACTTACATGTAAATCAATGGTTCTTAAAACAAACGGCTACAATTCATATATGGTGAACATTAACTGAAAAAATAAGATTAAATCTTTTTTTTTTAACAATTGTCTTAGAAATCATAATGGACTAATAGAAATGCCCTCAAATAAATCTTTTTACATGGATGTTTTCACATGGATTGACTGTGACAATATGCAGTATCAATTAAAAAATTGGACACCTTAAATTTAATGTTTTTTCATTATTTTTTTAATATGCATTATATATATATATATATATATATATATATATATATATATATATATATATATATATATATATATATATATATATATATATATTAGTAATATAATACAGGAAATTGACAAATCCTGCACCTAACAGCTGGGGTTATGCATAGGGCTCAGCCAGGATCTACTACTCACTCAACTAACAATAATAGCAAAACCACCACAATCTGATACTGGCTCGACAAGAATCCAGAAGCACAGCCTAACACTATGTTCATGGTCCATTGCCTCAACTGCCAAGTAACAGACCTACCAAAAAATAACCTATGAACACACAGAATCCCTCCTTAATCTAAGCTCACTTCCTTTAACTATGGCAACAACACACTTACCTAAGCACAATCACACACAATAAATCACATTATAAGTTGCGTGAGCAGAACACAGCAACCACTACCATCTGATACTGGCATTACAAGATATTACAAGAGCAGGACCACACCAATCCCCTTCATCCAAACTCTAACACAAACTTCAGTGCAAGCTCTTCTCAGGGGTCATCAGGCAGGCACCTTCCTTCGTCAGTGTTTCGCTGAATTAGGCCCACGACACCTCCAGAAGGCTCAACAGTGAAGTCTGGCGTCCCAGACCCACCCCCCTCCAAGCCTGCTGTAGAAGCACAAACTCACTCCCTTCCCCACACAGCCTCAGCCCTTCTGAACCACAACCACTGACTAGATCTTTCAGCTACATCTAACAACTCCAACACAAACTTCAGTGCAAGCTCTTCTCAGGGGTCATCAGGTAGGCACCTTCCTTCGTCAGTGTTTCGCTGAATTAGGCCCACGACACCTCCAGAAGGCTCAACAGTGAAGTCTGGCGTCCCAGACCCACCCCCCTCCAAGCTTGCTGTAGAAGCACAAACTCACTCCCTTCCCCACACAGCCTCAGCCCTTCTGAACCACAACCACTGACTAGATCTTTCAGCTACATCTGACAACTCCTTCACTACAGTCCTTAGCACACGACCTCTAATTCCGAATTCAGACAGCAGTCTTGTGGCAGACTTCGCAACAAAGCCTCTAGTACCTACCTCTACCGGTCTAATATACGCTTGCCACCCACGCTCTCTCACCTCAGCCACCAAGTCTGTATACTTCAGCCTTTTCCTTTCATAAGCTCCATCTACCTCGTCTTCAAACGGAACAGTCAGCTCTATAAAATACACTATCCGCTTACTTTCAGAGTACAACACTACATCCGGCCTCAAGGTTGTAACCAGAATGCACTCTGGGATCTGCAGTTTACTACCTACATCCACTAATAACTTCCAATCTCGTGCATTGGCCCACTTACCAGCAGTTTTCAAGCACTGTGCTGTTTCTCCACTATGCTGCCCCTCACGCACAAACGTGATTACCCTACTGCAACCTACCACGGGCATGTTATTAACTTCTAACCGTTTCTTATCAAGTGCACCTGCAAGAGATCTAAGTACCTGATTATGCCTCCATGTGTAGCGCCCCTGGGATAGACTCACCTTACATGCCGACAAAATGTGCTTCAGCGTGCCACTTCCTGCACATAGCTTACAACTTGGATCCTCACCCACCCACTGAGCAAGGTTTTGTGGCGTTGGCAGAACATCATATGTAGCTCCCAAAAGAAACTTTATACGGCCTGTATCCAATCCCCATAACTCTCGCCAGGTGATTCTCCGCTTCTCTACACTTTCCCATCTCATCCACTGCCCCTGTTTACTCTGCCCTGCTGCTTTTGCCCTCCTTGCTTCCTCCTCCTGCTCACGAATAAACCCTGTAACCATACGCCTTTTCTCAGGTGATGTGGCCTTGCCGAATGCTTTCCAAGAATCACCTAAACCTAATCCTGCCCTCCCATTTTGCACCTGCCCCACAACATCCCTGTGCTCCAGTGCCCTCCTTGCGGCTTGAGTAGCTTCTCGAGCATTCCACTTTCTCCCAGACCTAGTCACTGGTGCTGTTGCTTTAACCAGCCCGTCTTTTGACCCTAACAACTGCATTTCACGTCCTACCTTAGCACATTTGAACTCCTCAACCAAGCTCGTCAACGGCAGTTCCAGCATCCCTCTCCCACACCACGCCACACTACTAAGGCAACGCGGCACCCCCAACCATGTCCTTATAGCCTTGCTCATAACCCTTTCTAACCTCTCAACCTCAGAAATCGGAATATCATAAACTGTAAGTGGCCACCTTAGATGAGGCAACAAACCAAACTGCAGACACCACAATTTTAATTTACCTGGCAGAAAAGACTTATCAATTCTATTAATGGCCTCCACCATTTCTGTCCTCAACCCTTCCACCTGCTCTTTATCATTCAGTGCTGCAGTATACCACCTACCTAAACTCTTAACTGGCTTTTCCAATATAGATGGTATGACTTCTCCCTCCATCATAAACCTTTCTTGTATCAATTTCCCTTTAACGATTGATACACTCCTAGACTTGCTTGGTTTAACTTTCATCCTAGCCAGCCTAAGATTATCATTTAACTTCCCTAGCAGTCGCCGGGTACATGGCACCGTGGTCGTTAATGTTGTCATATCGTCCATAAACGCCCTAACTGGTGGGAGCCGGGTGCCATCATGCAGCCTCTCCCCGCCTACGACCCACTTAGAAGCCCTAATAATCACCTCCATTGCCATCGTAAACGCTAGCGGTGAAATTGTACAACCTGCCATTATACCTATTTCCAGTCGTTGCCAAGATGTGACACACTCCCCTACACTAAAGCAAAACTGTATGTCTTCAAAATAGGCTTTAACTAACCTTGAAATCTCTTCTGGAACCCTAAAAAAAGTTAATGCCTTCCACAACAATGCATGCGGTACCGAACCAAAAGCATTAGCCAGATCTAAAAACACCACATGTAGATCCTTTTTCTCGGCTCTTGCTGTTTGAATCTGATGCCAAATCATACTATTATGCTCTATGCAACCAGAAAAACCTGCAATTCCTGCCTTTTGTACAGACGTATCAATTAAATTATTTCTTTTCAGGTACGTTGCTAGTCTACGTGCAACCACACTAAAGAAGATCTTACCCTCCACATTCAACAAGCTTATGGGACGGAACTGATCAATAGCCACAGAATCCTTTTCTTTTGGGATAAGAACACCACCTGCTCTGCGCCACTCCTTTGGAATAATCCCCTTCTTCCACACTATAGCCATTAGTTTCCATAGAAACTTCAAAACATCTGGTGCACTTTTATATAATCTATATGGAACCCCATTTGGCCCTGGGGCAGAACCTGCCTTTGCAGCCTTCACCACCTCCTGAACCTCACTCCACCTAGGGGGGTTAACATCCATTTTCCACTCTATATCACCTAACGGCGGCATGTCTGCTGGTAGGTCCAGGTCGCTAGACCTTTCCTTCTCTGTGTAAACACTCTTAAAGTGCTCCTCCAACTCCCTCTTTCCGACCTTTAGATTTCCTGATTTCTCCTTACTAAACAGACTCTTAACAAACCTAAATGGATCTCTAAAGAACTCTATCCTAGCACGCTCCTTCTTCTTCCTCCTTTTCCTCATAGCCTCTGCTCTCCGCAATTTTACCAACTTACTTCTCAACTCCTCCTGCAATAACTCAATGCCCTCTCTTTCTGCCTCATTCCCCTTCTTCCACTTCTTTCTGAGTAACCTTGATTCCTTAACCAGTTTTTCTATTTCTACCTGCCGCCTTCATTTAACTACATCTTGACACTTTACGTTCCTCTGCACAACACCAAATCTTGCCATTCCATAATCATAAATGACTTTACCTAGCCTGTTCAATTTACTCTCTGCTGTTCCCTTCAAACCCTCAAGCATACCTTTCAAATCATCATTAATACTCCTCCATGCCATCTTGTCTCCTGTGCCTGGCCATTTAACTTTGGATCTTTGACCGATTCCTTTCTCCCTACCCATATATATATAGACTCACCCAAACTATATAGAAAAACATATAGAACGATTTAACAAACAAAATTGTGTTAAACAAACCAGAATATGTTTTATATTTTAGATTCTTTAAAGTAGATCCTCTTGCTTGAATTGGCAGCTGTGCCGAACTTGTCAAGAGTTAATTGCTTTAATGTGTTTGAGAGCATCAGTGGTAAAGTTATAAAGAGGTAGAGTTGATATACAGTAAATAAGCTCTATTTGAGTAATGCTCTAATCCATATTATGGTAAGAACTACTCAACAAATTAAATTAAATCTATCTACCTATCTGTCTGTCTGTCTATCTATCTATCATTTGAACTGGTATTGTATACATATATATCCAATACCACCATCGTTATCCATTCCGTATTATTATAAATAATTAAACATGCACATATATAAACAAAAAGTGAAACTGGGAAAAAGAAAAAGGAACACAAACACAATGCTCAGTGTACGCCCACTTCTATGCCTAACAAGTGGAAAGCAGGAGCAGAAATAGAGAAGTATGGCAGCGTCTTCTTATTTATGCCCTGACGGAGACAGCCACGAGCTAAAGAAAGAGAGCATTCCTCCTCAGTCACTGGTGCCCACTGCCTCTTCTAGCAGGTAGAATGAACGTCAGCCGAGTGGATAAACGCAATCCATCAGCAGTCAAACAGCAGCGGGCCGCTCCACATCGCAGTGTTTCTGTGTGAAGCGCAGCGGGGGCTACTGCTGTAAAGGCTGGCAGGCTGTAGCCAGTGTGAGGGGGGGCGCAGGACGGGGTGGCCAGACAGTGGCTGGTGATTTGTTGTGGTTCATTCCTTGACACACAGAGATGGATGAGACCACATTCCTGCAGAAAGTCTGTCTGACATCAACAAACATGCTGCTAATGAGGGCGCTGAGGGTGGTGGACCGGGCACACGGTTAATTTATATATATATAAATATATAAGTAGAACAGCTCTGGATTCACAAGCTCCCACTAGGCTGTCTAACTGTTATCCCTCGCTTTATTTCATATCTGTGCAGCTCTTTTTTTACTGTTACCTGTGTGAACACCTTAACAGCTTACTGTAGGGTGTGTAGTGCTGTTTGTTCAGACTCTAACCCAAACACTGAGGGATACAACACCCAGAATGAGAACAAAACCTAAAAGAAGTATAAAAACCTTTATACACTTGTAAAGAAATGGAAACCCTGTGCTGCAATACAAAAGTGTCATAAAAAAGTTTTCTTTAAGGTCAGAAATTAAACATTACTGCTCTCTGATAGACTTTCAGATCACTACATGTATGCACATCTTATACACATAGGATTAATTTCCTGGACTATATTTTTTAATCAATAGAGTTTGTTCATTCAGAATCAGGTACAGTCCAGGAAAAAAGTTTAACTCCATGGTTTATTTGAATTAGGGCTGTACAGTATTGGAAAAAAAAACACTGACACTGCCATATTTAGTATTTCTGCAATATATACTGCGATATATAAAAAAAAAGATTTTTTAACAGATTTAGCTAGATGTCATTTATGCAACGCCATAATGTTAATAATGCAATCTATGCATCCGTGATTTATGATATATAATCATTTATCTTATAGAAAAAAAAAATTGTACATTGCATGTCCTGTACATATGTACACTGTGATATTGATACTGGAATGATATATTGTTCTGCACATTTTGTTTGTATTAATACATGTTGTGATAAACATACATAAACCACAATAATAAGTTAAATAATACTATGTCAATACCATGTCGGTTGATTCATCTAAGTTTAAGGCAGCCTAGTTAATAGACTTAAATGCATCACTCACTCAGTAAGTTTTGGTGATTGGCATCAATGAAACTGTGTTGAAGACACAGCTATTATTTATATTTTTTTTATTTATATTTCTCCCTTAATATATTAAGAAACAAGTATTGTTCAGTAGAAGTGCTACCTGTGAATACCTGTGAACAAATCTGTGTTATTACAATGTAAAAAAAAAGGTTACTTTTCACTTAATTAAAATATTAATAAATTTAAATTAGTGTTGCTACATTCTGTTATTTTTGAATTTCAGTCAAATTAAAATTGTTAGGCTGATAACTTTCCTTTTTATGGTAAACTATTTCTTCATATATGGTCATTTTATTATGACCTCAAAAAAACATCCTTAACCTTTCTGCCACAATTTGTAACTATTCAATATAAAATAAGCTGAATACAGTTTAAAAATAATAAAGGAAAACAAATGCAAACCTAAAGATACCGATAGTAACTTGATAAAACCTATGTACATAATTATTAATTATTGTATATCTTATTTCACGTTTCTCTAGTTAGAAATTAGAAATACTGCACGCAAAGAGAAGCGTATTTTTCCTGGTCCTTCATCTGAGGGTTGTTTACACGTTTGCACTGAAGGGAAGAGCCTTAAAATGAAAAACAACCTTCTGCTGAAACTCACAGCAACCTCTTGAAGAGGAGTCGAGCCATGTGGCTCTGCTTACACATGCAGTTTGTTCACGCTTACAAAGTCGGCTGGTGATGTCGGGTTAATTCCCCATCATCTGGAACAGGGGAGGTTTTCTCCAAAAGCAATCGGAGGGCATTTGAAGAGGATCAAGATGGAGAGAACGAAGCCTTGGGATGGTTGTCAATCATCTATATCCATCAGTAAATGAGTTTCTGCAGACGAGCTACGGCTGCATTTCCCTTAGGCCAGCACTTTGAAATCTGGCCTGAACACAACCAAGTGAAATGGAAGATGAAGATGACTAAGAGGAAGGCGGACATTTTTTGCAGAACAGAAAAAAAAAGAATCCGTAAACTCAGGCTTCCTGCAGTTAAACTCTCTGACATGGCAAACGCAGAGATAAACACAACCCTTCTGCCTGGAATTTAAACAGAAATCTAACCTGTGTATCTGGGTTTTTCGTTTAAAATGGGAAGTCAGGACTGCAGCCATGAAATCTATTTGCCAGGTCGTCGCGCTGACTTTCAACAATAGGATATTCAGTGAGAAACATCCCTGACTCTGTTTATTCTCTTTTATATGCAAACATCCCCTTTCTGCAGAAATATTGTGTTATAGTTTTGCTCTTGTGTTTTTTGACCTTGATAGGTTCACTGGGTTCTGCTTAGTAGTATATTAATTCAAAATACTGCATCTGACACTTATACAGTACAAAAAACACTGTGGCAATGTCCAAAAACACTTGTTTGTGCATTGCAGTTAAATCCTTAAGCCCTTGATCATTACTTTGTCATTTAGTTATTATCCTAAAGCAGAAACTGTTATGTACAATCTGGGAATCTTTTTTTCAGTACATTTTGGGGAGTCCTACATGGTCCTATTATAGAGTCTATGAAACTGTGAGCTATGCGCAAGTTCTAGCAGGAAACTCAAAAGCACCAACTTCCACCTCAGGTCTTTATTTGACTTCTAATTATATGATTTCTTTGTTGTGTCAGCATCACCGTTGATGTTGGAATTCTGGGCTGATGGCAATATCCAATATTACACATGTATTTAATAACTGCTGATGCCCATATAAATATTTATCACTCACAGATAGACTAGACACCCTTACACTAGACTAGATTAGAAACAAATGTAACATTTATATGCCTTTCTCTTGAAAAATTATTTAACTAAATGGTCCTTATATAGACTGTTTACAGCTTTAGACCCTCAATGAATTTTAAAGTAATGTGGTCAGTGTCATCTTGTTGTAGTAGCACGGCCAACATCACTTGGTTGTTTTCTGGCATACAAGAAATAAGTTAGCAAGTATCGGTTTGAAATATCTAGATATCAGCCGATGCCAATGAGTCTAAAAAAAGTATCAGCCAATATGAATATAAATCCTTGCAACACTATATGATACAGTGTTAAACTAAAGTACACGGCACAGCCAAAGCAGGAGTATTTCTGCCTGTTCTTTTCTACTGTTTTTTGTAACATTGTGTCATAATAATCCCTCTAAGAATAAGCAGAATCAGAATTATATATGTATCTTTCATGACCGGACAGGACTTAGGCATGGGGTAATACAGGAGTACAGAGAGTAGGCAGAGCAAGCAGGGGTAAACATACCAAAAACGAGAGATAGTCCAGAGGTCAAAACTAGGCAAGGCAATACTAGAGGCAAGACAGAGAACAAGAATAAAATACAAAACAAGGTCTGTAAACAATAGAGAGACACAGGCAAGCGTTACACTTTTTAAAGTAAATAAATCAGGCAATACTCAGCCAGGGGTGTGCAGAGTGAGGGTGTATATATACTGGTGTGAACAGGTGAACTCAATATTCGGGTGACTGACTTCCAGTTAGTGGCATGTGCAGAGTCATGTGACTGTGTAAGTGAATGATGTCAGTGTGAGGTGCATTCTGGGTATCGCAGTCCGGAAACTGGAGATTGCAGATAGATTTTTAGTGTGGAGAGACAGGATGTTGCCTTCCTATACTCCAAAATGTATATATGTTTTAAATAATCTATACTTTGCTATATGACAAAATTGTTGCGTCATAGCATAAAACAGCCTTTATTTAAAGAATAAATTAATTTCCAGTGACTTGTAAACTTATATTCATATGAAAAACTCATGCTTAATATGATTAGTTTGTTGGTTTTCCTTCTAAAGTTGTTGTACTAATATAGTCTAATGTATCAAACATTTATTTGAAGCTTATTCTTGTACTCAATATTGGAATTTTTATGATAACTACAACACAAAAAAACATTATATACTCATCTCAGACCACATGGAACAGTTAATAATATGTAATACACTTGCTTACATGGTTTGAGACACTATATGATACAGTGTTATCTATTCACATGGACTAAACTACACCGCACATCCAGAGCAGTAGTATATATGCTCATTCTTTCCTACAGTTTTACATGTAACATTGTGTCATAATAATCTCCCTAAAGTTTGAGCAGCATTTTCAGGTAAAGCAGAGACACATGCATATCAGGGACTGATACTGTCCCTGAGGGCCTTTATAAAACATCTTAAGAGCTGAATATCCTCTGGATGAGTGTCTGAGTCTGTAGAGATGTATCCAGGCTGGGTTATTATGCTAGCTATAGCTCGTTTAGGAGAGCTTACCAAACTCTGCAGACCCATGAAGCCATCTCCGCTCACCCACTGGTAATGAGCTGGCATGCCTGTCAGCTACAGGTTTTCCTGCAGTTAAACATACTCAGTGGAGCTGTCTCTGGAAAGAAATGCTTTAAACGATATCACAGAATGCACCACATGACAGCAAAGATACCATAAACAAGACAACATTTCCCTAAGGCTCTATCTAAACTCCGAGTGCAGGGCCAGGCTGCCAGTTATGTATAAATTTATGATGTGTGTCTGCGAAGTCTTCACCGAGTCCTTAGTTAACATTAGATATTTCACACCCCTGTGCAAGTCCTAATTACAGCTAGAAAAACAAACAGTTTTATAGTAACAATTATCTTCCTTTTAATTCTGTCTTGTTTTTTTTATTTTCTGTTCTGTTTTTTTTTTGTAAACAGTTGCGCTTCGATTGGTGAGCCTATCTATAGCGCAGCTGTACAATGCTATACAAAAATAGTGCAGCCTCCAATTGATTTTTTTTACAGCATTTTTTGATACAGTAACTTAAGGTCTAATAGATGTTAGTATACTGTAGCTCGTATATCTCCTATACTCCTATATATTAGCACCTCTAGAATAACCTATGCTAGTATAAATCTAGCATTTCTGTTGATAGAATAACTCTAGTCTCTCATATGGTAGAATAACCCTAGTTTGTGTATAATGCTAGTTTATCATTCATTAGCGCTGCTGGTCTACCCTGTGCTAGCGTAAATCTGCTGTTTATTTTGCTAGCATAACTCTAGTCTCTACTATGGTAGAATAACTCTAATCTCTGTATAATGCTAGTTTCTACTACACTAGCACTGCTGGTCTCTCCTAAGCTAGCACAGATCTGCTGTTTCTTCTCCTAGCATAACTCTAGTCTCCCCTGTGGTAGAATAACTCTCATATTTGTATAATGATAGATAGATAGATAGATAGATAGATAGATAGATAGATAGATAGATAGATAGATAGATACTTTATTGATCCCCGGGGGGAAATTCTTGGCATCCAGCAGCAGGTTACACAATACACAAAGTTAAAAAAGACAAAATATAAAATATAAAGATACATATAAATACAATCAAATAAGAAATAGAATATACAGTGTAAATGTACAGTCTTCGTGTGTGTGTGTGTAATGGAGATGGAGAATGGAGGTAGTGCAGTTGAACACAATAGACAGTGAACACCAGTTGATGTGCATAATGTGAGGATAACTGATGTCAGCCAAACAGAAAGTGCAAATACAGTTATATAATAATTTAAATTAAATTAAGCAGTGCAAAAGATACGTAAACAGTGCAAAAGATACGTAAACAGTAGATGAATTAACTAGTGAATGAACTACTAGTGCAAAATATGGTAGAACTATAAAAAGTGTTCTAGGCATCAGCAAGTCTGAGAGTGTGTCCATAGCTGGGGGTGTGTCCATGGTGTGGCCAGAGTGGCCGGAATGAAAATGTTTCACAGAGTCTTTAGTTTGCTGTGCTGAGAGGAGTTGAACAGTCTTATGGCCTGAGGAACAAAAGACTTTCGGAGTCTGTCTGTGGAGCAGGACTGGGACAGCAGTCTGCCGCTGAATGAGCTCCTCTGCCTGGTGATGGTGCTGTGCAGAGGGTGGTGAACATTGTCCATGATGTTCAGCAGCTTACTGAGGGCTCTCCTCTCTGCCAGTGGTGTTAAGGACTCCAGCTCTAATCCCAGCACAGAACCAGCTTTCCTCACCAGCCTGTCCAGTCGTCCAGCATCCCTCTTGCTGATGCTGCCTCCCCAACACACAACAGTGTAAAAGAGGACGCTGGCTACCACAGACTGGTAGAACATCAGGAGGAGTTTCTGGCAGATGTTGAAAGCCCTGAGCCTTCTGAGGAAGTACAGTCTGCTCTGAGCCTTCCTGTAGAGGGAGTCAGTGTTCACTGACCAGTCCAGCCTGTCGTCCAGGTGCACACCAAGGTATTTGTAGGATTTGACCACCTCCACGTCGACCCCCTCGATGGAGATTGGCTGCTGAGCAGAGGGCCTGGACCTCCTGAAGTCTATGCACATCTCCTTGGTTTTGGAGATGTTCAGCTGCAGATGGTTCATCTTGCACCACACCACAAAATCCTCAACCAGGGTTCTGTACTCCCTCTCATCACCATTACGCACACACCCCACGATTGCAGTGTCGTCAGAGAACTTCTGCATGTGGCATGACTCCGAGTGGTATTTGAAGTCTGATGTGTACAGTGTGAACAGGACTGGAGAGAGAACAGTCCCCTGTGGTGCTCCTGTGCTGCTGATCACTGTGTCAGAGGAGCAGTCCCTGATCCTGACATGTTGTGGTCTCCCAGTAAGGTAGTCAGTGATCCAGGTGACCAGGTGCATATCCACCTCCATCTCCATCAGCTTGTCTCTCAGTAGTAGGGGCTGGATGGTGTTGAAGGCACTGGAGAAGTCGAAGAACATGACCCTCACAGCACCTCCCCCCTTGTCCAGATGAGAGTGAGCTCTGTGCAGGAGATAGAGGATGGCATCTTCCACTCCCACCTTTTCCCGGTACGCAAACTGCAGTGGGTCCTCAGCATGGTGGACCTGAGGTCTGAGTTGGTCCAGCAGCAGTCGCTCCATGGTCTTCATCACATGAGATGTCAAAGCAACAGGCCTGTAGTCATTCAGCTCCTTCGGGTGTGCCTTCTTGGGAACAGGAATGAGACAGGTTGTCTTCCACGTGGCAGGAACTCTCCCTAGACGCAGACTGAGGTTAAAAACATGTTGGAGGGGCTCACCCAGTTGAACAGCACATGCCTTGAGCATTCTGGGGCACACTCTGTCCGGGCCAGCTGCCTTCCTGGGGTGAAGTCTCCTCAGCTGTCTCCTGACCTGGTCAGCAGTAAAGGTTGGTGGACTGGAGGAGATGATTTGTCTGCCAGTTGATAGTGTTGATGGTGGTGATGATGAAGATGGTGGAGGTGAGGGTGATGATGGTGCTGATGAAGATGGTAGAGGTGAGGGTGATTGTGCTGATGGTGATGAAGATGATGATGGAGGTGAGGGTGGTGGTGGTGGTGATGACGGTGATGATGTTGATGAAGATGGAGGTGAGGGTAATGGTGGTGGTGATGAAGATGGTGGAGTTGGAGTTGAAGGTGATGGAGATGGTGGTGATGATGGTAGAGATGGAGAAGATGTTGGTGATGCTGCAGGAGGGTAGGAGGAGGGGGTAGCAGGAGCAGGACAGTCAAACCTGTTGTAAAAGTTGTTGAACTGGTTTGCTCTGTCCACACCGCCATCTACTGGGTTGCCGTTGTTGTTCTTGCACCCAGTGATGGTTTTCATTGCACCCCAGACTTCCTTCATGTTGTTGTCTTGCAGCTTTCTTTCCACCTTCTTCCTGTAAGACTCCTTGGCCTCTTTAAGACGTACCTTGAGTTCCCCCTGTACGCGCTTCAGCTCTACCAAGTTTCCGTCTTTGAACGCCCTCTTCTTTTGGTTGAGGAGGTCCTTGACGGAGCTGGTAATCCAGGGTTTGTTGTTTGGAAAGCAGCGTACAGTCTTTGTGGGAACAGCAACATCCATACAGAAATTCAAGTAGTCCGTGTGAGTGAGTCACAGTGAGTCACCCCCTCAATGTCCTCACCATGTGGGTGCAGCAGCACGCTCCAGTCAGTGGTGTCATAGCAGTCCCTTAGGGCTTCTTCTGCTTCAGGAGACCAGACTCTGAATGAGCGTGTGGTAGTGGGCTGCCTCAGTACCAGTGGTTTGTACTGAGGCTGTAGGAACACCAGATTGTGATCTGATTTCCCCAGCGGTGGTAGTGGAATAGCCCTGTATGCATCCTTCACATTAGCATACAGCAAGTCTATGGTCCTGTTTTTCCTGGTGGGACAGTCCACAAACTGGAAAAAGGCAGGCAGGGTAGAGTCCAGCGTTACGTGATTAAAGTCACCAGTGATCACATAGAAGGCGTCAGGGTGCTGTGTCTGCAGCGCTGCGACGGTGGAGTGGATGACGTCACACGCCGCCTGCACGTCCGCTCTCGGCTGGATGTAAACACAGACGAGGATCGCGTGAGAGAGCTCCCGCGGCATGTAATAAGGTCGGAGACTCACCGCTAACAGTTCAATATCCCGACAGCAGATCACCTCCTTCACGTACACATGTCCAGGGTTGCACCATCTGTTGTTAATAAACAGCGCGATTCCTCCACCTTTCCGCTTCCCGCAAAGCACCGGGTCCCTGTCCGCCCTCACTGAAGAAAAGCCGGGTAGCTGCACGTTAGCATCCGGCGTGTCGGGGGTGAGCCAGGTCTCGGTGAAACACAGCATGCTACACTCCCTGTAGAGCTTCTGATTCTTCACCAGACAGGCTAGCTCGTCGGTTTTGTTGGTCAGTGAGTTAACATTCCCCATAACCACCGACGGAACTGAGGGTTTGTACCTCCAGCGCTGCTCCGACTTCTTAGCCTTTAGCTTAGCCTTTAGCATAGCGCCGGCCCTGCAACCTCGGTACCTCCTTCTCAGATCATCCGGTATTGTGTGGACAATGCCCCCACGTCCCGCGGGTCGGAGGGCTAGCAGTTCTTCCCGGGAATAAACACGGTATTCCTCGCTGCCCCGCATATTTACACCAAAAATATCCTTAGGATATAAATAAGATGCACACTAGACGTGTGTAGTAGCACAGAGACGATAAATAAACGTAAAAAAACTCAGAAAAACACACAAAGAGACGGAGCTACTGGAACAGGCAGCCACTCGCGTCGGCGCCGGAGCTACAAAATGCTAGTTTCTCATACACTAGCACGGCTGGTTTACCCTATGCTAGCATAAATGTAGTATTTCTTTTGATAGCATAACTGTAGTCTCTCCTATGTAGCATAAATAGAGTATTTCTTCTCCTGGCATAACTCTAGTCTCTCCTATGCTAGAATAGCTCTAATCCCTTTCTACTACACTAGCACTGCTGGTCTAGCTTATACTAGCATATATATATATATAAAGTATTTCTTCTGCTAGCATAACTTTAGTCTCTCATGTGGTAGAATAACTCTAATCTCTGTATAACTGCTGATCTACCTCATGCTAGCATAAATGTAGTATTTCTTCTGATAGCATAACTCTGGTCTCTCCTATGCTAGCATATATGTAGTTTTTTTTTCAAGCATAACTCTAGTCCCTCCTATGTTATCATAAACCTAATATTTCTTCTGCTAGCATAACTCTGGTCTCTCCTATGCTAGAATAACTCTAATTTCTGTATAATGCTAGTTTAGCAACTCTGGTCTACCCTATGCTAGTATAAAGCATATAGCATTTCTTCTGCTAGCTTAACTCCTAGTGTCTCCTTTGGAATAATATCTCCAGTCCTTCTTATGCTAGTATAGCACTACCTTCGCCTATGCTTCCACTTGTAGTTTCTTCTATGCTAGTAAAAATCGATATCTCTTATGCAGTACAATAGTAATTAGTGCTGTATGGACCAGCACTGCTGGTCTCTCCTATGGTAGCATAACTACAGTCTCTCCTATGCTACCATAATGAGACCAGTGTGGCATACGTCTGCAGGCCGAGTATCAGCACACATTACAGTTCCACCTCTAACAGCTCCCTGTTCCAGATCAAATCTGGGAACATATCAAACCGGACAGTCCTGCTTGGCACACGGAGCTCACCATGCTCTCCGCTGCTGTCTCAGTTGTTGTCACAGCAATTACGCGAAGAACAGGCAGGCAGAGGGGGCCTGCTCGCCACACAGCCTCTAATTGCCTGTCCACAGAGAGACGTTTGCTCTCATCAGACTGACACACCACGAGGTCAGCAATAAATATGCCACCACAGAGCGAAACAAGCACCAGTGGCATGGGCCCAGACACAGCGCCCACCTTTATGAAAGAAGGCAAGGAGAAAAGTAACAGCTTTTCCAGATGATGTGGAGTTCAGCCTTTTTTTAGAAACACAAGTCAGAAAAAGCTACTCTGAGATTGTACTTTTTCCACTCTGAGCTACTCTCTCTGTCTCTCTCTCTCTCTCTCTCTCTCTCTCTCTCTCTCTCACCCTCTAGAGAGAGAGAGAGCATCTTATGGAACACCAGGAATTCACTGAAGCCAAAACCGTCCTCACACTGAGTCCTAAAGAGACTCCAAAAGCTGCTGGAGATTGTGTACTTGGGGACCTGCAGAGCTGTGAGAACATTTCACAGCTTACATCCAGACAAACAGTGTGCCCTACTTTAGCGACCTATAGGCGAGCCATCAATCGTGCACCGTGCAGCTTGATTTAGGGCACGTCAGTGTGTCTTTGCTATCAGAATGACAGGAAAAGTACACCTTGAATGGCTCAGAACACGCAAAAGACATGTACTTATTCTTTTAATTAATCATGGGTGTGTTTTGGGCGTAAAGTACAAAGTCTTTAAGAGCCAGGTGTGCTCTGACTTTGGTGTATCGGTATTTCAATGGCGCAGTGTCCGTGTGTGTGCAACACGCAGGGTTGTATGTTTGTTGGGGACATGCCTGTGATGACAGTTCACTGCCAAGATAGCAAGGAATAATTTCACGTTTGATGATTGTCTAGGTTATATTGAGTCAGTGTCGCACCGGTGATTTCTGTTGCCAAGATAGCAATATGCTATAGAAATGTGCCTGAACACACTTCATTTCAGACCACCACACCCATCAGCATAGATACATTCACAAACACCATTGCTATTTGAATGATGCAGGTGGAAGGCATGTAAATAGAAATTTTGGCAGGGTGTAAGACAGCAATAAGCATCATGGAGCATCTTGCACAGGGTGTAAGATAGGGCCCAACGTGTTCTTCTGTATAGACAGCACATTATGCCTTATGGAATTAAGTTCCTGTGGGTTCATTTTGAAAGCAGATCTGTTAAGTCTTTTCAGGATTTAAGACGGAAGATCATACAAAACATACACCTGTGATGTGTGCAGGCATGATGGATCGCGAATAAACCAATAGGGTGTTGGAATGAAATATGTTTATATTTCTCATCCAACCACAATCAAAATCACTCTATTCAGATGGAGAGATTTATCTAGATACATTATTTTCTTTTAATGATGAGAAGTCTTTATAAAAACTAGCTGAAGTGTAATAGATGTAACAAGGCTAATAATAATAATTATAATAATAATAATAATAATAATAACCTTTATTTATATAGCACCTTTCATACATAAAAATGCACATCAAAGTGCTTTGCCTAGAGAGAAAGAACAATAGCACAGCAAGTAACAAATAGCACATAAGCAAGCAAGAGATACAAAAGTTAATTAAAATGAACACTAATAAAATATAATACTCGAAAACAAATGAATGACAATTATGATAGAATTAAAATACAATCAAAACCAGACAGATAAAAATAAGATATAATTAAAAGCTAGAAAAATAAAAATAAGATAATAATAAGGCAATAATAAAATCAGAACCAAAGAGTAAAACAGTTATAATAAATAAATAATAAGAAGGATTTAATTAAAAGCTAGAAAAATAATAATAAGGTCTAATTAGAAGCTAATGTAAAAATATATATTTTTAGCTTTTTCCTAAAATTAGTAACAGAGGTTGTTTGACAAATATTTATCGGTAGTGTATTCCAGATTTTTGGTGCATAAAAACAAAAAGCCGCTTCTCCACTCTTTTTGAGTTTCATACGGGGATCTGGAGGAGTTGATGATTTTAAAACATGATTTGGAACATATTTAATCAACATTTCAGAGATGTATGAAGGTGCTAAACTCTTAATTAATCTATAGACTAGCAATACAATCTTAAACTTAAATCTAAAAGAAACAGGTGGCCAATGGAGGGAAGCTCCATTGGTTCTCTGCTATTTTATAATGTAAGGAGTAAAAAGTTCAGATAATTGTATGTAAATGTAAGGATTAGAAGTAAACAGTCATCTAAAAAATAATTAAAGTACAGATAACCAACACTACTTAAGAAAGGTGATAAAGTATTTGACACCTCATGATGTAGCTCACCATCAATCTGTAGTCTTGCCCACCTGGGCTACCTTGGGTATACCATTAGCAAAAGGCAAAAGCCTGTTTTCTTCCAAGACTGGAAAAGGTGTCCTCAGTTACACCAAAGCGCTCTCATTTACATCAGACTGAATCAGTCTCGTTGAACTCCACTCACTCCAACAAACCCTGACTAACCTTCAGTGTGCACGCTCTGAACTTAACAAAGCCTAAAAGACAGGAGGTATGAGCTACACCCACCGAGGGCACTGGCTGGGGTGTAATGCGCAGCCTCTTGTAAACAAGGCCACATCATCCACATCCATTGTGTTCATTTTCCAGCTGCCGCGCAGGAGACAATCCGTGCCAGTCGAGGAGTTTTGTCTGTTCACGAGAGCATGAAATTAGCTCATTTAGCAGAACTGAATTAATTTGGTGAGATTAAAATAATAGCAGACACAGGCGTGGGGGGCTCCGAAAGGAAGCGCGCGCTAATCAGCGGGCTTCCAACTCCAGCCCCCTTTTATGCGCGAGCAGGGGCTTGTTTTGTGTGCATGCGGGACGTGTCTGTCACAAACCAAGATGTGACATTTCAAAAAGCGTCTATTAACAGATGGAGGACTGTTTATGTTTATGAATATTGCAGCATGAGTGCTGCATATTTAGCAGTGCTGGAAGAATGTGCCCGCGCCGCTCTGAAATGTCACTGAAAGAGCGCGTGGCGCGCTCGCTAGAACAGCATCTGTGTGCCGGGTACGATGCCGTGGTGAGTGGGCGCGGGAGCTCCATTTATCAATTAAGGTGAAAACTCCTCACAGTCACGGTCGGGGGGGTGAGGGGGGTGAGGGGAGTAGGAGGGGTGAGGTGAGGGAAGATTCTGCCTAAAAGAGAGAGAAAAACTTCTCGTGTGTGGAGAAAACAAGTGCATTAACGGAGAGATTAACAAGCATTTATCCATAAAATAACACGTAAAATAATAATCAAACGTGTAGATTTCCATATGAGACCACAATCCCAGCCTGGGTTTCAGAGACATGGAAATATGGAATTAAAAAGAGAGAGAGAGAGAGAATGGTAGTGAAGAACAGAGGGTAAAATGGAAAGAAAGGAAGTGTGTAAAGAGAATGGCAAAAGAACAGCACATATGTAGAAGGAAAAGAGGGAGAGAGAAATAATGGAGTACAAATATTAATAGAAGGGTGAGAGAGAGACAGAGTAACATGAACAGAGATGGGCGAAGGATGGAAGGAAGAGAGTAAGATAAAGATAAAAGTAAGAAAAAAGAAGAAGAAGAAGAAGAAGAAGAAAGGGAATATAATGTGATAATGAATGAAGACAGGGAGAAAGAAAGAAGTGGGAGGAAGGAAGAGTAAGAGGGAAAGTAAGTAGGGAAAGAGAGAGGGGAGATGAGAAAAGAAAGAAAGAAAGAAAGAACAAGATAGATACAGAAGAAAGAGAGGGATTAGAGACAGATAGATTGAAAAGGTAAAAAAATATGTTAGGAATGATGGAAAGTGCTAGAGAGTGCTAAGAAGGAGAGAATAAGGCAGTGAGAAGAAAATGAAGGAAGAGTAAGAAGGAAAGGCAGTAGGGAAAGAAAGAGGGAAAGGCAAAACAAAAGGGGGGGGGAATGATCAGAGTAAAGATAGAGAAAAAGAAAGGGTGGGAGAAAGAGAGGCAGAGAGATCATAAAGAAAAGTAGTAGGAAAAGATAGCAGAAAAAAAGAAGAAGAAAAAGAAGAGAAAGACAGAAGAGAACAGAGCTAGGAAAAGAGAAACAGTCAAAGAAAGCAAGGAAAAAAGAATAAAGAAGAGAGAGGTAGAGAAAGGGACAAGGCAGCAAGATAGAGAAAGAGAAGAAGATGGAGAGAAAAAGAAGAAGATAGGGAAAGGTAGATGGTAGAAGGGTGGAAAAAGACAAAAGAAGCTAGTGAAGAGAGAAAGCAGGTAAAATTAGTAGTAAGAGAGAGAGAGAAAAGAGAGAAAGGGGGATGGAGAGTTAGAGTAGAGAGGAGGTGGGGGTCTTCAGACAGCCCACACTCATCAGTAGGTCTGCTGGGTTATTGATCTCCTCAGCAGGCTGGATATTAGAGGAGTAATTCAGTTTTCAGGCTGGAGGTGTGGAAGTTCTGGGGCCGCTCCATTTGTTACCCCAGCAGAGGAAATAACTGATACTGGCCATCTGGTTGGAGGCTCCTGCTGGACAGGAGTGTAATGAGGTGGGCTGCCCAAGCAGGACTGAGCAAGACACCTGACCCCCATCAGCTGAAGCTCGGGACCTTTAACCCTCAGCAGTGGCAGTTATTGTCAAGCGCAGATGTGAATTACTTTTGACCCACATCTCATTGAAAAGTACGGAAAAAACCCAAACCAAATCACATCTGTAGAAATAAAGGAGGAGACGACGTTAAACTAGAAATAAAAATATATAAAAAATTAAATATCGACATACTGTAGTATCGCAGTATTTTGTTTCGCATTACTGTATCAATTTAATTACTTGTTTTTATGTAAAGATGGATGTCAGACAGTGGTTCATTTTGTGCTGTGTTTAAACCCCAACACACTAGATAGCATTGCTGTGCTCTGTATTTAGATCCCACCATTATGATTGCATTAAAAATTAAACTTTAATTTTATTCCAACTTGATACATATGATAATGTATATTTTATATATTGCAGTATATAGTAATACACTGCCTGGTCAAAAAAAAATTAATAATAAAGATCATTTGCTTAGTTAAATCCAGATGGACACTTTTTTTTGGCCAGACAATGTATGATAATTTATATTTTTTACTCTTGACAGTGTCTTGTTTCAAAAATTTGATCAAAACAATCACAGTATATCAACTTGCTTACAGTATCGCCATATATGCGTATCATATAGCCAAATTATTTCCAATACACATCCCTAGTGTACAATGTGAAGTACATGTAAATGCTATTATTTAAGTAATCATATAGTTCCGGATTGATCGAGTCGATCAAATAGTATACTGTATAGCAAAATGACAATTAGGCAACAGCTTTCAGGGCACAATAAAGTGTACTGTAATAGGAAACTAAATTCCCTTTTATTTTTATGTAGAATAAACCAAGACATTAAAAGTCACAGGGCAGCAGTGTGTAAACTTATGCAGTGTTATCTCAGAGGATGGCATAAAAAGGCTCACGTGTGAATTATTTGATTTTAACAGGAAGAACATTCCACTTCAGAAGTATTGTGTCATATGCATATCTTGGAGGTCAGAGCAGTGTTCCTCCAGGAACAGTTACACCAGGAACAAGAGAAAATACATCTGTTGAAAAAGTTAACATGAGTAATTACACTTCATGCTCAACATACATACTGCTATCCTATGACTTTTGGCATGTCCGTGTATTGGTGTTAAGCCTGGAAACAGTGTCTCTCTCTTTTTCCTTTTCTAGACAATTGACCCCAGCTGTCAATATTACCAAGAATGCTCATTTACCGTTTACATTGTTCTTTACATTTATTTACAGATGTATATTTTTCTTTTTTAAACTGTTCATAATCCACCTTGGTAAGAAATGACTGTTTACAAAGAGTAAAAGAGAAATACTTAAACTTTACCCACATGTACTTTAGTGAAAAGTATAAGTGTAATATAGGCAAAGTATATCCAGACACTTTTCAGTTTCAAAAAACATGTTCTGTATCTCTCAGCTTGTCCAAAAATGCATGTAAGCTTGTCTTTAGCGAGGGAGCAAAGTGCAAATTTCACTTTCTAACCGTAAATACAAAATCTTGCATAATGCTTCTTTAAATGCACAATAACAAAAACATTCTAAGAACTGAGTAAACATTATGCCTTTCGGTACCTTAAACCAAACAAACATTATACAGGGATTTATGTATGACTGGATACAAACAAAATGCAAGAAATCTTTAAGGCCACTTATAATCACATAGTAATAACTCATGAAATATTGTTCACAGGGAAAAACATACAGCAGAAATTCTGATGACATCCCCTTTCATTTCCTTGCACCTCAATAACTGAAATGCTACCAAAACATCAGCTCTCAATATCCTCTTGTGTCTGAATCATGTAATGACATCTTCACAGACACAATACTCACAATTCAGACATTCACATCAATGGGAATAACAGCAGATGTCTGAAGCAGATCAGTATTATTAGTGCAGATTTGTCTTGTAACTGACTCCAGGTAAAGCCACACTGTGAATCAGCTTCAGCTATCTAATTTAGACTTAAAGTTTTAAGGCAAACTAATATTATCTGGTATAGAGCTGCAAAATATGCCGTTTTAGAATCAATTTCATAATGTACACATGCAATATCACAGGAAGTGCAACGTATAGTATACCCAAAACTATTTGCTTTACTGTAATCACTGATACAGAGACTGCATAATTAATATTATTAATATTATGACACATGCACCCTGCATTTTCTGCTAAATAATTTCTGTATTTGTTAATATTGCAATATACAGCTCTGGAAAAAATAAGAGAGCACTTAATTATGTTTTTCCTTGATTTTACCAAATTGAAAACCTTTGCAATGTAATCAAGGGGAAGATAGCTTAACTGCTTGACTTTTGGCACCAGGAGTGGCATAAAGTTATCCAAAAGCAGTGTGTAAAACTGGTGGAGGAGAACATGCCAAAATACATGAAAACTGGGATTAAAAACCAGAGTTAATATTCACCAAATATTGATTTCTGAACTTTTAAAACTTTATGAATATGAACTTGTTTTCCTTACATTATTTGAGGTCTGAAAGCTCTGCATCTTTTTTTATTTCAGCCATTTCTCATTTTCTGTAAATAAATGCTCTAAGTAACAATACTGTTATTTGGAATTTGGGAGAAGTGTTGTCTGTAGTTTATAGAATAAAACAACAATGTACATTTTACTCAAACATATACCTGAAAATAGCAAAATCAGAGAAACTGATAGGATAGGACAAAGTGTATAATTGTGAAAGTGTGTGTTACATTCAGTTGACAGATGTTACCAGAGCGGAATACATGATTCCAAAGGACCAGAATCTGATCTGTACACATTATTTTTTGCAGACAACGGACAACTGTTACCTGTTCCTCAGGACAAAGATGAATGTCCACTCATGATTCATGATAAAAGCATATGTGACAGTTATTTTTAGTGTCTGCATATCAAAGGAATGGGTTCCTAGAGTTGTAGTACCTGCTGCAGCATCCAGCATTTTATGTTGTCTTATGTATGTATCAAGTAGTCACTTTTAATCAGATTTGACACTAAAACATCAATATATAGAGAAGAAAAATGTAACCAGAATCTTCTACCTATTTCAGAAGACTGCTATAATTTAAATCAGCCTATGGTTTAAATATACATACACAAGTATATTTCCTACATAGTGGACAGAGCTGTACAGCTTTGGCTCCTAAACCCAGAACTGAGGTTCAGAGGACTATGGACCATATTTGAACAATCTTCAGGTGAGCTGTCAATCCCACAATGTACAGCTTGATTTAGGACATGTCAGTATGTATTTCCTATTGTAGCATCAGAAAAAGTATGCCTTGTGTGGCTTGAAATGCAAAAAAGTATTTATTAATTCTCTTAAATAATCATGGGTATGTTTTGGGCTTATCGTGCAATACATTAATCAGTGTGTCACTTGCCATTACCTTTGAGAGTCAGGTGTGCTCTGACTGTAACAGATTACTATTTCAGTGGTATAGCTTCCTGGACCTGCTTTGACAATTCATTGCCAAGATAGCAATGAACAATCTGACTGTTGACATCTTTCTAGATTGTATTTAGTCAATGGTCCTGTGTTTTCTGTTACCAAGATCACAATACAGCAGAAACGTGATTGAACACACTAAATTTCAAGACCACCATGCCCATCGGTGTAGATATATTCACAAGCACTGGAGTTATTTAAAAGCTGAAGGCGCAAAGTGGGAAAATAGACTGTTGGTGAGGCGTAAGTTAGCAATGAGGGTGTAAGATAGGGCCCTATGGATGTTATGAGTAATATTACCGTTAATATTAGAGTAGAGTAATAATGCAGTGTTATGCAGTTCTTGTAAGCTTTTTTCTTTTTTCTGTTTCACCAAAGTGACATAGTGCCAGTCAATGGATGATCAACATGATTCTGAATCTGGTGAGGAAGTTCCACTATGTTGGTTTAAGGGATCTGTTGGAAAAGCTATTCTGATTTACCATATTTTTCATGATTGCAAAACATAACTCATTGTCCTATGTACTGTTAATGAACCTTTCTGTGTTCTTTAAAACCATGTAAAATTCAACATTCAAATACGTAAAACAGTGATCAAACCCCAATATGTCACACAGAAGAAAGAGAGGGATTACAGACTGATAGATTGAAAAGGTGAAAATATGTTAAGAATGAGAGAAAGTGCTAGAGAGTGCTAAGAAGGAGAGAATAAGGCAGTAAGAAGAAAAAGAAGGAAGAAGGGAGAGTAAGAGGAAAAGGCTGTATGGAAAAAAAGAGAAGTAAGCAAAACAAAATGAGAGGGACAAATGATCAGAGTAAAGATATAGAAAAAGAAAGGGTAGGAGAAAGAGAGGCAGAGAAATCATAAAGAAAAATAGTAGTAGGAATAAGGCCTTGCTTAAGGACACAATGGTGGTGGCATAGAGGCCCCTGTTCTTTAATACTTTAACTACTGAACCAATGCTCCATTAATGCTCCATATATTTTATTATATTATTAAAGCAGTAATCATGCTTTAAAAAATGTGTGTTTTTGTGTATGACTGGTTTACTTATTTTCACTTAGAAAATCAATAAAGCATTTCAATTGATCAGTGATGTCCAAACCTTTGCATGTTGATAAAAAATATTTCTAATATTCTGATGTTTCACTTTTTATCAGAGTAGACAATTTTAATTCAATACAATTGTATAGAATGACAGTACAGATTTTGGTGGATCATAACCAAAAAAGGCACTTGAGAGACATTCATAAACATGCAATCTGTACTGTATTATATGAACTAAAAGAAATCACATGATGATCTTTGAATGATGTGGGTGAAAGAGACAGACACACTATGTAAAATCAGCTCTGGCTCTGTATTTCTGTTAGGAACCGTATATGTAGGATCAGGATCAAAGCAAAAGGGCAGAGAGCAGATCAAAGCAGCAGCAGCAGAGTGAGCCACTCACACTCACACTGAACAGACCTCTCATCTGCATGAAATCCTGCCAGATCTTCTACAGATGTATTAAAAAGAGGGGGGGTGGGGGGGGGGCAAGCAGACAGGAATGAAATCAGGAAGATTAATTGAAGCAGAACATTTGAGAACAAGGAAAACTGTAAAAAAAAAAAAAAAAAAAAAAAACATAGAACCAGAGAAAAATTGAAGTAAATGGACCTAAAAGGAGAAGAGAATGCATTAGTGGAGCTGGGAGTGACCAGTTTCCAGGGGAGGCCCATCTTAGATTTATCAACAATCAAACTATTTAATCTCTTTGATATGGATGTCCCTGATCCGATCACGTGATTGGAAATCAGGGTCGGAGGATCAGAATCGGGTTAAAATGTAACGTTATGCTGTTACTCAATGTGTTCACTATAGACTCTGCTGAAAGCACACACTGAGAATCTTGTTGCTAAAGACACTCTCTCTCTTTCTCTCTCTCTCTCACACCCTCACGCATGCTCACACAGGCAGAGACACACACACAGAAACGAACACACATGCAATGGAGATACACTAGCATTTATTTCCTCCATTAAAGCTCTCGTTAAACTCATTAAGCGTTACAATATTTTCATTTTAACGTGCCCAGAGATATTATAACACAGTAAAAAACATCTAGTCTAAATCTAATCTGCCAGGTCTAAACAACACTACACTATTATTACTCTCTCCCTCCCAAAAATATAGAACTACCACCATTTAAAATATAAATATGAATCATGACCTTAACTATGATTAATCACAGTATTGTTTTTGTATGACCTTTTTTTGTTTGTTTATTTGAGAAAAGATGCCTTTTTAAATCGATATAATCTATAGGGCCATTTAGGACTTGTACATTTTGTGATAAAATTGTATATTTCACCATTTACCATTGTTTCAACAATAATTTAAAATTAATAAAAAAACCTTTAAAACTTTAAATCTTGGACGTGTTCTTTATTTTCTTTTTTTTTTTTTTTTTTTTTTACTCCATTGCCAAAGTATCGGATCGGGACTCGGTATCGGCAGATACTCAAAATCAAAAGAATGTGATCGGGACATCCCTAGTGTCTGGTAGGGCTGCAACTAATGATTATTTTGTTAGTCGACTAATCTGATGATGATTTTTTTGATCGATTAGTCTATTAGTCAATTAGTCAATGATTATTTCTGTTATGTCCTCCTTCTCTACAAACAATAGAAACAGCTGAACATGAGATTTAAAAGGCATTTAAATGTCTGAATGTTGTTTAAATGTAGAAAGTATTGATATTTAGTGAGTAAATGTAAATGTAATCTTTTAGAGACACAAATTACGTAATAAGTTGAGTGTAAACTGTGTGAGTGAGACATTTACACCCATTGATCTCCCATTGTACTTCTGTCCCCAGCACTCTGTGTAATGCAGTACTGTTAAAAATGAACGATTAGTCGACAATTAAATTTGCAGTTGACAAATTTAAATAATCAACATTGTTGATTATACCGACTAATCGTTGCAGCTTTAGTGTCTGGTAAGAGCTGTATGAGTTCCATATGGGTGCATCTTTCTAGCTTTACACAGAGTAAATTCCATCAGACATTTTGGGTGGGCTTGTGACAAAAGTGGGTGGGCCCAATCATAGAGCTGCCACTGCATTGTAAGAGCGTAGGAAGAAGAGGGGAGAGAGAGAGAGGGTGAAAAAGAAGCAGGCAGAGCAAAAGAGAGTGAAAGAGAGAGAGAGAGAGAAATGGCAGATTAAAATCAGAGAAAGACTGAGTGCAGGAAAGGCAGGAAAAGAGGAGAGGAGAAAGGCACAGTGATGAGGGTGAGAAAGAATAGGAGATGATGGAGAGATGGTGGTGGGATGTGGGCTGAAAGGTGTATGATGTCAGCACTGGACCGCATGCTGTTGACTGGTTTCAGTGGTGATGGGGGCTGATATATGATTGGATTGTGTTGTTAGCTGAACGACATGCACATCAAACTTTGCGTGGCCATGGTCAGCCAGCGTTGGAGGAGGTGTGGACAGCACCGTCTGCGCTGTCTGAGGCCAGCAGACACACACACACACACACACACGTACACACACACACACAGCAAATTAAATTCCACACTTCCATTAACTGACGCACCACTTCTCCCTAACAACCCATATGGTTACATGAGTTGGGTGCATGCTGTTACGGTGGCTCAGGCATTAGCACGCCTCACTAAAGACAAATGCCATATGCAGTTGTGGTGCTAGAACAGAGGCTTCACCAGTCGACTTTAATTGTTGCAAAGCAGCTGCTGAAAATGGAAACAACATGAAAAGAAAAAAAACAAACAAAAAAAACCTGCTGTCTACTCTGCTAACAACAGGTTCCCAACCAAAGAACACAGCAAAACATCACAACATCTATTCTGGGCCTGAAAAGGCTTGAAGTGTTCTCTTTTTTACTGTTCGGTTGCCTCCTACACTATAGTCACGTCTCACTGGAATCTTTTAATTTGGCAATTTGTGGCGTAGAAAGCAAACAAGCATAGCATTAAAGAAGTGGAAGCTCTGCAGGTGGTTCTCTCTGTACAGTCCAGAGAAACTTGAGTGCTTTCACTGCTGCATCAGGTTAAATGCTCATCCAACAGGGAGATACTAAATGCATCCACTGGGTTTTCACACCCTAAATAAATGACATTAACATTCAGAAACGACCTGAGCTCAACTGTCACCTGAGAAAGAAAGCAGCCAGCTGAACCACTCTTTAAGACTAAAAAATACAAAACTGACAATTCCTATATAAACCTTTTTATTCTTTGTTTTATTTAAAACGTGATTTGTCACTTATGTTGCTGCATTTATTTTTCTTATTTGTTCTATAAATATTAGTCAAATTAAAAACCCTTTAAGCTTTTCTAAGGGTTAAAAACAGACACTGTGATGTTTTGTTGTGTTCTTTTGTTGTTTGAGAATTTGATCAGTCAATCAGATTTTTTGTAGACCCTACAGCGGATAGTGAGGACAGCTGAAAAGATCATCGGAGTCCCTCTTTCCTCCATCACCGAGATCTACACCACACGCTGCATCCGCAAAGCCATCAGCATTGTGAATGACCCCACCCATCCCTCACACGGACTCTTCGCTCTGATGCCGTCCGGCAGAAGATACAGGAGCATCCGAGCCTCCACTACTAGACTCTGCAACAGCTTCATCCACCAGGCAGTCAGACTTCTCAACGCACAGAGACAGAACTGAACCCCACCACTCACCCAACACTCACCCAACACACTCACACAAAACAGAACTGAACACCCCACCCCCCCTTTACACACACAAAGACTGAACTTCACCCAAGCACACACACCCACTCAGCACACAGAGACTGACATGACTTTATTCTTTTCAGCAATATTTGCTGCACTCTAAAAAAAACTATAAACTATCTACCTCAGTAACTGCTGTGATATAAATAAAATAAAAGCCTTGTCACGAATGACCCAGGCAGGGAGACGAGGAGGCGGACACAAGTGCAGGTAGGGCGATATATAAATAATTTAATAAATAAATAACAAAGAAACACTAAGCAGGGGTATCTACAAGGAACTAACTGAAATAAACAAGAGACTAGAAACATAAAACTATAGATAAACACAGAGACTAAGGGCGCGAGGAACAGAGGCTATGAAACACAGAGAGACAAACGACAGGGGAAGGTGCAAAGACCGACAGAGACAAAGTGGCACAGGGGATCTATATAAGGAAACAAGAAACACTCTAGAATTGGAAACACCTGGGGAAGGGGCGGAGCTACAAATGAGACACAGGTGGAAATCTACTAAGACGGGAGACACAGGGGAGCACAGGTCACGTGGGGAAGACACACAGAGACACGAGACAGGGCTAAGACCTGACAGAAGCCTCCCCCTAAACGCGCAGCTCCCGAGGCGCGTAAAAACGAACCCCGGGGGCTGGCGGCGGGGAGAGGCCGGGGAAAACAAGAGACGAAACCGGGGACTGAAACGGAGACAGGACAGAGGACAGAGACTGGACGGGAGACTGAACGGGGAACTGAACAGGAGACGGAGACTGGACGGGGAACTGGACAGGAGACGGAGACTGTATGGGGAACGGAGACTGGACAGGGAACTGGACGGTGGACGGAGACTGGACAGGAGACTGGACGGGGAACTGGACAGGGAACTGGACGGTGGACGGAGACTGGACAGGACACTGGACAGGGGACGGAGATTGAACAGGAGACTGGACGGGACTGGACATGGGAACAGGGATGAGGACATTAACAGGGACAGAAACGAACACTGTAACTGGAACGGGAACAGAGACAGAGACAGACACGGGTACAGGGACGTAAACAGAGACAGGGACCAAAACAGGGAGAGACATGGGGACCAGAAACACGGGTGGGTGCCCAGGACTGGCAAATGTCTGAGGGGAAGTCCAAGGAGCCAGCCTGGGCACAGTACTGGGGACAAAGTCAGGGGACCTCGGTGCCTGCCTGGGTACGTGGGACCTGGGGCCAAACAAAGTTCTGGGAGCAGGAACCGGCGGGGTGACGACTCGGGCAGCAGGAACTGGTGCTGGCGGGGTGACGACTCGGGCAGCGGGAGCTGGTGCTGGCGGCGCGGCGACTCTGGCAGCGGGAGCTGGCGCTGGCGGCGCGGCGACTCTGGCAGCGGGAGCTGGCGCTGGCGGCGCGGCGACTCTGGCAGCGGGAGCTGGCGCTGGTGGCGCGGCGACTCTGGCAGCGGGAGCTGGCGCTGGCGGCGCGGCGACTCTGGCAGCGGGAGCTGGCGCTGGCGGCGCGGCGACTCTGGCAGCGGGAGCTGGCGCTGGCGGCGCGGCGACTCTGGCAGCGGGAGCTGGCGCTGGCGGCGCGGCGACTTGGGCAGCTGGCACCGGTACGGAGACTTGGGCAGCTGGCACCGGTACGGAGACTTGGGCAGCTGGCACCGGTACGGAGACTTGGGCAGCTGGCACCGGTACGGAGACTTGGGCAGCTGGCACTGGTATGGAGACTTGGGCAGCTGGCACTGGTACAGAGACTGGAACAGCTGGAGCAGACACTGAGACTTGAGCATTGTCAGCAGACACGGAGGCTTGAACAGCTTCGGCAGAGACGGAGGCTGGAACAGCTTCTGCAGACACGGCAGGAGTCCGGGGGCGTGGCTCAGCAGCCGAAGACACCTCGGAGATGGGCGTGGCCGCCGAGAGAATTTCGGAGCTGGGTGTGTGCAGATCCAGCGGAGCAGCAGCAGGGCTTGAGACTGCGGGTGGAACAAAACCCCGGACTGGATCTGCAGCCTCGCCGGTAAAGACCACTGCAAGCAGCGCGGGGCCGCCGGTAGAAACCGGCGCGGGAAAAGTCTCCATAACAGTCCCGGAGCACGGCTGGGTTGCCGCGGAGATAGTCCCAGAGAGAGGCTGGATCGCAGCGGCGGAATCCAGCTCTGCAGCCGCCATGAAAACCAGCTCCTCAGCCTGAGGTGCTGGCGCTGCAGCTGTGGGGCTTGAGAGTGCGGTTGCCGCAAAATCCCGGACTGGATTTGTACTCTCTCCGGCTGAGTCAAGCGCGGGGAAAGTCTCTGCTCGCGGCTGGCTCGCTGGGTTGGAGGTCCTGTAACGCGGTTCGGCAGCAAGCGCGGGGAACACGGAGCGCGGTTCGACTGCCATCGCGGAAGTCCCGGAGCGCTGTTTCACAGCCGCCGCGGAAGTCACAGAGTGCGCCTTTGCCGCGGGAGAGGAGAGTGTCTTGGCCGCGGGAGGAGCTAGCTTTGGAGGCGCTGGGGAAGCTAACGCCTTAGCCACCGGGGAAGCTAGCTCTGGAACCGCCGGTGAGGAGCGCACCTTGGCTGCAGGGGAACGGACGGGAGTCGGGACGGCCTCTGGAACTGTGCGGCCGAGAGCCGGGTAGAGCACCGCCCCTGGGGGAAACGGTAACGGAGCACGGGCCGGTGCGGGGTAGAGCTCCTCTTCGTCCTCGGAGCTGCTGGGAGCGCACCCGAGAAAGTCCCACGGGTCCCGCTCCTTGAGCCTCGGGTACATGGAGGTACCGAGGCTCAAAGCACCAACCCTCATCGCCCCCCCAAGAAAATCCTCCCCGGAAAAGGGGTCTTCTTCCGGCTGGCGGGACCCCTTAGAGCGCCTACCCCGAGGCCTGCGGCGTCCTTGAGGCCTCGAGGTGTCCTGCGCCGGGGTCCCGCAAGGAGCACGGCGAATCGCCATCCTGGTGCCCATCCACGCAGAACCTGCTGTGTCCATGTTGTGGTCGGTCTTTCTGTCACGAATGACCCAGGCAGGGAGACGAGGAGGCGGACACAAGTGCAGGTAGGGCGATATATAAATAATTTAATAAATAAATAACAAAGAAACACTAAGCAGGGGTATCTACAAGGAACTAACTGAAATAAACAAGAGACTAGAAACATAAAACTATAGATAAACACAGAGACTAAGGGCGCGAGGAACAGAGGCTATGAAACACAGAGAGCCAAACGACAGGGGAAGGTGCAAAGACCGACAGAGACAAAGTGGCACAGGGGATCTATATAAGGAAACAAGAAACACTCTAGAATTGGAAACACCTGGGGAAGGGGCGGAGCTACAAATGAGACACAGGTGGAAATCTACTAAGACAGGAGACACAGGGGAGCACAGGTCACGTGGGGAAGACACACAGAGACACGAGACAGGGCTAAGACCTGACAAGCCTCTTGACTTGACTTGACTTTAGTCTTTTTTCTTTTCTACTCTTTGTGTAAAAAACTAAGCCTCCCCACTTTTAATATAAATAGTTATTTGCCTGAAAAAATGGTAATTTACAGCACACGTTAATTCACGTTTAAATTTAGTTCTTATTGTCTATTTATTTTTATTTTAAATAAATTGACAGCACTGCTAATTTATCATGTTGTATTAAACACAGATGGAATTTGTCTTTTGTCTTTAACACTTCATACACTTCACTTCAATATTAAGCTCACACATGTATTGCCTGTGGTGCATGCATGCCCAGAGGTAATATGTAGTAAATGGGCATTCAGTGGCTGTGTAGTCCTCTGGGTTGTCCTGGTGCTGTCATTGCTGCCAAAGTCTGGGTTGGAGTGGCCCTGTTCCATTGTGTTATATATAATCAGCCGTTGAGCAGTGGCTGCTGAAGGTTAAGGACTGAAGGGCAGTTATTAAAGCAGACCCACTGAGCAGGCTGCCCACTTCTTCTCTCGCCCTCCTGCTGTAAAAACGCTTCATAGCAAACTGTCAAGACTTTTTTCCAAGACCAGATCAAGCAGGCTGTGAATCAATCCAGTATGATAGTGATTTGAAATCTCTGATTGCTGTGCACATTGCTGAACAGCCCATCAGAGAACAGGGCCGCTTACAGAGGTGATGAGTGTAGCGACTGATGCCAATGCTCTGATCGGGGCTAAAGGAGCTTAGTTCAGTTCTAATCTTCTAAACTTCAAAATACCCAAGATAATTGTCACATTGTTTCACATTACAGCATCGCTGAATATTTGTGGGGGAGTTAAGGGCTTCTCAGAGAGCTCCCAGAATGCCCAGCGGCCACCTATTTTCTGTTTATGTGTTTAGTAACTGGTGTTACTAATGAATGAATGAATAAGGGTCCCTACCAATGTTTTTTTTTCTATTTCTTGTTAAAATAAAGTAGCTGAATGAGACTATGGCCCAGTCCCATTTCACCCCTTGGCCCTAACATTTACGCCTACCTCTTGTTTTTGAGTGTAACCCTTCCCATTGGAACATAGTTACAAGTGAAAGGGGTGAAATCCTCCACTTTAAGAATTGGGACAACCCTTCAACCACACAATACGACATCAGGAGCGCTAAAGTTCATTAACCTAGCTGCTGCTGGTTAACTAGTTAACTTTATTGTATGTCTTCAGAAAGGGGTGAGCTGGTGCAGAAATGAATTATTATTGTCCATATCTTAATTCCTCTGTGATGAGGAGCTGAAATCAGCTTTGATTAGCTTTTATTTTATTTTATTTTTCCGCTCCTCCTTAAATGACAAGCCCCTGCAATTTGTTGCACCATTTAAGGTGGAACAGGAAATTTAGCTAGCTAGCTACCTTCTGAGACAAACTACTAAAAAATCTAACAAGCCCTATCCCTTCTTCGGGAGACCCCTCCCCTTAGCAGTGAACTCCATCCTAGTGAAGATCTGCCAGCAGGACCACCTGATCTGAGCTCCCTGGGCCGCTCAGCTGAGGGTCAGACCGGTTGCTCTGTGTAGAGGGACATGCTCTACTTCCATTCCTCCTGCAGACTTACACTCGACTCCACACTCTTGGAGCGCTCAAGCAGTCTAATAAAACCAATACGCACAGCAGGATCCTAAAGCCTGTTGCTACTCCTTCAAAATGTGCAGCTTCATTCCAGACAGATTTATCTCACACCACTGCTTTATGAATACAGATGCACTGAACCCTTGTCTTCCATAATGTGTATGGCAAGAACTCTTCTTAGATAATATCGATACTTTCTTGCCTGCATCTTCTTGCTTTTATCACTTGAGATAAAATAAAAAAAATACTAATCACCTTCCTGGTTACTCAATCAGAACAATCAAGTTTAATCAAGTTTAGCTGATATCTCAGATCAATTCCTTAATCTAAACTTCTACATTACATTACATTTGGCAGACGCTTTTGTCCAAAGCGACTTACAATAGTGAAGTACAAAAGTAATAGAAGTCAAAGGAAAAACATCTTTAGATAGGGCCTAAAGGAGGTCAAAGGGAAATAATAGGATAGAGAAGTGAAGGAGGGGAAGAAGGAAATGGGGTTAGAAGTAGTTAGTGTGTTAGAGGTGTTTAAGAGAGTAAGTGCTCTTTGAAGAGCTCTGTCTTCAGGAGTTTATTAAAGATAGTGAGAGATTCTCCTGATCTGGTAGTGGAAGGTAGTTTGTTCCACCATTGGGGAACTCTGTATGAGAACAGTCTAGATTGCTTTGTGTGAGTGTTTGGTAAAGCGAGGCGACGTTTATTGGAGGAGCGCAGCGGCCGGGAGGTAGCGTAAGCCTTCAGGAGTGATCAGTGCAGGTAGGAAGGAGCCTTCTATCTTTTAAACAAGACTTTCCCACCAGTGTGACCTCCACTAAAAAAAACACCCTTCAGCTCTGAAAAAATGATCAGTTTCTCTGATTTTACGATTTATAGGTATATGGATATTTTATATATATATATATATATATATATATATATATATATATATATATATATTTATAAGCACGTTTCATGGCCAACCCGATCTCCAGACCTGAGCCCCACTGAAAACCTCTGGAATATAATCAAGAGGAAGATGGATGTGGATAGACAGAAGCCATCGAACAAAGCTAAACTGCTTGAATTCCTGCACCAGGTGTGGCATAAACTCACCTAAAAGCAGTGTGAAAGACTGGTGGAGAGCATTCCAAGATATAAAAGCTTCATGCATAAAAACTGTGATTAAAAATCAGGGTTGTTCCTCCAAACAGTGATTTCTGGATTAAAAACATTAATATTGTTGTTTCTAAATGAATACTTGCATTATTTATTTGCATTCATATAAAAAAGCACTGCACCTTTTTCCTTATTTTGACCATTTCTCATTATCTGCAAATAAATGCCTTAAATGACAATAACGTTATTTGGAAGACGTGTTGCCAGTAGTTTACAGAAAATAAACAACAATGTTCATTTTACTTAAACATATAAACATAGAAAAGGTAAAATTATAGAAGCTGATCATTGTGAAGTGGTGTCTTATTTTTTCTGTAGAAAAAAAAAAAAAAATATATATATATATATATTAAAAGAAATAACCAGACAATAACAACATTTGCCCTATTGTAAATGTCTGGTCAACCTTCCCTTGTAACTAAATTATGGAGGAAGACAAAGACCAGAGGCCAAAGAAAGTCCACTTTTTTTAGCATTTATTTTTTGTAAATTATTGAATATTTTTCCCCCTCTATAAATGAAAGATTAAAAAATTAAGAATGTGTTTTGTGTTTCTTATGCATTGTGTATTCAGTGTTTCAGCTCCACATCAAAGAATGGGCCACAGCTAGTCTTTGATAAAGGGCAATATCTTCTAAGACACGGGGTCGTCTGTCGGCTCTGGTGCTTCACAAAGAGCCGCTTGTTTGGTGGGATGGTTGGGGTACAGATAAATGCATTGTGTTGGGTCATGTGTGTGCTGCACCCCATGCAGGGATTGGAGGCTACAGCCTTCAGAACAGCTGCCAGAGTATGAGGGCACAAAAAGAAGAGGAGGGGGTTGAGGGGTCACAGCAGGCGATGTGCTCCGACTGGCATCTGTCCACTGTGAATGCAGCCCAGAGAACGGACCACATCATGAAATGCAGCCAGTGGCATGGAACTTTGAAGTGGGGGGCAGTTTCACTAGCCTACCAGTTTATGAAGCTCTGCCCATATATTCTTGATAGAAATGTATTATCAGACAAATGATGTTATTTAAAACAGATTGCAGATGCTTTTAAAATTATTTTGCTGAAAATGGCCAAAATACACTTCAGTGTAAGGTAAAAAAGCACCTCATTTACACAGAACAATAACTAATATATTTGAACTATTACCAGGTAACTGCCAGCTGGTATTCTGAACAGAAGAGCTATGATACACATTTCATAGCAAACAGCAAAATGTATCCTAGCTAATCTAAGTATGGTGCCTGTTGTCCTCAACTATCAGCAAATAATCCAGCTCAAAAAAAAAAAAAATAATAAAAATAGCATCTCAGTTTAACCACTTAAAGCCTGGCGAGACCAGCTGTTAGCACTGCAGCCTAACCGCTTCAAGCATGCTAAGGCCCACTGTTAGCATAGTGGCTAATATCCACATGGTTTAAATATAGTAAGCGAGAAAATACCAAAATTACCAGTTCAGAAACTTATTTTAAATCACTGATACAATTTGATAAAAAACAAACAAACAAACAAACAAACATGTTAACAGGTAGCTTTAAACACAATAATCCACAAAAAACTGATTATTAGGATTGCACTGCTAAGGTGATTAAATATGTATCTACAATAGTACTGCTGAAATTAATTCATGATAAGAATAGCACAGCTGAGGTACATTTCTGACTAAAATTGCACTGTTGAGGTAAATATATGGTTAGAATTGCACTGTTGAGGTGAATTTATGGTTAGAATTGCAGTGTTGAGGCAGCTAAGTATGTAACTACAGTAGTACTGCTGAAATAAATTCATGATAAGAATAGCACTGCTGAGGTACACTCATGAATAAAATTGCACTGCTGAGGTCAAATTGTGTGTTCTTGGCATGTTAAACATGGTTCAATGGTTAAAAAATATATTTAAATTATAGTTTTGTAATTACTTTGTCATTGAAAAAGAAGCATGACAAAATAATTTAGGCTATTTATTTTATAAAATGGTGAACAAAACCTGTGCAAAAAAGTACATGGGTTTGGTATTTAATCTTCAGGTAAATGTTTCATTTTGCACGGTTTTGGCTAAAAATGTTCATTTTGAGTGCTTCCCTGAAACAGATTTTACTGTGACACTCAGGCCTACAGGGTCCACCTGTAATACATTCTTTTTATTGCAGCTACAAAGAAGCTACAGAGAAGAGCACCTGACCCTGTGATTAAAATGATGTTTCTGTAGTGATTCATCTCTGATAGAGAGCGATGGGGTTAATGTAGGAACCATGGAGCAAACTGCGTCTTGAAGCCATGGATCAGGATGAAAGGCTTGGTTGGGAAAACCAGCTCAAGCCAAGGAAAAGGTCCAGCAGCTCCCAACTCTGGAGTTAGCATGCCTCTTTCCAAAAGCAGACGACTGGGAGGGGGAAAGTGGGTCAAGTGGATATGGCTCCCTCTCTGGAGGAGCTCTGTTCCCTTTCAGTGGAGGTTTTCCTCCTCAGTCGTCTCTGGAGACCCCGCAGCAATCTGAAGCTGGTGCTGACTGAACTGGCTGTGGTGTTCACTGCTGCAGGGGAGTGTTTGTGCATGCCTGATTTATGGAGGTGCACACTTACCATGAATTTTAATGCCCCATTCTGATTTCTGTGCAGCCAAACCAGGCAGAGTTTTTGGGTGACTGGTTGGTTTTTAACGCCACAAAAACCAAAGACAACAGAATTTGTTTATTGACTTTTATTTTACGCTACCGGTAATTCCTTGTGGATTAAATGAACACACTAAACTAAATCATTTGGGCAGTAGAGATAATTTGGACAGCATTCAAAAATAGTTACACAGATCAGACTGATAAAGATCCAGTGTGGTAGGAATATAACTAAGCCAGAGAGAGAACATTTCACCCACATCCTCCCTTGGCCCCCAGCAGTGCAGCGCAGGGACTGAGGGAGGGAGTCAACTGCCAGGTGGCAAACAGTCGACAAATGGCAAGTTTAAACTTGTTTTCTTGTTTCTACTCGCGTAAATTAAATAAAGGTTTTGTAACAACTCATCACAAATTGCAGATTTGTGTTTAGATTAATGGTTAGAATAGCACTGCTGAAGTACATTTATAATTAAACCTGCAGTGCTGAGGTATTTTTCTGACTACAATTGCATTGCTGCGGTAGCTAAATATGTAATTACAATGGCACTGCATGCATGACTAAAATTGCACTGTTTAGGTAAATGTATGGTTAGGATTGCACTAATAAGGTACATTTCTGACTAAAGTTGCAGTGTTGAGGTAAATGTATGGTTAGAATTGCACTGCTGAGGTAAACTGATGGGTAGGATTGCACTGCTGAGGTAATTAAATATGTAACTACAATATTACTTCTAATAAATTAATGATAATGATAGCACTGCTGAGAAATGGAATATCTGCTGGAACATTAAAAGGTTAAGTGTTCAATAAATATTTGTAATTTTTTTTTCTTTAGAAAGCAAGAAAAACATACAGTTAAAAATGTATTTAACGGTGAAGAAAAGTTTTTACTTCAGTGCATTCCTAGTGAAAACTCTCTATATATGGACATATAGACTCTATATATCTTTTCTCTATATATTTTTTGCACCAGTGTGTCACATATTATGGATTGTGGTTTAGAGGCTTAGAGGCTTTAATTCCCTTGAGATTAAAATCTGTTTTTTGGAGGGAGACCTGAAGTGCATTTATGGATGTTTCTCAGTCACCTGTCATTTCATATGGTGTCAATAGATTCATGGTTATCTACCCAGACAATTCCTATTCTATTGGCAGTACTGCTCTACAGAGACTAGTAGTAGCTGAATGTATTTATTAGAAGCTGTGTCTGCACAGATTAGAACATATAATAGCAGGTATAATACCTGATATGCTCATTTCTGCTCTATTTTCACATCCTGCAGCACAGGCCAGGTGCTAGACTGTCCTCCAGCTCTGCGGGTCCTCAGGACTTGGGCTTTCTGGCCTGTAAGCCTGGCGATAGATGCCTGTCCTTCACATCTGGCACTCGCCCAGAGAAGCGGCAGCAACACAACAGCCTGCCTGACACCGGACTCAGCCTGCCTGACACCACCTGATGAGCTGAGCCGCATTCTGCCGCACATTCTGTAGATATTCAGGCACTGAGAGAAGAGCAGAGGTATAAAAGCAGAGATATTGATGGCCCGAGAACTTTGGGTTCCTTCCAATCTGTAGCTACTCGTGTATTTATTCCTCTAAAGCTCACAGTTCACCTCAGACAACCTTTCGGTTCACGAACGCTGGCGCACAGCCAAAACACGGCCTCTAATTGCCCCATGCGCCGAGCTGCTGGTAGATATTTCCACAGCAGACAATTATGCAATTCATCCAGATAATTTCCCTTTTTTTTGCTGTTTCTCTCTTTTTTTTTCCCTCTTTTTTTTTTACCTAAACGAACCATTAGCAAAGCTGACTTATTAATTCACACCCTGCAGCCAAACATTGATGGTGTATGCAAATAAGGCCCCCACTTTTTTTTAACTAATTCAGATGGATTTAAGGGCAGAATAAAGAGAAACAATTAACTATAGACAAACTACACTGAAGGTGAAGTTTTAATAACGGTTTCTCGCAGTATCTTGCTTAGAAAATACAAATAATGAAATAAAATTATGTGCGCGGAACGAGCGGCTGAGGGGCCGCTGTTCTGAACAGCTGCAGCCTCTTGAGAAAAGATCACATGGTGGATGGAAATGATTTCCACCAACTTATCACAGCTGAGAATACCACCATTGTGTCTCATCATCAGACTCATTTAAATTACACCGCTCCCGCACTGCAGCCTGCCACGCTGACACTCTATTGATTTCTCCTCCTCTCATTCTCCCAGGGACTTGTATCTCTCACACAGCGAGAGTGTGTAAGAGTGTGTGAGTGTGTGTGTGTGTGTGTGTGTGTGTGTATGTGTAAGAGAGAGAGAGAGAGAGAGAGAAAAGATGATGAGCGTGTCACGCATGACTTTGAGCCATGTGGAGGATGAAAAGCGAGGCTACAAACTGCAAGCCTCCAAAAACCACCGAGCGTGATTACACTGAGCAGACCAAATTATACAGCCGGCAAAGGAGACGCATTTCCCCTGCCTGCTCTGTGTCTTTTAATACTGAAATAAAACAAAGGATTAGAGAAATACAGAGGGAAAGAATGAGAGAGAGAGAGAGAGAGAGAGAGAGAGAGAGAGAGAGAGAAAGCACTCCAGAAACGCAGGGAATTATTCAGAGCCAGTTTGTACAGTACATCTATGAAAGGTAATCTACTGTACCTTATTAAAAAAACAATAGCTGAACTCAGTGGCATGGCGGTGTAATCCCCCGCACAGACACGCACTGTATCCTTCAGTTCAGGGATGTCTTGCAGTGTGTGGCATATGCAGGGCTTTTTAAATGAGTTTGGAGGTCTTGCAGATACAGATGAAATCCCATAGGATTAAAAAAAAAAGAAGAAAAGAAAACCTGTTTAAAATGAGTGGGGAGTTTGTGCCTGTACTCTTCTGCGAAGGTTTTAATAGTACATATTTGAATATAGCTTTGGAAGTGATCATTACTGAAGTCAGGTATTGATAATTAATTATTAGTTCTGCCACTCAGCTCATCCCAGAGGTATTGGACAGAGATCCATCATTACAGAGAACACAGCTTCACTACACTATACCCAGAGACTTTATTTTTCTGACTAATATTTTTGGCTGCCAAATATTCTTGGTTGCCAAATATTCAAGGCATTTCTAATAAAGACAGTTGAATAGTGTTTATTAGTCAGAAAAATAAAGTCTCTGGGTATAGTGTAGTGAAGCTGTGTTCTCTGTAATGATGGATCTCTGTCCAATACCTCTGGGATGAGCTGAGTGGCAGAACTAATAATTAATTATCAATACCTGACTTCAGTAATGATCACTTCCAAAGCTATATTCAAATATGTACTATTAAAACCTTCGCAGAAGAGTACAGGCACAAACTCCCCACTCATTTTAAACAGGTTTCGTGAACCATGGGATTAATATAACTTCTCATTATTGGAATGTAAGATAATGGAGCTGTGAGTGTATCACAATAATACTCTCAGAGTTAAAAAAAATAATAAAATAAATAAAAAATAAAACAGTATAATGCAAACAAATAAGAAACCTGCAATGCTTCAATTCTGGAGAGAGCTGATAAACAGCAGGTTTAAGTTAATTTTTACACTCTATTCGAATGAAGTACATAAAATAAAGCATTCACTATCACTTATTAGACTTGGTATGAGTTAAATCTTCATAAGCTGCCTGTTTTATTTCTGAAAAATACGAGCTGTAAGGGGTTAGCTGCACAACTTGTTTGTTTCTCTGTGTACCGTATTTTTGGGACTATAAGGGGCACATTTTCTGGTTTATTTTCACACACAAGGCACACCGGATTATAAGGCACATTAAGCAACACTAGGATGCCTACATCAAATAAGCAAGGGTGTCGCCATGTTTCTGTTCTAATAGGGAGGCTGGGGAGAGTGACTAAGTAAACAACACTGTAATTCTTAAAAAAAAAAACACATTTCTTTTTAAAGTCAAACTTCCAGGAGATAAATCTATGTTATTCTACATAGATTTCTCCCTGAAAACTGTTTATTTAGGTAAGTAAAGCATTTCCGTTTTTCTTACAGAAAGCTTAGATCTCCAATATTCTGTCTAAAGGTGAAGTTTCTCCATATTAATATTAATCCCATCTTCTTCTCAAACAAGCATGCTGAGTTTTAATTAGTGCTGTCAACTTTAATGCAATTAACCTGAAAACTTTTTTTTTTCCTTAAAGAAAATGTTACATATTTGAAGTTTTATTAAGCGATAATACATTATTGAGTTCAGAAGATTTTTATTTATGCTAAAATATGGATAAGGATGGTTCCATTTTGCAAGTTCTACATTTATTCTTATATTTACATTTAAATATCCATTTTAAATGCGTAAGTCTTGGGAAGAACAAGTATAATTAACTGTGATTAATCACAAAATATTGATTATTAACATTGATATATATTTAATTGATTATTACTTATTATTACTTATAATAAATTGAGAGTAACCAACCTCCTGACAACAAGTCATCTTCAGTATGTATTAGTTAATAAGCTACTCTCTTTTTAATCAAACATGAAAATATTGACTTTTGATTTTCTTTGATTAACCTCACGTTTTTTTAGATTTCTTTTTCATCTAAAAAGTCCCAATTGATATAACTATTTTTAGGTTTGTAAAATAATATTTAGATTATAAGTTTTTCTTATTCTTGAACATTTTTCGTTATATATTCTTTATTTTAACCTGATTTTAGATTTTTTTAGATCCCATCTTACAGTCTGCTCAATGTGCATTGCGATGCTTATTGCTATCTTACACCCCGCCAGCAGTCAATTTTGAAACCTTGTGCCTGCATTGTTAAAATAGCAACGGAGCTTGTGAATATATCTGCACTGATGGGTGTGGTGGTCTGGAAGTGACGTGTGTTCAGGTCAATTTCTGGCGTACTGCTATCTTGGCAACGGAAAACACAGGTGCTCCACTGACTGATTTAATGCGGGCAACAGTTAGTTTTCAGACATTCATTGCTATCTTGGCAATGCAGGCGCACCACGCACAATGCTTTGCTTTTAGATTGGTAGAATTTGTTTACCAATAAGAGTCTGTAGACTAGACTTCTAATTTTACATTTATTATTTTATTGTATCACTTTGAAAAATATCTAAATGTGTAAAGGGTAGATGTGTAAAGGGCAGGTCATAAGTGACAATAAGGAAATGTCTTCACTTGTATTATAAATCAAGTCCCAGCATTAAGGCACTTGATTCTGTGCGTAATTGGAATCAATAATAAGAACACTGATGATCAATACAGTTTAATGGCAACAGTGATGAATTCACAGAGTTCGTTTAACCTATCAGTCCATTCATCAGTCAGACCTTAAAAGGCCTAAAGGCATCCCAGACCTTTTTCAGACCAAAATCAGGGACAAAAAATGTTCTTCAATGGCACAAGGTGGAAAAGTAAAAGGACAAACGATATATATCCAATATTCATGACCCGGCCTAAATTATTTAGATTTCAATTATCTTTCCCTGCAGTGATGAATATTAGCCAGCAGCATCAGGTCACTTTCAGATGTGCACGTGCACAAACAGCACGAAAGCACTGCAAGCACAACTGCTCTACATCAGTTCATAAGATAAAGAGAGGGTTAATCTCTGAACACTGCCCGACTCATTTACACACAGAAACAGCTCAGAGATAGCGCTCCTTCAGATTAGCAGAGAAAGAAGCTTTAATTAGAACATACTACATATTTCACTTCAGTCCTAGTAGGATTAGTATGTAATGGAGCAGGGCCCTATTAGTTCTGTAATGGGAAGAAAGAACATTGACAGAATCGAGGAACTAAGGCATAAAAATGGATTTCAGATAAAAAATGAGCAAAATCTGAAAACATAAATAAATCCCTAAGGAAGTGCATGTATATAATTTCTTATAAAACGTACTTCCATTTCAATTTTAAGCATATAGCATATGTTTTTGCGTAAAAATTGTCAAAATCAACTGCCAGATTTTTGTCAATTTTTAGTTTTTAACTTATTTTGAATGACATTAAGAATTAACCAATAGAAATGTTCCTAAATTACTTAGAAATAAAATCTGTTTACACTGATTTCAACCTAAATTTTATTCATTTTTCTTTTCTCTTGAAAAGTTAATAAGAAGAGAGCTCCAAGAGGATCGCTAGTTCAAATTTAGGCCCATGCTGCTTGCCATCAGCAGCCGGAGTCCGAGAGAGCACAACTGGCCTTGCTCCCTCTAGATGGCTTTCTTCATAGGTGTCACCCTGTTGGTGTTGGGGCATCACTTGTGATAGGGGGAGTCCTAATGAGTGGGTTGGGTAATTGGTCTTTCAAACTGAAAAAAAAAATAATAATAAAAAAAATTAAAAAATGGGTCATGTGAGAGCCAGAGCCAATCCCGGCATTCACTGGGCAGAAGGAAGGATACTTTGTGGACAACCTGCTAATATATCGCAGGACAGACAGACAGACAGACAGACAGTCACTCACACACTCACACCTAGGGGACACCTTCAAATACCTTAAATTCACATCTTTGGGCTGTGGGAAGAAACCCATGTGGACACAAAAAGGGGAACGTGCAAACTACACACAAAAAGACCCTTCAAAAAGACCAAAAAGCTGGGAATTGAACCCAGGTCTTTTTGCTGTGAGTTGACAGCACTAGCCACTGTGCTGCCACCCTAAGACTGATATGTTGCACATAAATAACCTTTATTCTGTTGGATTTTGTTGACACAAGCCTTATTAAACCCATGCATATTGACAATTCCCTTGGTACTCCACCAACAGCAACCTTTTGCACTAGGTTTTGTTACTTACTCCATCTGCAGTGACTATTCAGCCCGACGTGCCTGCGGAATGATTTATGTGCTGTTTTATAATTGACCTTTGGCTGCATTTTAATTCGACTAATGCCACCAATTATTCTCCTGATGTAATGAAGTTGTTTGTGCCAGAAATAAATAACTCTAATGGTGGCGGCTCAGGCCTGCATTTATAATTTGTTAAAGCGTATTAATCATAAATGGTCCACATTCAATACAGGTAAAAGCTTTCTGCATCTCTGTTTGGACTGAGGAGCGGTTTATTGGAGATGCGTGGAGACGGAGCCGAGTGGAACGGTGGGATCTCAGGAAGGAGCTGCCAGATGACTGACTTCAGACTCCACAGTATAGCGCAGAGCAAAGCGAGAAAAACACCTCTAGCCTGTGGAATTACTGCAGGGCTTCCTCGTTTGTCCCTGTCATGCACTGTGCACAATCTCTTAAACCATTCTACACATTCAGAGCAGCTCGTCAAAAAACACAGACAGACTCCATAAACTACAGGCACAGCTTTATATGGCGCATGCAAAGTGTGTTTATTTCTAATGAGGCGGAGAGGACAGCCTACAAGGTGGCGAAGAAAAGGATGAGCATGAATCTCTGTGTGTGTGTGTGTGTGTGTGTGTGTGTGTGTGGGTATGTATGCCCAGGTGGGCTGGCTGTGTATAGGTAGACAGGCTTGGGGACACAGCTCATTAATTGGGAAATGGAAGTCTTGGTGATGAGGCAAAGGACATCTGTTCCCCTGGCGGCACGTCGGTGGCCAATTCCACACCACACTGCTTAAAAAAATGTTGTGGTGCTCATAACCGAGTCAAGAACTCTGCCAGCCTGCACCCAAACGTGACAAGTGTCATGAAGATCCACCTCTTCTACTGCTCTGTATATTACAGATGTGCCTGGATTTCCTAACTTTTTGTTGTGATTATTGCTAAACAGCTTCATTTTAAAGAGAGAGTTTTCAAAATGTATATTAAAATAATGATTTTAACTAAAATGCTGCACCATAATCCCTTGAGGGAATCACTATGTTATCTAAATCAATATGTTATCTTAATAGAGCATTTTTTATTAAGAGCTTCAACTGCAGATAAGAAGCCAAATTTGTTTTTTTAAACCACCAATTAAAAAGGACATGTTTTACACATGCACTTCTGGACGAGCTGAGAAATGATCAAGTGGGTTGAGGTAGTAGAGTAGTATTACGTAACTTTACAGAGTGTTAAGCAGCATTATAAATATAATACCTGGGCAATTTGGGTGCTGGTAATGTTTCTCCTGTTATATCCTATCTTTCTTCTACTGTTGGTGTGGTGTGGTGCAGTGGATAACACCACTACCTGCCAGTTAGCTACCACATCATGAGGGAGACTGGGATTAAATTCCCAGTCTGTGTGATTATGCTGTGCTACACCAATAAGACGCCTACATTTGCCCACTTCTGTAATAGAATTAACTTTGCAAGTTGTTTTGGGTAAGAATGTCAGCTAAATGTCATAAATAAAAATGTATTCCCCTTTACTACAGGTTAGTGGAACATCAATAACAATAGTTGTGTTCATTTTTATTTTGTTAAAGCAGTAATTTTAAGGTAAAATCCCATTACCATCTCATTACTCATTTAACTTACTTTAGTTAGTTAATGCAAGAGATGAAGAACATTCCACAAAGTCTACTCAAAACAAAGTATTTGCTAAATTTTTAACACATACAAAATTCGTGCTATTTTTAACAACTTTATAACAAAAAAAAACATTTTAACAACATTATCTAAATACAAAAGTTTGTTGTGTCATATCGTTATATTTACTATATATAATAATTCGCCCATAATTTCAAGTTTCACTCCTAAGGCTATTATAAATCAGTCTCCACTTACTGGTGGTGATCTCATGTATTTCAAAATAGATATATGCACAGTATGTCTAAAATATATGTATAACTTGTACATATCGTCTGAAACTGGTTCCAGCTCCATCTGCATTCAGTTCACTGGAGACTGATGATGTGATACTGAGCTTTATCACACCCCTCCACTGCTCCAAGTACACACTTAGTTTTGCAATTTGCAGTCTCCTAATAGTGTGTCTACATGAAAATAATAATCATAATAACTCAGCACATAATCATTATTGTCTAAACGGCAAGCAACACAAATGAGTACACCACTGATTGTAAATTGTCAAAAATTGGCCAAATTGTACCCAAATTGCCACTGGAATCTCCTCTTCCACTCTTCTACGAAGACATTGAAGAGCTAGTGGATGTTAGATACCTTGCGCTCTTCTATCTTCTATTTGAGAATGCCCCACAGATGATCAATTGGGTTTACAAGGTTTACAGACACAGTATTGCTATATATTGAGATACAGTTTAAATATTGTAATTTAGAGCATTTACTTTCAGAAAAAAAATGTCTGAAACAACAAAAAAAGATGCAAACCTTTCAGACCTTAAATAATTCAAAGTTCATATTCATAAAGTTTTAAGAGTTCAGAAATCAATATTTGGTTCAATAAACCTGTATACTAATCACAGTTTTCATGCATCTTGAAATGTTTATCATGTTCTCCTCCACCATTCTAGCACACTGCTTTTAGATAACGTTATGCCTTTACTCCTGGTGCAAATTCAAGCAGTTCAGCTTGGTTTGATGGCTTGTGATCATCAATCTTCCTCTTGATTTTATTCCAGAGGTTTTCAGTTTGGTAAAATCAAAGAAACTCATCATTTTTAAGTGGTCTCTTATTTTTTTTTCCAGAGCTGTATATCGAATCGTAACCTCTGTATCGTGATACATATTGTATTGCCAAGTTCTTGCCAATGAATAAATAAAATAAAGAAATGGTACTTTGTTAAAGACAGGCAGGATGCAGGAGGTGTGGCTGTGATTTGATGAGTTCTTCACTCTCTCCACCGTCACTCTGCTGCTGCTGCAGTACAATAAGGAAGCAGCTGCTCCTTCCAAAAGCATTTCATGCTCATCAAGCCCCAGTGTTTACACACAGAGTCATATGTGATAAATCTAATAAAACAGGACCAAAAGCCTGCCTGTCCCCTCAGCCGGTCAGCCCCCCGCCCACCTCCTCCGCCCATCAGCACAAAGAGATGCCAATAAAGGAGACCTTTAGAGAGTAGTGATGAAATGGCTCCACAATCACTATAATAACACTGCTGACCTAAACGTAATTGGGAAATGAGTTAGTTGGCTGCCTGGAGGGGTGTGTGAAGAGTGTGATTGTGTGTGTGTGTGTATGGGGAGGAGGGTCTTGCTGCTGATCTTGGTATGCCTGAGGCAAGAACTCTCTCAGTCTCTCTCTGCCTCTCGCACTCTCTCTCTCTCCTTTCTCTCCTGAGTAGCAGGTGCAGATTTGCGTGTGTGTGTTTGGGAGTGGGGGGGGGGACCGTATGTCAAGGACGTACATGCAGTCTACACACACAAACACACACACACATACACACACACAAATACACAGATGGTTATTTAAATATATTCATCTGTCTCATGTGATGTCACTGTATGACTGCGCTGCCATTTTAGTGACTGGTAGAATCAAAATATACGTAATGTGACAGCAAATAATCAAATTATAACAAATTACAGTTTTAATATATTTCTGTAAATTCTAACTGTATTTATAAGATTGATTAACTGAGTTTTTAGTAGTGATATAAATAAAGTTAACATATAATTTACAAAACTGTTTAAACTTACACTGTTTCATACTGACCTACACACAGTCAGTATTTAAAATCAATTGTATTGATTTTAAATATATCTTTTGTATTGTATTTTTGCAAATCCATTTTGCCTTGAAACATATAATATTGCTATAATCAAATGTATCAATATTTTCTCACACCCCGACTAGCTAGTCTACCAAACATTAGAAGCATATGGTAATATCAGTTTTACTTTATTTTCATAGTATTGCTGTCCAATAAAAAACATATATCTCCAAAACTAACAAAACAACAGCCACTTTACAAGAAAGACTTGAGACCTTTTTAGTTTCCAATGGAAGTCAATGTAAAAATAGTTTATTTCAAGTCATTTTGGAGAAATTCTATTGGTCCATTCATCAATAAATTTTGACACAATGTAAGGAACAGTTGGTGTATTCAAATTAACTAATAAAAAAAAAATTAAAAATATATAGATACTTGTTTTTCATTGGACGGCAATGATATGCAGTAGCAGATTTTTTTTGCAGTCTCACTCTCATATTTAACATCAGTGCACATATATCATTTAACATTGTATTTGTTTGCCTAATTAGGTTTTCAAGTAATGCAAGTAAGGTATGTTAAAACATCTAAACATGTGAATATCCTTACAATATATTCCCAAATAAAAATATGCATCCATTCTTCATGTTCATGTGAGCAGACAACAGAATGATATCTTGAATAATATCAGCTTAGTTTTTAGAATAACACTGATAGTAAATAATATCATTATACATTCTGTGTAAAGGGTTAAAATATTAGATTTTTTTTACATTGTATGAATTATGTTTAACTATTACTATTTTTTTTTATTTTATTTTTTTAAGTTTGCAAACCAAACCCAAAACACTGCAAAGATGGTAGAGTGACTTAAAATGTCTTAATTTATTGATGAAATATTTAAATAATAGCTATTTAGGCTCTGTAGAACAAAAAATAGAAATAAAATGAGCAAAAATAGGACAAATTAAATCAATAAACTAAATAAACTAAAGACATAATAGCTTCACACTGCACTGGTTGTTGTTCTTGTTGTTTATAAGGTCTCCATACCTGCTCTTGGTTTGTCTTTTTAACTGTATAATCCAGAATGAACACACAAAGGCTTAACATTTACATTTATGGTATTTAGCAGACGCCCTTATCCAGAGCGACTTACAACAGTGCTTCAAAGTTACTTAAGTTATCCAAAGCTAGTTTGTAGACTAGGATCAAGAGATACATAGAACTTAATCATGTTTAGAACCCTAGGAACCTCTTTTTTTTTTTTTTTTTAGTTTAGGAACTCTTTAAAAAGATGTGTCTTCAGTCGACGTTTGAAGAGGCGAGTGACTCTGCTGTTCTGACATACAGTGGAAGTTCATTCCACCACCTTGGTGCCAGCACAGAGAAGAGTCTGGATGTGTATTTTCTGTGTGTTTTGAGTGATGGAGGTTCGAGCCGAGCCGTACTGGAAGCTCTAAGAGCTTCTCTTGGTGCAGATCTGGCTTTGACCATCGCCATCAAGTATGAAGGAGTATGAATGATGCAATTCATCTCAATAACATTAACATATCATATTGCCCACCCCTGCTATTAGATTCAAAAAATGGACATTCAAACAGCACAAATGGTTACAATACCCCTCCCTAATACACACACAGAGCCCCCCTCCAGAGCCCAAAACCTTCTCTCCGTGACGCGCCAGATGAAAAGGCTCCAGTAGAAGCAGATGAAGGGGGCCTGCTGGTTCTGGCTGAGAGAGAGAGAGGGAGAGAGGGAGAGAAAGAGAGAGAGAGAGAAGGGGGGGTAGAGAGCAGGCTGTCTGGGTTTTTGTGGACGTCATGGAGTGGAGCAGGACCCCCGCAGCAGGGAGGTCAGCACTCCTGCAATGGGGAGAGGCAGCCCAGTCTGCCGGGACCATTTGCGCCCCAGACAAAAGTGACAGAGGCCGAGCGCATCAAGCAGCTCCAACCGGCCGGAAATAACACAAAGACAAACAATTTGGTTTGCTGCCTGAGCGGCGCTCACAGGCACTGGGCTGTGCACTCGGCTTTAATGGAATCACACAAAGAGAGAGAGAGAGAGAAACAGAGAGAGAGAGAGAGAGAGAGAGAGAGAGAGAAAGCGACAGAGAGAAAAGCTGAACCCGGACATCTTCCCTTCACCTGCTTTATGAAAGCTCTGTGCCGCTGAAGGAAATGATGCCATAAAAGCAGCAGCAGCAGCAGACTGCAGTATAGAAATTTAGCAAAACACGCACATCTGTAAATATCAGCTCCCTTTCACACTGCATAAACATTTCATAACACCTTAACATCCAAAAAAATGTCACAACTTCAAGTGTTTTAAGTTAAATAACCAGATATCTTTTTTTATTTTTCCCCTTATAAATGGGGCACATTTTTATTGGGTCAGATTTACAAAGAGTGGCGTTAATTCCCAAAAGTCCCTTTCTTTACTCAGTTTCTGGTTCAAATTGTTTCTTAATAGATTAAAATAATGGGATCTATTTTCATGGGATTTGCTAAAAAAATAATTTACCATCTTATTATTTTAAAGATGTCCTTGAAAAAATGAATAACGAGAACATAAAAGTGTGAATGAAAGTGACAAACTGTTCATCTCTAAACCACAAAATTAGAGGCAGACAGTTCAGTGTTTTGTGGCTGATTTTGATCACCGCTACTGATCGAGGTTGGGCTAGATACCACACTGCCCTTTCCAGCCAAACTTGGTAGCTAATTCCTAGCTTATACACACAAGTGTGTAGAGCTTTTATAATGTACTGTGAATCCGTTGTCTCTCAAATAAATGTTTTTTTTTTTTTTTTTGGCACAAGATGGATAGTAGCTTTTGTTATCTAGCTAGCTGTGCTGTACTAGCTAGCTGTGCTAATAGCTACTCACTGAGAGCCCAACTGGGCCCAGCCAAACCCAGCCGAGCTGAGCCAGCTGTTATTGAGTGTGCTGCAGGTGTGCATCAGCTCCGTAGCTCCGTGTCTCGTTTGAATCAGGATCTGCAGCTTTCTGCGACCAAGAAGCAATCACTGGGCCTCACACAGAGCTGCTGTAATTCTGCTGGGACACATGATCTGATTGTCCTGCCACTCACATTTGTTATATAAACAAATCAGCAGATACTGATACACAGACAATCGATCTTTGCATCTGTAATCAAAACTGCTGAGTTCTCAAAAACATTGATTGTATGTTTCTATTTATTCCATAGCCTATAATCTCTATAGTCATATATTATATGTCTCTATTAGGGGTGTCACGTTTCTCTAAATCCTCGATTCGAATTTATTTCCGATTTTAGGGTCACGATTCGATTCGATTCTCGCTTTTCTTTTTTCTTTTTTTTACAGCAGAGAGGCCTATCCCAGTTTTTGATTAGTCTATTGTCAGTCATTGGTTTGATTCATCAAATTTACAATATCTTATTTCAAAAGGTGGGCTTGATATAAGTGATGCAAAGTGATACAAGTGATCTGTAATACACCACATTAGGCACTAATGGTCAAATTGAAATAATTTAATTAAGATATATATGCAATGCCATCTAGTGGCTTTTATTGGTAGCAGCAGTGTGCACTATTAAAACAGCAATTGTGCAACAGAAAATAAATTGTAAAAAAATACAGGAACAGTCATGTACAAAATAATAGAACAATTAGAGCCTTATAAAACTGAACTCTATCCTACTAAAACAGTCAAACATGAGAAATAAGACTCGGTCCCTGATAATGACAAGTTTTTTTCTTTAACAAAGATATATTATTAACTTTATCTGAGAGAAAGATGCTCCTTAAGGTACCAAAACTATTAAGATATGTCCGCGGCGTCGGCTACAGTGTGCTGCGCTATTTGCGTAGCTTAGAGGGAGGGATCGTCGATCCTCTTTTTGACTTCGAGGCTCGAGACCATGACATAATTTCGATCGTTTTCGATAAAATATCGAAATCGTGACAGCCCTAGTCTCTATAGACATATAATAGCTAGAATATAATGTGGTAGTGTATTACAATATCTAGCCAATAGCTGCCCTTTCTAACTGTAGTCAATTAAGCTAATTGGATTATACTTTTCATAATGTTTTTTTTTTTTTCATAATACAGCCACTGTGTGCAAGATTTCCCTATACGTTTATAGAAAAATAGAAAAAACTGTTATCTCGTTTTTTTGGTTATTTTGGTTACGTTCAGTAACTGTCCCCTCAGTGTGCAACCCTTTCTTTGCTTTTGCAATTTTAAAAAACAAAATTCAACAAAAAAAGGCAAAATTGTGAGTTTTTCTGAAGACAGCTGCTCTCTGAATTTGACTGATATCGAGCGCGTATGTTAAACACAGTTAAAAGCTGCTCCACAACACATTTCAATCGCTTTCTCCATTCGGTTTCCCCGTCAACATGCGCCACATTCTAACCCTCAAATTAAACCCAACATTCATTTGCAAATTATTTGCAAATGTGTGTGTGCTTAATGAATGACTGTGTGAACATTAGAGGAAGATAAACATCTGCTCACTTTGAATCTCTGTGTGAAAGTGTGTGTGTGTGTGTGTGTGTGCTGTTGTTGTTGTGAGTTGTGCTGGAGGTGTGCTGAGCCTCGGCCCGGATCATCAGTCTCGGAGCGTCTCGCTCGGCTCCTTTTAATTTTCCCTGTGCCTCAGAGCCTCGCTTCCGCAGCACCGCGAGGAGCCTCGCTTTAAAGTGACAAAAGCCACTTACCGGCAGAGGAATAATGGCAGGAGGTGCTGGACTGCGGGTGGCTCGGCTCCTCTGCGGGGAGAAGGCCGTCTTTTTCCAGGGGAACGTAAAGTTCATCAGGCTGGCTGATCGGAGGCTCACCGCAGCCTGATGCCGAGGTCATTTACATTTAATGGGAAAACCAAATCCATCCTGCCAATCCTCCAGCGCCTCTCCAGGTGCTTTCCCGCACAGCCTTAGCCCACTGAATCCGCTATAAAATGTCATTACAGCAGGATCAGGACCGGAATGAAAAGAGAATATGAATTTCTGCCATCACCGTCCTTCTGCTGTGTTTGTTTTGGCTCCTGCCACCCTGAGGCTGAAACGGGGATGAGTACGGGAAATAGCAGATTAAAGTCCGGACAGAAGCTGCCGTCGCATCCGGTAAAAGTGCCGCCACCAAAAACGAAGATCTGGAGCCGTTCGTAGAACAGAAGCGGAGCAGAAACAGCTGCATTAAAACTCTATTATTAAAACTGATGAAGAGGAGCCCTGAGAGATACATACTTAACTTTAGGTCACAGTCTCCGGGTCCCTGTGGAGCACACGTCAAAATCATCCACAGAAGCACAAATCTTCTCTGCTGCATTTAGCCTCTTACGACTACGAGTCAAAACAGCATGTCAATTACAAGTGTAGCAGTGAGGGCTGATATCACTCCGTAAGCAATATAGCTAATTCAGTTAATGTCATGGTCAATTTACGAATATGATACTTCATTTTACTGCTCTCCTCATAAACGCTTGTTGGCTGCCAAGAGCTTTGCTGATTTTTGCAAAATTCACACCACTACGGTCCCAAGAGATTTACTGTCTGTATCGATAAGCAGTGATGCAACCCCCGTCAGAGGCCTGCTTTTAGGAGGGTTACATTAGTATTCATTCCTTTAGTTTTTGACAATTAAACTTTTAAAGCATTTATAAACTTGTTGTAAAATCTGCCTTGCATTTATCTTAAACGTGTTCTGTATTCTTCAACCTTTAAATTCCTAAAACATGGACTTTAGCTTGGAATGCATTTTTAATGTCTCCTATCTATTCGTGATTAGTAGAACTTAATTTAATCTGATTAATTACAACAATGTTCTGTGATTAACTGTGACTAATTACACTTGTTCTTCTTAAGACAAGTTTTTATAGTGAATATTTAAATGTAAATAAAAGAATGCATGTAAGAAATGTTTATATTAGTGGTGTTAATTAAAATACTAGTACATACTTATGTATGTATGAGGGGAGAGAAAGTCACAGTAGGGCGCTGGAATAAAAAATGCATGATAAATTGGATAAAGAAAACCTTTTTTTTTTTACTTTATTGTAAACATCTCATCATCTTGGTTGTTAGGATTTCTGACTTAGAAATTAATTAGTAGAGTATAAAACGGTGTGGTTTGTATGGTCCGGATCAGTTTATGAGTACTTAGAGAGTTTTCACCTCTGTTAGGTTTGGTTTCACACAGCATAAACCTAAATCATAAAACACACAAAAAAGGGAGGACCAAAAAAGTACCAAATTAGTCAAAAAAATAAATTGTAGGTTTCTACAGTAACTAATAACAAAGTTTCAAACATGAAATTGGATGCAAATTTTAGTTGGCCCATGTTTCTGTCTGGACTGGCTGTAGAAACCTTTGACTAGGATTCCCTGCCATCTCATTTTTATTCAGTTGAGTGTAATGTTGTCATGTGACAATTAGAAGATACAGACAGTGTCTCCATATTAAGGCCAAAGGGTTAACTTTAAAAAAAAAATGATTATCACACAAATGATTTAGAACCCAATCCGAAAAACACACACAGAGCCACTGACTTATCCAAACAGTGTCCAAACAAGTTGTCATGTGTCATGGCTTCATGTAAAACCATTGTCATCACTGTATAACCACTGTAGAATCCTTTGTTATACACATTTATGTGTGTGTGGGGGGATGTGTGTGTGTGTGTGTGTTTGTGGGGATGTGAGCGTACATCGTACTCGTGTACTGTGACTTGACGTCATAATATGCGCCATAAACTGAACTAATGATGTATATTCAGAGCAAAGAGCAACACATCTACACCCAGTGAACAAGCAGACCATCCAACTGCACACACACACGTTATGACAAAGGTAATCAATCACTGCTTTGTGCTATTGGCAGTCTGCTGTAGACTGGGGGAAGTGTCCAGAGATAACAAATGAGCAGTGTAGAAAACATGCTCCAGCCTGAGGAGCAGGGATGTAGGAGAGGAGACCTGTGTGTGTGTGTGTGTGTGTGTGTGTTTTGGGGGGGGAGGGGGGGGGGGGGGGGGGGTTGGGGGGGTTGGGGGGGTCAGGAAAAAGGAAAGAGGGGGTACAGTGGAGGGCTTTAACATACTGGATCATCACACTTCACTGACTGCTCTCCTGAAAGCAGAGGACAATGGGCCTCCCACCATCTACAGCAGGAGGTAGACGGAAGAGCTGGAAAAGGAAGGCTAGTAATTTGGTAAAAAGGAAAGAAAGAAAAAAACCCTTTCTAGTGCACAGACCTGCATTCTACTCTGGAATGATTCCCACTGTAAAAACTATATAGATCCAGTACAATTAATAAACACAGATCAGCCATAACATTACACAACACAATGTTCTTCAGTGGTCCCCACAGGACCACCACACAGCAGGTATTATTTGTTATATTCCTATTTTATTTTATCATTCATTTATTAGCTTTTTTCTTGAGCATCACCTGTAACAAAAATCCAACATGTAGTCTACCCTTCCATTCACTCACTATTACCTATACCAGCGATTCTCAACGAGTGGTTTGGGACCCAAAAATGGGTTTCGGGTAAGTTCTGAGGGCGCTTTTCCACTGGCATGGTGCCAGAGCTGATGCCCGAACAGTTCTGCGCTCTTCCACCACAAAGTCGGTGCCGTTCTGGCCCCACAATCTTGCTGGTTTTTCAATACAGTAATTAATGCTCATCTGAATTTGTACTCGTCTTTAATATTGGGAAAAAAGATTACTAATATACTCTGAAGGCAGAGATATGCAGGGAAGTGAAATATCTAATTTCGTGGACTTATTTATTTTGTGCAGTTGTAATATTAAATTTTATTTTAGTGACTTTTATACATGTAGTTGTCATGTTCCTCCTCAGTTTCTTAAAAAAAAAAGAACACCTCATTTCTTTCTTCCCCTTCCTTTCCTACTCTATCCCTTTGGCCTTCTTTTGGTCCTGTCTTAACTTTTTTTTTATTTTTTTACTTTGAACTTCTATATGTTCTATATCTTAATGTACATCACTATTGTAAGTCGCTTTGGACAAAAACGTCTGCCAAATGTAACATAATGTAATGTAATATAATGTATGCTTATGTATATTTAAATGATTTTTAAATTTGTTTATTCTTTAAAAATGGGTCGAAAATGACCGACCATGAGAAAATGGCTGAGACCAGTTGAGAACCCTTGACCTATACGATACTGGTGACCTCCTCCATCTAACAGATAGGTTCTTGTGGCCGTTTATGGTCCCTAGCTTTTAGGTGTTGGGTTTTCATATTTGGGTTAAATGTTGCTGATTGGATTATAAACAGCCACAGCAACCTATGTGGAAGATGATGGTTATGTGATGTTTGGTTATGTGATGCGCACTATAGTTTTCTTATAAAACCAACAAAAGCTTGAACTTTTTCACATTTTGTTGCCTTTAAACTACAAACTTAAATGTATTTGGTTGAGATTTTGAGTGATGGACGAACACAAAGTTGCACATAATTGTGAAGTGAAAAGAAAATGATACATGGTGTTCATAATTTTTATTAAATAAAAATCAGAAAAATCTGAAGAGCAATAGTATTCAGCCCCTCTATATCAATATGGTGTAGAGCCACCTTCCCTTGCAATTACAACCGAAAGTCTTTTGGGGTATCTCTACCAGCTTTACACATCTAGAGACTGAGATTTTTGGCCATTCTTCCCTGCAAAATAGCTCAATCAATTGTTTCTATGTTTTGTGAGATATCTTTCATTTTATCTTCTCTTTAACAAGATTCCAGGGTTGAATTATAAAACCTGTTCTTACAAAAAGTTTGAAAACATGTATTTAACATGTTTTACATACTAAAAGGCCTCTATTTGCATTATCACAAACTTGAACTAATGAGAGCCCATGACTTCCAGACTTTGTTGTAGTGTTGTGACTCTAAAGTTTGTGTCTGGCGGGTATTAACTAATCATTATTCCTGCAGTGGGAATTTAAGAGCTGACCCCTAAAATGGCAACCTCATTTCCATCTCTAATAAGCCTGCTGTAAGTAATTACTAAAACACCATCATCAGTCACAAACGCCTCTAATAGCACCTCTAAGGATGAGCGAGGCTCGGAGGAAAGGCTAGGTGTTCGGTGGAATACCCGCTGAGGGACACCAAGCTTCGGCTCAAATGCCTGAATTTTGAGAACAGACTCCTCCAAACAATGTACAGAATCTGCTGGTACACCGTGAGCTAGCAGTAAATTCTAAGCAGCACAGGCTGGACTTCTCTAACACTTACTAAATCAACCATTACAGGTAACCGAGGGTTATTTACTGCGTGGGGTACATCCATTTCCTGTAGAACACTCTAATGTGCATGAGAATATGTGGTGCTTTAAGTGCAGCAGAGAGCTGGGCTGCTTCTTATCATTTCTACATGATACACAGCCTGCTCCACAATTACACTTTCTCTTCATTAGCCGCCTCATTGGCAAAGCCGCATTATTAAACTCCTTGGGAATTATTATTATTTTCTATCCTTGGTACCAGTACACAAGATGCACAAACGAGGCAGCCGAGCTATGCACACACACACACACACACACACACACACAATGAGGACGTTATGCTAATGGGTGCAGCGTTCATTTCCCCATCCACACTGCTCTCATTTGTGCGTAAATGTACTGCACAGCAGCGGGAAATAACTGGGACAGCGTCTGAGCTCGGCTGAGTAAAACACACTCCAGCCAGCAGTGAAATATCAACAGTTCTCCAGACGTGTGGGCGCACAACTAAGCAGTTATTTTGGGGTCAGTAAATTAGCGTTGGACGCAACTCAAACTAGCAGCTTTTTGAGCCAAACAAAATACACAAAGTTAAATCCAGACTAGGGGTGTGCCATATTATTTTATACGCAATAATATCGCCAACATTTCTGAATCCCTTTATCGCAAAAATACCATGAAGTATCATAGTGTTATTTTAGGGCCTTATGGTCCATTAGGGTAATTTTTTTTGTTGTTTGGACTAAGATACTTTCAGTTGTGAAAACCTCTTTATTATTAGGGTTCTTGCAGATTTCATTGAGTTGGTCAGGCATGTGGGGTACGTGGTTGGTGTGAAGCTGGACTGGACTGTGGTTACGGTGGCAGAAAGCTGCTCTTCATCATGGATGATGATGGTCACCCACTGCACACCATCTACATGGAACATAGGAGCAGTTTCAGTGGCAGGTTCTTGTCACAGAGACTACAGACAGACTCAGGAGATCCCTTGTCCCAAGAGCCATCAGACTCTTCAACTCCCCAGAGTGGAGCTGGAAGAGAGAGATGGACAGTTGAGGAGTCTCATATGCTTTTTAAATCACTGCCTATTTTTATCTGTACCATAATCACACTCTGTAACAATCTGCACTCAGTGACTGCAATATATCTATCTATTTTTAAGACCTTTTGAGACAATTCTCAGTGAAATTTTACTAGTACTACATATTATAAGAAACAATCTAATAATCCCAGAAATTCTCTAAATTCTCATTTTATTTTTATTGTTTCAGTTATAGAAAAATATTACATTAATTCAATGTTAAAACAGATAATTAAAATATTTACATTCTCAACCCAATTAACCTTACTAACACAACACTATGTGTATAGCATACTACATACATCCTCTTCCTACACATATATCCGAGTTTTTTCTTTAAGAACCAATCTCAGCTTGTGTGAAGCTGCGTGATGGCTTGAGCCCGATGTGGTTTTTCATGGCAAGCTGGCGTTTCTCTGCCTTGGCATTGGTTTCAAGAAGCTTCTCGCCCAAGCTTCCTATCTGGATGGTCTTGTTGCATCATTTGCAGTATGTTTAATATCAACTACTGGGGACTGCTTGCAATCAACTGCGAAAATTGGTGTTATCGAGCCCTCTTGAAGCCCCAATGAAAACACACTTTTCTAGGTTTTCTTCTACAAGCAGCCAAATTGGTATCACTTTATTTGACTGGTCTGTTGAAGATGCCTCATAGATGCTCAAACAATATTCCACCAACATTCAACTAATAGTCAACTGCATGTATATTAAATGCAACTAAACTCTGAGGTGAAAGGAAATGACTCTCTACTGAAAGTAACTCTACATCCAACTCTAACCCAAACTCTAATCTTAACATTTTAGGGTTGGGTTTAGGGTTTAGGTTGAGGTCTGGGTAAGGTAAAGGTTTGGGTTAGATTATAAACAGAATCATTTACATTCAACATTCAAGAGTTAAGTTACATTTAAAAGATATTTAATTGAATGTTACATGAATGTTAGTTAAGTATCTATGATGCATCTTTAATGGACCATCTTAATAAACTGTTACTGCTGAATTGACTCCAGAGACATTACTTTGGTGACTGAGGCAGTAGATATACAGGCAGTGGGCAAATTGGACAGTTATCATGGGATTTGTAGTTTAATCACCATGCACCAACATTGGAAGTCCCACAGAAATACAGGAAAAACAGATCTAACTTCTGATTATACTACACTTCACTAGAATTAATAAAAAAAGTACAAGTAAACATTTAAGACTTGACTAAATTAAATTTAAAGCCTTTATACAAAAATCTGACAGTTTTTTAATTCTTTTTAGGGGCTTAAATGTAAGCTTTTAAATGTTAGACAGTACAGTGCAGCAGTGAGATGTTTTTGGACCATGTTCACGCATATACTTACTACCCGCCCACGTAAGACATGGACCCTCCGTAAGAGATGGACCCTCCTAGGATCCACAGCAATGCATCACCAGTGGCCATGGCTTCCTCCGTGTATTATTGAGACTGACCTTGAATATCTAGTTGAGTATCCATAGCAGGAGACACTTACACATAGTGAGAGGGTACAGAAAAGTGTGGCAGGTCTCAGCTTACTAGCTGTCTCCGTTTGCTCATCAGAGAGGATCCTGTCACAGGGGGATGGTGGAGGCTCAGCCAGAGGTGCCGGGTTCACGGCGGAGATGGACGAGAAAGCACAGTCTCAGCTGCAGCTCCCACATGGCTGATCTTTAACTGCTGTCAGCTCCATGACTTCACCTGCTCAGGTGCCCTCGGGGAGACAAAGCGCCCAGAAATACACCTTCTATTCTGGGTCATCCGAAGCCACGATGAATATCCACTGCTCCAGGGCCACAGGCATCACCCACAAGACTGAGTGAGTGAGAGAGAGAGAGAGGGAACGAGAAAGAGAGAGAGAGAGAGAACGAGGAAAGGATAAGACAGCTCTAAGTGTCTATCCTTTGAACCGGTGAAATTAGAGGAAGGAGAGGAGGAAAGAGAAAGGACGATGACATGAAAAAAAAAAAGCCCTGCTATTCTGGTCCGATTGCATCACCCGAGGAATGAAAGAGCAATAGAAGCGTAGAAACGGAGTTGTGGGTAAGAAGTCTTCATCCACGGGAAATGACGAGAACAAAGCTCAAACTCTCACGCTGTGCCGAGCTGAGGCATCACCAAATCAAAGAGAACGGAGAAAGACGGAGAGGGATAAGGGATGGTGGGTGTGGCTATTTAAAAATAGATATCTGAACTCAGTGCTCGTTTAGTATTTACTATTTAAATATAAAGGTATAATTTAAAATAACTAATATTCTTGTGTACATTTTATACTGATGTGCCAAAAGTCATGTGACAGAAACTAGTACCATGTCAACCATGATTTTGCCATGTCCCATTCAATCTAAAGAACACTACATGGACCTGTGGGATGTGCATGCATTATACAACAGTTGGTTCCAACCTCACAACCTGATTGGTTGAGAAGTGTTCTAACCGTGCTGATATTTGTGATAACATCACGGCATTCTCACACTAAATCTGTATCATTCATGCATCACTCATGATTGACATTTTATACACACAAGACATTTTAGTATCATCACCTCCAGCAGCAGCAGCAGCAGCATTAGCTTAGCACAGGGCTAGCACCCAGCCAAGGCACGCTTGCCCAAATCCCACGGCGCTGGCTCGTCTTTTGTGGAAAAAAAAGAAAGAAAATCCATCAGTCACCTCGGCCGCAGTCTGATAGCCGGAACGGTAACCAGCCAGGCTAGGCTAAGCTAAGCTAATGCTGGGCTAAAGCAAGCTACGCTAACTTAACCACAGTCCTGCAGAAGCATCTTGCTAACCTACACCACCCAGCAAACAGGCAGAAATTCACAATAACACACTCCCTCTCGTGTTCTGTTGCTTAATTATGTATTAAATTAATTAAACGTGGATGTGATTTTTGCCTATGATTTCACTTGTATGTTTGTTCTTGATACACAAGTGAATCACACACTCTGGATCAAAGAATGTTAAAAGCCTTTTATAAGCACTCAATCTCTGAACATCTTTGCCGCCTTGCCATGACATCGTTGGCCACTTTTTAAAACTCACTCACAAGATAACACCTCACAACTTGATGTTGCTTGATGTGGCTTTGTTCCCGAGCTGTCCGCTGACGTAATACTTTATTATCAATGTACATACTGCTATCCCATGATGATTGGCATGTGACTGTAAACAGTTCTTAACAAAGAAGGTAGAATGAAAGACTCAAAAAGATAAAATAAAATAAAAGACTCAAAATCATAGAGAATAAACCTTCTATGAAATCAAGGCTCTTTACACTGCAAGCAATCAAATTCTTAGAAGTAGTAGAAAGCCCTCTCTGGACAAAAAAGACTGTTAGTCCAACTAACATTTGGATAAAAAAAAAAATAATTCCCTAGCATCATCATGTGACATCAGGACTACATCAGCTAAGTGGACGATGCTTTTGTAAAAAAAACAAAAAAAAAACAGGAAGTAAATAAAAGGTGAGTAAGGAGTGGGGGGGGGGGGGAAGTGAGCAGCGTTTTGAAGTAGACTTGCAATTGTAATATTTTTACCAACATTTTACTGCCTGTGTTCTTTGTGTTGGATGTATACATTCTTTGGGCCCTATTTTAGCGTTCCATAGCACGCCAGTCAACTGAGGCCTTGTGTGGCTTGTCTTAGCGACGGCGTTGGGAAAGTCCAGTCGGAGCTCCACAGCTTCTCACACGGAGTCCTTCAGGGATTTAGTCGGGTCAAGGTATGGTATAAGGAGCAGCTGGGGTTTAGACCATTGTATGTTCTCTCTTTGTCTTTCTCTCTTTACTTCTGTCGCTCTCTCACTTGTTTGCTCGTGCCACCTTCAGTGTTTTGGATATAGGACTGAATAAATATATAATTCAGATTTGAGCAATGAAGTTGTCTGTTTGTTAGCGCAGCTTTGTAAACTAGGTATCAGATGTTGGTATCAGAATTTCGAGTATGAATACATGAGCATGGTACTGGGCCTGAAACCAATACCAGTATCAGTATTCGTGCCTCCTATATATAAATATATATATTTTAAAATGTTATTTTAAGAACAATACCTAGCAGTTTTACCAGCACAGAGAAGAATCATTTAAGCAAGTTTTAAAACTGCATCGTGGCTTCAAAATCTCAAAATCTAATGAATCTAGGAGGTGACCAGCTGACGATGAACCAGCAGTGTGTTACATAACATATGGCTAAAACATCCCTAACTGAGAGAAGAAAGAATAGAGAAGAAGAAAAGACTGCCTCAGCTGAGTAAGAACTGCATGGATTACCTAAACAAAGGCCCTCTGGGAGAACGTGATGAGACGGCAGTCTCTGAAGAATGACCCCCATCATTTCATGAAACTCAGTGGCCACAGTGTTCTAATGGAGGCTGACATGCCAGAAGGTGTGGAGAAACCTGTCACCCTCAGCCTTGACCTTCAGCAACGCGGCAGCTGCAGCAAATAAACACTAAGCTCTATCCGTTTAACGTCCCCATTATAACCTAATTATAAACATATGCCAAGAGCAGAGGATCCGGGGAGGGTCTTTAAGCCACTCTCTTCACCGGGGGATAGCTCAGTGTCATTAAGTCTTTAGTCTTTCGTTAAAGCTGCTGAGACAAAAAGCCGAGCCAGACGAAGAGCACGCAGAATACCCCGACGAAACAATGGAGCTTTTGTGTAGAGTCCTCAAAAGTTGGAAAGATTACAAGTGAATACGGCGGCTCCGGTGATTGTAACGATCGTATCTCGTTACAAAAGCAGAGAGCTGCGGTGAATAACTCATAAAGGGCCATCATTTAATGAAGACTAATCGTAAAGACAGATAAAAGCAGTCAAGGGACTTTGTATGTCTGCAACTGGAGAGGAATATCATATACCTATAACTTCTATACAGTTCCTTAGGCACCCTTTGAAACTTCTTTTAATCATTTTCTAGGCGAGAGTGCAAGCTGAAGCAAGTTCTCACTCGGTAGGAAAGAAGTTTCAAAAAGTACTTTCTCTGCTGAGGAATCATATAACACACAGGCGTGATTCAAAAAACACCTATATTGCAAGGTACTGCTGACATTTTTTTCACAGACACAAGTTACTCAGAATGTGTCTGACCCAAAAAAAGAAATAAGAGCTCCAGTGAAAGTTCTACCAGGAGACTCTAATGCTTTAATGTCAGCTTAATCTCAAGCAAACACCTCTATTCACAGCAGCACCACCACCACTAGGTTGGTCTCATCCGGTTGCCCAGGTTATGGGCTTCACACAAAGTTCAATTTGTTTACAAACTAGCTAAGAGAAAACATACCGTAACTGTTAAAACATCAGCCTGACTATTAAAGAAATGTTTAGCACAGCTGATCAGATGACTTCACTTAGCTAGCATGAGAGCTAACATTCTTTTCACCACAGAACACACTCTACTCCAGTTAAATGTTTAAAAGAGAGTGATAGAGCGACTGTACATAGTGAATATAGAACGTTTTAGTTAATTAGCTAGCATTAGATAACATTAATTGAAAGACTAAACAATAATATCACAGCAAAGACCAATACTGTTAGCTAACAGGCTAACCGCTAACAGCACAGCTTGATAATGTTAGCTAATCGGAAAAACGCAAACAGCACAAACTTGTTCTAGAAAAATGAGGCTTAAATCACACACGTTTAGGATATAAAGCTTCAAACCTGAACACAGTTGAGTAAATTATCTTTTTTGAAGCACATCCTGCAGACTCTGAACATGTTTGCCTGAACATACAAGTAGTTTTCAGAGAGCCACGTCAAATTCAGAGAGCTCCCCCATCCTGCGATCATATTAAATGCATATGCTTTTAATTAGCTTTTTTGGCCTGTATTAGCCACAGAGCAGAATATTGGCCCATCATATTTATAAAATACTGTCCTCAATTGAAAATACTGTTAAAATATTTTAATATCAGCTGCTGGAGCCCTGAGAGAGCACGGTTGGCCTTGCACAGTTGGTGTGTAGATGGCGCTCTCTTTCCCCTCATCACTCCAAAGGGTGATGTTGCTCAGCATGAGGCGTCTGTGAGCTGATGTATCAGAACCGAGTCGCTGCGCATTCCTCTGAGCGCGCTGTGATGCTACTCTGCAATGCTGCATCAGCAGCAGTTCAAAAAGAGGCAGTGACTGACTTCAAATGTATCGGAGGAAGCATGTGTTAGTCTTAACCCTCCTGGTGTTGGGGTATCAATAGTGATAGGGGGAGTCCTAATGAGTGGTTTGGGTAATTGGACGAGTAAATTGGGGAGAAAATGAGGGAAAAATGTAAATAAAGTTATATTAAAAAAAGTTGTAATTTTGACTCTTGGTAAACAGCCAGATCGGAATTCCAATAATGTTCACGTAAAGAAGAAGTAAAAAGAAGACTGTGAGGAGGAGGAAAATGGACAGCAGCAGTGATTTGAGGAATTAAGTGTCAGTAAAAAACGAGGTAACAGAGCTTTGAAATACTTAGGATGATGTTTCTGTTCCAATATTTTTTAGAAGGTTTATATCGTAACCACTCAGTGGTTCTAATGAACTGGCCGAAAGCAGCTATAGATACAGATTGCATCTGCAGCGTCAAAGAACAAAAAATACTGTATATAATAACGTGAACTTTTTACGGTGATTTCAAAAGCCTAATTGGTCGTAAGATAAGACTAAGGCGATCAGGAGATGATCAGGAGATCGCCAGTTCGAATCCTGGTCATGTAGCTTTCCATCAGCATCAACAATTGTCCTTGCTCTCTCTGGTTGGGTATATTGCACTCTCTCGCCACATCACTCCAAAGGGTGAAGCCACTCAGCACAAAGCATCTGTGAGCTGACGTATTGGAACAAATTCGCTGTGCTTTCCTCCGACGCTCGGCAAGTTAAAAAAGAGGAGGTGGCTGGCTTTACATGTATTGGAGGAGGCATGTGTTAGTCTTTACCCTTCTGGTGTTGAAATATCATAATAGGGGGAGTCCTAATCAGTGGGTTGGGTAACTGCTTGTATAAATTGTGAAGAAAATGGGAGAGTGTGAACAGTTTAAAATAAATATCAGATTTGAGCCTAATTTGTACTTAATGTGAAATAACTTAGCCCTACTTCAAATTAAAAGACTTTTTTGTCAGATACTATTTCCTAGTAGACTGTTATTTTCTTTAAAATATATGTTTTTTGTATCCCTGAGAAGAAAAAGAACTACTGGATTATTGCAGAAGTCAGCTGGAATTCAAACCAAGCTACACCCACTCCTAGAATACCTTAGAACTACTTACTTTGCCATGATTTTATGTATTAAGACATAAAAAAACCTCTGTATAAATATTTCCAAATACATGTGGACACCCCTATTAATAAACAAATGTATCTACTTTAGGTTGCACCTATTGCTGACACAGATGTGTAAATGCACACACTATAATGTGTCTAGTCCCTGTAGAGAAACACTGCAATATTGAATACGACTCTCCAGAGCAGATATGAATAACATGAACCTATTGGCACCAGGTCTAAAGCCAGCAAGGGCTAGAGGAACATAGAGCCTCCCACAACACTGGGCTGTGGAGCAGTGGAAAGAACCTTGTTCTCTGGAATGATGGTATTTCCATCCAGAACTTCCATCAGTATGAGTTGGGGATTGGTGATAGGGTGGTGAGTATATGCTATCCTGACTAGAGGTGTGCCTTATCGGATCGTACGTGATAATATCGCCAAAACATTTTAATATCGTGAACGATATTATACCCTGAAATATCGTGCCATATCACCCACCCCTAATTATCACATTAGGATACTACTTTTTTGCCGTTTTTAGCAAAAGAAAAATTCACACTGTTCTAATTACCCATTATATATCTATTAGAGACAGATTATATCTGCCCAGTATCATTTATTTTACTTTAATCCTGAATATATGGAGATATTTGGAGTGCATTATTATTAGCATCATGACATTCTGGATCATTGACTTCTGTTACATATTCGTTTTAAACATCTCAGTAAGCCATATCATATTGCATGCAATAATAAAATTCTAAATAATGTTTCCAATTCAGTGTTTTGTCATATCGCCAAAAGTATCGTTATCGTGAAAATACCATGAAATATTGTGATATTATTTTAGAGCCATATTGTCCACCCCTAATCCTGACCTTTTTTAAGTACACACCCTGTGCTGGACAGTAGAGACATTTACTCTAATTTTTTTTAGCATTCTTGATTCAACCTCCTAAGACCCGACCTCTTGCATGGCATGCATTTTTTATTTCTATTTGCTATTTGGGCTAATTGGCACCTGGTTGGTGTAAAAAAAAAGAATTATCTTTTTAAACTGTGTAGCTTCTGAGAAAAATGATGTCCACATATGAGGACTTTAGTTTTATATTTCAATAGAACATTAGCCGTAATTAGTAGAATTAGTAATAATGTAAAAAAAAACATTTATTTTGTCTCAAAACAAAACAAAAGTATAAAAAACAACTATGCCCCTTTAAACAATATGGCTTATTTCAAGTGTTGCTTTAACACAATGTCACGTAGACCCAGGCAGGGAGACGAGCAGGCGGACACAAGTGCAGGTAGGGCGAAATAAATAAATAATTTATTAAATAAATAACAAAGAAACAAGTAAACACGTAACAAAGATAATAAACCAAAACAAACGAGAGGAACTAGTGAACATAAACTAAACAAACAAGAAGTACTAAATATATATATAAACAGGGAGTAAATAAACAAAGAATAACCAAAAACCAATAACCAAAATAAACAGTGAAACAAAATAACATAAACCTAAACAAACAAGAGATACAAGAAATAGACTAACAGGGCTAGGGATATATATACAAGGGAAGGACTAGAATTAAACAAGGAAATAAACAAGAAGTTAAACTAGGTAAAACTAAACTAAGCAGGGCAAGGGAGGAAAAACAATGGATAAAAACAGGAAACTAGAAATAAACAGAAAAACACAGAATAAGGAGCAAGGGAAACAAACTAGGAATAAACACAGAACTAGGGCTTAAGCAACACAGAAACGCAGAGAGACAGACAACAGTGGAAGGTGCAAAGACCAACAAAGGACAAGAGACAGAGGAGGGCTATTTAACACACAAGGGAAGTGGAAACACCTGGGGCTAGGGGGCGGAGCTACAAATTGACACAGGTGGAAAAGTACTGGAACAGAACACAGGGGCACAGGTCACGTGGAACACACACAGGCACGAGGACAGACAGGACATGACACACAAATACATAATAAAGTAAAAAAAAAACACAAAAAACATTTACTGTATTAACTGTTCATTTACATTTCTGAACAATATCAAAACTGTAATGTGTTTAACACTTCTGCCACTACTAGCTGACAGTAATATGGTCTAGACAACCCATAATGTGATGTCCATGTACTAGGAGGTTAAGAAAAAAAAAATCAAATGAGCTGGTGTTCCAATACTTTTGTGCATATATTGCAATTGTAAAATTAATTACAATACACCTGCTACTGTGTGCTACTGCTACTTTCTAAGCTTTGTTTTAAAACAAACACTCACTGAAATGGATATAACAGTGGATAACACCTCAGCTGAAGTTGATGTTGGTTCAATTCTCTGACCAAAGTAGATTGGCACTGCAGTACCTTTAAGATAAGTGTGATATAAAATGCTACATACATTAATTTGCCATAGAACATCCCATTTACACTATTCCACAAACCTAATAGCCTCATGTGAGACAAACCAAGAAACCTTTTATCTTGCTAAAAAGAGAAACTCTACTTTGTAAAATACTCTCCATTTTCTCTGTGTCTGTTTATGGGTCTACTCCCTTTCTTTATCAGTTTCCCATTGCTCCCAGTCTGCAGTCTGGCCTGCGAGCCCAGGTGTCCCTATTCAGTATTTTGTATGAGCATCCCTTTAATCAAACGGTGGGATCTGGCGTTTCCGATTGCCTTCATTTTCTTTCTCCTCTACTGTTACTGCTCTCCTACTGCAGAGGACGGAGGCCAGGTTCTACCACGAGACCAAGTAAATGGTTCAGGACTATTATTTCCATTATTTTGTGATTCGGGAAGTGTTTTGGGAAAATCTTTGCAGGCTAAAATGATCAGAGTAGCGCTGACTTCAGTGAAAGGTAATTCAGTAAAGTGAATAATTCAGCTAGCATGTTCTGAGGGAAGGAGAGAGAGGGAAAATACAAGCTAAAATAAAATAAGTGAGTAACACCTGTAACAGCCCTAATACTCACAATGATTTCACACCTACCGAGTAAGGTCTGGGCCTTCAGACGTTTTAGTTTGATCCAAACCAGAATAGCACATATGGTATCAATATGTATACACAGAAATCAAAAGAATTTGAGGGCAGTCTGTTACATTCATGCTGCTGCCTAATAAGTCAGCAATCAAAGAGAGCTAGATTCTGTCAGAGTCTGGAAAATTAGGCACAACACCTGGAAAGGAAACTAAATCATGGCCTTTCACAAGCCAATCAATGTCACGTGTAGAGATATACAGCCCACAGAAGTGATGGGAAGACATAGCAACATCCCAAACTGTGGGGTTCTGGTAGCATGTTAGTTAAAAGATTATAAAAAAAAAAAAGTTATAAGTAGGGCTGGGTATCGAACTTCAATACCAAAAAGGCACCAACTAAACTAACAAGTAATGAAAGGTCTAAAAAATGTGGTCACATTAAAACGCACAAACCCCCCAAACCTGAAGAGCACACACAATGCAGAAAAAACAACTCCGATGGCACACTGACGCACAAAATCAGAGAATGTGCACAGAAAACCGGATCATTTAAACTGTCCACACACTGCCACTCACGCTGTCTCCCTCTCACTCACTCGCTCTCATTAGTGCTGTCTCTCTCTCTCTCTGTCTCTCTCTCTCTCGCAGTCTTCCTCTCTCTCTCTCTCTCTCTCTCTCTCTCGCACAGTCTTCCTCTCTCTCTCTCCCTCTCTTGCTTACTCTACTCTACTCTTACTGCTTACTCTATTGTGCAGTCTTCCTCTCTTTCTCTCTTTCTCTCCCCTGAGATATTCTATTACAGTAAAAAATAAGCCAGACCAAAACCACACTACAAAAGCTCTAAAAAAAGTATAGTTTTTCTATGATTTTTTTGTCCATTTTGTAATAAACACAAGAATGTAAAAAGATATTCCATTGTGAAAGATATTCCATATTTCTTTTGAAGCTTGTAACAGGGATTCTCATGTTGTATGTAGCAGGTATCATTAAAGAGCTCCAGCTGCTGAATTGTGCTTAGACTACCACTTGTATTTACAGTCAGTGATAAATCTAGAATTTCTAAACGGCCTAGTTTGAGACTTTTTTGATGAAACTGGCTACTAATTGGTGACTGATATGTATTTGTGTATTTGGTCATATTAAGTTCTGCCAGTGAAATTGCACCAAATGAAATTGCTCATTTAGCTGTATCCACCTATTTATATATCCACCAATTTGTATTACTGGGCAATTTTCAATTTATCTAGAAAAACTGAAAAACGACTTTGTGATTTGGTGTTATATATATACACTATTCTGCATATTTCAGCAATTACTAAAGGTACATGAATTGACTATGTTCCAGTAAACAATAGACATTAAATCTATGTTGAGATCATGAACATGTGCATCATTTCAGCAATAATGTAATGATTTATTGTAGACAAAAGCTAGAAGAAGCTATATTGTATGTAATGTCTTTATAAAAAAGTACTGGTGAGCATTTTACCTGAGTTTACATGATCCTGAATCTGAATCACCTCTCTTTAGTGCACTACAGTGCAGATAGTACTGGTGGCTAGACACAGTGTACCAGTGTCCAGCCCAGTTTAAAGTCAGGTAAGGAATAAACGCTCGTTTAAAATTGCTGTACAATAGACTTCCTCTCTTCCCCCTCGTGTTCCTCACTCACACTCTCTCTTGCACTCAGCAGTTGGAACTGAGTGGCAGAGTCTGTGCAACAGATTTATGGCAGAAATGTGAACAGCTGTTGAAGGTTTAATTTATTTTCTGTCGTCTGGCTGCCTGCTCCCTTTCACTGTGCAATCCCAAGTAGTGGTTTTCAGGAACAGTAGAAGTGTGCTGAGGAGTGCTGTCTGGAGTTTTTATCCCCCTGCCGCCAAAACAATTGTATGGGTCATTATTATTGCAAAAGCACTGCAATAGAACAATAGACTACATTTTACCTATCAGTGTAATATTATTAATATAATTACATCCCTTTTGCAAAGAACAATACAAATTTAATAATATAATTTCTTTAACGAAAAAAGTAGCACACTTATCTAATAATGCTGCTGGTTTAGAGCTGGTAATTCCTTTTTTTGTCTAAAATAACCAAAATTAGACAGTAATTAAAAGCGTCAACCCCAAGCATATCAATAGGAGTGTAATGCCTCGAGGACCTATTTCTTTTACAGACATTATGACACTATAGACACTACCTCTCACACCACAGTCACATGCTCTTTAACTAACCATGGACAGCTCCCATGCTCACTATCACCTGAATTCTAATCACCCGCACCTGTGACTAATTAGTGATTCCCTTCACCTGCTCCTGATTGCCTTGCTTGTTTGCACTTGCCATTTTTAAAGTATTGCTGAAACATTTGTGTAAGAATTCAAAGCGTTTATTAATGTATTATGACCTTTTTTTGTATTTTGACCAATTTTTTGACCTTTTCTTGTTTTTGTTTTTTTTCTTACTCTTTTTTACCTCTTTGCTGTGTTTGCTGGATGTTCTGCTTGTTTGGCTTTTTTACTTTTAGCCTGATTTTTGTTTTCATCCCTGTTTTATCCCACTGTGTTTGCTTTTGCTATTTACATTTATGTATGTATAGCTTTTTGACTATTCTTTTTAATTGCCCTTTCAACATGCTGGTTTTACAACTAGGAGCGGCTGCTTTGTGAGAAGGAGAGATCTGGGCATTGACATAGTCAAACTATAACATTTTCACCCACTTATTTTTATTGTGTGCCCTTAGATCTTCCTCACAAAAATCATTTTTTAATAATATGTCTAGTCTACAACTTTTATATTTTTAAATACATTTCTTCAGTTTTATTTGTTAAAATACCTGCATTAATGAAATAAATAATTTCATTGGGTTGTCCAAAGATTTTCCCAGAAGAAAATCTAAACTAAACACAGGCAACATGAAGATGTATAATTAATTGTACTTCAGTCTTGTTGCTGCAATTTAATGAACAAATCTATTCATGTTTACTGCGCACTGTGCACTGTATTTAAGATGTTCCTACTGGGGGGAAAACTACGCAATTGACCAGAAAGGAATTTCCACTTTAATTAAGGTCATTTTAATATTTGATGGCGTCTGAAAAAACAGCCATTTCCCTCCAAGCAATTAGCAATAAAGCTTGACCTTTAGAGCGAGCCACAGCGTTTCACTAGAACAGCCAGTGAACTAACCACTTTATGAGTCTAGAGGGGCAGAGAGAGAGAAAGAGAAGGAGAGAAAGAGAGAGAGAGAGAGACGGAAACCACAATTAACATTTTCACACTTAGATGTAAAGGCTTTATTATAGAGAAAGGAAAATGCATCTGGAAGAGCATATTAATTGTGTGTTCGTAAGTGCAACTGTACAATTCTTCTAGGAATCCAGAATAAGTTCCTGTAAAAATATATTAATCTATATCATTATAGTTTAATAAAAGATTGATTTCCATATTTAGTTATCAAAATGAAACAAAAGTAAAAAAAAAAAAATCAACCAAATATTCGATAAGGTTCAGGCAAATAAAAAAAAAAAAAGCCTTAATAAAAAGGTGAAACACCCACTTATGCCATAATTTAACTTCTTTATTTAATTAAAAACATGACATTTTCACCCATGTTTTAAAGTCTTTATCACATGTAATGTTTATTTAAATATTAAATGTTATAAAATAACGAAAAGCAGCACAGCATCCACATTATTAGAGTTTGGAATATCATCAGTAATCTTAATATTTTTAACAATTTCTAGGGTGTTAATTTCAATTCATTAAATGTGATGTATCCTTAACCCAATCACTGGTTCATATGTAAGCAATCAACATGTCTTCTTGTTGTTAAGCTTTTACTGGGCCTAAAAATCATAATAACACCCTGCGTGCTAAATGCCAACATGTGCTAATAGTGAGCTGATGTGTTAACTAAAAACTAGTGTGCTAACCACCTGTTAATATGCTCTTGAATAGCATGCCAATTTTTAAATAAGGTTCAAGTCTTAACTTAATTTGATCCGACCTGTTGAATATATTATTTCATGTTTGTGAACTAAAATAATTTCTTAATAATATGAATAAGAATAAGATTTAGAATATGGTGTGATCCATTGTTATATTACACCCTATATGATTGTGTGTTGACAGTTAAATCAATTAAAAAAATATTCTGGCAGTATGAGGAAATGGTTAAACATGTAATATTACACTTTTGTAAATACACTCTTCTCCACACTTTCACTGGAGCTATATTGGGTATGTGTGTGTATTTGCATCTTTTCATCTTTTTAATTCCAAACTACCTTCCTGTTCCTGCAGTCGTAGGCAGAAGAGAGTCAAGAACCATTCCAAAGGCTGAGTTTAACACTCAGGCTAAAGTGATGCTCAACAGGCACTTCAGGTTAAAATTGCCTTTTAGAAGTTCAAAGGGTTGCTGGTTCTAAATTTGAATTTAAACATTTTGCTGTGGGGATGAATAGCAGATGCTTAACAGAGGTTACAGCAGTGCATTACTCACAACTCACAAGTCCAGCTCCACTGAAAAAACAGAAATCCAACACTATTTAGAAGAGTAAACATGGAAAAGTGTGATTCTAGACCCACACAGCAAAATTGCCAGTATTAAAACAACACAATGAGGTTTATATTAAAACTTAATTTATCCCACACCCTGCAATGTGTTTAGCTTAGAGATGAACAAGGAGTGCCAATACTGCTCAGTAATGGCACTCTGACCAAAGACCTTCAAGTATTACTCCACTATGTACACGTCACCTAGCCAACCTAACAACACAGCAGCACATGACATAACACAGGACATAACAAAGCAGCAATACTACAATTTTTCAAGTAAGACATTAATTATATTACGCTATAATGAATTAAGATTTGAAGCTAGCGCCGCCCTTATGTGCTTTATATTATAAATTTGTTACTGTATTTATCACCATAATCTAAAAATGTATAAAACAAAAGTTAGATGCTCACAGTGAACAATACTTTTGTTAGGCAGTTGGGTGGGTAAGTAGGTAGGCAAGAGACATTGTGTGGTGTAAGACAAGCAATTCGATCAGCCAATCAGAGGGCTCATGATCTGCTGCACTATTTATGGCAGAGCTTGTAATCTGAATACAAAGTGGCAAATATGAAAAATGTTCAGCTTCACATAAATGTAAAATAAATGTAAAATCATACTTATTTAACAGCTTTAGCTGTGTGTGAAACATGGGATTAATGTAACATAGGCCTGTCATAATAATTAAGTTACTGACTTATCATACTATATATAGAAATGACCGCATTTTTGTTCAGTTATTTTTGCGATAACGATATACTTGGCGATATAGGAAAACTAAAATAATTCATCCAGTTCAGGAATATAATATAATAGTATAACAGAATAATCATAATGTGGCAAAATAAATAATATAGCATAAAATAATATAATGCAGCAAATAACATTGCAGAATATTTAGTGCATGAATATAAACTGCAAACTAAAACAATTATACAATAAATACACCTAAAGCTTCACAGTAAATAATAGACTACTTTTAAGACAGAACAGACCTATTATCACGATATGGATTATTAATATCATGATACTTCTGTGTAATGATATATTGTATACGATATAATATTGCCCACCCCTAGTACCCCTGGCCTAAAAATGTCTTTAAATGGAAACAATATAGTTCATCACAGTTATTTCTGGAACAATATATTGCTCCCAAAAGTAACCCTTATGATTGGGTAATTACGAACTGTTCCACAACTATAATGAATAAAAAGGGTGGAGTCTGATGATGATAATGATGATGATGATTATGTTTAGCAGTGTGTTGCTAAAAGAACTAAACTGTCGTAACACTGTAAAAATCTACCAATAAAAGAGGCAAATAACTGTGGTATAATTGTAATAATCACATTCAATATTGTAATATATTGGTAAATCATTTATATACTGATCTTGTTACACAATATCTTCCCTAGTGTACAATAACTCTCATTATAGCCCTACAGTCACTATTGTCTCTCGAGTATTACTGCTTAACTATGAGTGTTGATTCAACACTGCAAAATTAGCTGTGCGTATTTCCCTTATGTTCATAATGAAATGTAATTAATCCATTTCATATTAAAACATTATTACATTTATTATTGAAGTGTCGGATAAAAGATGTATAAAAGAGTTCATTAAAGTACAAACCAGACTGTAATGGAGAAGAAAATCCCAGCGCTACTCCCAGGAGTATGAGTTAATAATCTCTGCAGTAGAATAGTCTACAGTGTTTTGTGGCACTATTGGACGGGTTAAACAGTGCCTGCTCTGTTCTAAGATTAAACACCTGCATGCAATGATCCTGAGGTGAATCACTTTTTTTTTCCACTGCCATATCTAGCACTTAAGCACTACATTGGTTTTAAATCCCATTATAGTGTTCGCACAGAGATTGCAGGCACAGCAACGTGACCTCCAAAAGTGTGGGCTGGAGCTTCCCGCAGCAGAACCACGCACGATTTTATCACACAGGCGTGGAGAATAAAAGCAAGGCATGTCTAGATCAATTTATTTTCTTGGCCCTGGTCCCAATCTGAGAGACTTAATATAAAGTATCTGCTCACCTCGATATTATAGTGTCTTAAATCTGATGCTTTTTGTATTTTGGTATAGGCTGTTTTAACACATGCAAAAAAGAATATTACTTTCTCTCAGCTAATAATCTGCAGCTATAGCCAGAAGTGTGTCTCCTAGTGCTGCTTACATTGTATTCTTTACATACAGGTCTGGAAAAAAAAACTGAGTTTCTTTAAATTTTATCAAATTAAAAACATCTGGAATATAATCAAGAGAAGGATGGATGATCACAAGCCATCAAACCAAACTGAACTGCTTAACTTTACAGATCAGGAGTGGAGTAAAGTTATCCAAAAGCAGTGTGTAAGACTGGTGGAAAAAAACATGCCAAGATGCATGAAACCTGTGATAAAAAAACAGGATTATTCCACCCATTATTGATTTCTAATTTCTAAACAACGCTCATGTTCATTATTAGTAAACTGAGTCGTTCAGCAGTGTTAGTTCAAATAGTTTGAGCTTTGAATTGAGAAAAAAATACGGCTCTAATAATTAAATAAATACATTTAAAAATACATATCTATGCCGATGGGCGTGGTGGTCTGGAAGTCAGGTTTGTTAAGTAAATTTCTGCCATATTGTTATCTTTGGAACCGAAAACACAGGTGTGCCACTGACTAATAAAAACCTTAACAACAGTCAACCATCAGACGTTCATTGCTATCTTGGCTAAGCAGGCACACTGTGCACGCTTAGCGCTCATACATCCCCGCTCATTACACAAACGCATTAACATGCCACAGCATGCAAACCAAACTTTTACATTACTATAAACAGAATACAAGATAAAATTATGTTCCTGTAAATGACCTGCTGACGCACCTTCACAGATTGAATGTGCAGGTCAGTTCTCACCTCTGCTGAGAAGTAAAGAAACACTGCACCGTTGAAATACCAATTTGCCAAAGTCAGAGCTCATCTGGCTCTTTAAGAGAATGGCAAGTGTCATGCTGATTGGTTTATTTCACGTTACACCAAAACACACTCATGATTAATAAAGAGAATTAGTAAATTTCTTCTGCGCATTTCGAGCCATGCAAGGTGCATTTCTTGCGTCCTCACAATACCAAAGACATACAGACATGCCCTAAATTAAGCTGCACAGTGCACTGTTGACAGCTTGCCTAAAGATCACTAAAATAGGTTATGGTGATTATAGGTTATGTATTTTGTTCTTGTTGTTGCTGTTTTCCTCTCAGTGCTTCTATCCACTTTAAATCCCTTGTGAAAACAGACCCAATATAGGCACAGTGATCTGGGTCTGTTTTAGTTTCTCCGCTGACACACACACACACACACACACACACACACGCACACACACACTGCTTTCAGCTGTAGAGACCATGCCGAAAATGACAAGTTTTGCTCCAGATGACTGACGGGTCAACCCTTGCCAATCACAGGGACGTTGGACAAATCACCATGCTTTAGGTTTCTGATGAATTTTGCCCCCCTGGCAAACTGCACTTTAGCCTGCCTGAAAGATCACACACTTCACTTAAGCGGGGATCTTCCTAATTAGCATAAAGTAACCTGGTATTTCCTGGCCTCAGTTTAGTCTGCTTCTCTGCTCTGATCTCGTACTTATTTCCTGAGGCGGTGAACCAGTCCAGTCTGCTGAGTCCAGTAGCTTGAGAGGGAAGGAAGATTGTGAGTAAAGGTGTTGAAAGGCAGCTGTTCTGAAGTCTGATTCCAGGTTTTGAATGATTAAAAATGGGATTGTATTCCCTTGGCGATGTGCCTGCAGATCTGTGGGTTTAGGAGAACGTTTGTGTGTGTTTGTGTGTGTGGGGGGGGAGGGGGGGGGGAATTCAGTCTGTTTGGTTGTTTGTTTTTGGCTTTTTTCTTTCACAGAGTGACATTGAGGATGACACGCTCCCTCACAAAGCAGGCAGTGGGACCAAAAATGGAGGCCCCCCGGTGTGGCTTGATTGATAGCAGTCGCTTCCAGGCTGTTGAAAGGAATCTATAATGAACAGACGCTCCCCCAAGATCTCCTCAGAAACAACAAGTCAACAAAATGACAAACTCAAACGCATTGTTTGATAAACAAACCTCAAACGTACCCAGATTAATATAGTTAATTGGGACGAGCAGATCCTGCGTGTGTGTGTGTCACAGGAACGCCGCTCCGCAGGTTTAGACGTGGCCTTATTGGAACCCGGAGCGAGCAGGCGTAGTGTCAGAGTAGGAAATGGAGTACCCCCTAACACTCCTTCCCCCTCACACACCCTTCCTCCCTGCAGGCAGAGGCAAGACCCCTACAAGTTCACTGTGTGTCTAGGCAGCACATTAGTGTCACTCTAATCTTAATGGTGCACTAGAACAGGAACTCTCATTGTCGTCTCTAATGACACTAATGACAGCCCTCTACCCAGACTCATATTCATAAGAGATGAGCTCTCTGAACCCTGCGCTTTAAACCAACAGCCGACAGCCCACCGACCGCAACGCATGCAGCAGCCGCCTTCAGCACAGGCCATGCTTTAACAAGTGAAAACAAAACTGTTTAGAGGTTCTGCAGGTAATGCATTCAAGTCAAAGTCAAAGTCAAAGTGGTTTTTATTGTCATTTCAGCTATATACAGAGTACACAGTGAAACGAAACAACGTTCCTCCAAGGACCATGGTGCACATAAACACAGTGTAGACAGAACAATAGTGCAACAGTACAAAAGTGCAGACAGACAATACAACACAATACAGACAAAGAATAATAAATAACAAGACAGTGTGCAAATTATGCAGTGTGCAAAAAAGACCAGGTGAGGTAGTAATTACTCTATTACACAGTGTGCAATAGAGTCCAGTGAGGTAGTAGGGATTTTAGTGCTTTCCATTTTCTGGGGTAAGTGGGGTAAGAGTGTGTGTGCATGTACAGAAAAACCATCAGTTCAGTCTCTGCAGTTAAGGAGTCTGATGGCTTGGGGGTAGAAGCTGTTGCAGAATCTGGTCGTGCTGGACCGGATGCTGCGGTACCTTCTTCCCGAAGGCAGGAGGGAGAATAGTTTGTGTGAGGGATGAGTGGGGTCATGAGTGCGGGGTCATGTCAGCAGGTACAGTAGGAGTAGGTAATATGAAGGAAAAAAAAAGTACTAGCATAATGCTAGTATTAGCATGTGCAACACTGTGGGAAAATCAAATATGGTAGAAATTAATGCACAAAATAAGACCATGGCCTAATAGTCTTGACTTCCAATGTGTAAAAAGCTATTACTACAATATACTATAGTTTATACAGATTATGGGGGGTGCCGTATCATATCGTACCCAATAATAACACAGTAACATAGTAAAATTGTTATTAAATTATCCATATAATAATATATAGAAATAGCAGCATTCTGTCTTGAAAGCAGGCAATTATTTACAGTGAAGCTTTTAAGGTGTCATGATCAGACAGAACTCGCGAAAACGCAGATGTGTAAAAACAGCTTTATTCAGAAAAGGGGCACCAACAGGGAAAGACATACCATAAACGAGAGACAGTCCAGGAAAAATGGTCATAAACGAATAAACAAACAGAGCTATGAAAACATGTTGTAAAGCAGGACGAACCAAAACAATACTCAGCAGTGAGAGAGTGGACTGAAGTGGTATATATATATATATATATATATATATATATATATATATATACAGGCAGACACAGGTGAGGCTAATTACACAGATTACTTCCTGAAAGTGCTGTGTTCAGAGTCATGTGATCATGTAAGCAAGTGTAGTCCATGTGTGGTGCATTCTGGGTAATGTAGTCCGAAGACTGAAGTTCGCAGGAAGAGTTGAGTTTGAGGAGACAGGCATGACATAAAGGTATTTCTGAATAATTGTTTATGTTTGCAGTTAATATTTATGCCCAAAAACCTTTTTTTTTTACCACTGTTTACAAAAAAAAAACACAAAACACAGGCAAGAGAAATGTTTTGCTGGTGATGGGCAGAACCAGATTAAATACTTGGCAGATATGTAAAATTCTGGTGTTTGTGATCTAGGAGTTATCCTGTGATTAATCATGTGAGTGACTGAATGAGTAGTTGGTGCATTCTGGGCAATGGAGTTCAAAGATGGGAGTCCAAAAAACGGATAAAAAAAAAGCGGTATACTTATTGGTTAATATTTATTGTTTTTCTTATTATGGTAAATATTTTAATACGTAATGTTAAAACTTTTTTTCTTTGTCTGTTCCTTGATGGTCACATGTTCATGTACTGTCCTATTGAAAACAAGATTTTACGACATAGGAGCAACATGAAGGAGAACTCAAAACAATGAGCCAGCTGATCAACTCGATCTGATTTGATTGTGTACATCGATTCATTAAATAATTTATTATTATTACAACTAAGATAAATTGTTTAATTATCTGTTCTGATGTTATTTGAACTCATATTGCCTATAACTACCAACAGCCATACTCAGAAAACATGTGGTGTGTTTTTTCTCAACAATGAGAAAGTGGAGCCCTTCTTCTAACCCTTCAATTTACTGATAGATTAATAGATTAATTTCAACATGATTTAAATTTACACACTTACATCTGTCTCTTTGAAATTTTAGAAATTCTACACCCTTTTTCTTCTGTGTCAGTTTAAACATCATCTTTCAGGTGATGATGTTCACATGCTAAGTTCCCACGGTTCTTACAAACAATGGCATTCAGACAGGAACCACTCAGGAACCATTTAAAAGATAGAAGATGTTCTCATTTTCTCTGAATCACTGCTTTCCAAATCTCCACAGCCCCACTGAGGTTCTTAAAGAACCTTGCAGCTCATGCAACGATGCTGCTGCATTATGCAACAGCACATTCAAAGCTCATAAATTGAAGGAAGAAGACTAAATCTGTACTACCGGAGGAAGTATTTTAGATTTTGATTGAATGGTAGCGTCTGGACTGCGTGATTTGATAGTGTTTTAAGGTTGCTCTTTCGTTCACTGTCTGCAACAGGTCTCCTGAGGCTAGAGATAGCTCAATAAAAGTAGGCATCAGGTAGTTTCAGTGACTTATTCTGCACAGGGTCAGATCAATTTAAATAATAGAAAATCAGATATATAGATTTCCCCCTAAAAGGCTGTAAGACTCTAGGCAGCGAGCCTGAAATAGATACTAATTACACCATAGTAAGAGAAAGCACTAGTGTGATATGTCTATTTAAGGTTATCCTGTCATTTATAAAAAAAGAAACTGCTGCGCTTGCTTCCGCGTGTACTGGATTTCATCAGTAAAAATATGTCATATTTAAAAAATGTTCATGTAATTTGAAAAATACTTGTTACTGTGCCTCAAATGGAAGTCACATTAAAAGTTCACAGTTTTTACTGATTCATGCAGTAAAAAATAACTGTGTAAGGTTTCTAAAGTTCACAAAAGGTTCACAGGCTGCAGTATGGATTCAGGCCATTTTATCTGATGCTGCAGAAGCAAAATTCTCAGCTAAAGGTCAGGGTAACAGCATGGATTCTAGCTAACATCCACTGGACTAAAGGCCAACAGGACTTATTGAAGGTTATTCAGAGCTCAAACACCATCTTCACTCTTCAAAATGCTTGAATTCTGCCATGAGGAACATATAGAAAACAAAAAAACAGCATATATAATGAATTTTACTCTGTTTCAGACATTTATTTCAATTTCATACTGGTTTAAATATGGAGCGAAGCATGCTCAACAGCCCAGGTTCCTACACCCCTGCAAAATTGCTTTTTTCCTAATAGAAATGCGATTATGTTGTATTAAATACTGTTATCTGGGGTGCTGTTACCTTGTGGTTTCTGAGGCTGGTAACGCCGATAAATGTATTCTGTGTAACTCTTGGTCTTCCTTTCCTGGAGTGGTCCTGATGAGAGCCCTTTTCATCATAACGTTATTCGACAGTCTTTGCGACTGCATTGAAATTAAAGATTGCATTGTGCATTGTTTGAAATCATTTCCTGTTATAGAAATAGTGCACTATATGGTCAAGGTCTGCACTCCCGCGGACCAGGACCCACGGGACCCGTCAGAATATGTTGCGGCGCGGGACAGAACTGATTTGTTATTGGTGGGAGCCGGAGTTTAATCAATCAAGGAGATGCGGGAGCGGGATCACATTAACATGTAGTCCCACTCCCGCAAATTAATAAATAGTTAAGAAAATAATAATAATCATGCTATGATTCTCATGCAGGCAACAAAAATCCCTCAAGAAAAATCTTAAAGCGGAGGATGGACCAACACACACACACACACACACACACACCTATTCACCTGGCGGCGTGTGTTTGGACTGTGGTAGGAAACGTGACACCACTATTGAGCACTGAATTGCTGTTTTAATAAATACATAAAAACAAGTAAATTTAAAGCACTAAATGTAATTAATTCAATTCCTATAAGGACCGCGGGACAGGAGCGGCAGAAATGTGTATGTGTAAGGGGACAAAAACACACGGGAGCGGGCAGGAGGGGGTTTAAAAAAACAGTCCCGTGCAGACCTCTGCTATATGGTGTGTCAGTACATTTTATTTCCTAAATAGTTAAACACCCATAATCCATTGCAAAATGCAGTGTCCAGATGATTAATGCTAGAATTTCCTATGCAAGGTGGTGTTGTTCTCAGACTTGCTCACATCTTTGATGGTCCTCACACAAACAAAGATGGTCTGTTGTTTGGTCATTTCCTAGTCAGTTCATTATATAGTAATAAATGCTACATAGTGAATAGTTAAGTTAATTATTCAATCATTCTGAACACAGCGCCTCTAGTTCTACTAGTTAAAATAACCCTTCATATATTCATTCTGAACAAATCATTAATACAATGGGTGTAATAGGTGATTTTAATATATTATATAGTCTTAGATATTATAATAATTGTATCAGAATACTCAGTTAACTGTTCAAGGTGGCAGGTTTTGTGTACTCAGTGTTACGGTATTTATGTTTCATTAGCACAGGACTGTTTTGCATGTATTTGCAAGTAATTGCAAATTTGAGAATTAACATAATCTGCTGTTGTCAGTAATACATTAATAATGACGTGATGTCCAGATGCAAAAAAAAATATATAAATATTTTAAAAACTCTAAAACACATTGGCTCTTTGGCTCACACTGGTCCACTAAAGAGAGAACACCTCTTATAGAACACGAAGAGATATCTAAGCAACAGCTAAGCATTTACAACACAGAGCTCAATTAAATCCTTGGAAGCTTGAATAATTTCTCAAACACTGATTGTTGCTATTAGTATTATTATGTCCAATGAAGAGTGTATGAAAAGACACAGGCAGGTAGAGGCTGGGAAGCACTCATCTCCTGTGAACTACAAACCCCAGGCTTCTCTCTGCTCTCCACGGCCCAATGGCAGTGATGGCTGCTGATGGGAAATGATGGCCTTATTGAGCCAGCACATAGACTGTAACTCATTTGTTCAGTGGAGCCCGGAGCTGACAGGCTCAGGCTTTTTTCCACCACTTCCCAGTGAAATTGACTATAAATCACTTTATCACTTTTAGCCTTGACTGTTTATCAGAATTCCCCCATTTTACTGTATATGAAGACTCTGGGTGTGCTGACAGAGCCTGGGCAAGATGCATTTTAAGCTGCCTTTATAGTAAAGGGCAAAGATAAAACCAGAGCAACCAAGGTGTTTTTTTTTTTTAATAGATTGAGTCGCTGGCTTCAACAGCAATATCACTTTCTGCAGCGACTGAGAAATATCGATATGAAAAATGGCAATTCATAAGAACAAACAAATAGGTTCAAAAGTTTTAAGCATGAATGCACTACAAGTGTATCGAATGAAAAAAGTGTATTGAAAAAAAAAATCTTCTAAAAGGCCACTGTAGTCTCCATATCACAGCTGCACACACATGTGGGTGTTAAGGGGCTCAGCTGACTGAAAGAGGACACTGTTCACAGGTTCCAGACTTCAGCCACAAAATCTGCATCTATATATTAATAAAAGAAAAAAGTTTTTTAAATATAACTGTTTTTATTTATAACTATGGGAGTTTGTCAAATTTTGTCTGTGAAATCAATTGAATTTGAGATGGATGTTTAGTGTACACTCATCATTAACGTGGGACTGCAATGCTATTCGATAGAAAGTTAAAGGTTACCATGATCAATAAATGATTAAATATTTATAAATGGCCAATTTTTACTGAGACACACGTACAGCAGCAGTGTGTAATGCATATGTTACACAACACATGCATTACATCTCAGTGTGTAGATGTAGAGATTCATGATGGTGTCCTGCGATAATCCTTCCCATGCAGCTCAAATATTCCTGCTGATTTTGCAGTATTTTGTGAAGTAATTGGGGTGAAAGTATATCCAATAGCATCGCACGCATTTTCAAAGAGCGACACATCTGGTAATGTGGCTGGCTATGGCATAGTGTTGGTGTTTTCAGGGTAAGCACTTGAGATGGCAGCAGTGTGTGGGCTAGCATTGTCCTCTTGGAATAGTTCACTAAAGTGTGCGTTCAGAAAGGGTAGGGCTAGTGCTGGCCGGTGTACCACTTCATCCGATATAGCAGTTTATCCAGTATAAAGGAGGAAAAATTAAAACCGGTATGCATTTTCCTATAATGTCATGCCGCAAGAGGCACCGCCAAAGAAGCAGATATAGCTTGCTAGCTAACGCTAGCCAGTTAGCATAACAAGCTAACACACTGGAGTAATGGTAGCTCAGCTTTGTGGAGTAAAACGCTCCATCCTGCCTGGAGAGAAATGAGAACAGCACTTTATCTGAGGAGCTCCTGCTGCTGTTCCTCATTGTATGACTTTTTTATCCAAGTAAAGTAGAAAAACAACAACAAACAGCAATTATTTACTCAGAAAAGAGATCCTTTTAAATATATTAATACTGTAGCTTGAATAGCTTGATAATTTTAATGCACACTGAACGAAATTTATTTGTTAACTTTAGAAAGAAGGAAATTTTGGCTGATTTGAATACTGTAATGCTGTAATACTGTAACACTGTAATGTGTTTCAATAACATATTGTAATTTGATATTAAACTTGTGTCTTACTTGTGAAACACAGCTTTTGAAAAGAATAAATGTTTTAAATGCTTAAACATAGTGTTTACAGAACAATAGAAATATTAAGTTTTGTAAAGTAGGCCGTGTAATTTTTTTTTTTGCTGTACCCCATTTTAAAGTCTATTGTTGACATTCTTTATCTGTTTTTCTGATAATGATGTCTGATTTCTTCATATATTGTATAATTTTGTGGGACAAAGTAAAGCCAATAGTAATAAAGCCTTTTAAGGCCTAAGTGTTTTATACTATATAAGTCACAAACATATATAAAAGCCCAGTCATACTAATAAATAAATAAATACATAAATAAATAAATATATATATATATATACAGTGGCATCTTTATGATTTATTGTACTGAATAGCACTCCAATGCAAAACTTCTTTCTATATATATATATATACTATATATATATATATATATATATATATATATATATATATATATATATATATATATATATATATATATATATATATATACAAGCACAAACAGTGCAAATGTACCCTACAGAGTACAACACGGTCCTTCAGAAACAAATGTCTCCCTTAAAAGTTACTTCCTCAAAAATAACTGAAAAAGTATACAGTTTATACCTTAACTCAATGTACCGAAGACATACCCTAGAGAGTATCACCCAAATGAGAAGAAAGTGTAATATTTAAAACTTATTTTGGTAAGAAAACACCACATAATATTAGAACAGATGCAGGAAAAAGAGACAAAGTAAAAAGAAAGACGAATTTGGTCATTTTGAAGGAATTAGATTTGTCTAAATCTGTTAAACTAATCTGAAGAACAAATCTTGGTAATACTTTCTATAAATGGCATGTTTTGTTAGATTCTATAAACATACTCACAATACATTATAATGCCTTTATAAGGCATGGCTTTTATACGACATGGCTATAAATATGTATAAATATGTGTAACACATTATAGGCATGTTTATTATGCATTATTGATTGACATTATATTGAGATTATAGTGCATCATAAACCGTGCTTGTAATATGTTACAAATATGGATTAAAATGTAACATATCAGTCACTATTCACGTGTTCCGATGATGGAAATCTGTCACTTTACTTGTGTGTTTATAAGAAGTAGCTGATGATACATTACTAACATTTATTAAAGTGTATAACACATTAAAGCAATGTTTATTTAAGCAATAATACACGAGAGGGAGTGCTGTAACGTGTAATATTGGCACTGCTGTGCTGTGGTCGTAGGCATGAGGCCACAGTTAAAATAGTTTCATTGCTGCTCTTTTTGTAGCTGTGCTGTTTGGCTTGTAAGTGCTGCATTGTTGCTAGGTTACCTGTATATGGTCGAGTAATACATGGAGAGCTTCAGTTACAGTACATTACCAGCTGATAACGGCACTCACAGAACGCCTCTCAGTCAACTAACTGTAGTATAATATATCTTATGCATGCATTATAACGAGTTATGACAGAGTTATGAAAGTGCTTCCTCAAATCCTGTTTCCAGATTGTCTTTTCCCAATCAGTGCATGAACATGTTTAATTCCATTACAGTCCATAACTATAAGCTACACTAGACTCCCATGAGGGGAGCTTTGTACTGATGATTTTGTTTGATAATACACAGTACAGGCTAAAAGTTTGGACATACCTTCTCATTCAATGCGTTTTCTTTATTTTCTTGGCTATTTACATTGTAGATTCTCACTGACGGCATCAAAACTATGAATGAACACAGTGGAGTTTCATGTACTTAACAAAAAATTACCTGGCCTCCACAGACACCGGATCTGAACCCAATCCAGATGGTTTGGGGTGAGCTGGAGCACAGAGTGAAGGCAAAGGGGCAACAAGTGCTAAACACCTCTGAAAACTCCATCAAGACTGTTGGAGAACCATTTCAAGTGACCTTGACCTCTTGGAGCTCATTGAGAGAATACCAAGAGTGGTGCAAAGGGTGGCTATTTTGAAGAAACTAGAATATAAAACATGTTTTCAGTTATTTCACCTGTTTTTGTTAAGTACACAAAACTCCACATGTGTTCATTCATAGTTTTGATGCCTTCAGTGAAAATCTCCAATGTAAATAGTCATGAAAATAAAGAAAACGCATTGAATGAGAAGGTGTGTCCAAACTTTTGGCCTGTACTGTATGTGTATTTATTCTACAGTTAAAACTTTAAACGTTTTGCACAGTGTATAATTATATAATTAGCATATGCACTGTAGACACAGATCACACAGCAGAGCATGAATCCACATCTGAATAAGCATCACCCTCAGCCAGTGTTCCCACCCCCTGATGACATCACCCGCCGTGTGCTGTGTGGATGAAATGAGAGTTTGAAATATGAGAAGCAGACTGCGAGTGCACACTCGTAATTTAACCAAGCTGTTCCTGAACAGCAGACGAGTCATGGCCTAGTTCTGGTCCACGCTTACACTGTCCTCCGGCCCACATTCCACCATGACAGTGATGACTCTGTCTGAGTCTGGGTACCACAGCACAGGCACAGCTGGCTGCAGCTGGGTCAGTTCCGTATAGATATTTCACAGAGTAGGCCAGGGTGTAAATGCTATGGCAAACTTTAATGAGGCTACTACAGCTGAGCCTCTTCTTACCCACAATTCTCTTTGCTTTGCCTTAACTGGGCCATGTTGCATCTAGACTCGTCTGCTGACTCGTCTGGGTTGTCTCTCTTCTTTCTAGACTAATGTTATGCTAAATCAAGAGGCTTTTATTGTCATTACATCTGAGTACAGGTACACAGTACAGTAATGAAAGTCATTTCCTTTTAGACACAGGTGCAAGCTGACTTTGGCGCATTCGTATCTTAACAGCACAGCACTTCACAGCACAGTGCGTCTCAGCAGAGGACATTGGCCTTTGGGTTTACGCTGTGAAGGTATACCAGCAGCTCATTTAAGGAAATAGCAATGGTATTTTATTCTTTACTCTGTTTATTGTGGAGATAAAAGTCCGGGTCTGTGTGTGTATTTAAAGAGCGGAGGTGTGCACTAGCCGGGATTGTTGTCTAGGTGTTGTCTAGGGTTCATTTAGTCAGTGGCGTAACTGTGTTTTCTGCTGCCAAAATAACAACATGCCAGAAATTTACCTGAACACACTTCACTTCCAGACCACTTCACTTCCCTTGTGCAGGGTGTAAGATAGGGCCCTCATATTTTCCATATTTTAGCATAAAATAAAATGTTATCTACCTTCTGACTTCGACAGTAATGACGTCATGTTTACATGGTTAAATTAAACAGCTATCATGAGTCTATGCTCTGTAAAATGTCTTACTCGTGGGAGCTTGGTATGTGTTAAAGTTTCCAGATTAATTACATTTATTACAATGCCAACATCGACATCACTACTGTAAATACCTTCATCAGTTGCATTTGACAAACAAACTCCTCCCAGTACAACTAAAACACCAGTACTAATTGTATTTGTATATTCTGTTGAACTATAGGACGGAGCAAGATGATTTCAGTCTGAATAACTGAAGACGCGTTTTGGCTACCAAGTGTAAATACTAATAAATAATAATGAATAGGCCAGGTGTAAACGGGGTCAGAGTATCAAAACTCTTCACACATATTTAATTTATAGAATAAAGCATTTTTCTGAGCACAAAGCTGCACTTAAAAACAAAGAGAACATATCAATATGGATTGGAACAGCAAGGGTTTCAGGATGTTATCATTAGCAGATACTAGACAGAAAAAAAAACTATTCCTATGTGTCTCTGTAACAGATCTATCCAGAGACAGCACACACTAGAGCATCTGAGCACCGTCAGTTCACTTTAAAGCTCAGTGACCTTTAAAGTAAAAAGGTGCAGGATCAGTTTTGATTAATACTCAAGATCTCACTAATGGCACTGGTATTGGAGAAGTAAGAAGTGGCTTAGTTCCATCTCTGTTGTAACAATATCTAAACGGATTTGCACAAGTGAAAAACATCATTAACAATAAGTTGTGGCGCTTGGTTCCTGGCTGCCGTATGGATTTTCTCTGCCGTTGGTTCAGCATTTCTGTCAAAAAAGCTGCGGAAATAGGAAAATATGGCCCTATTAGGCTAAAGTCTGTCGAAACAAGTAATAATGGGGCACCTTGTACACGCAGTGATTACGATAACCCTGCAGAGAAAATCAACTCCACAAAATCTAATCCATCAAACTATTTACACTCATGTAGGAGGTTCGGTGCGATTGTTCCGACACAAAAGCTGAGAGGAATGGAACAAATTAAGTATCCATTCATTTGCCTCGGAAGCCGACGGGGCTCAGGTTTATCAGCAAACGAGCCAGAAACAGGATTGCTGCGAGTAATCAGCACTTCATAAAAGCATCACAGAGCATTACAGAGTCCTTCCTTTCACATAAATAAACCAATCAATATCAGTTAATATTAAATCCTTACTGATATTGACTTTATTTAAATGGAAAGGGAGGAAGGTTAGAGAAGGGAGGAAGGCATGAAGATGACCTTAATGAAGCTGCATGGCAGTTTTTTTTTTAATATTTCTTGAACTGCAGAACTTTAGTCATTAAAACAACACTGGTTTGCAGCTGTTCATATACGACATAGCACAGAGATAAGTGCACATAATAGAGGTGTGTCATATCATATTGTACATATTGCTAAAAAGTGTTATGAATGCACTAAAATAAATACAATATATACTGCCTGGCCCAAAAAAAATGGTCACATTCTAATATGTTGTGGGACTGCCTTTAGCTTTGCATTGATGCATTAATGTGCAAGTCTTCTCCAGCACATCCCAAAGATCCTCAATGAGGTTAAGGTCTGGACTCTGTGGTGAACAATCCATGTGTGAAAATGATGATCTCATGCTCCCTGAATCACTCTTTCACAATTCCAGCTTCATGAATCCCGGTAGTGTCCTCTTGGAGTATGTCCATGCCATCAGGAAGAAAAAATCCACTGATGGAATAACCTGGTCTATATTCAGTATATTCAGGTAGTCAGCTGACCTCATTCTTTCAGCACATACTGTTGCTGAACCTAAACCTGACCAAATGCAGCATCAACCCCACATTATTTATTTACCCAAATCCAGGTGAAGACTTTTTTATTTCATTGTGTATTTTAATACTGTTGTAGATTATTTGGTAACAATGATTTGACTCTTGTATTTATAATGCATTATATTGCATACCTAATACCTTATAATGGACACTATTAGCTTGCATAATAAAGTCAAAGTATAGGGACATACATCACATGATATAAAGTACACACATTGAATTCATTAAGGTTAAGGGTACACAGTGCCTTATATTAGTATGTTCCATGTTCTTATGAGCAGATGTCATAAGGCATTATGAAACACCTTTTGATAGTCTTACATACTTGTACTTTATAACTGTACTTTAAAATGTATTATAAGTTATTTTACAAGGTTAAGATATTATAAATCTGCTTTATTTCAGTATATATACAGGATTCAGAAGAAGTGTTTCCACTTATTTTTGGTTACATTATTTATTTTGGTACACTGTTATCTTGAGTAAGTTACTGTTGTTTATTTCTTTTTGTTTTTACTAAATATGTAAGATATATTTTGTTGCAGAGAGTATATTGATTATTCTCCGTTTTGTCATATCAATAAGAATGCTGTTAAAGGTCCCATTTCATATATATATTGTGGCGTGAGAAGGCGGGGGAGTTGGGGGTCCACCCCACACCAGAGCGCACAGCCCTATGTGTCCCAGCTGGCTGCTTAATCAGTCCTCATGCGGGCCAGCTGGGACACATAGGGCTGTGCGCTCTGGTGTGGGGTGGACAGGTATAAAAACTCAGCCTCAGCTCACTCAAGGGAGGACGTCTGACTGGGGAGCTGAGGGCTGAGGCCGCACGGACCTAATAGCTAAACTTACATTATTGCTGCAGACTCTAGAGCCCCATTGGGCCGAGTTATGTTTCTTTTGAGTTTTGGGTGTGGTGGAGGGCATTTCAAAAACCTAAATAAAGGTACGTTTGAGTTCATTTACTCCCCGTGTCTGTGTATCTCTGTGTGCTTCCTCCTTCTGGGTCACAGTGATCATGCCTCTAACCCCAGGGGCGTATCACAATATATATATATATATATATATATTTTTTTATTTTGTGGTGGTCTCTAGTATGAATGAATGCCATGTGAGCCAGTTTTTGTGAAAAACGTGCTCCAGTTCTCCTGTTTCGCGTTGTTACTCATGAATATTTATTCTGATTGGCTAACAGCACTGTGACACTCTCTTTACAGCTCTGCAGTGGGCGGTCATAAGCCAAGATGGACGAAGCCATGAATTCTAATTTACTGGTTGGCGTGATTCACTTGTCTGTTTTCTGTGTTTTCTTTTATTGGCTAATGCAGGAAATGGGCTATAAGAAAACAGTTTCACATGCAACATGAATCTACAACGCAGGGTGACCTACTGTATTTCAAAAAGAGCAAGAACTAAATGCTTTCTAGCGTTTTTAAACTATATGCTTCTTCTATATGCTACATCTTTCTTTAAAATCACTGAACAGCTGAACTAAACGTGCTGTAAACTCATCCGAATGGTCCTCAACCCAGCTGAGTGGATGGTTAACACACTGTGGTTCTAGAGTGAGAAACAGAGCAGAGCGATCAGCTCCTCTCCCTGCCAGGCTGGCCGGATCTGCTTGGAAGCGGCTGCTGTGTTATTTACTCTGCCTCTCCAGACGTACTCTCTCCCCTGCTTTTTTCCTGTCACTTCAGCCCTGAGCCTCGGGAAGCGCTCTCGTATCTCGTTCCAAATGTGCTTCAGCTTGGAGATTCTGCACGCGGCCAAAACACACGCAAACACAAAAGGTATATACAATGAAGGGTGCAGAATATTCGCACAATGTGCATCGGCAAGCTGTGGATGGAGGCCATTGTCCCTGCTGCGACGTAGGCAGGCCGCTGTACCTTCCTCTTCTTCAAGTGCAAATTAGATTGACCCAGAATGGCAAACACCTTGGAAAGCAAACAACACTGATTGGATTTTTCCCAAGGAGTGAAATTGTATTTGTGTCAATCAATTCTGTCACTCTTTCAGGCTTTTTTGCCTTCGGCACAACAAGGTGGTGTGTTGCCTTCGAAATGACGGAGGCGGGATGTGCCTGGACTTGCGCGGAGGGCCGGCATCACCTAATGAGAAAGAGAGAGCGGGGCTTGTCGTTTATTTATCTTCATTTGTTTATGTGTACGATCTAAATCTAATTGCATTTGCTTCTGGGAGTCTCGACGGATCCTTTCCTGGTTAAACACATTACACCACCATTAATAAATGATGAGCTGCACCCAACACGAGGAAATAATAAATCATGCTAACTAATACGCTATTACTTTGTTGACTAATTAAAGTAGGGAAAGTATTATGGAAAGCGGGAGCGAGCAAGAACGTACACGGCACGATCGTCATGCTGTGGTGCTGAGGATTCCGGTTCTCCAGCTAGACAGAGCGCCGAGGCTTCTGGGTCGACTTTCTATCCTCGGCAGAGAGTGACTGACAAGATCACTTGTGAGATGAGAAAGAGGCTTCTCAAAAAGCAGCAGTACAGGCCTGTGGAGGAGCTCGAGCTCGGGCAGAAGCTCTTGTTTTTATCGTTCCTCTGAGCTGCTGCAGTGACAGCCTGCCAGCCTCTCCGGAGACAAAGCTTCAAAGGGGCCGCCACCAGTGTCGATCCAACAGGATCGCTATAGCGAGCGGACACTGTAGGCCTCAGGGACAGAGCCGGATCTACACACTCAGCCTGGATCTAGAGGAGTGTGTGGTTACAAGTGTAATTTCAGGACACCCCTTATTACCAAGAGACATCATTGAAAGTTCATCGTGTTTTACGAAACACAACAATGTTTGCTGGAAAGGCTCCTACCAACGGCTTGGAAAAAACATGCAAATCAAGCAAGCTAGACAGTTTAGAACGTCTTCAATATAGCAACACAGCAGATACAATCAGCTCAGAATCCTCAAGAAGGGTAAATCATCCCCCTGACATCGCTGTCTCATTAATTCACACACTTTCTACCTATGCTTTACTAATAAGAGCAGCTCAAGCACTCAAACAGACCCCCGCACCCGAAGGCTTTTGAGGCACTCTCACAAAAAGACAGATCGGCGGGCTTGAAAAGACGATCCGTACGTTAGACGTTTTGACATGGCAGAGCTGGAAAGCAGAGACTGATATAAAGTGAAGGTTCCATCTGTTGTCTGAGATGCTTGATAAGATTGTACAGTAGTGACAGAGCAGTGAGGTGATCCAGATTGACTAGGCAAACAACAGGGTGATTTAATGATCAGGTAATCAATCTCCAGTGCGGATCTGCAGCCAAGGCAAAAAAAAAAAAAACACAAGCCTTTTTGCTGTTGCCATGGGCCCATTTTTCATCATTAAGAATACAGGCCAGTGCTGATGCATAACCCAGCAAAACCAGCCCTGCATTATCATTCACTCCTGACAATTACGCTCCTGTACTCGATTTTCCATACATACGCTTTAACAAACAAAAAAAATGAGAAAGTATTTCTGGGTTTTATCTCTATTTTATTTCTTTAGAAACCAACAGTAACAGCTGTAGGATTTATTTGGAAATCAATTCACTGATTTGTGTGTATATACAACTTATTGTATCTCACACCTTATGCACACCAAACCTTTTATTCACTTAGTTTTTTTTATTTATGTGAACTTTCACAGATGAACCGTTCAACGTAATCTCACATAACAAACATAAAAAAAACCTCCATCTTGGTCGATGGTTCCATTCCTAAAATGCAACATATTATGTTGTTTTTTTTTACCTGTCTACACAAACACAGACACAACCTGTCTGACATGTACCCGAGGAAGAACTGATAAACCAGTGCTGGGTGATTATGCTGTAGAAAATCTCGAGAAACAGTTAGAATTATGATTAGGTAAGTGATGTTTGAATAAGGGATAATGCAACCTATTTTATTTTTTTTTTTTACCTGTCCACTGGTAGCACTGTCGAGTAAAATAAACACACACAAACACAGACACAACCTGTCTGACATGTACCCGAGGAAGAACTGATAAAACGTGCTGGGAGATAATGCCAAAGAAAATCTCGAGAAACAGTAAGAATTATGATTAGGTTAGTGAGGTTTGAATAAGTGATAAGGTTAGGTTTAGGTCTAGATTAGGGTAAATTAAGTTACAATTTTCATTTTGTTGTTTTTTTCATTGATACAGTATCATTGGGTAAGACGAGGCAACTCTCAATTCGTGAGTGGTTTGTATTCATTTCATGATCATGTTTGCTCTGAACATAATCAGTCATTTTAAAAGATCTTAACAAACAACCGATGTGGATGTTTTTCACTATGAGACAGGGCTGAACTTGTTTGACCTACCATGGTTTTGTCTTGCATTGGAACAGTGACAATAATTTGACACAACAAAGTGTCATAAGACAAAAAAATAATATTTTTTAAAGATTTTCCTTTGTCCATCATTCCTTCCTTCATCCATCTCAGTTGGTTTTAGTTCAGGGGATTTTGGTGGCCACACATTTTTTTTGTACTATGTAATTTCATATGTGTCGACAATGCAGATACAAATAAAGATAAACACTGAATTAAAGGATGGCGTCCAAACATTTTACTTGTTCTGTGCATCATTATGAGGTAAGACTCATAATATTTCCGGTACTTTAAAGTTTCTGTTATTGGCCCAGTAGCTTTTAAAGCTTTAAAGAGAAAAAAACGGTATATTTATGTCAGTTTTGGATCATAAGCTTTTTTACATTCTGCATGTAACAGGTATGACCTTAGTATCAAAGACAATGACAGCATTAGTATCACATACTCAGAACAACAGGAGCCTGAATGACTTTGTTCGAAGGTTTCCATTTGCACAGATGATAAAGAGTAAGCACTGAACAGAAATCAAAATATAATCCAGAGGCGTATCGTTTGCTGCAGAAGAACCATCACTTTTTCTCTAAACTGAAAATCTAATACATATGCAGTGCTCTATGGATCTGATAATCAACTTACATGGCTGGTTTGCTATTTAATTGGATACAATATTTGACATTTTGACATTTTAATTATATCTCTGCTCGTTTTTTTTCTACTTACATGAGCAGATGAGGTGTTGTGGAATAATTTATCCTTTTGAAATGAAAGAAGGGGAGATGGGGAGTAGTGAGAGGGAGGATGATGTAATTTTCCTTATGTATTCGCCTCTGTATAGACGTGATGTAAGTAGCACTGCAAGCTAACAATAGACCAGCAAAGGCAAGCTAACAATAGATCTGGACTAAGAGCTTGAGCACCTTTGCTATCAAAAGATAGAATTTCACTTTCAGGAATGACCTTGAGTGCAGACACCATGACCAACGACATCTTCCTCATTCCTCAACTTTCAGAGCTTCACACACAAGTTAACAACTTTTATATAGTTTAGTAGATTATAGTAAAAGCCAAACTGAGCAAACAAGTTACAGTATCTGTAAATAAGATAATAACCCTTTGCTATCTAGATAGATAGATAGATAGATAGATAGATAGATAGATAGATAGATAGATAGATAGATAGATAGATAGATAGATAGATAGATAGATAGATACTTTATTTATCCCGAAGGAAATTTAGGCATATACATACACACCTCACACACAGTTCCCTCCTGCAGCCCTGTTTCACAAAATCCAAATAATATACAGCTCTGGAAAAATAAGAGACCTCTTAAAAATTATGAGTTTCTTTGATTTTACCAAATTGAAAACCTCTAGAATATAATTAAGAGGACGATGGATAATCACAAGCTATTAAACCAAGCTGAACTGCTTGTATTTTTGCACCAGGAGCAGCATAAAGTTATCCAAAAGCAGTGTGTAAGACTGGTGGAGGAGAACATGCCAAGATGCATGAAAACTGTGATTAAAAATAGGGTTATTCCACCCAATATTGATTTTTTAACTTTTAAAACTTTATGAATATGAACTTGTTTTTTTTTTTTGCATTATTTGAGGTCTGAAGGCTCTGCAGCTTTTTGTTATTTCAGCCAAATGAAAACATTTGTATTTAGAATTTGGGAGAAATGTTGTCCGTAGTTTATAGAAAAAAAAAACAATTCTCATTTTACTCAAAAATAGACCTATAAATAGCAAAATGACACAAACTAAAGTGTTCTCTTAATTTTTTTCCAGAGCTGTATATATCCGTTACAGTGTGCCTTATGTACGAAAATTGACCAGAAAATAGACGTTCATTAATGCACTTATCATCAACATTAACCGTGGTGAAAGTGCTTTTTCACAAGGGACTAAGTGTGTGCGGAACTTTTGTAAAACACTTAAGCTGTTCAGTGTTTTTCACTGCTACATAACACGTAGAGACAGACACCTGCAAACACGTTACAGTATCTACAGTAAATTAGATCATAACCCTTTGATCATGTACACATCTACACCTCGCACACACTTCCCTCCTGCAGCCCTGTTTCACAAAATCAAAATAATATGTATCCATTACCTTGGAAAGGTCACCCACTTCCAGGTAGAAGCAGATGATAAACACGTTCCAGGTGACCCAGAGCACCAGCCAGACCGCATACTAGGAAAGAGAAACATAACCCTGATTAGAATCAAGCGCAAGAACTCATGAGCCAACTGAACCTACTGGTGCATATGCATGATTAATTGGTTTGCGAAAGCATAAGTGGGATGTTTTCTCTGTAATTAATTATTTGATAATGTGTGCCTTAAACCCTCCTTCACAGGTCTGAGATGTGCCAGGAGACGGCTGCCGTTTTTCCCACTGTAGAGGCTGTGTAGGAGGGTGTGAGGGCGGCTTTCGCTCTGGCGCATGCAGTAAATCTCATCAAAAAACGACACGATATGAATCAACAACAATGAGTCAAATATCCATGTGAAATGATCAGCACAGCAAGAATACTAAGAAAAGAGGCAAAATAAAAACAGTGTTAAACACAACTACTACTGTCCTTGAGAAATGAGCCCAAACTATACAGTAAAAACCCTGAATGAATCCATTAACCTTTTTAAACCCAGCATTTCAGCAGTGAGTGATGCTTTCAGAGACTTTGGCAATGCACCCTTCACCTCATTTAAATTAGCCTCCAGAGGAGCAAGCTGGCCATCATAAAATAGATCAGGATATAGAACTGTTACTTTCTGTGTCATACAGAAATTGTTACAAAATTGTTATATTTTAAAAAGCTGCTAGTGGCTACCTAATTCCACCATTTCATTTTTTACCTACAGTACCAGTCAAAAGTTTGTACACACTAGGGGTGGGCGATATGGCTCTAAAATAATATCACGATATTTCAGGGTATTTTTGTGATAACGATATACTTGGTGATATAGGAAAACTAAAATAATTAATTAATTTCAGGAATATAGTATAATGGTATAACAGAATCACCATAATGTGGCAAAATAAATAATATAGCATAAAATAATATAATGCAGCAAAAAATATTGCAGAATATTTAGTGCATGCATATCATCGCTGTCCAATGAAAAACACTGATCACCAAAACAGAAAAAAACTTGTAAACTTTAGTGGAAGTCAATGAGTTTATTTCAGGTCATTTTGAAGAGTTTCTATTGGTTAAAAAATTTAATTGCATTAAGAAATTTTGGCACAGTGTAAGGGACAGTTTGTTTGTTCAAATTATGTAGTAAACTAAAAATTAACAAAAATGTAGATAAGTGTTTTTCATAGGACAGCGACGATATAAACTGCTAACTAAAACAATTATACAATAAATACACTTAACACTTCACAGTAAATAATAGACTACTTTTAAGACAGAACATCCCTATTATCACAATATGGATTTTTAATATCATGATATTTCTGTGTCACGATATATTAAATACGATATAATATTGCCCACCCCTAGTACACACCTTCTCATTAATGTAGTAAAAGAATAAAGAAGTGATCCAGACTATCAAAGAACACATAAGGAATCATGTAGTAAACCTAAATAAAAAGAAGCATTTAGGTGGTTCTTATCTTATTCATTAAATAATAATAAAAAAAACACTGACCTCAAAGTGTATTTAAACTTTTGACTGTTACTGTATACAGGGGTTGGACAATGAAACTGAAACAGCTGGTTTTAGGGCACAATAATTTATTGTCCTGACGGACAGTTCTGGTGGAAACAGGAGAATTGAAATGGGCATTGTGACTAAATAACAACTTATCTTATTAATCAATTGTGAGACATGTTTGCAATAAAAAAAACACAATTCACATATTTTCCATTCCTTCATAACAGACAAAAGAGGTTACACATATGTTGGCTGAGTACAAATTCTAAGAAAAACAGTACTGCGGAATAAGGTTATTGCAAAAAAAAAAAAAAAAATATATATATATATATATATATATATATATATATATATATATATATATATATATATATATATATATATAGTTTAGTTTTTGTGGCATTTCACAGATGTAAATCTATTAAACTGTGCTTAAATGCTGCTGCAATCTACATTAATCGTGGTGAAAGTACTTTTCTACGAGGGACTAGTGTGTGGAACTCCTGTGGAAAACTTCTGTGTTTTCTATTGCTTCATAACAGGCAGACGAAGTTGCACATACAGTGGCGTGAAAAAGTATTTGCCCCTTACAGATTTCTTTTGTTTTTGCATTTTCGTCATACTTATATTTTTTTCAGATTATCAAACAAATTAAATATCAGACAAAGGTAACCTGAGTAAATATAAAAAAAAAACACTTTTAAATGATGATTTCATTTATTAACCCTTAGAACCCTACAGATGGATTTTACATCCAAAATCGCACCTTGTGTTCTCAGCTTAATTACTTAGGAATCCCTTCAAACATTAACATAATCCAAATATGGTTAGAAAGGGTGGAACTTAGTTACATTTTTGTATATAGTTTTTTGTATATGGTCTTTGTGTGTCCTGATCAAAATACTGAAAGGCATAGGCTGCTCTGAGTGTCAGGTTTTTAGTAATCTACATGTATCCTAGAGGTGTGATTATCAAGAAAAATATATCCGCCTGTTGCTCTCCATGTATTTTGTCAAAGTAATAAACCATATAATAAACTATCATCAATATTCTGATGCTTTCATCTCATACACACTCTAGTCTTACCATTTTTGAAGATATATATTAGGTGTGAATACATTCAAAAGTCTATACATTCAAATATAAGTAAAAAAAAAGTCTGGAAAAGGTTACAAAGTTATTTCTAAGGCTTTGCGACTCCAGTGAACCACAGTGAGAGCTATTATTCACAAATGGAGAAAACATGGAACACTGGTGCACCTTCCCAGGAGTGGCCGGCTGACCAAATTGATTCCAAAAGGGCATGGACAACTCATCCAGGAGGTCCCAGAACAAAACAGAATGTGGAAACAGAATGAACCATTTCAGTTTCAGTTTAGAAACTTAGTGTTACACATGTTAAAAAAAGTTGTTTTTGCCCAGACAAACTTTTTAAAAATGTTTTTATACAATTTTGAATCTTGTTTAGTAGTTTACACGACAAGCAATTGCTTCGGACTGAGTAGCAAAAGAACATTGTTGTGAAAAACAGGGGTGGACTAAGAAGTTGTGTTGTTATCCTAAAGAATCAATTTCATACTGTGATAGACAACAGTAATAGAAATGTAAGCTCATGCACAACACTCCTGTGCCTCTTTCACCCTACGAAAATAGCGAAACACTAAATCAGCTCCTGCGAAACCCCTTTAGAACAGCTGTAGCGTGAATATGAAGGGTGCTATGAGACTTTATAGCGCTATAACAGGGATGACTAAGCTGGGAGTTTATAGAGGATGACCTTGGACGTGGGTTCAGGCAGGTAGCAGCAGTCTCAGGTGGAGGACGGTACTTGTTCATTTACAGATCACGCTGGGTGTGTAATATATGGATGCCGCTGAGTGCCTGAGGCTGGGTCATGGGTCAACGTGCCATGGTTCTCCCCCAACTAGAGAGCAGTTGACACACTGTAGCTGCAGCTTCCTGCGCACAGCCATATAATAAAGAGCCTCCCACATGTCTCTTGGTGGGAGGAGAGCTAGGCTGAGCCATTGACTTCAATTAGCCGAGCAATCCAGCACCATATCTTCCATATTCACACTGAGGAGCTCCAGAGGCAGCAGGTTCTGTATGTTTTTTTCTTTTTTTTCAGGCTGTCTGTTAAGGTTTGGCCTTTCTATCAGCCCTATCAGCAGCTCAGATCATTAGAGCATCCAGACTGATGCAGTGCACTGAGCCGTTCCTACCCTCTGGAAATCTGAGGAGCTGTCAGGACGCTAGATAGAGTGGATGGACCTCACTGGGCTCTTTGCCAGCCACTGGATCCCTCCATGCTGAATTAGAATAACAATTATACTGACATGCCAAAAGTCATGGGACACGACGAAGTAGCATTTTGCATGTTTCACTTCTAGCTAGGCACAGACAGTCACTATCATCACCGCCTATTGCGCTGTCCACTGTGGGTGGTAATGTCTTCTTTAATGTATTCCTGCTACATATGTGACTCTGTGGATCGAGGGATGCTATATGATATTCCATCTCTCTGGCATTACCTGGCATCTGGCCTTGATTAAAATCCAATCATTTATAACACCTTGCCAAGAGCACTCTGGCCATTGTTCAAACTCACTCACAAGACAACACCTCACACCTTATACTTAGACCCAGCAGTGTAGTTCAGTTTAAGTAGGAGTTTAGGTCTGTTCATAAATGTGAAAAATAGATAGATAATGCGAGACAATCAAATATACAAACTAAAAGCTTGACATGAAAGGTCTACCAGATTTGTATTTCCTTCAAGAAACCATTTTCTGTAATACTTTTCTTACTTTCTTAATCTCCACAGAGTTAAGAGGCATATCCCCCTGTTGTACATGAATGGGTATGCATGGACTTCAAACTTTCAGTGCCTGTGTTTCCTAAAAAATCTACACCTAGTTTACTCCATCAACAAGGCTGACAGCAAAAGTTGGGGAAATTGAACTATGCTTCACTGATCACCTCAGCACCCTGCTGTTACTGAATTATTCTCCACCACTCTATTGATTTACCACTGTTCTTCTACCATCATATTGTAAAGTTTACTTTAAAAGTGTACAGTTATATAAACGCAATAATAGCATAGTTAATAATGCATTTATTTTAATTTATCTGAGCACATTTAATTACCTTTATTCTTTAATAAACATTAAGTTAATGGAAAAAAACACTTTCTAAGAAAACAAATGCATTTAATGGACTTATCTTAAATATCTTAATTAAAAAGTATCTTGCTATACTTTCTAAGAGTTATAAACTACTACCACATTTACTTAGCTAAATTGATTTAATTCTAATTTGAATAGAGTTAAATCGATTGTAGGGGGATGGGGTGTGAGCGGCGGCGATTCGCTATCAAGGAAGGGGAACAATTGTTGTTAAGGTGACTGACTTAAATACCACCTAAATACTGCTGCAGGAAGTTTTTCAAAAGTTTCAAACGTTATTCTGTGATATCATAAAAAGGTGAGGTCATACTTAGAATGGTGTGATTGACAGCCCTGACTACAAAAGTTACTGCAGGACCTTTCTGTTTCTTACATGTAATAGCTGAGATGTAGTAGAACTTACTGATTACATCTGTTTTTGTGAAAATCTTTTACTTAAGAGACAAACCAGTACCAGCACAGTGGACAAATAATGCTCAATGAAGGCAGTCTGAGAGCTTTGATTTTGTTTAGAAGAAGGGGGAAGGTTGAGTCAATGAGAAGGATTTTCTGATTGTGACTCTTGTCTCTATTGCTCAGAGTCTGTTTGTGAATTTTAGAACATAAAATACAATTTCTAAATGTAATGTAAGATGTAAGTGTTAGTCCTGACTCTGTCAGTCTGCCTGCTCCGGACTCTAAACTGTTTACTACAGATTCCACTTTCCAGCATCCATCCACACCAGACTTTCCTTACTCTGACACTGATCACATGAGGCTACGGCGTTCCTGCTCTCCGAGCTACTAATTGGTTTCACCTGTCCTCCCTTGTATATATACCCCCTCTGTTTGCTCTGTTCTGTGTTAAGTATTGAATCTAGTTTTCCTAGCTCTTCTACGATTCATGCTAGTGTTTGTTTTGCCTATTTTCTACCAACGCTTTTTTGTTTGTTATCTTTGTTATTGTCACTTGCCTTGCACTTTCTATTGATTTCCTGTTGCCGAAATGTCCTCTTTTGCCTTCACCCTTGCCTTCTGGAATTACTGTGTATTACCCTGCTTTGTCTGACTACTATCTAGTATGTTGCTAACATTTACTGCTATTCTGTTACTGACCCTGCCTGTCCCTCTCTTGTAACTCTTGTAAGCTTAGCCCCTTTTGTAATGAACTCTGTCTATTTTATCAGCAAGTGTCTGTACTTGCTCTGGCCTGTGTGACAGTACGGGAATGGAAGTACAATGTCTACGTTTTGTACAGTCATTGGAACATATTTTACTACAATTTAGCAACTTAGTAACAATCTCCTGACATGCTTCTCTATTTTAACGTATCGTAATGTGCAGTTTTGCAGATTATTAAGATTTTCACTGATATCCATTGAAGAAGAATATGATTTGTCTGATACAGTACCTGAGGATTTCTGGAAAGGTTGTAAAACAAGAAAAAAAGAAAAAAAACTAAATTGATTTGGGCACTATATTTGTGGTGTAGACTAATGTGATGTGGAATAAAAATATGAAATGAACTCCAAACTCACCCCAGTCACGTATCGTGGTCTGAATTGCACCGTCCCAAAGAGACCCAGGATCACTGTGATGATGTGAATGAAGTTTGTGAGAATCGGCGCCCACTGGTAACCGAGGAAATCAAATATTTGCCGCTCCAAGATGCTAATCTGTAAGAGAAAGAGAAGACAATTAAACACACGTGAATTAACCCACCAGCAGGATGCAGAAAACATAGTTATAAAATCCTAGAGGGAGAAATCAACACTCTTGCCCCAGGCTTTTTATTGGAATGAACCCCGTGTATAGCTGCAGTCACATTGCATTTGCTCTGAGATTAGTTTAAGGGGCAGGTCTCGGAGAGGTGTGAGATGATGAATTTTCCGTTGTGTGCTGGAAGGCAGGGCGAGGCGGTGTGTCTGCAGGCCACACGCATGGCTTTTGCTCTGCACTCTGCAGTCTAACCCCATCACACACCTGCTTAATTGGGCCAGGATCTCTGGAGTCAATCCTGCCGCCCTCCCACAAGAGCACAGACAGTTGGGAAATTAAAGCTGGCAAGGCCGGTTTCCCTGCGCCGCATGCCGCAATCTCAGCGCCGGCTGATTGGGTATGACGCCGGCACCGATACAACAAGCAATGGCACTTCAAAGGCAGGGGAGGAGGAAGGGATCAGGCTTTATTCCCAGCGGAGCTGTACCGACCCAACCTCATACAGCTAATGCTAATGGCTCCCGAGGCCCCACCTGCGCTCCCCAGCCTGCTAGCACTTGAATTGATCTTGGATCTCAAAGCCCTTTGTGAAAATGAAACAGTGAACTCAGAGGAGCCGGACTGTTGACCAAGCCGGGTGATTAAATCGCGCCTTCCCTTTGAAATGGATGTAGAAGGAGAACAGCGCTAGAAAGACTTATCCATCAATATTGGCTGCATATTAAAAAAACAGCAGTGCTTTTATATTGCTATATTTTACACAATATTATAAATACATCATTCTTTGCTATATATTTTGACATATTGGTGAATTAATAAAGCGAGAACATTCAAGTTATATTAGATTATTTGAAACTCTTGATACTTATATGAACAATCATTTGGATCCATGGCATTTTCACATCTGGAACCCAGACCAAAGTCAGCACCAAGTTTCAGCACAGCAACAGATATTTTTTCCTCTGGTTTGTTTAAAGACTGAATTAACTTCCTGTAATTGGTCTGAATGTCTGAACCATCTAGAAAAGTATTTTTTTACACTGCAGATGAACCGGACCCCGCTTTAGTAGAACCAAACTCTGGTCTTTGGTCCGGACCGTGGTTCACTACCCCTTCCACAGACTGAAAAGTCTAAAATTCCAGACCAACAAGGCAGATGTGAAAGCCACCCTTAATCAAATCTTAGAAAAAAATGACAGTATGAAAACACACTGTCATATTAAACAAAAAAGCAATGGAAAGTTTACGTTTTATTTAGTCAGAACAGTGGAATCTAATGACAGAGAACAACACTGCTATCTAGTGGCTGGGATTTAAATACAACACAAAATGAACCACTATCTTCACACATAAACTATCAATAAAAATGTATATATGTCATTTTTGAAAATCAACACAGTGACTCAAAACATAATATTGCAATATTATGTTAATTGCAATTGGGTAGCAGAGAGCACACAGAATGCATCAGACTAACAAGATACACAGATGCAAGTTATTTTACTATCTACTTACATAGACATAACTGAATTACTTTTGCGTCAGCTTAATTTAGTAAATTTCAAATTTGATACCAGCAAAATGCATCTGCATATACTTGCGGTTTTAATATGTTCGAGATTTGTGCACATTATCTGAAGTAACAAACCATTAACCATTTACACTATCTATTTCACTTAATCTTCAACCTACACATCATCTGTGATCTTGCTCTTAACACAGAGCAGAAACAGTACCATTCATAGGAAATTTAAGATCTATAATCTGCAGAGCACCACTGAAAGTCGATGCAGAATACTGCTGCTTCCTCATAAACAATGATTTAGACTTTTCGGCCGCTGCATGGTGTGGTGTTTTGGTGTGCAGTGGCCTTTAGGTTTTTTTGACAGTAAAATGGCATGAGGCTCTTATGTCTGTGTTGCTATGAGACCAGCAAGCAGTAGAAGTGAAACATCAAGCTTAAAGCGAGGTGAGAATTTGCAGTTATAGGCTACGTTAGAGTAATTCCAGTGATTACAAGCCTTATTTTTGGAATAATTCCCGTAATCACTATTAGACTGTTTGGCAAAGGATTATTTTAATAAACTCTGTTTGCTATTACTTTATTTTTGTTTGCCAATTATGCTGTGGAGCCGCAAGGGAGAAAAAGGAAGAGCTGCATGTTGCTAAGGGTAGACTTTCTCTCCTGTCTGAAAAACAGTTTTTTTCTTTATCAATTACAGGAAGGAAGGAATTGCACTCTGCTTATTAGGGGTGCACCGACATTTCAGCCACTGTAATATATCGGCTGAAAATGGTCAAAAGTAGCACTTTCATTTTCAGCCAAAAAAAAAAAAAAACGTTGTAGTGAAGATTAAATAGGACAAAAAAAATGTCCAAGTCTAACACCTAATAAATGATATCAATGATTAAAACCAGATCTTTACTATGATTAAAGCCATTTCCTTTACTCTACAGCACCAATCAGTGCAAATGTGCTCATTTTCAGTAGCAAGCAGTTTATATATTATACCTGTAATCTGCAATCTCTGTTACTGATGAGTATTACATAGTAAATTTGTCCTTGCCCATTTGTCCTGTTTCACTACAATTCCCATAATCCTCTGCTTCATTTTATCTGTCGCTCTTATCTAGAGTGACTTACAAAGTTATTCCTATTACAGAGATGAGCCAATGTAGTCAATGAGTCTTTACCAAGGACTCCTGTGGTGTAGCACAGCACAGTCACCTAGGCCTGGAATTGAACCCCAGTCTTCTATGTAGTAGCTCACTGGCAGGCGGTGGTGTTATCCACTGCTCCACACCAATCACAACACAAACCACAAAACAATTTCATTAGCATTAGCCGCTAACTGCTTCAGCAGTGCTAGCCAGGGTTAGGAGCAGGCTACAGGCTGATAATACTCCACTCTGAACGGGGAAATAGAGGATAGCGGCTAATGCTAATGCTACCTTAGCTCTGGTGCTGGAGAACTAGACTGAAACTACTGTATAACTCTGTACTTCAGCTGAGTGGCTTAACTGCTTCTTACATCCTGACTGGTAGAATTCATACATGAAACACACTGGATTATAATGTGCACTGACCATTTTTGGAAAAATTAAAGTATTTTAAGTGCGCCTTATAGTGTGAAAAATACGGTAACTACACTAGAACTACCAAAATATCTTGCAACTGCTGAATATATATATATATATATATATATATATATATATATATATCTTGGATTTATTATATCAGCTGGTGCATACTATTCTACTGTATTTGCTTAAATATACTGTATAATGATTAAATATGCTATATCAACAAGTGTACATTGTATTCTCTAATAAAATAGTCATATCTTTCATAATACAATGATGTAATAAACTGAAAATAGAAACCTTTTCATTTTACCTAGCTATATATATATATATATATATATTGTGGTAGGCCCCTGGGGTAAGGGGCGTGACCACTGTGACCCGGAAGGAGGAAGCTCACAGAGATACACAGACACGGGGAGTAAATGAACTCAAATCATACCTTTTATTTTAAATGCCCTCCACCACACCCAAAAACAACTCAAAACATAACTCAGCCCAATGGGGCTCTAGAGTCTGTAGAATTACTTAGTTTTACTTTAAAGGCTAAATACGAGTCCGTGCAGCCTCAGCCCTCAGCTCCCCAGTCAAAGTCCTCCCAAATGATGGCGGAGGCTGAGTATATATGCCTGTCTCAACTGGCGGCTCAATCAGCCCTCATGCGGGCCAGCTGAGACAGGCATGGCTTTGCGCTCTGGCGTGGGGCGGACCCACAACTCCCCCGCCTCCTCACGCCACAATATATATACATATAAAAACATTATTAAAACAAGACTCCGAGATATTGTTGCATGAAATAAATGAAATGAAAGCCCAGGTAAGCTCATATCATGACACTGGCTGCTGTTTACCTGAATATGTGCTTGGAATAGCTGCACGGTGGTTTCAATGTCAAACGCGGTGAGTCACATTGAGACGTTAATACATCTGCACTCACCCGGCCAGGAAAACAAGTCCACAGATAACCTTTAGGTTACCCAACAACACTTCACGCCAGAAATTTGTCATCAGCCTGTGCTGTAGGTTCTATTAATCAGTGGGTCCTGTCTGGGGTCCTGTGCTGACCAGCTGCTGACCTCCCCAGTGGGACATGTCTTCTGTTGTCTGGACGTCTCCTTTGTGCCGCTGCTAGCGTACATCTGGCAGGCGCTTACGTCCCGACACACACACACACACACACACACACACACACACACATATACACACATACCCTTCATCCTCCATCATAATAAACACCGCTCTGCTGACACCGTGCACCACCGGCATGCCTCACACAGGCAAAGTGATTAAGAAGAATGCAGTTAATTAAGACGTTTTCTCACTCCGGCTGCGCAGCGTAGAGGAAGGCCGCAGTTTTCCGCACTTCGCCGCGCTCCCTCTCTCCACTTCGTGGTGCTTTCTCCCTTGTTCACGGTACTGGTGTAATGTTTTGTCTAACCTTGCAGCAGTAGCAGCAATCAGTGACGCAGAAAAGTCCTCTGTTGCAGGCCTGGCTGACTCTTCATTGTGTTTGCAGAGCGTTTCTTCCTTCTCTTGGCTCACCTGAATCCCGCTCTTTCTTTCTGCTCATCTTGGCTTCTTTCCACGTTCCCTCACTAATCATTTTGTAAAGCAGAAGGCTTAAAAGATGACTGATGTTTTACCATCTGTTTCCTTAACAGATTCTTCCCGCTCTCAAAAAAAAATAAAAAATAAAAAAACAGCGCGAGCCCAAGAGCACCGACAAAGCCAGACACTTCACAGCGCTGAGAAACCTCTATCGGTGTGACACGTGCACGTCCATTAGACCAAACCCTCAGAGGTATTGTTAGGTGTTTTTTAATGCAGCAGCACAAAAAGAAACATCAAAACATGTTAATTAGCTCAGTTCAGCATTTACAGATGCCTGATGAAAATGGCTAAATAACACCAGCTCTGCAAAAAGCGGACGGACTGAGAAAGCACCAATTAAAGGAATAAAAATATTTTCTCTTCATTAAAAGAGACTAGTAATATTACATCCAGCATTTGTTGCAAGTAATATGTACAACAAATTTAAAAATAATAATAATAAATAAATAAATAAACCCATATATACAATATGAGTCAGTTTCCCAAGCTTATGCTTTTGTACTACAACATTCTGAATGGAGATTTTCCAAAAAAAGTCAAAAATATTCTATGATTAGGTCTGGATTTAATCCATGTCCAGGAAACTGACTTCATATATCTGTACGCCAATATATATATCAAGGGAACTAACTGGGAGTTTGTCTTTCTTTGCCTCCCTGCAAAAGAAAAAGTCTTTGCTGTCCTGGTAAAGCCTTACAATAAATGTTAGTTAACCACTGCTGTGAGGATTTGACTGCATTCAACCAAAGGAGCATTAGTGAGATCACATACTCATTTTGGATGATTCATTTTGGATCACAAATGCCTCAAAGGCATCTCAAAGGTACTACAAGGAGCTCCCCCACTCTAGAAACATGTCAGAGAGGAGGAAAAGTAAAGACTTTTTTACACCACTAACTGGATACCCCTCTAAAGAGTACATTACTCAGCCCAGTATCAGAACAAAGCAAACCTAGCAAACATCATTTAACCAAGCATAACCTCCCAGCCAACTACGTAGATCACGTTTTACCACCATTTTTAAAACTGAACAAAAGCAACAGTTAGAAAGCTTAAGGAATCACATCCAAAGTGATGTTGTTCAGTACCAGACAAGCAACCCTTTCACAGATTCACAGATTCTCACTGCTGGGGCTTGTGTTTTACAGCATTTAAAATGTGGCTGATTACAAAACAAAAATACAATTTTTTCTCAAAATACAATGCAAAACATTACAGAAGCCATGCACAATGAGGCATTATCAAGCTTGTTTAGAAAGATAAATATGGCATCCTCCCCCATCCTTGGTATTGGTATTGACAACCTACCGATCGTCCTGAAAGACAATAAACAATTGATACTGCCCCAACCAAAATCATTGATCAGTCCATCTTTATTCTCACTCTTTTAACACTCAACTAGTAAAAATATCCTGTTTAAGCATACACAAGAAATAAATGTCTATTTTTGTAAAAATGTGTTCCTTGGAGATAAATAAACATAAATCTAGTGGCAGTCTAGTGTGTACAGTATATTATGGCTCACATATTTATGATGCAGCACCAGTGCAAGAATTAAGAGAAACGGTTTGTCTGAGAGACGGTGTGTTTTAGTTGGAGATGAGACATAGCCCCCTCATCACTAATGTGGCCCCTGAGGCCCTGTTTATCTACGCTGATGTAACAGCTTTGTGGTGCAGCTGCGCTGAAAGTAACAGATTTATCAGGTAATTATGTATACATGAGTAATTAGATGAATAAATATGAGAGCCAAATCTGTTACTGGGCAGAACAGAGGTGACAGCTTTAACCCGAAAAAAAAAAAAAAAAAAAACGGGGGGTGGGTGTGGAACACTGCAAGCATTGCAAAACATGTTTCACTTACAACCACATTAATGTGACCTCAAACACAAAGTACCAATTTGTAGATACACAATTATGCCCACTAATATTAGATTTACATTTTTGTACTAATATCTTAATTTATTAATTTTTTCCTTCTTTGTCCCTGCTAGTTTTAATAAGATCTTGAGACCTGACCTGGACACAAATCAGACTCAAAACTGACGTGCACTTAGAGACTAGACTCGAACACAGAGGCAAGAAACTTTGACTCAGACAGACGCCGAGAAAGACTCTTTCACTCAGACTTGCACACAGATCCTAGACACCTTTACTGAGACTCACAGCCAAAGACTCGACTCACACTTAGACATAAGAAGTTTTGACTCAGACTCACACCCAAAGACTAGATTCACACTCAGAGGCAAGAACTTTAACTCAATTTCACACCCAGAGAATAGACCCACACTCAGAGGCAAGGAACTTTGACTCAGAGAGACACCTAGAGACAAGACTTGCAATCAGAGAATAGGCAAAAAATATTATCTCAGACAGACACTCAGAGACATGATACTTTAAATTTGACTTGCACTCAGAGACAAGACACCCAGAGACTGACAGAGACCTACACCCAGAGACTGGACTCGCACCCATAGGCAAGAAACTTTGCCTTAGACTGACACCCAGAAACTACAAACTTTGACCCAGACTGACACCCAGAGACTAGACTCACACCCAGAGGCAAGAAACATTGACTCAGACAGACACCCACAGACTAGAAACTTTGATTTAGACTTACACCCAGAGACTAGACACTATGACAGAGACCCACACCCAGAGACTGGATTCACATCCAGAGGCAAATAAACTTTGCCTCAGACGGATACCTAAAAACTAGAAACTTTGACCCCCAGAGACTAGACTCGTACCCAGAGGCATGACACATGAACTCAGACAGACACCCAGAGACTAAACACTTTCACAGTGACCCATTCACTGGACTCACATCCAGAGGCAAATAAACTTTGCCTCAGACGGATACCTAAAAACTAGAAACTTTGACTCAGAATTGAACCCAGAGACTAGACACTTCAACTGAGACATACACCAGGGACTGGTCTCACACCCAGAAGCAAGAAACATTAACTTAGACAGACACCCAAATACTAGACTCTTTGACAGAGACCTACCCCCAGAGACTGGACTCGCACCCGGAGACAAGAAACCTTGCTTCAGACGGCCACCCAGAGGCAAGAAACATTGACTCAAACAGGCACCCAGAGACCAGAAACTTTTATTCAAACTCTCACTGACACTTTAGAAGATTAGAAACTGACTTACCCACGAGTGTCTTAAAACTCTGTCTCAGACTTGCACCTACAGACCAGAAATTTTGCCCCAGTCGCACACCTGCATACCCAGACTCACACCCAGAGACTAGAAAACTACAGTTAGACTTGCACTCAGACATTTAAGACTTCATTCACACCCCAGAGTCTCGAGACTTGCTTCGGAATCACACCCCTAACTTGAGACTTATTTTGGACACAGATATTAGAGACTTAAATCTTGATCTTTTCTCACACCAAAAGATTTAAAACTCAACTTAAGACTTGTACCCAGCAACCGGCATCACACTCCAGAGACATGAGACTTGACTAGGACTCAGTAGTAGCTTGAGATTCAACTCACAACCCTGGAACTCTATACTCGTCTTAGAAGTAAGGCTTGGGGCTTTACTTACACCCTATAGAACCAAAACACGACTCAGATCCACACCCCAGGAACTGGAGACTTGACACAGTACTCTTTTTTAACACTTCTGAAGCCTGAGACTTACTCACCGTTACTCACCCATGCATGAATACATGTGCAAATCTCTCGTACTTATGAGCACAAATGTGATATTGATTTGAACGTTCAACTCGTTGCAATCGTTTCAATGAGCTACGCAAGAGAAATAATTAATAGAGAATAACAGCATGCTTTATTAGTGTCTGTGATAACAGCAATTTCAAAGAGGTCAAAGTGTGTTTCATCCCTCTGCAATAATTACACAGCTTTTAGGTTAGAATAATTGAACTGTGCTGTATGGATATCCGCAGTACAAAGTACCAACAAACACAGTTTAGTAAAGTGGGTGGCCAGGAGACGTACAGCTGGTGAGTATAACAGCTGAAAGGCCACAGGAGAAATTATTAAACGTTCTAATACAATTATATTTAGGGAGCTGTGTAAACAAACCGGTTTAGTCATTACATTTTCCATTCTTTTATGCTTTTCTGATTATTGCTTGGCTGAGAGAACTCAGCATCTCATTACTGGAGCTCCAGCACGTAGCACCGTAGTTGATTTCGGTGAAGTGCGCACTCCAGTTTTCAGTCTCTGATTGAGATGAAAGTTTATTCTCTCTGTGATAAAGCTAAGGATCTCTCTTTCTCTTTCTCTCTCTGTCTTTGTCTGTCTGTCTCTCTCTCCCCATTCGTATATTTATTTTGGTGTGTGGAGACACGAGCTGCCTCTAATCAGTGAGACAAAAGCCAATCAATCAGCTGTGTCAGGCTGAATAGAGAGCATGCACCATGCTGCATTTAAAAGAGCCAGAGCTAGCGGTAGCGTAGCCCTCTCTGCCACCGCACAGCAACACAGCATTAGATACACAATGAACACAGCCTAATGAGGGACAGGAGAATGGGGTAGAGATACAGAGAGAGTGAGTGAGTGAGTGAGCAGAAGAGAGAGAGAGAGAGAGAGGCTGCATCTTGGCTTGCTTCCACTGTCCATCAGTAATCCAACTCCATGCTGCTCCTGCCAACCATCTAAATGGTGCTCTACAAAGACGAGAGAGCAACAGCAAACAAACCCCAAAAGGCACTAAATGGTCAGTGCAATTAAAATGCATCATCCTGTTTCATCCTGACTAATAAAACACAGCACAGAGATCTTTGTTTTGGGGTCATTTACAAAAGTAAGAGCGCACTGCTGTGCCAAAAAGCGAAAAAGAAAAAGAGGAAAGAAAACCGGCTCAAATTCTGGAATAAATCTGGCCTGAAACATGAGCAATATGCTGCTCTATATCATAGTAAATCAAACCGAGGCAGATCGACTGATAACAATAGAGGCGACATTAACATAAGAATGCCGAACAGACTGGCTATTCAGCAGCGCACGTGTGGGAGTTGCCATTATGTTGACTGTGTGGAAGTATCTCCCACTTCTCAAGGACAACCTTAAATTAAACCTCAAATAGAATGTTGCATATTAGTAAACTGAGGGCTGTAGTAAAAGGATACAGCGTAGAAAAAGAAAGAAAAAAAAGCTCAATATAACTGGATAAGTCTGTCTGCCAACCGTCTGGGCATGATCCTGATGATATAACAAGAATTACTGATTGACGTCCCGCTGTCCAAGACCGCCAGTTGGATATACCACTCAAGTTGAACTAAATAAAGCCGTGTTATTTAGGAGAAATCAGTCAAATAAGCTCTACATGTTATACAGATGGTAGGGACAAATGGGCTAAGCGCTGCCACTATGATCGGGAGATTGCGAGGTCTTGCTCTTTTTGGATGATGTCTATCAGCACAAGGCATCTGTGAGCTTATGTATTGAATCCGAGTCGCTGCGCTTTCCTCTGAAGCGAGCTGTGATGCTATTTGCCAATGCTGCATCAGCAGCAGTTAAAAAAAAGCGGAGTGGCATAAAGTTATCCAAAAGCAGTGTGTAAGACTGGTGGAGAACATGCCAAGATGCATAAAAAACAGGGTTATTCCACCAAATATTGATTTTTGAACTCTAAATAAATATGAACTTGTTTTCGCTGCATTATTTAAGGTCTGAAAGCTCTGCATCTTTTTTGTTATTTCAGCCATTTCTCATTTTCTGCAAACAAATGCTGTAAATGACAATATTTTTTTATTTGGAATTTGGGAGAAATGTTGTCCGTAGTTCATTTTACTTAAATATCTACCTATAAACAGCAGAATCAGAAAAACTGATTCATAAACCAAAGTGGTCTTTTTTCAGAGCTGTATGAAGCTCTCACAGGAGCCAGTGTCAGTCAGTATCAATGTCAGGATAGATATCAAAAAAAGAAAAAGTAATATCCTGCTATCTCTTCTAGAGAGCTACAAAAATGACACAACGTTCACTACTGCCTCTCCTCACTGCCTCTCCTCACTGCCTCTCCTCAGTGGGCTCATGTTGTGGCTAACTCTTGGCAGTCTGCAAGCCGCCAAAAAAAACATCTCAAGCACAAAGGCTTTGTTTGTCTGGCTTGTACTGGATGTCCTTTGACTATTGTGTCTCTTTCCATCAAACACTTGCGAGCCCTGAACGAGCCAGCCATTCCCTGACAGTGCACGACATTGTCTCACGCAGGCTGTTTCTGAGAGGTCTTGATGGGAGGCAATAACCACAGCAAGAATATTTTTTGATTTTTTTGTTTTTTCTACGAGTCGAATTGTTTCACGATTAATGTGGAAAAAACGAGGCTATTACCCAATTTAGATTTAGTAAGAATGAGGTGGAGCGCGGAATGCTCTTTCCCGCCGCCACAACACTAAAAGGGAAGGCAACATTCATGCAAGATTTATGCATCAATATGAATATGTAGATTTCTGGAAGACACTTTACTTGGAGAATAAACAATCTGAGGGCTGCTCACAAGCCAATTCTCAGCTACAGCGGCACTAGTAAATAATGAAACGCGTTCAAACACTCAAAGGCACAGCTATCTTTAGCTCGTCGACCATGCACAGTTTTATGATGGGCTGAACTGCGCTTTGGCTTGATATTACGTGTGAAATGTTGTTTAGCATGCACGTTATATAATATTTACAAGATGTGCACATTAAAACGCACAGAGAACACATCATCACACATAAAAAAAGGAACGATCCAGAATCCGGGAGCAAAAACAGTTGATCAGAGGAATAAAATCACAAGGAGCGATTTTGTACAAAAGGCGCGGAAGAATCTTGCGAGGAGGATGAAAGAGAGGAAATCAAGCCAGAGCGATGAAAGACTAGAAAGGTGTAGGCAGTTTAGATCCGCTGGGATCCTTCACTGCAGACTGCCATGACAGGCATCCAGGGCTTTGAGATATGCACATAATAATACAGCTCCTTTGTTCCCCGCTAGCTGAAGATGCAGCGCTCCTCTCCAGCGGAACACAAGGAGATCGAAAGCCAACGCGGTTCCACTAGCAGCCCAAAAAGGAGCCGATCCGAGAGGAGCGCGTTTATGCATCGATCAGTCTTCCTCTGATGATTTTTCAGGGTCTTTTCTGAGGCATTTTACACACCTTGCTGGAGCCATTAAAGCACTGGTGTACATGAGAAATACAAGTGTCACACTCGATGGAGAGGTTTTTCACACCTTCATCTTTTTTTGTTTCTTCCCGACGCCTCAAGCCCACGTAACAAGTCTTATTTGTCACTTCAGGTTTCAGCTTGACTCAATAAGTCTGCTTTAGACTCAAATTATAGGACCATTTGGAGGTGTGAGAAAAGCAGCGTAAGAAAACATTAGACTGAAATAAATACAGTCATTTCTGAAAAGGTATACTGTAAGTGCTTAACTTACGCTAGGAGAGATATTGTAGTCTTTACTGTAGACTAGGGGCTCTTTTGTACACCCTGCAAAAGGTGTGTCGAGATACTCATTGCTATCTTACACCCCAGCAACAGTCACACAATTTTCACACCTTGCGCCTGTGTCTTTAAATAGCGTCGGAGCTTTCGAATATATCTACATATATCTACACCGATTGGCATGGTGGTCTGGAAGTGAGGTGTGTTCAGGTAAAATTCTGGCGTATTGCTATCTTAGCAGCGGAAAACACCGGGGAGCCACTGACTTAACCCTTCTGTTGTTGTCTTGGGGGTCAAAAGTGACCTGCTACCATGTTTAGCTGTAGAAAAAATACCTTAAACTATCTTTTTCCAACTTGAAGTTTTACGTTTTTTTTCTTAAAGCAACCCCATCATTAGAAACAGTGATACTTTGTTTGTGTTTATGTTTCCATGTGGGCTGTTCACCATTAGAGTACAAAGATTGCCTTATGGGTAATTTCTCTCTAAACTGTCTCTAATACACACAGCAGCAAACATCATAAGAATGACTACAGGGCCAACAGTGTATTCAGCTGCCCGTTTCATCCCATCCACCTTTCTCCTGTTCATCACACCAGCCATCCAAAAATCATCCTGAAGAATACACATTTGGAGGATTTTAAATTCAATAAGGCTGCTTTATTTTGGGGCTTTGGTAGGACAAGGAGAGTAAACAGAATGTTAAGATTGCACAAGGGTTAAACAGCCAAGACAACAGTCAACCTTCAGAGGTTTATTGCCGTCTTGGCAGAAGTCTGAGAACACCTGACTCTTAAAGGTAGTGGCAAGTGACACACTGATTGGATACATTTACATTATGCCCAAAATACACACATGGTTAACTAAAAGAATTAGTACATAACTTCGGTGCGTTTCTGTTTAACTTTACATATACACTGGCATGCCAATGTCATGAAAAAGAAACTAGTGTATATTTGACTTTATATATATGTTGGGTCTTTGTATATATGTTGGGTCTAACAATGGTTATATTCAATATATTGAACAAATATACATTTCTGCTGATACTGATGGGATTAAGGCATCCAAGTTAATCTTTTAAAAGGTGAATTCTTAATGTTTTATGGTTGAAGACTGCAATTTTTTACCAAAATTATTTTATTCTTTTGTCAAGCTTCTATGTGAGAGCATGATTGTGATCTTTGGTTCATGCCTTGAATAATCTAAACACCTGCAAATCTCATATTATATATGCTTGGCCAGGGTGATTACAGCACAAAATGAATCCCAATAGATCTCTTTGACTTGCTGAAAGGTTTGTTTGCATTTGCAACCTTCTGTGATTTCAGCATCAGTGCCCGTAATTAATATCATTAATATCTTTTCTATTTCTGAATCACTGCATCCACTGAGAAACTGCCAACATTTTGTAATAAAAGAAGTGAATAATCACACACTTTACCAAGTCATTTTAGTAGTTTTCTTCACACTGAGGAGCACGTCGCTTTTCATCGTGAAAATCCTAAACACGTTTCGACAGTAATCTTTGGTGTTTAACCAGAGAGAAAGAAATCATTCAGAACTCTTTAAACATGCTGAGCAAATAATATGCACTTCTGCAGCGTCGACTTCGTTCCCATGTTCCGCTAAGGACACCTTGTAAGCGAAAGTGACAAATTCCATGCACTCGTTTGAAGACTAAGCCTCAAGGAGACGGCTTAAGAAAAACAGACAACTTCGCACCACGCACAATAGGCCAGTAAAGTGAGGGAAGGAAACACTGGCATGTATCTGTGGCCAATGAGAGCCTCTTTAAAATGCATGAGGTCATTTACATCTCCAGCGATGTCGTAGCGATTTCACGGCAGCTCGAGCTGCGGCGCAAAACGGCGGACAGGCCTCTGCTCTGCACCGCGGATGACACATGTCCGACATTCGGAGCTGAATTCGGTCGCCCAAAGTGATGTGATGGAGACAATGATGTGCTTAAGCACAAGGTTTTTATTCCGCAGAGAGAGTCTGCAGCTGCTGTCAGAACATACAGCTAAGCATGAAAAATGCTGTTCATTATCTACTAGGCACAGCGGGCCTTTTTGTTCCTCTGCCCGTCTGCTCTTTGACCTGTTTCTAGAGCAAAGCTTCGGCGAGACCAATGGAAAATGCCTTTGTCTATGTTAACACACACCATACACCACAAATATTAACCATATGCTTGAAGTAAAACAAGTGGAGAGATATAAAATATAGCGGTAGCTCTGCAGCCCAGAAGGTTGTAGAATCCAAGTGCAGAGCAGTAGATCTCAAAGCAGGTAAACCCAAGAAAAAGGGAAATAATAATAATAGTAATAATAATAAAAATAATAATAATAATATATAATCGTTAATATATGTATTAATAGGATATATAATATTATTTAATAATATTATATGTATATATATATATATATATATATATATATATATATATATATATATATATATATATATATATATATATGATTATATATATAAGTCCTTATTAAACCCCGCTCCACACGGGGATTGAACCCAGGCTGTCGTGGTCACAGCCCAGGGCTCTAACCGCTACACCAGCGAGCGGATTGGTATGCGGCCGCTTTAATCGCCCTTTAAAGAGCCTCCGCCGAAAGGGCCAAAGCAACGAAAACGGGCGGAGAGTGAAAACGGGTGGAAAACAAACCTCACGCCGAGCGTGAGTGAAAGTGAGGGGGAGAAAACGTAAATAAAGATCGCCGAGGAAGTGCGTCTACCTGTTATAAAACGAGGTGAAGGAGTAACTGAACAAAAGGGGCTTCCAAAGAAAACAAAACTGAACTGAGGTGCTTGTGGATTTAAACGCTGCTCCACCAGAGAGGGGAGGAACAGCACGGGAGAGAAAAGGTAAACAACCGCGTACCTCGCAGTGAGAGACACACACAGACACAGACACAGAGACTCGAGAGGGGCGGCAGAACAGAGCACACCGCTCTGCTCCACCAAACTAGAGACAGGGAGATGGCGGCTGTGGAGCTCACTGCTCTACTCAGCTACACCAAACTCGAAAGGAAAAAGGGATAGAGATAAAGAGCCGGGGCTCGCTCGGAAAACCGGCATAGATTCGCTCTCACGAGCTTCAAAGATCCAGCGCCCTCCGTTGCCCTGGAGGATGCCTTGGTCGGCCACCAACCCTTACAATTAGATTAAACCGATTAAAATTGATTATTAAAATTGCTGGCAACTAATGTACAAATTTGTGTAAAAACTAATAATCTATTAGTTAATTCTGTTTTTCTGTCACTCAGTGTTCCTAGAGCTGCTAGAGTAGTTAAACAAGATGTCTCATTCTTAATAAATTTATATCTCAATCACACTTGTTTAGCAAACAAGTTAGCATTAGCACCTTCCCACTGCCAGTTTTTACTCAGGCTGCAACAAATGATTATTTTAGTAGTTGACTAATCTGCCAATTATTTTTCAGATTAATCGATTAGTCAGCGATTATTTTTGCCATGCTCTCCCTCTCTGCTTGCTGTGAGTACGACTTCTGTTTCTAGCTTTCACTGTTGGTTCAAAACGATAGAAACAGCTGAACGTGGGATTTAAATGCTCTTCAAATGTCCGGAACATTGTCCTTTGAATGTGGAAGGTGCTGATATTTCATGAGGAAATCTGTTATGATTTGGTACTTTTGGAAAAGCAGGTCATTTTTTCCCCAATAATTTGTGTAGTGTTGACAACTTGTGGAGTCAACAATTTTTTTTAGGTACAGATCCCTCTATCAGACAAAGTCTCTTAGCTAATCCTGCTGTGTACTAGAGAGAGGGTTGATGAGTGAAAGGTGGTGCCAGGCAGGTGGTTCTATGCAGGTTTTCTTATATATCACAGTGAGGGAGCCATCCAAATGGATCATAGAAGCACATGATTCCTGACACCAAGCTCTTTGAACTGACTCACAGAAAAAGCATGGCTGGAGTTTATACAGTCAGGCAAGATCCAAGTAGCATGCAAAATGAGTACCCCCTTTAAAACAGTTTTTTTTCTGTCATGTATTGCATTGTAGTGCATTATTAAATTCATAATTCATGTGGTGCTTAAAGTTTGTTTCTTTATCAATAGGCTACACTGGAGTCACATACTTTCCTCAAAATGAGTTAAGCTGTAATCTGCACATAGTTGCTAATGTAGTTTCCCAAAATATGAAACCCACTGCTTTCTAAAGCCCTAGACTAAAATACATCTCACAGCAAAAAGAAAAAAATATGGTCATTTAGGTATGCAGATTAGATATACAGCTTTGGGCGGAAATAAGGAGAGAGATTTTGCTCTGAACCTAAATTGGAACCTCATTAGTTATATAACCCGAAAGATCTCCTAAGGCCAATCAGACTGGCTCGCCACACAGAGATTCTGATGGACCCAAAGGTCTCGACTGTCTATGCCTCCAGGAGTGGGAGGGCACCAAGTGAATAAAATTCATCAAGATATGTCTTTGTGTTAATGAAGATAATTCATTTCACTATTCGTTTGCAGACCGAAATGAAAAAAAAAAAAAAAAAAAAAAAAAAAAAACTTGCCTGGGGGCCTAAATGATGATCTGGCCCATTCTGGGAATAGGACCAGTGCTAAGCTTAAATGTCACTTGACTGAGAGGGATGGAAGCTGCCAACATGCGGAGAGTGCCCACTGTGAGAAGTGCCACAATCATTTTGCTAATAAATCTGTATAAGACGTGCTTAGGGAGGTTAACAAGACTGCAGACCATAAGGCACAGACTGTACGGTGCTATCTGCTCTACTGTAAATGAGCTTTCTGCAAGTCTCCCTCCATCAACACAGAAATTTATCACTACAACTAACTGCCAGGGCATTTCATAAAATCAGTCTTCAGTAAAATAATCTCTAGAAATGATACACACTTTTCCTAAAGGGAATCCTGAATGGTAAGACCTAAACAACCAAGTTTAAGATTTTTTAAAATACTATTTAACTATGGTTTCAAAACCATATGGAAATGTTTCATTTCCTTACTAAATTTGCTGGCTGTTGTGCTCATTTTCTTAAGCTCGATTTATACTTCTGCATCAAAAAATACCGTGTAGCTCAATGTGCACCTCCCAGAAATGTAACTATGCATCGTGCAACGCAGATAACAGCAGCTATGATTGGTCCACAGGGCCTCATGTTCCCGCCCACACATTCCCGCCTTTGCAGATAGAACTGCACAGTGACGCAGAGCCGCCGTGTAGCACACACTTGCTGATTATGCATAGGCTACGGCCAGGGTTCATACACGTTTTAACCAATAAATTTCAATGACTTTTTCATGACTTATCCAGTGTTATCAAGGCAATCTTATGACCATAAGATTTTTAAAACATCAGTGCAGACATGGACAACAAAACCAAAAAATCAAGTAAAACAATAATTGAAATTGATTATAATAGGCTTAAAATGATCAGTCAGATCCTGAGAGCTTCACTGTTTAGGGCTAAATTACTGAATTAACTCTGAGCTGACGTATTTGTTAGCTCAAAATATACGATTTTGTCCGTCGATAAACTGAAACACAAAGATTTGTAGATTAAAATTTTAAAAGACTTTTCCAAAACTTATCCAGGCCTGAAAATTGCTATTTTAATTTTTTTTGACTTTTTTTTTAAGGTTTTTTTATGACAAACTCTGTACAGCGTAGGTTTGATGCAGAACTATAAATTAGCCTTTGGTCTAAAAAGTGAGAATGCTAATATAGGCAGAGTGATGTCACTTCTGATGGATCATAATCTCCTATAGACTCTTAAAAGCTAGTCATGCCCTTATTTAAAACACAAATGAGTGGCACAGCTGGGGCAGAGAAAGTATGGATGTGTTGTAATAACAATGCTATTACAACAGATAACAGACCTTTATAATGAGCAAATATGGGGCTCACACAGCCACTTACTGAAAAACATATCTACATGCATCTTTGGAAATACTGTAAGTGCAGCTTACATCACAGCAAGTTCTCTGCATGGTGCCAAAAGGACTAGTGTTTAGCAGTAAACTCAAAAGCAAACGCTTCAGTTGTCTCAGTGAGCATGGTAGGTATTTTTCGTGGTTAAATAATGCATTGAAAGATAAAAATTAAACTTAAAACATGTTTCTTTTAGTGGAATCCCCCTGTAAAAGTTTGATTACAAAATTTATTAGCAAAGCAATTAAAAAACTCTAATAAATGCATGTCTTACAGTGAAGTACAGTGAAGTACAGTGAAGGCACAGTTGCTGGAATAAAGCTGAAAGCTGCAATGTTAGCACACGACTTGCTGCTTCTAAGTTTTGTAAAAAGGGTAAAGTTCAGCAGAATGAATAGTGTATAATAAGAGCATTGCCAGTGACCCCAGCCCACGAACATTGGAGAGTGTGAGCACTTGCTCATTTCTTTTCTGTACAGCACTCGATCTGTCCAAATGCGCAAAACACACTACCCTAATTTGTAGCATGTAGGTGTTAACACCAGCGATCTTATATTGGTAATAAAAAAAACATAGGAAAAACAACGCTGCTTGTGGGGAATTGGCGAGTCGATGCTGTAACTTGTAGATGATCATTAGCTTAGCTGTCGTACTGCGCTCGGTAACCTCACCACTTCCTCACTTCTCTCTAGCGCCCGTATCGACACTCTTTCTCCCAGCATAAGAATTTATTTTCCTTTTATCTGATCGTGGTCTTGGGTTCTTTCTTTAGGAGAAGCACTCCTGCCTCTGACTGAGGGAATGAGCAATGCGTGCGTGGGCATTTACTCTACTGCCTCTAGCCATAAGACACCTGCAGGAGCAGCACCAGGGAACATTCTCAGACATTCTCCTGGCTGGGGAACTGAAGAGCTGGATCCTATGGCTCATGGTTATGCATTGTTTCTTTTCTTATTTATGTAGATATCGTCACTGTCGTGCACAGAACTTTCTGTCTCCAAAATGCCAACTTTACGCAAGAGGGAAAAGACCTTTTTAGCTTTCAGTGGAAGTCAAAAAAGTTGATTCTCTGACATTTTGCTGTATTTCTATCAATGTATTCATCATGAAAGCTTAATTCAATGTAAAGGAAAAAAAACGGACAGGTTTATAATATGTCTATGGCCCTGTAACAGTAAAAATGAAGCTGGCATTGTAGGCATTTTAAATGAATGAAATGCATGCATTGGATTTCTTATAGTGCTGGGCATTATCTTGGGTTATTCAAGACAACAAGACAGCACACAGTGACAGTGATCAAGCAGTTTATTTTATATTACTGTGGTTTACCAAATGTTTTGGTATAGTGTCTTATCTATTCTTCAGCTGGTTTTCTTTGTAATTTCTTCATATATTGTGTAAATTTGTGGGACAAAGTAAACCCAATACTAATAAAAGCCTTTATTTAAAGCTTTGGTGTTTTATATTATATTATACTCCTAACAGTGAAGTAACTCATGAACCTATATTAAAGCCCAGTCATGAAAATAAATAAATAAATAAATAAATAAAAAATAATAAAAAATAACGTGATATACCGTGAAACCATCAGAATCTTGAAAAATACTGTGATATACATTTGTGGCCATACTGCCCAGGACCAATTTCTCACATACGGTAAGAGTCTTCCAGATCTCCAGAGGCAACAGTTTCACCATCGAGTGTCACTTTTATCTATTATATTAGCCTGTCACTAAACCATGCTTAGCTAATCTGTGTGGACTGTGTTCTTGAGGTTATTACACAAGTTCCAAAAAAAGGGGTAGTTATGCAGTTAATACAGGCGATGCACTGATGCATTGGAATTCACACTACAGTAACATAATGTGGTCATATGCGTCTCTGACCAGACCAGATTACAATACTTTGATTTAGGGTGTGTCTGTGTGTCTTTGGTATCCTGAGGACGCATAAAATATGCCTTGTGTGTCTCAAAATGCAAAAAAGGCATGTTCTAATTCTTTTAATTAGTCATGGGTGTGTTTTGGACATATGGTGAAATAAATAATAATCAGTTTCTTACCAGTTTTCATTCCCTTTAAGAGCCAGATGTGCTCTGACTTTGGCACGTTGGGATCTTAACAGTGTGGTGCTTTTTGTGTCTCTACAGAGGAAATTAACCTGTGCGTTCACGCTGTAAAGGTACACCAGCAGCTTATTTAAGGGAACAGCAATGTTAATTTATTCTGTAGTCTGTTTACTGCTGATGTAAAAGCTGGATGATGTAAAAGCATGGTGCTCCTACATAGCGAACATAGGATTGGGCGGCTGATTGTTGACTGTTGTCAGGGTTTTAATCAGTCAGTGGCGCACCTGTATGTCCCACCACCTAAATAGAAACTAGGGTTAGGAATTTACCTGAACAATCCTCACTTCCAGACCACCACACCCATCAGCATACATATATTCCTAAACTCTGACGGTATTTTAACAGCACAGATGCAAGGCATGGACATAGACTGCTGACAGGGTGAAAAATAGCAACAAACATTGTGATGTGTCTTGCACAGGATGTATGATAGGGCTTAATATGTTATGTTTACCACATACAGAAATCTACCCATGTATTTCTCATTGGCAGCTAATCAACAAGTAAATACATATCCTGCTTTAATTAACACTCAGTTAGCACATGGTCTAATTAAGCACAAAGATCTTAACTCACTATCCACTCAGCAGTCACTGAGAATCTGTACTGTGCTTCCTGACGGAGACTCCAAGATGAAATACAGTGTGAGAAATCTCCTACAGCAAATGGTGCAATAGCGTTTGATGGCTTCTCAGCAAGGTGGAAGTGTAAAGAGCTCGACGGAGCCCTGAGGTGAAGTGAGCCGTCCTTATCACTGTAATCACGCGCAAGTCAGAGAGTCCTTCCGCGCTGGATACCAATCGAGTAGCCTCTAATTGGCTAACCTTAAACTTTCATCTTCATTTTTTTGCAGATGCCATAATTGCTGGATTGATTTATTTCTTTTATTTCACAGTGGGAGTTTGATCATCTAAAACTCAATGTAATTAACTTTTTAGGCTTGCACTTCATAATGAAGATAATGATTTTGAGGTGGTTCTACTCAGGCAACATAGGGAGACACGTAATGACTCAGTGGAAATTTAATCTCAGTATAATCCTCATGTACTGGTATCCATATATGTGACCGACGATCAATTGATCATTTACATTACATTACATTACATTTGGCAGGCGCTTTTGTCCAGAGTGACTTACAATAGTGAAGTACAAAAGTAATAGAAGTTAAAGGTAAAACATCTTTAGACAGGGCCTAAAGGAGGTCAAAGGGAAATAATAGGATAAAGAAGTAAAGGAGGGGAAGAAGGAAATGAGATTAGAAGTAGTTAGTGTGTTAGAGGTGTTAGGAGAGTAAGTGCTCTTTGAAGAGCTCTGTCTTCAGGAGTTTCTTAAAGATAGCGAGAGATTCTCCTGATCTGGTAGTGGAAGGTAGTTTGTTCCACCATTGGGGAACTCTGTATGAGAACAGTCTGGAGGTAGCGTAAGCCTTCAGGAGCGAGTGCAGGTAGGAAGGAGCTGTTCTGTCATCACCTTGTAGGCGATTGTAAGAGCTTTGAATTTGATGCGAGCATCAACTGGTAGCCAATGGAGTTCAATGAGCAGTGGGGTGACATGTGCCCGTTTTGGCTGGTTGAAGACCAGACGTGCTGCTGCATTCTGGATCATCTGGAGTGGTTTTACTACACAGGCCGGGAGGCCAGTTAGTATATCATTGCAGTAGTCGAGGCGTGAGATGACCACTGCTTGTACCAGGAGTTGGGTGGCCTGTTGTGTCAGAAACGGTCAAATTTTTCTGATGTTGTACAGCGCAAAGCGGCAGGATCGAGCAACTGAGGCCACATGGTGCGTGAAGGAGAACTGGTCATCAACCATAACACCCAGGTTCCTAGCAACCTTTGTCGGTGAGAGAGAGAGAGAGTCGATGGTTATAGTGAATTTAATCTATTTAATCTAAATTTAATTTATTTAATCAGGTTAGATCATGTGTTCAACATTTTGTCTGCAGATCCTCGTTCATCTGCTAATTTGCAATCTTAAACTTACTCACGGCTGCAGAACCTCGATAAATCAGAGTGCTGAATGTTTTACAGCATCAGATTCAAATACGCATATTTGTAGAATGTGTAAAACTAACCTGTGTAAAACTATGTTTTTCTATGGCGTTCAAACATTTAAAGCACCTCTTTTTAGGACTACTGATTAAATGAAGCTACTAAACTAGCAACTTTGCTTTAGATTTTGCAAAAGTCTGTTTGCTGATGCCAAAATGACTACAATAACTTTGTCTATCCCTAGCCAGTGCGATCCATAAACGCAGCCAAAAGTGTTTACCCAAAATATGCTCTTTCAGTGTTGAGACTTTGTGGCTGGATTGATTCCATTCATCTCTTTCTCAGACGGAATTTCTCTATGTCTCTTATATCACCCAAACACATGCAATATTTGTGCTGGCTTCACCCTCTTCAGAGCTGTGGGAGATGTCTGGAAATATCTGAAAATATACTATTGATTATAAATAAAAGAGACCAAGCAAGAAAACCAATGTGAAAATAATGCTGAAATAATGTGAAAGTACTACACAGGTGATTCCCCACTGCTGCGCTGGACGATATAAGCCAAAATTAGTTTCACGATTATCTGAACATTTAATTATTAAATAATTTAGATCTAAATGTCCAGATACTGCATTTTTTGTATGAAATAGATTGATTAACAGATTAATAAATAATATTTTGGAAATCATTAATATGGGCATGACTACATTGGTGAGATATTCTGAATTATATTCTGAATTAATTGTTTTATTAACTTTGATTACTCAACCCTACAGCACAGACAGCTACAGTACACTGGGAGATTCAGATATCAATATGGATTAATAGAGTATGAATATATGGCATTTTCTGATTATGGATTATCAGATGGACTTTTTATAACTGACTAAACAGTAAATAAAAAAGTAAATACTTTTATTTACTTGCTTTTCACAAAGAGAAAAACTGTCACAAGAATTATTATATAATGATAAAGCTATACATTAGCTGTACAGTTTGGAAATACAATTTTAGAAGATGACTTATTAAATGTAATGTTATTACACAAACTCAATAGGAATGTACAATTTAATCAGAGAATATAAAACTGATTAAAAGCGAGCACAAGTTCTGTAAAAGACAAATCTTACTATCTCCTTTCTGTCTCTATCACGTATCTTTCTGGCCATCATTGTCAGCAAATGCATAATGGCTGCTGGCATAAGAGAGATGTACCAGGTGAGACTGCTTCATGCTTTTCACACAAACATCCCATAATCAGATTTATTCCCAGCAGCTCCAGTACATATTCTGCATCCAGCACGCATCTGCTGTTCAAATATGATTTACTTGTTTGATCTAGACTTGCTTCATGGAACTTAAGGATTGTGGCAATAGCAATTTCTCATGAAGTGTTCTTTCAAACTGCGCATATGGCCATGCAAAATGAGCTGCATTCATGAGGCGGAAACTCAATTAAATGTAAGCTGCATATGTTGTGAAAACATATTAGAAATCTCACAAAAATAACCATAACTAAAATATGATCTGCTAAAATAAATATTAAATAATATTTACAGCATAATATAATTCACCCCCTTACCCTTCAGTAGTTCAAAAAAATTTGTTTAGTAGACTAGCACCAGACTGAAGTTGACGGTGTATGAAGAGTGTTACATTAAAAACACCTGAATAATTGAGCTAAAAGAGTCTAATTAAGTCAGGGGTTCTCAACTGGACCCACATTTCCTTATGGTAATTAAGTCGCAAATTACTTTTATAAAATACAAACCAAACAATTAAAAAATAGCCATCAAAAACCCATTCAAACATACATACCGTTGCTGTCCAATGAAAAACATGTATCTTCAAAACAGCATCTTTACAAGAGAGAGATAAAACGTTAACTTTACTGGAAGTCAACGTTTAAAAGAAAAATTTCTATTTGTCCATTAATCAATATATCGTACAGTATATCGTCATCGTCCAATTAAAAAAAAAACAAGTATCTCCATTTTTGTTGATTTTTAATTTATGATATAATTTGAACAGACAAACTGTCCCTTACACTGAGCCAAAATTTCCTGATGAACGGACCAATAGAAATACTTTTAAATGACCTGAAATAAACTCTTTTTACATTGACTTCCATTAAAAGTTTAGAAGGATTTTTCTCTCTCCTGTAAAGTTGCTGTTTTTGGAGATACTTGTTTTTCATTGGACAGCGACTTTATGTGTTTACATTATGTAGTAAACTAAAAATCTACAAAAATGGAGATACAGGTTTTTATTGGAGAAACCTAAAAACTACATGTATAAACGTTACTACAGTAAAAAATATATAATAAAACAGCACAAAATAAATAAGGGCATAAAATTAGATATTAAAATTCTCTGCATATATCTGCATTCAGAGTACATTAAAAAGAAAATGAGTAAGAAACTCTCTCCGTCTTTGTTCTTCCTAATATAAAAGACGAATACAAAAACAGATGTATGTAAATATGTAAATGTATTTATTTTTTACAACCTGCCTGTGACCCACCCAGAACGTGTTCGAGACCCAATTTCGGGTCCGACCCACCACTTGAGAATCACTGAGTTAAGTAGTACTTAATTGACTTAATATTTGGGTTCAGACAATGATAAATGTTGTAGTTGCTGACCAGTTTACAAGTCAGTGCTGCGTGTCACCCCGCACTGATCTTAGATTGGTGTAGAATGCGGGCTGTGTTGCTTTGTTGTGTGGTGCTCTGATGCTCTGTAGTGCTTCTGGAGTCACGTTGCAGCTTCTGTGGAAGCCACCATGAACACTGCACCAACTTCACTTATTTATTTAGTTTTCAGAGAGCAAACTAGCCTCCCAGCCATGGTGTGAGAGCCAACTCAGAAACTCATGCTAGGGACCAAGGCCAAGGGTCTGCAGCTTTTTCAGTGTATTTTAATGTATTGTGAAAACTCATACATGACGTATCGTTTCAGCTTTTATAGAAACATATATTAGAGCTGCAACAATTAATCGATATAATCAACAACGTCGATTAAAAACAATTGCCGTCTCTAAATTTCTGTTGTCGACTAATCGTCAATTAGTAACACTACACAAATTACTGGTTACAAAAACACAACATTAGACGGGTAACACTCAACTCAACTCGGCCTGCGTCTCCAAAGGTGCCTAATCACAACATCTGGACATTTGAAGGGCATTTAAATCCCACGTTCAGCTGTTTCTATCATTTTGAATCAATGGTAAAATCTAGAAACAGGAGCCATATCCACAGCAAACATAGAGTGCGGGTATGGCAGAAATTAAGGGTGGGCGATATGGCCCTAAAATAATATCAAGATATTTCATGGTATTTTCACGATATTGATACTGCGATATGCGATACGACGAAATACTAAATAAAAAGATTATTTCAAAAATACACTACTGCACCATAATGAATATTAAATTGTATTATTGCATACAATATGATATGGCACACCCCTAACTAAGATTTAAAAAAATACAAGAAATAACTCAACGATCCAGAATGTCATGGTACTAATAATGAACTCCATATATCTTCATATATCCGGAAATAAAATAAAATAAATGATACTGGGCAGATATAATCTGTCTATAGTAGATATAAAATGGGAAATGAGAACAGTGTGAATTTTCTTTTGCTAAAAACAGCTGATGTGATGTATCGAGGTGGGTGATATGGCACGATATTTCAGGGTATAACATCGTACACGATATTGAAAAATGTTGGCGATATTATCATGTATGATACAATATGGCACACCCCCAGCAGAAATAATTGTTAACTAATCGACTAATCGGAAAAATAATCTGCAGAATAGTCAATCACCAAAATAATCATTAGCTGTAGCCCTAACATATATGTGCTCCTAATGGTTAGGAACAGAAACGATTGCAAAGGCAGGTCAAATATAATTCCACTCATGTTCAAAGTGTATATTTCTCAACCCACTCCAGCACAGAACATAATAATGCTGAAATGTGACATCAGCCTTTGCTTAAACAATGATCTGTTCTTCCACTGGATGTAACTCTGACAGTGAATATCTTTCGGGTCAAGGAGAAGAGCATGGTAGGGCAAACGGCATGAATATGCATAAGTTAGCTCCATATTCCTTATGTAAATCTCCCCGCAGAACTCAGGCATGTTCAACAGCCAGAGTATTACTGAGGTCAAGCTGCCACAAGCACACACAAATCCCCAGTGACAGACCCCCTTTGGGGAGGAACATATGTTGATCGAGAGGGGTGGATGGGAAAGTGTATGTGTGTTAAAGGAATGTGAGATAAATAAATACAAAGTAAGCTTTTTGCGATTAACCATTTGCTGGACAAACTGTTTATATACAAACATAAATTTACACCTGAATATAAAGCTCTGGAAAAAAATAAAAGAGCACTTAAAAATTATGAGCTTCTTTGATTTTACCCAATTGAAAACCTCTGGAATATAATCAAGAGGAAGATGGATGATCACAGCCATCAAACCAAACTGGACTGCTTTTTTGCACCAGGAGTAAAGGCATAATGTTATCCAAAAGCAGTGTGTAAAACTGGCAGAGGAGAACCTGCCAAGATGCATAAAAACTGTGATTCCAGTGTCCTTTCCTCAGGCTTTATGCAGGTATGATTGTTTATTTTTTTGGTTTTGTCTTCTTCAAGTATTTCTAAGCCTATTTTAAAAGCAAATGATTTGTTTTATTCCCTTCTGTAAGTCTAACCAAGACCAAGGGTTGGATTTTACCCAACAATGTTCATCCATACTGTGCCCATTAAGCTAATAAACACAAATACAAATAAAAACATCAAATAAAGCTGATGTAAACCTCTCATACATCACATTTATAACAAACAAAAAGGTTAAATCCTTAGATACACTTCACAGCTTTTCACGACTTTCTACAGATTTGTTTAGTTGAGTGAAATTTGCACAACACAATTGAGGTTTATTCCCTTGCAAACAGACCTTCAGTCTCACAGTAAAAACTGACTGACTGAGAAAGAGAGGTAAAACATAGCTTAAAGTCACATAGGTCACATTTATATTACCACATTAAAGTGACTCAAATCAGTTGTTTTGCCCTAATATGATGCAGATCTGATATTTTTTTCAGGGCTGTGTGAACATGCCTAATCCAAGTCAGATTTGAGCCACTTTTATAATTGTGGCCCTAGATCAAATATGTGTTTGATGAGTGGACAGCTGGAATGGATTTCATGTGTATTTTCCCCTGCAATTATACACTTAGTACTGTCACCATCAGCTAATATAAAATAACTATATGGAGGTGACATGTATTAGCATTTCAATGTGCATAGGTGTGCCATTTTATAACTTGGTTATTGAAGCTTATAGTGTAAGCATGGCGTCACACTGGGGGAATCTGCTGCACTGATACTACCAGGTTAAAAGTGCCAGAAGTAGCATAATCATTATGAAAATATTTGACGATATTTGCAATGTATTGAATATGTATATTGTCTATTAATACAAAAAATATCCAAGAGAAAACTGGAGGCTGTCCCTTTAAATAAACTAACCTGTGCAACAGCATCTGACATGCCAAAAATGTCCACTTGTCCACGTTGCGTTTGGTGATGTAAGGCTTGGATGAAGCTGCTCAGCCATGGAAACCGATTTCATGACGCTCTTTGCACTCTACTGTTCCTGAGCTGTTCTTAAGGCCACAAGAAGAGTTGAGGTCTGTAGTGATTTACCCTTGAATATTTAGTAGTGAGAAAATTTCACAACTGAACTTGTTACACAGGCTCTGTGTCCTATCACTGTACTACACTGAAGTGCACTGAGCTGAGCAGGAAAAGTCTGCAAGTTTATGTGCTGTGGTCATGGAAGTGATAAGAACATAAAAAAAAATTGGATGATTGAGCAAATACTTTTGGTAAGATATTGGTTTATATAAGTCCCTAAACCACTGGTTTACCTCATGATTAATTTCTATCATCACGATTCCTCCGGTTCATTTAAAGTGCAGGAAATGTAAGAAGATGAGTCATTCAATTTTTAAATACAAAGGAAATGGAAAGGATGATTGGCAAGTGAGAAAGATTGGACTTTTAAATCATCGCTTTACCCTCAGGAAGTCCAACAAATGCTGCAGGCCTCCTCATTACAGAGACGTTTCTGAGGGGAGATTAACCTTTAATCTAAAGGCTTAATAGTGAGAGACACCATGTGCAATAAAGAGCAGAACAAGAGGTCTGTTTGTGACTACCATTTTTGAACACCAATCAAAGCCTCAGCTTAACATGCCTGCCTTTATATGCTAAAAGAACTACAGAGCTAGTGCACAGCTGTAGACACTAATTAACATCCAGCTTTGTACCGTGGCTCAATTTTGGACTCAAATTTAAAGAATGTGTAATTTTACCATCTAGACATCTAGACAGAGTACACCACTAACTGGATTTTTAGCCCAAGACGTCAGTATTAGCACAGCAACACAGCAGAGCTAACAGCTAACAAACATCACTATCCACACAAGACAGAGAATGGTGCAGAGCACATTTGATCACAACTAAAATACGGCAAAAAATGCTTTTAGAGGCACTTTCGATTGTGTTTCCACTTTGATCTTCACAGTGAACTTTTGTATGGAACTTCACCGTATCTTCTAGTTGAATCTCAAAGTTTCACAGTGTTTTAAAAATGTGGATCACGTCGTACCTGTGATCGGAATTGGCCAAAGGCTGATTAAGGTGAAAGACGATTAGCAATCGTATTAGAAAAAAAAAAAAAACTTTAGTGTTCAATTAGAATCAATCAGGATGTATGGAAAGCTTTATAAACTAGATAAATCAATGACAATTACACACATGCAGTACATACAAAAATATCTACACCCAGCCTAAAAGAGCTTTCTGTAGTAAAAGTAAAAAAAAGACTAAATTAGTTCAGTTCCTCACCTCTTATAACCTTCAAATTTACCACCATTCTTCTGATGACTCTGACCTTTACCGAAAAGCCAGTGACTAAATTTTATTAAGTGCCCAGAAAGAGGCAGCATTCATTTTTAATTACTCTAAAAGTCCCTGCACTTGGCACCACTTCCCAGAAAAAGTGTGTGAAAGTGTGTGAAAGCTTGGCCTGTGGGTTGTGGAAAGTAATCCTGCACCCTGGGGTGCTGATAAAAGTCTCTGTGTTTTGACTTTAGCAAAGTCAACAGTCCAATTCTTAGGTCAAATACATAGCAGGTCCCTGGACAGGAAGGAGGATCCAGCAGAGGCTGTTACTGAAACTTCCTGACTCTTAATGGTATGGCTCCGGTGGGAGGGGGGATTTATCGACAGTGTTTGTCCTGCAGGCCGGAGGAGAGAGAGATACGCTGATTGCTCGACCCGTCAATCAATTACCTGCCTATGTCATTGATTACACGAGGCATTAAGCCAGCACTGTGATCAGCAACTGTGACCCCGTCCCATGCCGGAAAGAAGACAAGATAATGCACTATACTCTCAAAAAAGCTTCTTTAAGGGTTCTGTAGTGAAGAACAAATTACAATTAAATTTGGCCGCGGGCCAGATATTTTATAAGCCATTGCACGGTGGGCCGCTAAGAAAATCTGTTTTGGAAAATAAAGTGTAATAAGATGGAGTACTACAGACTAGTTGCTCTCCAGCCCAGAGGGTTGTTGAAACCAATTGCAGAACAGTTGATCTCAAAGCAAGTAAATCCAAGAAAAAAGGAAAAAAATAAATAAATAAACACTGCTCCTCACACAGGCTCAAACCCGGGTCTTCAGGGTCACCGGCTAGAGAAAAAAACAGATACAATAAAAAAAAAATCTATATTGCACTAAAAAAGTCAAAGATATTTGAGTAAAATATTGAAACATTTTTGTTAGTACATATTAGCAACTTATCACATTGACAATGCAACCTCAAAGAGGTTAAGCTTGTCATTGTATAATAAATGACATCACAAGGTGGTAGGGGTGGGCAATACGACAATATTTTATTGTATTGTGAAATTAAATATTCTTTTCATAACGAAACAATATTTTTAAGCATATCAAATATATAAGTGCTTAAAGACTTAATTGTATATTTAACTACGTAGTGCATAATTAGTCCAGTTTAACTTAATGAATTGCAGTATATTTTGATTAAAAGTCACTGTACCACTATGTATTTGAATTGTAGTATTTAAGGATCCGTCACTATTATTACTTTTTAACTGCGATCACATATATCACAATCAATATTGTGTATCATAAAAATGTTTTTAAATATTATAACAAATATTTTTCCATATCACCCAGCCCTACATCGGAGCATATTATGGGCATCAATACCACTAAAACCACTAAACGAGCTGCCTGTAAACAACAGCAACCTATAAAAAACTGCATATTTGCAGATTATATAATTAGATTTTATTTGTCTGGTTATCACTCATGAGATTTTTTTTTCCAGAAACAGTTTGCCAAATCTGGATTGCACAAATTACTGTACAACATCAGGACATTAGAGCTGCACAGTTAATAATATTTTGATTGCCTTTGCAATATGACCCTTCTGCGATAAACACACCATTAAGAGCTGTGATAACAGAATGAATCAAATGTAATCTGATGTAATTACATTGGGGGGATGTAATTAGACTCTAACACGTGCTTCCCTTCGAGTTTAAACCCTGCTCATGTGCTTCAAGTGCAAATGACTGTATCACTCCACATTTAAGTCACAGGCTGCGTTCATATTACCAGCCTGAAGTGACTCAAATCTGATCTTATGCCTAAATGAGACAAAGACCTGATTTTTTTTTATTGTGTAAATTGGATTTGAATCACTTCCAGATGTGGTCCTAGATCATATATATATCCAATACATGGACATGTGACATCAATGTAAACAATGAGAGAATATCATTCATCTTTTTTTTTTCTAGTATGCGCTTGGTGAACGCTGAAGGCCTAAATGATTGAAGTTACAGTAATTCCTGGGCTATTGAACGCACCTGAGTTTATGCCACACCCACTAATTTTAAAATGAAAAATATTTTTTTTACATATGCAGGGCACACCTATATGTCGCAGTTGTCCACGTTATATAGTATGATATATTTAAACAAAAAGATGTTACAGAAACTTTTCATTAAATAGGCTACAAACACAAAACACAAAAAACATTGCCACCACATGGCAGGTTTAAAAAATACAGTCTACCAAGAAAAGTCACAAGAGTAAAGTAGCTACCGGTAGCCTAGCCTATATTGTGCTCCGGCTTCGGCTCCCCCATTGCAAGAAGCTTTGTGTCGGGAGAGCACAGGGTGCTTTGTGGAGGCTTTGCTATCCTCTTTATCACGCAGCAGTCCAGCCTTTCGAAACTCGTTTAATTTTTTTGACACTGTTCCACACTGTCAGAATATAACAGGCAGACTTGAGCAAAAGTTGCTCTTCGCATGCGGCTGGTTTTGGTAAACTATTTCTCGCCGCTTTTCATCCATGCCTTCCACTCAGCTCGGAGCACCACTTTAAATGCACGATTCACACTGAAATCAAGTGGTTGCGAATACTTTGTTGTCCTGACGAGCCCTGGATTAACCTACACACCTGTTTATTTAAGAAAAAAGTTTGGGTGAGTAAATTTTGTTTATTTACAGTAAGCTTAAAATTCCAATGTTTTGATTAAACTGGCATGTTTTGGTGGCATATGAAGCTCGTTAGCCCAAAAACAAAACAAACAAAAATATATATATATTAGCCACACCTTTATATAAGCGTATATAAGTGTTTAAAACATGAGAACAAAGTAGCAGCTTATAGCCCGGAAATTACAGTAATTCTATTTACTTGGTGGCCATCTTTGCAACACCACTGAGTAATTATTTCCAGTCACATAAGACCAGCCCAACTGGCCACCAACGTCAATAGACATTACATTCATAAATGTTGGTCATAACAAAACTTTTACGTCAGGATGACATCTAAAACTGTTATGTGCCAGCAGGGAGGCTTCTATTAATCTCTATTAATGGTCAAATACTGTTTTCACTACAGCTTTTGGTCCAATAATGCACAAAAAACATAATTTTTCAGCTTCAGTTCTGACTACTGCACTTGTGCAGATCTCCACATTGAAGCAGGGCTGGTGTTGTGGCTCATCACCACAGTTCATGTTGGTAGTCAATCCAATACAAGTTTAATTATTGAGTATCAAACAAAACTTTGTTTTTAATTCTTATTCTTCTGATGGTGAATTACTATATACAGCTAACTTGCTCACAAATAATACTGAGATACTTAACAAATACATATATATATATATATATACTGTGATGTTATTCTGAACACACTAACCACTCTCTGAATTCTAGTACTCTTCATTCCCACATCCAGAGTAATTGGTAATTGTCCTTTGGGGTTAATTTAAAAGATATCAGATATCAGATCAATCAGTCTGATATCTTCTTCATTCCATTAGGATAAAGAGAAGAAAGTCAACACTGGTGGAAGTGGGTGATGAAAAGCAGTGCTGAGAGTAAGGTGACACTGTTCAAAAGACCGAAGCCAGGCGAAGAGCTCTAGCTCTGCTTTTTTAATTATGGCTGAGCAGTATTCTTAACATCCCTTTCACTGTTCTAATGCTAATCATTGTGTAATTCAACCTCATCATTGTGCATGCAAACACATTGCTTTTCCTTTCTGCTTCAGCAGGCTTTGTTTGGGAGCTGAATACCCAACATTAAGCGTTCTGTTATTTGGCGTACTTGACCTTCACGATGCTAATTCTGGTTCTAGCATTTGGGGAGAGAAACCGAAGCTATACTGTGGAGGACATTTTCACTTCATGACTTCTATTATCAATATGATTATAATGACATGAACAAGTCAAAAGGCTGCTTTGCATTTCTCTGGAGTCATCGAGCAGAACTCAGTGCTTTGGAAATGAGGGCATGTGCATTTTTAATTTCTTTTTCTAAAAAGGAAGAAAGTACAAAGATAGCAATAGTCCAGAAAGAAATAAAAGGCACAGATACAACACAGCAAAGAAAAGCCCACCTTTACCTCATTATTATGTGTCCAGATACGATGGCGGCTACACGCCTGCCATGGAAATGAGGATATATAACTATAATTGTTCCTTTGTGCCAGTAAAAAGAACGCTACAGTCACCAGAGCTTTGATTTCATCCACTATGTCACAATGACAGCCATTTCTACCCTAATGGCAGACTGATTACTAAATGACTACCATGCATTAAATAAATGGCTTAAGTGCATGGTGTGTGTCTTCAGAGACTGCATTCTAATTGAATTACACCACTAATCAACCCAAAGACTTTTGTTAAACATCTCACATATATATATATATATTTATTTTTAATCATTAACAATCAGTCACCATTTTTGTTTTTCATTAGTTTAAATCACATTTTTGTGATCACATTTTATTAGGGTGAATCGTCTGTGTAGTCAATTGTTCCCTTATTTACGAAGATGTAAGGCTACATGTTCAAGAGCTAGAAGTGAATCACAGTTGAGTCACCCAAAAAAATTCAAAGTGATACGGCTGAGCATGTGTCCTGCACTCCCTCACATGTTCATAACTCACAGCTTGATTTTATATTAGTCATAGTTCTTTATTACTTTGCTCCATCTGACCAGCTGCTCCTCTGCTGTTTTCTTATTAGCTACTATCCACTGTTACTAACCAGAGTCCTTTGAGTCCTGGTTCCACTACACATTTCATCCTCTCATAATTTCTTTCCTAATGCAAAGCTCAGACTACACGACATTTTTGTCCCTCACAATGTTCACTATGTCAGATTAAGCAGTTATTTTCGTTTTGCGTCGTTCTCAGGAGACTGGCAACACTACACGTTAGTCACCGACCAATCATCATCTGCATCCTCGCGTGAGTTCGTAGGTCATCGCGGGGGAGAAGCATTGAATCTGAGAATCACGGCTACAGAAGCGCTTTGCGTGATGGTAGTGCTTTTGTGCTGAAGAAACTTAAAAAAGGGGGAAATGCGACTGTGGGCTCATTCCTGGGTGACCCAAATGGACATTACATGCTTTTTGTACTCTAGAGAGAACTTAAGGTATGGTAAAGATGTAGCTACTAGGTTTCAGTGCCTGTAAACAGAATATCTCATGGATGAAGTAGATTATTAGATGATTATTAGATGATTATTAGATTATTCTTCTGTTTCTCTGGTCCAGCGAACTGCAGGAGCACCATCCTGCTTTCTTTTCCCGTGTTTACATCTTCCTATTGTTCAGAGTCAGGGAACACGGCACGGAGCATGTCAAACTAGGCGATAAAATACAAAAAATTCTAACATGCTAGTCTTTTTGTCGGACGCTCCGACGGCGTCGCTCACGTCAAATTACTGATCTTTGACTGTGTCACACTACACGGATCTTTGTCGCTCGTGACACTGACATTCGGATCCGACGCACGCAATGTGTCGGCGCCGACAAAATCGTGTTAAAATCGGGCTAAAATCGTGCAGTCTGATCCGGGCATAAGATATAGCTATCATCCAACATCAGTTTGGTAAATCAGCACCTAATGATGTTCAGTTGGGTTGAGCTGGTAACTGAACTGAACAATCTGGTTGGGATCGTTCAGGAGAAATACAGCGTTAAGTTTTTTTTTTTTGCTCACAAGCACATAACTACTGTCTTCAAACTCTTACTTTTTACTGTATTTACTGTGAGTAATGCATTTTTACAAAAATGTTTATTGCGGAAATACAGGGGTTGGACAGTGAAACTGAAACCACCGTTATTTTAGTGTGGGAGGTTTCATGGCTAAATTGGACCAGCCTGGTGGTCAATCTTCATTAATTGCACATTGCACCAGTAAGAGCAGGGTGTGAAAGTTCAATTAGCAGGGTAAGAGCACAGTTTTGCTCAAAATACTGCAATGCACACAACATTATGGGTGACATACCAGAGTTCAAAAGAGGACAAATTGTTGGTGCACGTCTTGCTGACGTGACCAAGACAGCAAGTCTTTGTGATGTATCAAGAGCCACGGTATCCAGGGTAATGTCAGCATACCATCAAGAAGGACCAACCACATCCAACAGGATTAACTGTGGACGCTGTAAGAGGAAGCTGTCTGAAAGGGATGTTCGGGTGCTAACCAGGATTGTATAAAAAAAAAAAAACCACAGCTGCTCAAATCACGGCAGAATTCAATGTGCATCTCAACTCTCCTGCTTCCACCAGAACTGTCTGTCAGAACAATAAGTTATTGTGCTCTAAAACCAGGTTTCAGTTTTATTGTCCAAACCCTGTAAATGGGCTTTAAATTAAAAAAATATATACGTCCAGGTGTAGGTTGAGGTATATTTTAAATGTAGGTATAGGTTTAGGTTGAGATGTAGGTTAAATTTAGGTTGAGGTAAAGATTATGTTCAGGTCTAGGTCGATGAATAGGTCATGTTTAGTTTGAGATGTGGGTTAAGTTTGGGTTGAGATGTGAGGTAATTTTAGGTTGAAGTAAAGGATATGCTCAGGGTTAGTTCAAGATAAAGGTTATGTTCAGGTGTAGGTTGTGGTATAAGTTACGTTTAGGTTGAGGTGTAGTTTCTGGTTACTGGTTGCCTTCTAACACATTGTATCAAATAGTTTAATCTGTAATTTGTGTATATTCACAAGGGTCAAATTTCAAAAATCCATTACACATTATGAATTCATTTCCTTGAGACAAAGCTGACGCGACAACCCTCCAGCACTTTGTCTTAATCTATATTTGGATGCTTTTTGACGAGTGCTTGGGATCACTTTTCTGAAGACTCGTGATGTTTGATGAAGGCTCAGGTTTATGACACTGGGTCCTACACTGCACTCTTAATATATTTGGTAGTCCTCAGATTAAAAAAAGCCGTGCACACAGTCACGACACCCAGTTCTAGAAGCAGCAAAACAACCCTATTTTTTTTAAAGTAGTCCAGGATGGCCAATTGCTGTATCACTGTATCATGGGTAGAATATTGGCGTTAGTTTAGTGTTTCTGCTTGAGGCTAAAATCAGAAGCACAGCTTTTAAAAATATAACACTTTCTTTCAGAAGAACTGCTTACTTTAAGGCACTGCTAACATCTGTATTGAATTGAATTAAATATGATTCATTACACTGCTTCCATATAATATTGCACACAGTACAATTTTTTATGGTTCGTAAAAATGCCAGCTCTGCAGTTTAACAAGCATTAGAAATATCAGGCAGAGGCATAATGCTATAGATAAGCAAACAGCAGTTCTCAAACTGATGGACATCATTCATTCTGATATGTATTTTTAAAGTAGGTGAAAGATCAGGGGCCTGGCAGAATGGACAGGCTTTTCATGAATGCAGAGGCTCATCAGCGCAGCATGATGAAGTGGCTGGTAGTGTTAGGACACACACATACCCCTACTCTGGCTTCCACCCAAGATCTTGCAGCTGCATAATGGCTACTGAACTGAGCCTTCACTGACCAAACAGTACAACGTAGAAGCTGTAAAATATACATGTAGAAACGTGACTCTCTTTTGTTGTCACTCTTTTATCCCCTCATCAGGGGCTTCAGAAGGGCCTGAGCACCGAACCAGACGATGACGAAAAATGAGATACCAAATGAGATTTAAAACAGAGAGATTAAAAAAATTCCCCCCTCAAAAAAACAGGAGAGTAATAACATCTTTTTTTTTCGATGGATCACACACATCCCAAGCGAACTGCTATACAGATCTTTAACCTAAAACTGATCCAAAAGGCAGATTGCCAATGCTGTGCTTGTTGTAGCATAAATATTTGAGGCTATCTGTGACAACGATGAGATTGAAATTCACTGTACAAACACACAAGCTGGAATTTCAGATCAGCGTCTGAAAACACTGGCTGTGCCCCAATTGATACTATAAATATACTAATATATTAATCTTAATAGTGCAGGTTGGGAACTATTAGTGTCTAGTACCCAAAATATCAACATACCAACTAGTTATTAAAGCTCCACTAGTTAGGATTGAGATTTTGTGCTCGTGGGCTCCCCCTACAGTAGAGTGTAATAAATGTTTCAGGCGGATTAGTTTCTCTTTCTAGTTTTCTGGCTTTCACAGACATATTCGGTCTCTTTCCAGCTTCTGCCAGAGTGTCTGTATGTTAGTTTGTAAAAATGGAACCAGTAGTCCTTGTAGAACTGTTAGAAATATTGATCGGAAAGCATGTCGTAGTTCTCGCAAAAGTTGGTCACGGCCGCCTCTGAAAACTTACAGAGTCTGGTTCGAGCTCAGAGGAGCTCCGGCACAGACACGAGAGCACAGCTATTCCTCCTATTACACCTCAATGCAGCGCTGCAGAGAGTTTCAAACTGTAATTTTCCTTCTTTAAAAAGATCAAAAATCAAGGAATCTAGTGCTGCTTTAACTAACAAAAAATTGTCACTGCAAGTTTACCTGCTACTGTTGCCGCTGTGTTTGCATAATTGTCTGCCATTTATTTTTCTGATATTGCATTGTGGAATAATGGTGCGCATCCACTGGCACTTTTCTTTAGCACATGTTGCCGTGCCGGATCTTTCGGCTCTCCGTGTGTGAACGTATACGTGAAGTTTTTTTAATTCAAATGAAGCAACAGTTTGAAAGGCGCCTGTTCTGTGTACGTGTGTGAGGCTCGTATGTGTGTGACATGGCAGCCTGCTTTTCCCTGATTGGTTGAAAGCAGCGCGGTGGGCTGGATTCAGGGCAGAGCTGCGCTCAATGCAACGCAACCCAGCCTGCAACCACGGCATGCGGCAGCTCTCTCCATTGAAATGAATGGGATGCGTCGTGGCTTAAGTGCCAGTGGACGTGCAACCGTAACAGTGTTTGTCATAATCACACTCAAAAACCGACTAATGCTGAGAACACATTTTGTATATTTGATTAAACTCAACTTCGACACTTTAATTTATAATGAATGCTTAATACTCAAAAACTAGTTAGAATTAGTAATTAAACTTTCTACCAAAAAAGGTCACACACTCTAATATTTTATTGGACCGCCTTTACCTTTGAATGCGGCACACATTCACTGTAGCATTGTTTACAATAAACTCAATGTCAAAAAGATTTATTTCAATCCAGTGTTGCATTATTTTTCACCAAGATCTTGCAGCAGCATCGATGATAGTAGAATCTGACTGCTGCACAAAGTCTTCTCCAGCACATCCCAAAGATTCTCAATGAGGTTAAGGTCTGGACTCTGTGGTGAACAATCCATGTGTGAAAATGATGATCTCATGCTCCCTGAATCAACAATTCCAGCTTCATGAATCCTGGAATTATCATCTTGGAATATGAACGTATCATCAGGGAAGAAAAAATGCACAGATGCAATAACCTGGTGTATATTCAGTGTATTCAGGTAGTCAGCTGACCTCATTCTTTCAGCACATACTGTTGCTGAATCTAGACCTGACCAACTGCAGCAGCAACCCCAAATCATTTACTTAGTTAAATCCAGGACAGGCAGTGTGTCAAGCAGATGGCAAAAAAAACGTTGCACTGATGACCATTAATTAACCATACAGCTTTGTAAACTTCTTTAAGTTTTTTTTTTTTTTTTTGCAGTTCAGCCATTTTTCAAATAAAGTGATGTTTATATTAAGTATTCTCTTTGTAGAATAGCAAGCTAATAATGGTGTGATGCTGAACAAGTAGTGAAGAAGTGCGTAAGAACAGCACAGCGGTGTGCTAATCACACAAAAACAAGAAATAATTGAGGCTTTGTAGCAGTAATACATTGTAGCAGTTAATACACAGGGACTCTAAGAGCATCCTTTCCCACAAAAAAACAGAATAAAATATAATAAAACATGTTTTTGATCATATAATAAAGAAACAGATCACCACATGGCTTCCTCTTCACCAGATTAGCTCATATGTGTGTTATGTATGCACATATTTATCAATTCCCTCCATTATGAAGGGGTGGGTGTCTGAACATGAAATGACCATTAGCAGAACTCTCCACATCCATGAATTAGCCTTTATGTGGTTCACAAAGGGCCTAAAAGCCCATCATATTAGATGGCTACAGATCATGGAAAAAATGCTGCTGTCTGGAATATTGGATAAAAACCGTCATCTCCTTTTTTGTTGCATTAGGAGGAACCAGCAAAGGAAAAGCCTGTAGGAGATAAGCTTTACTGCTAAAGCTCAATCCTGTCACATACAGGCAGTGGGGTTCACAGGAAGTCTGTCTGCCTCGAACAACATTTCATCTTAGAAGTTTCTTATCACTTGCTATTTCAGCTATATGGAAGTAAAAACCCAATATAGGTTTGATTCTACAGGCTTTAGTTAATTGGCGAACTGAGTAATTACAATACAAATCCTAATTAGGGGTGGAAAATATAAAACTAAAATAATATCACAATATTTCAGGGTATTTTTGCGATAATTATATTCTCTGCATTATGACAAAACATTACAATAATTGACAAAAAATAATAATTTCAAAAATACTAATGCAAAAAAAATGATTATAATATTTTTTGCCAATATTATTGCATATAATATGATATGGCACACCCCTAATTGAGATTTTCAACTAATTGTAACAGAAGTCAATGATCCATTAACTTCATATATCCAAGTAAAATAAATGATACTGGAGAGATATACTCTGTCTCTAGTAGATATATAATGGGAATTGAGGACAGTATGAATTTTCCTTTTACAAACAGCTAAAGTTATAGCCTAACAGTCAATATGGCACTAAAATAATATGCATGCTTTTTACAGGTGATTTTACAGGAGTCTTTACATTAAGATCACTTTCATTAAACTCAAATATTCTACACCACAAATGCAAATATAGTAGTAATCTATTTGAATTTATTGTTATGATGTTTATTAACACTGTATTGTGTCCAAAGTAGTACAATTTCTTGCTGAAAGCAGAAAGCTTAACACAGTTCAATGCTACTTACAGCTTGTAACAGCCATTTAATAGGACTGTAACTAACACTATTTACTTACAGTAATTAATCAGCCGAAAAATAAAAGAGTGTCATTATCTATCTGCTCATAACTAAATATTACATAATATTACATATTATATATTTTTAATGAGGGAAGGGCGAAAACCAATGAAAACAGAGATGGCCATCCTAGCCAACACATTTTACCTGAAAATGTGCAGCTGCTATTTGTGTGGCGCTGTGGACTGTTGCTGATGGGCTATTATTATTTGTTTAGCGATACTGTAGATAATGAGGCGTGCGTCAACCAAACGAAGAGTGACAGACGGTGTACTGGAGAGCATCCCTTCTGTTAATTGACTGCTGCGTGGAAAGTACAAACAGAAAAGTTTACACGGTGGATCCTACCAGCGCGACGCGTGTCGCTCAACAAGAGAAATGAAGATTAGACGGAAAGAAGAAACGATCCCTTCGTATCATTTCCATTGTCTACTCGATGAAGCTGACGGGGGAAATTACCTTCACGATAAATGCGCCATTAAAATTCATCAAGAAGTATCTCGGCTGTCATTCCGTCACACAAGGAGCAAAAAGCAAGACAAAGCGCGGCATCGATGCTCCCTGGCATGGTTTTCTATCAAGTTCTATTAACTGGGTTGGTATCTGTGGCTCTGTCAAATCTGTGGCTTTGTCAAAGTCAGCCGGCTGAGAGGAGATCTATATGAACCGGCGGCGGGGGAGGGGGAAGGGGGGGTGAAGAGGAGTCGATTGGAGGACTAGCGCAGAGTTCGGCACAATTAATTACTGTCAAACACACATGAAACACATTCCAACCGGACGACCTTGACCAGACCGCACGCTGATCTCAGACAGCTGGAGTCTCGCAAACACACGTGGGTGTGCACTGTAACACAAACGCACACTAAAGTCAGACGCACCCACGAGAGCACGCAGGAACCGCTGAACGCTATTAATAACAGCAGACCTTCATCAAAGCGGCCTGGGGAGCAGTGTCTGGACCAGCATTTGATCTTCTGGAGTTGCGCTCTCGTTAATCATGCAACAGTAAGTGTGCAATCCTGGAGGTCGGGCTCATCAGCACAACCGGTCTATGGCTCATTAGGAACAGGAGCACATGCTACAGCCGGGAACAGAGGGAACTGGAACACATGGGCAAAGACAAATTCATATATCCACCTCATAATGGCTAATCCTTTATTAATAATCATTAAAAGGGCAGCAGGTTCAATACTGTGCTGAAGAAAAAGCTGAAAAAAGACAGACAAAAGAGTGTATGGAAAATTACAAATGTATTGCTGCTTAAGCCTTTAGTTCTATCAGACTGAAGTGGGCGGGATGAGAGTGGGGCTTACGATCTGCCCACACTCAACTCAAGTGACTAGATTATGCTATGCAAAATATGTGTTATATTCCTATTTTTTCTTCACCTTAGTAACACTATAGCTAAAGCTACAGGTCAATGAACAGACACATATATTTTCCACCTGTTTGTGTTTCATAATGGACCAAACATCTCAGAATGAAAATGTAGAAGAACCGTTTAAACTGGTAAATGATACAAAATATTACAAAAACAAACTAACATAAACAAATGATTAAAATGTATAATAATATATACATAATAATAATAATATTGTACAATCTATATAAACATGGTATGAAATGTAAGAACGTTTTTACATATATGGGTTGTTTAGCTGTTCAAGTGTGTGTCCACACATCAAGACTCAACACTAAACATGAACACTCAACACTAAACATCGTTAAATCCACATCTCAATCTATCCATCTCTATCCACACTCCATACTAAGTAATTCATCATCACAATCTTTGTATATTATATTATATTATATTATATTATATTATATTGATACTGAAATTAAATGCATTTCTATGTCTCTGTTAATCTTTATTAACATCTTAATTATTGAGAATTATTACTTGCTACACTAGTAAAATGTCATTACATATAATACATATTTGATCTATATTTAACTACTCATTTTTAACTACTGCAATATACCATACTGTATTTATGTTGAGTTTTCATTTTAGTGGCAAAACTATTTAAAATCAAGTGACAGAATCATAATTTTTTAATGTTAAAGATTGACATGCAGACACATAAAAAATGTCATCTAAATACATCCTATCCCTAGTCAGTAATGCTTATTGACGATTTACATTTTTACATTGTGATCAAGTTTAAAATCATCATACATTGTCTAATTTACTTCTTAACAAGTTATAAAACTTATATAATATGATATAATTTAAAAGAAAATATTCCATACAACTAGTAGATATCATTTATATATAACTTAATTTCTTTATTATATATATATATTATATTGTATATTCCATATTTATTCTAAGGGATAAAAAATACTATTTAATACAGAGAATGCTTTGTGGGGTGTTGGTGTGAAAAGCTAAACAGCTGCTAAAACCTGCAGAGAAACGGGTCAAATAAATAATTTGCAGTGATTGCTTGTTTCTTTTTCAAATCGCAGCGGCTTGATTTGGGCTAAAATGACAGCGCAAACAGGTTGTTATTAAAGCACTTTTTAACAGTGATCTGGATGCCCTTGACATTCCCACCAGCAACAAAAAGAATACTAATAGGCAACGAGCGATAGCGGGACTGCTGCAGAGAGAACGAGCGAGCGAGCGAGAGAAAGCAAAGAGTTAGAAAAAGAGAGAGAGAGAGAGAAAGAGTGCGACTGCTTGCTCTGTGCAGAAAGTAGACTCTCCATTCTCGCTCCACTTTCTTCTGCCTCCCCAGCTAATCGTCTGCAGTGCTATTTTTCTCCCCCCACCCTGCAGGCGTATGTAACCCCCTCTCCCCCCGTCCAGTGCAATAAATAAATAAAATGCATACAAATGATTTCCTGCTCATGAAAACAGACAACTAAATGGTTGATGTATGGGTGGTAACTCTTTTATGAGGGGAATCGTGGGCCTGAAATTGAATTCCTCCATGATAAATAGCCGGCATTATCTCCCCTCTGCCCGAAGAAGCCATTGCAGCTACTTAAACAGAGTGGTGATGACACTGGAAAAATGCTCACAGATGGACACCCAGAAGGATAAAAACATTAGCCGGGTCCACTCCATCAATACAGCGCCCATCCTGGGGAAGGATATTGGCCACTCTTGGCTTATGTCCTCTCTTAAAAGCGTGGCATAGCGGAGAAATGAAATGGCAGCTACCCCAGTGCTGCGTATTTCAGGGGCAGTGCAGCTGGAAACTATCAGTCAGTTACATCAGGGGGTCATTAATAAAAAAGCACGCTCAGGGAGAAGGAGGGTAATCACTGGGAAACGTTTGAACTTTCTGACTCTGCATTTTTTGAAGTCTGTCCGTGGCGAAGAGTGAAGAGACCTCTGGGTCTTCACACAGAGAGAAGGAAGGAAAGAGAGTGAAGCTGGTGTACAAAATGCACTGTATATGATGTACATGAGGTCCAGCCCTTCCAATACATTTACAGTAAATGGTGCACTAATGTAAGTTTAATGTGCACTATAAATCTTTAAAATGCAACAGTGGAAATTAAGATACAAATAGAAAACAGAAACAACCACATACAGAAGAAGAACATTCAGTGCTGGACATATTAATGAGCTTGTGCCATGATGCCCAATGAAACGGACAATGTATTTTTTTGGTTTTCAATACTTAAAGGAGCATTCAGGATTATAGTTTCTTATTATAGTATCAAACCTTCTTCCACTGGAGAAACTCACTTTTAAAATCTACAATAGACAATAAAAAAAATTGTGAAATCTGGTCATCATACCAGTCTTGTATTTTATTTTTTTTGCCATATTTAATTTTTTATTCATAATCTGATATATATTTAAGTTCATATATTATGTTAATATTATGTTAAGATTTTAAATTTGTTTTGTTACAACACAATCTCTGTAAAATTCAATGAACATATAATAGGTTTTATTTTCTGTAGTAACTTAGTATTTCCTTATTTGAACTGCATGGTACATGGTACATGGTATTCTCTGTGGGTTTTAGCTTCTAAATCTGCCCACTTTAACCCTCTATGGTATCAATTTTATAATTGGAGAGTAAATGTAATTTTTTGAAAGCTAGGGAGTCTCTGTGGACATAACTAACAAACTTAAATTTAGATTTTGAATTTTGATAACAAACTGATCATTTGAATCAGGTGTTTTAGAACAAGGAACACCTATAAATGCAAGGTAGAAGAAGGAGGAGGAGGTGCTCTAACTGCACTCTGTTTTAGTAGGTTTTTACAACAAGAATGTAAGAATATAGTTTTAATTTATACAGCCAAGTATACTTCTTTATATATTCTTGCACATATTTACATATTTTTATTTATATATGTGTATGTTTTGTTGTAACGGACATACAGGAAATATGCCCTGTAACATTATAATAAAGATACATAAGTAAGTAAATAAGAAAATAAAAAGACATGGTATGGTATGGAAACGTTTAACAAAAAAGTACATTTTGAAGCAAGTGCTTTCATGCTTTTACTTGCCTAAATAAAGTATAAATTAATTATATTCTATCTGTTCATATTTGTACTTTAACTTCAGTATGAGACTAATGTACTTCTGTCACCCCTGCAACACAGTCAGTTCCTGGTGTACTATAATTAAGCATAATTAAGCAAGCTCACAAACGAACACACAGAATTATGTCTAAAAGACTTCACCACCAAGCGAAAGTCGGAGGAAGAGACTGTGAAGGCTAACAGCTAATGAAGCATTACAGAAGCATGACTGTCCATGTTGTTAGTCATTTATTAGCTGTTGACTCACTAGAAAATGAGTCAAAAATCTCTGTGTAATTAAACAAATCTCTTCACTTTACAGCTCAAAAATGTGCTGCAGTTTCTGCTTCCTTTCCTAGCAGTGCTCAGAACAACAGTAATATTTAGAGCAATAAACTCGATAAAGAAATTCAACATGGTCCAATTAATGTGACCTTAAAACTTTTAATAGGCTATACGGCAAATAGGGGTGGGCGATATGGCCCTAAAATAATATCACGACATTTGAATAGTATTTTAATGATAACGATACTCTAGAATTAAAAAAATATATATACTACTACAACAAAATGAAAATTGAATTTTATTATTGCATAATCTATGATATGACACACCCCTAACTAAGATAAAAAAAAAAACAATATTTTCTTTATTATACAATATTTACAATATACAATGATCCAGAATGTCATTAGACTAATAATGCAGGATTAAATTCAGGATTAAAGTAAAATAAATGATACTGGACAGATATAATCTGTGTCTAGTAGATACATAATGGGGAAATGAGAACAGTGTGATTTTTTTTTTTTTGCTAAAAACAGCAAAACAGTAGTACCCTGATGTGATAATTAGGGGTGGGTGATATGGCACAATATTTCAGGGTATAATATTGTTCAAGATATTAAAAAATGTTGCCAATATTATTGAGTACGATACGATAACAGCAACGTAAAGAGAAATCAGCGGTGTTACATCCTTGGAGGTGTTAATGTAATGTAACTGAATACTCGCCTTGGCACAATCCCCAACATGTCATAAGGGACCACTGGGATCTGAGTGGATTTCCTTTTCGAAACAAAAGCAATTATCATAATAAAGAGCTTTGCTTTTCGTTAACTGCAAACGCAAATCAAACAGTTACATCAATACCTGGCACACACACTCTTATGAGATTTGGGGGTTGTGGCTGAGCTACAAGATGGGCTTTGATGACTTTATTTTTCAATTAAGGAAAAATTATTTACAGCTTTTTATGGTGTAATATAAGACTAAAATCACTGCACTCTTCAGATGAAGCTCGTATACTATTAAATTTGCATTGCTTTGCTGAATTCTCAGAAGATGTACAACAAGCCACATCGCATTAGCAGCACAAATACATTCAGACACTAAAAACGACCTTGCTCTATTGGAGGACCTCAATCAGTCCTTAGTGAGCGTCTTCTCCCTGTTCAGAGCAATGGGCCAGTTTAAATCATCACACAGATTGAGGTGGGAAATGGGGTCTTATTTCTCCATATGCTGAAAATAATCAGAGTAATTTGCCCCTGATTGGCACAGCCACAAAGACATGAGGAAAATAAGGAGGGCTAATAAAAATCAAGCTGTCTCATTCTCATCAGGAAAAGTATAGGTGTACTGATTACCTGTCTGCGGTCAGAGGCCTTGCAGTGACCCTATGTACGTGACGTTCATTCGATTAAAACAGGTGGAACCATGATGAGCGTCGATGACAGTGATTACTCTGATGAAGATTTTAACTATGAGAAATTAAATAGAAATAACTCCATATGGAGGTCTTATTAGATGTGGTTATTACAGCACCAGGGGGTTATATATCTGACCTCACAGCTGAAGATGGCAAGATGCAATTTCTCTGTACCATTCTGATATGAAAATCTGGAGTATTAATAAGCTGTAAGTATGATATGAGTCAGTGATGCTGCTGCAAAATTACTGCTCCCACTTCATTAAAATTTTTAAATGAAATGTCATGCAATTGTAGTTTAGAAATTCTAAAACGCCCACAGGACACAGGAAGTGGGGACATAATGACGTTAGGGCTGCAACAGTTAGTTGATATAATCGACAATGTCGATTAATTAAATTTGTCGACTAATCATTAATTAGTAACAGTACAGAATTACACAAAGTGCTGGAGACAGAAGCGCAATGGGTGATGGGTAAACGGCTCACTCATGCAGGTTATTCGGCTCACTCAACTTATTCTGTGTCTCCAAAGGTGCCAAAACACACCAGATTACACATTTAATCACTAAATATCAGTACTTTCCACGATTAAACAGAATCTAGACATTTAAATACCTTTTAAAATCTCATGTTTAGAATGTTTGTTGTTAGAGATGGAGAACGTGGCAGAAATAATTATTGACTAGTCGACTAATCTGAAAAAATAATCATCAGGTCAACTACCAAAACAATCATTAGTTGCAGCCCTGCAATGAAGTCCAACTTAAGCCTAATCCTTTTTTCTATTTTGTACGCCTATCCCTTGCTTTTGAGGGTAAAAACCTCCCCGTAAGAATTAGGACAATCCTGAATGCATCCGATACAGGTTAGAGTTGCACGGTGTACCGAAGGTTCGATTCTTTTTCGATACTACGTCATCACAAACGATTCGGTTCTTTAGCGTTCGATGCTTTCGATACTGTATATAGCCCAGTCACTAGCTTCAAATGAGTCAAATTAGTAGGCGCGATTTGATTCAGTTCATAAGATAACTGATTCACACCGCAGCAGTCGGTGTGGCAGGATTCAGATAAACTTAGTGTTCTGAACAAATGAATCGATTCACGCGCAAGCCAGCAGAGCAGCAGCGAGTGTAGAATGGCGACGGCTACTTGTCCGCGACTTGTGGACAAAACGGGCGCGAGGAGTGAAGTGTGGGAAAATAGTCTGAGATGTAGGCATCTGTTTTTTATTTATATTTTTATTTTTAAATAAAATAACGAAAATAACGAAAACTGAAAGTGAAACTAAACTACTTTATTTATAAGCGCTGTTTTCACTCCCGCAGTTGTACAGCGGGGGGTGTTGTGCCGATTCTGTCCGCGAATCGGGAGTCGGATTCAGTAGCGGATTCGGCACAAGCGCGGCGGCACCTCGGTCCGCGGTGTTAGTTGTAAGCGCTCGCGCTAGCCGCAAAATACGACAGAAAACACTGAGGGAGCTGCAGACTTATGTGTGGGACTAGAATATGAGCACGAGGAGATCAAAGAGAACCTTTACCTGTGAGTAGCTCACATCAGAACACGCAAATCTCTCTCACTCTCGCTGTGTCTCTTTCTCTGTGTCTCTCTCTGTCTCTCTCTCTCGCACGTGAACGCCTCCGCGTTTGACCTGCAGCACTGTGTTTAGCTGTTCTTAAAAATCATTTTAATTAAATAATAGTTCTATGCTTCTATGTTACAGTGTTATTTAACATAATAGCAGACAAGCACCCTGATCTCTACAAAGAGCTGAGAAGTCGACAGGTTAGTGGAGTTAGTCAAGATACACTCTGTCTGTAGCTTTACTAAGATTTACTAGCGACTGCTTATTAAAAACGGTAAACGGTTGATTAATAAAACGGAGCAGTGAGTGTTAAAATGAACATAACATTGTAATGTTTTTTCTGTCTCTTTATTTTCCTTATTCAGAACTTAACTTCTGCCCGCCCGTCAGGTTCACATAGTCAGGCTACCATTACCTCTGGTTTTAGTTTTAGTTTTTAGGAAGTGTTTAGATAATAATGTTATAGTTAAGGTTATAATAACGAAACTTGTTTTTTGTTCAAATGTTTCATTTTAGAATAAAAACGTTTGCACCGATTGTTCAGTGTTCAATCCAGTTCAGTCAAAAATAAACATTTTATGTTCAGATATTTTTATTGTTTTTTGTTTCTTCCAAGTATCGTTTTGGTATCGAGAATCGTGATACTACAGTTGGTATCGGTATCGAAGTCATAATTTTGGTATCGTGACAACCCTAATACAGGTATAGCTATAGCTATAGAGCTAAAGTTCAGCAACCTGGCTAGGGGCAGGTAGTGCAGAAAAATCCTTGATTCTTCTGTGATAGGAAGCTGAAATTAGCTTATACTTTAATTTTTTTCATTCCCCCTTAAATGCTGCAGCCTTTGCCATCCAGCAAGGAACTAATACAATCTACTTGGTGTGGTTTTCGTAATTAATAACAAGGAAAATAATCAAATGTTTGGTTGATTGTGCTATTATCTTGCCAGTGATTCTCATAGCCCTCTGTTTAGAGGGTGCCTCTGAAAATGTTCAATTTAAAGGTCTAATATACCCCTAAGACATTCCCCCCTCCACCTCCAGCCTAACAAGAATCAGGACACCCTAGACACTTCTACTTCAAACCTGTGCCGTAGCCTACAAATACCCAGCGAGAGTGCCGTACACAGTGGAGTGAGTTTAGACTTCTGTGTGCACGTATCAGCAGCTCTGCGTAAATCCGCAGTTTAAACAACAAAGGCAGGAATGTGTGGGCAGGAACGTAATGCTCGGCTAACCCATTAAAGCTGCAACTGTGTTTGGTTAAATTTCTTAAGAGGTGCATGCTGGTCTATGGCCTGAGGTATGTGTACGCTATGCCGTAGGTTTGATGTAGAAGTATAAATTGGGATTAAGTAGTAGGGCCTAAGAATAGAAATTGAATTAGGCCTTAGTCTGCCTATTTCTACATGCCTGACAAGTGGAAGAAACAAATAAGGAAAACATGAAGAGGAGCAAAAAGAGAAAATTAGTAGATGAAATAAGCTAAAATTAAGTTGTATAGGTTTTAAAGATAAAAGGACAACATACAACATTCAAAACCAGTTTTTATAATGCAGGCCAATGCTGACACTGTGCAACGATGCATTCAGGCACTTCATGACTCCAAGCCCTGTTCAATTCCTTAAACGTCATTTAACATTGAGACCACTGAAAGCCACAGCAGATCACATGTAACTTGCAATATACACAGAGAAAGACAGCAGGTCTTTTGATAAAAACACCAAGTCTGTTAAGCCTAAGATAGGTCTGGTAGTTTTTAAAGAGGTACATAGAAATGTAGTAAAATAATACCAAGAAAGTTAAACCTTGCCATATATCAGCTCTACCTGCTGATATTATATGTATATACTGAATGAAAAACTAGGGGAAGCACTTTGAGTGAATATTATTATCAACACACATTGATTATAACTGGCTCGAACATTCCATGCAGTTGAATCTCCACCTCCAGATTAGTGCACTGATGCATTTTCACAAGGTTGTTCATCTGTAAGTAAAGCTCTAGTGGTGGATGCCGCTTTTCGGACAGAGAAAAATGAAAAGATGCCTTGGAGAAGTAGACTGATGACACTATGGCCAGCGTGAGTGTATGATATCATACCATCCCGCTGCTCCGTGACCCTCTCAGCTCCGATTGCATCTGGCAGCGTACCCTCAAAGCTTTCTAACTAATGCAATTTATCAGCCTCTTCCATCCATCTCATACAACGGCAGCACTTTAATGCTCACACTACTTAACATATTGGTCTCGCACAGACGCACATGAGCACGCAAACACACACACGCAACACACACATACACACACAAATACATCTTGCAGTTTTCTGATGTGAGAATAAAACTTTACCTCATACTATTTTATTCATCCTCAGTGCCAAAAAAAACAAATAAAGGGGTCCAGAGCAGGAGGAAACTCGGTTTCTATTAGAGCAATTCATTTCCATAATGGCCAGCTGAGCTGAGTCAACACTGCTGCTTTTTAAAAATGGAGAGGCTTATTTCATCTATGGATTTTTTTTATACAAACCGGAGATCAAAGTCTCTGTTGCTGTCGTTTTTTTTTTAAAACCAGTCTGTCAGTGTGTGGCAATTATCATCACTGTAGCCAATAAAACAACACGATTAGTATGGAGGCTCGCCACAGATGTACAGAAGTTAACCACAGTCAAAATCCAATAGTATGAAAAGTGTTGTAACCTGGTTGTGACTGACAATGATTTATGATGTGCACTATTTTAGCAATCTATAGACGATCCGTCAATCGTGCACCCAGCAGCTTGATTTAGGGCATGTCAGTGTGTCTTTGCTATCACAACAACAGGAAAAGTACACCTTGTGAGGCCTGAAATGCGCAAAAGACATACTAATTTTCTTACATAATCATGGGTGTGTTTTGGGTGTAATGTAAAATAAACCAATCACCTTCTCACTTGTCATTCCCTTTAAGAACCAGATGTGCTCTGACTTTGGCAGATATTTTTACAGTGCAGTGCTTTTTTTGCTTCTCAGAAGAGGAAACTGACCTGTGCATTCATGCTGTGAAGGTGGCCAAGAAGGTCTTTTTTTATAAAAAAATGTTTTTTTGTTTTTTTATTTAGTATTCAGTTTATTGTTGATGTAGTTGGGTTTGTGCACTGCTGCGCATTCTTGTGTACACGTGCTGAGAGCATTTGGTGCACCTGCGTCACCATGACATTAAGGAATTAACTTCTGACGGGTGACTGTTGTCAGGGTTCTAATCAGTCAGTGGCGCACCTGTGTTTTCCACCACCAAGATATCGATACAAAAGATATATTCACACACGTCTTTGCTATTTAAACATTGCGAAGATCCTTGCTACCAAGTGGAACAACTGTGTAAGTGTTTCCCTCTGAGGACATCACAAGATGACTTGAATTTCTTAAATGTAATCCGAATTTATTTGCATAATACCAACACTGACTATGACACCACTGCCAAGTAACACAGGAGCTTGTCCAAGCACACATTAACTGTGAACCAAACACTGAAGGACACTCCAGCATCCTGCTTCCGCCATGCAGCACAGTGGTAGCTGTCTATCTCTGCAGCACAGCCCTGAAAAGAGAAGACCCCAACCATAATCACACATGCACACACACAGAGTGCAGCCCAGTGGTAGCAGTCTATCTCTCCAATGCAGCACTGAAGGGACAAGACCCCAAAACTAAACACACACATACACACACAAGGTGTGATACAGCAGGTAGGTGATAAATTGTAAGCAGAGATAACAGATCAATCAGCACTGAGGGGCTGACAGTGCAGGACAGTTTGTCTTCCAGACACCCCTCCAGTCATGAAGTACCATCAGCAGTCAGTCTAAGCTGTAAGTTCACTACCAACGCCCTCTGCTACCAAAGTCCTTAGCCTTTCCCCTAATTCTTTACAGCTCTTTTTACACCCCGGCAAATTATTGGTTTATTTTGGAATGAAATATTCAAGCTTCACATCATTCACCCATGTAGAATTTTAGAACAATTCATTTGTTGACTCTAATCAGATGTCACTGTATTTCCCTCATTGAAGTGTCCTGAGAGAGTTTGTCCCAGAAAAAAAAAACTGCTCAACGTTCAACTTACCTCAAATTCAACCTTGTATTGTGATACAATTAACCCCACTGTTACTTTCTTTACCTTGTGCAAATCCATCACATCCCATGTATTATAGAGACTTCCCAAAATTCTCAGCTTTTAACAATCCCCAGTATTTCCCATAAATTCTTTAATACAGTCCTCAGTTTTCCCCCTACACCCTATAATAGTTTTAAGCCTTTCCCCATAACAGTTTACTACAGTTCTTATTCCAGGGTTCATATACTTTTTAATCAATACATTTCCATGTTTTTCCATGACCTGTCCATGCCTTCAAAGCATATTTTCATGGCCATACCATTTTTAAAACATCAGTGCAGACATGGACAATAAAACCAAAAATCAACTAAAACTATGATTAAGATTAAGACTGAAACAATCTTTAATAATAGAATGTGTGTCAGATCCTGAGAGCTCCATTGTGTGGGGCTAAATTACTGAATTAACTCTGAGCTGATGTATTTGTTAGCTCAAAATAGATTTTCTCCATCGATAAACGGAAACACAAATATTTGTAGGGCAAATTTCCATGATTTTTCAAAACTTTCTGGGTATTTTTATTTTTCCACGATTTATCCAGGCCTGGGAAATTGCTCTTTTCAAATTCCATGACTTTTCCAGGTTTTTCTTGACCGTACAAACCCTGTTATTCTTTACTGTCAACACTCTGCTACAGTCTTCCATCTTTTCCCTCAACACTACACAAGAGTTTATAAACTTCCCTATCAACACTCTCATCATCAGCCTTTAATCTCAACACTCCACAACAGTTTATAGCCTTTTCCCTCCTACCACAATCTTCAATCCCTACCATCACCATTACCTGTAGTGCTACATCCTTTCCCTCAACACTCTTTCCACTCAACATTCTAATGCAGCCCTCAGGCTTTCCTTCATCACTTCACCAGTCTTTTACCCTCAACACTCAAAACCATAGTCGGCTATCTTTACTTTCAGCCACATTCACAATCTTTACCTGTCAACACTCTCACACATCACAATCCTCAATTCCCCTAGCCAATAATCTACTACAGGTTTCAACCTGTCTTTTCAGTACTCCACCACATTCAAGAATTCTTCCCCAAGACTCTCCTATGGTCCTATTTCTTTTTTCTGTCAACACCCTACCAAAGGATTCAGCCACAATCCTCAGTCTTTCCATTCTACCACCATTTTCAGACTGTTTACTACTGTTTCAGTCTTCCCCTAAATACTCTACCACCATTTACAGCCTTAAGCTACAGATATACTTGACCTTTGGTCACGCATTCTGTTTAAATACTTGCTACCTACGTGCTCTATTTGTTACAGGAGGTTTCCACTAAATGCTTCTTTCTACTTGTTACAGTGGTACTCAATTCAACAACAGTCCTCTTTTATGCCTTTTATGCTAATGTTTAACCATAGTTTCCCTACACAGATTCACACAATCCTTAGCCTTTCTTCTGTTCTCTACCAGTTCTATCAGCCTGGTCTGGATCAGAAATTAGCAAAATCTTATCTGAATTAATGTATTCAACAAAGATTCTGATACTGATTATAAAAAATGTCAGTGTTTCCCAATGTTCACCCGATTCACACAGAATATCTCTTCTACCCCTCTCCAATAGTTGTAGTCAGCCTTGACAGTCCAAAATCTAGTGTTCACAAATTCCCTCCCAAACATTAATACTTGCCCTCCCTTGCACTCTCCTTTTTCTCCTGCCATCTTGCTTGACCTCCAATTCCTCTTGCTCCCTCTCAATCTCTCCTTTTTCCCCATCCTCCCTCTTTTTCCCCTCTTTCTTCTTCACACACTCTCCCTCCCTCCTTGTCTTGTCGTGTCAGCCAATATTTCCTGCAGCCCATCACCCCTCAGACTTTCATTTCCAGGCCAGTGGTGCATCTTGTTTACTGGCCGGGATCTGAGTGAGCTATCTGGGCAGTATCAGGCTGGGCCAGGGGTAATGCTCAGCCCATGTCAGTTCAGAGGGTTCCCGTGTTCAGCATGTTTACTTTATATCAATACGTGTCACAGACTAACAGCGAGTGATGCTCCATGGCAGGCATTGGAGACTGGGCCTTCAGTTAGCCTGTGTAGCTGAAGACTAAACTCTAAACTCCACACAGTACAATAATTTTTTTATTGCCTAGAGTGCTGAACTTTGCAATAGCTGACACAATAATAACAAGTCTATACTGATCTGCCTTTCCGTATTACAGTATAGCAGAGAACACTGTAACAGCCTTTAAATAAGCATTAAAATGAGACAGAATTTTTTTTCTCTCTTTTACAAAACTGTGATCAATCATGTCTTACATAAACGTCTGGTTGCACACCTGAATAATAAAAAGGCTCAGGCAGGGTCCCAGTAGGACGCTATTCAACATGCAACCCCGCTTTCATTTACTGTTGAGTGGCTGTGGTCCTTCAAGCTCTCTAAATGCATGATAATTTCTCTCCATCAGCGTTTTTCTGACAGGCTAATATCAGTCACGATCTATAAAATACTGCAAACCACTGCTGTTGGTGAGTTTCGCTGTAATGAATATATCAAATTTTGCCACTTAATTACTGGTCACAGAAGCCTGGAGAATCAGCTATTACCTATGAACCTGCATTTTATGCTGGATAAGACAGACGTGTGAAGGTTATTAAGTTCATTTCTAATAATTAACAAGGTGAATGAGTTTTCGTCTAGTATGTAAAGCTCAAGAGCGGGTATGTGTGTGTGTGTTTCACATCTATAGCAACTAGTTCCCCTCCATACCTACAGAGGTCTCACTTCTCAGTTCTAACATGAGGTTTTCTTTTTTTCATTCCTATATAATAAATTAGTACTAAAGTCATCCAGACTATGAAGGAACACAAGGTGTTAACCCTTGTGTGGTGTTCAGGTCTGTGGGACCCGTTTTCATTTTTCATCAAATGATACAAAACAAATATTTTTTCTAACTCAAACTCATTGGCATTGGCTCATTTTTTGTGAAAAACATATATCAAAACACATTTTTGATAAACACACACTGTACACCCCCCCCCCCCACACACACACACACACATTTATATTAAATACAGTATGTTTGGCCAAGGGCTAATAAACATTGCTTCATTTGTAAATTTGAAACTAAACAAATTTTCTACTCATATCTTCAGTTAATTCATTTTCTTTTACATTTTATTAAAAACTAATAAAAAAAGAGTAGCACTTTTTAAAAGAAATGTAACATAAGAAAGGTAAAGGCAAATATTAACCATGTAAGCTGTTTATATTGCTTGCAATTTAGGTGAAGCAAGCATGTGTAAAGCATTTTAATGTAAAATTGCTTAATTTTGCTGAATTAAATACAAGTAACAAAGTAAACGAGTAACAAAAATATGAACACCACACAAGGGTTAACTTGCAGTTTCTGGGTACTGGTAACTCTGATGAACTTATTCTGTGCAACAAAGGTAACTCTTGGTCTTTCTTTCCTGGGACCGTCCTGATGAGAGCCAGTTTCATCATATTTTTTTTATGTTCTTTGCGACTGCACATAAGAATACTTTTTGCAAGTTTGACCTTCATTTCTTAAACTCATTGTTCTTTACTTAGTTGAGTAGTTCTTATCATAATATGGATTAGAACATTACTCAAATAGGTCTATTTACTGTATACCAACTCTACCTCTTCACAACTTTACAACTGATGCTCTCAAACACATTAAGATGCCAAGAAATTCAAGTAATTAAATCTTACCAAGTTCAGCACAGCTGTTAACTGATTCCAGGTGACTCTAACTCATAAAGCTAGATAAGCAAGAAGAATTTAAAATATAAAATATATTCTTGTTTGTTTAACACTTTTTGGTTTACTAAATAGTTTCACATGTTTTTCTTCATAGTTTGCATGACTTTAGTATTTTTTAAAATAATGAAGAATACACTGAATTTAAGATGTGTCCGAACTTTTAATTGGCACTGTACATCATATTAGTTACATTCATTTCTAACAAACAGCACAAAAACAGTCCATTGCTAACAAAGAAGATCCGAAAATGAAATGTCATAAATGAAGACAGCACATACGAGTTTACACACAGTCCTGTAGGCCTCTTCAGATGAATCAAATATTGACAGAACCAAATGCAGGCGATCTGACCTTTCATTTCATAGGTCAAGTAATAAGAATGAATTAAATTTGTGTGGGGAGTATTGACCAATTCGTCCTCTGCCTATCAATGAGGGCTGTTAGAGAGTCTGCCTCATTTCCTTTTCTACTTATTGGTCATCTGGTCTTTTGGTATTTATAGGGTATCGGTCTCGGTCTTGTATATTGCACTGTCCAAGCTATATTAGAGTTTCCCTCGAGTAAAGACCTAAAGACATGTAATGATCAGTCTGCCATGCTAGTAAGTAGACAATAATCAATAGGCAGGAACGAATGTCTGATTACAAAAGTGTGTAAAATGTCATATATTATACTGACGAGGAAATGCCAAGGTGACAATAACAATGTGACACTAAGAGGAGCAAGGCCTGGCATGATCCTTTGGCATATCAGTGAATTACATCATTTTTTTTAATGCCTGCTTTCATACCAGAAAACAAACAACACTAATCAAATACAAATTAAAAGAAAAATTAGTTCAGCAGACATTTCAGGACAACTTTAGCAGCAGAGTATTGCATATTTTAATACCTGTATTTTTGTCACATATGGATAAGTAATTAGAAAGTACAATGACAACAAACGGAAAACACTTCTCCTTATAACGCATAGTTTGGTGTTCCCAGGATTTATTCTGCACGCAGTTAAACTAAAATATAGAATTACTGTCTGACGGTCTGACATTAATGTTTCAATACCTTAAAAACTAATACTATTAAGTGTTCTTTTTGCTTTTGTTGCCACAACAGTTCTTATCAGTTCCTAACTGACTGTAGACAAAGTATATTTGTATGGAATTTTGTATGTATTTGCTACAAATTTGGATTAAATTATATAAATAAAATGAATTCTTAATTTATTTATTTTGGAGATTGTCTTTTACTCTGATCAGTATATAACACAATACAATCTACACAATGTTAATAGTACAGTGTTAATATGTACAGATGCACATATTGTACAGTGCTTATTTTTTACAACATTATTTTATACATAGTCATTTACAGACTTGTGAGTAGGTCCACATTTCCACACCTCACTCCTAAAATGTAATAGAAAAAAATATGTTGCATTGTCATTCATGTAATTACTGGATAATAAGCCTTAGGATGTGTGCACATCAATCATTTGCTGCCCACGGCTCACTCTCCAAATGACTGCACTTTGCACATGTGGGTTTTTTATTTATTTTTTTATTCTGCCAATGAGCACTAATCTAAAAAGAAAGGAGACAAATATCTAAATGTTAAAGAGACCCACAGATCAGAATTTTTAATTTATTAAGTATAAAAGCATTTAAGAAATATAGAACAACAAATCCTTGTTCGTGTTTCCTCTAGGATTATTTTTGGCAGCTGTGGCAGGAAACACATTTTATCTTGAAACGTCTGAAGCAATTTGGCAACCCTGATATTAGAGCACTACTATATACTGTGCAATGCTAGGTCACTTTTTTTTCACTCCACTTACATGAATTAAACTAAATTAAATATTCAGCATGACTTATCACACTTGGTAGCAGTTTACAGAGTTTACTACCAGTTCACAAACTGTATGTTTTCCAGCTGAAATATATGAGCTGTACTGGACTAGAATAGTAATATTAATATTTAGCATTTTGTCTTTCTGTGGTCTTCATATGTATTGTGTTCGTATGATTGTATTGTATGTACTAACAAATCTAGATAGTGGCCATAATTACAGTTTTCTGAAAGTGGCAAATTCGTTTTGGCAGCGGTGGGCTTCCTCTTCAGAACGTTTGTAGCAGAAACACTGAATCTAGGAACAATATAAAATAGATAATTCACAAACAATCAGCACTTTTCCCCAAGCAAAGGGTACATTTTATGTTAATGAAATTAACTTTTGACCCCTTTTCTCAAAGGTATCTCAGTGCTAAGATTATCTTAACTGGTTGAGAGGATGTTCAGTGAATCATCTTAATGCTAAAATGCTTTTGGAAGGGGCTCCGATTGGTCCAGCGGACAAAGCCGCTGCCACTATGATCAGGATATTGCTGGTTCAAATCCCGTTCATGCAGCTTGCCATCAGCTGCCGGAGCCCTGAGAGAACACAGTTGGCCTTGCTCTGTTGTTCGCTCCAAAGGGTAATATTGATCAGCACATGGCGCCTGTGAGCTGATAGAAGAAAATAGGCAAAAAATTTGAAATAAATAAAAATAAATGCTTTTGGAAATCCCAGCCTGGCTAGGTAGTATAAACTGACTAATGGTATTGCACAAATGAATACAGCATGCAATAAGTGTAAAATTTAATTCAAATTTCTATTTTCTTTTTCTTGGTCCCGAGCCTGAGATAAACAAAATTAAGAGTACATGAGGTCCTGAGTTAATGTCTTTATAACTTCTTTTACTGGTGCTACTCCATTTCCAGTCATATTGACAGTGTCAGTGTTTTTCTCTCAATTACCAGCTAAATTACCAGCTAAATTGCGTACTGTTTTCACTAAACTCAGTCATTTTCTGATCATATCATCCCCCCTCTGGATTCACATCTGCTGGGAGACTTTTCAAGCAGACGTCAATTTACGATTGAAAATAAAAAAGATTGTGGCCACACTACTGGCCCCCTAACGTGCATATTTTTAATAAACACTTCCAAAATCCCAAAGTATCTAATGCTTTGAAAGAGTATCTCCATCTGTTGCTCAGTCTAAGTGGTAGAATATGTTCAGCAGAACAAGCAAGAGAGTAAAATATGTCAGAAAGGTAAGGTCCTGCAGACTAGCCAGATCTGCCACACACTATCAGATCTCAGCCAAATAATAAATGATAACTCACATTGCCTTGCCATTATCACACTGACCAGTGTTCAACCTCACTCACAAGATAACACCTCACTTATACAGATTGGTTGTTGAGGTAACACTTCCTTAATAATGTACATATTGCTATTGATTGACTTTTGGTATGTCAGTGTACTTATTACTTTTTTGTTCACCAATGAACAATTTCAGTAACTATTAGTTTTATAGTAAAATGAATCTGTTTGATTCAAACATCCAGGTTTATACAAGGTTCTTGCACATTATTTTAAAAGTCAAATTTAATGCTTTTTAAGACTTTTGTAAGACCTCAATAAATATAGTCTTAGTCAAGACTTATTTTGATCTTCCAGTTTAAAGGCTAGTAACATGCTAACATTGGTATGTTAGCATGTTAGCTAGATCGTCACTAATGTTAGCTAGCTCTCTGTTAACCTTAGTTCTCTTCTAGGTAATGTAGCTAACTCGCCACTAACGTTAGTATGCTAGCTAGCTCGCCGCTAATGATAGCTAGCTTACCGGCTAACTTTAGTTCTCTCCCCAGTAACATTAGCTTGCTCTTTGCTAATGTAAGCTAGCTCTCTGCTAACTTTAGTTCTCTCCCCGGTAACGTTAGCTAGCTCTTTGCTAATGTAAGCTTGCTCTCCATTAACTTTAGTTGTCTCCCCGGCAACATTAGCTAGCTCTTCACTTATCTTAGTTCTCTCTCCGCTAACCTTAGTTCTTTCCCCGGTAACATTCGCTAGCTCTCTGTTAACCTTAGTTCTCTCCCTGGTGATGTAGCTAAGTCACCGCTAACATTATTATGTTAGATCTCTGCTAATCTTAGTTCTTTCCCTGGTAATTTTAGCTAGCTCATTGCTAATGTAAGCTAGCTCTCCACTAATCTTAGTTCTCTCCTCAGTAACATTAGCTAGCTCTCTGCTATCCTTAGTTGTCTCCCTGGCAACGTTAAGCAGCACTTCGCTAATGTTAGGTAGCTCTCTGCTAACCTTAGTTCTATCCCCGGTAACATAAGCTAGCTTGCGGCTAATGTTAGTTCTCTCCCCGATAACGTTAGCTAACTCGCCGATAGTTATTTAGCATGTGTTTCCCTCCGGCATTAAACACACCATCTAAAAATGTAATACCTACAGCAAATTTACAGACAATTTAAGCCCTAATTAAACAGATTTTCATTTAAGACTTTTAAAGGACCTGCAGGAACCATGTCATAAACCCTAAAACCTGTAGAAACATGATGATTTTATTGTCTTTTTTTAATTCATATTTATAAGATCTAAGTAAAAAAAAAAAGTTTATACAGTCATAAGAGTGGGATCTGTTGACATCACTGCTATCTAGTGGTCAGGGTTTAAACACAACACAATAAATATAAAAAATGGGTTGTGCAAATACATGTGATATTAATATTTTCTTACGATTCTAGAAAGTATGTCTATAATAGCTCTCAGAAGAGAGAGTGGAATGTGTGTGTATGGTATGTAGGAGCTGTGGCTGGGGGTAGATTGGATAGGATGTGCTGCTGTATGGAGCAGCAGTGAGAAACAGGCAATCACAGGACTTTAATAAACTCTGTGGAATTCAGGGGAATAAAGTGACATGCGGATGGCTCTAACAAGCCACAATCTGACACGGTGGCAGGCCAGCCACACCACCAGCTGTGAACTGATCTCATGAAAAATTCAATAACCATTTTATACTTAATATTAGTGTGGAGTAAGGAAGGGGCAGTTTTTTAATAATTTCTCAATCATGGCATCAGATTCTGAATTCAATTCTCTCCTGACCCAGACACGGTGCACTGTCAAATACTATTGGGATTAGTTGGAGAGTTAGAGATTAGGTGTTGTGGTCAAGTAATACTCAGTAATACTCTTAATACTTTTACCAAATGCAATAAAATCCTCACAGCAGTGGTCCAAAAAGCCTGGTAGAAAAGCCTAGAAAGCAAGAATGCCTTCCATTGACTGTAGAGACAATTACTCCAACAAAACAAAACACCAGCATAAACTCTTTCATGATAAATAAATAAGCAAGTGTCCCAATAGTTTTGTTCATATAGTACACAGAAATCTTTACCACAGCTACACCATATTTCCTAACTTTTGTAGAGTTTTGGAACATTGCTGTGGAGATCTGGCTGCACTCAGCTACATAAGTGAGGTCAGGGTTTGTCCTAAAATTAAAAATCACCCCTAGAGCACCACCATTTCAGAGAACCACCTCTCCACAGCTTATATTGAGGGGCTTGTAGACCTTTTTAGTAGCCAGCACATTTCATTATGCATAGTAACCTTATTCTACTGCTTTATAATATGACCTTAAATCAGTATCACTGATATTATTTGAGTTAATTTGAGAGGATTTTCTTTGATTATATGATGTAAATGCTGGTTTTGATTATGATTTTACTCCAAAATATTCTCTTCTATTTTATTTCAATGGATGAAGTCAAATGTTTGGACACACCTCTTCTCATTCAAACAGTTTCTTTTTTTCTTTTTTTTATTGTAAATGTATTATTGAAGACATTAAAGCTATAGATATAGAAGCTTTACAGGGACATTATTTAGTAAACAAAAAGTGTTGAAGTAGAACAGGTTTTATACTTTAAATTCTTCTAAGTACCACATTTAGCTTAGAGGACAGATCTGCACACTCTTCAATCTCAGTGTCTTCATGAGATAGAGTTTGGAATAGATTTTACTGCATCTTAAAGGAGTTTCTGGAGGTGCTGAACAATAGATGTTTCTTTTATTTTAGTTCTGAAGCTCCAACCCATTCCAAATTATTCATACTCAGTTGATCAGGTTTAGGTCAGGAGATTGATTTTACTGTTGACTAGATAATTCCATATATTGTTTTCTTGTCTTTAATATTAATCTACCATGTATTAAATAAATTAAAGAAAGAAAGAAATAAAGAAAAACAATGAATGAGAAAGTGTGTCCAAACCTTTGACTGGTACTGTATTACCAATAAATAGAACAGTTGTTGCCAATAGGTGCTCAATAAAGTATCTGAATGTAATGATAACAAAGGCTGAACCCAAACTGTTGGGTGTTTTAGACTTTAGTCAACAAGCACTTTAATCCAATCTAAAGTAAAGAGTACTGGTGCTCTTCAAGGCTGTTTTTCTCCTCTACCCAGTCTGGTCAGTCAGTCCACACGTGACTTGTCAGAGCCTGCACTCTTCATTTGGCTTGTGGAACGATGGGGGAACTTTTGGACAGTTTTAATACGGGCCTGCTGAAGTGCAGGCTATTAGCATTTTGAAATCTCTATTTGCTTGGACTGGCAGCACGTCAGCTGGACGTTGAGAACAATAATGGCAGCTGACATGGCTGACCTTTCCCATTAAATGAGCTGGGCTGGTTAATACCGGCTGCCTCCACATCTCATTAGCCAGCTCAGCACCTTGTGTGCCACTGTGCTCACTGCCTGAACCTCTAACTACAACCACCACTCCGTAATTAATTTCTGCCCATTATTCTGTTTGGGGTGTGTGTGAGTGTGTGCCTGTGCGTTTCTGCATGTGTCACACACACCACAACAAGACAGTGGTTTGTGGTTTACTACTGATTAGAAAAGCTTAGGCTGCTGCTGTGACACTAAGGAAAGGAAGTGGGGGGAAATTCCAGACAGAAATATGTAAATATGTGGCACACTGCATAAAACATAACACACAGCTCCCTAAAAAACACAGCAAAAGAGCCATAGCTGAGATTAAATTTACCCCTATAGTGTCACATCAGTTTGCGCCACACACTGCTTCCAATTACAGGCTCATATTACAGTATTTAACCCTTTAAAGTCTCAGGAGCAAAAAATGCATACTGTATTTTGTGCAAATGTACACAAAGACTATATTGCACAAACATGTATATATGTATATACCTCTTGATCCAATATTTCTTGTAAAATCAGGGGTATTAATCAAGAGCTGTACCTCTTTTTGTCTATACATTTAAAGACATGCTTTACACTAGATGCTCAAACTGTAGGCTGTACATTAGGGAGAGTCAATAAATGCCAGCTCCTTTCTACACAAAATGATAAAGGATCATGTTTGTTATCAGTTTAAAACCTATTCTGTTTTGGGGTTGAAAGATATGTGCAATACATTGCTATGTTATTGATGGTAGCTGAGGTATCTCAGTCAGTACCTTTCTCTGGGTAAATTTTAAGTCACATGCGATCTACCTACTGTGTCAAACTGTGCTCAGAGTCATGAAGCACATGCATGCCTCTCTTTCATCTAATTTAATCTACGTTTTTTTTTTGCAGTTTTGTATTCCATGATGTTTCATAAAATTCTGAACAAGCGGTGGCAAATTTCTAGCAAACACACTACAGTATTATTGTCTTTTTTTAATTAGCAGTCCCTCTTTCTGCTGTTTCTCTGCGGTTTAAAATGTAACAAGAAGTGTGTCACCTGAGGGCAACCCGGTGCACATTTCAGTCTCTAGCAGACTGATCAGACATCATCCAATAATTTCCTAGCATTCTAGGGATAAACCTTTTTGAGCAGGTCAATCCACACATGTCCAAGTGTCCTATTCCACATTAAACTTTAATGAATATGTGTTGACTGTTTATGCCTGAAGGTAGTATAGACTGAGATTTGAGAGATGTATGCTGGACTGGTTTCGTGAATGCTCATTCTTTGCACACAATAAGGAATTCATTCTGCATCCCACACTAGACCTAATAATAAACAAATTTATAATCAGTTTGGCGTAGTCGGCAGGATGGTGCATCATCAGTAAGTCCTCCAGAAATAGACCTCAGAAAAAAAAACTGCCTGAAGAAAGTGTGTGAGTTTGTCTCTATGCTTGTTTGTGGCTGTGTCTAGTAGTTTTGCACTTGGATGGAAGTTTTTCTCTTACTCAAGGAAGCAAGAAGCACTAATCCCTCTTCAGTCCAGAATCACCCAGAATCTATGACCGAATTCTGTATCTGAAGACAATCTTTCAGAATATGCCGACAGAGGCCGTTTGAAAGAGACTTGACACAGATGTTAGATAAGCTATGTGATGTCCTCCAAGCTCTAACCAAAAGTCTGGCCGATAGTAAGAAAGAAAGAAACGATTAGCTGAGTCATGTTAAGAGTATAAAATAAACTTTTGTCCTTCCCTAAATGCAGAAGCACAAAATAAAGAGGAAAAAAACTTCTTTAGTGATGTTGTCTTCTTATGACAGTGATGATAGTTCTACATCTGTTGGTTTGGGCCATATGGTCTTTAGAACTGCATTTAAAGAAATGAAGACTGACAAAGAAGTCATCTGTGTCCAGAGCATACTGACTTTATGTAAAAACATCAGCAAAACAGCATATAAAAGAATTATGAGGGTTAAAAAAACTTAAAAAAAAAAGGTCACACACTCTAATATTTGGTTGGACCATCTTTAGCTTTGATTGCAGCACACATTCACTGCGGCATTGTTTCAATAAGCTTCTGCAATGTAACAAGATTTATTTCGATCCATTGTTGCATTCATTTTTCACCAAGATTTTGCTTAATCTCATTGATGACGGTAGAGTCTGACTGCTGTGCAAAGCTCTTCCTAAAGCTCCAACACATCCCAAAGATTCTCAATGAGGTTAAGATCTGGACTCTGTGGTGAACAATCCATGTGTGAAAATGATGATCTCATGCTCCCTCAACCACTTTTTCACAATTCCAGCCCCATAAATCCTAACATTATCATCTTGGAATATGAACATATCATTAGGGAAGAAAAAATCCATTGATGGAATAACCTGGTCTATATTCAGTATATTCAGGTAGTCAGCTGACCTCATTCTTTCAGCACATACTGTTGCTGAACCTAGACCTGACCAACTGCAGCATCAACCCCACATCATTTACTTAGTTTGTTGGCCAGGCAGTGTACTTTTTGTGTTCCAGAATGCTTCCTATAAAACAATGTGTCCACAAAGGTAGGGAACAGATAGGGCCAATCTCATTTCACCTTTTGTTCCTACCCCTTTGTTTTGCGCATTCACGCCTAGGGGTAGGGTTGTCCCAATTTTTGTAGAGTGAATTGTTGGGTCTACGTAGCCCTCCAAACTAAGATTTTTTAGAGGCACATTAAGGGGTATTAGAATCACGGCAAGATGGGTGCACAAGTGGCCAAAGAAACTGGCAAATGTAGAACTGGCATGAGGCTCTCCCCTCTTGCCAACTTTCTTCTGATAGGTTGCACCTAGATGATTGACAGTAGTTTCCATATAGAACGATAACTGAAAGTCACTTCGAAAAGGATGATAAAGTTTTCAGCGTGGATAGACTGAAATCATTACACCTTTGAAAAACATATTAGTGTTTAGTAAAGCCAAACAGTCATAATCACAGTAGACCTCTCTGTAGTAATGTTTTGTTAAATTACTCCTTGTAATTTTGATTTTGCATTTTAAAAAAAAGCTGCTACCTCTAAAGCAGTCTAAAGTGCTGCATTATGTTAAGTACGCCATACACACTGACCAGGTCATCCATGATGCTCAAATTAGACTTCCCCCTATGCAATCAGAGCCACTGCACCACTGACCATGGCTCAGGGGCTTCAAGGAAGTTATATTTATGACTCAGACAAAAATCACTTCACCCCTATTGACTAGACACCCGAACCACTGCCTCAAATGACCAGAGCAAGCAGGAGGGCAAGCTGACTCATGGGGCACGATCAGCACTTGTTTGAGTTATTTGAGTCATGACGGTGTTGAGGGGTTTGTGTTTAAAAGCCCCCTGATGACAGAAGAAAAAACAGAAAGGCCTGTCAGCCACAACATGAGTCAGTGGCCTGCAATCTGCACTAAAGTTGCTTTAGGAATTTAGTTTCAGGGAATGAGACACTAGGGCTTTGTTCTGGGCAATATATCATCTATACTGGTATGCAACAACTATACAGATTTTTACAGTGGTGCTGACAGATAACCAGCAATTTATTCATGATCTAAATCTGTTATTGTGCCCTGGTTGTAATTAAAATACAATGTGTAGGTGTAGGGTCCACTGTGATGTAGTTTTTTTGTGAGTGATTTACTGAAGACCATAAAGTACCATAAATGTATTTAAGAAAGCTAAATAGCTGCTACTTACACATCTTAGACTTACATGACTGCCTGCCTCAGTCATATTATTGGTCACGCAGTTTGTTCAGATGCTACCTTAATGAAGACGCAAGCGACATGGCCAATAATATAATTTGTGCACAAGCGCAGCTTGATTTAGGGCATGTCAGTGTATCTTTGGTATTGTGAGCACAGAAAAAATACACCTTGCGAGGTTTAGAACGCAAAAAAGGCTAATTCTATTTACTAATCGCGGGTGTGTTTTGGGCATAATGTGAAATAAACCAACCTGTGTGTCACTTGTAATTCACCTTGCCAGATGCTCTATGACTTTGGCACATTCGTGTCTTAACGGAGCAGCGCTTCTGAGCTTCTCAGTGGAGGAAACTAAGCTGCTCATTTATACTGTAAAGGTGCACAAGCAGGTAATTTACGGTAACAGCAACGTTATTTTATTTTGCGTTCTGTTTATTGTCGATGTAAAAGTTGGGTTTGCATGCTGTGGAGCGCCCATGTGTGTGTGCCTTGATCTCATGCGGTGCACCTGCGTAGCTAAGATAGGAATGGACCTCTGACGGGTGACTGTTGTCAGGGTTTTAATCATACATTGGCGCACCAGTGTTTTCTGCCACCAAGATAGCAATACGCAAGACATTTTGTGTTTACATTAATGTGTGTCAGAGTAGCAAAGTGTAAAATAACAAACAAAACTATAGTATTTGAATGCAGTAGGGCTGTCCCTAACGATTATTTTTTAAACGATTATTCTAACGATTATTTTTTTCGATTAGTCGACTAATCTATTCATTGAGAAACATATTTAAATAATTATTTTACGTTTTAAAGCAAACGATAAATTACTATATTTATATATAATAACAACAACAACAACAACAACAACACAAGCCTACTAAACCAAACCCCACACTTATAATCACTTAGATGTACAGCACGTTGTTTAGATCTATAACGCTAAAAATGGATAAGCTCCCATACACCACAACCGTGTGTTGCACTGTTTTCTGTGACCGCTAGATTTTGTGACCACTGGCAAGTAGTTCTCAGCAGACCGGTGCACTGGCCGATTCGAAACGTGTTCGTTTCTAATGTTTACCCCGACTGGCCAAAACGGTTCAGTTTAGGGCTGAGGGTAAGGTGTAGGTATAGAAAGCTTCCGTTTTGCCAATGAACGCTCATAACCGTGAGCACTGGTCACAAAATTCCGACGGTGACAGAAAACGGTGTGACACCGCAGCGCCGACGGCGCTAGCTAAAATAACTTAAGGCAGCTAGCTTAGCTAAACACCTGAACTTATGAATAATGCTACTGTTTCTGGAAACTGCGAAATGCCATGCACAAATATAAACCAAAAATGTATAATTTCTGCCTGTGGCAGGTTTAAAACCTTTGGTAGACAGTCTTAAGTCTTTTTAAGGACACCCGCGGAGACCCTGATGTAAACGGTAACTTACTGTGTGACCCTGTTGACATAGTGCTCCTGGATTTTGCGCTTCAAGTGCTCCTTTTGCACGTATGGCAGAGGACCACATTGTTGCCCTTTTGCGTGAAATGCTCCCAAACTTTAGATGCCCGCTGGCGTTTTTTTGTAGCTGGAGATTGCTCTCCGGAGTCCAAGCTCTCTAGAGCTTAGATTCTCTGCCCGAACCCGACATGACCCGAGGTCCGACCCGAAATCCGACCCGGGCTCCAGAAAATAGTCCGAGATGTAGGCGTCTGTTTTTTAATTATATTTTTATTTAAAAAAAAAATAACGAAAACTGAAAGTGAAACTAAACTAATTTATTTATAAGCGCTGTTTTCACTACCGCAGTTCTACAGCGGGGGTGTTGTGCCGATTCTGTCCGCGAAGCGGGAGTCAGATTCAGCAGAGAGTCGGATTCGGCACAAACGCGGCGGCACCTCGCGGTCCGCGGTGTCAGTTGTAAGCGCTCGCGCTAGCCGCAAAATACGGCAGAAAACACTGAGGGAGCTGCAGAATTATGAATGGGACTAGAATATGAGCACGAGGAGATCAAAGAGAACCTTCACCTGTGAGTAGCTCTCTCTCTCTCTCTCTCTGTGTCTCTCTCTCTGTGTCTCTCGCACGTGAACTCCTCCGCGTTTGACTTGCAGAACTGTGTTTAGCTGTTCTTAAAAATCATTTTAATTAAATAATAGTTCTATGCTTCTATGTTACCGTGTTAATTAACATAATTCTGATCATATTTCGCTCATTAAAACAGCCCGAAAACAGCCAGTTGGAATTTTTGGGCCCGATCTAACCTCTAATGCTCTCCACAGGCGCCGCCATGTTTACGACGCGCCGACGCACGTTATGCAAATCGATGTATTTTTGTAATCGATGACGTCGATTATGTCGACGCGTCGCCCCAGCCCTAGAATGCAGTAATAAATGTTTAAAATCCTAGCATCAAATATTTCTTTAAAATGATAATTCATCTGGGTATAGTGCATTATCTATATTTAATTAATGTTCATATATCAGTAGTAGAAGATAGGTGCAAGAAAAATATCAGACACAGGCATCGACCCACGACTCCCCTGTCCCCGCATCCACACGTTTGATTTATTTAAAGTGTTCATGGCCATTAGTACAACAAAGTCTACATGGTGGTTAAGCTTTCGTAATTGCAGGAACAACACAGTATCAGAGGCTGTAGGATACTGAGCTTTGAAAATGCAGCACAGCACCCTGGGGGTTTGTCCGTGCATTTGTGCGTGCAAGCACTCCTCCTACCTGGCTCAGAGGCAGCCAACAGCACTGAAAACAATAATTAAAAAACACAGAAGTGGTGAATCAGATGTGAGGAACATCATGACTGGCCAAGCTTCACAGTATTTCCTCTCAGAGCATCTCGGTTCTCTGGTGGCACGGTGAGGCTTAAAATCTTCCGACTGAAAATAATAACAATCAATTCGTCATGCCTAACTCACAGTCCAAGCCCAAACATAGACGCTCAGAGAAAAGCCATTTTAATTTGCTTGATAAAATGCGTATCTAATGTTGTTAATATATTCAGCCGAGGCTTCCCTTCCCTGTGCTCTGGAAACATAATCATATTTTTTCCAGAGTGCTGAGGAGCCCTCCTGGCAGTGGCCTGAAGCACAATTAGCAAATGATCAGTTCGGCTGAACTAACAAATCCTTCAATCTCCAAAAGCCCTTGATAAAAAAAAGCACCTCCCAAAGATGACACGTACCTACTCTCATATACAGTAGGATTTGAGCGAACGACTGAGCCAAAACCCCGCCGCTGAAATTGCTTTGATGAAACCTGCGAGATTCCTTTGAATTCACCGAATCAGAAGGAATTACTCGAGGTTGCAGAGCCCACAGCTAATCACAGCACCTCTACTCTCCAACCATTTCATCATACCATTAGGTTACACCAACCAGAGACAGAAATGTGCTTGCTATTTTCAGGGGAAGCACAGGTACGATTGATACAGAAAGCTCAATTATAATTGTGAGAAGGAACATTTAAAAATAAGAATAAGAATGAGAATACAGTGAGTCCAAGAAGTATTTGATCCCTTGCTGATTTTCTTAGTTGGCCCACTAATAAAGACATGATCATTCTATACTTTTAATTGTAGATGTATTCTTACATGGAGAGACAGAATATTAAAAAGAAAATCCAGAAAATAAATCTAAGGAATATATATTAATTGATTTGTATTTCATGGAGTGAAATAAGTATTTGATCCCTTAGTATTCATTAGCAGTTCTGGCTTTTACAGACCAGTTAGACACTCCCAATCAACTTGTTACCTGACCTGAAGCCACCTGTTCTCACTAATCACTTGTGTGAAAAACACCTGTCCACAGAATCAGACAGATCACACAGATTTCAAGTCTCCAACATGGGTAAAACCAAAGAGCTGTCACAGGACCTCAGAGTCAGAATTGTTGACCTTCACAAAGCTGGAATGGGCTACAAAAAGATTAGTAAGGTGTTGGATGTGAAAGTAACAACTATTGGTGCAATTATCAGAAAGTTTAAAGAGTATAACATGACAATCAACAGACCTCGGCCCGGTGCTCCAAAGAAGATTTCGCCTCGTGGGGTGGCAATGATGCTGAGAACGGTCAGAAATCGTCCTGCAACCACTCGGCAGGAGTTAGCAAATGACCTGAAGGCAGCTGGGACCACAGTTTGCAAGGAAACAATTGGCAACACTTTGCGCAACAATGGATTCACATCCTGCAGTGCCCGAAAGGTACCCCTGCTGAAGAGAGCACATGTGGAGGCGCGCCTCAAGTATGCCAATGATCATTTGAAAGATGAACCAAGTTATTGGGAGAAGGTTTTGTGGTCAGACGAGACCAAAATTGAACTTTTTGGCCTCAACTCCACCCGCCATGTGTGGAGGAAGAAAAATGCTGCCTATGACCCCAAGAACACTGTGCCCACCGTCAAGCATGGAGGTGGAAGCATAATGTTTTGGGGGTGTTTCTCTGCCAAGGGTACAGGGCTACTTCACCGCATCACTGGGAAGATGGATGGAGCCATGTACCGCACAATCCTGAGGGACAACCTCCTCCCCTCTGCCAGGGATCTGAAAATGGGCCGTGGTTGGGTCTTCCAACATGATAACGACCCTAAACATACAGCAAAGGATTGGCTCAAGAAAAATCAAATACTTCTTGGACTCACTGTATGTTCCATTTATTTTGTGTCTTTCTAAGACTGAGTTGCATATTGAAAACTTAAAGATGTGCAGAGTGATGTGATGATACGTTTTCAGTCCCCAGGGTGGATTTAGATTACATTTAGCACTGTATTTTCTTTATTACTTTAACCATTTTTTGTGTTGGAAACAAATAAACACCATTTGTGCTCTTTATACTTTGCATCGTATCAGCCAATAAAGTGGCTGTAAACTTGTAAATAACATGTTGTATATCGCAACCATTTCCTTATCCAGATGTTTCAATCATGTTTTTGTTAATACACCCAAACAGTTAGCCCAAAAATATTTAGCAATAATCATTAGTTATCTCACAGTGGACAATATCCCACATATCTCAATGCATTTCAGTTACATATTATATAATTTAGCAGTTATAGTCTGCATCTAGTTTTCTTTAATAAATAAATTGTGATTTTAAGTAACATTATTCCAAATAAAACTGAATAAAGGAATTGCGATTTCAAAAGTCAGGTTGTAAGGTCCAGTAATGCCATTTTGCTGAAGAGCATCATTGTACAAGAGTTTCATGGACATTTCTATAGCTCCAAGGCTGGAGCAGTATTAGCATTAGCTGCTAACCGCGCTAAGTTCTAGCTCTTTCACCGTCCAGAGGTGAGTATATCTGACTTTAGTCTGCGTGTTTACCATGTTAAAACAAGCTACGTTGGACGAATCACTAGCTAATATTGCCCTGGCTTACACTCAGGGTTCCTCACTGTGTCTCTGTTAGGCGGCATTTACTAGCGCTAAGTGCAGCTAACCACGGCTAGCGCTGCTGCTAACCGTGCTGTTGAAAATATTGGAAATCCAAGCTTACTTTAAATAAACTGAAGCGCTTTCCTCACCCAAATAAACAGTTTTCAGGAGAGAAATCTGTGTAGATTAACATCCAGCACTTGTTTAACTTTGGAAGAAAATGTTTTTTTAAAGAATTACAGTTTTGTTTACTTAGGCGCCCCCAGCGCCCACCCCCTTATAATCTGCTGAGCCTTATGTACGAAAATAGGCCAGAAAATAGACGTTCATTGATAGTGTACCTTATAATCTGGAGCACCTTATAGTCCATAAAATACAGTACTCATATGTAGCAAAAAGCAACACATGAAAGATAAAAACAATATCCATCTAAATTCTGAAAGTTTTGACACTGTCGGTAATTGTGGGTTGATGGTGATATTGGGATTTTTTACGAATAGATTTTGATGCATGTCTATGCAGAAACACGAATAAAACTAAGACATTGGGGTAAAATTCACCTTGATTTGAATGGAAAATGATATATTTATTCATGTACAGTTATAAATTCAGTAAAATTTCCACAATAAACTTATTTAATGCAGTAATTTAGTAACATTTTTAAACATCTATTCCAACACCAAATCTAAGAAAAAATGAAACTAAGAAGAGGGCTCATGCACCTGCACACTATAAACACGAACAAAAAGCCTGGATATATTCCCTAGGGAAGGTGGGAGGGGGTCAAGCGGCAGGAGCTCTGACCCAGCCCACCTGCAGATGCTCAGCTGATGCATGTGTGTTGGCCCACTTGGCTCATCAGGAAAGCTGGACCTGCATCTGAGCCCCACTGCAGTGATGGATCACACATCACTGAGCTCTCCTGCAGACCCTGCAGGTTGGAGCCGCGTTCACACACTCTGTCAACTTCGCCGGCCACACAGCCACGCCATTCCCCCAGTGCACAGAACGATAGCATATGCAGAGCCAATGCTGTAATTAAGGTAAGTGCCATGCAGAGGCATGAATCCCTGCTTAATGCCATTCCAGGCTCCCATAAAGCATTTTATGGAAAATAAAGACCTATCTCATGCTTAAGTGTAGATTGTAAATTACAGTAATATTTCCTAGCAGTTAGCACACACACACTTTACCAACTGCAGAAATATGACGGCCTGTGTAAAGCTGCCTTGCTCTGAGATGTTGATGTATCTGCTCACAGTGATGTTGTCGGTGTGCTCTCCCATTGATTGGGTTCTCACTGAGTTGCAGATTACAGATACAGTTACAGTGCAAATGTTATCAGTTGCTCTCTGAAATCCAGTATGGCATTCATATTTTGGCCTGGAAATAAGCACAAAATACCACGAGGGCCTGATCTGGGTATTCAGCAGAAATTTATATTTTTATTAAAAACTGGATCTGTGTATATAGAATTCCATTCCAGTGTACATATTACAATCAATCAATATGGGCCAGTATCAGTAATGATTATCAATACTGAGTAGACAAGGAAGCAGAGGATGGATGTATAGGACAGACATTCCGTTGCCAAAAAATGTAAAATGCAATAAACTGATTTCAAGAATTTTGAACATAAAATGAAAGTGAACTAACCGTTTAGACAGTATAAACTGAGAAATTATTAGATTTGTTCAGGGTTTTTAGAGCCAATGACAATTGCATTTCAGTACAATCAGCCAATTGCAAATACAGTGGGGATGGATGCCACACAAGTAGGGGCCTGGCGATATGGCCCTAAAATAATATTGTGATATTTCATGGTATTTTTGCAATAGCGATACTCTTGGCTACATGACAAAACACTTAATTAATGTATATATATATATTTCAAAAATACACTACTGCAACAAAATGAAAATTAAATTGTATCATTGCATACGATATGATATGGCACCCCCCTAACATACCTATTAAAAAATACAAGAATTTTATCAGATTTGAGACATAAATCAATGATAATCCAGAATGTCATGATACTAATAATGCACTCCAAATATATCCATATATCCAGAATTAAAGTAAAATAAATGATGCTGGACAGATAATCTGCCTCACGTACAGCAGATATAAAATTGGGAAATGAGAACAGTGTGAATTATTCTTTTGCTAAAAACACAGAAAAGCAGTACCCTGATGTCATAATTAGGGGTGGGTAATAGGGCACGATATTTCAGGGTATAATAGGGTATAAATAATAAGGGTATAAATACAGAAAACAATCACTTACATATATTAACTCTGATTAATTAGCCCAGCTAATCATCGGAAAAGAACGGTTCATTTACAGTACTTTGTAAGAGAAAGACAAATGCTTTTAAAAATTTAAATGTAAAAGTTTGTAATGTATGTTAAACTAACTACCCTTTATAGGTACCATATCATAATAGTAGCCTTATAATCTATACTATGCTGAATAATACACATCAGCCGACACTTGATATAATGACACTGATAACCCAAGTTTGCTGCCTAAGTAGGCAATACTCTTAAGTGTCACTAATGTTCCAAATGGCCCCATTAGCACTGCATTAGCAAGGAGCTGGAATGAGGCTGAATACAGCCTTTCTTGACAGGATATTGTCAAAACACTCAAAGAGTGAGTCGGGGAAGTCGGTGTGAACTTGGTGTGCGCTGGTAGCTACTCTCCGCGTTTGAAGCAGTTCCCAACTGAAGAGCCTAATTAGGTGTGGTAGATGTCCAGCTTCAGGGAGAGCTGTATAATGGATCCGGCACACCGTAGTCGGTTTGGAGTTTTTCCAGCACTGTCTGAGATGATGAAACCTTATACATAAACAACTGTAAACAACTGGGGAGCAAAAGCATAGTCTAGAGCACATAAAACTGAGAGACTGGCTTCCGACGTCTCTCCTTTGTACGGAAACACTCTGCAGCTCGCATTGTTCTCTGACTGCCAGAGAGCGCGGCTTTCAAAGGTCGTCACCCGCTGTGTCATTATAATATCTTGATATGAGGTGAAAATTCCCATGGCTACAGCGCTGAGACAGCTGCAGCTACAGTGACTCTACACGAACCAGCCAGGACCTTTCAGTTCACTCACTATTTTGTGGCAAGATGCGCTCAAACAAGGACTTGAATTCAGCATGCACACACACACTTTCTCTCATACACACACACAAAGCCAGGGTAAAATAAAAAGCTGAGTATCTGTTTTTTATTCTCAGTCATTTCTGCTACCCTGCTTCATTTCATTCAGCCAAAGCACATAAGCGCCTTTGTCTCCGTCCCTGTGGGACTGCATCCTCACGGCTTTACCACAGCAGGCAGAGCCAACGGAGCTCCCGCCGCCGCTAAATAACACAGGGGATTTATCAGAGACAGGTAATGCTGAGGCATTATGGGTATTCATATTTCTTGACAACTGCATTGGGGAGTGTTTATTATTAGATCATAAACAATGGGCGAAGGCATTCGCAAAAAAGATGCTCTTACAACGTCTGCTGAAATGCGGCCAAAAAAGAAAATAGATGGCTTCATTCCCAGATGCGCTGTTAGGTTACTCTTCTTCAGCACTGAACTACTTTACAAATCTTGTCTGCATGGGTACAAACACCGTTTACTGTGCGGCCCATCAATACAGTTTTGAACAAACAATACACTCCAAAGGCACTGTATCATATGATTTATATGGTTTTATTAAATAACCAAAAATAAGAACGGATTCGGCCTAGATCTAGCAATAATGGCACGGCCCCCAGTGCAGCGCTGTGCTACATATTAACTTTTCCTACTGCAGGCATAGCCTACTGTTTAGCTATTCACCTTGGGAATTATTATTCAGTAAATACTATACATTGTAAAACTAGGCCCATTTCGACTATGAAATTGTACCTGTCAATTTAATGCAATATATACATGGATAAGACATAATATTGAAGATGTTCTGTGGCACCAAAATGTTAGCAGCAGTTTTGTAAGTTGTGAATTGAGGCCTCCATGAGCATTACCACACTTTAGGGCCCATGATGACCCTGATGCCATTTGCCTGGTTGTGCTTTCTTGGACAAATTTTTGATTGTTACTGGTTTTACCTGATTTTTAAACACAACGCCTTCAGCAACTGTTTAGTGTTTGTTCACTTGCTCTCTAATATATCCACCCCTTAAAAGATGCCACTGTAGGTTCAGTCAGCAATTAATAATCTAAAATTCTAAACATATTGTATAAGACACTATTAAGGGTGGGACAAAATATCAATATTATAGTGTACTGTTTTCATTTGTAATACATTATCATATGTGGCATCAAAATATTTATTGAAACATAGGTGGTCTACACTCCCTAAGAGTATATAGTATTTCCCCCCCCCTTAATTTGACTCATTAAAGTTACTGCTTTATTACTCCTCGTGGTGATGCTAATCAAATGAATAGGGTAAACCTGAGGTGAGGAATACTGGTTGCCAAATTCTGTGAAACTTACACCAATAAATACTGTACATAATTGCTGGTATTTGATTATTTGGGAGTATTTTATTCTCTTCAGTTGTTTTGTGATATACTGAGTTTTGCAGAATCACAGTATCATGATATTATGGTTATAATGGGCAACATATTGTGTTAATATCATATCATTAAATGTTCTATTGTGCATATGTACAAACTCTCATAAATCTCAGAACAGCATCATAAGTACAGTCAACTAGAGTCTCTTGAGAATGTGAAAAATAAAAACACTGCTAGCATATGGGTTAAGTCTTAAATTAGCTGTACAGCTGAAAATACACAACATTCCTCAGCACTGTCATCTAAGCATGTTAGCACCATTAATATGCAAATGTTTTTTGTTTTTTTTCCATGAATGCATTTATGGCTACTTATTTGTCTGACTTGTTTGCTGCAAAGTCATGTGACTGTAAAATCAAATGAAAGGACTGTGAAAGATTATTGTGATTAGCTCAAGAAATAGACATGCAAGATATGCAGTTCTGAAAGAGAACAACTGACACATTGCAAAGCCCCTCACAGCAACAGCAATCACAGTAATTACTTAATTACTGCTGCTACATCTGACAAGCTTTCTAGCCAGGCATATGGAGTTGTCAATGGAAATGGCAGACCATTTACTCAGTTAAATTCATAAAATCATGTTTAGGAGCAATACATCCAACATTTTAGAATAGTCGACTACAGTATGCCCTTAAAGTGTACATACATAATATCCTGATCTGTCAGCATCATGTTCATTTAAAAAGAAAAAACAGAGCAAACTCACACTAACATTTCTCTTTTCTCATTTATCTTGGACTGATTCTCATGTAACGATCACATTATATAAAGAAAATCAGATTAAGGATGTGAATGTGAACTGGTCTAAACAGGACTAGGATTGTGTTTACATACTTGCTCTTGTCCTTTATCTGATATTGTGTACCTCGGAAGTCCTTATTTCCTGCAATTGCTTTCCAAGAGCCCGAGTCTATTTCTGCTCTGATGTATAATCAGGGCTGTTTATTTACAGCACTGCCTTGTGATTTAGTGTCCATGTAGATTTTCAAAGTCAAACTGCTGTAAAACAGGTTACCTGGGCTTTTTCTTCCAGAACAGTGTCAGGGCAATGCCACACCTTAAACTATGGACCAGAGTCTAAACCAGGGTCCATCTTTTGCCTTGTTACATTATAAGCATTTAGTTTGGTTCATTTTGGTGCCACACTGCAGTTTAGTGAATGGCTTAAAGTACTGTCGTACTGTTGGCATCACCTACGTGGGCTGTTTTCGCCATTACTTTATACTGACTGATTTATAGGATTTGATGGGTTGCTTTTCCAGGTGTTATGCCAAATTTACTTCTCTGCGAGGAATCTGACTCCTGTAAACTGCACACATGTCACATGTCAAAGAAAAGAGCATAACAGATATAATTAGGATTACTTTTATTTCTGTTTATAAATAAGGGTTAATACACAGTTACAGTAGATACAGGAATTACCAGCTGTTGTCACATGTAGGGGAGTCAGATTTCGGCACAGCACCGGCTCTTTTTCTTCTTCTGTTGTTAAATGGATGAAGATCACCTGCCTCAGTAATGTTCTCTGTATGTAACTGGTCCAAAGGTCCAAACCACTTAAAATGTGCTTTAACATTGCAAATGAACCAGACCATGGATAAGATAATCTGGACCAAAACTATCTATCTTTCACTATGGCTTTTTTGGTTTGGACCAAACTGAAAAGTCCAAACAAGGTAGGCATGCACATAAAGAATGGTCAATATAACTGAAAATTTGATTCTGAACCGATTTGGCAATGTTAGTTATTTAATACTAATCGGATCTAAACATCTATAGACATTTCTTGTAAAAATCAGGCATAGCTGTAGAGAAATGTCAGATAGTGTGCCCACATTGGAGACCGCACTAATGTTAGAAAAGGTTAAGATTAAATAATTATGGGAAATGGGGCCATGGACTTTGCCAAGTTACTGGTCAAAGAATAAAAAGTTAGAAAGCAGGGTTAAGCTGAAAGGGCCATTTTAAAGCACTTTACTTTCTGCTTCTAGGAGACATTGCTGGCATGTTAGCATTTACCCCTCACCTCTATCAAACGCAAATCTATCAAACAGCAGAGCCAGAGAGAGGAGCGCTATCATCGCACTTTCTATGCTCACAAAATCTCTGGGTCATTATGTCGACTGCAGGAGCTGTGAGGAAAGGTTAATGTGATGTCACAGACAAGAAAGCAGAGCATACAAAGCAACCAATGCAAAGTCATCCTTCCAATACCCAGAGCTGATCTAGTATTTATGTGTCTTGTTAAGCTGAGAGTGATTTATATTATTTAAAGAGTCATTAAATGCTCCTGCCTTTCCACATCAGGTTGGTGGTGTAAAGAAGGTGATTCGCCGGGCTTGCCAAATATCAAGGACTTTTGTTGGCTGTCAGGCAGCATGGCCTGGCAGCTCTCTGTCATCCTCTCTGCAGCATGCTGCTATTTACCTTCATCTCCCAGAATGCAGCAGAAAGGCTTATCCATCTCTCTACAAGCTCACCCCACCGACTCAAAGTGGCAAAGTTGCACTAAATGCGTGATTAAATTATGTGCCTTTTTCTTCTTTCTTCTTCTCTTTCTTCCTCAGTTAGTTTTGCCCATTGTAATTTGCTTTACTCAATTATTTTTGTGAAACTTGCATGACAACTCATTTTAAATTATCACCTAATAAATATTATAGCTATAAATGTAACGTTAATTGTTTAAAATAAAAAATAACAACACAAAAAATAGCTAATTATAAAAAGTGAGCAGAAAAAATAGCAGGTTACCTAAATATTTGCATAATTGTTGATCTTGTGAGCAAAGCAGGCATAAATATTTTGATCAAGCCCTTGGCAACCCCTCCCCCTTCACACCATCTGTAAGCTCCACAAATCTTGGGTCACATTCCAAGAGCTGATTGTACTGCTCTGCCTGTGGAAATCTGGGTGCACACAGACTGTTTTTGATAATGTAGATTAACAATAATCAATACTGTATTGAGCCTAATATGAATAGTAATAACAGGTCATTTTTCAGGTTTTAGTTGTGTAAGAACATTCCTGATATGTTGTATTGTATTTTCAGCATCATTAAACTGTAGTAGAGTCATTCACAGTGGGTAATGTGAAATGCTATAGAAACTGATTACAATGGTGGTGAATAGACCCAGAATAACTGCTCTTAAAGCTACATCATTTTTCCAAGTGCTTTTGGAATTTATTTCTGAAATGTTGACTGCCCAGTATAATTGGAGATACAATGATTTTGAGTAATAGCAAAAATACACATAATATAAGAATATGTTTGTTACCACATAGTTTTCTTTTCCATTTTACAGGTCATTTATAAAGATAATATTTAAAATGGCTGTATTTGTGTTATAGACATCCTGACCTCAGGTTCCTCTAACTACCATTTTACACCATCTTACCTTCTCATCCTGCGCCATCAGCGTGGCTCGATGCTCATTGCTATCTTACACCCTGTGCAAGGCGCGGTGTGATGCTCATTGCTATCTCACACCTTGCCAACAGTCTAGTTTTACAACTTTTACACCAGGTGCGCCACTTACTGATTAGAACCCTGACAACAGACATTCTTCAAACATCCATTACTATCTTGGTAATGCAGGTGTGCCATGTGGTCTGAGTGTGCTCAATGCGCATACACCCCAGCCCGTTAGACACACACATCACAAAGACACAACTTTTACATCAACAATAAACAGAATACAAAATAAAATAACATTCCCGTAAATGACCTGCTCACGCACCTTCATGTGTGAATGCGCAGGTCTGTTTCCTCTGCTAAAAGGTGCAAAAGCACTGCGCCGAGAACACCTGCCTCTTAAAGGGAACGGCAGGTGGGAAACTGATTGTTTGTTTTTTTTACGTTCTTCCCAAAACACACTCATGATTAAATAAGAGAATTAATATATGTCTTTTGTGTGTTTTAAGTAGAGACCGACCGATATGGGTTTTTCTAAGGCCGATGCCGATACCGATCATTAGTGGTCAGAGTCAGCCGATGGCCGATGTGACCTGCCGATTTTTAGGGCCGATATGCTATCGTATTATACTTATTTGGCATGCTTAAAATCATACTAGTAAGAGGAGGCACAACAGTTGTAAACTTCACACAATTTATTGAAAATAAGGTTAGCATTTTATAGTGACTTTAATGTTACTATATCACTATATGTTAATAAAAAAAATATTAATTTTATTTAGATTGTATTATCCATAACATTTTATTTTATTCATTATATAACATATGTTCTATATACACTATATATTCATGTTTATAGTAGAAATATTATGTTGGCTATTATATAAAATTTACTGTAGGGGCCTACTAATTAACAAATGTATGACTTGTTGCAGTCTGTTAGTCTATTAATTATTCATTTTAATATGTTTAACAGAGTGCAAGAAGACTTCCATAATGTGACAACTTTAGATAGTTACTCCAAAACGGCAAAGCTCATTTCTTCTTCAACTCCATGCAGTTGAAAACGAATGGACATGGGAGGACAATGTTATAAAATGTTCACATTAGGGCTGCAGCTATTATTTTACAAAAATGGGTGACGTTTAAATTAAGAATAAAATTATAAATAATGCAAAAACAGACAGGTGCTGTAATTTAAATATAGCTTTATCTGTTTTTTTTTTCTTCTTCAAATGAGCTCCTTAGCCAGAGAAACGCGTCTCATCAGCTGTACTGGAGGTTCGGTGCGTGAGCGGAAAATGAGTTGAGAAAGCTGAAGAGCACGGACTTTATAGGTTCAGGATAAAATGAGCTTTTATCAGAAAAGTCTGGAGGGGGTTCTAAAGTAGAACCCGACAAAACAGAAAATTCTGCTCATCGTTTCATTTAATATCTAACAGCGCAACCCGCTTTAAACGGGTGAGTTTTACAGCAGAACAGCAGGAGGTGGCATGATTTAATGTCTGTTTGTAGTGAAGGAAAAAGAGATGTTTTATTTTAACTCCATTATTTTAGAAACTATTTGTTTTATTAATTCGTTTACAATAAAGCTTATTTATATACAAGGAGAAGTACAGTCCTCTAATAATCCTGACTAACCAGTAATTATTATTTCAGCGCAGCTGATGCTGCAAATATCCTTAAACAGTTTTAGTCCTGCCCTTTTTCATTTCGTCTAAAAATAATTTAAATACTGAAAATATCAAGTGTTAATTTGATTTTATTTACTTAGATTTTCGTTTCTGAAGAAGAGACGTCAGTTATTTTATACTAGAGCTTATAGATAGGGCTTGCCTTGCATAGTCAGGGCGCATTCCAAATGCACTCCTGCCATCAAAGCTAAGCATAGTTTCGTTTGGAGAGAAATGCTACAACACCGATGCAGTTGAAATTCTATTCTTTTTCAGTAAATGAAGCAACATCACAGATTACTAATCATGAGAGAAAATATAGACTTTGGGACACTGGATTGTAAAAATGGATGCCTTACCCGTTGAAAGTCTTGCTCACTCTTGAAACCTTGCGCTGCGTTCCAAGTAGCTGCCCGCAGATGTGCCGGATTAAAATCGGCGCGGCCAAATAAGAAAATCGGCCGATGCCGATTGATAAAAAAATAACAAAAATCGGCCGATTAAATCAGCTGGCCAATCGATCGGTCGGCCTCTAGTTTTAAGCAATACCAAAGACATAATGACACGCCCTAAATCAAGCTGTGCTGTGCAAGGTTCACGACTCACTTATAGAACGCTAAAATTGTGCCTTTGGTGTCCATTCCAACATTTGAATTTTTCAGAACTGTTCACAATGTTTCTTAAAACTCAAGAATTCCCCATGTACTTTAGTAGACATATCAGCCTACATGTTTGTGTCTGTATTGGTTTCTGTCTGTATAAGTCCCTATGAGCCAAGTCCACAGCTGATTCTTTAAGTGACCTCCTGCTACTTCTACAAAAAACTGAGCACAAAAGCTGAACAGTTTGGGAAGGAATTAATGAAGTGCACTGAACAATAACCTTTTTCCCTGAACGCTGGCAGAATGGGAGAAGTCTTTGGAGGGAGCAGCAGTTTGACAGCATTTTCTTTACAGTATTCCACCAGGCAAATGACAAAGCAGAGTTTCAAAACTAATTGACAGTTGCTTTGTGTTGAGGGTGCCAGGTACAGCTCTCAGTAGAGATAGAGTAGAGCAGTGTGTGACCTTGACAAAAAGCACTCAGTGTCAGACCCCAGGCAAAGTTAGCTATTACAGTGGAATAACAACAAAACAGTTATTATAAAATCAGGACTTTAAAATCAATAGATTTAAGATGCTTTTCCGAAAGCTTTAGGGTAAAACTATGACTAAGCATAGTGCTTTTTTTGGGCAGGGGAAGTAAAAAAAAAAAAAGTAATAAGATCCTGTAAGACGAAGATCATGTACAAGTGGACAATGGTCCAAAGGGTTCCACATATCAAGTGAACATGTGCTTACAAATTATATAATTAAGTTAAAAGGTTTGCTTTACTTATAATATACAAAATTCAATCTACTACAACACAGAACCAAATTAAATATTAAAATTCAGAAGTTCAGCTGTAAAGGTGAGTGAAAAATTTTGGTGCATGATCCCACTTAGTATGTGGGGAAGTAATCAGTTTTACATGTATCCTTGTTACGAGCTCCAAATCAAGTAACATATACTTTTGGCAATATAGTGTCTTTTAACTAAGGCTTCAACGATTAGTCAGTATAATTGCCTATGTTGATTATTTAAATTTGTCGACTACAAATTTCATTGTCGACTAATCGTTCATTTGTAACAGTACTACATTACACAAAGTGCTGGGGACAGAAGCGTGCGAATGGGAAACGTCTCTTTCACACAGTTTACACTCAACTTATTCTGTGTCTCCAAAAGTACCCAAAACAACAGATGATATTTCATCATTAAATATTAGTACTTTCCACATTTAAACAACTTCCAGACATTTTGCTAGTATTGACCCACGCCCTTGACTGGGCAGAGAAGAAGAAAGAGGGGGAGCGAACTCAGAGTATTTGGGATGGAGTTCGGGGCAGCTTCGCTGTAAAGCGTGAAGCCGAAGCCCCCCCTCTCATGAAGAGAAACATGAGAAGAGAATAAAATTAAAGAAGGAGGAAGATGGGGAGGAGGTGGGTGCGAGGTTTGTTCAATGAGCAGGTAGAGAGGAAGTGACGGTTTAAATAGGGATGGAAGTGGGAGGAGTGAGGGCGTGGATCACTCCCAAAACTTAGTTATGACACATAACTCCACTTAAATGCCTTTTTAAAATGAAATCTCATGTTCAGCTGTTTCTATCGATTTTAGAGATAAAGGACATGCCAGAAATAATCGTTGACTAATCGACTAAATGAAAAAAAATCAGCCGACTACCAAAATAATCATTAGCTGCAGCCCTATTTTTGACACTGGAATATTTGAGCAGAAGTACCATTATCAGCTCAGGAATTGCCCTTGGACTTCAGTGATTTAATTATGTTCACTCAAGTTGAGCAGGATGAAGATTCTCCACAAGGGAGCCAAACTAGTTGGTAGTACTCTGTAGTATTTTAGTGCATTGCAACAGTGACACTGTGTCTGACCAATCTAAAGAAGTGTAATCCTCCTGTTTTTCATAGATACAGTCCTATGTCTTCATTTTCTAATGTATTAAGGTATGACATCTCTATGTGAAACCAATAAGAAAAGGTTTAACAAACACACTTTCACTTCCTAATGAGCTACGCTCGTTAAGATCCTTCGCACCGAACACTCGCTGAGCTTTCACAATGCTGAGTAGTATTCACACCGCTGGTTTTAGGGAACACAGTGTACTGTAAACTTCACTAAATGCCACACGGCATGGAAGGCAATTCAAAGAAGCAACCACTGTGTACAGTGCATTAAAGGTTAAGCAGCATTCAATTTTAAAACCATTTCAGCTCTGGGAAGCGTAATTATCAAAAGCGCTACGGATCCGAGGAGGTCATGAGCAGCATAACACACGAGGCCAATAACAGAACTGCAATAGCTCAATTTGGAAAAGGTATCAACAAGCTCAACAGGCCCAAACTGCTGCCGAATGTGTTTTACACTCACGTCCCCCAGCCACCTGTGTACATTACTAATGCATTTTCCCCTATTAGCTTCACTTAGAGGTGCTTCAAGGTCAGAACAGCTGGCACTGTTTTTAATAGTGAAACAGCAAAATCCACCAGAGACATTACACTTGTAAAGCTTTCGTTTTTGACAGCTTCATCAGTATCATAGTCTACTTATATCAGCAGCTGTACATTAAACATTATCTTAGGGATTTCATTTTCTTCGGTCATTCTAACTGTGAAGGAGGGGTAACTAACTGTATTATGAACTCACTCAGTAGGGTAAAAAGTTCTCACTCGTTTATATTTCACTTCACTGACCCAGATGGACTGCTGAAGCACTGCAGGGAATATCTCTACCAAAAGTGTTTTTTTTTTTTCACTTTCAGGTGGAAAGCACAACAAGAGATCCAAAGGTCCATGTTTATTCAGGGATGTATGATGATTTTAGAGTCATATTGTTGCGTTTACAAATAAAAATACTGATATGCCACATGTCATGGGACACCGGAGCAGTATCATGCCCCATTCCCTTTGTTATGTCTCACTGAAGCTGTAGATCGATCTGGTACAAACTATCAAGCATCACTCACACTTTGATAATTCACATCACCTTGCCATGAGCATGTCAGCCAGTGTTCATCCTTATGCACAAAATCACACCTCACAACAGGTGTGGGCAATCCCATGCCATCCCCTGAGGTATCACTTCAAGATCAGTTTACATACTGCAATCCCCTGACTTTGGGCATGTGTTGAATATGTACATGGCAAATATTAGATTTAATTCCCAAACTTTTACCAAACCAGGATGAACCAGGAAAACCAGAAAAGTTTTCAGGGCTCAGTGCCTTTACAGCTACTTTGAAACACATAGAACTAGTATAGCCAGGGATCCTATTTCCATTTTAGAGATACATAGACTTTTTATTGTCAATGGTACTTATTTTTATTTTATATACAATAAACCTTTCCTAAAAATTCAACTGCTTAGAAAACTCTGGACAGGAAAACAAACCATGACAGGCTGGTGTTGGAAAGCATTTCTTCACCCGAAAGAAAATCTACACGTCTCCTGACGTTTGCACCTCTGCAAGCCTCCATTTAGGGACAAGCCTGCGCTCAGAATGAACAATCCCACAGAAGCTGAGAGCGGCTGAATGCGGACATTGGAGGGGGCTGGAAAAGGTCAGGGTGTGTGTGTGTGTGTCTATGTGTGTATGTGTGCGTGAATGGGAGTGAGAGAGACGGAGAGAGAGGAAGAGGGAGAAAGTAAAAGGTGGAAAGGGTGGAAGAGTATGTGTGAGTGTGTGTGTATGTGTGTAAATGTGAAGAACTCATTGATCACAGAGCATAGGTAAGGCATGTAGCCATGCCTTGTGTGTTTTTCTAGGTGCACCAGCTACTGTGTTTTGCATATGCATGAACTCTTGCTCTGAAACTATCAAGGAGGTGTGCAACAATAAAATCACCATACAGCTTTTCTACAGTGATAGAAAACACATTACCTCCAACACACTTACTGTAAAATTTGAAAGTGAATGTTTTACACTAGCTCTCAAAAACAAGAAGAAACAAGGTCTGACAAACAAAAGCTGCACAGAGGTCTTAGATAAGACAAGGACACATGCATGAATGGGTTTGAAAGTTGAAAGACATGAAAAGGGATTAGGATGTTGCTCTATTTCCATTTGATAGGTAGATAACATTGACTTATAGTACTGTTTTGTTCAGTTTGCAAATGTTCTTGATCGGTTTGCTTAGCAACAGCTATTGAAGCAACGGTTTGCTAACCCACAGCAAATTTGCATGAATTTGGGGGCAGAGCTTCTGATGGAGTACTGAAGGGACATATGTGTCTGTTTTGCTGTTCCATTTAAAAATCAACAGCTGTTCTCCAAAATATTATACAGCAACTTTAAGCTTTAGCAGTGTTAAATATGTATGACGCAAACAGACGCTGAACCATTACTGTGAAATATGAACATGACTAAGGGTGGTAGAGTAACATTCTAGACATCACAAAGGATTACCATCATAATGTACATTACAAAATCACAATGGGGTGTTATAACAATGATAACGGCATCACAATACTCATATCACAATGGTCATTGTGATTTCTCAATGTTTATTATAACATCACAATAAAGTGCCATCATGAAATCACAATAAAGTGGCATCACAGAACTATTATGACAAATAAGAGTATTGTCACAATGCCTATTTTACAATGAGTTTTGTTACAATGGCCAGTATGACATCACAACAGCCATTATGGTATCACAGTGGACATTACAACATCACAGTAAAGTGCCACTGTGATGGCCATTATGTCAACACAATGGCCACTATGACATCACCATGGAGTGGTATTCCAATGGCTATTATCATGTCACAATGGCATCCGAAGTGCAGCAGCAATAATAGAGACACTACTCTCCAAATTTCTGGTGAGTGGAGCATCAACATGATTTTAAAAATGTTACGTTTAAGGTATGAATGCTACATATTGTTGCTTTAAATCTCAACTACAGCAGAATCACTCAATGAGAAAGGTTTATTTTACATACAGCAACTACCCTGGGTGCGGATTTTAATGTGTTGGTAAACACTTTAAGCGATTAAGGCAAACTACAGGGCATGATTCACTTTCAGCAGTCACTGTTTGTGTTGTGTAATAAGAGTATTTTATTTGCTGTTAACTATTAAGTCATGGAGCCCACTGCCAAATATCAAACGTTTCAACCACAAACACTCTAATTAACACAGTCCAGGGGGTTGACATCGCCCACTGGTCATCGTAATGCGTTGACACACGAAATGGCCAACTGCTTTTGCTTAAGGTCTGACTGAGCATGCCAACTGTCAAGTGACCTATTACGCAGGCCTGATTCACCAAGCCAGTTGGTAGGCATGGCGAGGCTATCAGTGCCTGCTATCCATTAAATAACAAAATGATTCAGCCACAGCTTGCTCTAAAGTTACAGAGAAACAAGTTCTGACTTTTCCAACAGTTTGCTGGTGGAGAAAGTCAGCGACGGGGAGGGAATTTGCTCGCAGTTTTCCACTTCAAACACTATGATGCACATTTGCCCTTTATATTTGAATGCTATTTGAGTGGATGTGGATGTTTAAAAACATCAAGCAGAGAACACCCAATTGGTTTGCACTGAGGAATTCTAACCACCGCTGTGGAAATGTTTTTTTCAGAGCAGAGTTCAGAGGTTTTTTCATCCATTGATAGGGAATACATAATGGATAAGCATCAGTTTAGAACTCAGTCTTTTACAAACAAGACCAAAGGCATGTACTCTTGCTTTTACTGTTTTAATAAAATAAATCAAGAGAGTCTGCAAAGAGATCAATTATGGCGTATTTCTGAGTAACTTGGTAACCAACACATCTAGGGAAATATGCTGGGGATTTCTTTATTAATCAAGCTGTTATAATATCGGGGTGATAAATATTGCATAAACAATAAATAGATAAGATCAGCATTTAACAGCACTACGCTGTAATGTTCAGAAACAAAAACATACACTGACTCCAAACGAGAGCAATACAAACCACACTCACTACATTCTTACTTACGGTGCAGATGGCCTATAACATCCCTTGTCAGCACAATTGGCAGTTAGTTGTGCCATCTCCCTCAGAGGTCAATGAGACTTTGCTCAGTCTCCTTTTAAGTGCATACCCCCACAGCAAGATTAAGATAAGCATAAATGATACTCGCCTCGGGGTAACAGCACAAACCAGCCTGCACATCATTAGCGCCACCCTCCTTCCAATGAGATATAACAAGGCTTAATTTCCCCTGCCGTTGCATTAGTTTCCGCATAGATTACTCACTGCCAGTTTATGCCTCTATTTGCCCTCTCCTGACCTACATCTTAGTGCCATCTCCCACACTCAGCTGGGTCAGTGAAGACACTAGAAAGAAAAGGGTGGCGGTGGAATGCTTGGCTCTGAGCATGTAGTGGATAATGGGATACATTGCTTTATACACAAAATGGGTAGCTGGATACATGGTTGGCGTTGTGCAGTGAAAGTAATGTAGTAGTGTAGTAGATAATGGGATGCATGGCTTTGAGGATAGAGTGGGAAGCAGGTTGCAGGAGTGTGAGCAGAAAGCATTATTTTAGCATGTAGTGCACTAGCAGGCTAACTGCTTGTGGTTTCAAGTTTGTAATAAGAAGCAGGGTAATAGACTTAAGCATGCAGTAGAGTAGACAATGGGATGTGTGACTCTAAGCATGCAACATGTATCAAGTTGCATGGTTTCACACGTGTACATGGCAGTAGATCCGAGGTTTTAAGCATACAGAGGGGTACCAGACATGACTTTAACACATGCAGAAGGAAGCATGCAGTAAATAGCACGTTGCAATACTTTATGCCTTTTTTTAATGTAACCGGGGGAAGCAGACAGCAAGGTAGGTGCTTTGTATGCAGCAGGAAGGCAGGTGGCAAGACTTTCAGCATGTAGTGGGTAGCAGGTTGCACAGCTTTATGCATGTAATGGAAAGCAGGTGGCATGGCTTTCAGCAGGTAATGGAAAGTAAGTTGCATAGCTATTAGCGTGCAGTTAAACCTGGCTTTACACACATGTAATTACCAGTAGATCCAATGTGTTAGAAATACAATGAGCAACATACTTGTCTTTACACTTGTAGTAGGCAGCGTTTAGCACTGAATTTAGCATATATTGAGCAAGAATTTTCCAAGCTTTAGCATGAAATGGTATAGCAGCTGTTTTTATCTTGTGCATGCAGCTTAACACAGCTTTAAACGCATATCTTGCAGTAGATTCAAGAATTTAAGCATACAGTGAGTACCGGGCATGATGGTATGTAGTAGATAGTGTAGTTAGCATAGCTTTAAGCATAAGGTAGGTTAGCACATGTAACAATATAGCAACAATAAGTAGCAATATTTTTCCACATGAACTGGATAGCACATTGCATGGTATTGGGATAGCAGACAGTTAGCAAGTTAAACAGCCTTAAGCATGTAATGGAAGCATGATGCATAGCCTTAACATGCAGTTAAATATAGTTCTCACAGTGAACTTACAGTGGGTAGCAGTCATAACTTTACACATGCAGTAGGTACTAGCACTAAATTCTGTTTTAAGCTGAAAGTACATAGTAATACATTTCATTTGCATTTTTAAAGCAGGTTGCATGACTCTGTTAGCATGTAGTGAGCAGCAGACAGCAAAGTGTTAGGGAGTAATGAGGTAGCACGTTTATCACAATGGGTAGCAGACATGACTTTACACATGTAATACATAGCAATAAGCTCTGTTTTAAACATGTAGTGGGGAAGCAGGTAGAAATACTGTTAGTATACAGTAGTAAAGCAGGCTGCATGACGCTTTTAGCAAGTAGCGGGTAGCAGACAGCAAGGAGTTTAGTATGTAATGAGGTAGCAAGTTGATTAGCCTTAAGCATGTAATGGAAAAGCGTGAAGCACAGCCTTAAGCATGCAGTAAAATATGATTTTAAACATGTACATGGCAGAGGATTTAAGGCGTTAAGCACACAGTGGGTAGCAGAGATGACTTTACACATGAAGTACGAAGCAAGAAGCACTGCTTTAAACATGTAGTGGTTCATTTTAGTATTAAGTGGTAAAGCTTAAAAGGTTGTAAGACCTAGCATGTAGTGAGTACACTCTAAAAAACAGAGGTACGATATGAGTACTTTTTTGTACTCGAAGGTACATTCTTTATAATTGTACCCTCAAAGGTACAATATTGGTCTTTACAGGGTCAGATTTGTTCCCTCTGAAGTACAATGTCTTTCCTGACAGCAATAAGTACAAATTTGTACCATTTAACCAGCCAAAAGGTACATTCAGTATTCTGCATCACTGTACTAATGAACAGTATATATTTAAATTGCACATTTTTTATTTGAAAGCCAGACAATTTTGTATCATCAAGTTTTTGAGCCATATTTAGTTGATGACAATGTTTATAATCTTTATAATCTATACTGGCACAAAAACCATGGGTACAAAAAAGTACTTTCACTGAAAGGTACTTTTTTGAACCTTAATATAAGGTACAGCCCCAGCGACAAGCTTTGTACTCTTTTAAGTACAAATCTGTACTTATATTTCTTAGAGTGTATCAAGCAGCAAGGCGTTTAGAATGCAATGGTGTAGCGTGTTTCATAGCCTTAAGCATGTACTGAATAACATGGTACATTGCCTTAAGCATGCAGTTAAACATGACTTTGCACATGTAGTCAGCAGTAGATTCATTGTTTCAAGCGAACAGTGGGTAGCAGACATGACTTTACACATGTAGCAAGTGATGTAAGTCCTTATTTAAAGATGTAATTGGCAAGATTATACAAAATTTGCAAACTCTGCCTTAGGCACTCATCTAAACATGGCCTTATACTTAGAGCTGGCAGTACATTTAGGGTTTTAAGCGAACAATGGCTACCATGCATGATGTTACACATGTAGTGGATAAGCACTGTAAGCAGTAAGCACTGCTTTAAGCTTAAAGCGAATAGGAATATGCAAGGATCTTAGCATGCAATGGGGTAGCATGTTGTGTTGCCTTAAGCATGCTTAGGGTAGCAGGTGCACAGCCTTATGCATGTAGACAGTTTCAAGGTTTTGTGGATGCAGTTAATAGCCGGTCACATGCCTTTAAGCATTCAGCTCTCAATGGGATGCATCCTTTTAAACATGCACTTGACACATAAGGATAAGAACTAAACACATATTAATAGGCATTAATGAGCATGTAGTATGTAGTGTTAAGCACTGGTTTAAGCATTGAGTGTAATACAGGTTGCATAGTTTATGCATGACTGTAGGCAAGCAGTGAGTCGCAGGATGCGTGACTTAAAAGCCTGCACATTAAATTATTACTAATAATGGAATGTCTTTATGCATGCAGTAAGTGGTAGGCTGCATGCTGTAGTTAGTGTTCAGCATTGCTTTAAGCATGGAGTGGATGGCATTAAGCACTGTTTTAACCATATTGTAGGAACCATGACTGATGACTACAAGCAATGAGCAGGTAAAAAAATGCATGACTTTTAAGCATGCAAACTTGTAGGACTGGGCAATATGACAAGATATGTTTGTATTGAGATAAATTTAGTTTGTTATTGTGATACACAATTTACTTTTCTGAGCATATCTTGGATAGTGTCGGTGCATAAAGAATACCGACCAACTCCATGTTTCATTACAGAGAATGTATTAGAACAAATTTTGAATAAAAATACATGTAACAGGTTTTAGAATAGTACTTTAATAGCAAATTTAAGGAATCTGCTGCTGCTAATGCATTTTTGTCTTTGTGTCATATTCATATTCTGTATCATAAAAATGTCTTATCATATCAGCCACCCATACATGCATGTTATTACACACTAAAAGGTACTAAAAGGTACACTTTTCATAATCGTACCCTCAAAGGTATAATCTTGGTCTTTACAGGGTCAGATGTGTTCCCTCTGAAGAACAGAGTATTTCCTAACAGCAGGGAATAGAGATTTGTACCTTTTAACCAGCAAAGGTACATTTTGCACACTGTATCTCTGTACTTATAAACAATATATATTTTAATTACACATTTTTCATTTAAAAGCTAAACAATTTTGGATTATCCAGTTTTTGATAAATATTCAGTTAATGATGCTGTTTAATATCTTTATAATCTTTTGCTACAAAAAACATGGGTACAGCCCCAGCGACAAGCTTTGTACTCTTTTAAATACAAATCTGTACTTATTTTCTTAGTGTGTATAATTATTATTAGTAGTATTAGTAGTAGTAGTAGTAGTAGTAGCAAATGAATGCACGGCCTTAGGCATGCAGTGAGTAGCAAGCAGGTTGCAATTCATTTCTAGTAGATCAAGCTTTAACTCTACAGCTCTGGAAAAAATTAAGAGACCACTTCAGTTTCTGAATCAGTTTCTCTGATTTTGCTATTTATATATACATGTTTGATTAAAATGAACATAGTTGTTTTATTGTTGTTGTTTTATGTTAACTACAGACAACATTTTTTTCCAAATTCCAAATAATAACATTGTCATTTAGAGCATTTATTTGCAGAAAACGAGAAATGGCTAATATAACAAAAAGATGCAGATCTTTCAGACCTCAAATAATGCAAAGAAAGCAAGCTCATATTCATAAAGTTTTAAGAGTTCAGAAACCAATATTTGGTGGAATAACCCTGGTGTTTTCATGCATCTTGGCATGTTCTCCTCCACCAGTCTTACACACTCCTTTCGGAAAACTTTATGACACTCCGGGTGCAAAAATTAAGCAGTTCAGCTTGGTTGCGGGTTGTGATCATTCATCTTCCTCTTGATTATATTCCAGAGGTTTCCAATTTAGTAAAATCAAAGAAACTCATCATTTTAAAGTGGTCTCTTTTTTCAGAGCTATATGTTAGGTATCAGGCGTGAGTGTGAGCATGCAGTGGGCAGTGCTAAGCATTGTTTTGAGCATGCAGTGGGCAGCAGGTGGCATGACTTTATGTGTGTAGTAGGTGGTGTTTCAAGCATGTAGAGTGAGTGAATGCATTGCTGTAATAGAGCTGTTGGCACGTCTCCTATGAGCCATAGTTTCACACTTATAGCTGGCAGAGGATTCATAGAATCAGTAAACTCTGATGCAACTTCAGACTCGCGTGCATGGATGATGCTGTGCTACTCTCAACTATACAAACAGAGCTGATCCCTGATGCGCCTTTAATCAGAGAGTGGGGGGCAAAAAAACACTGAAACTTACCAACTGCATGCCGCAGATGAAGGCCAGCGTGCATCGGCCACTGCAACAGCCCATGATGATCCTGCCACTCCCGGGGATCTGGATCCACGTGGGTCGCTGTTACTCCAAAAAACAAACAACAAAAGCCCCAAGTCTCCGGGCAGGTGGCTGTAGAGACCACCGCGCGGATTCTTCCAACGGTAGAGAGCAGCAGCTGCACTCAAACGGACGGCATGTGTCCTCCTTCCGCTAGCATGCCTTTCCCTGAGCCGTTCCTCCTCTTAATGGAGCGGGAAACACAACATTAAGAGGGGGGAGCGGCGGACTGGTCCAGCGGGGTGAAAGAAGCTGCAGCTCGGAGAAAGTCCGGGGTCCGCTCCGTCAGAGAGGAGGCAAGTTTGAACTGGTAAATGTCACGTTTTGAGGTCCTGACAGGGAAGAGAGTGTGATTTAAAATAAAGGAGCGCTTGACAAGTTACTGTCCAAAGAGGAAAACAAGAAAAAACACACGACAAGACCACAAAGCAGCACCACTTCTTCAGCACCCGCGTCCTCCGCCGTGCCCGTGTGTGTGTGTGTGTGTGTGAGAGAGAGAGAGAGAGAGAGAGAGAGAGAGAGAGAGAGAGAGAGAGAGAGAGAGAGAGAGAGAGAGAGAGAGAGAGAGAGACACACACAAAGCGAGCTAGTGTTGTTTACGGCGCCCGGGCTGCTGCTCACTGTTCTCTCACTGCTCCTCCCTCAGTGGTCGGCAGCGGCGGCGGCAGCTCTCGGTCTCTCCTCCGTGTTAAAGCCAGCTCTACACATCTCCTCTCCCCCACACTTAGTATTATTATTATTAATAAAACACCCGCCACACCGACTCGCCCAACTTCCCGCCCGCCCGCTGCTCCTCCTCACCAGCCCGCACAAACACCAGCACAGCACCCAGCCCACTCCGGAGGAGAATCTCCACCACAGACCGACCGAGCTGAAACAGGGTGTCTAAAGCCGCCTCACATCCTCACCGGGAGCCACAGTCCCTCCTCACAGCTTTCACTGTACACAAAACACTGAACTCCCCCCAAAAACAGTCCCGTAAACAACAACAACAACACCTCCACCTGCCTCCACAGCGCAGCGCCGCACACGGCGTTACCAACGACACCAACTGACGGTCCTCACTGAGCGAAGCAGCGCACGCGGCGGCAAAGTGCCCGAGTTTAGCGTCTGATGCACGGAATCCCTTCCGAACCGACTCATTTGAAATGAATCGTTTCAATTAGCTCGCTCGTGAACTGAGCTTCGATAATGAGCTTCTATAAAAAGTGCAAATACAGCTCTGGAAAAAAAAAAGAAGCGAGCACTTCAGTTGCTTGGATTTTGCTATTTATAGGTATATGCTGAGTAAAATGAACATTGTTGTTTTATTCTAAATAAAAATATTGTCATTTAGAGCATTTATTTGCAAAAAGTGAGAAATAGCTGGAATAGCAAAAATGATGCACAGTTTTCAAACCTCAAATAATCCAAAGAAAACAAGTTCATATTCATAAAGTTTTAAGAGTTCAGAAATCAATAAATATTTGGAATACCTTAGTTTTAATCACAGTTGTCATCCATCTTGGCATGTTCTCCTCCACCAGTCTTACCCATTGCTTTTGGATAACTTAAGCCCCTTAAGGCAGATGGATAATTACAAGCAATCAAACAAGGTTGAACTGCTTGAATGTTTGTACGCATTCAAGAAGTTAAACTTGGTTTGATTGCTTGTAATCATCCATCTGCCTATTATAATTATATTCCAGATGTTTTAAGTGTTTTTTTTTCTTTTCAGTTTTAATTGTTTTTTTCAGAGTTGTAAAAATAGACACAATAATAGCAATATTATTACTACTACGACGACTACTGATAATATATATATATATATATATATATATATATATATATATATATATATATATATATATATATATATATACACGTTTTTAGGAAGTGCTGTCTGATGATTGGGGGCCAGGATACTCATTGATTAATTATTATATCTGTATTACATCTATATAATAAGCGAAATACGTTTAATAAAATCCACATAGCAATGTCTTATAAAAGCATCTTTTTAAAACCATCACGTTAAAACATATAAAGAACAGCCTGGGTTTGCATATATTTTCTTTATGTAAACGTTAGCTAAAACTGTAGCTGCCCTCAGTCCTCTGTGTCTGTAAGCAGAAGTCAGAAATAGTGGTATTTAATGTGGCGGAGACTAGAGAAGGGGACACCGTTAATCTAGATTGTTCACTTGACTTGTGAATGAATGATTCACTGAACCGAATGCGCGATTCGTTGAAACGGCGTGTTCGAAAGAATCGGTTACTCCTACAAACTGAATCGAACTCTCCATCACTAGCTGCTGATGCCGCTGCTGTTCAGTGAAACACCGGCCTCCCACAGCGCGCGGGGTTAAATAGCATTTTACCTTAGCATTTCAGAGGAAAGGACGCTAAAAGATGTATAAACTAGACGAGAACTGTGTTGTTGGTTCATTTGGGAAATGATGAACTCATTCTGCTTCAAACTACTTTCATTCGTTTGTCTATAAAAGACTTTATAAAAGAAATTAAGTGCTGAAATTAAGAGTGTTGGCTACGGATGACACTATTGCACTGGATGACAGCAGAGTAGCAAAAAAAGTCCACATTAGATATACAGTTAATGGCAGATTATACAGCACATTATGAAAAGTAAGCCTATTGCAATAATGACATTATTGACTCATGCAATATATGAATATACCGATCATTTTTGCTGACCTCAATGTAAAACGTGTTTTTCCTAATGAGTTGCAGTCTCTTGTAGGCAGGCCCGGCGCCACAGGGGGGCGAAAGGGGGCGTCGCCCCCTCAGGCGAAGTGTCCCGCCCCCTATTGTATATAATAAGACTTAATTATTTTACAATATTTTTAAAAATAATTTAGCTTTTTTTCTGAAGCAATTGGTAGCGTTTCCCGTAGCTTTATTGGTCCCTTAACGTCGTATTAAAACACGGTCCATAATAGGCTGTCAAATGTGTGATTCGTGTTGTTAAAACTGCCAGTTATTGGTCACATTTACCCAATGAAACTGTCGCTATGATGACGGTGGGCGGGCACTCTTGATTAGACCGCTGGATCATAGTGAAACATTAGGTAATGGCGCTGACTAAAAGTTTTAACAATGGATATCAGAAAATGGCTTCGTAAAGAAAATGGATCTGACGGCAACACACAGAGAGAAACAACCTCAAATGCTCTTTCTCGTGTTTCTTTGGGTGAGACCCAGTCGACTGTGAGCATAGAGCCGCAAACAGAGGCTGCTTCAGCTTCAAACAGCAGCGAGAGCTCTGCTGAAATTGCCTCGAATTCGCCGGACGACCTGGGCAATGACGAGCCGCTGCAGGTTTGTCTTAAACAGTTTCCCAAACAACTGTTCAAAAACGACTGTTTTCGGTCATTTTCAGCCGGGTGGTATAAGGACAGAAACTGGCTTGAATATTCACAAAAGGCAGACGCTGCATTCTGTTTCCCATGTAGGAAATTTGGAGGGACTGATTCTGTTTTTACTAAGACTGGATTTACCAACTGGAGGCATGCGACTGATAAAGCTAAAGGGCTTTGTAGGCATGCTACTAGCAAGGAGCATCAGGCGTGTGTGGCTATTTGGAAAGAACAACAACTGCGACGTTCAACAGACAGGGAAATTTCAACATTGGTGAATGCCAATCAGCTAGAAATCGACTTTATGTGTCATCAATTATTGACATTATTGAATTCCTTGTATCCAATGAATTGCCGTTAAGGGGCACAATTGACTCACTTGAAAGCCGAGGAGAGGGAGGCAGTGGACTTTTTCTTTCTTTGTTTGAGTACACTTTGAGACAAAATTCTGAACTAGCGCAAGCCTTCAGTACTATCCCAAGGAATTCTACATACACCTCACATGACATCCAGAATGAGGTTATTGAACTGATGAGCAATATCGTGACAGAAGAAATAGTCAAAGACATTGGAGAGTCATGGTTTACAATCAAGGTCGATGGAACTAAAGATCCAACAGGCTGTGAAAATGTTTCCATAATCCTTCGTTATGTGGACCAGAGCTACACGATTCGAGAGAGGCTGTTGTCAATGGTGAGTACCAAACACTGTGACGCCCTATCCCTGACAAATGTAGTGCTTGAAGAGCTTTCAAATTCTGGACTATGTACAGACAAAATACTGAGCCAGTGTTACGACGGGGCTAATGTTATGTCTGGGCGAGAAGGGGGCATGCAGAAACTTCTACAAGATAAGCTGAAAAGAGAGGTGCCGTATATTCACTGCTTTAACCACCAGTTACATCTGGTTGTTGTACATGCTATGTCGTCAGAGAACACAATTGAGGATTTTTTTGATACGTGCAATGCACTGTACAAATTTCTCAGAAAGCCCACCGTCAGTGCACAGTATTCCGGAGAAAAACTCAAACGATTACTCGATCAAAGGTGGACTGGCCACCTCGACACTGTGTCTGTAATATTAAAATCATTCAACACACTTGCTGAGCTGCTGAGCGAGCTAGAAACCAGCAGAACTTGTGTTGACATGAAAATCGAAGCTGCTGGACTACATAAGGCAATTACAGCCACAAACTTCAAATTCATTGCAAGCATGATTCACAAAGTCTTGGGGCTGCTTGATCCACCCAACAAGTTGTTGCAGTCTGAAAGAACAGACCTAATTACAGCTGTTCAGCTCATCCAACACGCATCTGATTGTGTACGGAGTTTGCGTACTGATGCTGAATTTGAAAAACTGTATGTAAACTGTGGAAGCACAGAACCTGCTCCCCCAAAAAGAAAGCGAGTGGTAGCAACGTCACTACAGCAGTATGTGGTCGAGGGGTCGCTTGGTCAGCACGAAGATAACAATGAGCAAGAGTGCAAAAGGCTGTATTTTAGCACAATAGACTCTGTTCTTGGAGAAATGGATGCGCGTTTCAACGAACGTAACAGTCAACTCATGGATGGATTAAGTGCTTTGGATCCAGGCAGTCCAAACTTTATGGATGTTGGAAAAGTGAAACCATTACTGGACCTGACAAAGACAGATATAGTGGAGGCTCAGTTTGCTGTCGCTAATCAATTTCTACAAACTCGGCTGGTTTGGATGGTGAAAAACTGACCCTGGAAAAACTTCTTCAGAAATTTTCCAGTGTTTTGGAGGCAATGCCATGTGTGCTGACTGCATTCACGCATGCCCTGACATTTGGGGCATCGACTGCGATGTGTGAGAACTCCTTCTCTACGCTGAAGAACGTGTTCTCTGAACATAGATGTAGCATGCTGCATAAACGTAAAGCCCAGTTGATTCAGTTGGCATTCGAAAGGGATTTATCCAGCAAATTCCACGGAGAATGGGTAGAGAAACTACTGAGAAGATTCAATTCAACAAAGAGAAGACTTCAGCTTTATTGATTTTAAGGTAAGCTAAAATTTGTTCATTTGAGGCTGGTTTTCGGACAAGGCAAGTTTAGTGGACTTAGCATGTAGTGTTGCATTGTTTTGGATTTCTGCCTTATTTGCACGTATACTGTGTGATGTTTATGTTAAGAATCGCTTCATTGGCATACAATTTTTGTTGTGTACATAATGTCTGGTTGTTATCAGCATTTGAAAATGCTGAGGCAAACTAATTGTGTTACTGGCTGCATTTTAGCACCGTATTGTGGAACCAATAAGATTGTGCAGGTTCACTGTGAGAGGTAGCAAAATTCGTTTCACTTAAATAAGCACCGCCCCCCTGAAAATATCTGACGCCCCCCCACTGTATATGTCCTGGAGCCGGCCCTGCTTGTAGGGCTCACATGGGTGGAACGTGGACGGGTGTCCTCCTGGACAAATGGGCGAGTTCACACACGAACTTGACATGCTACTGTCTTCTATCCCTGAGCAAGATTGTCCCATGCTCATTCTAGGGGATATGAACATCCACAACGACAGTACCAACTTTACAGACTTCTCATCCCTCGTGCAGTCTTTCGAACTGGAGCAGGTCCCCAGCCCTCCAACACATAAATCTGGCAAACATCTAGACCTGATTTTCACTCGTAACTGTGACACTGACTCTTTAACTGTCACTCCTTTGCACCTCTCGGATCACTACTTCATGAAACTCAATATTCATATTTCAAACAAACCCATGGGTACTCCTACGATGGTCTCGTTCCGCCAAAATTTACGAGATATCTCAGCAGACCAGTTCTCCTCGCTGGTGACTGACAACATGCCCCCACCAGGCTCATTTTCATCACTCAATGTAAATGATGCCACCGATACACTCTGCTCCACACTAAGCTCCTGTTTGAACAACCTCTGTCCTCTTACATCTCGAGCCATTAGCTCTAGCAAACCCCAGCCATGGCTAAAAAATAACTCACTGAGGGAACTACGTTCCAAACTCCGAGCTGCCGAAAGACAATGGCATAAAAACCAAAAACAAGCAGACCTAAAAAACTACCAACTGCTCCTGGCTTCCTTCTCAGCCAGCATCACGACTGCTAAAGCTGAATTTTATCACAATAAATTCAGCTCCCTCACAGACTCCCGGAAACTATTTGCTACTTTTAAATCACTACTGAACCCTCCTCCTCCGGCTACATGCCTTACTGCTGAAACACTTGCATTATTCTTTACTGGAAAAGTGGCAGCTATCAGCAACCAGTTTACTGATGTAACATGTAGCAGTCCTACTACATGCTCTGCAGCCCGGTGTCCCTCCACCGAAGGCGTTGCGCTCTCCTCGTTCACTTCTCTCACTGAGAACGAGACACTGGCTCTCCTAACACGTAGCCGTCCTACTACGTGTCCGCTTGACCCAATTCCCTCAAACTTACTACAAACCATCGCACCTGCAATCATTCCGGCTATCACTCACACCATCAATGCCTCTTTAACTTCTGGTGTTTTCCCAACTGCTTTCAAACAAGCACATGTGACACCACTGCTTAAAAAGCCTTCTCTCAACCCCGCCCAGGTTGATAACTACAGACCGGTCTCACTACTACCCTTTCTCTCTAAAACACTCGAGAGAGCAGTTTTAAATCAGGTCTCTGGCTTCCTCTCGTCATCTCACGCCTCGACTACTGCAATGCCCTGCTAACTGGCCTCCCGGCCTGCGTAGTAAAACCACTCCAAATGATCCAGAATGCAGCAGCACGTTTGGTCTTCAACCAACCAAAACGGGCACATGTCACCCAGCTGCTCATTGAGCTCCATTGGCTACCAGTTGATGCTCGCATCAAATTCAAAACTCTTACAATCGCCTACAAGGTGATGACAGAACAGGCTCCTTCCTACCTGCACTGATCACTCCTGAAGGCTTACGCTACCTCCCGGCCGCTGCGCTCCTCCAATGAACGTCGCCTCGCTTTGCCAAACACTCACACAAAGCAATCCAGACTGTTCTCATACAGAGTTCCCCAATGGTGGAACAAACTACCTTCCACTACCAGAACAGGAGAATCTCTCGCTATCTTTAAGAGACTCCTGAAGACAGAGCTCTTCAAAGAGCACTTACTCTCCTAACACCTCTAACACACTAACTACTTCTAACCCCATTTCCTTCTTCCCCTCCTTCACTTCTCTATCCCTTTATTTCCCTTCGACCTCCTTTAAGCCCTATCTAAAAATGGGTTATCTAAATTCCTATTACTTTTGTACTTCATTATTGTAAGTCGCTTTGGACAAAAGCGTCTGCCAAATGAAATGTAATGTAATGTAATGTAATGGAACGTGGGCTAGGTGGGTTTCAGGTGGGCATGGGTTCTGAGTAGGTTTGACCATCCATGTGTTGTTAGTGGGATCTAGTTGGTTTCCCAAATGGGACTCACCATTACAGCCCACCCTAATCTTATATGGGTCCCAGCTAGGCCCCTTGTCAAGTGTACAATCTAGACGTTTTACTACTCTTTCTATACCACTGACATCTATAGAAACTAATAATAGTAAATAAATGACTGTTTCGAGTTGTGCTTCCCATACAGGCCCCACATGGGCATGTTACCTGTTTGTTTAAAACAGTAAATATTTATAACAGTAAATATTTTTTAATAATTACATGTTCATTGCTCATTAAAAGTAATGTTCTAATATGGATCAACCTAGTGCCCCAGTAATGTAAAAAAACAAAGGCCCATACAAAAAGCTAATGAACTCTTAAAGTGTGCGTATGTGTGTATGTGTGAGTGAGAGACATTATGACACGGCTTAATTATCGGAAACCCTTAAGAGGCTGGATCATGAATTTCATTCTCACTGTTCTAAGTAACTGTGTCTGCTGGTTGTGTTAATTCCTTCATGTCTGGCACCATTTCATTCCTCCCTGCTACACCTGGAAAACACAACGTGCTGTCTTTTACTGCTGAATTATCTTACACTTGCAGATGTCATTAGTGGGAAGTCTGACCTTAACTGCCACAGGTTTGCTTTCACAGTTCCAAGTAAACAAATAAACAAAGACTAAATGAGAAGAAGAGTGCAATATGCAAATTCTGAAATCTAAAAAATTATGCATTTCTGATGAAAGCTTACCGGTCTGGCCAACCCCCACAGCCAAAACTCAATCACACCATTATAAACAAGGACGACAATTAAATTCACTGAAAAATACAGCTTTAAACAAGAGGTGTAAACAATTTTGACATATCATTTTTAGCACAATATGTTGTTTTGCACTATTGCATTGATTCTTAAAAAAACATATTACTGATTTTTAATTATTAGTTTACATGTAAAGACAGGTGTTGTGTTTAAACCCAGACCAGTAGATAGCAGTGTTGTACTCTGCCGTTAGATTCCACTGTTCTGATTACATTCAATGTAAACTTCTTTCATTCAAATAAAAAAAATATATGATGTGTGTTTGTTTAATAATTTTATTTAAAGTTTTATCTCATTTTCTTCCCAATTTACACAGCCAATTACCCAACCCACTCATTAGGACTTCCCCATCTCTAGTGATGCCCCAACACCAGGAAGGTGAAGATTAGCACATGCCTCTTCCGATACATGTGAAGTCAGACTCTGCCTCTTTTGAGGTGCTGCTGATGCAGCATTGCTAAGTAGCATCACAGTGCTTTCGGAGGAAAGCGCAGCAGCTCACAGATGGGTAATGAGCGTCATCACCCTTTGTAGTGATGTGGGGAGATAGCGCCATCTACCCACCCAGACAGATAAAGGCCAACTGTGCTCTCTCAGGGCTCTGCAAGCTGCATGTACAAGATTTGAACCGGCGATCTCCTGATCAATGATGTGTGTTTATATACTATAACTGTTTTCTGAATCACAATATATTGTGATATATTAAATCACAACCCCTGTACTATGAGATTTATCATATCTGAAAGTTTTTGTTAATACACAGCCCTACTTGTAACTGGTGAGCAAGGGGGGAGACACACCCAGTATGCAAATAGATAGTGCTATGAACCAGTGGGAATTGTGAGATTTACTCATCAATGCTAAACTGCCCAAACTAGATAGATCATACCTTGTATATTTATGTTTGAACACAAATTAATTAAAAGACAAAAAAGCTCATTTATTTGTGGTGAAAAAGCACTATGCTTTTATATTTAGATGGTAAACATAACTGCTGTTTCATACCAGCATATTTTCTTTATGAAAAACCAACAGCCACTCATAATATTTTTTCAGTGATATGGCAAATGTTTCATAGCTTTGTGACAAAGTGGGTAAAGTACAGCAAAGGGATGAAAGTTTGTGTGCTTAAGAAAATAGTCTTTACATCTATAGTGCAAGCACTCACTGCAAGTGCCATGAATCTGCATCAGTAGTAGTGCAGTATACTGAAGAGATGCCAGACAACAGAATCTGAATAATAATAAAGAAAAAAACAATAGCAATGTAAACACTGATCAGCAGCAGGGAACAGAGGATGCTGGGAGGATAAGGAAGGCTGTGAAATGCCATCAAACACCGCTGTGCCATCTACTCCACTTGCCTTACCTGACAGTCAGTGTATATTATTAATGTTAACCAGTAGGGGTGTTACCACACAGATATTAATCTTTTTCTCCTATATGAGTTTGTGAGATAATACATGCTGTGACCGGAATACAGGCAGATTTTCTGCTATAAAAAATGTATAAGACTTTCTTTTTAAGTTGTAATGAATTCTGCTGTTCTATTTAGAAGCATTCCATGATATTCCTAAATGAGATGTCCATGAAAGGAACAAAAGATAAGAAAAGATAATCCCTTATTAGTCCCATGGTGGGGTAAAATTACAAAACAAGCTCCCCTGTGCCCTGTGCTTCTTCTGAAACACTTTGTTCTGTATTTCTGCAGTTTTGTTTTCTTACAATATTGCTTTAATTACTCTTACTCGTACATTTTTGTATTAAAACTTATCCAAGTGTTGCCGGATTTCAGTTGTGACAAAAATGAAAAAAAAAAAACAAAAACAAAGGAGTGTTGTTGATAAAGGGGTTGTTTTTAACAGTAGCTATTACTGAAAATCACATTTTATTTACATTTTATCCCTAATCCTATAAAATGGTGGCATACTATGCCTACACACACTGTGACTCACAATGTGTCAACAAGCATAATAAAGGCATGATTGGCAATGTGTATTTTGAGAGTTGGTGTTGTGCAGTGGGTTACAACACTGCCACTACAACACACTAATATGCCAAAAGTCATGGGATACCAATATGTATTGATTGTGAAATGTTACCTTAGGGGAAAGTTCGGGAGTGCCCATACCTGTATAATTTGTGAGGTATTGAACTTGTGAATTATTTTGAATGCTGTCCAGCATGCTACTGGCAGGTCAATGTGGATTATATAGTTCTAGCAACGACTGATAGTGGGTGCCAGATGGATGGGATATTTAATTTCTGAAGATGTGAAGTTGTTTAATATTCCTGTATCCACAGTGTCAGGGATGTACCGGGAATATGTCATAGAAGCATTACCACCCACAGTGGACGTTCAGCTGTGGGTGACAGTGATTGTGACTGGCGGTGTGTATGGCGAGAATGACTGTGTAAACAGATCAGCGAATCTGACAGAATCACATTCACATTCAATAAAACACAGTACTTTTTCCTGTCCCGTGACTTTTGGCATGTCAGTGTATACTTACATCTACCTGTGTTATCTGACTCATCTGTAGCATCAGATGTAATTGCACTAATATGGCATGGTATTTAGCTCTGAAAAAATGTACTATGTAGACCCAAAAATGTACATCTGGCAACCCCTACTGTGTAGTACATTACATATCATATCATCATTCCACCCAAAGCAGCCTTTGATATTATTAAAACTAAATATGAAGGCCATGTTCAAAAGGCACTTCTCAGCTGTGCAGTTGGTTTCGGTTAAACACTGCCCCTGTGCCTAACCTTGCCGTATATTTTGCATTCAGAACACAGCATTTTAGCTTAGCAATGTTCCTCAATCTATCAGCAAGAGACGCTGGGAAACTTGTTTGTGTGCTGACAGGAGTGTATAGTGGCTTAAGTGGCCGCACTGAGACGTGCCTCTCAAAGCTTTGACAGTATCGATCAAACTTTTTGACTTTGTCATGTGGTTGAGGGTGAGATAAAGCTATCTGCCCTTTAGTGTCTGATTCTCACTCTCAGAGATAACTTGGTTTGCAGCATGAGACAAGCGGCGCTAACTGTCAATCAAAAAGTTAATGGCTTAGTGAGCACTCAGATATGATGAACTGCTCCCTGTGTGAGTGTCTACGGTACAGATCGAGTGAAATTGGAGCGAGAGTTTACACCAAATTGGGCTTCAGTGATTCCTTCAGCATTTTCAAACAGGCCCTACCCAAATTCAACTCAATTAGAGATGCAAAATCAATTCAAATGTACTTTTTGCAAAAAGATGCAAGGTGATTTGCATGGTGATAATGCATAGTATAAATTACATAGCAGTAACAAAATAGAGCCCGACACAAACTCCTATTTGCATGATTTTTAGCCCTGTCACATTCAACAGCTTATTTTAAAACATTTTCCTGTTTTTCTTTTCCAATGAAGCAAATAAAATTGTAAATTGATACTGCCATCCCTAAGTGCTATTGTATTATTTGTTATTATATGTATAAATATGTATATATGCATAAATCTCTGATTATCTCCAATGATCTAATTCTGATTTTTAGACCACATCCCAAGCATAATGAAAACCATGAAAAAAAATCCAAGAACTCCCTACAATTCGACTTATTGGAACAACACATGCTGTACACACACATATACAGTGGGATAGATGTGGCCTCTTTTGCCAATAGATCAATTGTGTGGAGAATGTCTGCTTTTCCAGTCAGAAAGCTAGCATTACTGTAAATTACTTGTCTTAGGCATTATATTATTGTTTTGTCGCACAATATAGAGACATAGTCTCATTATCACAACCTAATTAGAATAAGCTGGAATGTTGACTTTATTTATTTATTTTATTTACCTATTATTTATTTAGAATATATAAATATCCTATTTTTTATTACAAACTTAAAGAAAGAGTGAAATCGCATGATTACTTTATCATGATATCAGTGGCATAAAATAGGTATGAAAATGGCAGTAATATATTTATTTTAATTACTTCTGGCACCATATATTTTCCTAAACAATTTTGTATCGTGACAGGCTCATTGACAACCATTTGATTCAGCATATTTTGTAGAGTACCACAGTGTTCTACTCTATAGCCTATATAAAGCCTTTAGAAATTGATGTAATTATGATATAGTACTGCAGTTTTGAGTGTGAAGAACTGAAGTGTGGGCTTGCACACATACAGGGTCAAGTGTGTTCAAATGTGCACAAATGAAAATCTCACAGATATCAAGCCTTAGCTGATTTTCTGAGGTCATTTAGCACAGCATTTTGGGATGCTTCATGTACCACAGTTTGTGCACCACTGACCTAATTAAACTTTAAAATAGTCAGTGAATCATGGTATCACTAATATATTCAGTAGTAACAATCAGACTACGAAGGAAAAAGGTTAAGGTTTCCATATGAAATAAGCCTTAACATTTGTCTCCTGTGCCTGTTTTCAGATTGTAATATTCTCAATCAAGACAAATGTTGTAGTCCGGAGCTTTTGTGGAAGAACACAAATACACACATTTTCCTCAATATAATATTCCATTACATAACGGGCGTCTGAGCTTGGCTTGAGCAATGCTGAAGTAAGTCGTTCCTGATCACTTCCATAACATGCTGGTTCCACATAATATAGGCCTACAGTGCATTCCATTTGGATTGTTTAGTTCCAAGAATTCAGATTAAAGCATTAGGAATTACGTAATACGCCATTAGGGGTTTCCACTGACTTAAAATTTCATTCATTCCAAGGACCAAAATCTTAAGAGGGTACAGTTCAGGACTGGATGTTAACGATACCTGGTACTGTATATAAAAATGTTGTTCAGCTTCAGTAAACCGGGGCAAACCATTTAAGCATAAGAAATTAACAAGGGCCAGGAATTGGTAGCAGCAGTACAGAGAGATATTAATCCGTTAAAAATTCATGAGCTACTGCAAAGCTCTTGACTTCTATCGCTTTAAATTGGACACTAGACAAATGCACTTCCCTTTTTAATGCTCTAGTGCGGTTGAACTTTGGGCTCTCCTGAATGTTTCATTTGATCCATCCTTTTTTTCTTCTCTTGTCCCCATCAGATGAAGCTTTGAGGAAGCAAGAGGTTTTATCAAAAAGCTGCTGAAGGAGATGGTGAAGAACGATTTAAAGGCCACTTTTGATGTGTTAAAATGCTGCATTCCAGCCAGGATTTAATAGCAAAAATGAATTAGGCTGGCATGTCCTCTTAATTTATAATCATGCTATATTGTTATTTATAATAATGTAACAATAACAATGTTTAAAGGTCTTAAACAAGGCTGCTCTTACTCTATTAGGTAATAATAAAAGTGCTTAGACTTTTCAAGTGTATTTGTACTCTATGGGAAATATGGCTTCCTAAATGTATCCAATTAGCCTGCTGAGTCTTTTAGTAATTGTGCTGCCGATTAACTTCCAGTGGAAACTGGTGCATAGCTGGGAGGTATTCTTGATTTGAAGCTCAGTGTTTCAAAAGCATGCTGATATGTGTGTCAACTCTAAAGAAACAAAAGACACAGATACTAGAACAGCCACCTCACGTCTCTGATTAGCATTAACATTGTTTATTTCTCCTTTTATAGTTATTTTCTCACAGGTCATAAAGAAGCAGCCTAGTGGAAAATATGCAAGCGCTGAATAAGCCGTCACATGACTCGGTTAAGGCTTGAGGCAACAGAAGTCAACGCTGCCAAAAGCCACTAAATCGGACAAAAACCTTTAGCAGCCCGTAAAAGTCCTGGCTGCAAGACACACTTGACATATAACTCTACACAGTGTGCTGGAGGAAACGCTACGTAAGCACATTAGCATCAGCAGGAAATGCTAATGTGTGTGTGAAGAGATGTAAAATCACAGTTTTGGACACCACTGCTTTACACTGGCATTTAGTCTAAAGTAGGGGAGAGAAAAGCAGAGAAAAACCCAGAGGGAAATTGTTTCATGCAGTTTAACAGGTTCAAAGTAAAATATGTGAACCTGTGGAAGTAAAAGAAAAAGTATGTGCATATACGGTACACTGCTAATAAAAATGATAATAGTAAAACATAACCATAACATTAAGACATAATCTTTGAAAATGCCATAATTCTTCTATTTTATTCCATTAATCTAATACATTAAATTGAGAACCAAAATGTAAATATGCAGAGCAATGGCTCTTAAACATTGTGTTAAACAATGTATCAACCATAATTAAACATAAAACTTTTCAGTAGCAGCGACTGGGACTACTGTGTGGTCCTTATTTGATTTTGCATCCTACAAATGATAGATTATTGTTTCTAGTCAGTTTGATTTGCCTACTGACACTGATCTCTAAAAAGCTACACTACATTACACTAAACTACAAAGTCAACATGGCATATTCTTAGACTCTAGGTGAATTACTGAATTATTAATCATATTGGAAAAAAATATTACTTCCACAGTTCCACAGGGTTCTACTGTAGGCCCTATAAAAATTGGTCTAATAATCATGGGATTTACACACAGTCTAAACAGGATAATCACTAAACACAAAGAAATTAAACATTATGAAAACTACAGATAAAAATATAATCATTATTATTATAGTACATGCAGCTACCACCGTCTGAGAAACACTGGATTAATTTGTATTTGCGCTTGCAACATAACATTATGGCTGGGTTTTATTTTTAAAATATATATTTTGATATTCTTTAAATATATGAGTGATTTTTGGTTCTTACATTAGAACTTTTTAGTTAGTTGTAAACAGACAGCACCATTTAAAATGACGCACAAGCTATTGTTTCATTTACATTTACTTTAAATTTTTTGTGTGAATAGTAATAGTTACATGCAGCTTTTATATTAAACAGTGCAAACATAATATTTTAGTTTTAGTTTGCATGTTTCTGGCAGAAGCAAATGTCTATCTACTGAAATTCCCTCTTACAGCTTCTATATGTAAAGACATACAATCTCCATATCCTATTCAGAAAAAGGCATTAAAACAGTAATTCGATTAATCAAATAATTTAAATTAACTTTCCAGCCCTTAGAGCACATTATTGAATTGTTGAGTTTTCTGTTTAAGCCACAGATTTTATTCTTAAATTGTTTTGTGCCTGTAATAGAGCACTGCTTTGAAGCAGGTTAATAACGCATAGTGACAGATAGCCAGTCTAGAGTACAGCCTCCACACCACAGGGTTAGTTTATAGTTTTATAGTTATAATGACTGCTACTTGTCATGTTCAGCTTGTTACAATTAGGCTATTAGATTCAATGTTCAAAAAAAAAAAGAAAGCAAAATTTATATTTTAACATAAATCAGGGGTCTGCTTTTCACATTATATATTACATCCCCTGAAACACCAGGTTTACAGCTGATTCACTGTTGACTCATGTAGCTGCAGTTGCTTCCAGATGGTTCTAATTTTTCCTGGAGGTAAACAGACATTTCTTTGGACATATATTTATGTAATGAGGGAGCAGAAAAAGCAGCAGTATTTTAGTTATATTTTACTGTACAATACAACAATGTAGAGCATGTTCATGTGTACATTTTCACATAGTATTAAGTTGAAAGCAACTCTAAACAGAAAAGGTTTCGCTGTTGTTCTGACAAATAATACATTCTTAGCACTACGCTGGACCCCTTATTGCTTAGACTGTAAGTAATAGCCACTAAAATATATTTAAAAATATAAAAAAAAAACTTTCTCCACATTAATACAGTATTTTTCTCACTATAAGGTGCACATAAAATCCTTTAATTTTCTTAAAAATCGTCAATGCGACCTTTTAATCCAGTGCACCGTATGTATGAAATTAATCAGTCAAGTATTAAGGAGCAGTTAAGCCACTCCGCTTAAATACAGCATTATACAGGAGTTTCAGTTTAGTTCTCCACCACCGGGGCTGGAGTAGCATTAGCATTAGCTGCTTACCGCTATTTTCCCATTTAGAGGTGAGTATTGTAGCCTGCTGGTCCTAGCTAGCACTTCTGGAGCAGCAGTAGCATTAGCCGGTAACCGCATTAGCTCTTTGGTCGATCAGAAGTCAGTACATCATAAAGCAAGCTACGTGGGATAAACTTCTAGCTAATATTGCCCTGGTTTACTGGAACACACAGGTTTCCTCAGCATAGCTCTGTCATTAGCCGCTAACCACTAAAGCTTCAGCCTTAATGCTGGAGAAATTACTGTAAATAAATAGAAATGCTTTACTCACCCAAATAAACAGTTTTCAGGAGGGAAATCTGTGTAGATTAACATCCAGCGCTTGTTTGACTTCAAAAGAAAGTATTTTTTATTTCAGTTTTATTACTTAGCTTAGCTTTACTTAACTTACCTAGCTATACCTCCCCCCACCACCACCCAGCAGCAAGACCTGCTGAATTAAAAGTTCCCTATAAAGTCTCTTAAAATGTGCCTTATAATCTGGTGCGCCTTATGTATGAAACTAGACCAGAAAATAGGTGTACATTGATAGTGACTCTCTCTTTAGTACATAACCTCCTTTGTGTAATTTTTGGGCTATCACTACTACTGTATGTAAAACACTTTTCCTTTTACTGTCTGTATTTAATATTAGTTTATTATGCAGCAACATTTTCTATAACTTTAGTTCTGTGTCTGAAGGCAGTGCTCACCCACAGGCTTCACATTACATTCCACCTTTGTAGGAGTAACTAGTGTCAAGGTGTGGGCTGGATACATAAGCTCACATAATTAGGCAATTCAATTCAATAACAAAGCCTCCCAGACTGTTAAATAATTGATGTTTTAATAAGAGATGTACAGCCTCAGTTGGGCGGCTCAGTGCCCTCTTGTGGTTTGGCATTCAAATTCAGTGTTCCTTAAGAGTTAATGCCTGCTCTATTAGGTTTGTAATTGGGATTGTCTCAACAATGGTACTTGATTTTAATGTAATGTGATATAGTTTTTATAGCACTTGTATTATAAATATATATCAGGCACTTAAAGCAACATATAGCAGTAAGAAGTAGAGGTCTGCTAATGGACTTTTAAACTTTTAATATTTCCAGACAATCAGTCAGTTTTACAATGTATTGTATGTAGATTATTTTATATGGAACATTTTACAAATGGTTTTACGTAGCACCACAAAGAGTGTCACTATTATTACTTTATTATCATTATTAGTCAAAGAGCACTTTTACTTTTTGACTTTTTTAATATTGATTACAAGCATTAAGTATGATATATTAGATTACCATAATATGTTCTTTTTTTAAACACAGTGTTATGTCATATTGACAATTTAAGAGTATTGAGAACTTAGGATATACAGTATGTGACTTTAACATGACTATAGAATTGTGTATAAAGTTTATATCCAAATATTATCCTTATAAGCTGTGTGATAAGAATATGCAGTAAAAAAACAAACAAAAAAAAAAACAATATGATTGTATTTCTGTAAGTGAAGAAGCATTTTGTACATTGTCGCTGTCCAATGAAGAACTGCAAGGATCTCAATTTTTTGGGGAGATTTTTAGTTTACTACATAATTGAAACACACAAACTGTCCCTTACACTGTGTTACAATTTCTTGATGATTAGACCAATAGAAATCCTACAAAATGACCTAAAATTTACTTTAACCTTGACCTCAATTGAAAGCATGCATATGCATATATATGAGTTCTTTTTTTCCATTTGCCTTTAGGTTAAATTATGTGTTCATCAAAGTGGGTTTCTGTTTTGTTTCATCCTAAATTTTCCATTCATACCACATTTAATCAAACACTAATTTGTCAGTCAAAACTAAAATCACAAGTGTGAGACATAAATAAAGTTATTTGTGTCAACCAAAATATTCATTATAAATCAGACAAATCTAGTACATTTAGCATCCACTGTGCTTGTGAAAATGTGTTATGACTCAATATAACACTTTCTATACTTAATATACTCTATACTCACTGCAAGGACCTAAAAGTGCACAAAGATACAGAAACATACTGTATATTCTACACACGTGTTCAGTCAGGGATCTGTATTTTCAGTGGTATTTAATATAAATACAAAAATATAAAGTACAGTCTTGTGGGATACACACACCATTCTCCAGCTGAGAATTCCCCCCAGTTCTCACTGCTATCAAATCAGCATGGCTGCAAGTAGAGAAAGTCCAGGGAGCCAATTGTGCGCTCTCAATCCGTAGCTGGAAGCCCAGCTGCAAGCCCAGGCAGAGCTGATACCTGCTGCTTCATCCCCACTATCCCCACCCACACTATCCCTTTCCTCGCTTCTCTGATACCGAGCCTTTACTCCTTAACACAAGAAATTCAGCCATCAAATGTGGCTCTGGGGCTGAGCAGTACTCTTAAATCCTTCTTACTCACTGGCCAAACATTAAGTGTGCACAATGCTCCTTCTAATCCAAAATGTTGTCCTTCATCCAAGAAGGGTTTGTTGTTTAAGTTTGCTCAATTAGTTTTGCTCTGGAGTTTGAAAGTAGCTAGCTAGCAACCAAAACTAGCAACTTAGTGTGTCTAAAGTACCTCATTTTAATGGTGTGTACCACAACTGAGGAGACTGTGTCACGTCTGGTGCTGTTAGCTCCTCTGTCCCTTCCACACCCAGCTCTAACGGAGGTTCTCAGGTTAACAACTACACTACCCAGAATGCACCACCCGCTGACATCACGCATTCACCTGATCACGTGACACCTCACCTGCTTCCACCAGGAAGCCCCGAATACTGATTACTGGCACTATAAAGGTGCACGCCAAACAGACTTCATCGCCGCGTATTGTAGGTAATCCTCATACAAAGCGTTACATATCTCTTGTCTCCGTTTACTTTGTGTATGACCTTGCTTTTTGTTTCTCGACGCCGATTCTTGCCTCTGCCTTTGATGTTGGATTGTTTGTGTATGACCTGGACTGTACTTTCACCACCGCCTCTTGGATTATCTCTGATACTGGATTGCTTGTGTATGAACTCTGGACTGTCTCTCGTTTATGGTATGGTTTTGCCTGCATTGCTCTGTCTACTGGTGATCACCCTTGTTTTTGTATCGACCCTGATTTCATCTGTTTATTATCATAATAAACACATTTTGTTTTTATCAGTATCTGCGCTTGTCTGCTATTCTGTTCTGACCATGACAGAATACGCGGCCGAACTAAATCAGATAGCAGATACTGAGGCTATTAGATCTGGTTTAGCCAACCAGGGGAGGCTACTCGGTCAGCACCAGCAAACGCTCGCTGGTGTGACCCAAGCTGTTTCTGAGCTAGCCCGCCAGCAAACCACGCAGCAGCAACAACTAGCTGAGCTGCTAGCTCACCTCAGAGGCGTAACTGAGCCTAGCCCTAGCCCGTTAGCTGCCCCCAGTATGCCCAACGCTAACTCTTCTGTGCCTGGATTTTCTGTCTCTAAACCGGAGTTGTTTGATGGGGATCCGGAAAAATGCAGCGGTTTTCTTTTACAATGCTCCGTGTTTTTCAGTAATTCACCGCCTACAACCGATAAAGCTAAGATCGGTTTCATTATCTCACGGCTTTCTGGTAAGGCACTCGAGTGGGCTACAGCTATTTGGGAAGACCTTTCTGGGGCTAGTTACACTGACTTTTTGGCTACTTTCCGCTCAGTTTTTGATCATTCGCGTTATGGACAGTCTAATGGAGAACTTTTGCTGGCTCTTAAGCAAGGTCAGAAGCCGGTGGCTTCCTACGCTCTGGAGTTTCGCACTCTCGCGGCTGGTAGTGGGTGGAATAACGCTGCGTTGATCAACGTGTTTAGATGCGGACTTAATCCAGATATACAGAGGGAATTAGCCTGCAGAGATGATTCCCTGACCCTGGATCAGCTCATTTCACTGTCGATCCGGTTGGATCAACTTCTCTCGCGCCGACCCAAGATCAGTCCTCGCACTCAACACACTTCTGTGTCTCTGCCCCGCGCTCCCACTCCAGAGAAAGCTGCGCTGCCTGCCCCAGAGCCCATGGATATCCAGAAAACCCGGCTAACTCCTGAGGAGCGGCAGCGACGAATCCAGCTTCGCCTATGCCTTTATTGTGGAGAGGCCGGGCATTTCAAGGCTGAGTGTGGTCTCCTGACCCGACCTGTGAAAGCTCCAGCCCTGGAACAGCGCGTGGAGTGCTCTCCACGCGCTAACGTGGTACGTAAGCACAACACAATCCTTCGCTCTAAATGTTTTTCTTTGCCTGTTAATATTGTGTTACCTACTGGTATGCTCTCTGTCCCAGCGCTTGTAGATTCCGGGTCGGAGGGGAACTTCATCAGTCAGGACCTAGTTAAGGAGCATGGAGTGCCCACCAGAGAACTTCTACGTCCATTAGCCATCCATGCTGTTGATGGAAAGACTGTCCGCTCCAAGCCGGTTACCCTGCAGACTCTGCCCATCACTCTACAAGCCAGCGCTCTTCACTTTGAGGAACTACCACTTTTCGTGCTTCCCTGCACCGAGCATCCAGTTATCCTGGGCATGCCATGGCTGAAGACCCACGATCCCACTGTCTCCTGGCGCGATGGGGATATCACGGTTTGGTCTACTCACTGTCATGAACATTGTTTAGCTCTGGATAGTTTAGTTATTCAGTCAACTTCTGTAGAGAGTCCTGAAGTTTCTGATCCTATTGTTATACCCCCTGAATATTCAGATTTTTTAGAAGTGTTTAGCAAAGAGAATGCTACTAAATTGCCTCCGCATCGTTCTTATGACTGTGCCATTGACCTAGTGGAGGGTGCCACCCTACCCAAAGCTAGGGTCTACCCCCTTACTTTAGATGAGGAGAAAGCTATGAATGATTACGTTACCGAAGCGTTAGCTCAAGGTTTCATTCGGCCGTCGAAGTCCCCTGTCGGTTCTGGGTTCTTCTTTGTGAAGAAAAAGGACGGGGGACTGAGACCTTGTATAGATTATAGAGGGTTGAATGCTATAACTAAAAAATTTGCCTACCCATTGCCTCTCATTCCTAGTGCACTCGAGCAACTACGCACGGCCTCTTACTTCACCAAACTCGATCTCCGCAGTGCATATAATCTTATCCGCATTAGGGAGGGGGACGAGTGGAAAACAGCGTTTACCACTACTAATGGCCACTATGAGTATCAAGTTATGAGCTATGGTCTCGCTAACGCCCCCGCCGTTTTTCAGTCATTTATGAATGACGTATTCAGGGACATGATTGGGAAATACGTAACACTTTTTATAGACGACATTTTGATCTATTCCCCCGATCTTGAATCACATGTCAAGCACGTTCGTTCTGTTCTCCAAAAGCTGTTAGATAACAACCTTTATGCTAAAGCCGAGAAATGCGAGTTCCACCTTCAGAGAGTCGCATTTCTCGGCTATGTCATCAGCTCCCAGGGAGTTCTTATGGATGATTCGAAGGTAGATGCCGTTACTAGTTGGCCTGTTCCCCAATCTATCAAAGACCTCCAACGCTTTTTAGGATTCGCGAATTTTTACAGGCGTTTCATACGCAACTTTAGTGCCATAGCAGCCCCCCTTACAGCGCTAACTAAGAATGCCACCAAAGTTCTTAAGTGGTCTCCTGAAGCTGACAAGGCTTTCCAAGAGTTAAAAGCCGCCTTTGTTTCTGCCCCCATCCTCAAACATCCTAATCCGGATCTACCTTTTGTTGTTGAAGTTGATGCTTCTAATACTGGCATTGGTGCAGTACTCTCCCAACGCAGCGGTTCACCGCCCAAATTACATCCCGTAGCTTTCTTCTCAAGGAAAATGTCACCTGCGGAGCGTAATTATGGGATAGGGGATAGAGAGTTGCTGGCTGTAAAACTAGCTCTAGAAGAGTGGCGTCACTGGCTGGAAGGTGCTGCACACCCATTCACCGTTCTCACAGATCACAAGAATCTAGAGTATCTCCGTACAGCTAAACGCCTAAACCCCCGTCAAGCTCGTTGGTCATTGTTTTTCTCCCGTTTTAATTTTTCTATTTCATTTCGTCCTGGTAACCGTAATACTAAGGCTGATGCCTTATCCCGTGTTTTTAGTTCCCCAGACGACACATGCCACGCTTCCGAACCCGAACCCATTCTGCCACCCACTGTTAAAGTAGCAGCTATTAGATGGGAACTAGATGATCTCATTCAGAGAAGTCAAGTTAACACACGAATTCCGGAGGGTTGCCCTCCTCACAAGATTTATGTACCTGAACAGTTTCGCGATCAGCTCATTGGCTGGGCACATGCTGCCCTTACTTCCGGTCATCCAGGTGTTACACGCACACTACAATTAATCTCAGCTCGGTACTGGTGGGAAACCATGCGAGCTGACGTTCAAACCTTCGTAGTTTCTTGTTCAGTCTGCGCACAGTGCAAAACACCCAAAACCCTTCCAGCCGGTAAGCTATGTCCCCTGCCTGTTCCTGAACGACCATGGTCACATATTGCTGTAGACTTTGTTACTGATTTACCTGAATCTGAAGGTTACACAACTATCCTTACAGTGGTAGACAGATTTTCTAGGGGAGTTAAGTTTATCCCTTTTCCTGCACTTCCTACTGCTCTTCAGACCGCCCAAGCTATATACACACACATTTTCAGACATTATGGGGTCCCGGAGGACATTTTGTCAGATAGAGGTCCTCAATTTACTTCTCGGGTTTGGAAATCATTTTTTGAACATTTGGGTGTACACGTGAGTCTCACTTCTGGGTTTCACCCCACTAGTAATGGTCAGTGTGAGAGAGTAAACCAAGAGTTGGGAAAGTTTCTAAGGTTATACTGTTTCAAGCATGCTTCTGAGTGGTCACAATATTTGATTTGGGCTGCAATAGCCCAAAACTCCTTAACTAACTCCACGTCTGGTCTCACTCCCTTTCAGTGCATTCTGGGTTATCAGCCTCCGTTAGCTCCGTGGACAGCGTCGTCCACTGAGATTCCCGCTGTTGACGACTGGATGAAGCGGAGTGAGCAGGTGTGGGAGGAGACGCATCAGCAGATCTCGGAAGTCTTACGGAAATATAAGGAGCAGTCCGACAGACACCGTGGTACCACCCCCCAATACCAACCCGGAGACAGGGTGTGGTTGTCGACCCGGGACTTGAGGTTTGAGGGGGCCTGTAGGAAACTGCTGCCTAAGTATATTGGCCCATTTAAGGTGTTGTCTCAGGTTAACGAGGTGACTTATAAGATTGAGTTGCCAGCTCAGTACAGAGTGCATAACTCGTTCCACGTTTCTCTGCTCAAGCCTCTTGTCCCAGGTCCGCTTGCTGAGGGTGTTCCAGATGACGTGCCGCCTGCGGCTGTGGAGGGGGAGGATTCGTCTACCTATGCGGTTCGAGAGGTGTTGGATTCACGCAGGCGTGGCGGTGTGCTCCAGTACCTCATAGACTGGGAGGGTTACGGCCCTGAGGAGCGTTGCTGGGTTGCCGCTGGTGACGTGCTGGATCCTGCTCTACTGGCCGAATTTCATGCCCGTCACCCTAGTAAGCCTGCTCCTAGACCCCGTGGGCGTCCCAAGCGCTCACTCTCTTCTTCAGCTCCGGTACGTAGGGGTTCCCAGTCTCGCAACCCCCGCCTGCCCGGCACCTCTGAGGCTACGCCTGGTCCTCCCGCCGGTACTCCCTGCCCGTCGGGTGGACGTCGTCGTGGTCGTCCCCGTTCCGGCTCCGTTCCGACTCCCTTGGGGGGAGGTACTGTCACGTCTGGTGCTGTTAGCTCCTCTGTCCCTTCCACACCCAGCTCTAACGGAGGTTCTCAGGTTAACAACTACACTACCCAGAATGCACCACCCGCTGACATCACGCATTCACCTGATCACGTGACACCTCACCTGCTTCCACCAGGAAGCCCCGAATACTGATTACTGGCACTATAAAGGTGCACGCCAAACAGACTTCATCGCCGCGTATTGTAGGTTATCCTCATACAAAGCGTTACATATCTCTTGTCTCCGTTTACTTTGTGTATGACCTTGCTTTTTGTTTCTCGACGCCGATTCTTGCCTCTGCCTTTGATGTTGGATTGTTTGTGTATGACCTGGACTGTACTTTCACCACCGCCTCTTGGATTATCTCTGATACTGGATTGCTTGTGTATGAACTCTGGACTGTCTCTCGTTTATGGTATGGTTTTGTCTGCATTGCTCTGTCTACTGGTGATCACCCTTGTTTTTGTATCGACCCTGATTTCATCTGTTTATTATCATAATAAACACATTTTGTTTTTATCAGTATCTGCGCTTGTCTGCTATTCTGTTCTGACCATGACAGACTGATTTACAGTATTCCCACATAAGCATTGCTAGAGATGAGATGAGACACAGTGATCATGCACAGCTAATTTGCCAGTGCTAATGAAACATTAGTATTACTTGATAACAACACTGTTAATTTAATGCCATTAGTATTCAATTAGCACAGACAAATCAGCTGTATATGAGTCATTTGAAATGAAGCTGATGATTGGTGTTGTGACAAGCTCAGAGACTCTAGTCCACATGTGTCAAACACAAGGCCCGCGGGCCAAATGTGGCCCGCCACGTCTTTTTATGTGGCCCGCGAGAGCTTGTAAGATCTTAGTGTCTATAATAAATAAGTCAGAAGCGTTCTTTGACCAAAAAATACATTTCCCACAATGCTTGTCGATTGTATTACCCGCAAAGTTACGGCTTACTGCCACTACACGGCAGTGTAGTCATTGATGTGGAAACCCTGCCGGAGGGAAGGCGTAACTTCGCGGGTGGAATTGAGACATATAAATGTTTATCCCATAATGTCCAGAAAAAGAGAAGTTGATGCAGACGGACGGCTGTGCTTCAAGGCGAAAGACCGGTATGCCTTTTGTGTTACGAAGAGTGTTACTGACCAAAATAAACGCTTTTTAGGAGAGATATAAGTTCTGTGTAAATATTTATAAGACAATAGCTGACAAAATCTGTTTTAATGACGTTAATAAACATCACTGTGACAGCGCTAGTCGCAGTTTCACCGCAGCAAAGTACGAGGACGTGAATCACTTATCTAACCAGCCTTTACTGATTTCTGCCCTCAATAACCCTTTCAATAACCTCCAATAGCCTTTAATAGTCTTCAGTAGCCTTCAACAGTCTAACCTTGCAGCCGTGGTGTGTCCACTAAACTCCGTAGTTATAAACATCCTGAGGTTAGCAGCGCGATAACTGACCTGTTTATAATGTAATCCCAGCAGTGACTCATGCTCTAAACGGCTGCTGTTAGCTGATTGGGCTGAAAGATGAACTGTAGAGAGCTGTATTATTCGGTTACAAAAATCTTTATTTCATACACAGAAGAACTTAAAAATTGTAAAAACGCTCCAGACTGGCTGAGCTGAGCCCTGTAGCCCGTGGCTGGGCTGTAGCTCTGACTCAGTAAAGACTGCGGACTTGTGGTGCTGCTGCTGCAGCTCCCACTAGTGGTTGGATGAGGAACTGCTAAATCTGAGGAAATGCTATGTTCTTAACAGCTCACAATTTTTGATTTTATATTTATTAAGCCTTATTTCAGTTAATAATTTCAAAGTTAATATAACTTGATGTCATTTCTATTCACTTGAATAGTTTGGTTCTTGATTGATGGAGTTTTTGGATTTCATGACATGACAAATTAAAAGGATTTATGTTAATAGAGCAACAAGCAAACATTTTTTCCATGCAACTGTAATATTTGATTGAATAAATAATATATTGAGAGTTATTTAACATTAAGGAGTAATTACATTCATTTACATATATTACATTTGGTTACATTTTATTACATTTATAAGTTACATCTGGCCCTCGGAGGACAGCCAATATGCCAATGTGGCCCTCGGCCAAAATGAGTTTGACACCCCTGCTCTAGTCCAACTGATTATGAGTTTGAAATTATTAGCTGGAGACAATATTTCCCAACAGCAGCTCTCATTATTTTGATGCAGGTTCTAATTTCAGGAAATACAAAATCCAACCACGACTTACTGTACTGTAGGCTATTTATCAAAAACGACACTTTGTAAAGTTTTGGGTGAGATCATGTAAATTTTACCGGTCATGTGTGAGTACACTGCTTAAAATGTGTGTGGCTTATGCCCAGTACATGACTTGAGAGCCCTGAGATTGTTTAGTTAGTTGGTGAGGTGAAAACACTGTGAGAACCATGTAAAAATGTTCTCTCCACCTTATAGGCTTGTCTTGGGAGAAGCAAGAATGTAATTACAGGACGAAGATCAGAATCAAGTGTAATTTTTTTTTTAAAAGTTTAACATGAAGCAATAGCAAAGATGGCATTTGTTATTTAGCTGTGATTATTTGCAGAATTTATTAAATAAAATGGCTATACTACAGAATGTCGTTTAGATCAGACTTCCTCATAACTTAGCCAAATCAAGGTCAGCTCACATTCTCACAATGAGTTAATTTGTGACCAAAGCAAGGGACATATTTTAGCGATCTATAGCTCACTGGTCAATTGGGGATCACTTAGCTGGATAAAGGGCTTTTCGGCCTGTCTTAGGTATAGTGAGAGTGTGAAAAACATGCATTGCGCGGCTCCAAACACGCCAAAGACATGTACTTATTCACTTAGTTATTCATGGGTGGTTTTTGGCCACAACAAGAAAGAAACCAATTAGTTTTCAATTAGTTAAATGATGTAGTGCCCAATGCAGTCTTCTAGGTGAACGGTTGTTTCCGGTTGAGAGTATGCTGTGCGCTCTTGGCTGCTGCTTCTCACTGGTGTGTGGATGAGTGCTTAGTATAAATGGTTGTGTGTCATGAGTGTAAATTGTAAAGCGTCATTGGGTTTCTAGAAATGGGCTATATAAGTTGAACTTCATCATTCATTCACAGTGTGCCAGTTGTCATTCCCTTTAAGAGAGAGGTGTGCTCTGACTTTGGCACATTTGTATCTTAAAGGCGCTGCACTTTGTGCATCTCAGCAGAAGATGTGTTAGTGTTAAAACCTGTGTGTTAGTGCCGTGAAGGTATGCCAGCAGCTCATTTAAGAGATCAGCAATGCTATTTTATTTTTTATTCTGTTTATTGTTCGTGTATGTATGTAACGAGTGGGGGTGTACACGCACTGATGGCGTACAGATTGACTGTTGACATGGTTTTAATCAGTCAGTGGCGCACCTGTATTCCCTGCCGCCCAGATAGAAATACGTCAGATATTTACGGGAACACACCTCTCTTCCAGACCACCACGCCCATCAGTGTAGGTATATTCCTGAACTCCAATGCTATTTTTATGGAGTGGGCACAAGGCTATATTCACACTTGCCCAAACAATCACTCCATGAGGTAAATATAAATGTGAAATGTAAAAAAAAATGCTCTGTTACAAATGATTTGAGCTTTGATCTGACTTCACAGTTTATGAATATGCAGTGCAGTTTAGAGTGTATTCTCTGTAGTGAATTAGTGTTATCTAAGATATCAGGAATAACACTAAAAATATAACGAAATCTAGAAAGCTGCAATAGTCTGCAGGTAACCACAACCTACTAATGGTGTAGGAAGAAAGGAAGAAAAAGCTATTTTGTTCAGAAGGGCTTTTAAAAATTCCTCGCAATTGCCAGTGGTGCATTGTTTTCCACGTAATTACAGTATAATAGACTCCTGAGGATCTAATGAAAGTCAGAGAGTTTAAATAGTTCAGCAAGCTACTTTGGGCAACAAACATATCTTGGTTCACTGACTACATTTGATTACATTGTGGTTTTGGCTCCTTACATAGAACTGTATAGCCTGTTTAAGTGAGTGTTTTAGTTTCCTGATGCTGAACGTTCTGCCGCAGTTCCTCTTCCAGAGCTAGACCTCTGCTGTGAGCAGAAATCTGGCAGTCAAATGGAGGGAAAGCAGCAATGTGTGCATTGTGACACTGTGGCCCTCTTTATGGCTCCTTTGAACCGTGCGTTCTGGTAATGAACGGAGGCCAGACAGCTTCAGGTGCACCCACGCCTGCAGTGTAAGGCCGTTAATTGATGGTATAGTAACTCCACAAAGAGCCTTCACAAATGCAGACCGGCTGCATGAGGTTTGGGCCACAATCAACCTAGATATATTGCCAGAATGTGAGATCTCACTGAATTATGCTGGGGACTTCACTATGATTGAGTGCTTGTAATTCAGCCAGCAGGGCCCCAGGGCTTTTTGGTTGAATTCCCAGTTGAGACTCTATTGATGTCCTGCTGGTTTTGAGGAGGTCTTTTATGTGCATGGCTTCTACATAGCCGGTTACAGCTGTGACTGAGCGTTAACCCATGTTAATGAATGTTACAACCTAAACATGGATGGAATTAAGCTAGATACCTTTAATTTACATGCAGTTTTCTTTAACACAAAATAAAGTCCTGTCCTAAATGACTAAAATGAATAAAAATGTTATGTCACATTGACAGGACGGGAGCTTTGGCCTGCTTGTGTATTCACACGTGAAGTTAGCATCTGGAAAGCTATCGGTTCCAAGATAGGACAGCTGAGCCTGGCTGGAGCTGCATGCCAAAAAAAACGTACCTGAAAATAGAGGATTACACTGCATATCAAATATGTGGACACCTTGTGTGCCTTCAAAAAGTTTTCACTGTTATGCTTTAGGTAAGAAAATATGTTTGCTAATTTGTTTTATTTAGCTTTCAGACTCCATTATTTAGCAGCTCAACATTCATTAAAATGTCTTCTTCTGATTTTTTCCCCCCCAAACTGTTGCTTTTTTGTTGTCATGTAAAAATCTTGTACAGTACATCTTCAAATGGCAACTTTACAGAAGTGTTAAAAATACCTTTTTAACTTTTAGTGGATGCCAAAGTCAAAAAATATTTAATCCCTAGTTATAGCTTTTTATTTACAATGAAACATTGACCCAATTAAAAGAACATCTGGCTACAGTGGTTTATTTTATTTTGCTGTATATATTATTCTGTTTAATAGAATGATGTGTATACAGCAATAAACTTATTTAAAAATTACCTTTGAGTGTAAATGACAGTGTTAAAAAAACAGAAAACTGTCAGTTAGAACAGTATTTTCTCTGTTAGATAACTCTTAAAAAGCCCTCATACTGTGTTGGTCAACAGGAGAAAATTTCAAATGGTTTTGTAATTCAGAAAAAGTGTGTCCCACCGGGAAGTACATTGAAACCATTAATCCACTTGAGTTCATTATCTAAGTTTGAAGGCCATTCATGTGGTGCTTCCTGATGGGATGATGTAGTTCGTAACATTTTTGAAGCAGTATGAATTATTTGAGTTCTTGTTCTTGTTCATAACTGCATACTGTTTTGTACCATGCATGAGCTCCTCCAAACAAACAACATTTATCCATGATTTTTATCCATAATCAAGATTTGTATTCAAGCAGGACAGTATGACCAGGTAGTTATGCTGTCAGTATCTGCGCTCACTCCACAAAGGTGAGATTATTACAGTACCCTTGTTCTAGTTCACTCAAAATGTGGTTCTATTAGGCATTATTTCAATATTCTATAATAATGTAATATTATACTGATGAAAAGGGAAGTAATGCAATTAGTAAAGAGCTGTCACTATGATCTTAGGGTTGCTGGTTTAAATCCTGAGTCATGCTGCTTGCCATCAGCTGCAGGAGTCTGAGAGAGCACCATTGCCCTTGCTCTCTCTGGGTGGGTAGATGGCGCTCTCTCCCCACATCAATCCAAAGGGTGATGTTGATTAGCACAAGGCTGTGTCTGTGAGCAGATGTATCAAAACCGAGTCCCTGCGCTTTCCTCTGAGCGCACTGTGATGCTACTTGGCAATGATACATCAGCAGCAGTTCAAAAAGAGGCGGTGGCTGACTTTGCATGTGCTAGTCTTCACCCTCCTGTAGTTTGGGTTTTGGTTGTAATAAGGGCTACAGCTGAGTGGGTGGGCTCAAATTAAAAATGAAAAACCCTGGCGTGGGTATCTCCTACACCTGGCATGGTTCAGTATAAATTTTTTGAGTTAAATGTAAATGCTTTAACATAATGGCGTATGGTAGTACGGTAGTCTGGTAATGTTGACTGAAGTAATACAACAATACTAAACAACTAAACTTAATAAAGTATATACATAAAAAATATCCAATTAGTCCACATTCTAGTTTTGACTGTGTCCAAAGACATTGTGGAAATGCCATGCCATTAGATGCGAGCTAGATAATAAGCTACAAAAGCCATCACATTAGTGAAAACTACTACCCGACCTGAATTTGAAATCAGCGTTAATTATGAGTAATTAGGAGGCACCTCTGTTTTTCTTTTTCTTTTTTGTGACCAATTTCATGACTCAAGGCCTCTACTGACTGGGAATACAACAGGCATTGGGGTTCTGCCAGATGGAAGAAATGGACATTGATATTTATGGCCTGAATTGAAAGGCCTAGATGTATAGCCACAGTTCATCACTGTTAAAAGCACTTACTGAAACTCAGTTGACTGGAAAGTTTTGAGTGTTGAATGCTGACATCACAGCAAGGAGATAAAATGCGTGCACTTTGGCTCTACTCCCAGGGTAGAGCTTTTAAAAGTTGTTCAAAAACAGCTTATGATGTAAAATGTTAAAGGAACAATGTGTACTAAATGACAGCACGCTGTATTTGCCTGCTATTGTGTACCTGGCAACCTGGGGTGTGGAAATAGGACTGGGGAATGGTCAGCGGATGGCATCAGAGACTAACGCAGTGTTCCATTTGAATGTGATGTCGGAATTTCCTAGTCCCAAGTAAGAAGTTGTAACTGGAAAGCTCCTACAGTTCAGATTTCCTTCTTGAGAAGTTGGGAGAGCCTCACCAAATCTGAGTTGATAATCCAAGATGTCTGCACTGCATCTCAACAGAAGTAAAATCAGTAGTATTTTACAATTTATAATCAATTCTATTTATTTGTGTCTCAGTATGGTCATTTTTAAACCTCTTTGAAAAAAAATGAGTCCATAACGGTTACTGATTTTGAACTTGTTAGTAGAAGGAGCTTATTATTGCTTTTTCCCATGCAGGGGCTCCTCCAAGAAAGCCTTAATCCAATTTTTTTGTTAGTACCCACGCTCACTCCACAAAAATGAGATTATTACAGTACCCTACCTCCAGTCCTCTCAAAGGATCCTTGCACAAGAAGCATCACGATGCTCATTGATATTTTACACCCCGCCAGACTTGCGCCTGTGTAGTTTAAATAACAATGGTGCTGTTTAAATATACTATATATACACCAATGGGCACGGTGGTCTATGGTGTGTTCAGGTACATTTCTGGTGTATTTTTATCTTGGCAATGGAAAACACAGATGCGCCATTGACTGAAAACAACCTAGACAGATGTTAACAGTCAGACATTTATTGCTATCTTAGCAGTGAATTGTCACAGATGCATTCCAAAAGCGTGTACATCTTCGCTTGACGGATTACCTGAAGATCACAAAAATAGGGCCCAACATGTGATTTGATTTGGCATTAAATATCATTATACTAATGAAAAGGTAAGTAAAGGGAAGTAATGGGATAAGTGAAGGCGCCACATTTTAAAATGAACCAAACCTCCCCCAATAACCTCCCCCATGTGGCCCCAGGCACAGAGAACTTTCACACCTGATACAGTCCACACACAAGTCTACTTGAAGTGAACCCTAGATCACAGATTTCAGGAGCTCCTGACGGTACTCTGGAACTCTTTCAGGCTTAAAAGCACATTTCATACTTTATCAAACACACCAAACCCACAGAGAAAGAACTCCTGGCTATGGAAAGAAGGATAGTGTGAAAACACCCTAAATCAGTCTTTTACACAGTTATGTCTAACTTCTGCTTGTGGACATATTCATACAGTGTTTGGATGTGCAAAATACTGTATAATTAGGTGTTATGAACTAGTATCACTTGCAATAATAACCTGGGACAATAGTAATAATACGGTACTATTGTATTAATACTGAATGTTTAACTGGAATGCAGTCAACTCAGATGTGACATCATTCCTAGCTTTGACAAACGACATCTAAGATAAATGGTTACACTTTTCATTAAGTGGTGACTAGCTAACATGAATTAATGCATTAGTTACCATGTATAAGACATGAGTTAAGACATTAACAAAGCTTAGGTAATGTTAATTAAACACAGAACTACAGCATTAATTAATGTAATTTTCACATGAACCAACGTTTGAAGTAAAGCATTTGTTAAGATGAACAATAAATCAGACACTTCATTAATAATGTTAACTAATTTTAGGTCAACAAGTAACAACTGCTCTTCTTGTCATTTGCTTATATGCTGCAGCTATGCATACAGTAATTGTTAAATATTTATTAGTTAAATACTAATTATAAATATAGTTGGCTCTGATAACACTTATGCAGTGGTAGCTAGTTAATTGTTTTATTTACTGATGTCAGTTAACTAATATAATATTATATTTTTTACATTTTTACTTCTATTGGAAATACATCTCTACATAAATTAGAATTATTTCAATTTCACTTTACATCAGGTATATTTATTTTACTGAACAGAGCTGTATAAGTGTTTAGTAATGTTTAGCAGATGTTAATAATGCTTAACAAAGGCATTATTGGTTAATCGTGGTTTATATTTGCAATTTCTACATGTAAGTTTTGTTATATATGTGTGAGAGTTTGTTGAATTCCAACAAACTCTCACACATATAAATGACGAAATTAAGCATAAGTACCATCCAGACAAATATTTAGTTGGTTAGTAAATATATAACGATTGCCATATGCATAACTGCATTACACAAGCAAATGACAAGTAACATTAATTTAATTAATGCCGTTATTCTGTGTTTAATTAACATTACCTAATAATAATAATAATAATAATAATAATAATAATAATAATAATAATAATAATAATACTAATAATAATCCCTCTCTGTCTCAAAAAAAGAATAATAATAAAAATAATAATTATAATATTAATAATCTCTCTCTCTCTCTCTCTCTCTCTCTGTGTCTCAAAAAAATTAAATGAATAATAATAAAAATAATAATATTAATAATCTCTCTCTGTCTCTCTCTGTCTCTCTCTCTCTCTCTCTCTCTCTCAAGAATACTACTACTACTAATAATCTTTCTCTCTCTGTCTCAAAAACATTAAATAAATAATAATAAAAATAATAATATTAATAATCTCTCTCTCTCTGTCTCAAAATTTTTTAATGAATAATAATAAAAATAATAATATTAATAATCCCTCTCTCTCTCTCTCTCTCTCTCTCTCTCTCTCTCTCAAGAATACTACTACTACTACTAATGATAATAATAATCTCTCTCTAAATAATAATAATAATAATAATAATAATAATAATAATAATAATAATAATAATCTATCTTTTTCTCTCTCTCTATGTTTCAGCCTCTCTCTCGTTCTTTCTCTGTCGCTGTTTCAGTCTCTCTCTCTCTCTCGTTCTCTCTCTCTCTCTCGCTATGTTTCAGCCTCTCTCGTCCTCTGTCTCGTTTTCTCTCTCTCTCTCTCTCTCTCTCTCTCTCGCTATGTTTTAGTCTCTCTATACTCTCTCTCGCTCTTTACATATACGTAATAGCAGCGTAGCATGTGTACGCAGCACTATGCGTGTATATGAGTACGCATGCCAGTGTTTAGTTTTGCGTACCATTTCATACGCATGGGAAATGAGACTGGGTTGCTTATTCATGGTAACTGATGCATTAATTCATGTTGGTTAGTCAACACTTAATGTAAAGTGTTACCAGATAAATTGAATTTAGCATTATTTTTGCTATTTCAGCTACTGCATGTAGAAAAGGAAACATGCAAATATGTTTAACATATTTAGAACATTTCAGTGCCCTATCGAGGAGATGTCTACCATTACATTGATCATTCTTGTGGGTCCTTTTAACAGTACAGCCTTATCAGACTCTATAATGTCAAAGGTTTTTGTCCCTAATTTCCCGTTAGGCTGTCCCACTTATTTGCCTCAGTTTCTGGAACTCTGAAGCTGCTGGCATTTGGATGGCAGTTTTGAGAAGTGTGGAATAAATTATGATGGAGTCAGACACAGTGTAACTGGGGTCTAGTGCATTTGGGGTAAAATCTAATATCTCATCCTGGAATGGACTTCTGTATGACAGCACCATTAGAGTTTTTATTATTTTTTCCTGATGTTTTGCACTCTAAAAGCCTCTAGTATTAGGTCTTGACTCTTCTGCCCATTATAGTGCTTCTCTGCTTGTAGTTATTGCACTGCAGACAGGCTGTCTTTAAGTATTAATGAAGACATCAGCAGTTCTTTTAAATGAGCTGTGCAGGCCGCAGTTTTGCACCAGTCTGGTACAGTGTCCACCTCTCCAGTCTGTTCCTTTACGGTAAGCAGATGCGAGAGTCTCTAAGTGGATCTATATGCTGCTATAGTGCTGGGAGCTGGTTTAAATGATCAGATGATGTTTCTCTGCTGAAGGATTAGCTCCTGATGAAGACTCTCGGCCCTGTGCCATGTCAGGTTAGTGCCGCTCTAAGTTTTTTTTTTCTGAATCCTATTTTGTTATCTGCTGATCAGAAGTGTGGGACTCAGGGTAGGGCTGATGTGGTTTGTTGTCTTTTAGCTGATTTTCACTGTAAAACACTGATTTGTTGCTTGAGATAAACTGTTAGTATAATGAAGTGTTTTGTTTATAGTGGCAAGTTTCTGTATCTTATTTATTTCATTTCTTCATGGCACAGCTTGTGTTACCACACTGCTGTCTCTCCTTATCGCTGTGGGACCGCCTGGAGGACGCTGATGATCAATGCTGTCACTTATTTGCTGCCATTCATGTTAATAAAAGATGATTCATGATGTTCTTGTTGATAAATGATGATGCAAATTGGTTGTTATTCCCAAGACTGATTACTGACAAAGCAACTGCCATGCAGAGAGACATGGTGTGCTTTGATTTTGCCTAATATAAGTTTTGTTAAGAGAATAAATAATCAAAATGTCATCTGCCACTTCTCACAATGTGGGATAGAACTAGAAGCAGAACAGAAAAATGAAAATAACAAATCACAAAGCATGCACTGCTCATTACTATATGTCAGGGCCAGACAGGAATGAGACTGGTGCAGATACAATAAAATAACTTTTATTAAAGTTATAGAGTAGACAGGGGTAGTCAACAGAAACAGGGTCAGTACCAAAAATGCACAGTGTAGAGAAACCATACCATAACCGGAGGACAGTCCAGAGTTCATACACGGGTAGGCAGTATCACAGGGTAGGCAAAAATCCAGAGTACAATAAACAGTCCAGGTCATACACGGTAATCCAACACAAGGGAGCAGGCAAAAATCAAAGTCGGTAGAAAACAAAAACAGGATCATACACGGAAAATAGCAAGGGCAAGAGAAACGCTTTGTATTGTAGGATTTACCAAACAGATACTCGGCGAGGTGTGAGCGTGAGCATGGTCCTTAAATACACTGAGTAATCAGTACTCGGGACTTCCTGGTGGCGTCATGTGACGTGTCATGTGATCGGGAGTGTGTGTAGTGTCATGGAGTGGTGCGTTCTGGGTATTGTAGTTGTTACTGTGAGAATCGCAGATAGAGCTGGATGTGGGAGACACAGACGTGCTTTCAGCACCAGACATGACAGTACCCTCCCCCTGAGGAACCGGAGCGGAGGCAGAACGGGGCCGACCCCGGCGACGACCACCCGGCGGACAGGGAGTACCGGCGGGAGGTGCAGGTGTCGGAGCGGAGGTGCTAGACAGACGGGGCTCACCAGAGCGAGAAACCCGACGAGTTGGAGCAGAGGAGGTCGGAGGACGCTTGGGACGTCCACGGGGCCTAGGAGCAGGCTTACCAGGAAAACGAGCATGAAACTCCACGAGCAAGGCAGGGTCCAGCACGTCTTTGGCAGCCACCCAACAACGCTCCTCCGGACCATACCCCTCCCAATCGATAAGGTATTGGAGCACACCCCCACGTCTGCGTGAATCCAGCACCTCCCGGACAGCATACGTGGACGACCCCTCCCCCTCCACAGCCGCGGGTGGAACATCAGCCGGTGCAGCGTCAGCGAGCGGACCCGGGACCATAGGCTTGAGGAGAGATACATGAAAAGAATTATTAATACGATACTGAGGGGGTAACTCCACCTTGTAAGTAACTTCATTAATACGTGACAAAATCTTAAGAGGACCAATAAACTTAGGCAGGAGTTTTCTACAACTACCCTCAAACCTAAAGTCCCGGGTAGAAAGCCACACCCGATCTCCTGGTTGGTAGTCTGGGCTGTCACCACGGTGCTTGTCAGCACGCTCCTTGTACACACGCAGTACCTCAGAGACTTTACGATGCGTGTCTTCCCACACCTGCTCACTGCGCTTCATCCATTCATCCACAGCCGGCACATCAGTGGACACCGCTGTCCAGGGAGCTAGGGGAGGCTGAAAACCCAGAACACACTGAAAGGGGGTGAGGCCAGAGGTGGTATTAACTAAGGAGTTTTGTGCAATTTCAGCCCAAACGAGGTATTGTGACCAATCAGTGGGATGTTTGAAGCAGTATGTGCGGAGGAATTTCCCGAGTTCCTGATTAACCCTCTCACATTGACCATTACATGTAGGGTGGAAACCAGAAGTGAGACTGACATGTACACCGAGATGTTCAAAAAATGCCTTCCACACACGAGAGGTAAATTGAGGACCACGGTCAGACAAAATATCTTCGGGGATACCAAAGTGTCTAAATACATGCATATAAATAGCTTGAGCAGTTTGGAAGGCAGTAGGCAGAGCTGGGAATGGAATAAATTTAACCCCTCTAGAGAAACGATCAACAACAGTGAGAACTGTAGTATAACCCTCAGATACAGGCAGATCAGTGACAAAATCAACAGCAATATGCGACCAAGGCCTCTCAGGTACAGGGAGAGGTAGTAGCTTACCGGCTGGAAGGGTTTTAGGCGTTTTACATTGCGCACAAACAGAGCAGGAGGTAACGAATGAGTGAACATCAGCACGCATAGAATTCCACCAGTAACGGGCAGAGAGTAATTGTAACGTGCGTGTGACACCAGGATGACCAGAGGTTAAAGCGGAATGAGCCCAGGTGATGAGCCTGTCTCGAAACTGGACGGGTACGAACGTTTTACCCTGAGGACAGTCCTCAGAATCGGGCTGATTAGCGTTACTTTGGCGAATCTGATCGTCTAACTCCCATTGAATGGCTGCGATCTGAACAGAGGGAGGAAGAATGCGTTCAGCCTCCTGGGGCTGGGATGCGCTGTCCACAGTGCTGTAAACCCTGGACAGCGCATCAGCTTTAGTATTACGGTTTCCCGGACGGAACGAGATTGAGAAGTTAAATCGAGAGAAAAAAAGAGACCAACGTGCTTGTCTCGGATTAAGTCGTTTAGCCGTGCGGAGGTATTCCAAATTCTTGTGATCAGTATACACAGTAAACGGATGAACGGACCCCTCCAGCCAGTGACGCCATTCTTCTAAAGCTAATTTCACAGCAAGAAGTTCCCTATCCCCTATCCCATAGTTACGCTCCGCAGGGGACAGCTTGCGTGAGAAGAAGGCTACGGGAAACAATTTGGGTGGCGACCCACTACGCTGAGAGAGAACCGCACCAACACCCGATTCGGAAGCGTCCACTTCCACTACGAAGGGAAACTCGGGATTAGGGTGCCTAAGTACAGGGGCTGAAATGAACGCAGCTTTCAGCTCACAGAAAGCGCGATCCGCTTCGGTTGACCACTTCAGGATTTTAGCAGCCCCTTTAGTGAGGGCAGTAAGGGGCGCAGCAATGGAGCTAAAGTTACGGATGAACCGCCTATAAAAATTAGCGAAGCCAAGGAATCGCTGGAGTTCTTTAATGGGCTGGGGCACAGGCCAATTAGTAACGGCAGTCACTTTCTCATCGTCCATCAGGACACCGGAGGAACTGATAACATAGCCGAGAAATGTGACCCTTTGCGTGTGGAACTCACATTTCTCGGCTTTGGCAAACAGGCTATGTTCTCTCAGGCGTTGGAGAACTTGGCGGACATGCTGTATGTGTGTGGGGAGATCTGGGGAATAGATAAGGATGTCGTCTATAAAAAGGACAACAGAGTGATTAATTAGGTCACGAAATATGTCGTTCATAAAGGACTGGAATATGGCTGGGGCGTTAGCAAGACCGTAACTCATGACCAGGTATTCATAGTGGCCGTTGGTGGTGGAAAACGCTGTTTTCCATTCGTCACCCTCCCTGATGCGAATGAGGTTATAAGCACTACGGAGATCGAGTTTGGTGAAGTACACGGCATTACGTAACTGTTCTAATGCTGCTGGGATTAACGGGAGCGGGTAAGCGAACTTTTTGGTAATGTCATTTAAGCCTCTGTAATCTATGCAGGGTCTCAAACCCCCATCCTTCTTCTTCACGAAGAAGAAACCGGAACCAACAGGGGATTTGGATGGGCGGATGAAACCTTGCGCAAGAGCTTCACTAACATACTCTTCCATAGCCTTCTCCTCATCACGAGACAATGGGTACACACGAGCTTTGGGCAGTACAGAACCCTCTATTAAATCAATAGAGCAATCATAGGGGCGATGCGGAGGTAACTCGGTAGCTTTAGATTTACTAAACACATCAGAAAAATCATAGTACTCGGAGGGAATAGCAGGGGTATCTACATAATTAGGGCTTTCAACAGAGGTAGATTGCAAAGAGAGTGAATTTAAAGATAAACAGTTCTCACGACAGAAAGGAGACCAGGCAGTGATGTCTCCCAGGCTCCATGAAATGACGGGGTCGTGTGTCTTTAGCCATGGCGCTCCCAAAACCAGTGGATGTTCCGTGCGTGGGAGCACATAGAGAGAAAGCTGTTCCACATGTAGAAAGCTGGCCTGAAGGGTGAGAGGAAGAGTCTGCTGGGTCACAGGTTTGGAGCGTACAGTCTTTCCATCAATGGCATGGATGGGGATAGGCCTAGGGAGATCCTTCGTGGGTATGGCGTACTCCTCCACCAGGTCCAGGCTGATAAAGTTCCCCTCCGACCCAGAATCTACAAGCGCTGAGACACAAAACACATCCGTTGGAGTGGTGATAATAACAGGCAACACGAAACATTTTTCTTTAAGTTCAGAAACAGGGGTACATACCACGTTAGCGCGTGGAGTACTCTCCACGCGCTGTCCCAGAGCAGACGCTTGAGCAGAATTGGGCCGGAGTTCACAGTTAGCCCTCAGATGACCTGAACCACCACAATAGAGGCACAGGTGAAGGCGCATGCGACGCTGCCTCTCAGCGACGGGTAATCTGGATCGTGTGATATCCATGGGTTCAGAGATGGGTGCAGGCGCAAATTCCGGAACTGGATTCCCGGACTGGAGTAGTGCAGGGCGAACCACAGGCATGTGGCTAACAGCTTTGGGCTTACGGGAAAGGAGCTGATCCAGACGGATAGACAGAGTGATCAGCTGATCCAGGGTGAGTGAATCATCCTTGCATGCAAGTTCTCTTTGAATCTCGGGGTTAAGTCCGTGTCGAAACATGGAGATGAGAGCAGGATCGTTCCAACCGCTGCTAGCGGCTAACGTACGGAACTCCAGAGCAAAGGCTGCCACAGATAGTTTACCTTGCTTCAAGGTAATCAGAAGCTCTCCACTAGATTGCCCATAGCGTGTATGATCAAAAACGCTGCGAAAAATAGACAAAAAAGTGTCGTAGCTGGATTCAGAAATGTTCTCCCAAATAGCTGTAGCCCAGTCCAAAGCCTTGCCAGACAACCGAGAAATTATAAACCCGATTTTAGCTTTATCAGAAGCAGGAGGTGAGTTGCTAAAAAACACGGAGCACTGGAGCAGAAACCCATTACACTTCTCAGTGTTACCGTCATAGACTTCGGGTTTACACACAGCGAAAAAGGGAGTAGTGGTTTCGTTAGGGCTGGCTACAGGACTAACCACTGGGCTAGGGTTCTGGGTGGATAAACCCCGGAGATGACTTATAATCTCGGCTAGCTGCTGCTGTTGGTTAACCTGGTGGCGTGCTAGCTCGTCAACAGCTTGGGTCACACCAGCGAGCGTTTGCTGGTGCTGACCTAAAAGCCGACCCTGGTTAGCCAAACCAGACTTAATAGACTCTGTATCCGCAGTCTCTGTCATTAGGGCCGAGTATCTTGTCAGGGCCAGACAGGAATGAGACTGGTGCAGATACAATAAAATAACTTTTATTAAAGTTATAGAGTAGACAGGGGTAGTCAACAGAAACAGGGTCAGTACCAAAAATGCACAGTGTAGAGAAACCATACCATAACCGGAGGACAGTCCAGAGTTCATACACGGGTAGGCAGTATCACAGGGTAGGCAAAAATCCAGAGTACAATAAACAGTCCAGGTCATACACGGTAATCCAACACAAGGGAGCAGGCAAAAATCAAAGTCGGTAGAAAACAAAAACAGGATCATACACGGAAAATAGCAAGGGCAAGAGAAACGCTTTGTATTGTAGGATTTACCAAACAGATACTCGGCGAGGTGTGAGCGTGAGCATGGTCCTTAAATACACTGAGTAATCAGTACTCGGGACTTCCTGGTGGCGTCATGTGACGTGTCATGTGATCGGGAGTGTGTGTAGTGTCATGGAGTGGTGCGTTCTGGGTATTGTAGTTGTTACTGTGAGAATCGCAGATAGAGCTGGATGTGGGAGACACAGACGTGCTTTCAGCACCAGACATGACACTATATGTTAAGGACTTCTTCAAGCAAATATTTTAAAAAAGAGCAAATATTACAAAAACAACCCATTACAACATTAGTAAAGGAATTAAAATCATCAGTACCATCACTAAACCATCCAAAGGGCCATTAGGATAAGTCCCACTCACTGATATATGGTGAGATTTGTTTGTTTCACATTGTTTAACTCCTGGCTCTCATTAGAAGTTAATGTTCAGCCAACAATCAAATGCACACAGTTGTCCCCTTCATCCCAAATATAATACAAAAGCCAAGAAATGTTTGGTGTCTGCCATTTCCATTGTTAATTTTGCAATGGAGCTAAAAAGTAATGGAAGCTTATATCCCACCAATTAGCACTGTATAAACTGCATGCCTAAATCATCCATCATACATGCCTCAAAATGTGCTGTGCCAGATTCCTCAGCCAACCATATTCTTTCTATATGTTAATTGGCTAACGCAGATTAATGAGCAATGTCCAATATCTGTCTTGGTGCCAAAATAGACCTACGACACATTAAACAAACAAACAAACAAAATAAAAACACTAAATCACAGTAATATATGTATATTAGAAGCATTACTACTTATAGCAATGGAAATGAATATATATTTAACACCAAATAAAATTTGAAATGATTTTCTTTTAAAAGTGGGAGCAAAATGAAAAGTAAAGCATCCAGACCGTCCCATCACTTTACACAAGCTGTTTATTTGCTGCTCTAAGTTTATGATATTAATTATACTTTTCCTTCATAATAAAACATTACAATAAGCCTGAACCTTACAGTTCTGCTGCTGATTCCATTGAATCAGCACTTGTCAGTGTAATGCCTGTGTGCTGTTAATTTTGCACCGTGTCAAACTAAATTTTGTTGTACACATTACAATGACAAGCTTCTTATCTTGTCTTTTCTTATCTGATGAGCCGAGCCACAATCAAAGCGTTTTACTTAGTGCTTAATATTATATTCTGTATTAGCTTAATGCATTTGGGATTTGATGCTTGAATCCAACATTTCAAAGGAGAGAATATGTGCATAAATATGTGCATGCATGACCATAGATGATCAAAAACCTCGTAGTACAGTTCCACATTGTTTTAGAGTAGTACATTGTGTGAGCTTGTGTTGTGTGAGCTCTAACAGCACATAAGGGAAAAGATGAGGTTGCACCACATATAATGCAAATGGTCAAAACAGAGCAGTAATCTTTGTTTATGAATGAACAAATATCTTAGTATGCAACAATATGCCTTTAATGCCACAGTAAATCTTGCTGATTACTATTATCTATTAAGATGAGCAGGAATACAGACAGCACAGAAATGCAGACAACCACTTGCACTGGTTTTAGCTATCTATACAACCCAGTGCACCTTTTAATCCAGTGTGCCTTATGTATCTGTGAATTTTACCAGTCAGGTTGTAAGGAGCAGTAAAGCCACTATGCTGAAGTACAGCATTATAGAGGAGTTTCAGTTTAGGTCTCCAGCACCAGGGCTGGAGTAGCATTAGCATTCGCTGCTGACCACAGTGCTAGCTCTTTCACCATACAGAGGTGAGTATACAGTATCAGACTATAGCCTGGTGCTAACCCGGCCAGCACTGTTGAAGCAGCACTAGCATTAGCCTCTAACCGTGCTAATCACTAACTCTTTCGCTGTTCAGAGGTGAGTATTATCTGCCTGTAGCCTGCGTGCTTACTGTGTTAAAACAAGCTATGTGCTTTACTGAAAATCTGGAAATTTAAGCTTACTGTAAATGTAAACAGAAGCGCTTTACTCACCCAAATAAACAGTTTTCAGGAGAGAAATCTGTGTAGATTAACATCCAGTGCTCCTTTGACTTTAAAAGAAAATGTTTTTTTAAAGAATTGTTTACTTAACTTAGCTTAGCTTTTAAGGTGTTTCTACCCAGCGGTGAGACCTGCTGAATTAGAAGGTAAACATGGTTTCGCATAATGCGCCTTATAATCCAGTGCCCCTTATGTATAAAAAAAAAAAAACTAAAAAAGACGTTTATTGACAGTGCGCCTTATAATCTGCTGTGCTTTATAGTGTGAAAAATACAGTATGTGACAATTTAAGCTTCCATTATTTGTAAGTTACTGTATATTTGATATGTACCTCCAGCATAACAGTACAGAAGCAAATTAAAGATATTACATTTACATAGTTGGGCTTTGGCTAACACTTTCATTCAGAGTGACTTATATTTATACAATTTTATAGCACTAGATTCATTTTCTGCTGTAGTTTTGGGTCAAAACCTCTTAGGAAGCATTACACAGGGAGGGCAGTATTGCTACCAAATTAATCAAACATGTCTTGGCCAAGACAGAAGGTACAAATTAGACTTTTGGCCAGAACCATAAATATAGCGTCTTTGGCAGGCCCCCTAGTGACCATTCAGTTGGATGCATGGAAATCATACACTGGTTGGGTATTTTATTTACTTATTGTGTTATTGTGTTTTCATGTCCATCAGACACATCGCAAAAATATATATTTTCCGTGTTGTTATCGCTGTACCAAAAAAAGATTTATTTAGTATAAGCATGTAAGCTGTAATATTTCATGTTATTTCTCTTTTAATATGAAGAGAGTCTATTAATCCTATTACATACCAAATAAATAAAGCAACATCAGTAAAGAATCAAAGTTTTTATTACAGAAAATGCCATTAAACAGCAGAAATTGAGCCATTCAGGGAAAAGAGGTTAAGATGACCTTAACCAGACAATCATTTCTGGTCTGATCATTTTTGCTTCTGTACTTGATGATGTCCAGCCCCCTTACGAAGCACTATTTCAGAGGCAATTTGGAGAAGCAGCATTTAGATGTAAATCTAGCTCAGATTTACTCCTCTGTAGGCAGATAAGGGGGTCAGAAATGCCATCTCAGGCTCTATTATAGGATGGCTGGGACTGTGCTGATGTAGAATTGAGCCCGGAGGTGCCACAGCAGAACATTAACCAGGACATTCTGCTTCTACATAGACCCTGTATAAACACACACACACACACATGCACAGAATGTCAGTCATTTTCCCCTTCGTTGCACTCAATTTCATCAGACCTGCATGTTTCATCTTGACCTGTGGAAGGGTCGCAGCTGCCATGGCAATGCAGATGTGTGTGTGGGTGACAGAAACACTTGATTTCTCTCTCTCACACACACATGCACAGGAACACACACACGCACGCACAAACACTTCTGTGAGTGCCTGCACGCTTTTCCTGACGCGCACCTCTTTAATAAGATGTGGGGAATGTTCTCGAGTCCTGTGCACACGCCGCGTGAAGAGGAAAATATTTCAGCCCTTTTTATCTGTTCTTCTCACAGCACAAAGCATAAGTTAAAATTCCTCATTCACACACCTCCGCCTGAGCTTGCTCTCCTTTCCCTGCAGATGAGACACATTCTCCTCTCCTGCTGAGGAAGCAGAGTTGAGGAGGATGAAATGCAATTTGCTCTGTAAAGGTCAAGTGCATTAAACGTTCCATTTTGCGCAATTTATGAGAAAGGTTTCGCCTGTTTTGACTGAATATCTAATAAGCCTCGGTAAACAACTTAGCTGGGCAGATCATGGGATCTGGGAATTCTTTGTGCTGCTCTGTCTCAGAAGAGTGACGCTTCAAAATCTCAACATGTAAAAGGAAATACTGTATCTAGACAGTAAGTGGGAGTTTGCAGTACAAAAAATATGTTTCTTGTAATACCGTGTCATTACAATATAATGACATTTGCAGCAGACATGACATGACTACATAACAGGTGTCATCTCATGAAATGTGACCAGTAAAATACTTTTAGATACCTGGGCAGGCAGAGAGCATAACAAATTAATTTTTCACCAACTGTATATAAGGTCAAGTCCATATTCCAGAAGAATCGTTCACTTTGTGTTACAAGCACCAATTTTGGCATAAATAATGAGTACGACCTACATTACCAGAAGGTGTATTAGTCACATGTGAAATCAAGGTTTTCACAGTAGACATTTAATAAATGACCACTTAAAAATGATGAAATATAATCAAGAGGAAGATGGAGGATCGCAAGCCATCAAACCAAGTTGAATTGTATAAATTTTTGCACCAGGAGTGGCATGAAGTTATACAAAAGCAGTGTGTAAGACTGGTGGAGGAGAACATGCCAAGGTGCATGAAAAAACTGTGAATAAAAACCAGGGTTATTTCACCATTTTTTTTGAATATGAACCTGTTTCCCCTTCAAAGAAAAAAGGGCAGAAAACAGAACAAAGAAGTTAAAACCTCACAGCTTCACAAATTAGCCTATCAACAGACAAAAATCAGTAACAGAGGGACAGCACCCAATTATAGCAAATGAGCCAGTGGGCTAACAGGCTAACTTTCTGGAACAGCTTATATACAGGTAGTCCCTGCCCCATCTTGACCAGCACAGTTCTCTCATTGGCAGAATTATGCTAACTCAAATTTTCTTTCCCTATTACTTAAACAATTTGAGCAAACTGGCTGCCTTAAAAAATAAAGTAAACTCAAAGTATCCAGTCTTACAATATAACAAAAAAAAAAAAAAAGTTACATCAATTTCCCCCTTAGTTGTAATAACTTGATGTTCTAAGTTATGCTAACTTAAGTTTCAATTGCCTATTACTTAACTTTTTTAAGGCAACTGGTTTCCTCAAATTTTTTAAGTAAATTCAACTTATCCAGGCTCACAGTGTGTTAATCTTGATATGTCAGTGGTATGCATACTTTTAGTACAACCCATTCTTCAATAATGGTGAAATGTACAACAGACTTTTATCAGACTCTAGGAAGAATAAGATTCATAAGACTTCCTTTGTACATTTACATAGTGGGCCCTGAAGTGCCAGATTAACTACAAAAAACTCATTTAGATTTAGTATTATACAGGTGGTCATTAGAATACTAACGTGATTGGCAAAACTTTTTCAAAGGTTTTGAAGTTACAGCTCTGTTTTGGGCACTAGCTATCAGCTTTTCAACTGTGAGATGAATATGAAATAAACTATCCAAGGAAGCACGGCCTTATTCAGCTCATGGCAGGGGTATAAACTGCTTCTAATGGAAAGATAGGGGCTATAATATTGTTAACTTTGTAAGGCCTGCATGTGTGTTGTTGGATCCTCTGTCAGAGCGGCTGCTGATAAACGTAGCTCTGGGGTCACACCCCTGGCCTAAAAAGGCAAAGCAGAATGCTGGTGTTGCTGGGGGCTCTAAGAATAAACCGACCAGTCCACTCAGGGATAAGATTACCTCCAGCCCTCCCCATGCGTCCGTGTGCTTCCTGACCTGTGCCGGGGAACATTAGAGGGGGTTAGAATTAGCTGCTAGCACTTAGCTTTACTGTTTTTTTTTTAGCTAGCATTTGGTTTTGCTAGCACTTTGAAAAGCCTCGGCCTGCACAGACCCCTCTCTGCTCTCTGCAGTGTTAGCAGTGAGGAGGCTGTACTGTTTTTTTTTTTAATTTATTTGAATTATATTTAATTTAGCAACAGGTGTTACATTTTTTTGTACCTCCTTGTGAGGGTCCAGGCCCTGCTATCAACGACGTGACTGACTTTTCCCATTGGAAATCTACTCAGATCTTCAGAACTGTGGTTTTCAACATCAGGTGACAGAGATGGAAGGTACAGTCCTCTTATTCACATCTTAACTGCTTTCTATCGTGTTTGTAGGGCGCCACAAGGATGAATAATTCAGATAAATGGAACCATACGCTCGCTATAGAGCTGGCTACAGTCTCCTCGGCAGCTGCTTTGTGGAGGAATTTCATGATCGAAGGCTGCTAAAAATAGGCTATATCATATAGCACACTATCTGTTGTGCTCCTGTGAAACATGCATGTGATGCTAGATCCGCTTTTAAAGGATCTTCAGATAGGGGCTATCAATCGAGTTATGGCTCAATCTGCCTGAGAGGAAATATAGCTGCTTAATCCACTTTGGCCATCTGTACTGCATCTCTGCTTTGTGTTTTTCTGGATAGGTGATATCATTAAAGTCCCTGATATAAAAGAAAATTTAATATGCTTAAAGGGATTGCGAGGATTTTAAGGATTTTCCAATCCTGCCGATTTACCCACTTTGTGGATGCGCTTTCGAAATAAGTTCAAAAACTCCTCCAAAGCCTTTTTCTCCTGCCTTGTGATGAAGTTGTTTCAAAAGCAATTATTAATATGACTGAAGACTGCTAAATGGATTTCAGCCTTGCGTGAAATAGCTTATTGTTGCAGAGACATAAAGCTGAATTTGATATTCCGATTAAACAGTAGGAACTGTCAGTCAGAGTGGCGTAAATAAGCTCTGTTGAAAGTGTCGGAATGAAAGGGGACAGCACGAATCCCAGCAGTGGACCGTCTCTCTCTGTCTCTCTGTCTGTCTGCAGACTCAGCTTTCTCAACAAGGTCTTACTTACTGGCCTGCTATTAGTTGCCATGGATATAAACACAGGGACCCAAGGACGGAGTCTTCTTTCAGAATGGCTGATGAGAGGGCGCCGTTTCCTGTCCCTCTCTTCGAGCACTGTTTTCATACAGCAGGAAGGTCGACACATAACTCTCCGTTTGTCGTTCATAACGTCCTTGTAAATATTGGCACGATAAAGGTACAGCCTATTATCGAGACAAAAAAGCCACAAGTGTACTTCACTTGTTGAAATCCTATTCACGAGCGTCAGTGTGTGCTCATGGGGTCATTTTCCCCACTCTAATACATGATAGTCCAGGTGTTGGCTGAGTGTGTTTTTGAATTAATCAGTATAGAGGACACTCAGCATATGGCTTTCTTGAGTCAGCAATTGAATGGGACTCCCTAATCCCCCGCCTGACAACACACTGCAGTGTGAAGGGCTACGACAGGTGGGCTGAGCTGAGACTGTCCTGTCTTGTCCGGTCACAAGTCAAGCACACACACACACACACACACACACACACATAGTGATGTATCCAAATACAAAGGCGTAATTGAGAGAGAACAGATAATCCTCTAAAAAGTCCCAAAGAAACAACTAGTTTACATGTACACTGACAAAAAAAAAGTCACCACATGAATTATATATTTTTTAAGTAAACGATGTGGGGTTGCTGCTGTTGGTCAGTTTTAGCTTCAGCAACAGTATGTGCTGAAAGAATGAGGTCAGCTGACTACCTGAATATACTGAAAATAGACCAGGTTATTCCATCAATGGATTTTTTCTTCCCTGGTGGAACGGACATATTCCAAGATCACAATGTCAGGATTCAGGGAGCATGAGATCATCATTTTCACACATGAATTGCCAACCTAGAGGCCAGACCTTAACCCCAATGAGAATCTTTGGGATGTGCTGGAGAAGGCTTTGTGCAGCAGTAAGTCTCTACCATCATCAAAACAATATCTTGGTGAAACACCGGACTGAACTAAATCATGTGACATTGCAGAAGCTTATCGAAAAAATGCCACAGCGAATCAGTGCTGCAATCATTAATTAGAACTTTTTTTGTCCAGGCAGTTTAGCATTTACTGTTTATATTCAGAACAACTTACATTTCAAGTCATGTTACACAGGTAGGAGAATGTAGTGTTAGGAGTTTGGCACAAGTAGTAGTGAATATTGCATGCTGGACAGGTAGTAATATGTTACAGAGGGCATTACAACCTAAGTGGCCAGCGCAACGCAGTGGTAATGGTCATGATCGACAGGATCTGGCAAGAATTAAAAACATTTAAACAGACAAGAGAAATCACATCTACATTTAATGCTTGACCATCAGCTTATATGAGTTTTTTAGAATAATTACTACTTACAATAAAATTTGAAAGAAAGATAGAAAGGAAGCAATATAGATGAACACGTGTCAAGAGCAGTGGCCAGCCATTGCTGCGGTGCAAAGAGAGTAGAAATGGTTAAGGGTCTTGCTCAAAAGCCCAACACTGGCAGCTTAGCAAACACAGATACCCAACCCACAACTCTGTCTTTTATATTTAAAATTACATTTATGACATTTAATAGATGCTCTTATCCAGAACGAACTGCAAAATAAAAGTGCTTAGTCATTTACTTGGAACAACCAAGATTAATTTCAATAGACCACAGATTCTAGATACTTTGAGCTTGAAAATGTTTAAAAATGAGCCATACAAGCCCTACTGCTAATGATAGACAATTCACAGAACCTAAATATAGAGATTACTAAACTGTGAACTGGACATGGAAGGTGCAATTTACAAAATAAGCTTTATTGGAAATCAGTGCCTTATTAAGTGCTTACAGAGGAGGTGGGTCTTCGGCTGTCGTTTAAAGATAGGAAGTGATAGTGCTGTTTACATACTCAGTGGATCTTCATTCCACCACCTTGGTGCAATGAGAGAGAATAACCTGGATGCTTGTCTTCCATACACTGTATCAAAAATATATCCTCAGTAACGGAGCCACTACTGTCTACAAAGTAAAACCTGTAAATTGGTAAAGAACCTTTTTATCCCATTTAAAAAGGCCCTACACACTTATTTAGAGTGCAAACAAGGGAATGACCTAAAATAAATTAAATATTTAATCTGTCCCAGGTCAGTGCAGGCAGTGAATACCTGTTTATTTCCTCTTAGATGCACCACAGATCAGCTGCATATCAAATTTAAGAAACCATAGCCAGAATCACAATGGCTTATACAGGAATCAATTCCTAACCCTGACTGAATTTGGCCGTATTGGACCGAATCAATACATGGCCTCTGAAAAAGGAATAGTGTTTACAAAGGTCACGTGTAGTGTGTGTAAGGAATCACTGAGAAGCAATTCAGCCTGCGCCGTGGCGGGGATTTATATCCATTTGGCACGGTCCTTTTGACAGAAAGAGTCACATCAATATGTCTCAGCAACAGACACAAAGGCTGCATTTTTCTTTTACGGTGGCCTTGGAGATATTTGAACAATAAGTGATTGATACAGCAGTGGTGTTCAGCCAAGCCGTTTCCAGCATTCTGTCAGTGCAGAACAGTAGCCAAAGACAAAGGACGAACATCCGTCTGCTAGATTGGGTATCAGTCTGAACCCCTAACCCCCTTCAAAGCTCAACAGACAAAGTTTTTTCAACTTTAGATAGACAGAAAGAAAGATAGATGGATAGATTGGACTGAAGAGCAGTGGAACTGTGTTCTCTGGAGTGATGGAGCTCAGCACAATACTTCTGAGATGAGTTAGAGTGGTGTTTTTCATCCAAACCTAATCACCCAACTTCAGCACCTGGCTTTACAAATGCTCTTGTGGTTTAATGCAGCCATCAACTTTTAAAGCTATGTTGCAACATCTAGCTCAGGTGTCAAACCACTGAGGGTGCTAGGGCTCAGGCATCTAATAAAAAAATAAATAAAACAAATACAGACAGTCTAATCAAAAATGTAAAACCAACAGCTTGATTATACACTCAAAACTATTATATTAAATGTTTTAACACCAGTCCACTTACTAGTATTTCTGCACTTGGTCACTTGGTTATTTTCCACCCTATATAATATGTGCTAAATATCAGCTGCAGTATCTGTTACTGCTAACATGCTAAGTTAAGGCTTTGGTGTTCTTCATAGATGTAAGCTAACAAAGTTAGCGGAGCCAAGAGTACAAGTACAAAAGTACAAGTACAAAACTTTTAAGGGACACAGAGGCTGTATGTCTTGATAAAACCTAATTTTAAGCAGTTCATCAGTGAGCAACCCCTCTATAAACTGATTTTAGCCATAAATTGCTAAATTGTTAATATTGCATTGTCAGTGAAGGTGAAGTAACAAGGCTAGGCATTAGTCTTGTTCAGCAATTGTATTTAGTAAACAGCTGAAAAGTATGAAAAGGGAACCAATGAATGAACAGCCAGCTCACCAGTGGAGACCCTCTTCCACCCTCCAACCCAACACTAGGAGAGTAAATAACACTGCACCAGTGGGAACACTACACAACTAAATTTAACAACATAAGTGTAAAAGAAGGGCAGCTGTCGATCATGCTGAGCGCTCCCTGTGAGCTCCCAACCCCCCACTATACTGTAGTATTAGCATGTCTCTGTTCAGAAGATACAGTAGATTCAGTGTCACTCAGCCACACATGACTCTGGATTGTGCATAATAAGTTAAACACCACTGACCTTGTATTAAATCTTAGCAGAAATGTTGAGGCTGTTACAGAGCATTGCACACATGAATGACGAAACTCAGAAAGAAAAGAAAGAGCTAGTAACAGCAATATCCTTGTTCTTGCCCTTGTAGAGGCACGACCTTGATCTTACCAAGCAGTGTTCACACATCACCTCTATCCTATTTCAGCTGCACGGGTTAACGATGTTTCCTGTATCAAGTACACGGTTCTCCTTCTAACGTTTAAAGTCCTGCAAATCTCATTGAGATATTTCATCCCTGGACGTAACCTTGCATCATCTCAGACTGGTCTACTAGGGGTTCCTTGCACAAGAACCTTGTCACTGATGTTCTGTACTACTTCTTCTAAACTCTCTTGCCCTCTCTGACTCAATCTTTTCATGTCTGTTCCTCAGTTGTATCCTTTAAAATGATGGGTTTTAATCTACAAGGGCATGTTTGAAACCTAAGGGTGCCTCTACCCCTAGCTTTTCCGTTTGGTCTGAACCAAAACAGCAGGTTAGATAGCTACCAAGAACTACTGTCTGGACCAAATGGCTAAGGCAATTAGTTACACTCATTTGCAAGCAAACTTAAAGGAAGGTTGAGGCAGATTTTGGCACAACAAATAGGTGGTCTTTATCTGTATCTACCAAATATAGTCTGGTTTATTTGTATGGATGCAATTCTGTAGAAGTTTTGCACTTTCTGACCAGTTACAAAAAGTTGAGGCAGGTCATCATCACCTATTGAACAAAGGAAGAACACATTTGTGCTGAAATCTACAAAAGCATATGTTTACAATTGTATCTTCTGTTGCTATAGACTAACCCTTATTTATAAACAGAAATAAAAGGAATCCTAAAATAATCACTCATTTGCAAGTAAACTTAAAGGGAGTTGGATTCTGGCAGGGAGGCATATTTCAGCACAACACCTGGAAAGGCAATTTGAACAAACCAACATTCTACAAACCAATCAGTGTAAAAAAATAGAAAGACACAGTTTTGAATAAGTAGTAGTAAATCATTTCAATATTACAATTTGACATACTATATGTCAATCAAGCTCTGGATGTTAATCTACACAGATTTCTTGACTAAAAACTGTTTATTTGGATGAATATAGTGCTTCAGTTTCTTAACAGTAAGCTTAGATTTGCAGATTTCCACTAAGGCTAATGCCACCCAACAGTGATACACTCAGGAACCCTAAGTATTTCGGTAAGCCAGGGCGATATTAGCTTGTTTTAACATGGTAAACACGCAGGCTACAGGCCGATAATACTCACCTGTAAAGAGCTAATGCTTTGCACTCTTAGTGGCTAATGCTAATGCTGCTCCAGCAGTGCTAGCCGGGATTAGCAGCAGGCTACAGACTGATAATACTCACCTCTGAACAGCAAAAGAGTTAGTGCGGTTAGCGGCTAATGCTAATAGTGCTCCAGTCTTGAGCCTGCACTTCAACGGAGTGGTTTTACTGCTCCTTACAACCTGACTGGTAAAATTCATACATAAGGCACATCAGATTATAAGGTGCACTGATGATTTTTTGGGAAATTAAAGGATTTTAAGTGCTCCTTATAGTGTGAAAAATACGGTACTATTGGTTTAGATGTGCACAGTCTGTCTGAAGCTGTATATGTTTTCACAGCCCGGGGCTCCTCCACTACCACCACTGTCCTGGAGAGTAAGAGCAGTGAGGCGAGTGCTCCAACCCTCCGACTGTCCAAACGCTCTATGACCGATGACCTGTACACCACCTTCAGCTCCCCAGTGGCCTGGGTGCTGGTGCTGGCCCTCATCATTACCTGGTCTGCTGTGGCCATCATCATGTTTGACCTGCTGGACACCAAGAGCCTGGAAGGTAGGCACAGCTCTGCTTTCTGTTTTTACTGCACTGGATGTCCAAATGTAGTCTACTGCTCAGAAGCTTGGAATTATGAGTGAAAGGTTTGGATTTAAAACAACAATATTAAAAATAATATTATAAAAATATTATTAAAAATATTATAAGATAAATGTTATAATGCCATTATTATGACAATAATTATAAGTACAGAGCCTGGATATTGTAAAAGAAAAGGTAAAAAAGAATCCAGACTCATAAACAAATATTTACATAAGTATTTGCCATTTTTCACACAGGCAAATGTAAAAAGTGCATTTTTTTATCCTTGTCTGATACTAAAGTTTGATAATCGGATGACAAAAAAACAAAAAACAAAGAAAATGCTTTTTCACACCACTTTTTCTAGGCCTAGTCATAGACTATACTTTACTTTCAATAGAAAATCTTTATTTCCAAGACTATGACTAATTCCTGTCTTGAGAACAGGCCCATTATTATAAATAGATACCAATAGATGCTTATTCATAATTTAATAGCTTATTATTGTAGTTAACTTGTTGTTGTAATATTGTTGTTGAATGACAAGTAATTCCAAACTTCTGAGCATGTATGTATACAGGCCTCCTATAACCAGATCATGACTGGGGATAGTGTTGGCATGGTTTCTTAAGTGGTTATCCATCAAAGCAGTGCTATTGTGGTCCGAGGGGATGTTGTGGATTGGACTCCAGAGCTGTTGAGTACCTTCAGAGGAACCTCTACATCACAGGGGCATTAGCATCATCTGAGATTTATGCTATAGGCTAAAACCGTCTATGGATCAGAGTAATACGATGCTTGGATGAGAATTTCGAGAGACTAGAGAATGCGATAAAGCCTGATGGTTGTTTTCTTGCTGGGAGTTTATCTAAAGTGCCACTGGGCAAACTGTGTGCCGGCTGTGGGAGTAGGGCGGAAGCTTATTGGCCGAATCCTGATAGCACTGACAGTGATAAAGACAGATAGGGTGTTCTGTTAGCTGCTGGCTGCATTCATTTCCAGTCAACAGTAATCAGAGAGCAGGCCAGGTCCTGTAGAAGCTCATCTGTTATTGGGCTTTTTTGACAAGTACTCCATTACATCATCACCTGATGAGGTTATACATTAGGTAATTTTACTTATGATGGATGTCTATGGATGTTAACCCTTAGAAGTCAAGCATTATTACTTTTATTTTGCAACTGGACAGATAAACAATAATCAACATGAATATTTATTCAATTTTTGAAATCAATATAAAATATTTTTCTTCAGCTAAGAAGTCATCAAAATATCATTGGTATAAATTTAGAACATATCTTGCAATAATGGAAACTTCTAAGGGTTAAATACAGTTGGCCACATTTGATGCTAGATTACACAGTCTTTTGCAAAAGTTTTAGCACCCTTGAATAAATTATAGATTTTTTAGTTGAAAACAAGGAACATTAGACAACACAACATTCCCCCCAAATCCTAATGCACAGTTATAGTTACAGTCTTTAATAGCATAAAACAATAAAACATATATGCCATCAATGTAGCCTGTGCAAAGCTTCCTACACCCAAAGATCTGAAAATGTATTTCTAAAAATTAATCAATGGCCATAAGGCATAGGAAGAAAATGGGAAATACGATTTTAAAAAATGCAATTCAGGGGAACTGTGGAGGTCAAGATGAGATCTGGAAGACTAAAAAAAGAGAGAATTGTGTGCACCCACCCTTAGCATTATAGGCCAGACCTTAATCAATCCTACTGCAAAGTAGAAGGTCATTACAAGCAACTACAATAACAGATTGTTACTTTAATAGAGTGATGACGAACAGTGTGTTTAAAAAGCAATGATTTCTGCCAAAAGGGGCATATAAGTTCTGACTCAATGATGTGCATTAACTTTTGCACATGTTGCACATAATTAGTTATAGTTAGTTTGCTACTTTTCCATTTTAAATAATTTGTTATTTGGCGCAGGGTGCCCAAACTTTTTCAGAAGACTGTATATATACACATTTTTAGATTAGGATGTTGCTCATCTATGGCAATTTTGAGCTATATCAAGATTGCCGGTGGTGGATTTTCATGAAGTGTCATTGCTTAGATGGATTTTGTGAACATTAGCATTTTTCATATCATATTTCACTCACATTTCATTCCATTTCAGCCATAAAGAAAAAAGGTCTGCTGCTTAGCACAGAAAACATTTTTGAAAGCATTTCAAAAGTGGGGACCTTTTTATATTCCGAGCCATTGATATAACTGGGGCTAACCCTTCAGTCATTAAAATCCCTGTAGAAAATGTACATCTCCCTAGTAGACACCTTCACTCGTCCATTTCTAATAAGTTTCCCTCCTTTTTCCACCCTGTCCATCCCCATGTGTCCATCCTGTTGCCATCCAATAAAAAGCCCATACATTATACTGTGAAGACCCCTGTTTGCCACCTGGTAAAAAAAATATCTGCCTGCAGTGAAGTGCTATTGCCTGTGTGGACGTGTGTGTGTGTATATGTGTGTGTGTGTGTGTGTGTGTGCCATTGCTGGCTTCCTCTGTGTGTATGTGTTCTTGCATGCGTGCGTTCAGGGAGCAACTGTCACTATCATTTCATGCTGCCGTGGACCTGAAGATGAAGATGTGCGTTAATTGATAGTCGTCTTGTCTTTCATTAAACATGCCTTCACTTCACTTCCTCTACACTTTATTAATTCCTATTCAGTGTGACATTTTGCCTTTCAGCTGTATTTCCCAGTTGGTGTACTGTAGTCACCCTGCACTGCTGTTTTTACTGTTTCTCCCCCACCTCCCCACATACCTGACTCAATTCCGCTAATTAACAAGCCCTTCATGTGCCCTTTCCTGCGTGTTAAAGCTGGGAAACACTACAAATATGCAGTGCAGGTGTACTCCTGGATGAGAAGCGAAAAAAAAAAATAAAAAAAAAAACTCAATGATATCCCTATTTGTGCCAGTGTTCCCACTGTTTACCATCTGTTACCAGTATCAGTACCAAATATAATTATCTGGTCTCAATCGTCATACCTCCTAAAATATACTGGCAGCTGAAAGGCATAGTCTTAAATTACATGCATATAAATAAATCATAAATAGTTGTATAATTTGCCTTTAAACTATATCAAAAGTCAATTATCACAGTTATGAACATTCAAACATAAACAAATATGAGATGGATTATTAACTTAACAAAATTTGTAACAGATAATATTAGTAGAAATGAATAATTACATGACCACAATTTTGCTCATCTTTAAAATATTTGTATAAGACAATTGTCCCAGGTTTTATTTAGTTTAAATGCAGTATGTAGTGCTATATATACACACGTTATAAACAAAAGTATTGGGACACCTTCTCATTAACTGTTTTTTCCAAAATCAGGGGTATTAAAAAAAGAGTTTATCCTGCTTTTATTGGAGCAACTGTCTCTACTGTTAATGGAAGGCTTCCTAGTATATTCTGGAGCATTGCTGTGAGAATTTGATTGTATTTAGTGACAAGAGTATTTAAGTTAGGACAGGATGTTGGATGATCACCACTCCATCTCATCATCAACTTCCCAACTTATCCCAAAATAATCCCAAATACAGTATTAGTAGTAGTAGTAGTAGTAGTTAATGTAGTTAATGCATAAGAAGGGTTGTCCACACACATTTGGACATATTGTGTATGAAGGACAAAAACTAACCTTTTGGTATCTCTTCTCCAGCACATTAACTTACATGTTACTATAATTACCATTTTAAATACAGTAAAAAAAAAAAAAAACAATCCAGTCAAATAATTACCCATTAGACATTACTTTTACTATCACACAAACACACAGTTGCACTGTTGCACTCAAAACTTTATTACAAAATAAAGCAAAAGAAATAAGTAAGCTAATTTAAAATACCCTCACTTTACAGTTTAAATGGCAAATGATTAGCGCTGGCAGCCATGTGAGTCCAAATAGAACAGAGAGACACTAAAGTTAATGTACATTAACAGGTGCAGTGGAGGCAACAAAATTAAAGGACAGCTGCTGTAGGCACACGCAGAACTCACTGAGAAAGCCCTGTCACAATAACGGCTTTTTACCTTACAATTAATTGTCATATAAATAATTGACACTTTCACGTAACAAATGCTGAATAAAATATACAAGCCTTCTTTTTTTTTTACTTCTATTGTATATTTGCAGCACTCAAACAGATACCAGAGAGAAAATAAAATTTCACTGCACCCAAAATCACCATTTTAAAACGATTAGAAATAATGAATAGACATGGATGCACTACAGTAACAGGAGGAAGCAGTGTACTGAGAATGGAGAAACTTGGCTAGCAATCATCTCCACTTATTGAATGAAAGTGTTTCTCCTCAGAACTGCTGTTACTGCAGAAAAAACAGGCATAATTTTGTTTCAGTGCCAGCAGAACTTCTGCAGGAATCCCTGATTGGGGCTTTAACACATGAACCTACAACTAGCGCATAGCCTGAAGAGCTGATGGAATTGCTTCATATAAATTCTTCTGACGATGCCAATTTTGTCCTCAGAGGAAAGAAAAAGGAGCTGAAAAATACCAAGCTTGCACGAAATCACATCATCAGTGCAAGACAATCAAGCACAAGCAAATGCTACGATTAGGAATTCATCACAGCGACAAATCACATCTAAGAGCCTTTCAGAATTCTTTATTGAATATCAACTTTGAAATGTCAGATCTGCTTTCGCTAAATAAAAGGCTCATTCAAGCCTGCATGACATTTGCCAATAGTGTGCCAATTGCTCCATGTGAAGTATAAATCAGTCTTTTTTGAAGTTCCGTGCACAATATGGCTCTTTTCAACCACAAATTATCATTTCCTACTGATGTAGTTCTAACACTGAGAGCAATCCAGTGAAAGCATTGTGGCTTGCCTTTGTTCATTAACTGTGTGGTATTGAGCGGTAACCCATACTTGCCATGCAGAATGATTTGACATTTTCATTCAGTGCTTTGAAAGAAACAAAGGAATTTGACTTGCAGAATTTTAATGCGGTATTTTATGTTCCAGATACTCCAGTTTTTGTCAGAAGAAGGGAAAAATAGCATGATCTCTAGCGAGCGCTCACAGATGCCTAAGTGGTCGTCTTGGGAGAAAAACGCTCATGGGGTGTATCACGTGGAATCTTGGGGAGGAATGAGGCGCTTTGGTCTGTCTAACACAGCCTCAGAGCTTTGCTCTTGTTTACTCACTGCCCTCGGCTGCTCCTGAAAGATAAAATGATGGGTGGTAGCACATAGCATAAGCATAGGCACAGCTACCACCACCCAAATAAACTGATAGAGGTAAAATAGAAGATATAGTGAGAGCATCCCAATATTTTCTACCTTAAAAAGCATATTCTACACTGCTGTCAACCTTCGTTAGACATTACCTCCCGACATATACTGCTTCTTTTTTAAAGATTAAAGACAAACAAGCAAAAAATAACTAAATCTAAGAAAATATCTTTAGTATTATTGTGAAAAAGTTAATTACCTGGGATAAAATATTATGAAAGAAGATGCAGTGGAATTATGTCATAATAATCTCATTAAAAACCAGACTAAAGTAATCCTGCACTGGCAAAAAAAACATGATAAAAGACAATAATTAAAAACTAAAAAAACAGAATGTAACACTCATGTCATTAATCATTTGCAACATGACACCGCAAATAATTGATTTATTGATGTTTACACATATTAATTAAAACATAATGTATACAGTATAACTTTCCTTACTATAATTTGACACTGGTCATTTCAGGCAGTCTAATTGAATATTGGGAAGTCGCCACCCTACCTCCCCTATACATCCCAGAATTAAAGATACAAATGTTAGTGACCTTAGTAAATTTTGTATGGTTTAAAAATATTCAAGTAATTATATTTGGCTAACTATAATATAATAATTTAGTTTTCTTGCCATTAATGGAAAAAAATAGTACTTATGTGAATAATACTGATGTGAATGTTCATTTGGATTTAGTTTTACAGTTAGGGCTCAGCAATTTTTTTTTTTTTAACTTCAGACAAAAAAATAAACATTTATGGCTAAACTGTCCCATTTGACATACATGTCCTAATCACCCTTTATTAACCGAACTGTATTAGTTACATACAGTGTGGAAAACAATTATTTGATTCTCTGCTGATTTTGTAAGTTTACCCCAAAAAAGGTTCAGTAGAAATTATAAATGAATTTGTATTTAATTGCGTGAAATAAGTATGTGATCCACATAATTCATCAAATACAAATTAATTTATAACTTCTATTTAAATATTTTACTCTGGATTTTTGGTTGATATCTTGTCTCTCTGTTAAAATAAACCTACCATTACAATTATAGACTGTTCATGTCTTTGAAAGGGGGTGAACTTACAAAATCAGCAGGGAATCAAATAATAATTTTCCACACTGTATATTTATATATCTATAAAACTGGCTAAGAAAAAAAAAACAGCAACAACCCAAATATCATTTTTTAAATTGGCACCTAATGATCTTTTTGATGAATAGCACATCTCCACAACCCCATGGTCTCGATAGTTTATAGGACCATGGCACAGACAGCAAGCTGCCTTTTTTAACCCGATTCAAAGACTCAATTCAAAGCTGTTTTTGTTCTCTTGTGGCTGCAGCAAGGCCCACCGCCCTCCTGGAGACAACTCTTTGATGCCCTCTGACAGTCTTGGGGGTTTGGAACTGTCCAGTGTTCTCTGAGCTGTGACAGTTCTACAAGCTGCTACTGTGCAGCTTGTAAGTGTGCAGAAACAAACATAAATATTAACAATTTCTAAATTATTACTGTGACGCGACGGCCCTTTGAGTGACTGCATCAAAACCCATACGTCTCTCTGTATGATTAAAAAGTGATTTTCCATCTTTAATCAAGACCACTGAGGAGGAAACAGTAGCGCACAAACAACTCAAGGTCAAAGAAGACACTGAAACTCCTGAATGCATTATAAGTGAAATCAGCTGAAGCAAGGTTGAACCAGAAGTTGAACCTGCCTTTCATTTCCATGAATCAAAGATGAAAGCTGTTAGATGATCAAAATGAAACAGAGAAGAGCTATTCCACTGCACAACTATGATAAGCTGTATGACTCACCAGCAAATGCAATGCACTTGAGCTCCCATGTGATGCTGGATTAAAGGGCACATTATAAGAAACAAAGGTGGAACCTTACCTTGAGTTGGCCTTTATATATAATATTAAAATAAACCCAGCAACATATTAATGATGTAGCTGAAGTGAAGCATCTGAATATATTTAATAGATGATTTAGAGCTTTTAATTAATGGTATATATAAAAAATGAGTTTAAAGTCTGTTCAGTTCAGGTGTTTTCACTGTATTAAAGTGTCTGTATCTGTAAGTAGACATTAATCTCAGAATTCAACAAACATCTAATAGGTATAATATCAAAGCAATTCAACACCTATAACTAACTGTTGTAAACATGCTGCTGAAGGGTTTAGATATTAGATTTTGTGTAAGAATAGGGTTAGGATTACATTTTGAGTTAAGGTTAAAGTTAGAATAAGGATTATGACCAGGGTTTGAGTTTTTTAGGTTTTTGGTTAAACTTAAGGTTAGGGGAGGATTAGGACTAGAGGGAGAATAAGAGCTCGTAACAATGCTTAGGTCTAGATTAGGTTAAGTGCAGACTTTGGGCTAGGTTTTAAACTGAGGTTAAGGTTAGAAAAACCAGAGATTTATTAGACTTTGGGTTGAGGTTAAGGTTATTCAGAGGAGTTCAGAATTAGGCAAGGCAAGGCAAGTTTATTTATATAGCACCTTTCATACACAACGCTCATTCAAAGTGCTTTACAAGTTAGAAAATACAAAGGGATGTCAAATAAAAAAAAACATGTAAAAGAATGACAATAAAAATGGAAATAAAGAGTAGAATAAGAATTAAGCATGAATAAAACATGATTCAAACAAGATTAAACTATATATTTAAAAGAACACTGAATGATACTACAGTTCAGCTCTACTATAAAAAAGTCCAAAAGAAAATAGAAAAAAAAAACAGTATGGTAGTGCTTATCTAAATAGTGATCTTAGATACTGAAGCTCGAAAATGTCTGAAAATAAAGAAAAGTATGAAAGCAGAGAAGCCTCTGAAAGGCACAGAAGCAGGAAGCAGAGGGTCTGGGTTAGGCTTTGAGTTGAATGGGGTTAAATAGTAATTGGTTAGGTTTTGTATTAGGGATAAGGTTAGAGTTAGGAGCATTGTTAGGGTGAACTGCAGCATATAAAGTCTATATGTCAGTATATCAGCACATTTTCAAGATCAGTCAGTGTCCGTACATTCAGATGCATCACCAAAGCTAATGAGGTAAAAAGAGCAGATGAGGTGGGCTGCAGAAAGTGTATCCTAAATAAGACATTGTATTATAAGAAAAAGGAGTTTTAGCCCTGTTCCTGCTCCAAAAATAATTTATTTGTAATACCGATTGACAAATAATAATAATCAAATCAATACATTTGAATCATTTTACATTAAAAGTAATGCAAATGTCTGTGCAACGGTGATAGAATAGAACATAAATCACTTACACAGCTTTGTAATTCCATTTAAGTATACCACAGCACAAGTACTCTCAGTGGAATTTTAAGAGTTAATGAATAATAAAGTAAAAGCGCACAGCAGGGACTCATATTCTGGCGAGCGAAAGACTAAATGCAGCCTTCAGTCTGTCCTCCCAGACTCTCACGCGCTGAGCTCCATTAAATGTTTTGGAAGTTCACTCTTTAGGTCTGTGCCAAAACAGTTAATGAGTGATTTGAAGGGTTGGTTGCACTGTCTGAGCTTTTGCCTGGATCACTCTCTCCAGACTGTCATCTGTTGTTTACCAGGGCATTAGCTGCCGAGGCCATGACACGAAAGGGTGCAGGCAGAGAGAAACGAGCGTGACTGAAGAGCCAGGGCTCCGACAACAATAATGGATTTTCATGAAGTAGGTTAAGAAGTTAATCAAACAAATGTCACTGAATTCATCAGCGCTGCATTAGCATTTCTGTTTAGAGCAGATTTCACAATAATGGGCTTCACCCTGAATTTTGATGCTGCTTACAGCATGCGAAAAAAAAACATCAGTCGTTAAAAATGTCCTTTAAAAAGGTGCAGTGGAATTATTGTCTTTAGTCTCATAGAGTGTAGCAAAAAACCTTAAAGTTACCTTAAAGTTAGCTAATTGTATTATTATTGACGTTTTTGAAACCTCTATTCATTATCTTTATTCTGTAACTCAGCACTATTTTAACTTGCAGGCATAATAGACATTTCATAACGCTGAGCAGGACTTACCCTTTCTACCCTCTCCTGAGGTACAGAGTAATCTATATGCAAATAGAGCAACTAAAGGGTCATTTATATGCAAATAGAGTTACTAAAAACAAAAAATATATCTTGTAACATTAACCTGGTGTTATATGGGTTAAAAACCAATACATCATTTAATCCATATCATTTAAAGTACTGAATTCTCGGTTTCACATAATCTTTGATGGAGCTGTAATCACTTTTGCCCTCTTTTTGTGAAAAAAAAGAGATGATGTCATTATGCACCTGCAGGCTGAGCCACATAATATAAAGCAGAAATATCATGTTCCACCTCCCCCTCCCAGCACCTGACTTATCACATAGAGAAATCGCTCAGCTAGATCTGAGACCCTCCCTGACACTGTGTTCTTCATGCGCTGTGTTCTTCATGCAGTGTATTGTGAGTTTAGCTGTTCGTGTCGACTTTAAGGTGAACATGCTGTAAAGTACGCATCGTTACTTTGTAGGTAATATATAACTAGATCAGTAGCTAGGCTCCTGTAGCTACAGTAAAATCAAAAACACTGAAAAAAAGGTCTACCTGTTTTTAGTGTTTTCTTGACAAGTTAACAAACTGGTAAATCAATCAAGCTCTAAGGAGATAAGAAATCCATCTACCACTGCACTAGCATTAGTGTTAGCTCTGCTGAAGAAACAGTTACTCAGATCTTATTAGAAATAAAAATCTGCTAGTTTATCCCATAGTGTAAAAATAAGTCTGAAGATTATTTTTCATAAATCAAATCCATTTCCATCCAAGTTATGTTTATAAAGTTTACAATTAGTCAATATGCATCTTTTCAATCAATCAATCAATCAATCAATCAATCAATCAATCAATCAATCAATCAACTGACCTTTAATTAAACTCACGATGCATTAAGGGTGACTCTTATTACAATGTAACTGAGCATTATACAAAACTGAAAAAAATGGTAATTTTCTATGATAGGGAGCATTAATGAGCCTGTGAGTCTTTATAACACTTAATTATGACATAAAATCTTACAATAAGATAAATAAACAAACAAATACAAATACAGGCATTTTACATGACAGGATCTATACTGTATTTGAATCCCTTCCCTTTGTGCATTCACACACTGACTATTACTGTGTGCCTTTCATCTGCTCCCTGTCTCTTCATGTGCATGCTCCTCTCTCTATTACAGTCTATAGCTGTTGTGTGTGCACTGCTGTTGCTCCTCTCTTTACCGTGCATGCTCCCTGTGTGCGGTGTTCACTGTGCGGCAGGGCCTGTCCGTCTGTGTCGCTGTGCAACTCCTCTGCTCTGTGTCTCGTCTTAACAGGACCTCAGCCAGGCCGGGTCAGGAAAGCCTTGAGGGAGGCAGGCGGGCCTAGAGGCAAGCTGTCTTGTGTGTTTGCGCTTTGAACTTTGCAGTGGTCGTTGTGTGTTGATACGTCAGCTAGCTTGCTTGCTTCTGTAAGTGCGACTGTTGTTTTAACTGACCTTTGACTCACTGCTTCTTTACCCTGGTACTGGAGTCTCCCTGTTCTGGATATTATGGTATGTTTTTCTGTTGTAAAAACTAGAACAGAGAGACTCTATTGGCTGTGCACTGTGAGTTTTTGATGCATGTCATGGTGAGTCTTGAGACTTGGGAAATTAACCATTAAAAGTCAAGAGTTTTACTGTCATGCTGCTGTTCTACTGAAATGTAATTACATATTTGATTACATACTTAGTTACATAATGAAATCATGCAATTTACGCTTTTATTTTTTTATCGACAGCTTCAAGACTGCGTATCTGAAGTTTTCCCCTTTGTTTCGATGTCAACAAAGGACGAAATATTGGCAAAAATGTAACGAATATTTTTGTCTTTTTGCAAAACAATAAATTGAATTTGGAATGGAATACCTCTTCTTTGCATTTAAGCAGAAATGTGGCATGCATTGACAGCTTGAAATCTGCATTTTTCTTTACAGTCTTGAATTTTTTTTTCCTAATTTGTCTTAATGCGCTTTGAAATCATTCATATGTTAATAAACTTGCAAGTAAACTTTTTTTATGCCGCAGTATAATGTTGTAATATTCAATCTGTTAAATCTCTGACACTTCAAATGGTTATTCTTTTTTTTAAAAATAAGCAGCAGTCTGACTGAAACCTGTTATAAGTGTTAACACATGAACTGAGCACTCATTAAATCACAATCAGCGATATTAAGCTTATTGTAAATCTGATTTTCTGGCAGTATTTATATTGTAGACAAAATTATTCTCAATAAATCTCTGATTGTGGCTTTACTGTTTGCTGATAAATGATTATTAATGAGTATTAATCTGTTAATTACAATACTAAAAACATGATGATTTGAATGTAACTGACTTGGTGTAGAATAGTGGATAACATTACTACCCTCCATGTGGCAGACTAGGGTTCAATTCCTCACCTGAGCACCATTTTATGCCAGTTATGCTCCGTACAGTCCTTGCTTATGCTTAATCCTTCTGACGTTGTCCTGATTTAAAATAAGCTGCTAACAAAAAGGAGAACATATATAGTAAAGGATGCAAATGTTTACACCATATTCATGAATAAATTACAAATTTGTTCTTTAGGTTACTTTCATTCATATACAGTGACAAACCAAAAGTCATGGGACCGCAGTATATAAATTGATCATGAGGTGTTACCTATTTCCTGTCCCATGATCTTCGGCATGTCAGTTTATGTATGTCAGTATGGATACTGTACGTAGCATATACACATGAATGAACAATAGTGCTGATCAGTAGACACACCTTCTGATGTACCATATTTTTGCACTATAAGGCGCAATTAAAATCCTTTAATTTTCCTAAAAACCTTCAGTTTGCCTTATAAGGCGGTAAACTTTATACAGTATATGAATTTTAGCAGTCAGGTTGTAAGGAGCAGTAAAGCCACTCTGCTGAAGTACAGCGTTATACAGGAGTTTCAGTTTAGTTCTCTAACAGTATAAGCATTAGCTGCTAACCGCGCTAAGCTCTAGCTCTTTCGCTGTTTAGAGTTGAGTATCATCAGCCTGTAGCCTGAGCGTTTACTTAGAGCATTAAATTAAGCTAATATTTCCCTGGCTTTCCGGAACACTCAGGGTTCTTCAGTGTAGCGCTGTTGGGCAGCACTAGCCGCTAACCGCGGCTAGCCTTAATGGAAATAAGGGCTTTACTCAAGCAAATAAACAGTTTTAGTATCTGTGTAGATTATTGTCCAGAGCTTGTATACTTGAAAAGAAAATGTTTTTTTTTTAGCAACTACCGTTTTGTTTACCACCCAGTGGCGAGATCTAATGAATTAGAAGGAAAACATGGCGACACCCCATTCCTTACTAGTGTCGCATAATGAGGCTTACAGTCAAATGTGTGTAATGTATGAAAATAGACCAGAAAATAGATGTTTATTGATAGTGCGCCTTATATTCCAGTGCACCTTATAGTGCAAAAAATACGGTAGCTACCATACATTATTATACAGATTTCTAACCTTTGGCAGGAATGGTGCTTATATAATATTATTTACTGCTGTGGAAATGTTAAGCACATTTTAAGTTATTTAAGGTAAACATTTCGCTTATTTAACTATATATGCAGTAAAAGTAGCACAGTGCTGTGGTGTATTCCACTAGCAGGGTGTATTGTATGTACACACACACACACACACACACGTCATAATAATATAATATATCAGTGTGAGTTTGGAGTCTGTTGCCTGCTCTGCTGTCACTTCTGCATAATGCCTAGCAGCGACTCTAAAGGAATGGCTGTGCTTTTGCTATGCAATTTGCTTAAACACTGCAGACAGGCAGCTATTAGCGCACATTCATACGGGGAAAAAAAGGTGACAGACTCCCACGTGACCATGGATGGACAGAGGAAAAGGAGGGAACCCAAAACCACCCCACAGCTGGCCACCTGGAATATGAATAAATGTCTTTTTTCTCATTCGTAGCGTATCTCCTTGTCTAGGCTATTGTTTTTCAGTCTGCTTCTTCTGCTGGATTTGTTGTCAATCGATCATATGGACTTAGAAAGGAATAGAGAGATTATGTGAGCTCAATGTATAAGTGAAGGAACAGCTCATGTTTTGTTTATGAGCGCTGCTGCTGAAAGGTGATGATGCTCTGATATCTGTACTTGTTACACATGCTGATGATTGAACTGTGTCTTAGCTTAGCCTGTCTCTGAATGTGTAGAGTAAGGGTATGATGAGCATGTGGGGGTTCTTCTCTGATGTAAGCCTGTTACACAGTGCCCTCAGGAGGCATGCAGCACATCAGCAAAGATCCCGTGAAGGCAGTGACCGACGCCATGGAGGAGTCCACCGACTGGATGAGCGCAATCATGACCTTTATGACTAATTTGGTAGCACCGGAGGAGGAGGAAGAAGGTATACGTCATGTAGACCTGAATGTCTTTGTGCACTAACACTGACGCTACCCACATACACTGCAGTTCAACAGTTTGGAATCACTGTTTTTTTAAACAACATGAAGCTAATTCACGTCTCCCAAGTAGTTCTTGACTTGGATATCGTCACTGTCCAATAATAAACAAGTATCCCCATTTTTGATTAATTTTAGTTTACTACATAATTTGAACAGACAAACCGTCTCTTACACTGTGCTAATTTTTCTTGATGAACGGACCAATAGAAATGTGTCAAAATGACCTTAAATAAACTCTCTTTACATTGACTTCCATTAAAAGTTTAGAAGGCTTTTTATCTTTTCTGTAAAGTTGCTGTTTAGGAGATGTTTTTTTTATTGGACAGCGACTATATTCTGTAAGTATTTAAAAAATGATCAAAAAAAATTTTTTTTAATCAATTGGAACACAAGTAGAGAATATTTACAGGTTAAAATGGCATTTTTAATAACGAAACTTTGATCCTTTTCATAAAATATTTTGGGTTTAATATTCCAGTGAGTTTTCTAAATTTCTTTAAAATTCCTTAATTGAAACATAAACACAAACATTTAGGTTTGGTGAAAAAAATTGCTATTATATTCCATATATTATATATTCTATTACTAAACAAATATTATGTTCTCTGAATATCTTTTGCATTACGAAACCCTTCCTGTTCCAGTTAATAAGAAATTATTTTGTAATCAATAATATTAGGCAAAGCTGTGTTTCAAAACTATTTTGTATTGTAAACAACAAAGACATACCAAACATCATACAACAGAGACTAGGATAAAGTCCTTTTAGACTTTTGCTATGCCTAAATTAATCTAACACAACGTATATATGTGTGGGTGTTTCCAAACTCTTCCCTTAGCTAACATTTCTTGATCAATTTACACACTGCTATGAAACGACATTTGGCATATTTTAATGTAGTAACTAACTGTTTCAGAATTTTAGTTACCTGTAGAGTCTGTAGGTTTTGATAGAACACTACAAAATAGTTTGTAAAAAAACATTTGCAATTGGTAATATTTCACAATTTAATTAAGCAAATGTAAAAAAAAAATCCTTTATACTTTAAAAATAAACTTTCACAAATGAAGTTTGTGAAGGAACCAGGAAGGAACACATTTCAGTATACAGTATACAGTATGCAGTATACAGTATACAGTATATTACAGTAATTATCCCAAATGACTTGTATTTCGAATGTGATTATCAACTTGTTTAGATTGTAAACAGATAATCAATCTAACATATTTTTGCCACAGCAATACTGAACACAATACTGTATTTATAAATGTTTGTTATATTAACATAAATGCTTGTAATTTACATTTTTATGGAATTTGTAAAACAAGTGATTCCAGACCTTTGGATGGTGGTGCAACACACACTGAAACTCTCACTGCATCTCACAGAAACACAGGCAGAGGTTTGATTTGACAAGTCCTGGGTACCAAATAGAGCTTGTTATAAATTCCTACCAATGGTGGTCACTCGTGTCACTGCTGGGGGACATGCCACATGTCTAGGGAATGACATTCACACAGAGATTAGGAAACATCGCTATCATATCCAAACAGCAGGTCCAGAGAAAGCTCTCAGAGCCCATGGGGGGAAGCATCAGATAGGCCGTCGTGCTGAAATCTGATCAGACTTCTCCTTCTGCGGAGCCTCCGGCTAAAGCTAAAGCTGGCTCTGGCTGTTAGTCCGGCAGCCCTGATCCAAGGGCTTAGTCTGGCAAGAGAGGTCACTGCAGCCAGACTCATCTCTTATTTACCACACATGACAGCCACAATTAAACACACACTCATGGGTTTTCAGCTCCACCTCTGTATGTTACATCTGTGTTATAAGACACAATAATTAGAAAAAAACTATACATCGTACATTCATCTAGGAAAAAACAATAAAGTTCACTGAGAACAATAGAATAATCAGATAATGACAGTGGACACTGGGATATTAATAAGTTCACCACATAGTAAAATGCATTTGATGCTGTAACAATACATGTCATCAATACAATTCACCAATACATTATCAAACCTGTAATCCAATCCTGGTTACTCACTTTTGCCAAGTTTTGGTTATTTTTTTATTTTATGATTGTGATGAAATATCTTAGTGTTGACAGTAATACTAAAGCATAGGTCACTGTTTTCCAGCTTTACACCTTGATGAAGAACTTTGAGACAGAAGATTGAGGCTGTATACCAGATGCTGTGATCATGAAAAATGAAAAATAAAATCAACCAAAAATGGATAATATGCATTGATCTCTGTCACTTCTATGATGTCCTTCTTTATTTCATAGAATGTGTTTTCTTTAGATCATGATTCACAAAAAACATGATACAGAATACACCATACACTGCGAAAAAACTATAAGCAAAAACTAGACAAAATATCTAAAAAGTGAGATATGCCTATATTATGCCAAAAACTTATGCCAAAAGGGGTGAATACATTTTTATTATTGGGATTTATTAAAATAAGCAATCTCAAAGTCTCAAAATGAGTGAATTAAGACTTAATTTAACCAAAAATCACATATTAAATTTGGACGCAAGAATCAGAATAACTTAAATAGTGACTTTTTGGTCATATTTTGAGTTCAAATTACTAAAAATAAGGTGAGAATTGAAAGTAAAAGAGATTAACATAATTTTTCCATAACTAAGCAAAATAATCTTAAACGTATAATGCTTAGTAGGACAAAGATGGTCTTGAATATTAACTGATATACACATATAGCAATGATGATGTAAATATACATCTTTATTATGAACTTTAAGTACATGTATTACATGACACATATATGAATCTTCCTCAGGCATTTGAATAATTTGAATAGGTGAAGCCAATTCAAACTAGACAGGGATTTAGCTTCACAAATCTGTTCAGACGCAGCCAGTGTTCAACACCTTACTGTTGTTTCATCATGGAGGAAATACTGTTCCTCCAGGACCCAAGTGTATCCTAGATTAAAGCCACGCAAGACATTTTTGATTTTATGGAATCAAAATTGGTTTATCTAAGGCATATCAACCATTTCTCCCTTTGACAAGAAATCAGTTACGTATGTTACTATGTTTATGTTTATTTATCAGTTAATAAATATAAATAGAAATAAAGCACATTTTAGCTTTTTATTAAAAAATAACAACTGATTTTTCTTAAAATGAAACACCCACTTAATTTTTCACTGTCCATTACCTGCACCATATTACTTCTCTATCACAATCTGTTTAAATGCACTATATTTAGATTGTAATTAATAATGAAGGTAAAAATGTACTCTGTTAATCCAGGATAGATTTAGAATCCAGGCCAGGAATAATCCCTCTGCACCAAACAGCATGGTGTTAAGGTCAACAACCAATCACATTTTACTTACAAATTAAAGTGTCTTTCTTCAAAGGAGGAAACATGTAAACTGTAAAGAGCAAACCTATAAACACTGCCACCCAACTAGTCCTGAATTTCCTTGTAGTAGTACAAGTTAGGGGTTAATAAATAATTTTTAAAAGTTATTAATTTGCTTATAAACCATTAATAAGCAGTTACAACACATAAATAGGAAGGGCAACAGTGGCCTGTTGCCGATTCCAAAAGAGTTTAACTGCTGTGTAAAATGTAGTGTGTAAATGAAAACAGAATGCAATGATTTGTAAATCTCAGACCCATGTAATATACACAATAGATCATAAAAGAGATCATTTAGATCTTTATGGCAGCAACACAACAAAAAAAAAAAAAGCTGAAATGGGAAAACAAAAGTGGTATTAATAAAGACAGCTAGAATACACACACACAAAATAAGAACAGATTTGTATTTAAAAGAGTATAAAGCTTGTTGCTGGGGCTGTACCATATTGTGGTACAAAAAAAGTATCTTTCAGTAAAAGTATTTTTTTGTACCCATGTTTTTGTACCAGTAAAGATTATAAAGGTATTAAACATTATGATTAACTGAATATGTGTCAAAAACTTAATGATCCAAAACTGTCTGGCTTTCAAATAAAAAATATAAACTTTAAATATATATTGTTTATAAGTACAGTGTTACAGATTACAGAATGTACCTTTTGGCTGGTTTAATGATACAAATCTGTACTTTTTGCTGTTAGGAAAAACACATCTGACCCTGTAAAGAGCAATATTATACCTTTAAGGGTACAATTATGAAAAGTGTACCTTTTAGTACAAGAAAGTACTTATTTCGTACCTCGGTTTTTAAGTGTGTAGGAGCAATCTACAACTAATCACATGACTCACAGTGACTCTCATGAGTCTAATAACAGTGACTCTCATGAGTTCACTAAGCTGCAAAAAAAAGTGTGGAAAAAAGTGTGGACCTATTATTTTAATCATTAGACAGTATTACTGTATATACTGTAAATATTAGAACATTTAATGTCTTTACAATTATATGTTGAGAAACATTTTCCTCAAATTGGTCATCGATAAACCTCTGCCCATCATTCCTCTTAGCTGTTGAGAGTCTCTGTCTCTCTAAAATACTGTTTTATACCCAGTCATCCAAATTTCAAACTGCTCATTGCTGCTGTTTATTTATTAGTACAACTTACTTTTATAGCATTTTGATGCCCCGTCCCAGCCTGTTTAAGATGTGTTGCTGCCATTAACGTCTAAATAAACAATAGTTTTAGTGAACTTTTATTTGGATGTTCCATTATCGATGCATCATATGCTCAACTAACATTCAACTGAATGTCTATTAAATGTAACTGAACTCTCAGTTAAATGTATATGATTCTCTATAGAATCAAACCCTAACCTTAACTTCTTTTAATGCTAGCTTTTTTGTCAATTTCTGCCTGATATTACAGGCCTAAATCTTGGGGATATTTATTGAAGCATTACATAAAAAGGTTTCATATTTGAAAGGAAACATTACTGAAAATCTGAATAATTTTCTTTTAATATTTGTAGATATTATCTACGGATTTGCATAATAAAAATATAGTAAATTTAAAATATAGTGAATGATAAATTACAAAAGAAATTGTGAAGACAAATCAAACATTTAATGTCCTCCAAAACTTTTATTTTAATACAGTGTTAATTTTTAAACAAATTATTAGGTGTAGTAGAGAGTGAATAGCTTCTGCAAGTGTCCTGTAGGAAAAGGTCCTGTCTCCAAAGCTCTCAAATTTTCTGAATGTGAATAGCTTCTTTTGCTGTTGAGAAAGAGGGTATTATATTAACTACACTTGTAGCCCACATATGGACCAATGCATGTTAAGGGGTTAACCTTAAATCTAACCCTAAACCTATAGCTTTAGAATGTTAAGATAAGAGTTAGGGTTATGGTTAGGTTAATGGTTTGGATTTACATTTTACACCCTTTTTTAGCTGTTGTGTACAAAAATTCTTCCTTTGTTACATGACTTCTACAACTACAGCTGCACTCAAATACATAATCAAGTGATTTAACAGATATGTGAAAAAGGCCCAGTTACATACACAGCAAATATCAAGTAATAAGCACTGTCTCTTTAAAGGGAACCTTTCTACATTAAGAATTACAGTGCCCTGTATAAATATAGACACTAACAGAGGGCTGAGGCCTCACTTAAGCATTCTCACATAGTATGGGCTTAAATGGAGATGGTGTTTAATTTAATCTCCATCTGCCACATACTGTCTGCATCATATCATTTACCACAACACAGTCATTTCAACACATTCCCCTGTGCCAAGTAAAAGAAGAGAGAACATGTAAGCTAAAAAAACTCACTTCAAACTAACTTTTACAAGCATCTGCCTATTGACATATACTGTAACTATGTGTTTTGTGGGTATATTGTTGTCAGAGATAATTAGGGTCCTTATGTTTGTATGTTAAATCTATGATGACATAAACATGTTCACTACCAGTTAATAGTTTTATAACACTTCCATTTCCAATACAAAGAATAACCTGAATTGGTGCAAGGACCAGTGATCCCAAAGAAGCTTTAAAGGCAAAAGCTATGTAAAATGATGTAAATGGTAAATGTAAGACAAATAAGACATTTCAGGGAGCAAGTCATTGGTTAAAATATTACAATTATTCTGTAGCAATTGAAGTAAATAAAGCTTTATGAATCATCAATTTGTCAAAATGCTAAACTAGACTATTACTGGCTGCTCTACTATAGTGCTTATACAACATTTCACATCTGATTCCCATCATAATGGCCCAGATTGTGAGATCAATTCCAGGGTATTTTAAATAAAAGCAATAAAAACAATTAAAATTGCTTCTTTCACAACAGAGCTAAACATTGTAAAACAGCTGTGATCTCTAGGACCACATTGGGAGAATTAAACTAAGCCAAAATAATCACACCTACCTATCCTGAGTCACAATGCAGCTAGCTAGAAAACAAAAGTAACAAAAAGCTAACAGCTCTTAGCTTTCACTTAGCCAAATACATTGAGTGATGCTGCTCTCCAGCTTAAGGACACCAAAGAGAGCGGAGTCCTACGTTGGCTGTGTCTGAAATGTAAGTAATGCTGTGTATTCAGACAGGACTCTGAAGTTATAGGGCATCCAGTCATGTCTGAAGTAAAGTAAAATAATCTAGCCTTCTGATTTTGGGCTAAAATGCTAACAGCTAATGATGTCAAACCTAAAACTCAGATATGAACTGAATCGATTCCTTTGACTCGCAGTGTTTCAACACACTGCGGTGAATTCTTCATCAAAACAGAAAATACACTGCCCCAAAATAGGTTTCATTACATCACATGGATTTGAAATGTTGAAAAGGATCTGAGATCAGAATGTTTTGTACTCAAATGTTCCTAAATAAACTTTAAAAGTTTGATCTCAGAATTGTGTTTGTTGTCAACATGACACAAGTTAGGACAAGTTAAGACAAGTCAATTTAAGTAGCTTTTGAAATTCTGTTACTCTCCTTCCCAAAGTTACAGCAAGTACAGAAAAAACAGCACAACAACATTGCTACACTTTTAAAGGTATGCAAATCCTTGCAACTGTATAATTGCTTTATTATTTATATTATCATTAAATGTTATCATAATTTGTCAAACCATTAGCACCTCGTGAAATGGAAGAATCTTAAAAAATGACCTAAATCTGCTGTTTGGAATACTTTTGAACTTGAAAACAAACAGGTAAAGTGCCTGATTGCCCACCAGAGTCACTGTAATGGATGATGATTCAATTGTCTCACAAGATTGAATCATTTTCCAAATAAATTGGTTCATTTGATTCAATCTCCCCAAAGCCCCACTTTTGCCATCACTAGTAAAAGCTAATGCACAAGCAAAAACAGCAAAACATTCATATAGACGTGTGCTGTCTGTACTTTGGCAACATAAGAACATATTTTCTTTTAATTTGTAAAACTAAGGCTTCTATGACTACACTGCCTTCTGAGTGAGACAGTGTAGGAAACAAGGCATCAAGACAGGATTTCTTGCAATTCAGACACAACCACAGTGTGGAATGTACTGATGCACCCTTCTTACCTGTCTGAAACCCCAAGTGGATCAAACTAATAAAACATTTTTTTAAACAAGCTAGGGAATGTGCAAGTAAAAAAAAAAAAAAAAAATCATACACAGCAGTCTTAACATGTCATAAAATATGTTAATATGTTCTTACTGTGGAGGCAGAGAACCAGGAAAAGAGAGATGCACAAAACATATACAGACAGTCACACGTAAAATGGGCCACTTTGTACAATGGTTCAGATAAGATAGTAACATTATATATCTTTACAGTTTTACAGCCAATCACAACAAGTACAACAACACAATTTTACATATAACAATAGTTACCTGATTCATAGAAAGTACATCAAAGAAATTGTATAGGAAGTGAGGACAAGACAAATTTCAGTAATAAGAGTGATAACGCAGTTATAAGTAAGCCAACAAAGCAGAATGTTTCCTCTTTTTTTAAATGCAAAGGTGGAATTTATAAAAGAAACTTGTGGAAATTTTATTTTAGTTACTGACCTATTTTAGCTGAACATTGTGTCATAACTCAGGAGGGAAACTACAGATACTCTAACTCTCATAATTCATACACTCTTATACACACTTCATACAATAGTTTTTTTAAAACAACTAATTGATTGACACATCTCAATTAATAAAAATATAATCTGGTTACATACATACAAAACTCCACCTTACAGCAAAATGTCTGACTATTGCAAATCTACAACAGCATATAAAAAAATATTTTTTTAAATGTCTGAGTCTCAGAACTCAGCTTAACACTGGACGAATTCTCTGTTTAAGCGTGAAGAAAAGACTTGTAGCTGCAAGTTTGAAAGGTGTAGTTGCAGTTGGGAAATGCCGAAATGGAGCGAGACACTTCAGATTTCAAATCAAGGTCAAAAGGTGCAATAGACCCGGCTGATTCCCATCTAGGTGCGACAACATCATTCATTTAAAATTAGAATTTGATCTGAGGACATAGATAGTTCACGTACACTACTGCTCAAAAGTTTTAGAACACTTCAGTGGTCCACTGGTAGTGCTGTTTGCTACAGTGAAGACTGCTTTTCTTTTTTTGCCATTGCAAAATACTGGAACCAAACAAAATTCAAAGTATTTTCCACACAGTGACAACTTTTTTTTCTTATTATTTAGAGTTGTAATAATAGCAGTAATAGTAGTAGTGGCAGTACTACTCATTAGGGCTGGGGATTGTTTTAAAATGTTCAGAACTGGTACCGATACAATACTTTGAATTCGGTACCAATACCTAAAGGGTACCTTTTTGTGATCCTTTTTTCTAAATCGTATCCAAAAAATACAAAATGCCATAAATATTATTACACAACATATTTATTTAACAGCAAACTTGAGTAATCTTATTTTCATACTGTCACCAAGAGTGATTCCATCTTTCTGTATCTTGTTGGAACAAACACTTAGCATGTTTGTGGCTCTTTATTAAGACCGACACTCATTGCTTGTGCCTAAGCTACAAATATTTTTCTTCGTATATTGCTGTATTTCAGAACTATTTTTTAAAAATATCATATAAAATTTAATTTAACTATATTAGTGGTGTCAATCACCTAAAAATTTATTATAATCTTGATTATATTTTAATGCTGCTAGTTCCCTGTATTTTTGAGAGGGGGCAGTATCAATATTGTAACGTGGTTTAGGTCAGGCAGACTAGAACTGTGTGTGCTCTCTGTGTTTGACACATTTATTCGCATTTTATGCAAAGTATCGAAAACAGGCACCAGATTTGTTTAGACCTTTTGGTATCCTGTAGTACTGAGACATTTCAGTCGGTGCCTTTTTGGATTGAATTTTGATACCCAGCTGTACTACTCATAATAGTAGTTCTAATCAAAGTAGTATTTATGATGAACTTTGTAATTTTGAGTAATTTTGAAATCACAAGATAAAAATATTAGTAGAAATTAAATAAAATGAAAAATAGATACATAACTCAAGAATAAAAAAATATTCATAAATGTTAATTGTCTTACATTCAAACTATTATATTTTTATATGTTTGATAGAAATTGTGTTCTAAATTTCGTTTACTTCTAAAAGATAATGAGAAAAATTACAGAAACAGGGCTCTTTACCTGCCGGTGTTTTAGCCTTTGATACTGTTCGTATCAAACAATAGGGTAAATGTGGAGAAGGTGCTTGTTTTTCAGAAAATCTTCCCAGTGGATATTTTGGTGTAGCTGTTCTGGTACACAGTGGAAAAAGCTTTTAACTGCATCAAACAGAACATATAATTGCTTGTCAAGCTCTGAGAGAATGTTTTGTCCATGTCAGAGTAGATCAGAGTTCTCCTGATCCAAAAAAAAAAACCTTTCTTCAGCAGTATGATTAGGCAGTTTGCCCCCTTTTTCTACAGGGACAGCCTCTCATCTTCAGACAAGGATGTACACTAGATATTGGAACATTGCTGTGAGGCTTTTGTAGATTTTGTCACAGAAATAATCAGTTCTGAATCACAAAGAAGCTGCAGCTCATCCGAACAGTACTGGAAGGATTTTTTTTTATCACTCCAGGGAACACAGTTCCACTGTTCCAAAAGTGAGGTCAGGCATTGTGCATGGTGGAACATACTGCTCCAGAGTGTCACATTTGAATAGCAGTGGATTTTTTTTAAGAGTATACAGGTTGGGTTACATATATCAGTTTATGTCCTGTCTTATACCTTAATTTTAAAATGAGGTATAACACAGGCCATTAAAACAAGTGTCATTCACATTCAAAACAAAAAAAACATTTCATTTTTTAAGCAATATGTTTGAATGAATGAAGTTACACTTATTTAGCGCCTTTTTTTTTAGAAACCCAAGGACACTTTACAGTTTACACTGTTTACACACAATCATTCATACTCAGCACTCATCCACACATCGGTGAGAAACAGCAGCCAATAGCTCACAGCATACTCTCATCCGGAAAAGACTGTTCACTTTAGGACTGCATCGGGCACTACAGTATTTACATACATACATTTTATACACACACACAATCCTATACAATTCAGTTAAGAGTATTAATTAAAAAAAAATTCTGGGCAATTTAGAGTGTCCAATTTATCTGATCTCCATGTTTTTGGACTGAGGGAGGAAACCAGAGTCCCTGGAGGAAACCCTAAGAGTCCCAAAGAAAACATGGAAACTCCACCCAAATAGGGACTTAAACCCAAGACCCCAGTACTGGGAGGCGAACATGCTAACCACTAAGCCACCATGCTGCTTTAAAGTAATAAAGAGAAATTGGAGAATGGTTGTGTACTCATGAATAAGGTCTACTTTACATGAAAGCAATATGTAGAAATTAGACCCTTAAAATGCACTACGTGAAAAGATTCAGCAATTAGGAATGATTAAATGTAGATCATAGAAAATAACATGTTTACAGGCAGAGAAACTGTATGATTATAGAAGCAATTAACTTCTCAGCAAAAAAGCTAATACGCCTCATTTCCTCTTTAATATTTTTAATTAAACATTCTAAATAAATAAAACAAAAATCAAATATTATTTCAGTCATATTAATTGAATCAGGTTTGTGTGTGAAAGAGAGTGTGTATGTATGGTTTATCTATTGTTAACCATATAAGAGGAGTGTGTCTGGCTGCACAGTAAATGTTAACTAGCTGTGAGTTGCTGGAGAGATTAAGGTGATTGTGCTGCAACGTGAAGCAACACACTTGGCAAGAAAACCACCTCGGTAAGCAAAGCCAAGTCATTCCCTGCACTGGAGTACAACACTCCCAGCACACAGTCATGCAGGTCCTCGCTGGAGGATGAAGGGATTAATGATCAGACCTTACTGAAGAATCACAGACTTGTCAAATCAAATCTATGCACACTAATATTCAGTGAATGTTCTGATGTGTACAGTCCAAATATAATAAGTACTGGAGCTGTGAAAGGTATTCTGTATGTTTGTCTATACATAACTGAATAGCTATTATGAGTCATCCCATAAAAGTATCACCCAGTTACATATATAATATATTATCATTAGAAATAATACGAATAATAAAAAACAGATTGTCTTGGTATATGCAATATGTAATCAGGCAAAGTAATGCATAAGCATTCAGTTGTTTTTTATTGTCATAATTTCATATAGAAACATCACAATAAATACTAAATCATTTAAATACTATCAAACCTAGTGAGCTGCATAGTGGTGCAGTCATGTAGATATGGATACAACTGTTTTATTGCAAGTTCAATTCCTGTAAGTGCCACATCCATCTGTAAGATAATGCATACTGTATTTGGGCTTGTGCTCTTGAGTTGGTATGGCCCTCTTCATCACTCAACATGATGCTATCTGACTAAATTAAAGATTGGTCCAATGATGTTGCATTGAAAAATGTTACTGTGTTTCAGTGCTGGGAGCATCTTCCCACATAACACACACATGTGGGGCCTATATGTAAATCCCAACTCTAAACCAACACATTTTGTCCATGGATTCCATGTTCACACCACATATTGATGTCAGGGATTGGGCCAGGAGGGGTTAATCGTTTTGTACACCACACATGTGGCCAGGACGATTAACATGGAGCATAATAAAGTGACCAATTTGGAAAACCCAACTGGGTCTCAGTAACAACACAATGTACAAACCTTCTCAGAGCCCTTGCCCACCTGAAGCCCCCCAGATCACCTTCGACACCCACAAGCCCAACATGAGCATGTGGGTCAGTTGTGACTGGTGGAGAGCTAACAAGTGTTTCAGTGTTTTAGAATTTATAATGTCTACATTATAAAATAAGAGAAATAAAAAAAGCAAAGTGAAAACAGCCCAAAAAAAGAAACCTTTGAAGATTAATGAACCAAAAATCTCATTAAATTGACTGACTTTAAAATACAAGAATAGTTTGCTTTAAAATGTAAAGGAACCATTTTGAGAATACTGGGCAGCATCTCAGCACCCATGGCAGTACAGGGGACTGGGCTGTTGAGCTTCCTGTCCTAAGGTCTGCTTATCTGACCATTAGGACATGACTGCTACACATCACAGAGCCAAACATTTAAATGGAATTGGTCAAATTAACAAAGTCAACTTTTGCTTCACATATCATTCTAACTAGACATCAAATTCTATTGGATTTAAATTTTCTTCAAATAATGTTATTTTTTTTTGTGCCAGTACTTATGGAGGGCACTGTAAGCGCTTCAGGCTGCATGCACCATTTCTCATCTCCATATCAAGTGTGAAATTGCTGCATTTTCTGGAATACTGTGGTGTTGAAAGATTTTGCTGCCTTAATGCATACATTTGTACTTTGTAAATGGATTAAAATACTTGAAAAAGCATGTGTGTGTGTGTGTGCTACTGTTTAGGTAGTAACCGTTTGCTAGAGATGAGCCTTTTCCCCTCTGTGATCCACATTCATTATTTACTGTTTCTGCTGTATTTACTGTTCCACTCTAACACCAGTACTTTCCTCTTCCCCTGTAGGAGAATGGCACGCAGTGAGAAAAAAAGGTCAGTGTCAGACGCTTAGTCATCTGCTTAAGACCTGTTTTTAAAGCTTACGTTTATTACATTCACAAGAATGGAAGATTGTTTTGGTGCAAAAAACTGCCAAGGCTAAATGCAGTACAATAACTGGACACATTCACATTCTTACCTATGAACCAAAACAGAGCTCACTCTGCAGCTCTGTGTCACTCTGGCTTACAGGAGTAGAAAGGGCAGGCAGGGTCAGTAACAATAAGATAGCAAATATAAACAACATACCAGACCGTAGTCAGGCAAAACAGGGTCATACACCGTAAATCCAGCAGAGAGAGGGCTAAAGCAAAAGAGTTGTCAAAAATACAAAAGTAGATCGGCAACAGAATAAACAATAGAAAGGGAAGAGCTACATAACTAGATTCAATACTCGGAAAGAAAGAGAGCAAACTGAGGGGTATTTATAATAAACAGTCCAGGTGGAAGCAATCAGTAACTGGGGGAGCGGGAACGCTGTAGCATCTCATGATCAGCAGAATCAGGGAAGTCCAGTGTGAGTGCATGCTGGGAAATGGAGTCCTTGTTGAGTAGTTCAGAGTTCAGAGCAGGCAGACTGACAGCATCAGTTAAACATAAGTTAAACATAGTGTCCTTCAAATGTTTAGCAACACTTTATTTGAATCATTGAATAATGTATTTCTAAAGCAACTTATAAAGCTTTAATATTTATAAATCCTTACATTAAAGTGATGGACCATTTGTTATATATATCGCTCATAAATAGGCATCTGTCTTATGAACTTCCCATACAACCTATGGGAATGATGCCTCATAACAGTGTTATGAATAAAACAAAAGGTTCATCATGAAGCTCAAAAACAATACATATCTTCATTTATTCTATATAATGCCCAATGGCATGTTATGAGTACTGGCATAGGATATCCTAAAATAATGAAGTACTTCTTTATAAATGCATCATTCAATGCTTAAATAATAATAAATGTGTTATAAAGGCCCTAAGTAAGTACTCTTCAAATCAAGTGTCACCGAATGTTCTGTTACATGTACATTGTAAAATTGTAAAGATTATAAGTCCAGTGATGTTGCATGCATTTCTGAATGAGGAGATTATTAAGTGAATGAACAAGTGAAGCATTTTGACTTTTGTGGCTTCGGCGTGAAACTGTATTATGCAAACCTCCCAGCAGACAGAAGCTGGTGTGACGGAGCGTGAGGGGGAAGTGTCGGGAGGGGAGAACTTCATTACACTTGGCCTTAAATAAACTACAGTGCAGTGCATATTCTGCATATTCCATGCTTTACTTTCAGCTGTACTGTTTCTGCATTGATAAATAGGTACCAAATTAATTTCTGTCATTTCATTCTTTCCTGCAGGAGAATTCTTACCACCAAGGAAAAAAGGTATGTAATTCACCAAAACACAAAACAACAAGAAAAAAAGATGAATCTTGTGTTTTATACTTTTCAAAAGGAAACAGCAGCTGATTTATATACTGTAAACATTTAATGATGAATTGACCAATAGAGATGATCCACAATTGCTTAAAATAGAGATAGAAAGGTAAGAATATTTTCATTTATCATCTACAGTAATCAAGTGGGCAGTGGGTAGTGGGCAGCACTTCAGCACATAAGAATACACTGGGGTTAGGTACCTGGCTCGAGGGCACCATGACCCTAAAAGTCCTTGAAATTCATCTGTGCCACTGTGTCTGGTCTTTCATTTGTTGATTCCTCTAAATCATTCAGAATGTATTCATAATTGTGTGAAAGAGGTAAACGTAAAAGGTCGAATCAGGGTGATTTAATTTTAAATCCATTGAAGTTGACAGTAAAATATTGGACAAAAATACATTTGAAAACTGTGGATTGGGAGAATTTTGCTGTAATGCAATGTCCCATTTAAATTTAAACAATATATTTTACACCAAACGTTTCTGTGAACATTTGGACTCTGTAGGGTAAAGTTGCCTTCTACATAAATCTACTGAAGAAATAAATCTTCACATAAAAACATTTTTTCAACTTTTTGACAAAAAAAGTTTCTGAAATCTGTTAATCAAGTCAAGAGGCTTATGCTGTCATTCCACCTAAGTTCAAGTGCATAGTGGAGTAAAATTATGATAAAATTGACTGTTCTGTGCATTGTTGCAGAATTACATAAAATGTGGACCAATAAAAATGCCCCAAATGTATCTTAGAATTAAATATTTGTTCACTGACTTCCATTTAGTGTAAGTCAATGTTTAGAAAGTTTGATTTTCCCTGTTAATGTTGCAGTTTAGGAGATATTAATGAGAATATTTTGTGTGCCAATAACATAATTATATATAAAAAAAAAACACAGAAAACTCTGCAACAGTGAAGAGTATAATCAGCCTGTCATCACAAACCCCATCACTGCTTCTGGCAGGTTGTTGGTTTAGACATAAATTAACATCCGTCTGGCATCTTTTGCTAAAATATAACAACTTTAATGATGCAGAATTTCTTTCCAAAAATGAGATAAAAAGTGATGTTTTCACCCTTTCCACAGAAATCATTGTTTTTCCCCTCAATAGAACGCATGCAGCTTATCTGCATAGCAATGAGAAAGTAATCAGCGTTAAAGCAGCCAGCGTGTCACTCCATCACCCATTAACGCCTTTATGAGATCATTAAATCACGGCTCCAAACGCTACAGATATGATGGAAAACATCTAAAAACATTACTCCTTTCAGCTCCAGCTAATTTCGTTTACAGATGGAATGGAGCAGTCAGGGAGTAAAACAGGATAATGTAATAGCTGTATGGGGATTTTAATTTAATTAAAGCGTCTTTTCCGTAAACTGTACCTGCATGGGTAGTAACTCATTTGCTCTTTTAATTCCGTTTAACCTGCAGGGAACTCTTCCCAACCTTTGATGTACATTTAGCATTAGTAAAGTATTTCTTTAAAAGTGTTAAATGTATTAAATATTTTTCACATTTTTTTAGAGCATTCCATTATTTGAATTCATGCAAGGAGGTGCTGTTACCACAGACGAGAGGAAGTTTTTCAACTAAAAATACGTGTTAAACTTTTATATGCTGATTTATTTTTTAACTTCATGTTTGTAGATAATTGTGATGCTAAAGCTTCTCTAATTAAGTGGTGTCTGTTTTATTAGTTTTGCAATTTTATGAGATACCAGGCTAATGTAGCTAACACAGAAAGACATTGAGGTACAGAAAATGTATAATCATAACCAGACTGATATAGCCTGTGTAATATGATGTGCAATATTTTACATTTTAAACAAGTGTATCGAGTGTTGGCAAATTATCAAAATTAGATTAAAATAATTAGTTTAAGAGTATTTTAAAGAACTGTGTCATGTCCTTGTCCTGTCCCTTGTCAGCCTCCATGTTTTTCCCTTCCTTTGTTTGTTGTCATAGTCATGTGCTCAGAGTACATGGCTCTCCCTGGCTCTCCTTGTCTCTGCCCATGTCTTTAGTGCTCCCACCTGTATTCATTGGTAGCTCCGCCCCCACATTACCTGATCCCAGGTGTTTTCCATCCCCCTTGTGTGTATTTAAAGCCCCTGTGTTTCAGTGTGTGGTGGTGGTTCTGGTCTTGTGTGTGTTCTATGTCAGTCAGGTTGCTGTTTCTTTGTTTTCATGTTTTGTAGTTTATTCAGTGTTAATTCCAGTAGTCCTGTTTGTTCGTGTGTCTTGTTTTGAGTTTAGTTTTTGTTTATTGTTTGTTTACTTGGAAATAAATTACCTGCGTTTACGTCCACATTGCATCTTCCCTGCTGAAAATCTCTGACAAACTGTGATAATGTAAAAAAGTATTATATTCATTTGCAACCAGTATCAGTTATAGTGACAAAATCTGCTACCTTTATTAGCATTGTACCTCCTCTGAATGTTTTTGTTTTATTATTTATTATTTTTAGACCATTGCTTTAAGCAGACTTTTACACTTGGAAGTATTAAACTTAGTTGTATCTCTCTTTATCTCTCTGCACACTTGCAAATTAAGCAAATTCGGTGTTGCCGAAAACACCTACACACACACACACACACACAAGTGTTATTTTCATTATTATACATTTCTGCAGCAATTTTCAGTGAAAACAGCTCCAGAAAAAAATCATTATTGCTTTGATAAATTTGACATTTCCTATAAATATTTCACTGCACGTCGTTCATACTTTATTAAGCTGATATCTCTGTTTTTATTTTTTAGCAGTTTATTCTACACTGACTAAGGAACAGGTTTATGGTGTAGTTACAGAGTTGAGGGCCAAGGAGATCGTTGAGAAGGAGGAAGAGGAGAAGAAACAGCAGGAGGAAGGAGAAGATGATGACGAGGAAGACGAAGAAGATGAGCAAGAAGCAACTTCTTTGGAGGAGGAAGAAGAGGAAGAAGATGAGGCTGGAGAAGAGGAGGAGGAGGAGGAGGAGGAGGGTGAGGATGAGGATGAGGCAGCAGAAGAAGAAGAAGAAGAGGAGGAAGAGGAGGAAAAAGCAGCAGCAGCTGAGGAAGAAGAAGAGGAGGAGGATGAAGAAGAAATAGAAGTGGAGGTGAAGGTCCCAGCAGCAGAGGAGGAAGATGAAAAAGAAGTGGAAGAAGAAGAAGCGGAAAAGGATGAAGAGGAGGAAGAAAAAGAAGAAGAAGAAGAAATAGCTGAAGTCAAGGAGAAGGAGGATAAGGAGCCAGAAGAAAAACCAGAAGCAAAAGTTAAACCAGACAAAAAGGAAAAGAAAGAAGAGAAAATAGCAGATGAAGAAGCTGCTGAAGAGGAAGAGGAGGAGGAGGAGGCCTCTGACAAAACTGCTGCACTAGAGAAAGAGGAGGAAGAAGAGAATGAAAAAGCTGTTGAGACAACAGAAGAAAAGGCAGAGGAACATGCTGATGAAGATGATAAGGAGGAGGAAAAAGAAGAGGAGGATGTGAGTCCTGCTGCTGCAGCTGCTGATGTTATCGGCGCACAAGTTATTGACAAAGACAAAGATGCTGAAGATGCTCCAGCTCCAGACGAAGAAACTGTTGCCCCTGCTGTCGCTGCTGCTGATGATAATGAGAAAGCTGATGATGTGAGTGACACCGGGGACGATGGAGTCGCTGACACTGACGCCAGGCCTGAGTTTCCAGCAGATGAGGCCACTTCCTCTGAAGAAGCTAAAGACGACAAGGACAATGATGAGAGCGACGATACAGACGAGGCAATTACTGTTCCAGCAGAAGCTGATGAAAGCGATAAGGATGATAAGGAGGAAGATGAAGAGGCTGCAGATGGAAAAACAGATGAAGCTCCTGCCACTGCTGATGAAAAAGATGAGGAGGAGGATGAAGAAGACCTCAAAGACACCGATGCAGCTGAAACTGCAGACGAGGACGAGGAACCTGAAAAAGTAACTGAGCCAGTTGCTGCTGATGCTGCAGCTGATGATGATGATGATGATGATGATGATGCAACAGAAGATGACCAAAAAGACAAAGATGACCAAACTGAAGAAAAGGAGGAGGAAAAAGATGATACTGAACTTGATATAGGAATCAAAGAGGAACCAGTGATAGTGATTGGTGCTCCACCACAAGTAACAGGTGAGGGATCTTCATCAATAATGTTAAAAATAATATTACTACAGTATGTGAGTCAAAATCTTCATACAAACACTCTGTAATTAAAGTTTTTTTTTCAAGATTAACTGTGAAAAAACTCCTTTACAAAAGTAGCCTTTGACATTAGTGACATCACAACCTTCATGCTGTTTTATTTTCAAGGGACTGAAGACACATGCTGCATATTGAGCAATTTAAAATATTAATTTCACTTTTAATTTCTCATATTGTCTCCCGTACATGTCAGTATGTTATTTTTTTCAGCTTGCCATGACAGGTTGGCCGCATGTATGACAAGAAATAAAAAGGAAATACATGTAATTAAGCTGAAAAATCTGATTTCTATGTAGTCTGAAGTCATATAAGACACTAATCAAGTGAATTAAAAAAGTAAAGTAAATAAAAATTAAAAGCATAGAACCTTAAGTACTTTTTTAAAAGTTAAGAGTGCATTTCATTTTTGTTGATAAATTGTAAGGTGATTTACACAGGAAGTCAAACATCAAAACTAAATATCAAATCAAATCACAATTCAATCACACAACAATATGAGTAAACAGGCCCAAAATACTAAGTCCATGCTAATTTGATCACTATTTTAAAAAGGTTGTATGACTAACTACAGGTGCATCTCAAAAATGAAGATGCTCAAGTTCCAATATCATTAAAAAGTTACTTTATTTCAGTTAATTTAGTTTAAAATCTGAAACTCATATATTATATAAATGTTTTAAACATAGAGTGATTTATTTTAAGTGTTTATTTCATTTATTGTTGATGATTATGATTTACAGCCAGCGGAAACACAAAAATCAGTTTATACTAAGAACATGCTAATTTGATCACACAAAAAAATCCTATAGAAATTAATATAATCACAATAACAAACACATAAAAATCAGATTATTCTGCAGTAGAGTGTAACAAGTGCTGGAGCCAAGAAAACAAGCAGAAGAAAGGCTGAAGAAAAAAAAAACATGTTCTCAGGCAGCATTCACTCACTGTGCAGAGCTCCAGTCAGGGAAAGTAGTGTTTAACTGCTGTTGCCTTTCTCCAGCAGGCTTGACAGATCTGTCCTGAGTAGCTATCTACTGCACTTTTTTTTGGTGCTTTAGTGGCATTTTTAGAAGAAATTGGAACATTTTTCTTCTGCAAGCTTTTACTTACTCTAAAAGACTGACTCCACTTTCCAAAAAGTGACAGGAACAATATTTAACACTACAGTGTGTCAGGCCTGTCTCTAACATTAACACTGCCTCGGCTACCACATAACCAAAAGGTAATAATATATACCACTAATATAACTATAACTATAAGTGGTATTCATTTACATCAGTTTTTCTTATTCCTGGCATCTACTTTCTAATACCTCTTTTTTGCAGTTGTAATGGCTGCCATTGCTTGTCTGTGATACTGTCCTTATAGTACTGAAAAATAATTTCGTCCTGTAATAAACATTAAATTGTCTTGTCACAATAACTATTTTCACTTTTATTATGTATTATTTATATTGGATTATTGTCCCAGAAATAATCAATTGTGATAAACAATATAATTATCATTTAGATACCATTTAAGCTAATGATATAATGACTGCATAATAACATGTAATAATGCAACTGCATTCTTTTTAAGAGCATGAAAATGCAAAAAATCATCTTATTTATCAAGTTAAGATAAACATTGGAATTATATAACATATAACATGCTTGAACACCCTAAAAAAAAATTACATAAATGAAAAACAAAGTTGACCTACTGATTTATTCATGTTAATGGACTTTCCTTGCTATGTAAAATATATGGGTAATATCAAATTTAGCAAAAAAGATTGTTGTCTTGTTCTAATGTTGCGCAATACGATAATGTAATTATTATGACAGGCCTAACCTTAAACCATTTTGGTGCTTTATAGAACTATTTTAAAAAGGTTTTATGAATATCTATCTACTAAAAGTTTTCTGCCAGTGTTAAGTTCCTATACTTCAAAAAAAATTTAGTTTTGCAGACAGTATTTTGTCATATTTAACATTTTAAAACCTAAAAACCCTGCGGTTGTAGTTTCTCAACAGCATTAGGAATTTACAGAACATTTTGGTTGGTATGATACTGTCAAATGTGGTAATTACTGTATATTTGTACTTTAAAATCTGTCAAACATTTACTAGACTTACTTAAACTTAGGAAAACCTCAAATCACACAAATTCACACTGTAGTCCATAAAATTACTGAATAAAGGGTGCAACATGTAAGAAAGCCTTAAAATGCTACTCAATTTTAAAATGCCTACATATAGCATATCAGTTTCCCTATTAATAATATAGCAATACTTTTGGCATGCTTTTCTACGCTTATGTTTGATTTTACAGAGACCCAAGAACCAGAAGTGGATCAGAAGGAGGAAGCTGAAGCAGAAGAACCTGAAGCTGAAGAATCCACAGAACCAGCTCCTGAAGGTAAAGAATGTGAAGAAAGTGCAAAGTTCCAGTAAGGCCACAATACAATACTGCTTTGCCCAGTAATTCAGAGCTAAGGAACAAATGGTAAGAACTTGTCTATAAAATACCACCAGTGAAGTACAACTGAGATAGGTAGGTGTATTTTTAATACAGTTTACACTAGTTAAAAGTAAAAATCCACCTCTGCTGCGGCTCAGCCAACAAAACCCCGGAGTGGAATATTACTTTTTGGACCTGGACTATTCATCTTTGTGTAACTATAGTTTACAGAGGATCTCCGGTGGATTTGATGTTTTACAGAGACTCTGAGACTAGGTCAGTGGCTGAACTGCACAGCAGGGTATTACACATGTTGTAAAGTAACACATTACATCGCAAAGACAGTCATTAGAGTAAAACTGTCTTTATTTTAAAAATGTAAAAAAGCATTTTCTGAAACCACTAAGCTTACTTGTGACAAAATATATACAATATATAATAGATAGATTGATAAATGTACTATTATTACCATCATTACTATTAACTCAAAGAGTTGACTCTCCATTTCTATGGAGTCAAAAAAGGGTCATAAAGATTTTGAGTTTGTAAAACAGAAGTCACAAATGTACTGAAACTTGTAACTGCGTTTAAACAACTGCATGCACGAAAATCCAAATCCACAAATTAACTGGAATGTGCAAACTTGAAACAGAAAGTAATATTAATAATAATTCAAATGTACAAATGCGAAAAAATATTTTAATTATATATAAATATATATTTTTTAATTTGTAAATCCAATCTCTTGAATGTGTGAATCAGTACTGCTCAAATGGCTTAAGCTGGATCAGACCAAAAATCACATGGAATTTGTGAGGTTGTAAATGTGACAGTGGGTGTTTTTCACTGTGGAGCTAAAAATCCTCTCATTCATCTTCTCTGCTGCGGGTGCGAAGCTCTAGCTGCAGTTGCGAATTTTGACCCTGTTTTGACGCCTGATTGATGGACCAATAGGAAAGCTTTATCCGGACCAATCAGATTACGGGGTTTGTTTAACCAATCAGAACACTGGGTGGGTCTCTGCAGCTCGGAGTACTGGGTGTGTCGAAAGGTGTGGGCGTGTCGAAAGTGTGGCCGCCATTTTGGAGTCGGCCACCATGCGCCCCCCAGTGGATCAATTTACACAGAGGAAGGAGTTTAATAAAACAATAATATTCATAACTCTACCAATTTTTACCCGATTTACACACGGTTTGGTTTGTTACAAACAGCAGAGATGTAGTAATGATACAGGACGCTGTCACACATTACAAATATGTGCTTTCATACTTTATATTATGCTCTTTATCAAAGACAGACATATGGTATAGCATATTAATAAGTACATAAATTAATTAATTAATTTATATATATATATATATATATATATATATATATATATATATATATATATGTGTGTGTGTGTGTGTGTGTGTGTGTGTGTGTGTGTGTGTGTGTGTGTGTGTAATATAAAATTAATTCATATTATTAGAACATAATATAAAGTATTTCAGCATGAAAGCACATATTTGTAATGTGTGACAGTGTCCTGTGTCATTACTACATCTCTGCTGTTTGTAACAAACCAAACCGTGTGTAAATCGGGTAAAAATTGGTAGAGTTATGAATATTATTGTTTTATTAAACTCCTTCCTCAGTGTAAATTGATCCACTGGGGGGCGCATGGTGGCCGACTCCAAAATGGCGGCCACACTTTCGACACGCCCACACCTTTCGACACACCCAGTACTCCGAGCTGCAGAGACCCACCCAGTGTTCTGATTGGTTAAACAAACCCCGTAATCTGATTGGTCCGGATAAAGCTTTCCTATTGGTCCATCAATCAGGCGTCAAAACAGGGTCAAAATTCGCAACTGCAGCTAGAGCTTCGCACCCGCAGCAGAGAAGGTGAATGAGAGGATTTTTAGCTCCACAGTGAAAAACACCCACTGTCACATTTACAACCTCACAAATTCCATGTGATTTTTGGTCTGATCCAGCTTAAGCCATTTGAGCAGTACTGATTCACACATTCAAGAGATTGGATTTACAAATTAAAAAATATATATTTATATATAATTAAAATATTTTTTTCACATTTGTACATTTGAATTATTATTAATATTACTTTCTGTTTCAAGTTTGCACATTCCAGTTAATTTGTGGATTTGGATTTTCGTGCATGCAGTTGTTTAAACGCAGTTACAAGTTTCAGTACATTTGTGACTTCTGTTTTACAAACTCAAAATCTTTATGACCCTTTTTTGACTCCATACATTTCATACAGTCCATATATTTGCAAAATATCAGTCCATTTTGGTCTGCTTGCTTCTATGATGTCTTTCCCCTGAAGTTATTTTGCAGTATATAAAGATTATTATGTTTAAAATATGATCATTTTAATAGCAGTTAGAATTTAATGAAAAAAAGTTATGACAGCAGGTTGATGGGTTAGGTGCAGTCATTGAGCATGGCTGAGGTATACAGTATGTGTGTGTGTGTGTGTTGGTGTATGAGTGTGTGTGGTGGGGAAGGACAGCCAGGGGCCTGACCCTTTGATCTCGCTACATTTCAGCATTACTTATTTTCTCATTTCCTCCACAACGTCAGCAGAATTCTGATGTGTGGCTATGTGTGATTTGGATTTTCTCCCTATTGCTACTGTAAGTTAAGTATAAGGTTGGTGTAAAAGTACAGCAAAATGAAGACTGTGGAGACCATGTCAGCAGCATGATGGGAGTAGACTGTTAGATAGGGGGTTTCACGTTCTCATTCTGTTCCTTTGTCTGTATCCATGTTTTCCTCCAGTCTTCTTATGAGTTTCCCCATGTACTCCCGAGCACATGGCACTGTTGTGTTTTCAACCTGTCTTCTCCCTTGTCTCTGCCTTAGTCTTTTGTGTTACAACTTTTCTCATTTGTAACTCCACCCCTTTGTTACCTGTCCCAGGTGTTTCCTGTTTCCCTGTGTATATATAGCCCCTTTGTTTCAGTGTGTGGTTGTCAGTACTTGTGCGTGGCCCACGTCAGTTAGGTTGCTCTGTTTCTTTCATTTTCAGTCCCTGTGTTATTCAGTATTTTTCTGTTGTTTTGTTTTGAATTTATTACTTCTGTTTATGTCCACCTTCCCATCTCCCTGCTACAACATGACAGGGGAGAACTTCTACTTTGTAACAAAATGCAAACCCCCCCTCTGATAACTGTTGATTGGAGAAAAATATCAGACAAGGGTGTCGTGAGGAGATATTGTGGTGGAAGGTTACAAAAAAATTTAATGTGAATAGTGTAGAAATGGAATTTGTAGGATGTAAGGTTCAGAATAACATCTAGTTATTTCATAACCTTACCTAGTACAATCGTAGATCAAATTATTGCAAACATTTAAACCCCACTTAAATCAATAGTCCACCTCAGAATAAATAAATAAAGACACTACATCTATTATGTTTTACTATAAGTAAATCTGAAGAGCATTGCAATGCATTGATGCATTGGTGATTGGGAAGCTCATAGGTTTGGTGGTTTGCATCTTTGCCTGTTAGCAATGGGATCTTTGGTTAAAGACCCAAACTGGATGAGTTTTTTTTTTTTTTCAGTTTCTGCGTGGGTTTCCAGAAATCCAGTCTCCTACCAAAGCAAATTCCTCAAAGTTGTTTACTCTAAGGTGCCCTGAAATTGGTTACTCTGAGGTGCCCTATAATTGGTTACTCTAAAGTGCCCTGAAATTGCTTATTGTAAAATGCCCTGAAATTGATCAAGTGTTGATACTAAAGCATCACAAGGGCTAAGTGTAACTTTGTTCTTCCAAACAATAAAATTTATAATCAATGTCTTTACTATAAACATATTCATTAAAATCTCATTTTAAGTGAACAAATAAGTTGTTCATTGTTTAGGAAAAAAGGAAAAAATGAAATCAAAGCCAGTACTCTACAATAAACCATCCCTTCTTTTGGCTTTGGTGTAAAATGTAGGGTTAAACCTAAACCACTGAGGCTAGAGGAACACAGCCTGTGGACTTGTCAGAAAGGAAAAGCTTTGTTTTCCCCTGATCTTTCTCTGTTATGAGTCTCCTGGTGTTATACTGAAAGCAGTATAACTCTCCTATGGCTGAAGGTATTGAGATGTTTGTGTAGAACAGCACCCTCTCACTTCTAGAGAGAGAAATCAATGTGAACATATTTTCATAAAACACTTTCTGTTTTCATGGCAGTATTTTCAATTCATAATGCTAGGAGGAAATAAACAACATTTCTTTCATTTTGTTCCTTCAGCTACAGATGCTGTAAATATAAAAAAACAGAGAAAACAATGTTTTACACTTTGATGTACTCTTTTGATTATAACTAGTAGAATAGAGTATTAGATAATTATTAGATAAAATGTTCCTCTGCAAATGTTTTAGTCAGATCAGAAGCAGTGTTTTTATCAGTTAAAAATACAGATATTAGAATGAATCCATTAAACAGCATAATGAGTTGAAGTTTATATCGTTGCTTTTTTCCAATGAAAAACATGCATCTCCAAATCAGCAACTTTACAGGAGAGAGACACAGCCTTATTAATTTTAATGGAAGTCAATGTAAAAATAGTTTATTTCAGGTCATTTTGAAAAATTGATAGTGCTTCTTATATCAAGAAATGTTAACACACTTTAAATGACAGTTTTTGCGTACAGATTATGTAGTAAACTAAAAATCAACAAAAATGGAGATACTTGCTTTTTATTGGACAGTGACGCTATATTAAGCATATAAGCTAAAACAACTAATTAAATCATAATTGTAATGCTATGTTATAACATGAATAAAAGAAAGTGAGATTGATTGTAAGGAATACTGATTATATGTTGTTTTTTCTATTAAATAGAGAAAATGATGGCTTTTCAAACTGTAACCTTACTAATGAATCAAAAGAAAATAGCAGAAATGTATGAACAATTTACTTCCGTTTTACATAGCTAACACACAAACACAATAAAAGGAGTGATATTAGAAAAAAAATCACTGATACTTGTTACAAAAGAGATCTGTACATTTTGGCCCTATCTTTTTTTTTTTTTTGACTGACAACAGAACGATTCAACCAAAAGCCATAAGCAGAAAGCACCACCAGTTCCATTCATCTGCTGACTGTTTGTATAGGATGAAATCGTAATAGTTTTCTTCTGTGTAGCTTTTGAGGGAATTTCTTTGGGTTATTATCTGGGTTATTCTCGCTTAGATCACATGTAGCTTTGTCTCAAAGTGTTGTGAGCCAAATTCACCTCCAGTTTCCAGTGATTACCTTTTAGGCACAGCTTTTATCAAATAGTTTCACACAGGTAGGTGAATTTTTCTCAGTTTCTATAAACTGTATTTATGTATTTTTCGTGCAACCCATGAAATTACAGCTATAGCAGATCCTGCAACAATTTCCTGTCTGGAACAGGCTTGAAAAATAGTGATTTGAGGTCTACTTATGGGCTGAGAACTCAGCAACTCTGTCATTCCTCTATCAAGAGCATCTTTAGATGTGTTTCACACAGCAACTGAACTTCCTGCTGAGAAAAAGGCCGGCTGGGAGAGGGGAAAAATGAAACATGGGACTTTTTAGAAAGCTGTTTTGACCCATGGGCTTGAACAGGCTCTGCTGAGAGCACTCTGAACATGAGAATTTTTTATGGCATTTTGTCTTAAAGCTACAAAACTGATCATACCCTCATTCTTTTTTTTTTCAAACATCAGAAGAGGATGAAGAGAAAGAGGAGGAAACAGTGGTGCTTCTGGAAAAGAAAGAAGCTGAGAAAGAAGGTTTGTACTCGTTTTTTATCATATTACATCAGCTGTATGGTGTATCTGCATTTACTATAGTGCATATCCAAATGAATGCTATACCTTCTATTTAGTGAATTCAGCCTATTGAGATGCACAAGTAATTCCATAAACAGCCTGCATAATATTTATTGAAAAGCACTGCCAATAGAATAGGAGTTGCTTTTAGTGCACCAAGCACAGGCCCGTTGCAACAAGGCAAGCAAACCAATCAATTGCCTCGGGCCCCAAGCTGGCCTGGGGCCTCCAGACAGTGACTGGTTATGAACTGTGAATGCCTCTTTTAATTGTGTGATGGTCAATGCAGGAAAGTTCAACAACACTGTTCAATGATCAGTGAGAGGGGGCCCTTCCCACTAGTTGCTGACAGTAGCCAGTCAGCCAGGTTTGTGATTCCTGCAGCCGGCAAAATATGAAACTTCCACAATCATGAAGCAGAGTAATATATCAGGAAGCTGGAAAACAAAGAACAAGGAAGAGGAAGTAAAAACAAAAGTAAAAACAAATGATAATTTAAACTGGATTAATGAGACCTATGTCTACAAATGGTGTAATGTAGCAGCATGTAAGCAAGCAATAAAATATATGGATAATGTTTATGTTAGCTATCTTCCTGGTAGTCAATGCTAATAACAAACTAGAACAATCAGGGCCATGTTTTTTGAACCAGCTGAAAATATGGCCACACACTGTAATATGTTATACTGTCAGAATAAGGAAAACACAGATCTGTTCCAGATTCACTGATTATCATTATTTAATAATCACATGACATTGCAATATCCTAACATTCATGAATTTGCTTTTGACGAAGGTGGCATAGCGTCTCTGCTATGCTAACTTTTACCATTCTAATATACTGGTAATCTATCTACTAAATGAGGGGTAAGAAAAAACAATAGTAATTCCGTGCATGACATAAACAGACTAGTGGTTGGGTCCGTTTTCCTTGGTGTCCCAAAATGCCTTGAAACGTTCTTCCCACAAGAGTGGAGGAGGATGTTACTGCAGTAAACATACCCTTAATTTAAGAAGAAATGCTAGAGGGGCAAGTGCAAATTAACTTTGCATATTACATATTGTGTAAATTCAAGCACTTATTTTAGTGGCTGTATGTTGAATGCTTCTGTAAGTTATTTACAGCAGGACTGCAGAAGCCCCAGACAGAATTAATTCAGCAGACATCGATTCTCCTCTATAATAAGGCTGAAAGCATTGCTGACTTGGGATTTGGCTTCAAGCCTCCAACAATTTTTGCAATCATGTACATTGCTGTTCTCTTTAAATGGCAGAGTTGGCTGATTAGAATTTAAACCATAATCTAATATGGAGAGATAAAAGAGACCATTAGGGATACGGTGGACGAGTCTGTGTAATGTAGACATTACAAAGGCTTTGCTTTGTGGGAAACGCTGTTAAAAAGCTCAGTTCAGAACCGACTGCATATTTATAATTATAAATCAAATAGCCCCTGGGCTTATCTCACAGTTTTCCATCAATTTTGACCACAGTTACAATCTAAACTGTGCATTTGCATTAAACACAGCCAGAAAGTAAGCACAGTATAATCAACTTGCATGTACTGAGTTATGTTTCCTCAAGTTCCTGCTGATTTTAATCAAGATATGGCACATACTGTTTAAAAAACATCAGATAATACAAAAGTATTTCACCAAAGGTCAGTGAGAAGAGAAGGGGAAAGAGTGAGCATGCTGGTTTAATAACAGAAATTCAGCTCTCAGCTGCAAGGCTTACTGATATCGACAGCATTAGCATTTTAGGCACAAAGCATTCAAATACAATCTCTAAAAAAATCTCAGAAAGCAACACAAGCAACAAGCCTCAGATCTGATCTCAGCACTAGGATACACGGATGCACATCGCTCTTTAATATTTCTATATTTTGGAGACGCTCTCATCGGGCGGCAACATTCATCTCCTGCTTTATCTATTTGACTGTCATAAAAGCCTTCTTATTGTAATCATCCCATTTTCTCACGACGTGGCACTCAGTCCAAAAACGTCACATTAACTCAGACAAATTTAAGCAATCCAAAGCCCTAATAAAGCTGTCATATTTGTGCCATGACTTACATCCACGTTTTGAAATTAATTTTACTTGAGTGATTTATGAATGCAAAGGAACCTGCCCCGGCTTTTTATGACACAGGAATATTATTAGATTTACAGATTACGAGGCCGACGCCTTCAGTTTCATAAAAGTGAACAGGATTGGATGATTGTAAGCAAATGTGAATGAGATGTGAATACAAAATTAATTTGAAAGCTTGATTCAATATTATATTCGAAATATGGAGGATTGAATACATTTTTTAAAACCATAATCAGATTTTCTGATAATATTGAATTAATGAATCATGTGTTTGGGACTCTTTAAAGTTCTTTTCCAAACTTGTGCAACAACACACACATAAACACGTTATATACTTTGTATTGTATTCTGTATGTGTGCATTTACAGCACAGCAGTGTCAAATTATGAATGAACAAGATCAAGGGCTATGAGCAAAAAAACACTGAGCAAAAAAAAAAACACACCTCTGCAGAACTGCTACTGTTTAATTGCTGCTCTATGATATTCTGGGAATGTGTTAATTCCACTTCACACACTTTTAGTGTGTGAATACCATTTCTGAACCTGTGTTAATACTATATATTCACAGTATGTGAAATATGTAGAACTTGCAAAAGTTTTATGTGGATAAACATTATTAATTAGTTTCTCTGTCACTACCTAATAGTCTCGGTTTAGATTTTGAAAGATAGGAGAGATCACTATACTGTCTCTGTCATAATGCAATTGGCAGATTAAACAGTTCTTCATAAGGCAGTGTAATTATTGCTGTCAATCAAAACTTAACTTAGAGTTGGTCTAGTACTGTTATCAAGCTAAATTTAATACAGGCATTCTTCACTTGATTTTCTAGAAATCATTAAGAAACAAAAATGGTGTAGCACAGACAAAGCTTATACAACACTGACATGGCAAAATCAATATAGCAGTATGTAAATTGAACATGAAGTTTTACCTCAGAGGACAGCTTGGGAACATGCACAGCTGTATAAGTTGTGAGGTGTTATCTTGTGAGTGAGTTTGAACACATGAGCTATGGTGCTCATACTATTGTGCAGGCATTTAACATTCCTCAATCCACAATTAGCACTTTTCCACCAAAAGTACTCTGGTTCTTGAACAAGTTCTGTTCGGGCTTATAAGAAACGCAATGTTTTTCAGCTAAATAGCCTGTGTTTCCACCAGTTTTAATGGAACTGGAACTTTCAAAACGTCACATCATACGTCACCAATAGAGAGTGTTGCACAGCGGCTGTGCTCCTGTACAAACAGACACACCTACAGATGTTATCAAGGTGTGTCAGTGTGTTCTTCTGTTCCTGCTACGAACAAACATTCCTGGTTCTGGAACCAGTTCAAAATTAGGTTCGCAAACCAGAAAGGTGCCAGTTCCATGTGGTCCCACAGTGGAAAAGCACTAAGTGTCAGGTGTGTACCAGGAATACATCATAGAAGGCATTACCACATAAAGTAGACAGCACAGTGGGTGGTACTCTGGCAAACTCTGGCAAAAATTACATCCAATGCAGGAGAATGAAGTGTGTGAATGTGTTGAGCTTAGCCCTCCCAAAAGAATGCCATTATTTCCAGTTCCCATCCAACACCTAGTTCATCAGTCCTTCAGAAAATGTATTTAAGTCCAGTTCTAATTGAACTGAGCAAATTCATAAAGTGGGTAAAAGTACACTGAGGTACATTCAGAGTTCTACAAAACATCATACCTTACATGCAACATTTTTTATTTCTTTGCATTCAGATGAAGAAAAAGAATCTTCTACCTGTGTGTGCCCACTGCCACAACAACCTGTAGAGCCCCAGACACAACCCCCTACGCCCAAAGAGGAAAAAGGTACTCAATATTGTTTATGTTGCTCACCTATATGATAATGCATGCTTCACTTTTAATGAAAATGGGCTGAAATGCATATTTCACCTTATTGGTTTAATGTGACAGCTCAATTGCAGGATGATGATGATGGTGATGGTGGTGTATTAATATGACAGTAGGTAGTCTTCACAGCTGGAGAGTTTATGTTCAATCATTTCACAGTTTATTTTTCATCTAAGACTTAGGCCTGCTTTTCTGAATAAAGATTGACACTTGGCAACTCTTTGCTAAAAAACAGTTTACATTTTTGCTACTCAGCAGCCCGTTTCTGTAAAACTGTGTGTTTGTGATAAAAAATACTTTACTTAATAATGTAATTTCCTTCAAAATAGCAAAAGAAAACCATCTTATATCTATATTTATTGTACATTTTGTCAGCTTTACTAAGCATATCATTGGGCACTCTCAGACCAACAGTGACAGTTATGTGATTAAGAACTCCAGCAGCAATACTGTGTCTGATCCACTCATATCAAAACTACACTCAATTCACACAAATAATGACCCACTATCCAAATAATACATGCTCGGTGGTGGTTCTTTGGCCACATGTGATGAAGTGGACAGTTGTACATATGCCACTGAAAATGAGCATGTTTTTATTTTGAAAAAAAACGTTAACCTAAGTATTGCAGTTAGGCATCATTGTCATAGCCTGCATTGTCACAATGTTTAAACATTTAAAAATCTTTCTTACAAATTCTTTGGAGGCTCCTGTTAGTGAGGACCCTCTGGTAAAAGGCTTTTTATTTGGAAGAAAAGGCTTAATCCAGCCTTCAAAAAATAAGATTTATAACAGCCGAGTCTCAATCCACAGCAGCAGGACTCATAAGCATTGCAACTTGTTATCTCTGGCTTTAGGGAAAAAAGATTTTCTGCCTCAATAGGATTCAAAACATGATCTAGAGTCCTGAAAGCTTCCAAACACCTTAATATAAGACAGTGAACAATCCACAAAAATAATACCAACACAATTGTATTTTTTAATGAATTTACTATGAACAGTAATTGTGTCAATGTGAATTTATATAGGTAAAAATGATTCCTTCCACACACATCTTGAATGAAGCAAATTAAATGCATCACATAATTTAGCTGTAAAAAGAGAACACTGGAGTTGAGGAAAATTGGATGAATATCATTAAGAAGATCATTAATTGGGCTTTGCTCTCACCAGTTAATAATCTCCTGGGCTAACTCAACATGTGGGCCAGAATGATGCAATGCAGCTTCAAGACAAGAGCAGACACAGCTCATGTTCTATTGTGCTATTTGGATATTTGAATTTTAAATTGCACTAACACGTCAAAGCTTCTACAATACAATACTCTGTGAAAGCCAGCTCAAAATAAACATATAATTTATATAGTCAAACATGTTACTGTATTCAACAGTATATTCAATCCGTACACCTGCTCATTTCTGAAGTTATCCAATCAGTCAGATTAAGCTAATGGTGCTCATATGGTGGTCATACTGGCTCTAGCATACCTATTGTAAACCAATTTCAATACTCTGGAGTGCACGCTGTCACTTTCACCAGCCTTTAAGCTGTTATATTTCTCTATGTTTGCACTACTGTTTATACTGATACTGTATTTTTTTAATGAGATTGTCATTCCCACTTTAATCCACCCATCAATACTGAACTTTAAATAATATTCACTTAAACAGTCTTCAAGCTTTATACTTTTATACTGCACTTCTGTTTATCTTACTTTCTAATTCCTGCTAGTGAACACATCACTTACCATCCACTTCAATATTCAGTGTCTCAGTGTCTCATGTATGCCAAAATAACTGAAACACCTTAACTAATGAGCATGGTTCCCTTTTAGACATTAAACACTGTTAAAAAATAAACTTGAGACTTATTAAACTATATAGCTAACTAGCCTAGCTAGCTAACAGAGCTACGTTAGGTGCTTAACCTGCCTCCAGAAATCTGAACAAGCTTACCTTTATACCTTGCTATGCCACAAAAGATTTTTATTTGACATATTTTGCACAGAGTTTTGTTATCCATGGTAGCAGAGTTGAACATATTCCATAAATCACTTTTTATTTCAGTAAAAGGGAGAGCTATTGTGTGAAGTACCTGTGTGACAATAAGTCTGTGTGATAAGGACACTGTGTGGAGGGACTATTTTCTGTTTACTGGTCAAAAATAACATGTATATCAAATAATTTCCCTGTTCACCAGTATTTGATATTTTTGACATTTGACATTTTTTATTATTTGACAAAAAAGTGGAATAAATTTTGTTGTATTTTTCGTTTTCAAGTGTTAATTTTTATTTAGTTCTCATCCAGTTTTCTTCATGAAAATTAGGTCTTATATTTTTCATCATAGTTTTTGTTAAAGAATTCAACAATGCTAATAGAGTAGCACATTTAAATCCTTTGTATGTCCTGTACATTTGCAGTAATAAACAATAACAATAAAACTATGTGAACTTTTAACTTATACATGAAGGCACAACAAAAGGGCCCATAATTGTACTTCAGAACCTTTGTTTTAATGCCAGGCTGCTCTACAGCACAATAAATAACTACAAATGACCTACTGACTAAATCCAATTCCAGTCTGATATATTCTGACAGCCATATTTTCCTCCTGAAGACACAAACCTCTTCCTGACATGAATCAGACCTCTCACAGTCACCATCTAGTGGAACAGTCAGTAATAACAAGCCATAAATTACACTCCCATAACAAATACTGTAAATATAGTGTTATAAATCGTACTTTATTCCAGATTTATTGTAGAAGTGCAGTGTTGGAGTATGAACAGAGAGGGAGTACATGATTCTTAATGATTTATTTTTCATATCCGGTTTAATAGTTGCGGAACAAAGCAGTATTGATCTGTTCTTAACCTTTTAACTTTGTCTATACAGTGTAGATGAATCGGGCCTCATTTCTTAGTTCTGGATCTGTCCGCTGGTTTATAAACAAGAACAGCCGTGTGGAAATTTCTCAGGACATTATAAATGAAGCTTTCCACACAAACCGCAAACCCAGCTTTTCTACAAGCCCGAAATGCTGTTCAACACACAACAGTGCCCCCTGCTGGAGCTTCTTCACAGCACCACAAGCAGCTTTTTCTCTGTCATTATTCTGGGGTTTTATTTTTAATATACAGCTCTAGAAAAAAATTAAGAGACCACTTCAGTTTCTGAATCAGTTTCTCTGATTTTGCTATTTATAGGTATATGTTTGAGTAAAATAAACATTGTTGTTTTATTCTATATACTACAGACAACATTTCTTCCAAATTCAAAATACATATATTTTTTTGATATTTAGAGCATTTATTGCAGAAAACGAGAAATGGCTGAAATAACAAAGAAATTGCAGAGATTTCAGACTTCAAATAATGCAAAGAAAACAAGTTCATATTCAAAAAGTTTTAAGAGTTCAGAAATCAATATTTGGTAAAATAACCCTGTTTTTTAATCACAGTTTTCACGCATCTTGGCATCATGTTCTCCTCCAACAGTCTTACACACTGCTTTTGGATAACTTTATGCTACTCCTGGTGCAAAATTCCAAGCAGTTCAGCTTGTGATCATCCATCTTCCTCTTGATTATATTCCAGAGGTTTTCAATTTGGTAAAATCAAAGAAAATCATTATTTTTTAGTGGTTGCTTATTTTTTTCCAGAGCTGTATATACTATACAGCTGATGCTGACAGTTGACAATGTAAACTTACATCATCTCATATTATACTATATAAATCTAATAATTTAACCTATAGTTTAATGTACTAGAGGTGGGCAAAAGTAAAATAATCATAATATAATAATATTTTTCAAGGTATATTTGTGATTTGATATATTATTGGCGATATAAAGAAGAAACAAATATATATTAATTAATAAATAAATAAATATGTTATCCTTTGAAGAAAAATCTACTGCAAACAATCAACTGCCTTCAAGACACAATACTGCTTTTATTACAATATTGATTTTTTTTTTTATCATGATGTTATTGTTTCTCAATATATTGTGTATGATACAATATGGCACACCCTTATAATGGGCTAAAAATGATATAGCTAATGGCTTTGGTTTTATATTTTCTAGTAAGTGAAATATGAAATCTAAAAGTATATTTGTTTTTATTAGATTTTAAATATGTACATCCATATCTTCATTTTCAGAGGAAGAAGTAAAGAAAGAAGAGCCAAAGGAAAAGGAGGAGGAAGGTAAAGTCCACTTTTAAAAACTCCACTTTACTTCATAATGGAAAGCATTAGCTTTTAGCTACTTTAGTTACTTTTTCTTTCAAAAAAGACATCTACAACATGACTCATTTTATAGAATTAAATTTGTACAACAAATAGTTTCAAATTTGACATGTTCAGTTATTCCAGTTATAATATTTATTCACTATTAATATAAAGATTTTTCTTCTTTCCAGCAGTGAAAGAGAAGGTGGTGGAGTCTGAGCTGCCACTTAAAGGTAAAGCTGCAGAACTTACTTATCTTACTTATCTAACTTACAAATCTATTTTTATGTATAATCCATTTTGTTTGCTTTGATGTTAATTCCAGCAACAGCATTAAAAAAAACCTCAGCAGAGCTGTGCCACAACACAGTTAGATTAGGAATGAGGGACAGGGTTTCACACGCACAACCAGAGAACAAGGAATCACCACTCCGCAGTCTGCCAAAATGTCCAAAATGTCTTTGCAGACAGATAGCATGTTTTTATCTGCCTTTATATCAATCCAAAATGATGTTCAGTTTTGTTGGTTGTACAGTTTCTACACAAGACCAGCAGTACTAATAGTATACTATCTATACACAACTGTGCAAATGTTTTGTGCGTCCATTTAAGACGAAAGGTATACAGTATAAAAAAATTACACTATACAATGTTATAAAAATACTGTTATTCCATTAAGATGTGATTTTATGTATTTCAGTGTTTGGGTATTCAATTTCAAAACTTTCAAAACTTCAAAATTAATATTTGTATTTTTATAATCATTTAATATCCAGCATTCAATCCTATTCTATAGTTTATAAAAAATCTGCATTTGAGTGGATTCAAACTTGCAGAGATGAGTAAATTCCTACTTTTTCAAAAACACAACATTCTTCTTACCTTTTATGTTTACTCTGAAGGTATATGCGATTTGCATGAAAAAGATTAGTTAATATCAGTAATATATTTAATTTAATCTAATATTAGTAAAATCAGGAGGAATTATCTGTTTTATTTTAATTGTCTAAGACAGTATTGTCAGTAGTGAGCAATGCATTTCACCTCTGTCCAATGAAAAACAATCTCCAAAACACAGAGAGATAAAACCCAACTGTCAATGGAAGTGAGTTTAAAAAGAGTTTATTTCAGGTAATTTTTGAGTATTTCTATTGGTCCACACATCAAGAAATATTGACACGTTGTAAGGAATAGTTTGTTTGTCCATATTATATTTTTTGAGATTTGATATATTTGTTTTTTATTGGAAAGTAGCGATTTGCTGTTTCAGTACTAAGAACATACCTGAATGATATATTAAAGACTCTTGATCTTTAAAGTCAGTGAGAATTAGAAACGGCATCATGTTTTCCCTGTGTAGCATGACATACTGTGAGTATTCACATATCCCATAAAGAGCCATTAAAATCATGTAGTATAGTGAATCATACTTGTGACAGTGTCACAGTACATGAGCTAGGAAACTTTACAAAAAGGCTTTTAAAGGGCTTTGCTTAATTTACAGTTCATGAACATTCCAGCCTTTTTTTATTATTATTATTTTTTATAAACATTTATACACGACCCACAGTACCAGTACACAGATCAATGGCTAGTGTGATTACTGCCATACTATCAGATGTGGGGAGTGGAGAGACTGCTTTACAATGAACCCCTGTTATAACTAATCATGAGGATAAACCACATTACAAAAGCCATAAGCACTTGATAATGACTTGGAGTTCATGCTTGGCTGAGCTGGAGTTGTTATTAAGCTGGGATTTTATTACTTCACCTGCAGTCGCCTTTACCTGCTGCAAAAATAATCAGCTCCATCACATTACTTTCACATATCCCCATAAACTGGAGAAATTATTGCATACATGGCCAATTTTGTACGTATCGATTGTACATCCTAGAAAGAGTGAAAATTTCCAACACAAAATCATTACTGTCATTCCAGAGAGCAGATCAGCTGCTGCAGCTGCAAACCCTGCAATTACTCCAAAATGTGCCTGAATCAATGAAAGGAGCCTCAATCTAACATTCAGCTTTATAAACTCATATCTAATCGGATGACTTTAAACATCCTCACACTACTGAAAAATTAATATAATTGACACATTTGGGAGGGATTTTTGGGGGTGTATTTTTATGTGTCTGGCACCACTAAGAATAAATAGAGAATGTGATTTTATATATTTCAGTGTTTGGGTATTTCAAAACTTCTTTGATTAAGAAAATCCAGTTTTTGTGGAGAACGTTTTGGCTGCTCTGCCATGCTGCCCTATTGTGTTACATTAGAAAATCAGGTACATGTGTTACGTTTGTTGATTTCTTCATTAAAACTACTTTTTTTCTTTTATAATAAAAATCGTCCAAATGAAAGGACCCACAACTCCAGAACAGGTCGACGTTGTGGCACCGCTCCAGGACTGTAAGTGTTTACAAGCTGTTTAAAGAAACACTCCAGCAATTTTCACCCTAATGTCTTTCTGCTGCATCTATAGCATGAAATCCATTCACCACAGATAATACGTTTCATGCATATCTGTGTAATTAGTAAACTAGTAAACACACTTCAAATATAGGTCAAATAGTGAACAGGTTTCTCTGCTCCTTTTAAATGGAAATGACTAGATAATGGTTTTAAAATGCTAGAATATTTCTTCTGTTTAGTATCTTAATTTGTGTGTTTTAATGCACTGTATCAATTAATAATAATAATAATAATAATAATAATAATAATAATAATAATAATAATAATAATAATAATCTATATAGCACCTGTATAATATTAATTATAATCACACTGTAAAATATTAAGATTAATATAATAAATACAAATTTAAAGAAACTAACTGAGGATGATTTAATAACAATATATATATAAATAAAAAAGATATTAAAAAATGATAAAACAATGTAATAAGTAGATGAAAGAAGATGAAAACAATAGTAAAACTAATGGATGAAAAACTATATAAAATAAACAAATCTAAGAGAAAGCCATGGTAAAAAATATGTTTATGTTTTTTTGTGTTTCATTATGGGAATATTGAATAATGCAGCACTTAATGATTTCAAGTCTCGATCTGGAGCATATTCTGCGAGGAGTTGACCTACGCTGAAATTGAACAAATACAATTTTTTTTCTTGCAGTATAAAGTTGCTATTTTGGATATTTGCATATTTTTTCAATATTATAAGTGATAATATATACTCTAGCCTTATAATATTATAGTAAATATACAAAGGTAAAATGATGAACTGGCAAAAATCTTTTTCCTACAAATCCCTCCTCAGTGCCCGCATGTCGTCCTGCACCAGTCTACTGCCCCGCACCCCCAGGCTGGTACGGTGAGTATTGTGCACAATCATACAAATGCAGTCAGAAGTTCTGTGCTTTGTTTTAATGTAACAGAAACATTTATAACCTTAACGGCCATTTACCTTCCAGTTCACCACATAGTCACAGATAGTCCTCTGCCACCGACGACTCTGCGAGGTATTAAAAGCCATTTCCCTTCACTCTCAAGCAAAGAGGGTCATTAATTGTCAGTATTGACAATGCTGGTGCTCATGGCCTGAAGTGTGTGAGAGAGCTAAAAAGCCAGAGGATTTAATTAATCCAGTGCTTTAAATGTTCTGTATTACATCAGAACATGCTGGCTGAAGCATTTGTGTCTATGTGTCTGTGTGTGTGTGTGTGTGTGTGTGTGTGCCTTTGCTGCAAGGTAATTCATTTTGTCCCCCTCCTCTACCCCCTTTTTTACTTCCTTTTAACCTTCTGAGAATAAATGATGCCTGCAGGGTGGTAACATGTTACCCAATTTACTCTTTCCTCAGTGTGCAGTGAAAAAGATATCAGTGATTTTGTGTGTGTGTGTGTGCGTGTGTGTGTGTTTATGTGTGTGTGTGAGAGAGACAGGCTGTGCTTTCCTCTAGCCAACTTGGAGCTGAAAGGGATATTTTAATATATGCACCTGACACCATTCTAATGACAATCTTTTGACAAACATACCATTCAACTAAATGAGAAACCGTACTGTACCACACAGCATTCACATGGAGGCAATATTGGGATGTATTGCAATGAATTAATTGGGCAAAATTTTTGCTATTTATACAGTAGGCATTTGCTTGAGTAAAATGAACATTGTTGTTTTATTCTATAAACTAAAGACAACATTTCTCCCAAAAATGCATCTTTTTAAAGAGGTCTCTTATTTTTTTACAGAGCTGTATATAAACAATATCTATATTAGCATTATCTTTTTTTTTTAAACCAAGTTCTGTTTAATCTAATCAAAAATGTTACATTTTATGCAATGACAGTTTGGACCCTTTAATTGAATTACATTTAATTTGGATAAACACTAAGTTGTTTCCTCATTTACATTGAATTTACTTTTTACCAACAGTCTGTGAAACTGCCCAACAGTAGCTTATAAGGAATGCTTTTGAGTCTAAATCCGAATGCGGTTTGCAGTCTTGCTTTTCACGTTTTTATCTGGAATGTTGTTCATGCATGGCTTTATAGGCCATCAAGTGGTTGGTCATGCACTGCTATGTTGCTCAACCTGCAAAAGATTTTTTTTGCTACATGTAACCTAAAATTCTAATCTCTCTTCGGTTCTTTACAGAACAGTTCAGTGAAAAAATCTAAAGCTTTTGTTCTGTTTTACAGACTCTCATGTTGCTGCAATATCAACTCATGCTGTCACCATTCAAAGACTAGGTATGGATTCTTCAATGGACTTATCACATTTTAATTGCAGGCTCATGTTTTTCTGTTTTTACATTCTATTCTTTTGTGAAAATAGAAGAACCAGGTGCTGAGGAAGAGAAACCAGCGGAAAAGAAAAGTAAGAATTTTAATAATACAGATCACAGTGTCAGTTTAACACTGTTCTGATACATTCATTAACGTGCACATCATCATGGATCACTGGTCTCTAATTACAGAGCCACCTGCTCAAAAGAAGAAAGCTAAAACAACTTCCGTGAAGAAAGGTATGAAAATTACTTCAAAGGAATATTTAAGGATGAATTTCTGCAACAGTTATAAAAGCCATTTAAAATATTTGTGAACTGGAGCAGAGTAGAGTACTCTGACTGTGTGATAACTGTGAACTTAAAGGATTGTTCATTATTGAGCAATTTGCTTTTTTCTACTCAACTTGCTGAATTTCAGATAACTGCCTTCATTCCACAAAGCATAAAATATTGTTTTAGTGGGCAAGTCATATGAGTTTAGTGATCAGTAATAAGTACGGGAAAGTTATTTGACTTGCTCTGATTATCAGATTTAAGTTAATATTCATAAATTATACTGGAAAGGTTTCTATTCTATTTTCAATTTCCAAAACATTTTTCGAACCTCTTGATATAAATGGCAGCACTCCTGTTTTGTTGCACATTCTCCTTAATTGTTTTGGTCATATATGATACCATAGGAATATCTTAAAATATTATCTCAGGCATATGAAAGGCTTTGAGTGAGATATGTTTAACTTTCCGCTGTTATTGTTTACACAGTCTTAACGCCCAAAGAGAAAGCAAAAGCTACAACTCTGAAGAAAGGTATAATAACCTACATTTACTTGATTAATAAACACAGTTATGTATGCTTTTATTGTACATTATAGAGTTTTTATGATCTGTTACAGGTCGCGAGGCTCCTAGAGAGAAGATACAACTGATCCCTCGAAGAAGAGGTCAGTTATGTTTTCATGGTTTGGGATCAATGTTTAATATATTGTAAAACAAACTAAATCAAGCTACACAATTGATGTATCATTATCAGTATGATGTCGTTTACAACGAATAGTAACTTTAGTGGAGAATACAACCGCAGAATACAATTCCCAATACTATTTTATTTTTTGAATAACTTAAAGGAGAACTCTGGTGTAAAATTGACTTTGGGTGTAGTAAAACATGATAAAGAGCAATAACCTTTGTTGAATAGCATGCCTCCGTTCTCCCTCAGCTTTCAGAGATCCAGTAATTTTATTCTGTTTGTACAAACATTAGAATGGATGACATGTTGCATATTTTCCCCCTGCAGATAAATCGTTTTTTACACCATTGTCCAGGCTCAACCTGCATCTAACCTACCGTAATCTACATCTCCGCAAATTAGGTTACGCTACGGAATGTAAACAGTGTTTTTTAATAAGCTTCTTGTGCACTTTTAAAGTTATTAAGGCCTCAATTTAAATGTCAGGGTTCTCTGGATTCTAGCAAGAAGGTGTGGAGCTACTTTGAGCCTGGATAACAGTGTAAAAAGCGATTTATTTGCAAGGGGAAAAATATGCTCCGTATCATCCATATCACAAATGTAATAAAATCACTGGATCTCGGAAAGCTGTAGGAGGACAGGCTGTTCAACAAAGGCAGGTACTCTTTATTGTGTCTTACTACCCCAAAAGTAAATTTTACACTGGAGTTCTCCTTCAATGCTATATGGATATAATATTTCATATTCAAAATGTTAAATTCACTTCTCTGTCCATATATGTAAACTAAATTGTTTTTTGTCTGTGAACTTCTGACATTTCATATCAAGAAACTCTGAATCATTTTAATTAGGAGTATTTGGACCATCCGTTAAACGTTCCCTCAATGTAAAGAATGAGAAATTATAAAAACAATGTACTGATGAAAACAATTGCCCTGATGTCTTCCACAGAATCACAGAAGCTAGTCAAACCCTCTAAAGTAACCACATCAGGTGGGTAGCCCTGCTCAATAGCCTTTATTTATTTATTTATTTATTTATGTATTTTCATTCTTTCAGATGACTAACTTATTTTTTTTTTCTGCACAGTGAAACAGAGGGTCAGAACAGTGAGGAAAGGTTAGTCTGATGTCATGTCCTTACCCTGTTTCTCTCTGCTTCCCGTCTGTCTCCGCCCCTGTGTTCATCCCTGTCTTTACCTTAACTGTTGTCACCTGTGTTCATTTGTAGCTCCGCCCCTAGCCCCAGGTGTTTCCTGTTTCCTGCCGTTGTCCGCGTGTATTTATAGTCCGTGTGTTTACTGTTTCAGTGTCGGTTCGTTTACTTATTGTCTGTTTAGGTTGCATGTTCTTAATTTTTTTTCGGTTTTCTGTTCTAGTACTCTGTGTTTCTTTCTGGGTTTTTTTTGTTTGTTTGTTTCTTTGCTTTTCTTCTTGTTTAAATACACTTCCACGTCCTTGCTCCTGCTGCTCCTAAAATCTGAACAAAGCTTTATCCTACAATTTGACCTCTTCTATGTCCATAACACACTGAAAAAGATGTTGAGTTTCCAGTTAATTTAAATTGACCTTTCAAGTGCAACGAGGAGACAGAGTTCAAAGGAATAGTTGTTCAGTTTTACTCAGGCAAAACTTAACCTCCACAGAGGTAAACAAGCACTGTTTATAAAGTCTGGCTTAGAAATGGACAGAAATACAAACTAATACTGAAAGCCAGACATGAATAGAGGAGCCTAAAGCTATCCTCAAGTAGAAGAGTTGTTATTTCAGAGACATCATAACTTTCTTAGAAATGAAAGTGCAGCTAGAAAACATGAACTTCAGTAGAAAACTGTAGACTCCAAAAACTCCTGGAGGACTGAGTACCCAACGAACTGCAGTGAAGAACGTCTCAGTACGTTCTGCCTCTACCAGTAAAGAAATGTGAAGACTGCTAGACTTTCATCTTCTCTTTCTCAAATCTTCAGTACAATCTTCAGTACAATCATCAGCTCAGTGTGAATAAAAGAGCCAGTAATGGATTATTTGGATAATGGATTTCATTAAAAAGACAGGTTGTAGCTTTGAAGCCAAATTATTATCATTTGAAAATAATCCTACAATGAAGCAAAACGCCAATTATACTTCAGCTGCATAAATAGAACTGAGTAAATGGACCAGTTTCTACCTAACTTTTCTAAAAGCTAAGTTATAGCTTCCACAAAAGATCAGTTCTATGCTAACACTGTACAAAACATAACAGCCTTCAGTTCCGTATAGGACACTAATGGCTGTAGCAATTAGTATTAACATTATAAATATAAACACACACACACACACACACACACACACAAATATATTGTTTATATTGTAACAGCTTTAAAAGTTAGTATCTCATTTGAATCCCGCCTAAAGCTACACACTTATCCCTCTGGAGACAGGTCCTAATTATGAAAACACACATTTGTTTTGCCAGCTTGTGTACGACTCTAAAGAAAATAGTCTGTCACTGTAAACTGACAAATCATCTTGCAATGTGGTTTGGAGGCGAACAATTATATTGTAATTATAAACGGGGAACACATCCAGCTGATGCTATTAGAGGTAATTGCATCCATGGTACATTAATCATCTAAAAATGACAAAGATTTTAATCTAAATCAGTGTTTTAGCAGAATTGTTAGAATGCTTCATTCTATACACACTTTGTTTAATTTCACTCATGGCGATTCAGATTCCGACGCTGAGCATGGGTTTCTGCTGTGTCTAATAACAGAATCAACTGCAAATTAAATTGAAAACTGATCTGCTGACCTCATACAATTTAGTTAACAATATGCTGTATTTCTGCTGTATATCCACTCTTTCTTGTTAAGGAATGATATTATCAAATTGTACCTAAATTTGTCTAAATAATGTGGTAAAATCCAGTTGTATTATTAATCTAATCAATTGCATTACTGCTGAATTGGTATCTGTCCAAAGACTCTGTAAATCTGATCAGTTCTGTTAAGCTATAACAGAATTATATAAGAACCAGTGATGCTACAGTAATATCCTGTTCTTCCAATTCTCTTAACATAAGCAGAGGAGAAGAAAGTAACCAAGGAGGAGAAGCCCGCTGTCGAGGGTGGGTAAACACTCTGCATGTTCTCACTTTTCATTCAACACATTTTCCAGAGTTAGCTTTTATATTTTGCGCCTAGATATCATGATAGCATGTTGCTAATTGCATTCCTTAATCACTAACAACTCTAAAATTGTAGGGCACGTCTGTATTTTGTACACATTTCAATAATAAAATACTTCTAGATTACATGCAAAATATAACCTATACAAATCTATAAAAAAATGTGCAGTGAGAACACTTTGACTAGTTTATAAACTTTATGCACTTTTAGTGTCCCATTACTCACACAACTAAAAACACAACTAACATAATAACTTGTTCTCTTTAATGCTAACTAAGTATCAGAGTTTATAACTTTCATTAAATATATTTGTTGGGGAACAGTTGTTCTGAATACTGACCCATTGCTGATTAGATGGAGGATTGATTTTTTTATATTATTTTTTAGAAGGCATTTACATTCCTATTCTGCTTTATTGCGGAATACTGAGGTAATATGTTAATTTCTAACAGACTTGCTTGTGGTATTTAAAGCTGTATGATTTAGGTTTGCACCATGCTGACTGATCTGGTGTAAAATTCCATTCTTAGCAACATTATCTTCATGGCTTGTGTGGAGAACTAAAGAAGCGACCATGTCTTGGCCAAACATCTTCAATTATCAACTCTATTTAAAATAAGCTAAAAATAAATTGTGTTTTGACTGATTTTTGGTTTACATCAATAATAACTTGACATAAAATAGATTAATTTCAGTACTGGACTTGTGAAATCTGGACTCAATTCTCAATAAACAGTTGGTTCTTCTATTGTATAAAAAAGACGTTCACATTTGTTCAGTGTCACTGAAGGTAAAAGTGTAAACTCACATTATTGTTTAGTGTGTGACGAGGATGACAGAAAATCAACACCTTGTTTTTTCCCTGTCACTCCACATATAAGCCTGGTGAAACAAATAAAATGTGATGGTTCTCATTAACAGTGTTTTTCTTTTCTTTATTGTCTACTGTGTAAATTATGTTTCACTATTGACCTAAAAGTATTGTCCTCAATTTACTCTCTTGATAGGCAAGAAGAAGACGATTACAGCGAAGACGAAACCTGTTAAACCAGCTAAAGAAAAGGCTCCAGGTTTGTATAATAACATGAAAACTGTCATATGCAAACATCTAGCTGTGCAGTGTACTTTTGTTCCTTTTTGAAAACATTCAAAAGCCCTGAAGCACAGGGCCCTATCTTAAGACATGTGCAAGGCCCATTGCGATGCACATTGTTATCTTACACCCCAAGAACAGTCTGTTTTTTTTACTCGATGAAGCTTATAAATATATCTGTGCTGATGGGTGTGGTGGTCTGGAATTGAGGTGTGTTCAGCTAAATTTCTGGTTTACTGCTATCTTGGCAGTGGAAAACACAGGTGCGCCACTGACTGAAAAAAGGCTAGACAATTCATTGCTATCTTGAAATGCAGGAGCACTGTGCACTTTCAAAGCATGTACACCACCTCTTGTTACACACCTTCTCTGCTGAGAAGTTCAGGGTCAGGATGTCAAAACACACCCATGATTAATAAAGAGAATTTGTACATGACTTTTGCATGTTTCGAGCTGTGCAAAGCATACTTTTCCCATTGTTATAATAGCAAAGACGCACTAACACTCAATAAATCAAGCAGCATGGTGCAGGGTTGATGGCTCACCTATAGATGGCCCACAGTGTCCATGCAGCAATGTGGTTAACATGTTGCTAATATGCTGCTATACACTACCATTGCATTTTAGCTTCATTAGGTTTTTAAAACAAAATTAAAGAACTTTGAACATCAAACCTGTACAATTCTGACTGACTACATGCCAAACCAGTGCTTTATTTGGGCTTACAGAATGCAACAGATGGATAAATACATTCTAAATATTAATTCTACATTCCTCTAAATCTCTTTAGCCAAATATCCTAATCCCCCATGTTTATGCTTGAACAGAGATGCAGTGGATTTGTTTGTGATGTATTTATTACATATACAGTATTTCGTGTGTTATTCACCACAGAATGAGCTCCGTTAGGATGTACCTCCCATAAAACTATAGAGTTAATCTAATTCCACAAGTGATCATATGCAAGCTGCTGCAGTCATTCAAAACCTTGTTAAACTTTCAGTGTTAATTGACGCAAGAAAATTGGATCTGTCAAGTAAAATAACTTTAGAATAAAAGCCTGACAGACGCTCTGTACTCTTATGACAGCCATGATGAAATGAGCGTCCCTTTGATTCCCTGTTACATCACTATGTAATTATAGACTACTGTGCATTCCTGGCACAAAGGAAGCAGAAAAAAGAGTAGAAATCACTCACTTTTGAAGCCTGATTTGATGGTTGTTTCAGACAGTGTTAAAGTAAGACTGCGGAATAGACTGAATAAAGCAAGGTCTGTGTGAATGTTGTGTTTTATTCCTCTCTATTCACAGTTAAAGCCGCCCCAGAGGAGCAAAAACCAGCCAAGGACATAGAAGGTATGTAGAAGTTTTAGTTTTCTTTTTTTTGTTATGTAACTTGTACTTGAATCAGCTCTAAAGCAGCTATCAAAACTCTGATTATTTATTTATTTAATTTTTCTGTAGAAAAACCAACTGAGCCACCTGCACCAGCAAGTAAGTACAGTCATGTATTTTTTAATGTAAAGAGTGGCTTTAGTACTACATGTGATGTGCCACATGATGGCGCTATGACTTTCCACAGAGGATATGCATTTTTTTTAAGTATAAGGACAAATATTTACCCTTATGCCCTGTCATTTTTAGACAAACTGTAGGTTTACTATAGTAACTAGGGGGTCTAGTAGGATTGTAGACGGAGCTAGGAAGTTCAGTAGTTTGACCACCTCAGGAAAGAAGCTGTTGTGGAGACTGGTGGTGAAATGGTTCTTTTTGGCAATGTGTAAGAGATCCTCTACCATACTGGGTGTATTGTGGATGCAGTGTTTTGGAAGGTGATGATGGTGGGTAAGAAAATCATAAAGAACTGTAATAAACTTACAGTGTAATTTTCATTTTCAAATATGGTGCAGCTTATATTGCTAATTCAATGTTCACTTCAGTTGACATCACTGTATGTGTCATATATGTCTTACTATCATAAGAATTAAAATGGATCTTACATACTTGCCATTTTTAGAACATGGGAAAGCTTCCAAACCACCTGGCACTATTAAGGTACTATCCTCATCCATTGGGTAAATGTCATTCAGTTAACATCACTGTGTTCACAAAACTAGACCAACTCTGTCACTACTCACACACTCACTGTGCACTTTATTTGAAATCTTTTCCTGTACCCTAGGTGTGCAATTACAGGTTGTTTCTGTTTATCAGCCTTCTTTACCCTCTTTAACTAGGCAATACATGGGTGTTTTTTACACCAGCACTATTCGGTCCGGTAAAAATGGACCCTTAGTGCTGTTCGATTGCGCAGGGGTGAAAAAAGTAATGGCACTGTGGCCCAAGATCTGCTAGAGAAGATGGTCTTGGTCCGGTTCGCTTGTGGTCTCGATCCGACCCAGCTATTAAATATAGTTCATTTATTTGAGCTAAACTGTTGATCTTTTAGGTTTAATCCTTATATGTTGGGAGTTTTAAACTTTCTACTAGAATGAGTTGGTTTTGGGGGGCTGGGGGTGGCGGAGTGTTGATGGGCTACAGTCTCTCACTAGACAGAACTATACACCAGGATGGAGCTACAAGGTTGAGGTTTCTAATAAAGTGATCTGATCAGAGAAGATCAGAATCATTATGCACCTCATCTATTTCAGTGGTCTCTCATTTGCCATCTTACATACATGGAAATCACTGTCAGTGATCAAAACTTGACTGGAGGATATTGAGGATGGATCCTAACCACAGAATGCCTTTTGTCAAAATATGGAGATGTGACGTCAAACACTAATAACATCTGATGAGACTGCTCAAACATGGTTGCATGTTCAGGTGTTCGAAAACACTAAAAGCTGGTTTGACCTGGAACATAGTGCAGAAATGTTTCCCTCTTTAAACCAGAATAAACTAAACATCAATTCAGGAAAGATACTGATCAGTGATACTGTGCAGTTCTATTCCAGGACAGAGACTGAAAACAGCACCACTAATACAGTATATGCTCACATTTCAGTGGTTGGTCACTGTGTTTTTTCCCTTTTTTCACAATAGTCTTCGTTTATAAAACTATACATGCTCAACAATATGTCCACACCTTTACCCACCCCCTAAAACTTTATGACCATTAGTATAGAAATTTAAGGTTTAGTTTTCCACTGGAGTTCCCGCAGGCTTCCCAGTTTGATGTGTGTAAATAAGAACATAGTTCATGTCCCATCAACTCTCATGCAAGACTAAGTACCAGGTGTAAATAAGGATTTCTTTTAACTAAAACTTCTCCTCGGCTCCTTTCTGTACTAATGTAGTGAATGTCGATGTATATAACAGTGTCTCTTGCATTGTATTGTTCACATGCTTTTTCCTAATTCATCTCCATCCCTTTCTTTTATTATTTCATTAATCAGAAGCTGAAGAAAATGTTACTGAGGGCAAGAAACCAGGTAAGACACACTGCCATGCCCATGCACTCACAGCTTTGCGATTTATTGCAAAAATATAAAATAAAATGGTAACTGTGGCATGTGCAGAGGTATCAACAACTAAATAACACATTGGACTGATTTGTAATGTGTGATGATGGATTTGGTAGAAAATTCTCACAATACCTACTTCTGTATATACACTGCTTAAATGTATGTAGCATCAACACAGTTCAACTTCTGGGATATTGATCTTGTCAGTTAAGTATCAGGAGGGATTGTTAATCAGTTTTAGTTGCTTTTGTGTTGATGAAATTAACAGCAGGTGCACAGTGAGATAATTTTCAAAACTAACATATAAAGGAATAGTTTTATGGGTGTAGGCCATTGACGGATGTGACAGATGTGACAGGGTCCGGAGACACCTTGGAGAATGCTATGCCCCCTCCAACATCATTCTGCATGACTAGTTTGGTGGTTGGTCAGTAATGGTCTGGGGAGGCACTGACCTCTACAGGTTAGACCACAACACCTTAACTGCTATTAGGTATCAGAAAAAAAACATATTTTATTCTGATACTATTATCAGACCCTACTCTGGTGCAGTGGGACCTATGTTCTGGATTCTGGTGCACCACAATGTCTGGCCTCATATGGTGAGGGTATGCAGGCAGTTCTAGTAGGATGAAGGAATTGATACCACTGACTGCCAATCCACCCAACACTGCCAAGTAGCACTTCAGACCATCCAGAAGCTCAGTGATGCCCTGGTCCAGATGTGGGAGGAGATCCCCAGGACACTATCCAACATCTTATTAATAGCAAAGACGTGGTACGCACTGCCATTATGTGTTGAATTCAACCCTCTGTAGGGTGTTCATTTTCATTTCCATCAAACAAAGTGTCATCCTATCACTCCTAACACATATTACCCAGTTCATATCAGAAAGGATATTCTGGTTGATTTTGTTGCCCATTGAGATCTGACTTGTTTTTAAGTTTGAGCAGTGTAAAACTAGTGGTGCAATACTGTGCAAGCCAAGCTTGTCAGTAAAGGTTTTGAAATGCTATTTGCTGCCTTCTATTTGATTGGTTGCACCAGAAGCTCACCTGAATAACTTTGACAAAGGACTGATTATCACAATTTATTATTTACCTGTTTATTTATATTTGTTCCACTGACCAAGGTAATATATCTCTAAGAATAGATACACAGTGTAGTGGTCCCTGTTTTACACTCTTCGGAGAAGCATTGCAATGCTCATTGCTATATAACACCCTGTAAACAGTTTATTTTCACACCTTGCACCTGAGTTGTTAAGATAGCAATGATGCTTGTGAATATCTCTACATTGATGGGTGTGGTGGTTTGGAAGTGAGATGTGTTCCAGTAAATTTCTGGCATCTTGGCAACCAAAAATGGTGCGCCACTGACTGATTTGAACCCTGACAAGAGTCAACCATCAGTCATTCATTGCTATCTTGGCTATGCAGGGTGCCGTGTGCACTTGTACACTTGTGATCGTTAAGCACACTCACAAAGACACGCAGCAGTGCAGAATAACTCTTTGTAGAGAGGAGAACCTGCAATAATCGACAAGGGTGTGTGTGAAGTGAGGGTGTATACAGTATACAGTTCTGTGAACAGGTGATCTCAATCACCAATCATTGTCATTATTGGTATTTTAAATACTTAAATTACTAGCTTAAATTTTTATTTAATGTAATTTCAGTTTTCTAAAAAATTAAACTGTCTTGTTTTAAAATTAGAATTTAGAATTTTCCCTCGGGAATCGGGGATCAATAAAGTATCTATCTATCTATCTATCTATCTATCTATCTATCTATCTATCTATCTATCTATCTATCTATCTATCTATCTATCTATCTATCTATCTATCTATCTTAAGAATCCACACACTGTTCATATAATATCAGTAGGAATATCCATATCTTGCTCCAGTTTTCTCATTCTTCTTCAGATAATGTAAAGCTATGTTTATTTAAATTGAGTCTTCAGTTTTATGACAGATTGATTGCATTTGTCTCCCAAACATGAAATATACAAAATGATTTAAGTGATTTAATCAAATATTAACCAACATTTTTACCCACAGGCTCTAGTTGTACTGCGTATGCTACTGATACACACACAGACTTATGAAAACTTTATCACCTATAGCTACAGAGCTACACTGTTTTCATGCAGGGCCTTGTGGGTAACTTCTTTGATTTCAGGGCCTTAAAACAATAAATATGTTTCTGCAAACCATGTAAATAATTTATTATGGTAGTTCCATCTACAGAACACATGCTGTGCTGTATCTATTCTAATCAAATATGAGGTGGGTTTCCTAAAACATTTGGAAAGCTAATAATTCTCACTTTATACTTAACAACGTAACATTCAAATGTATTCTTCCAAGCTTTGCTCAACTGTTCTCACACTCACCATCAGTGTGTAGTCCATTAACTCTAGAATACCTTAGGTAAACTTTTAGCTCATATACTATGATTAACTGTTCTGCCCTCTTTGTTGCATACTGTAAAAGTAAGGAAATGAAAAAGTAAAAAATCTAATTTTCAAATATATAATTTACTTAGATGACAGTTTTATCTTATGAGCATTTTCTGAAACCCTTTCTAACTAATGAAACTAATAAAACTTGTTGGTAAATTTAGGAATTTTTCTGATGCAATTTAAAAAACATTAATGTTTTTAATTTAAAATTTAAACCGTGATTAGATTTTCACACAAAGAATGTTAAATGATATTTTTGTTTTGTTGTATAATAATGAAATCAGTAATTTACTTTTCCACTGGTGATGCATTTTCAGTGCAGATGCAGAGTCAGGGCCAACTTCAGAAAACTCATTAATAATTTATGGACTTCATTAAGTAATCTACTTGTGAATTAAACATAAAAAACAAAAACAGAAAAAAGAGAGAAATTTATCCATGGTATGGTATGGAGTATTTAATATAAATCTATTATAAATCAAATTAATTTAACAGTCCAGTGTCAAAAATCAAGGTCGGTAATACAAAGCAAGGTCAAAACGAGAAATAAACAAAACAGGCAAGGAAATGCAAGGATAAACGTCAATACAATAGCAAAGGACAGGTAGAACTAAGCCCCTTAAATAGGGACTAACACAGGTGATTAGAATTCAGGTGATTTGCTTCCTGAAGCTGTCCTGTGCAGTGTCATGTGATCGGGATTGGGTGTGATGTTAGTGTGTGGTGCATCCTGGGCAATGTAGTCTGGAGACAGAATAGGATCGTTTTCAGTGCCAGGCGTGACAGTTGTAGGGCATGTAACACTTCTTTATTTATTTATTTATTTATTTAGTCATTCATTTATTTATTAGATCTACATTAGTTGATACCCTGCTGTTCTTCCTGGGGTCTTTTTTACTTTTTTACTTAAGTAAAAAAAAAAAAAAGAACATTCCATTAAAGTTTCATCATTAAGTACAACTACAGAGCTTAAACGAGGAAAGATAAAAAAACACACACAAAACACACACACTATATAAAGACAGACAATGTGACACACAATATTGTAATAACTAAATAACTCAATATGAAACAATTATCTTAAATCATAAGCCTTTCCCAAATACTTCTTGACCTATGCTTCCCTAATCGTGTCACCTCATGCCATCACCTAAAATGAGAAAACTTGGTTTTTGACATTTGATTTGTTAAAACTATCACTATACTTCTTTTTTTTTATTTTCTGTACTTATCCACACCGATGGTATTATAAACATAATAAAGGCCATCTATTTTAACATGCATATACAATATAATAAGAATCACTTGAAATTTAATAAAATTAAAAATAAAAAGGCACTTTAAGCTGTGTGCTGGGTAATGAGCTTAATCTCTCATTCGTTTATATGTGAGTTCTGCCAGCAGCCTGAAAAGACTGTTCAACAAAAGAAAAAAGCATGCATGGGCCAATATTTGAGTCTGATTATGACCGTTTTGGAAATCTGGGTCAATAATCATTGTTTTCTCTCCTCGACAGGAAAGATCCCGTACTTCCAGTGTGTATTAGTGGGTGGAAAAGGCAGTCAGTATCCACTGCGCCCGCTGTCTCCTGCTATGACTCCTGCTATTAACCCAGCCATGATGAGAGCCATGATGGAGCAGAGAGCCAGCGTGCTGGAGCAGAAGGCCAAGGAATCAGGACAGTAACTTCTCTACCCCAACCTGAGGAGAGGACCCACAACCATGCTCTGGAGCTGCTGCGACCCATGAAAAAAATGGAGGATACTTCAATGTGGTGTTAAAATATTCTAAAATCTAATGAGAATATTCTGCACTATATTTTCAAACAACATATTGCATTTATGATTGGGAAGCCTCTCCATGGAGCTGTATAATGAAATGGACATCAAGACTAAACACCTCAGAAAAGACTTTCAGACTTTTTCTACATATACATGTGTGAACCTATGGGTTCTATAGCTAATAGTCTGTTCCTTTATGAACAGACTGAGCAGTAAACCCATGCACACTGTTACGGAAATGGTTAAGACCATCAGAACCATACCATCAGACTGTTAGAACTCATGGTATATACTGTTGTCAGTGTCATACGTTGATGCACCTTGTCATGACAGATTATGTGCATTAATATACATCAGTGTCACATTAGCCGTAATTGTCCTGACAGATGCTACAGTGTTTGTGATGTCATGAACATTTACGTCAAATGTTATTGAACAATATGGTGTCTGACATGGCAATTACTTGTAACAGTAACGCAACAGTGTTCTATTATTGAACATAATCTGCCAAGACAAAGCCATGTTCTGTATTGATCTTGATCATCAACAATGTATTACCAGTGAGACGTGCACAATCAAGTCATCTCAATCAAGCCAGGAGCCATTTAAAAACCTTTATTTTTAAGTATGGAAGTAAACTTCACAGTATGAAAAAGTATTATTATTTATGTACAGTACCTCTTAAACTGCACTAACTGATCACTTTGCAGTTATGATGTATACTTTTATTACTTAAATCTCTGAGATGAAATCTAAATCTTGTTTAAAGAAAAATTCTGGCCTTGTTTCCACATAAATGAACTACACATAACATCATGGAATTGGATGATGAAGGGCAGCCGTTACAAAGACAGATAATTAGTGAAATTGTTTAAACGACTGAAAACAATTTGTCCCAGTTTGAGACAAATCAGTGATGCAAATTCCTGAAGTTTTTTTTTTTTATCACTAAGCAAAAGTTAGAGATCAGCCTTCATTTTAAGCATTAAAAAAGTGTAAAAATATATAGAAATATGTTTAACAGAAAGTAACACTGAATTTTTTTCAGATTGGACAGTTTGGTGACCTGCCAGGTATTGTAGGGGGTTGTTAGGGCTTTTATTTTTTATTTTATTTTATTTTTATTTTTCTTATAGGTAATCTTATTAAAAAAAGAAATCTAATTAATATAAAAGTAAATAACTTTCTGGTCACTAAAAAAATGTAATAAAAGTTGATCTCTGACTTATACTAAATTGGTGTGTACAGTATACAGAATCTTAAAAACACAAATGGAACACAAATCTAAAGATTTCAAAAAAAAAAAAAAAAGTTTGAATGTAATGTTTATCAATATGAATGTACAGCTTCAGATGATCTGTTTACATTTCTTTTTGTTTTGTTTAATTTTGTTGTGTTTTGTTTTTGGCTTCTTAGCTTTATTTTGATCTATATTTTATTGTAAGCATATTTAATTAAGATATACATTCACATATATATATATTTAAATATTCAAATTTACATATTTAATTTAAATATTTATTTATTTATTTATTAGACAATTCAAACTACATTTAGTTTTTGTTTTTGGATTTACACACAAACCTTGAATCTCCTATCACAGGCCATTTCCATTGTCTATCGACTATCCATTATATAATTATATGTACAGAGCATCCGGGTTTGACCACTATTATGCTCAGCTGTGTGTTGAGGGCACACACTGTGCCGGGAGGCCTGATTCTAAATTTTATTTGCTATAAAAAGCTTATCTATTTTGAAACAATAAAGACAAACAGTTTCTGTGATGCATTTGAAATCCGCAGTGCTTGACTAAAAGGAAATGAGTTGCACTCTTAATTTAATGCCCTGATACTTGCTGTGAATATCAACAGTGTTTGCTTATGCTAAATGAGAATGTTTGTGTTTGTAGATAATATTTTTGCTTTAATGAAAAGAAGAGATAAAGTAATATTTAACCGCTCTCACAAAAGCGACCTCACTTTGAATTTACGTTGTGTATGTTTTCAGGTGGTGGTTTTGACTTGTTTGACACATTTACTATGACCAATAGATATTTCACTTGAAAAAAATATCCTATCAAGTGAAAGCATCTTAATTATACATTATATACGAAATAATAGTTGTAACCAGAAGAGAGTGTCAGATTGTGATGTTATTTAGAATGAAGATAAAGCTACACATACAGCAGTAGAGTGTGATGCATGTGTAATGCAACATGTTAGATAGTCTCAACACAGAGCTGTAGAGGTTCCTAATGGTGTCTTAATGGTATTCCTGGGGATGTGTCCAATAGCATCACACACGTCTTCAATCAGGTGTGGCAGTGTGGCTGGCCATGATAAAGTGCCTGTGCGGATAAGCATTGTCTTGTTGGAAGAGTGTTTCCGAAATGTTAGGGCCAATTGTAGACCATAATAATATCACCTTAAAATATGTTTTAATTAAAAAAATAAACAAAAACATATATAATATAACTTACAGTGAGATGCATTGTCTGCATTAAGATCCTTTCACTGGCATGGATATCATTTTTTGCTGTGTTAAAAATGGTGGTGTGGCATGACGAGTTGTTTGCTTACACACCCTCTCACACGTCATCACTGCCACGCTCCTGGAGTGTTTTCCAGCATGTGGTAAATGCTCTAGGCCTTTCACTTGATTTTTTTCATTGTCTTATTTGAAGTGATTTCTGGAAAATATTGATCTTTCAGATATACAGGTACCTCTCAAAAAATTAGAATATCATTGAAAAGTTACTTTATTTCAGTAATTCAGTTCAAAATGTGAAACTCATATATTATATAAATGTATTACAAACAGAGTGTTTTTTTTAATGTTTTTTTTTTATTATTGTTGATGATTATGGCTTATAGCCAATGAGCACCCAAAAACTAATTTGTACTTTTGGCAGTGTGGGCAGTGTGCCAAGTCCTGCTGGAAAATGAAATCTGAATCTCCATAAAAGTTGCCAGAGGAGGAATGCATGAGGTGCTGTAAGATTTTCTGGAAAGCACTGCACTGACTTTAGACTTGATAATAAAACACAGTGGATCAACACCAGCAGATGACATGTCTCTCCGCAAAACCAGCACTTCATGCTTCCCTCTGCTGACAATATTTATGGAGATGCAGATTTCATTTTCCAGCAGGACTTGGCACACTGCCCACACTGCCAAAAGTATCAATTGGTCTCATATAATATTATAATTTTCGGAGACACTGATTTTTGGTTTTTCATTGGCTGTAAGCCAGAATCCACAATAATACAAGAAATAAACGCTTTAAATAGATCACTCTGTGTTTTCAACTGAATTTCTGAAATAAAGTAACGTTTCAATGATATTCTTATTTTTTCTGATGCACTAGTATGACACTGTGTCACTGGACCTAAAGTATGAGTTAGCGTTTAACAGCATTAGCCTTTGCAAAGGCAGTGAGCCTCGTGGACATACAGTATGAGAATCACTGAGAGCAGAGAGGCAGACAGCAGACATGCGCATATGAAGTATTTGAGTCCATATGCATACAGTGAGAATGTGCTGTGTAGTGTCTGTACAGTTGTTCTGCCATATGGCTATGGAGTTTTTGATCATGATGAAGACAGTCAGCTGTAACAGCATGAGTGAGGAGAGAAATAGGCCACAGGAATAATCCCACTTTGAAGTTGCTGGGTGCTGTTTGCCGCTCGCGAATGTTAAAGCTCTCTGTCAGCAATGGAGGATTCAGTTGCTTCGGTGTCTGGTTCATTTTAATGAACAGCGAGACTGGAGAGAGAACTGAAATGCTGCCGTTGTGTCAGATAGATTACATTCTGAGGAAACTTATGTCTAAATGTATACTTGACTGTGGATTATGATTCGAATTACACTGACTGTGTGATGCATTAAAATGATTTAAGGCATTATTAAATGTACCTAAACACAAGAATATGGAGTAACCGAGTAATGGCTCAGTTAAACATTAAATACAGGTATTAAATATTACTACATAATCAGGTTATGTGTTGAATAATAAGTAATGCTTGAATAATAACTAATGATGAATGACGTATAACTTAAAGATGGTTTATGTCAAATAGATCATTTATCATCAATACTGTTCCTGGAGTAACTCTGTGCTACGAATTTATATGTTTATACCTAAACTAATCTGTGCACGAACAGTTAAAGTAGTGATGGTTAAAGACAATGACTGTACACTTACTTGTCCAGCATAATAAATGTGAAAGTAGATGTCGTCCCATTATTTACATCTAAAATATTATGTTAAATACTGTAAAAATACTACGATAAGCCATTATTTCTCTTATCTAATGACTTATTACCCTTTATAATCATTACAATAAAGCTGTCTGCATATATCCCTTTAAATAAATTTGTGCTTAATAAATCATTGCCTACTATATATTAAATAATTCTAAAAAGTTGACATTTAAAAAGCATTAATTCAATGTAAATGATGCCCAGTTGTTTATTTTTGTGACTCTTTTTGTAAATTTGTAACTGAACCAAGGCTAGAATAATCATAAGAGCATAAAGTAAGCATTTTATAATTATGTGCAAGCACCAGTTAATGTTGTACATAATATTAATCATTAATTAATTAGACAATGGATTATAAAAATAAATGTTAGTTATTATTTCTGTGCAATCGAGCTAAATAAACTATGAGTTTTCCATTAAAAGAAGTTTAATACTGTCTTAAATGCGCTTGATTAATTCACTATTGTATTACTGTAATGTGTAATGTATGTCATTTTTACATGAATAAAATGTGAGACATAAACAAACCTATTACCACACATAAGTAAACTGACAGTAAAAATTATATATTGTGATACATTTTATTCATGTGTAATTGATGCAGATTTTTTCTTTATTTCAGTGTGTTTAATAATCTTGTTTGTAAATGAATTAAAATGATGTGTTGGTTGACATAAAGTAGTTCTCACAAATGAAGCGTTGGGGATACAGTTTCAGTTACTGTAGATGTAATATTATTTTAAAGAGGCATTCATTTTGACCTTTTTATTTTTTGGTTTGCATGATCATTTTTTGGTGTAGATATTTCTGGCATGTTATAACATGTTTATTAATAAAGTGTAATAATGCATCCCTACTAAAATGTTTTCTCTATTCTCTTTGATCTTGCCCTCCTGCTTATTCTGTACAATGCCAACCATTTCAGACCAATTTTATCTCTGAGGTCAAATAAAAAAAATATGAAGCTTTTTTATACTATTAGATTATGTAATACTGCTGTGTGACCCAGAGCAATACTTTTTAGTATCATCTAAGAAGCCTAAGCAAATGATTTGCATAATACATGCAAACAAAATCAAAGAGCCTAATCCTACATGTTTCTTTGTTTGTTTGTTTTTTCATCTCTCTAGGATGTGTGTTGATTTATGTACCAAAAATGGGCAGAAAATGTATGACATATACAGCTCTGGAAAAATTTAAGAGGCCACTTCAGTTTCTGAATCAGTTTCTCTGATTTTGCTATTTATAGGTATATGTTTGAATAAAATGAACATTCTTATTTTATTCTATAAACTACAGACAACATTTCTCCCAAATTCCAAATAAGAATTTTGTCATTTAAAGCATTTATTTGCATAAAATGAGAAATGTCTGAAATAACAAAAACAATGTAGATCTTTCAGACCTCAAATAATGCAAAGAAAACAAGTTTATATTCATAAAGTTTTAAGAGTTTAGAAATCAATATTTGGTGGAATAACCCTGGTTTTAATCACAGTTTTCATGCATCTTGGCATGTTCTCTTCCACCAGTCTTACACACTGCTTTTGGATAACTTTATCCGACTCCTGGTGCAAAAATTTAAGCAGTTCAGTTTGGTTTGATGGCTTGTGATCATCCATCTTCCTCTTGATTATATTCCAGAGGTTTTTAATTCGGTAAAATCATAATTGGTGTCTTATTTTTTTCCAGAGTTGTATATATAAATTAATGTATCTAATGAAATATGCCCATATATGTATGTATGTTTAGTACATACAGAACCCTCTAAAATGTTCTGGTCTGGACACATTTTTCCTAGATATGCCCGTCACCTCAGACTTTAGTTTAGAGGTATTTTTGTACATTTTTACAACAATGGAAATTCAAAACAGTTTTACTCTCATTTTAAAGGAAAGGATTATAATCTTACTGTATAATGTCTTAAACTTGAGAAGATTAAATTTATTGTGCAAATACCATCAGCAGTAACATCATCAATAAAAAAGAGTGCACCAGTTCCTGTGGCTGCCAAAATATTGCCAGTCCATGACACCCCCACCACAATGTTTCACAGAGGGGGCATTATGCACTGGATCATTAGCAGAACAAACATTTTTCTTGCTATTGTTACGCAGCCTGGCTCTCCTTCCACACTACCGGACTCTATTTCCCAGAATCCCCCAGATTATGACATCAATAATAACCCTTCACATTCACCCAATCATGTTACGCTCCGACGCTCTGATTCACCTGTTTACTAAATTACTTCCGGTTCATTCTTATCTAAGATTCTGTATTTAAGGCATCCGCTTGTAAGGAAACACTGCGAGGTATTGTCAACTCATGTTGCGTACTAAGCGTTTTCTGGATTACTGTTTTTGCCTTCTCGTTACGACTCTGTGTTTGGATTTTCGGTTTAAGTCTTTTGTTTTGCCCTTGTTGGATTTGGTATATGGTTGGACTGTTTCCCGGTTTAGAACTTGGACTGTATCTTTGACAACGTCTCTGGTTATCGGTGAGATTATTGTTTGTCTTCTGTTAGCAGAACCTGTTAACCTTTCTTATAATAAACCTGCCTGTATTTTTAACTCGGCTCGCGTCACTCCTCTCTACCTGGCGTTTCATAATACCTCGCCAAGCGTGATGGCCGAGTTTAATAACCTCCAGCAGGCAGTCGGTAATCAAGGGAGGGTTCTCGAACAGCATAGCCAGCTGTTTGAGAGCCTTGCTAACATGGTTACTGCTCTCACAACCCAGCAGTCAGAGCAGCACTCTCAGCTAGCTCAAATCACCACTAGCCTTCAGGATATCGCTACTCAGCTAGCCCAGCTAAGGGTAGCCGCTCCAGCTAGCCTAGCCTCCGCTAACCAGGCCCCGGTTAGCTCTCCTGCTAGCGCTCCCTCGGCAGCCGCTTTTCCGGTAAGCAAACCCGATAAATATGACGGTTCCCCCGATTTGTGCAGAGGTTTTCTCTTGCAAATGTCATTATTTTTTGTTAACTCGCCGGTTAATGTCGATGCAGCGCGCATTTCGTTTTTTATATCGCGCCTTACCGGCAAAGCTTTGGATTGGGCTACTGCTATCTGGCCTAGCATCGAGGGTAGCACATACGAGCATTTTCTCAAGGAGTTTAAACTGGTTTTTGATCATCCTCATCACGGACAATCTCAGGGGGAGTTATTAGTTAAGTTACGCCAGGGAAATCGTTCAGTTTCAGATTTTGCTTTAGAATTTCGTACTTTGGCTGCTGGTAGTGGTTGGAACGAACCCGCTTTACGGGTTATGTTTCGTAATGGGCTCAGAAGTGAAGTGTTAGCCGAATTAGCATGCAAGGATGATGGACTGCCCTTGGACGAACTTATATCATTAGCCATCAGACTTGATCAGCTAAAACAGAACGCGGTACCTGGTCGTAGAGCTGCTTTGTCTACTCCTCGTTTTTCTACACCTCGTGCTTCTGGATTTACTCCACGGGATACACTCAGAGAGGAGGAACCCATGCAAGTGGACGCTACCCGTTTATCAAAGGAGGAAAGAATGCGGAGAATTCAGGCTGGACTTTGCTTCTATTGTGGCAGAGCAGGCCATATGTTGAGAAATTGTCAACTTTGCCCTTCCCGAGTTCAGCGTCATGTTACTTCAGGCTCGTCCTACGGTGGGCTCTCCCATGGTTACCATGGCAACCCGGACCGTCCATATGAGCCACCTGCTTCTGACTCGGGAAAGCGTGTGGAAGGGGTTCCACACGCTAAAAGGGTAAGCCGACCTAGCTCTGACATGTATTCAAGATCTTTTATTATATCAGTTATACTGTTCTGCCAGTCCTCTTCCTTTGTTTTTCCAGCCCTGATAGATTCCGGAGCCGAGGGGAACTTCATTAATGAGCAGCTGGCCAGACGACTCCAGATCCCGTTAGAATGCCTGGAGAACCCAATGAGACTGTCAGCGGTGGATGGGACCCCAGTTGGACAAGGAGCCGTATCCCACACCACCACATCAGTCAAGCTGAACGTCAGCGCATTGCACTCAGAGGAGATCAGGTTTTTTGTGATGAGGGACACAACTTATCAGATTATTTTGGGACTTCCATGGTTGAAAAAACACAATCCTCTAATTTCTTGGTTTAATTGTGAAATAATCTCATGGTCACCATACTGTCATGATCACTGCATTATTGGCCCTAAATTATTGATCCAATCTACTACTGTAGAAAGTCCTGGTTTGGAGTCACTTGCACATATTCCTACAGATTATTCAGATTTAGCTGAAGTATTTAGTAAATCACGTGCTTCTCAACTCCCACCACATCGTTCGTATGATTGTGCTATTGAGCTTACTGATAATCAGATACCACCAAAATCACGCATCTACCCGTTAACTCGGACTGAAGAGAATGCTATGGAGGAGTATGTGCAAGAGGCCTTAGCTCAGGGGTATATTCGTCCATCTACATCTCCAGTGGCTGCATCCTTCTTTTTTGTTAAGAAGAAGGACGGAGGTCTTCGTCCATGTATAGATTATCGTCAGCTCAATGCAGTTACGAAGACGTATCCATACCCACTTCCTTTAGTACCTGTAGCTCTAGAACAGTTACGTGGGGCTTCCATTTTCACAAAATTAGACCTGCGTAGTGCTTATAACTTGGTAAGGATCAGAGAGGGGGATGAGTGGAAGACTGCCTTTACTACCACTAGGGGGCACTATGAATATTTAGTTATGCCGTTTGGTCTCAAGAATGCCCCTTCCGTTTTCCAATCTTTCATTAATGATGTACTACGTGACATGTTGGGGAGATTTGTAATAGCATATATTGACGACATTTTGATCTACTCATCGGATTTACCTACTCATGTCTCCCATGTACGTGCAGTACTGAACCGACTCCTCCAAAATCAACTTTTCATCAAAGCAGAAAAATGTGAATTCCATTTGTCTACCATTTCTTTCTTAGGCTATGTAATTAATGCAAAAGGAATTACCATGGATGATAAAAAGGTTCTGGCAGTAGTTAATTGGCCTCTTCCCAAATCGGTTAAGGATCTACAAAGATTTCTTGGTTTTGCAAATTTTTACAGAAGATTTATTCGTAATTACAGTTCAGTCGCCGCTCCGCTCACAGACCTGTTGAAACGCAATGCCAAAAAATTGGTATGGTCAAGTGAAGCATCAGATGCTTTCTGCTCTCTCAAGGAGTTGTTCACTTCAGCTCCTCTTCTAAAACATCCTGATCCCAAAGAACCCTTTATAGTTGAGGTTGATGCGTCCAGTGTAGGAGTGGGTGCAGTTCTGTCCCAGAACTTTGGCTCTCCCAGCAAGATGCACCCAGTGGCCTATTTTTCCCACAAACTCTCCCCTGCTGAACGCAATTATGGAATAGGTGATCGTGAACTTTTGGCGATTAAATTAGCTTTAGAGGAGTGGAGACACTGGCTAGAAGGAGCATTACATCCTTTTGTAGTGATAACTGATCATAGGAATTTGGAGTACTTAAGGTCTATGAAAAGCATGAACTCACGTCAGGCTCGTTGGTCAATTTTCTTCGCGCGTTTTGATTTTGTTATTACTTATCGACCTGGTTCTAGAAATACAAAGGCTGATGCACTTTCACGTATTTATGAGGATGACAGTGCAGAAAGTTCAGAACCCGCTGCTATATTAAAACCAGGTATTGTTGTAGCCCCTATTCGATGGGAGATCTCGGATGAGATTGATCAAATTAATTCCACTTCACCTCCTCCTGTACAGTGCCCTCCAGACAGGACTTTTGTACCATTGCAATGTAGAGATAGACTCATAACATGGGCCCACACCTCACTCACTTCGGGGCATCCAGGGGAGACCCGCACTTACCAATTGCTAGAGAATCGTTTCTGGTGGGAAAATATGCGGTCAGACATCCACCGCTTTGTATCTTCCTGTACTGTGTGTGCTCAGAGTAAAACTCCCCGTACTCTACCTGCTGGTAAATTAGTACCGCTGCCTGTTCCTGCTAGGCCCTGGTCTCACTTAGCTGTTGATTTTGTTACGGATCTCCCTGAATCTATGGGGCAGACAGTGATCATGACAGTCATAGACCGTTTCTCTCGCGGTGTTAGGTTCATTCCTTTCTGTAAGATGCCTACTGCCTTAGAAACTGCAGAAGAATTATTTAACCAAGTATTTCGTGTGTTCGGAATCCCAGAAGATATAGTCTCTGACCGAGGTCCTCAGTTTGTTTCCCAGGTTTGGTCTGCCTTTATGAACAGATTGGGTGTATCCGTTAGTCTATCCTCTGGTTATCACCCACAGAGCAATGGTCAATGTGAAAGAATGAACCAGGAGCTAGGGAAATTTTTAAGAATTTACTGTTCTAACAACACCCATGACTGGGCTAAATTCCTTCCTTGGGCCGAATTAGCTCAGAACTCTCTAATTAGTTCCACCACCAAGATGACACCTTTTCAATGTTTTTTAGGCTACCAACCACCCATCATGCCCTGGACAGCCGAACCCTCTGATATTCCCGCGGTTGACGATTGGATGCGTCGGAGCGAGGAGGTGTGGGAGGAGACTCATAGGCGCATTGAGGCTGTTCTACAGCGACAGAAACAGCAGGCAGATCGCCTGCGCCGCGAGACCCCCCTCTATTCTCCCGGGGATCGGGTTTGGTTATCGACCAGGGATTTCCGGCAGCCAGATATGCATAAGAAGCTCTCAGCTAAGTATATTGGTCCCTTTAAGATTATCAAGAGAATTAATGAGGTCACTTATCGTCTCGACTTACCGTCTCATTATCGTGTATGCCCTTCTTTTCATGTTTCTCTGCTAAAGCCGGCTATCCCTGGTCCATTGGATGAGACTTCGCTTGGGGCACCTCCTCCTCCTCCAGTGGCTATGGAGGGTGGTCCAGTTTATGCAGTGGAACGATTATTGGACTCCAGGCGGAGAAGGGGGACCCTGGAGTATCTTGTGGACTGGAGGGGTTACGGACCAGAGGAGAGAAGCTGGGTGCCGGCAACTGATGTTCTGGACCCTTTGATGGTGGAGGACTTTCATCGGTCTCATCCGTCCCGTCCTGCACCACGTCCCAGAGGTCGCCCTAGGAGACGGTCTCCGGTTCCACGAAGGGGTAGACGTCGTGGTTCGGACTCGGTCCATTCCCTCAGTTCCGTCCGCGGCTCCGGAAGGGGTCGTCCTAGGTCCAGGGTCTCTGTCCATCCCGTTCCCGCTTCTGGACGGCCTGTCCAGGTTGCCACTGGGGGTGGTGGGGTTGTTTCCTTGTGTCGTCCTCGTCCTTTGTTACCTTCGGACTCTTTGGAGGGGGGTACTGTTACGCAGCCTGGCTCTCCTTCCACACTACCGGACTCTATTTCCCAGAATCCCCCAGATTATGACATCAATAATAACCCTTCACATTCACCCAATCATGTTACGCTCCGACGCTCTGATTCACCTGTTTACTAAATTACTTCCGGTTCATTCTTATCTAAGATTCTGTATTTAAGGCATCCGCTTGTAAGGAAACACTGCGAGGTATTGTCAACTCATGTTGCGTACTAAGCGTTTTCTGGATTACTGTTTTTGCCTTCTCGTTACGACTCTGTGTTTGGATTTTCGGTTTATGTCTTTTGTTTTGCCCTTGTTGGATTTGGTATATGGTTGGACTGTTTCCCGGTTTAGAACTTGGACTGTATCTTTGACAACGTCTCTGGTTATCGGTGAGATTATTGTTTGTCTTCTGTTAGCAGAACCTGTTAACCTTCCTTATAATAAACCTGCCTGTATTTTTAACTCGGCTCGCGTCACTCCTCTCTACCTGGCGTTTCAGCTATCATTTTGCCATCAAGAGCGGAATCTTGATTGTGGTCTTGGTACTTGTTGGGCGCAATATAATCTGCACAGTAAATCTGACAGTGTTAAATGGTTTAATTGGTTTGCATCTTGCATTGTAGTCTTTGTATTTCTGTTTATGATGACAGAGAGTAGACTTTGACAAATAGACTTCCTCCTACTGAAGGCTGTTTCTCATCTGTCAGAGAGACAACTTAAGATTTGTCTAAAGATGAAGTGAGCATCGATCTTCATCGATCAGTAGACAATGTCTTCCTTGGCCTACCAGTCTCATTCCAATTATTGAGCTCATTAGTGCAGATGATTTCTAAAATATTTAAAGACAAATTAAATAACATTACATGGAATTCCCACTTTAAAGCCCTATATTTCATTCAGAAGCCTCGTCAAGAATAATGGATGTTATTTAATACAGTAAAATGGATGTCATCATGCATTTTTATTTATCTGTTTTTCATGGGCTCCTCAGATATAAAGTGTTACTTTTTTAATGTATTATAGAGAAGAGACTTATTTTGTTGAGATAAGTTTTTTTATATGAATAATTAAAAATGTGGGCATTGATTTCAGTCAGTTGATATTCACTGAGGTTCCATTGCTTCTGCTATGCCTCACTTTTTTATTTTTTTTTTAGCTGTTCCCATAACATTTCTCTGAGCTGCAGAATGAATCACGCTTGAAGTGGAAAGCTCAGCTTCAGTCGTGCGGCTTTTAAGGGCGAACACTCTTTGAACGTTTTTCTCGAGGGTGTTTCTCAGCTGTTGTCTGGGCCCCCTTGTTAGAGGCATTCATGTTTTTAATTGAATCAAATGCTCCGAGTTATTGGGCAGAAACGGAAGCAGATGGAGCGGTTCTGACTCTGTGTGACTCTAATTCCCTTCAACTCTGCCTGACTTAGCCCACATCCATTAAGATCCAGCATAAAAAGGAGCACACTATTTTCAGCTGAATTCTCTATGGATCCACAGCTAAAATAAACATCGTCTTAGCCGAGGTGTGGGCCTCCGGTCCCCAGCCTCTGTGAGCAGCCCAAGCAGGCCAGCATCAGCTGATGTGTATGAATATGTGGGTCAGCCACAGCACTGAATTACTGCAATGTGCTTCATGCTCAGCACTGCACTGCCTCCACATAAATAATAAAGATGAGGCTCTAGCTGAGATTTTTGTCTTTCACTTCAAGCCACCCACTATCTTCCAAACATTTGATACTATAGTCATTTTCATATCAAACTATTCTGCAAGGTAGAGGTCTGCACTCCCGCGGGAGTCCCGCGGGACCCGCGGGACCCGTCAGAATATGTTGCGGCGCGGGACAAAACTGAATTGTTATTGGCGGGAGCGGTAATTTAATCAATACAGGCCATGCGGGAGCGGGACCACATTAACATGTGGTCCCGCTCCCGCAAATTGATAAATAGTTAAGAAAATTATAATAATCACGCTATGATTCCCATGCAAGCAACAAAAAAACACAAGAAAAATCTCTCGGAGGATGGACACACACACACACATTTTCAGCATCTCCAGCAGGCGTGTGCAGAGGAGGGGGGGGGGGGGGGAGGGGGGTGTGTAATTTAAAGGACGACATTTACTATACTGGTGCAAAATAATAATAATAATAATAATAATAATAACAATAATAATAATAATAACAATAACATTGTTATTGTTATTATTATTATTGTTATTATTATTATTATTATTATTATTATTATTAATAATAATAATACAAATATTAATTAAACTAATTGAATTTAATTTTATATATTTTTACATTTATTATTTTATATAATATAGATCCACTTCTAATCCACTTCTAGGATTCTTGATGCACCTGATGGCATGTGTTTGGACTGCGAACTGAATTGCTGTTTTAATAAATACATATGTAAATTTGAAGCACTAAATGTAATTAATTCAATTCATATTAGGACTGCGGGACGGGAGCGGCGGGAATGTGTATGTGGCGGGCGGGAGCGGGATTAAAAGAAGTGATTTTTTTGCGGGAGCGGGCGGGAGCGGGACAAAAAGACGCGGGAGCGGGCGGGAGCGGGTTTAAAAAAACAGTCCCGCGCAGACCTCTACTGCAAGGTCCTTAAAATAGATCAAACTGCATAAGTTACAGTCATGTACTCTGAAACAGATTTGGTTCATGTGGTTTCTAAAAACGTTTTTTACTTTTTACTGTGTTATAGAGTGGTTATAGTGTGTATACATTGTCTAAAATAAATATACATAGAGCTAACAACAATACAGGTCAATGAAAATAGCTTTAAAAACACTGTCAACAAACAAGAAACAATTAAGAACGATGCCTGAGACACAATGTCACAAACAACACACAGATGGACATGATAACAAGGGGGTGGAGCTAAGATAAACAGGGATACGGCTGCACAGCAGGGACAGAATCCCAATTGTAAATTTTCCACAGATTCTTATTTTTTTATATGACCTAAATAAAGCTAAAATCCATTTCTCTGAACAGAACACTTCCTCAAACAGATGTGCGTATGCCAAAGAGAAAGGCATCATCAAAGTTTCATCCACAGCAAGCTATCAAGGAGTTCCAGGACTTCCTGACAGCTGGGTTTATCACTGAGAATGTGCTCGAGCCTCACTCTAAAAAAGCCTGTTTTGCAACCAAGGCCATTTCTCTGCTGTGCATCTTTGGTTTCTTTAAATTTAACTTGAACTTGAGCAGATAAGATCCCCCCACCACCATGTTTCACAGATGAAGTAATTTGGCAGTCCACAATTTGTTCTTGCCATCACTTTGATCACTTTAATACAGCATAGTACTTAGTACTTTTTTTGAATAGTGTAATGCCCATCTTAAAGCAGTTACATTATGTGCCTTATAATATAGTTTAAAACATCATCCAAATATTTATGAGGTGTGATACCTTGCTACCACATGCTGAAAACGTTCCTCAATACTGTCGTCCATTTTACCTTCTTCTCACGTCAATTTTCCCTTCTCCTCATATTTATGGAAAATGCTCTCATACCACATATATGGGCCAAATAAATGTGTTTGCTCTGCACACTGCCACACAGGTATGACTTAGTATTTCATAATCATGAGATACTGGAGGACCCTTATTTTTCCAAAGTGGCAGAAATAGGCTTCCATATATAACATGATGAAAATGATTGGATGTGGGTGTAAGCATAGCCTAGGAGAGGAGAGATGGCATGTGCTGCCCTCACATCTAAATAAAGAGATTCAATTCTGAAACATTTTGTAATACATGTATTTCAAAATGTCATAGTTATTGATATATTATATAGAATTCCTTGTTTTTTCATTTAACCCTATGTGGAAGCAAACATACAAAACAAAGAAACAGAAAGATATTTTTTTCAATATTTCAACATACATAATCAGAGATTTTCTGTTACAGTGATTCGAGACAAAGTAAACTAGGGGTGACAGCCATGTAAATTTGGATATAAGCTCCTAAAGTTTGTTAGATACAATAGCCAACAGAAAGACTCAAAATATTAATTAACTATATTTAGCTCTATAAGGACATTGTAAGATTTAGATTTTAGACAATATCTAGTTTAATTCATATTTTAAGTCCTTATAAAATAAGTGTGTAAGGTGGCATCAGGTGGTCTAGCAGATTGAGGCACTGCAACAGTAATCCGGATCATCAGTTTAAATCCTGGGTCATGCTGCGGGCCATCAGCAGCCAGAGTCAGAGAGAACGAGCACAATTGGCCATGCTCTCTCTCTCTCTCTCTCTCTCTCTCTCGGTGGGTAGATGGCGCTTTTTCCCATGCCTCTAAATGTAAGGATAGTCAGCACAGGCATCTGTTGCTGATGTATCGAAGCTGACATATCTCTGCGCTGTCCTCTGAGAGCGCTGACTACCCAGTGATGCTGCATCTGCAGCAGATTGAAAAAGAGAAAAAAGACCTGACTGTGCATGTGTCAGAGGAGGGATGTGCTTGTTGTCACCTTTGTAGTATTGGGGGTATTACAAGTGATGAGCGGAGGATTTGGGGAGAAAAAGTGATCAAATTTGAGAAAATAAATTCAAAATAAATAAATAAGTGTGAAAGTTTGCATATACAGTATTTTTGTTAATTCTGTATATCCTGCTTCCTGGTGGCAGCTGCTACGCTATGCAATGCAAAATCTACGTATATATAGGTCTATGTAATTTTTAGTAGAGCAATGGCTGCGCACGGAGCTGAAAGCTAGCATTATGGGATGTAAACAATAGTTTTTAATAAGCTTTTTGTGCATGTTTAAAGTTATTAATGTCTTGTTTCAAATATCAGAGCTCTCCAGATTCTAGAAAGGAGGTGTGGAGCTACTTTAAGCCTGGATAACGGTGGAAAAAGAGATTTATTGGGGCAAATTATGCCCTGTGTCACCCAGTCTAAAGGGTGTTTGGACAAACTGTTACAATTTCTGGATCTCGGAATGCTGTGGGAGAAGGGAGGTGTTATTCATCATATTCATCAAAGGTAAGTACTTTTTATCATGTTTTACAACACCAAAAGTCTATTTTACACCAGCGTTCTCCTTTAAATGCAGCTACATGATGATGATATAACACTTAACAAAATATAAAATTATATAATTCATTACAGAAAGTGTCTAAGACTTCATTTATTTAATAAAACAGACAAAACTCACCAGAATGAATAATGTGCACATGCCATATTCCCTGTGCTCCTCTCTCCCACTGAGTCATGAGTGCACTGCTGCTGTAGAGCACTCCATAAAAGCAAACAGACTCATGGAGAAGAGCAGGAGAAATGCCTCCTCTGGGCTGCCTCGCTGCCTCATATCCGTTTCAGCGCGTCCACTTCAGACCGAGGCGATTGTTGCAATATGGAGGCTGCTGGTTTGAGTGGACAGAGTGACTGGGAGCTTCATATTAGTTCTGGCATCTCTTGCTCTCAGTGGAGAAATAAAGGCCCCACAGATAAGCGCAGTATGCTCAGTGATGAAGAAGCTTCTGTACCCCCGAGCTGACACAGACTGTGCAGGCAGACACTGGAAAACACAGCAGCACAAAGCAGCACAACTAACACTGCGAGAAACACAGAGAGAGAGAGAGAGAGAGAGAGAGAGAGAGAGAGAGAGAGAGAGGTCTGAAATTGACAAACACATTTTAATTAGTGTATGAAGATCCTCTAGTGCTGCTCATTATAACTTACTGTAAAAGTGGCCTTGCTGCTAGACCCATTACAGAAGCTCCTCCAGTAAATAATATATGAGTACCAGACTTTTACTTCTGCATGAGAACACGATGGCCTGGAGAGTGTCCTGAGCTCTGGCAGAGGAGCACATGAGTGGGTGGCACAGAAGGTGAGTGGGGGAAAAGGAAGGATCCTGCTGTGGGACGTCCTGTATCAGCCCACGACATCACCTGCCTCCTTCTTAAATATAAATGACCAGGGATATTAAGGTCTTAAGGCAATAGTTCAGGAAAAAATTAAGGAAAATTGTGTAAAATGCAGTTTTTGAGCCAAGGGCTATTTAACTTATGTACAGTTGTAAGAGGTAAGAGGATTACATACAAATAGTTGAGACATGAATACACTGTAGCAATAGATTTCTGCTACAATAAGACATTAAAAAAGTTTACTTAAGGTTTCTTTCAAACTTTCTCAAAAGCAAAAGCTCTAAAAAGAATCTATCTACAGAAGAACATCCAACATATTTCTGCAAATATTTGATTATATCTTGTACAGCAGTACAGATTTACATGGCAACACAAGGGAGTTCAAATTTGTTGTTGTCCCTCGCCTGGTGCCACGTCACTTATTAGAGTTATAAGGTCTCAGGTGTGTTTTGAAAGCAGAGCTGTTAAATTTGGTGTTTTGGGTACAATTATCTCATTCAGGTCACTGGATATTCAGCATGACACCTCATGGCAAAGAACTCTCTGAGGATGCGAGAAACAGAATTGCTGTGCTCTACAAAAAATGCCCTAGGCTATAAGAAGTGCATTAACACCCTGAAACTAAAATAAAGCATGATGGCCAAGGTCATACAGCAGTTTTCCAGGACAGGCTCCACTGACGAACAAAGAAGTTGAGTTGACAGGTTCACCATCAAATTGGCTTCAAAGAAATATACAAATGAGTGCTGTCATCATTGCTGCAGAGGTTGAAAAAGTGTGAGATCAGCATGCAGTGTTTAGACCATCCATAACACACTGCATCAACTCTGCAATCTGCAACAGCATGAATTACTAGAACCATGCCCTGTGCTCTGATAAAACCAAGATAACCTTGTTCAGCTCATTACAGCTCATTACAGTACATTACATTTGGCAGACGCTTTTGTCCAAAGCAACTTACAATAGTCAAGTACAAAAGTAATAGAAGTTAAGATATTTTTTTTAGATAGGGCTTAAAGGAGGTCAAAGGGGAGTAATAGGATAGAGGAGTGAAGGAGGGAAGAAGGAAATGGGGTTAGAAGTAGTTAGTGTGTTAGAGGTGTTAGGAGAGTAAGTGCTCTTTGAAGAGCTCTGTCTTCAGGAGTTTATTAAAGATAGCCTGAGATTCTCCTGATCTGGTAGTGGAAGCTCAGATGGTGTCCAGCATGTGTAGCGGCACCCTGGTAAGGAGTATCAAAACTGCCTCTTGCCTAATGTTTATTTAACTGTCTTTATACCTTCATGTTTGTCTGTCTGTCTTTATGTATGTATGTATGTACAGTATGCCTGTCTATCTGTGAATAAAAAAAACATATAATGCAAATTAACTTTCTTATAACTTAAATTCAAATTAGCAAAAATAGCATTTTTCATAATGCTTTCTTTTCTGCTGCTCTGCACTTCTGAATGAGCATCAGTATTCTATGCAATTTATATCAACACTGTAAAGCTGTGCAGCTTTATCTTATGTAGAATCAAATGCTTTATTTCCTGACTTCCAGCCCTCTCATCGTTCTATCATCTCACTCTGCATGCAGAAAATAAATGAAAATGATTGAGTGAACTGGACTGACTAGAGGTCAGTTTAAATCAGTTTGTTTTCAGTTTGAAGAAGTTGTGTAGAGATCTATGCATGCAAAAAGAGTTTTAGATTTTTTCTAATACATGAAAATAGAGTAAAAGGCAGAGAAGAATTTAAGCATTTAAGTTGTCTTGGTTAAACTTTGAAGGACACAGTTCATTTTTCATTCTTACTGGTTTGTAGAACCGTAATACTGTGGCTTCAAAGTGTCTAAGCAGGTAAGCGATTTTTAGCTGAACTTAACACTAAAGTCCATTCTGATCTGCTCAGAATAACACCTGTAACCCAGAAGAGCAATGTTCTCAAAAATGAGAATCACATTGTCACATTCATGTCATTGATATTGCACAATATTGCAAAAAGATTTGGAAACACACAGTACCATTAAAAGGTGTGTAATCAATTATTATAATAATTAGTGATTTGTCGAATAATAACTTATTCAGCATAGATTTAAAATGTCTAAACTATGGACCACAAGTTTTTTAACACAAGATGTTGTACTATTATTTGGAAAGGCCAAATGACACTGTATTAAAGTGCTATTATGTAGTAAATCCAGTGAATCCAAAAAATTTTTAAAAATGTAAATAATAACCCTTATATGTAAGAAGACACAAAAATAAAAATACGAGCCATTTAAAGGTGTATGAATATTTATTGGTTCTATTTTGCTTCTTTCGTAGTTCCATTTCAGTTACATAACTTATTTCAGCATTTTGTTCATAAGGACATATACACATATTTACTCCTGTTCATCACTTCGCTCTCTATCACAAATGGTTTTCTTTCTGATAACATTTTTATACTGTATGGGCCCTTCCGTCATTATTAATATTATTATATACAATCAAGGTGATATGAAAATCAAACAGCTAAAGAAATAAACCAATGCTAACAATACTTAAAATATTATAATACTGAAATATTCCTACAGTAACTGATCTTTAGAAAAGCAGAGGACTACTCTTTGTCTGGTTGAGTGGGGTAGCTTTGGTTGTAGTGGTAATACATTTTAGTACTCGTATGAGTGCGTATACAAAGCAAGGCCTGAAAATGAGATGATTTGAGAAACATTCCAGATGCTTAAAAATATCAAAAACAAACAAATAAAAAGGCTGTCCACAATGGTGCCTGAAAAAAGTACAAATGACAAGTGATCTTAAAACACTAGTCCTGATGGTAATACTGAACCCGATTCAATCCACAGCACCATTTGAGGACTGACAGCTGTAAATACTTTCCTGGTAAACATATTTCACATTTTAACAAATCACTACTTCATAAAGACATATAAACTAATACTGAGCGGCTGCAGGAAATCCTCTGATAGAGTACAAAGCAGCTAAATAAAAAAGGTGTGATATTTATATGCCAAATCTAAAATGTCATTTTCAGGATTTTTTTTATCTTTTAAGCTTGCTGAAGGCTCATGTTGGCCAACAGTGAATCAGAATAAGGAGGGAACCGAAACTAGAGACCCTTTAAAAGTGAAATGTAGACAGTTTTATGCACAAACAAAACTTATCTACATGGCTGGCCTAAATCTAAAGCTTCTAGTGTTGTCTTTAAGCTCTATTGCATTGAACTTCCATTAGGCAGTCTTTAAAATAGCTTGTGATTTTTCTTATTTTATATGTACGTACATGATTTATTTTACATTCTTTGCATGTACAAAAAAATACAATCTTCAATTATTTTTGGTTTGTTTTGATTTGTTTTCTAGGTCATTTTTCCCCATCCACAGTTTAACCTATAGTTATTGCATAATTAATTACGTAAGCTGACACATAATTCATTGCTTTTTCAATTTAAATCGCACTCCTTATAGAGACACTTGAGTCTGCATGTCCTACTTTTTCTATTAGTTTCAATGTAAAAATAAATAGACACTTTCAATTAGGCAAAATATATATATATGCTTCTACAAACACATATCTGGTATGGACTGAAGCTGCTGGTTTCAATAAGCTAGTAAGTTAGCAAAAAATATTTATTTATATATATATAAAAACAACATACTATCACCAGTGATAACTAAGGCTCCTAAGGGTTAACAGATTCCATTCTCTATCAATTAATTAAAGGCATCAGCAAAAATTCTGAAACCAGTAGTTCTCTGTCTTCGTCTTTGTCTTGTACATCTGATTGGACTTGTCGGGTAATTATGAAGCCCTTTATGAGCTGTCAAATGCATTAAAACCAAAAATGAATCCTGCAGTATCCCCCAGGGATGCATCGGGAGCTACAATCTTACACCGTCCACAATCGTAACAATCTGTTAGAGGAAGGAAAACCTTAAACTGAGCTGTGTGTAATACTCTGTAGTAAGAGCAGTCTAGAGAGAAGAAGTACTGTTCATGCCTTATTAGCCCCTACTTTTCCTCATTACTCCCTTATTAAAACTAACTGAAAATAGTCATGCATAACATTTACTTAATTTAGCAAACGTACTTTTTCATGTGGAAATGATGCACTCGAGTATACATTAATCAAATTCATGGTCTAACAACGTGCATTTCTGTTCTCTTTATGAGTAGGCCTAATTATTTCTGAGAATGTTCTAACTGTAGTTGATTTTGTAGTTTAATTTAATCCAATCATTAACTCTACATTTTAATTCTAATTCTAATACTCTTGTTTCTGTTTGTTTTTCAGAAACAAACAAGGTAAAATCTTAAAATGACAAATGATGAATTCATCGTTTAGTCCAATCAGTACTTTCCCTCGTGCTATCTAGGTAAATAAAGCCAATACAGCCAAGCAAGTGCTCCTACTGACCTAATTAACAACTAACATAATACAAAATTGACTTTCAATAATCCCCTTTAATATAGAACTCCCAAAGTATTCGCTTTGTTTCATCCACAGAACTTTAGTTTGCTAGTTAGCAACATGCCATTGGCTTGTGATTATTAGGAAGGGACTGAAGAGCAGAGAGAGAACCCAGTCCCCACTTTCTGTCAAGATTTAAAGGGTTAAAGGGAGGAGATGGTGGTGGAGGGTTGCCAAACTTGTCGCAAACATGAGAGAGAGAAAGGGATCTTTTTTAAATAGGATGTTTGATTGAAAGGCGGATGGGATGTTCCTTGTCCCAAAATTTCGTTATTTTAATAACATCCCTTCATTTTATTTTAATTCATTTTCTGCATTTATCTGGGCCAATGTAGTGTTAGAAGTTTGCTCAAGGACTCTTATTGGTGTAGCGCAGCATTTAGTCACCCAGAACGGGAACTGAACTCCAGTCTCCCACATGATGGAGTAGGTCACTGGCTGCACCACACCGCTTATGGTTTAAGATCTGTACTATTTTAAATGTATACTAGTAAATTTGCTTAGCCAATAATTATTTATTCCATAACATTTGTCATTTTTCAAAGTAGGAACAAATATTAAATTTTTTCAGGCTTATCATTTAATTTTACATTAATAGTTCAAAAAGAGGACAGTTCCTAAATTACACTGCAGTTCACTATATTTTTGCTAAGGTTGTTTTATGATATTTTTACTTGAGTAATTATTTTTACTAAATAAAATATTATTTTGAGCACAGGTTAACGTAACTCTCTACTCTTCATCATACTCTGGCTTATAAAGACAATATCTGAATGGAAGAGACTGAATTAAGCTCTTTTTCTGATTGTTGAGGAGGGCATACAGGAAGACTGCTCAATTAAAATCCAATGCAATAGATGAAAGCTAAAAGACAAAGCTAGAAAATGACACTGTTGGCAATGGTTAGCATTTGTTACATTGAATCAACCAGAGAAGATCAAGACCCAAACTAGAAACTGCTGTGGACATCTCCAGTAGAGGCTTGACAGTTCCATGACGAATGCATGCGCTAAATCATTACGACAAGCTGCTCTATGATCTAATATTAATGTGCTGTAATTTGTACCGACATTCAATTAATTCACAATGCACACTAGGGGTCAATATACCCAGTGCTAAACATTTTACATTTTATGACTAAATATAAAAATGAGTGCAGTTTGACTTACTTTCAGCTTTTTATGTGACCTTCAACAGGGTAAACTTGAAAAACGAGGTGTTTTCTGATTTCAACACCTGACAGAAGCATGTCACATTTAAATCAAATAGCGTGACTGAAGGGAAAGTTAAATAAGTTAAATAATCTGACCATAATTAAAAGCCAGCAACAATTGGCTGAAGTTGCTCCTGCCATGCCCGCTGTATATAAATCACTTCCTCCCAGGCAATTTTCTCACTGAACGCTAGCAGGCCTAATCAGCACAAACAAGACTTCATCACTGCCATTGTAAGGTTAGCACAATACAATCCAACCAGTCGAGCTGTTCGCCTCATTTCCTTACAAAGACTCGCGGCTTGCGCGTCTAGTAAACAAACAAGTAATTACTGCAGTCAAAAAAGTTTTCTAATACGATCTACATAATCCACATTAAAATTAGCCTAATTACAGCATGATTTTGAATGCATTCTTCAAAATCTATGCAAACATAAAGGATTATGTGATGATGCGGCAGGCGGTGAAATGCTTTGGTAGCATTTGCTTTTGGTAAATCTGTGAAACAGGCTGGCCACGGCCGTCTACGACGCTGCCAGCGAGTCGATACTATTATTCGTGTAAAAGCAGGAGATGAAACATCATTTTCATGTTGATTGGAATGAAAGATAATTTATCGAGCCAGCGTGAAGGTGTCTGATGTCTGAGGAACAGAAGTGTGAGGCTTTTATTAAACACAGTCCTGGCTCAGCAGGAACACCACAAAAGCGCTAAACAAATACCATTTTGTTCCATTAATAAATGTGAACAGCCCCTCCAGGCCATTCCCAGTGTTGGCACAGTTCCGTCTGTGCATAAATGGAAATCATATCTGTAAATCATAACTATAATTTGTTATGCCTTGCTGTGGTGTAAAGGGGTATTTGCTTCGATAAACTACAACCTGAACCACGGACGTTTGGCGCTTTACCCTAATGAAAGCAGCATATGCTTATACGACACAGTTAACAGCCATATGCTTTTCTGTATTTTTTTTTTCCTTTTTTTTTAAACGTACTAATCTTTAATCAGAAATCCTGAGCTGCACTTGGTGATTTGGACGTTTGAGTTACCAAAAGCCCCCTCCGCCAACAGTCTCCTACAACACCACTCTCCACGAACTTATCACGAGAAAGCACATACAGAAATAATCACAGCAGTCTTTTACACGTGTTCATGTCACGATTACTCCCCGCAATCCTAAGCGCAGATCCGCCTGTGTATTTACAGATTTAAATTGGCACTTAACAGTTACATATGGATGTCTTCCATTAGCTCTTTGCTTCAAAAATATCACTTTAAACGCTGTCTCTCCCCAGCCTCGCCTCGCCTCGCAGTCCTCCGCAGACTCGCCTCATCATCCGTCTCTTCCCTCCTTTCAGCATTTATTTCTTTTTCCTTTGTACATTTTTTTTTCTCTGGTTGTGGAGCTGGGTGCACTCCTCCCTGGCGTTCAGCGCTTGAAGTTTGCTCATAGCCAGGGGAATTAAAAGCCTTTAGTCCAGCGAAAGCAGCGGCTGCATGTTCTCCTCTTCGTTTTTCACTTTTTCTGGCCGTTTAAGCACTCCAGGCTCCACCACCGACTGGGACCTGCACACATAAATAAAATATGATCAGCATCAGAGGAAGCAGTGCTCAGCAACAAGCCACCGCTAACAATGGATTGTGTTTGTTATTGACTGTCTGTATAAAGTACAAATAAGCGTACCCCAAATTACACTGGCTCAAACAAACACACACACACACAAAAACCTACAGAGAACTGTACAAAGATATACTGTATTATTTAAGAAGGCTGAGCAAACACAAAACCTCTAGGAATATATTTTGTCTTAAAAATATGTAAGAAGTGTTTACACAGCAATGGAAAATATTGTTATTATCAGTACATTCTCAGTGACTGCACACAATCAGTGTTACAGTTTGAGTTTTTCATGGTATGATGACCTAACATGGGAGCAGCTGTGGTCTAAAGATTTATAAACAGTAGGCTTGGCACCAGAAGGTCACAGGTTCAATCCCCTGAACCAGCAGGATGTGGGGGAGTGAAGAAACAGTGTCTTCTTCCCATCAGGTTTCCTAGCTGAGTTTTTTTTTTTTTTTAGCAAGGCACCTAAATTCCAATTGCTCCCCAGAGTGCTGAGGTAGCAGTAAAATGCATTTTACTGTTGTGCAATGACTGTAAACTAAGCTTCTATTTTCTCATTTGCTGTGTACTGTATGAAGTCAATACCTAAAAGCAAGAGACTGAATCAATGACTCTTTCTGATTGGTGAGATTGAGGACACAGTGTAAGACAATTTAAAGCAAAAGTGAAAATTTAAACAGTAATATCCACACTCACACATTTGAAATTTATTTTACTGGTGTAATCCTTGAATATATTTTTTGTACAATTTATCTGTCCTCCAAACAAAACATTTAATACTAATTGTGAGGTAAGAGCAAGCGCAAAACATCTTTGTACATTACTTTATATGTAACACACACAAAAAAAACAAAAGGAAACAAATGCAACTAAAGCAGATACCATTGCAAACTTCTGTGCATTAATATAATGAAAGGTTTATTCAGAACAGCTGAGCTACAGTATATGGTTTTGTGTGCACAGTTGATGTTTGTTAAGGTAAAGTAGGATTTTAAATTTGTTTCTATTGATATCATTGAGTAGCATGTTCATATTGTTCTTAGTAAAATGGGTCAGTGTCAAAAACTGTGGCTTTCATTGGGTTATGTTTCATCACTGTATAAAAAGAAGCTGGAATTGTTATTTAATGCTCGGTTAATTAATACAATTAATGAATTAATTAAGTTATGAAAATATGTGCATTAATATGCAGTCACAAACAGTTAGCTTTGTTCCTTTATTTTCTGCATTTTAAAAGAAGTGTGCCGGCAACTTTCACAAAAAAATACTATTAATGTTACAAGTGTAGATAAAAAGGCGAATACAGACACAATTTGCCTGAGGATTAAAGGGTTAAAGTGGATCTTTGCAGTTTCACAGTGACTGCACTTTGTGGTGATTGAGCCAGGGAAGGTCATTTAATAGAAGAAAAAAAAAAATGTCAACCTCGGACACAGCACTGGCCTATTTTGGATTTATATCCCTAGTAGAGGCATAAGCAGCTTTAGAGACAGAGTGCTACTATTCATCATGCACAAATCTGGGACAGTTGACTGCGACAGATGCGTTTATACTGCCATCCTGTAGCATCATGACAGTCGGAGGACACAAAACAACACACAGTCTCTGTACCTGTTTATAGGTATAAAACAAACCTTTGTGTTTTCTCACATATGTAAAAAGCACAATCAGTGATGTATAATAGGTGGGCAATGTAATACTATGATCATAATATCAAAATAAGCTTTTCTGAGTGTAAAAGTGTAAATCCAGCACATCTATAGCACTGAACTACATAAACTCTGTAGTAGCTGAGTGAAACAAGCCTATTTTGCTTGTCCTGCTTTAAATATTTTATTTATTGACTGATTATATATCTACTGAATTCACAAAAAAAGTTTTTTTTTTTATAATTGTATTTGTCAACTGTATTTTGTCATAACATTTTACTATGGCTACAGTTTATCTAATGTCCATTATGATATATTCACAAACAGTGTGATGCATACTGCATCTTTAAAATGTCTTGGCTACAGATGTTCTCATCCAGACCAAGCACTTTAATGCTGAATATGAGCTGATAACAATGTAATATTTGGGTTTTCTTAAATGATAAATACATGTTCTTTAGGTAGGACAAACCTGCAATTATTTCAGTAAAATTACAATGTACATATTGTGACATTCTGGACTTGGGTTTTGTTCTTAACCTGAATTCTTTAATTTTACTATTTTCTAGTAATTTTACTATTTTCTGACTAGAACCACATGCAAGAGAAACTGGAGAAGGTCCAGCTTTTGCTACAATCTTATTTTTCGTTATATGCCCTCAAAATGAACCCTAGGCCAAGTTAAATGAATAAACGATGAAATATAAGAAGTGAGTTTTGTCTCTGTCGTTAAAATAGTAATTGAATTAAGTTACTTTTGGTGGTAATTTTTACCACCTGTTTAAAACATATGTGTGTATATATATATGTGTCTCCTCAAAATTAAAACTGTTTATGATGCTTCTGCTGCAGATACTCTAAATTCATTTATTTTACAAAACAGTTTCTAAACTGGATCAGGCCTAAATTAGCCAATATCTGACCCATAAATATGTGCCTGAATCAGACCTGATCACAATTCATTGATTGTGTTGATTACGTTATCTCTAAAATGTTATAAATTTACCACGTTGCATTCTCTAATTATTCATTAGAATTTTCATCTTTGGATGAAATATTGTAAGCCTTATGTTTTTAGCATCTGTGGATTAGACACGTTAGAAACTACACTGTAGTACAAATGCAGAAAAAGGCCTTTTAGAGAATGCCCACATGATTGTTCAGGAGCAGACAATGGCAACTACGTGTAGTTAATTACTCTGACTAATGTAACCTTTTTATGGCCTGTGGGTGAGGCCGGCGTTTTTGCGGGGAGACATTATCTATTATTCATGACACTGTTACGTAAAGGAATAATTGGTAAAATAATAAATCGTTCTGCTTGGGGAAATCAAAGTGTCATCGGATAAAAATGCGCAGTGTGTTTTGTTAGTGGCTGGGGAGGCAGAAATGTCAGCTATGATACATCTAACTCACACTGATCTGCTGATCCCACACAGTTTTCAGCGAGCGGTGGAGGAAAAAAAAAATGGTAAAGCTGGTGTACTTCAGCTACAAGGCCTTGATGGACACCAACAGTGGGATTTGCAAAGGGAGCAGTACGATGCTGCCGTGCCTTGGGCTGTAGTGCTCTTTTTCTGCTCTGTCACACGTCTACACACCTTTCCTCAGTGAACTCTCGGTGGTGCAGCAGCAGTGGAGGCAGAAGTGGAAAAGTCAGATCATTGCCAAAGGTAAAGCTCCATCGCGTCTGTTCATGCTCCAGAGCCTGCGACTCCGGTGTATCACTCATTGAGTGCAGCTCATGGCAGCATCTTTTATGTCTAAAGCTGATTTCATGACCCAGTAAGTCGAGACACCCCTGGAGACAATCAGGAAGACGATGAACTGCTGTTTCTAGACCTCGTCGTAAATGTTGTCCCTCAGCCTAGACATTTTCTGATGTCCTAGGTTTGCTTCTTTAGTATGCACTGAAATGATGAGGCTAATGTAGCTAAGAAATAGAAGCTTACAGTTCATCAGTGAGCACTGCTCTAAAACCATCTAAAACCAGTTACCACACTAATTTTCCAAGTATTCTGAAATACTTTTTACAGTGTATATATAGTATTTATAGTGACAGGTATATAAATACCGTATATCAGCCTTTTCAGTTTATAGTTCTGTAGACCTGTGTAGTCATGGTGAAGTTGCGTGTTGAGTGTTTCAGCACACAATGCTCTTTGAATGACACACAATACAGGTTGGCCAATCAGAACAGACCTCAATCATAATCACAATAATAATAACAAAAATAGAACATGAAACAATGACTTTTACTTTGCGCTCTATTTTAGTGATCTATAGGTGAGCTATCAACCGCACATTACAAATCTTGATTTAGGGTCGTGGCAACACAAAAAATATACCTTTCATGGCTGGAAATGCACAAAAGGAGTGTAATAATTTTCTACATTATTTTAAAATATACATTCTACATATACATATACATTTTATATACAGCCTATGGTCTGGGCGAGCACATGACACTACACAAATAAGTGTGAAAACAGGACGTAAATAACAGAAACTGTAATAAATCCTAAATATTGCAACAAAAATGGTTTTAGGTGCAGAAAAAGATGGTTTATTAAGAAAGGAAAAAAGCAAAAAAAAAAAAAAAAAACTAATGGAAAAAGTGATGACATATAAGGGGGATGTCAGGTATTACGGCCTACCAGAACTATTTGTTGCAGTTATGTTCCCATTCAATGGATGGGAAGAGTAATAGAGTGATTTCAGTTACTGAGTGACTGCTCCAAACATCTAGTAGATGATAGAAATCCCTGTACAGTATGTCATGCACTGCAGTGAGTGAGTATCTAGTTTAGTCATGCCTGTCTTCAGGTATTACTGCTAAAGAGCAGCTGATGGAAACAATCGTTAGTTCAGATTTTCTTCTACTGCCTTTTTGACGTTCAGACCTAACTGTAGGTAAAAGCAAAAAAAATCACTGCCCACTGAAAGAGAGGTGGACTGCATTGTAACAAGGCTTCAGTGTATGTGACTGCACACAGCGTTCCAGCCTTTCTGAGAACTGCTGCTCATTTTCCCTTCTTGTAAGCAGCTCATTGATGTGCTTTCAGGCAGCCCTACCAACGTTACAAAAGAACAAACACAAGCAGCAAATAAACTGTGTATTTCTACACTTTGTCACCAAACAACTCCACATAATTAATTACTCATAGAACATTGATCAATGCAGTTCACATCAGAACAATTTCAGCCATTCTAACCCATCTCACTGCATCTCTCATTAATCAAACATTCCCTGCAACCAAAAACTACTTTTAACTTAAGCCTTGTTCTGTATATGGGCTACAGATGTAGGTGATACAAGACCCTTTTTCTGCAGTAAAATAATTTATTTACATTCTGAAAATTTGAGGGATCTGAAATCTCCTACAGGACATTTGGAGACTGCTCCACTTAATAATTCCAGATCAGTAACAGCAATCAACTCAAAATCTGCATGTTTGAAAATAGACGTAGAAACTAGACAAAACTTAACAAAATTAAAGTTTTGGAGGACGTGAAATGTCCTCTGTCTGATTTGTAGTCAGATTTATTGATTTTAAAATGAAGTTCCGCAAAGAGCCGATTTTAGGATGTTCTTCATTATCCTCTGACATTAGCATATTTATTTATTGAATATTTTCTTTTACAATTACAATTTTGATTTTCAGTAACATTCCTTATTAAACATGAAAGCTTTTTATGTAATGCTTGAATAGAAATCCTCAAGATTTATTGGTGTAATGTCAGGCAGACAATTGACAAAAATCCTGGCCTGTTAAGGGGTTAATAAACGGCACCCTCCCCCCAAACACACAGGGAGCATATTCAAATTCCTATTTATGTTCATCTTCAACAAACTCATCTCCATCCACTCCGCTGGCAACACAGTGTAACTCAGTGTAATGATGCAATAACTCCATAACAGCATGAAGAACACACAAACATTAATCAACAAGCGTTCTCTTAATCCTCTGAGATACCGCAAATGATTACAAAGACATGTAATCATTTCGTATTCATTACTTCTCACTTATACGAGAGATCATTTAATAAGCTAGAAATAACATATTCATTTTGGCCTTTCCATCCAAACCACAGTTTTATGCAAAGGCTTGTGTGCCCCTGGTCAAATGACCAAGTTCTGTTGAGTGAAAATGAATAAAAAAAGTGAATAAATCTTCTACAAGAAACAAACTTGAGGATATAAAGAAATCTGCAAACAATTTTAGACACAATTCCAATATACTTTGCGAATTATTTCTGAATAGTTTTTGAATATATTAAACCATGCATAATGTGATATTACTTTTTTGCAATATGTGACACTACACAAACTGTGCTCTCTGTAGTACTTTAATTTCTATACTTTTTCACCAAGAATATTTAAATCATATATAATTTTTTTTTTTTCAAATTATCTGCGCTGTTGCAATAGAATGTATGTGTACAGAGTAGAAATAGGTCAATGATGATTTTTTTTATTTTAAGAGTTTGTTCTAGATTGACCCTAGACAAGACAATTTCAAAATTAATCTGGTGTTCATTTGAGATTGGCGTTTTGTATATTTGTATGTGTATATTTGTATAAAAAAAAAAAAAGCAATAATATGTTACATTGTATTACAGTAAAACAACTTAATAATAAAGCCATTATTGCCTCACATTTAACAAAATAACAACATCATAACATGCATCACTTAATCAAATTAAATATGCGATACACATAATTTCTTTTGGTAACAGCAATACAAATTAAACTTACTTTGATTCTAGATGCCAAGAACCTTTTTGACTTCACTCTTACTGATTTGGCAGACTGAAGTTTCTCCACAAGGGGGCAATAACAGCTCTCAGGTGTTTTGTGTTTAGTTCAGTAAAGAAAAAAGCTTGAGTTTTACATTATTAGGGTCTCAAGAATGCTTGTAATTAGTTTGTTATTAACTATAATAATTCAGCATACAAATTAATTTTACAAAGTAATTTTGTCGCTGTGTGATATAAAGTAGCATAAATGTCCACCTGTAGTTTCTTAGCATTAAGTCTTATCAAGCTCGTCTCTAGCTTTAAACGCTGACTAGGTTAAGACTACAGACAACCAGCAACTGTATCCAAAACCACAATAATCTTTCCCACAGGCCTCTACTAACAATGTGGAGGCCTGTTTTGTCTATAGCTGGAGCTGACCCTGACTGGTGGTGTAGATCATTTGATTTTGTCATGTATTAGTCATATATTTAATATCATATATATTTTTTTATGTTTTACCCTCCTCACTTACCATCATGCTAAGTTTTCCTATATGACTTATACTTTACATTAAAGGTACTTTACTTCTTTTGCTAAAATCCACTTTTTCTTGTTGTTTGTGAACTACAGAAGGTCTCTCTGAGTTGTATATGCATGCTGCATTGGCTTGGCTCGGGACCCCCCAAAGACAGGAGCTAACAGCGTTAGGAACAGCATAGCAAGTTTGTTCCTGTTTTATTTGTGCAAATAACACATCAGTAGCCCAGTAACTCAGAGCTAAGGAACAAATTGTTAGAATTTGTCTGTGGAACACCACCAGCGATGTACAAATAAGATAGGTAGGTGTGCGTTTAAAACGGTGGATTTTTACTTTCTGGACCTGAACTACCCACCTCTGTGTAAGTAACTAGGTTTAACATAGGATCTCCGGTGGATTTTGCATTTTACAGAGACTCTAAGACTAGGTCATTGGTTAAACTGCACTTAGCAGGGCATTACACATGTTGTAAAGTAATATATGACATTTTAAACACTGTTATTAGTGTAAAAATGTCTTTAATTTAAAACATTTCTAACTGTTGTTCGTCTCACTGCCTCGCAGTGCTGTTAGCCAAGCAGAGCTGATATGTTTGCCTGTATGAATATTCATGAGCACACTCATGCACACTCCTCCACGGAACTAAAGCAGTGTTATACTGGATTACCAGTATTTACAAAAACCAGCTCACAGGCATTTATTCATAATAGAGACCACAACTATACATTTTAAATTTAATGAGAAAACAACAGAATAAGACCTTTAAAATGTTATTACATTGTGCTTGCCTGGCTGTATTGTTGTAGGCTATGAGAGCGAGTTACAACAATCTCAGCTTCTGAGAGTAGCTTTATATTGCTTAATACTACAGTGACCACTCATGCACCAATACAGGATTATGCCATCAGCATTTGTAAAATAGTAGAAAAAAAATATATGATATAAACTGAGCAAACCTATTTTAGTTTAGTTGGATAAACAAATACAATTCATTTGGCATGCTTAATATGCACAGTATGTCCAGAGAGCCTCTGTAATATAATATACATTGAAGTAATTTAATTGTTTTATGCAGTTATAGGGGTTTTGTGTAAGCCCAAAAAGATATATTACAGCATTTCTTTTAATGTAGTGAAAGTGAGCGAGAGCGAGCAAGCGAGAGAGTGAGCGAGAGCGAGAGAGAGAGAGAGAGAGAGAGAGAGATAGAGAGACCAACTGACCTTTTCATGGTTTTTGGGGACAAGTCTTTCTCCAGGTCCTTCACTGACAGTGTGTAGGACTCAGGGCAATAGTCAGTCTCCTCATCATAAGCGTGATCCAGCAGCGTCCTGGCCCACGTCCCCATGTCGTAGGGTGGCAGCATGCCTCCCAATTCAGAGGGCAGAATCTCCGGCACGATCAGCTGGTGTAGACTATTCAGATTATTCCCATGCATGAAGATCTACACAAACAACACAGCAGGGAGGAGAAACAAGCAGATCATGACTTATCTGAGGCCTGTGTGTGCCTGCACTAGTGATACTGATGTAGCACTATCAACACAGTCAGAGTAAAGTGCATCTATTTAATGGAACAGCTGATTTTTTTTTATATAATATTCCATCAACACAGACTGCTTTTAAGTTAACAAATAGGAAGTCAATGTGTCTCTTATGTTAATAGAAATATTTGACATTTTAAAATATTCAACAATACAGAATGGTTGACATTTTAATAATTCACATTAGGGATGAGCTAACATGTTCATCTGAAAATAGCTATTCTAATCTGCACACACCACACAAACATTCACATTTGCGACACAGCAGGAAGGAGGCAAACAGTTAATGACTATCAGAGGCCTGCTTGTCCGTTATCTAGCGACATTCTATCAGGTTATTGATGTCTGAGCTAATCTGATTAGCTTTCTCTCTCTCCCTCTGTTCCGCTCTCTCACCCTTTTTCTTGTTTTGTCCTTCAGGAAGGGCCGGATGACCGTGTACAGAGCGTGGATGTACCACGGCTGGTTCACAAAATGGATCCCTCCGAATCTGGCTGGAAAACTGTCCTGTAAGCATCAGAAAATACAAAAATGAAATAAGCATCTTCAGGTATTGACCTGCATTCATGTATTATCACACAGAGTAATATTAAATGACCAAATTCACTACTAAAAAAATGCATATATACATTTATCCCTCCCTACATCCATCTTTGCCACAAACTCATTTCATCTCTCAGTGGTACGCAGGACAAGCCCTGGCTTTATGATAATGACATGTTTTAGCGATCTATACGGTTATGAATTATACTCTGTAATCTGTACAGATCATTTTATGCCACAGATAGTAGAATAATTCAATAAAAAGCATATTATGAACTTTTAACTATAAAGAATATTTATACCATTGATTGAAACCAATGATTTTAAACAAACTGGACATAAAGCTGCTCATTCACATTGATGGGCTTTATTTGCTAAGTAAACACAATGTATATAAGTACAATCAACGTCAGACAAATGTATTAAGGTCATCTCTATATATTGTAAGATAAGTAAATAACATGTCATCATGACAGGCTTATTTCTATCCCATATGAAAAAAATAGAACTACTAAAAAAGCAACTATTCTACAAAAAGAAACAGCATTAAAAAAGAAACAAATCACTTTAAAACTAAGCCAGGCTCCTCATGAGTCTCCTCATCCCTGAGCTTCCCCACTGGCACCCCGTGAAAAATGGTCAATTATGTCAACCATTAGGTTGCTTTTAAGTACTTGCATGTCCTAGATTATAAGAAGGATTACTCCAAGAAAGATGAGTAAGCACCTGACTCTCCCCAGATCACACTGAAAGCTGAGGTTTAATCCCCACTCAACGGTTATCCACATTTATAAGCCTGACTTGAATCATCCCCGCTATAAAGCCTCACATCAGCTCGCGTAACCCAGGTTAGAGCTGTCTGATTATAAACAGCTTGCTCTTAACCTATGAAGATAATGAGCTGAACTGAAGCATGACAAAATGCTGGCTTACATGAAATGTTAGGCAGTTTAATCTGAGCTGTGCCAAATCTTGGCATTGCAGTATATTTTACCACGATTACTGGAGCAGTAGTTAGTCTGAGAGTGTGACTGTGGATATATTCTAAAATAAGTATTTGAGAATAAAATACTGTCAAGGTGATTTCATACACATTTATTATGAAATCCTCATAAAGCTAATGCATACATTTAAATGTGCTATGTATGATATAGCTTTACCAATCCAAATACCTGTTTATGTTTAAAATATAGCAAAACATATTTTGCTATATTTTTTAAATATAGCATCTTTTAAATATTACGAATAAATATTTTTAAATTAAATATTAAGAATAAGCAACATTGGTTTCCACCAAGACATTTGGGTACATGATTAGACCATTCCTCAAATTTCATATGCCTTTTGTAATGTTATATGTGTGAAAGGGACTCTGAAGGCTGAAAGGGATGCTGACTCTGTTCTGTAGGCCTCAAGCTCCCAGAGCAGACTGAGCCTGGCGCTGGTGTTGGTGTTGATGGTGGAGAACAGCTGGGCCACAGGGCCACCAGGCCAGAGTCTGCGTCTGGCAGCAGGCCTCAGGCTCACAGGAGGCTGCTCTGGCATCACATCACACACACAGGCTCAGCTGACAGCAAGCAGTGAGAGAGAGAGAGAGAGAGAGAGAGGGCACAAGGCCGGGCCAGATCTCTAATGCAGGCTCAGTGAGTATTAATACAACTGATTCTATCAAAACAACGGATTCTTTCAATACAACTGATTCTTTCATTCAATGGAATTGATTATTTTAATATAACTGATTATGTCAACTAATTCGATGGAATTGATTCTTCCAATATAACTGACTCGGTCAACTAAAGTGATTCTTTCAACTGAACTGATTCTTTCAATAGAACTGATTATTTTAACACAACTAATTCTTTCAACACAACCGATTCTTTTAGCAGAACTGATTCATTCAACAGAACTGATCATTTCAACATAACTAATTATGTCAACTGAACTGATTTTTTTAATGAAACTGATTCTTTTAACACAACTGATTCATTCAACAGAAATGATTCTTTAAACACATGATTCATTCAACAGAATTTATTCTTTAAACACATGATTCATTCAACGGAATTGATTCTATAAACACAACTGATTCTTTTAGCAGAAATAATTCATTCAACAGAAATGATTCTTTCAACACAACTGATTCTTTTAACACAACTGATTCTTTCAACATAAATGATTATTCAACAGAATTCTTTCAATAGAACTGATTCTTTCAGCACAACTGATTCTTTTAGCAGAAATAATTCTATAAACACAACTGATTCTTTTAACACAACTGATTCTTTAAACACAACTGATTCTTTCAACATAACTGATTATTCAACTGAATTATTTCAACAGAACTGATTCTTTTAACACAACTGATTCTTTTAACACAACTGATTCTTTAAATATAACTGATTATTCAACTGAATTCTTTCAATAGAACTGATTCTTTCAGCACAACTGGCGTCACCTTTGAGCTTGATGGGGAGAGTGCGCCATCTACCCACTCGGAGGGAGCAAGGCCAATTTTGCTTCAAACCTGCGACCTCCTGTTCATAGTGGCAGCGCATAAGACCACTGGACCACTCAGCGCCCTATTTCCACAGAACTGAGAATTGATAGAACTGATTAATTCAACAGAATTAATTCTTTCAACACAACTGATTCTCTCAATGATCCTGCGCTGTGTTTTCCCAAATGCATGTCAGCAAACATAACTCTTAAATGCATGAGCAAATGTGAACACGCTTTCTGCCAGTTAACATGCTCACAATACAAGAAGCTTTTTGTGAAATTAGCTTCTGACTGATTCAGCAGAAATGATCTCCTAACAAATACAATGAATTAAGATGAACTGATTTTTGCAACACAACCATTTCATTAGCACAGCTGTTTCATTCAATCAAACTAATTCTTTCAGCAGAACTGGACCAAATCTTTATACAAAACAGATTCATTTATCAGAACTGATTATTTCAAAATGACTGATTCCTTTAACAGACTACATCAAATCTTTAAACAGAACAGATTCATTTAGTAGAGCTGATTCTTTTAAAATGACTGAATCTTTTAACAGATCTGTTTTTTAAGAGAACCGACACTTTCCACACACCTCTAATCTCACTGATAGGATTGGGGTACATTCTAGAGAGCATTGTAAAACACAAAAGACAAACTCAGAATCCATCATGGCTGATTCTTTCAGCAGTGTGATCAGCTGAAGCCTGATTGATCTGAGCCACCAAACTACAAAAGAGGAAAAAGAAGGGGGCGGAGAGTGGTACAGCAGAATTGAATGTGAACAGATGGACATGGGCTTGTCCTCTTCACTGTGCTGATGCTGTTTAGTGAAAGAACATGTTTAGTGTAAGAACTTACAGCCAGAAATACAGATATTTAGCAGTTTTCTTACAGCAATACTGAGAAGAAGCCAAGTTTATACAAAGAACATACGAATAAAAGAAACAGATTATTTTAGTAATCTGCCAAGCGCCATGAATCATATTTTTACCAAGTGGTACTTGAATTTAATCATTGAATGAAAAACATCACTCATCAGGTCTAGACAAGTGATTACTTTAGAGAGACGACATAATAAATGGTCTATAATCGAAATTTGCATTCTAATGAATGCTGATGTTTGAGTACACAAAATTACTGGAAGAATAAAGAAGCAGATAACAATAACACATGCTAGGTACTGTACTTCTTCTTTAATACATAAAACCGGGTACAAAAATGTAATATACCAAAATATAAAAAAAAAAACATTGTGGACATTTTTTATCCCTTAGCCCACCAAACATTACACTCCAAGACTTCCCATGCGAAAAAAAGTTTGGGCACCCTTGAACTAAAGCGAGTGGTCTAGTACATTGGTCCACACCACAAATGTATGCATTATTAGTGTTAAATCAACAATAATAATGATAGTTTAAAACTGTCACAATTATATTACAATATTTTCATGATTTACAGTATCTGTCTGTTTGTAAGGTTTCAACACAGAGAAAATGCGTTAGCAGTAGCAGATCCTTAAAAAACTGCTATTCAGATACTCTTGTATGCACAGCACAATCCTTTTTATTCAGTTTTTCCTGCACATCATCCAGTTAGATAGCACGATCTACACTTTCTGTAATGAAATGTAGAGTGTGGTCAGTGTTCTTTTCCCATGGATGATATCTGTAATATGTTAAAAAAGCATACCTTTGATACAATAAGTAACTTCATTATGATACAACAAAAAATCATCATATTGCCTACCTCTACTGCGAAAGTTAATGACTGCGGTAGTTTATCAATGTAACATTAACTAGTTGCCTTCTATATTTTTATTTTATATTCTTTTACTTTTATGTGTCACGTTATGATGTAACGTTTATTAGGTATAACAATTTACAAAATTAATAACTGAATTTGATACAGCACAGTTGTGTCTTGATTCATTTTTAATACAGCACCTAAAAATATACCTTGTGTTATTATGTGATTGTTTCCGTTTAAAATTTATTAGAGCATTAAGAGTGATAAATGATGTGCTATCTAATTTACAATCTAAGGCTATGTCCACATTACAAACCCTGTTAATCGATTCAATTCATTTTTTCCTATCCTAAAAGAAGACAGATTCTTGCAGGGAATATGATTTTGGCTTAACAGTGTGCTGGCTGATAACAACAGGACTAAAGAGTGCTGGAAAAAATATTTTGAAAAATGTATTCACATCTGAAATATGAAAGTGACTTAAATTTTATTTGCGTAGAATGTGACATGTCACATTTGCATCATATTAAGGCAAAAAATATCTAATTTGTGTCGCTGCAGCCTGGTAACACAAACGTATCCTTATATTTATTTACTCAAGATACCCAACATACACTGAAGAGAAGTGTGCTTTTCCTCCTAGTACAGTAAAGAGGGAATCATTTTTTTTCTAAAGCCGGGATGATCTGCCTTTACTGTGGGCTTGCTGGCTTCATTTTAATTATACTTCATGCACTATAATCAGTACTGAAATCAGTATTAAAACTATTTTTTTTGGCTCCAGTCTCTTGAATGTATTATTTAATTCCCACATGCAGTACACTGAGAGGCTGGTATTGAGCGATACGACATGATACACTGTTTACTTAATTGAAAATCAGGATCTATTGTAATTGTGTTGCTGATAGAGTATAATTATAGAATTTGTTAAACAAGCAAATATAAATGAGTCATGCAGGTAAATCTGTCTCAGAGGATGCACCAACCCTGGTCAAAGCTATCTTGGTCCCCTGTGCTTTTTTTGATCAGTCGAAAGGAGACTTCTATGAAGAGGAAGTAGGTTTCTATATAAGTGACCCATTTTCTCATTAATAGCAACACAGCACTTAGTGGAGCATTAGGCTATCCGGCAGCTTATATAGATTTTGGCAACTGAGCTGATCGAATATGTGGTCAGGCAGGGGTGCATGTAGAGTGCACTTAAAACCAATGCAAAGCCAAGCAACACTCATTTAACCTGACTGCCAGTGAAAGGTTTTCTGGTCATTTTACTGTGTGATGCCCTCCATAAAGTTTCATCATATTCTCTCTGTTTTCCCCTTTTTTATTTTGTTAGTGAGTAGCATTCTTACCTTGTCAGGACTCATTAATCAAGCATGAGTGAACTTGTGCTGTCTAAGTAACTGTCCATTTGTGAGGGTTCTTTTGAGAGACCTAGCCTGGAGTGAGGATAGTACTTTATTATGACTGCTGTATCAAATAATGCATGCCAACAGACGTAGCCACATGTGCTCCTCCTTCCGAATCTGGGACAAGCCTTTAGAGAGAAGCTACATACATTTATTACACACAGACCAAACATTAATGTGATATAAGCTTAACTATATATGACCTGTCCTTCACATGTGTGTCCACAGATATAAAGTGTGCATTAAACTACAACAGTAACTGAAAAACTGAGGGAGATTTATTTGGGGGTCCCTGTAACATTTCAGACAAATATTGATTTTGTAAAATATGTTAATGTCATGCTTTTGTGTTTTCCCTTCACATCTATTGACACTCTTCAATACAGTCCCCATAAGCTACCTCTTCTAAGGGACTGTGTCACATGTCCCCTCTCAGCCAGTCAGGAACTATTCCCACATTCAAATAGCTGATTAGTTTCAGCTGTGACTCTCTACTTGCTGTCTGTTTCACCTTTGTCTAATTACCTCTGTGTATTTAAGCCTGTCTGGTTGTCATGTTCTTAGCGAAGTATTGCCAACCCCTACCTACATACAGAGTGTTTTTTCCTGTTTGTATCTGTTGTCTGTTTTTTTTTTTCTTTAACTTGCTTGCATGGATCTCCTGACATTGTGACTCTTGTGCTCATGATAAGGCATATTGAATAAATAATGAAGTATAGTTTCAGCAAGGTCTGAAGTTGTGCGAGCATTTAAGATTTTGTGGGACATGGCAAAAGTCATGAGGCCAAGATACTGCTTCCTTGTCTCAAGACATATAGGACAAATCCAGTAATAAAACAAATCCAGTAATTTTGTACTTTATGCCCAGCTTTCTTTACAACAGGCGCTTCAGGGCATCCACTTGCCCCTGCAGATAAATCGCTTTTTACACTGTTTTCCAGGCTCAAAAAAGCTCCACACCTCATTGGTGGAATCCGGAGAGCCCTGACATTTAAAACGAGGCATTACAAACTTTTAAAGTGCACAAGAAGTGTATTAAAAACCTGTAGTGTTGTACCTACAAATCCGGGTATGTAGGTTATGCTACAGGTTGTAAACAGTGTTTTTTAATAACAATTTATCTGCAGGGGCAAGTGGATGCCCCAAAGCGCCTGTTGTAAAGAGTGCTGGGAAAAAAGCACAAAATAACTTGATCTCGGAAAGCTGCAGGAGAGCGGAGGTGGGATATTCAACAAAGGTTATTACTCTTTATCATGTTTCACTAAACCCAAAGTCTATTTCACACCGGAGTTCTGCATTAACTACGCAACTATTACTGTTACATTGTAAAAACTTCTGCTTCTAAGGTTGGCATTCTGTATTTGCTTTACATCCAGAGATAAATGTATTTGTATGTATGTATAAATGGGTTTACTCACTGTGTTCACATCTCCTACTGCAGTCACAATATTCAAGAACTTTACCACACATCACACTTTTTATCCATATCATGCTGCTCAAGAGCCCACTGAGATGTTCTCACATGCTCACACACTGCTGTCTAGGCCAAAGCCAAAAACAAACTGAACCTTACGCATTCTCCAGACAGCTAAACAATTACTGCAATTCCCTATCTCACGTCCCAGTTATGTGGCCTATGGTGTGGACTTGAAGCTTTCTGCTGTTTGGGATTTAGTGGACTTGAACATCCAGATGAGTCTCTCAAGCCACCTCGCTCCATGTGTAAACTGCTCTGGCTCAACACAGGCTCTAACCTCTCCTCACAGCTCTCCTCACAGTCTCCCCCCACTCCCTAATCTCCTGTGTTTGCACTAAGAAAACTGCTGCTGGCCTGATAAATATTGCATACATCCCTCCTGTCCTTTGCACAAAGCCATCCAAGCAGAGATTATGAACCTGACTGACTTCTCAGGGCTGGTTTGTGTATGAACAGGAAGAAGGCCAGCATACAGAACCGTATCAATAGATTTAAAGGGGGCTTCATAGTCAGATTAATTGTTTATATAGGCTGTAACGCTTCTGCTTCACTGAGACCTGGAATCTGTAGATTGTTGCTAGTTGTTCTCATCGCTTTATGGACTGTGAACTTATTTTTGGAATGACCATGAAGTATCTGTAACTTGAACTGAGCTGAATGAATATATAAGATTACACAGACTTTAATGGGTTTTAACTGTTTTAAGTTGAAACCATGTTTGATCCTATTTAGTGCATTATGTAGTAGTAAATTACTTGCATTACAACTAGGTTATATTTGTATATTGTTTCAGAGAATTATAATTATAAATTTGGATATTTCTCAAAATATACTGACTGTTTGTTGTTTTTACACCATTTAAAAAAACGCCAGACATATGTAATAAATAATATAAAAACAGATATAATTAAATGTATGGGAGTATGTGAAATAAAAAGCTAACATTAACATTAAGCCTGTCGTGACAACCCAATTAAAATCTATTACTAAAATGAAAAGTAATTAATTCAAACATTATTTCAGATTGAATCAGCTTTCTTTAATTAGTCTTTGCTGTTAGCTAATCCCTCAGGTAAATCAGAATATTTAAAGACCAGCAGTACCAATCTGTCCAGTAAATGTAACTATATAGTAATAAAGAATTGCATCAAGTTCATAAACTTGGCAACAAGCAGAACAGGATATTTAAATGACATTTAAAAACAAGACATTTTAATGCCTAAAGACACCCTAAATCTTATACATATCTGACTAAAGCATAATATACACTTCTATTCCACTGTTAATTGTAAAACGAAACACACAGAGGTGGAAATTTCAGGAACAGAATGGTCAATAGTAACACCCTGCTAATGCTTGTGCTAATTTTTTACCCGTTTACACTGCAAAACTAGCCACCAGCAGACACAATCAATACCACCCACTGCACTGTACACTGTGGGTGGTTTTGCCTTCTATGACAAATTACTGGTACAGCCAGTGCACAGCTTCATTCATGGAATGCCCCATCCATCACCCACTATCAAGCCTCACTCAAACTCATCCTATTAGCATACTGGGATAACACTTCACAATCAATTTACATAGGGTTATCCCATGACGTTTGCCATGTCACTGTACATTCATGGCATTAGCCAATAATATTGAGCAAAACCAATATATTGAAGACAACTACAGCTCTGGCAAAAAATAAGAGACCACTTAAAAATTATGAGTTTCTTTGATTTTACGAAATTGAAAACCTCTGGAAGAAAAAGAGAAAAAGATGGATGATCACAAGCAATTAAACCAAGCTGAACTGCTTGAATTTTTGCACCAGGAGTGGCAAAAGCAGTGTGTAAGACTGGTGGAGGAGAACATGCCAAAATGCATGAAAACTGTGATTAAAAACCCGGATTATTCCACCAAATATTGATTTCTGAACTCTTTATGAAATATTTATGAATATGACCTTTTTTTCTTTGCATTGTTTGAGGTCTGAAAGCTCTGCATATTTTGTTATTTCAGCAATTTCTCATTTTCTGAAAATGAATGCTATAAATGACAATAGTTTTATTTGGAATTTGGGAGAAATGTTGTCCGTAGTTTATAGAAAAAACAATGTTCATTTTACTCAAACATAAACCTATACATAACAAAATCAGAGAAACTGATTCAGAAACTGAAGTTTTCTTTTAATTTTTTTAGAGCTGTATGAGAAAACGCAAATACAGTATCAATATCATTCAAACAAAAGGAAAACCTAAAACATATTTGTCCTGAATATTTGATTTATTCTTTAGATTTTTTGTTTGCTCAAGCAGATTCCTCTGAGGTTTCATTGTCGGTCAGTGGGCACATGCTTTACTAGGTGGATCTAGTGTAAATACTCAGGCTATGTGGTTAATGCTATTTTTATTTAGTGCAAACAGACACGCTGAAGAGACAGATTGTGGTACAGCCAGCATGACTCTTCTGCTACTGGTTTGACCTAACTAGAAAATCAGAGGAGCAGAATATTTACATTCTTAGTCAGAATTCACCAGATTCATAGAAACATATTTTAATGCATTATTTTCCCACAATTTTAATAACTATTTTAGCAGCTTCCTTTTATCAATTTTAATTTAATGATAACCTTTGCACAGTACATTAGTGCTCAGTTTACATTAGTGCTCAGTTTAGCCTATTTGTTTGTTGTTTTTTTATTGTTTTACTCAATTCATTGTCTTATTCAGTATTCAGCTTATGTCAGTTATTTACTGGTAGGCTATTTAATTAATATAACTGACAGTAACAGCTGTAAATGAGACTGATCAAAGTTAAGCACCATGTAAAATTAAACAGTGACGATATGAGAAAATAATGCTGAGTCTAATTTTGCCACAAATGAACAAGAAAAAAATGTGATGAAAAATGTGATGCATCATTAGCAGGCCTGTAGCAGACAGACAGTTATAACTGATATCAATCTGAGAACATGTGCAGGAAAAGACAGGCAGTGCGGTCTTAATTAAGTGAGGAGAGCGGATGAGATGCAGTAGATGGTAACAGGCTCTGTCAGCCCCGTCTTATTCTCGGTGGAAAAAACACACTCTCCAAACCTCATGCATCAATCTAGAGCGCAGTGAACTGACATGAAAACACGCGGACATACGCGCGCACACACACACACACACATAGAGAGAGAGGGAACGCAGAGCCATGGGGACTGAGTGACACGGGTGTGTTTTCTTTCTGTGAGCACAGCCCATCTGGAGAGTGCATAGCATGGCGGTCGGACAGGTTGCCAGGGAAACTCGGCATGGGGTGGGATGGGGAGGATTGGTCCACTGTGATTGGCTGCCAAGCGTGGGTTATTTCTCAAGACTAAGAGAGACAAAAGGCAAGTCCAAGACACAGAAGGAAACAACAGAGGGCTGTAATAACAAAGAAATGCACCAGGAAAGCCAGGCTCGCTCTCGCTCTCGTCCCCTGGTCCAGGGAGTATATTGCCTTATTGCTTTTAGTCGAGAACAGCCATTTTCTGAGGCTGCATCAAGTGTTTTGTTAGGGCCACCATTTGCAGTGAAATGTGTAATCTAGCTCTTGTTCTACAAAGATCCTGTTTAAAGCACAGTCCTAGAGGAGCAGCTGCAGTTTAAGCCTTTTTGTACTAAAAGTCACATGTTTGCACTATGCTTGGGTGACATTGTAGAACAACAAGTACAATTTGGCATATATGAGTAATTCACGATGACAAATTAGATTTAGATTAGATTTTTTTTGCCAAGAAAAGCAAATTCTAAGGGTAAAATTAAGCCATGTTTACACTATGGCTGGGTGGTATTATATAAAAATAAAACTTAAAAATTATTCAAATATATACCGTAAGTGATTCTTGGTTATGTTTTAGTTGTTACATAACAACAGAAAAAAGGTTCTGATTTATTGCGTTTTTTATTAATAGATAGTAACAAAAATAGAAACACAAAGCACCATATAGATAATATATCATTAGAGCTGCATGATATTGGAAAAATTGTACATCGTGAAATTTTGTGCTGGATATATTATATGTGGTGAAATCAAAATATACAGAATGTTTTATTAGATTTCTCCTAATATGCAGTATTGTCCAAAAGATTTAGGCACCAGTGAAAATGACTAATTCAAACCTCCTTTTCTAGCAAGTGTTTCTTTTTATTAGAATAAATACAAATAAGATTCTTACGAAACATAGAGACTTTATATCACCATTCATCTCCATGACTGTCTTTATTGGAGTCTAATACTATTTATAGTTATCATCCATCCATCCATTGTGAATACCCTATTTATCCATAAGGGCTTTAGCTGGAGCCTATCCCAGCCAGCCCTGGGCGGAAGGCTGAATACACCCTGGATAGGCCGTATAGTTATTATCATCATATCATAAAAACACCTGGTTTGGTAAAACAGAGCTCAATAATGTTAAATCAGTCTAGCTCACAGAAAATAAACTACTTACTTAAAAATGAGAAATCAGTGAGAAATTAGTCCAATTTTGAAAATTAAATAAAAACAGTAATTTGAATGAACAGAATTTATTCTAATTAACCACCTCTCACTAATTTACACCAATACCTTTATTCTGTTTTGTCTGTATGCACTTATACTCAGTTATTAGCCTGACTGGATGTCTATGGTAACACTTAAGCATCTTAGTAATTAAACCCTGTGAGACAGTTCCATCAGTACTTTGCTTTTTTTCTATCTCTATACATTCTCTCCATACATTCACTAACCTAATGATTATTTCATTAGCATAATGAATGGCTGTCTATAGGAACGACCCCCACAGAAGCACAGAAATTTACATTTGTAGCCTTTGAGTAGTTAAGGTAACCAGCTTCAGCATGTGTGACACATTAAAACCTTTATTTTAAACCTTCATTCACTGACCTGACAATTTAAAGAAGATAATATGTACAGCATAATTCTCCTTCTGTTCCCTAACATACCCTACCTCCTTACTACAGCTCAAGCTGAGCTGCCATTGAGGTAAATTTAGACTTCAAAAAGGACAGAGAGCCATAGCACACTGCTCAGCTGTGGTTGGTGAACGACAGATCACGTGGTGGGCTCAGGCGTGGGTGTGCTGGTGGAGGGACCCCGTCAGTGAAAGCACAATGCAGCTACAGGATGAGTCACCATAATCATCCTATCACCCCTTTAAATAAAAAAAGACAAACAAGCCCACACCTATCATTCAGCACTGATATGCTAAGGAATATGAGAAGGAAAGAGGTTTTAAAATGCACTAAGATTTAAAAAACTTAATAGGAAACTATGAAAGACATAGGTTGTAATATATCAAAATATTTATATTATAAACTGATCAGCTAGCATTAAACATTAAATTCATCTGGCTAATACTGAAAAGGTCCCTTTGCTTAAGAGAAATGGTAACATAAACTATGGTATGATTGTAGTGAAAAAAAGCATATCAGTGTTTATTTTAGTGACAGTAAAACATTAAGCCAGTGTATTGGTGAGATATGATACAGTGGTTACGATTCAATATATGACGATATATTGCGATACTGGAAGCAATATTTTGTGATTGTTTAAATCAAATGTTCATATTTTAAAAATCTAAGTAAAAGAATATGTATCTTTTTATGCAATCAGAACAGTGGGATATAATGACAGAGACATTGCCATCTAGTGGTCAGGGCTTAAACACAACTCAAAATAAACCAGTGTTAGTCACCAAAATGTAAATTAATATTCAAAAAACTAAACTGTGTTTTTAAAAATTATATAGTTTTGCAAAAAAAAAAAAAAAACATTGTAAGAAATGTTTCACACGTAATTTGCACAAGACTGTCCTTTCTTCAGTGTCATCCCTCCCTCATCCCTCATACCATTTCCATACAAACGACCCTATATCTTTTTTTTATTTAAATTGCACACGAATGGTAACCACTGACTTCTCAAGAGCTGAGTTGAGTGCTATTTGGCACCAAATCCATGAGCATCAGTGAGCCTTGGGCGCCCACGACCCTGTCGTCTGTTCTAGCCATCACAATTTGTCTCTTGTCAAAGTGACTCAGGTTCTAAAGCTTGTCTATCTGTCTTGCTACCAAAACATCAAAAACTGACTACTGACTTGCTGCCTAATATGAATATCCTACCCATTCACAGGGGCCATTGAAATGAGACAATTATTAATGTTATTCACTTCACCTGTCAGTGCTTTTAATGTCATGGCTAATTGGTATAATATTATACTTACTGTAATAATAAGTAGTGGAGCAGTTTTTGATTTGAATAGGATTTTAATGTTACAAAATGAAAAACCATACACCATCATTCACATTTTCTGTACTGTTTTTTTTGTGAAAACAAATGTATAAAAGTAATATATCTGTAAATAATCATATCATTATACTATCAATCAATTAAACAGGGCAATAAAACAAGAGTACTAACTGGTAACTGGAACATGCATTTCTTTAAACAAGTGGAGGTAAAGTAATCCATGTGCTTACTGCTGTCCTCGGGGGTCCCGACTTCACGCTGACTGCTTTGTAACTCTAAAGTAGCAGATTGTACACGCTTCTCTGATTTATCCACTGAAGTCTACCGTATTCTTTTATGCCCTATCAGAGCCTGTGGGAGATCATCTGTGTCCAAGTCTAACAACAACCCATCAAAATGTACAAAACTGAAAACACAGCCGGATCATTCTTACTCTACGCAGTTACATGACATAAGCACCTAATTATAAATATGGTAAAGATTGTGATTTGACTATGTGGTGTATTAAAATGGCAAAACACTGTAAGAATACTGGGTCATTCGGTTCGTGGGAGCACTGGGTTTGTTGGAGTGAGGGTCCTGGGGAAATGTTGGAATGTGGGCAAGGCCCAAAAACACCCCTCATCTGTTTGTACTTTAAACTTCTGGACTCATGCCTGGAACATATATGTCCTTATATGGTAAAGAGATATGTGATATGCCTTCGGTCTAATGTATAAAAACTCTTGAACACAAAAGAAAGGGAGAGAGGTTTTTCTGGACACCCTCGAATCGGGCACAACACTCTCTCCACTGTATCTTCTGGAAACCTGTTATAATAAAACCTAACCTGATTGATAAAAATAGAAGACAGTGTGTTAAGTCTCATTTCTTCAAGACTCATCCTCAAGAGAAGACACCACAGAAGTTTCTGGCACCCCAGATGGGACCTGATGTGTGACCGTGCGCTGCGTTGAAGTGGCTCTTCTGACGGAAGGGAGAAACCTCACTCGGCCGGGAAAAGAAAAAAAAGGGTGAGCTTTCCTCACTAATTATGAGGGTTTTTCTCTTCTTGCTGAAGTGTTGTCTTGATGCTTGGTTGCATTCAAAGAGAACAAGTATTGTATGAGATGATGGTGTGTTCTTGTTGAAATGACCTTAACTTTAAATTTTCAATGTGTGGCTTTGTGTCAACCACACAGAAGAGAAATAAATAGTTATCAGTAGAAAAACTTAAGGGATGAAGCTTGATAAATGGTCAGTTACTGCATGCTAACTTCTTATACTGGGCCCGGTTTTGAAAAGTTGTAAGACATGAGTATTTTGGGATTTGTTAAGCGGACATGGGCTTTCTCTGTAACTAGAGTTAAGGAAAATAAAGGGATAAAAAAGCAACTACTGCAGTGGGTATTGTACGGCGTGAGTAATGCTACATTACTTTAAGATGCGTCCGATTATGGCTGAGCGTGCATTATCCATGTGACAGAGTTGGCTGAGGAAAAGAGAAAACTCTAGAGTAGTATATCAAAGGAATTGGGAATGCATGCTAGGAAAAAAAAGGAAAAAATGTCGACTAATGATGAAGGAGTTAATTCTGACAAAGTCCGTAATGCGCATCCGGCTTCTATGTATGTGGGAAAATACATGGAAGTGTGTGGTTTGTGTATGTTACGTTTTTGTCTTTGTCTTTGTTTTTTTTATTTTTTCTGTCCTGTGAGAGCAATGATGCTGGTTGTCATTGTAGAAATCTAGAACTAGAGAATCATAAGGTAATTTAAATAAACCACAACTACTTAAAGAAATCTGCTTCTGACCATTGAATGATTTAGCAGAGACAACAACACCTGGCATTTTTCTGCAAAACCATGTTGACTTCAAGGTATATTATATAAAAAAACAATACATGAAGAAAATCGTAAATAGTATAAGTAAAAGCCCTGCTAAAAATCCAGAACAAGGCCAGCTGATCATTCAGAAAAACTATACCCTATGCTGGGAGGCTAGCTGGTCCACTAGCTCTTGGCTATCATAGGGTATGTTTTATCTGGAAGACCAGCTGGATTTTTTTATCAGAGAGAATATTGAAACATATGGTATTGCAATTACCATCAGACAATGTATATTTAGTTGGAACTAACAACATATATCAACACACTTTTCTAAGCGGTAACAAACAAAAAAATCTAATCTGGCAACCAATCTGCAACATGGCAATGAATCTAAACAGACCTGGATGCCTGGATTACAGGCATGAGCTACTGGGCTCAGGCATTAAGATTTGGAGCAGTGGAGCTGTGTTCTCTGAAAAGAAGGGGCCCCATCTAGTATTTTTTGGATGAATCCCCACTTCATTGGGAAGTTGGGATTGAGGTGGCGTGGTGATCATCCAACATCCTGCCCTCACTAAAATTGTGACATTAAATACAATAAAATCCTAACAGCAATGCTCCAAACTCTATCCCTAGAAATGGCAGTAGAGACAGTTACTCCAGCAAAAGATCAAACCCTTGTTATTATACCCATCAGAAGAAATAAATACCCTTCTCTACGAGATATATGGTTCTCAAACCAGACTTGTTTCAACCTTAGTTGAACCTTAGTTATTAAGCTCAGAACACCGGCATGTAGTTATTAGATCAATGCTGGCTTTTAATAACATGTTAGCAGCAAAGCTAGATAACAGCCAGGAAGGTTTAACCAGTGGACCTAATAAACACAGTAGGCTCGGAGCGTGTTAGCCCAGATGCTAGTTGATTTTCCAAGCTAAATTAGTTATGAAGCTCAGAACACTGGCATGAAATGGTTTTACACACTTATCCAAATATTTTCTAATTACTGTCCAGCCCTTAGATCTAACAATACAGCACATTGCATGAGCACAGTTGAAAGACTGGTACTAATACAGTTACTCACAGCTAGCATTTTAGCCTGGGCTTTCTGTATTAGGGGAAATTGCCTTAGCTTAGAGTAAGATAGTTCATTAAAATTTACAACATTATCTTAGGCTAGCATGTACGATTGTGACTAGCTTCTCTGTCAACCAGTGGAAAACAACTAATGTTGTTTAGTTGTGTAGGATGTGGTTTTGTTTTTGCTGATATACTGTAGAACTGGGTGAGCAAATCAGGTTTAACCACACTACACCAATTACACTAAGTGTCTAATATTGTTTTTTTATGAGACTAAGTGCTCCTTCTAATCTAAAAAAAATGGAAATACTGACACATTAGCATGCCCAAGATCTGACACACAGACCAGGATCTGAAATAATTCTACAGGAATTTCAAATATTTTTAGTAAATTCAGACAATTACTACAGGATACTACAAAACTCTTGGTAACACTTTACAATAAGAGTACATTAATGTCTCAACTAATTATTTATTGACACTAGTTAACACATTATTAATCTTGACATCGTTTTAAAATAATGTTTTAATTCATTATTATTTAAAGCATTCTCAAGCATTAAAATTTAGTCATTTTTGATAATATATTAACTAGTATCAATTAATAATTAGTTGAGGCATTACTTGACCATTAAACATTTAAATTTTTATCACTGTCGTACGTACTGCTATTCATGACATATACTGCAAAATGTTAATAGAAGAATTATATTACCAACTAAATAATACAGATTATAGAAAAAGTATTAATAATAAAATCTATAAATAATATTAATACATTTATTACTGTAGTTTTTAAGTGTAGTTTTAAGTGTAGTTTTAGTACTGCAGTATTATTTCAATGACAATTCTGAGGCACTTTTGTAACATATTTTCAATAAAGACAGCTGATCAAATTCATAAGAAAGATGATGATATACTCAGAAAAGCATATTGTGACACCATTTCTAACAAACATAAAAAAATGTAATTTTGCTCTCACCTAACTGTCTTCTAGACAAAGAGAAAGATCAGTGCGTGAGTGTTTCTGTGGACAGCCTGCATGTCTGGAATGAAAAAGGCCATAATGATGCACATCTTGGAAATGCACTGTTCAGATTTAATCAAATCAAGTGTCCTCAAACCAAAAAACTGAAGGAGCGTGTTTTCGTGGGCTGTAGAATCCTCACAAGACCTTATGGTTGTGGACGCAGAGAGGAATCTTACTCCAGGCACTAAATGACACGTTTAATGACTGGCGCTTCATGCTGACATGTGAAGAGTCCCTCAATGTCATTTCAGACAGCACTGCAGGGCTCAGGTTGGCATTGTTACGCCGCGTGGTATTCCAGTGTTAAAGTTTAAATGCTGACCTCTGAATTGTGTGAACCCTTAAGCCACACTCCAGAATGCACTTATTTACATGCAAAATTTCATTCTGCCAGGAACGAATCACAAACGCTGACCTCCGTGAACCCGTATGTATGCTGACGGACATTAACGATGTTAAGTGTTGAACATCCTGTTTAACTAATTAGTTGTGACTGTCTTTTCCATGCACCGCCATTGTTATCCTTTCAAATGACTACAAAAGCACAGTCTCCCTCACACCACGAACGCCACATTCTGGAGGCGAGATGCTAATGGCTGCGATCAATTATTCACCAGCTAATCTGTCTGAAGAGCCACTGGAATGTGGAATGGGCTCATCATGGACTCGCATTAATATTCAGTCAACAGGCCTCACTCAAAGCTGCCAGCGTGGCACATCAGAGCACAACCGCCTCCTGAGCTGTGCCTTACAGAAACTGGACAGTCATTATTTACATCACACCCCTGCTGCTGCTGACCACAACACTGTTAGCTCTGTTAAAACTAGAGGAGCTAAAATACATCTAATACAGTCAATCAATTCAAGTGTGTCCATTTCAAAACATTAGAACAGGTTATAATAAGTTATAGCTTTATTCAGTGAAGCATCCTTTAAAATTATTTTACCATTTTAAAATGTTGGTTATTAAAATATTGCACATTTAAATAATACATACATTAATATATATTGAAAATTATCTAAATCAAAATTCAAAATAGTACATTTTGTCAATTTCCATTTTTATTGATTAGTGGTCTAACAAAAAAGTGGAAAAGAGTAAAAACACAAATAATTGCTGCTAGAAATTCCATAAAAAGTCAACCAGAAAAAAATTCTATGAAGGTATGGAATCATTTTAGACAATTATTTGTAAAAGTATTATATCATAAAAAGTTTCATATTTGATGTATGTACTGCAGAACCGCAGAAGAGCATAAAGGTTAGATAATTCAAATGTACACATTTTATTCACTTTACTGAACCTGCAACCTTAAAGAAATAATGTACTTACATATGTACTTACAATTCTCCTATAGGTGCTTATCTACCAGTTATACAGTATATTCTACCTAGTTATTGGTGATAGATTTACTTACTTTATCATATTGTGAAAAACAACGTCTACTAGCAAACAGTAATTGTGAACGTCCGATACTGAAACCAATACAGCATCATCATCCATCTGTCCATTTCAATATCAATCAGGCTATCACCCTCTTCCATCTCTTAAACTAAGATGTTAATTAGCGCTGGGAGGTTAATTGAATTAATGTGATTAATCAAATTACTATTTTTAATGCGATTTTCAAAATGGGATAAGGTAGAATGCATATCTTTAGATTTAGAAGCTGCTATAGAGGGAATCTCAGTAAATAGACCCTTGCTTCTGTCAAAAATCTGTAAAGCACTTGTTTTGTGGCAGTGATTTTTAAATTTTACACTTTCTCTGAACTGAAATACAAGGATGGTTTGCATCATGTTTAATATAAAAGCTGCATATGAGGTTGAAGATGGATATATATGTATTTTTTTATTAAAGGTAAAGGAAACACGGCTTGTGATTCCCTTTTAATTGGTGCTGTTTAAAAAAAAGTTGTTATACAGGAACTAAAAATCTAAATTGTAATCGACAATTAGTCCGTATTTGATTTTTTTCCAAATTTTCTAACTGCATTACTGTTAATAATACATTTTTCAAAATGTACTTTGTCTAACACAGCCATTTAATTAACAACTAATAACAATTCAAACTGTGAAATTATTATGTAGCTTAGAATACTGGCATATTGGCTTACAACACATGTACAATCAGAGGTTCTAGTGGTTAAGCATTTATGTGATACAGTAGGCTAATGGATATCATATTAAATTATATATTTTTTTTCTTTTAATATTCGGTCCAGTATGAGATAATCTTTTATGAAATGTTATAAATAAAATATTAGACTATTACTAAATGACTTTTTTCTCATTTCATTAATCAATGCACCCACAGAAATCTGGATCTGGATCTGTGACTGTTTAAGATGCTCACAGCACACAGTAGAAACACTAAGATTCATTTGCAAATTGCAAACTGCCAAACATCACAATTACCATTAACCAACAACACAGGCTTATTAAGCGGACTACGTGCCAAAGGTCTGGATCTTTGGGTCAGGGCTGACCTTTACACTGCAGAATTGACACTGCGCAGCTGAGAGTGATGACAGGCTGAATACACCTAGACTGCTATGTAGGTGACGTTTAAAGCCTCAGACAGAGCATAAGGTCAACTCCTGTTCTTGCAGCTTTCACAGAGAATAGGCAATGCTCCAGCACCTGCTCGAGCCTCCACAGACAGACGAGACTGTAAATTGCGGTGCAATTCATCGGTTGACTAGGATTATGCAGTTCAAATGGGTAGAGGCTAAAGCATACCTGTCAAGTTTTAGATTTAAGAATAAGGGATATTTTCCTCTGTACTCCTAAAGCCGTCCCACCAGCCCAACGAAGGTTCAGTATCCCTTACATTTTAAGACAGGTTTACAAAAAATCTAAAATAACCACAAGTGAACCACTTACACACTACAATTAGATTATCAGAATCTGAAATGTTGTGGACATTCCTACATATGTCATTCTTTTAATACAGCCAAATTAAATACCCTTTTCTATATATTAAAAAAATAATAAGATTTCATGTCTTTTTGTAATAAATGCACTCTTTTATATGATATATTTTTTATTTATGTAATGGATTTAAAGTTGAACAAAGGGTGCACAAATTCTGCAAAATGACTGTAGGTGAACTAAAAATAGTATCATGAGCTTTTACTAAAAGGACATGGACCAGATATATTCCATCAGTAAAAATTAGTCCTAAGTGGCCTACACAATTAATAATTTTTAATTAATACTTCTTTCTTTTGATCACTCCACCCCTGATCAGTTCAGTTAATGTCGGTCCTCTCCACATTTCTAGTTCTAGAGTCACAAGCTGTATTTTTTTCTAAAGTCACAAGCTGTATTTTTAAGCAGCTATCAGAAAAATCTCATCACAGTTTACATGATTAGCCTACCGTTACCTTTCTTTTAGAAAAATTGCTGTATATCCATGTATGTTTTAACATCAGCTGCTCTAACTAGCTGCCTGAACTCACAGCGACGGGGGGCTTTCCCACACTGACCCTCCTTTGCAAGCTGATTGGCTGTTTCTCCTGAAAGGCGGGACTTTCTCCTTGAATCGGCTCCACGATTGGTTAAGAGAGCGGTCAGTGCCCTGTCTCCTCAATAATATATATTTTTTTATTTTAGTATAATACGGGAAATTTACGGGAAAATACTAATACGGGAGGACGGCGGGAAAGAGGAGTAAAATACGGTAGTTTCCCGGCCAAAACGGGAGACTTGACAGGTATGGGCTAAAGATCAGAGGAGCTGAATAAAAGACATGGGCTCAAAGAAATAAGTAATTACAGTACATGCTTCTTATTAGTCTAACTGAATCACTTTATCCATAGGACACCACAGTAAAGGCTAGGAAAGAACTAGAGCTAGGGTGCTAAATGCTAAATGTGAATTAGAAATGTCCCTTCTTTCTTTAAAAGGGCCTATTTCTTTTGCAAGGCTGAATTTTTCTTCTCTTTTCCTTTTTATATAGGAATCCTTTTCAAACAGTGCTGGATGAGCTTGATTTTATATATATCTGCCTAGGACTCTCATGAAAACTATTTTAGTTTTGATTTTGATAATATATTATAATATATTATAAATATAAATCTAATAAACAATACTGTTCTAACTCAAGATCATTAACACCACTTATATAATGATAATGTAATAATGCAGTTATACATTTTTAAAGAGCAGTTATCGTTTAATAATTAGGAGTATTCAGACACTGGACTTGGAATATAAAATGTGTATAAACAAAATATTAATAAAATAAATACAACTGGTCATAAAAAGAGTCAACATACCAGCTTATTCATGGTAACTGACTATCTTTGCTAAGAAAAAGACTAAAGGGTAATATTAAAGCAAAAATTTTTTTTATATTGTATGATAGGTTAATAATGTAATTATAATAGCAGGCTCACTCAATAAGCCAACTCAACCAACAGCATTTTGAATAAAGCCCAATCCAGCTCAGCCAATCAGAACAGGAGCATTTTTAAAAAAGGTACAGCACTAAATATGGCCTCTATATTTTGACAGGATAAAGGAATGTTGGAAAATGCTAGTAAGATTTATTTATGACTGTATTTGATCTATAAAAAAAATCACAAACATTTTGCTATGTAATTGTATACATTTATATAATATCTTCTATGCTCTACAGGTGCTCATTATAGCCAACCTCAAGTTCAACAGGCAGGGAAGACACTAAGGCCTAGACACTTCAAATCATAAAATCAGGCAGCTTGCATGAGTCATCTAACAGCACTGAAGTTGTATATAAGTGAGCTAAGCATAATCTTACCTGTAAGCCCTCAATGGCCAATCTCAGCATACTCGGAGTCAGTTTGGAAGCTTGCTTAAACGTGAAGTTACTCCAGTCGATGATCAACACAAATCCATTGACTTGTAGCTCAGGGTCTTCGATCATTGCCTCCAGCGACAACAAAATAGCTCGCAGTATATCCACAAACGTGTACCTGGCACAAGCAAGAGGGTTCAGATTAAAGCAGAACATCGTCAAGAAAGTTGCAGAAAAGGAAAGAAAAACATTTTCAATCGTTCAATGGTTCTTTGAATGATTAAATGTATATGAATTTTAAAGTAACCATAAAAGTAAGTTCTGTATAGTATCTACAATATCTCGTAGGTTAAAGTTTTTCCCCGTGCTGTTAAACTTTTTTATTATTTTAATCATTTATATTGCCCTTTAATGTTAAATAATGAGTGATAACTGCTTTAAAAAAATTGTGATGCTCCACTGATCTGAAATAGGGAAATTAATGCCACTACCATTGCTACTCCATGCAGGCTCAGTACACTGATAACTGCCCAATGTATCTTTGGTAAAGCAGGCAGGACAACACTCACAAAATCTGCCTGGGTAACATTGCCTAAACGGTTTCATATTTGTGTAAAAGTCTTCAATATTACGCTACTCAGTCATACTTCTTTCACTTTCAATGGCCATTCCGTGTCTCTCGGCTTGTCCAAAAATGCATGTACTTTGTTGGTGACTCAAATCCTACTCTTACAAACTATATGGGAAACCCACGCCCAAAAAATTCTAGTTCTCACACAGTATTATGAAAACAAAGAAACATTTAATTATTTAGAGTTGTTTTTAGTTGTCATGTTTCTATACAGAACTGTTGCATTTATTACATATCCTCTTAAAACGTATATGGCATCATTTCAACAAATCCTTTTTGTCACCTTTATTTTTCAGATTGTAATTTTAAAGAGTATTAATATTTCTTGTTTGATTTAATATTTGATTGTCCACTATGCTTCTTGATTAATATTGGCTGCCACCTTTATATAAGATTGCACTTGTCCATCATCTTAAAGCATTGATATAAATCACTAAACTGAGATGAGGCTTAAGCACATGCTTCTATTTCCTCTGGCAAAGAAATAAAACAACATAATAAAAAAAATGAAGTCATTTTTAGAGGTGCTCAAATTAATCTAGCTAATGGAGGCCCATCTTGACCCTTGTTGGTGTTTGTCACACGTTTTTGTGAGAGGATGGAAAAGGCTGCGCCGCCCTCAGAGGCCATGGTGTGACTGGCTCAGATTCAAAAGCCCCCTCAGAATGGGCCGAGGCATTGTGTGCACTTCTCAGTCTAATGAGCTGAGATTCATTAGATTCCACTCTGACGATTAGCTACAAAAGCACACCACTCAACTGCAAGTATACACAACAGTGTGCTTGTGTTAATGAACTGCTACAAAGTAAAATGTAACCAAGTTACTTTTTTAATGTGGAATTAAACAATGCAGACGTCTACATTTGGCATTTAAACAAGACACACTTTGTGGTATTATCCTTTTTATGTCAAACCGCCTGTGTTTTTTTGCATCAAATGCAGGCCCAGGTCCCAAAAGCATCTTAATCTTATAAGCAGAGTGTTCTGTGTGATGCTTGATTTCTTATTTAAGAACCATGTTAAGATGCTTTCAGACGACCTGGCTGCAATTGGTAAAGCTGTGAAAGTGTCACTACATAAGTGGCCAATAAGAGGCTCCAGGTCAGTCCACAATTCACTCATTGGTCAGTTTAAATTTTTGTTCTAACCAAAGGCTGCAGAGGTCAGAGCTCACACAATTTTACCTTGATGGGAAGAATCCCTGAGTACCAGACTATTGACTACCTGCCTTAAACAAGTTAATAACTGGAACAGAACACAAAATTGTCCTTGTTAAACGCTATTTTTACTTGCTTCTCATGGGTTAGAAATAAGAATAGAATAGAATAGAATAGAATAAAATCTGAGTACTAGGTTGGATAACACTGTTCACCACACATTTTTAAATACTTTACAAGTGTTTGGACCAGAAAGGAAAACAAATTTGGCAAACTTGCTCTGAGTTCATGGGCACTTTAAAACGTTAAAGAGCATTTAGCAGACCTTTATTGTCTGCCTCATGTGCTGAAACCCAAAACAACACTCTTCATACATATTGGACTGGGAAATGCTATTAAACACCCCTGGTTAAGTGTGTGAAGAACCAAGGTAAAAGAAAAACTTGACCTGGTTCGTATTATATTCGTAAAAACTGATAAACCACCTTGGAGAATGTGTGTGTTAGGAACATAAGCTTAGCCTGTATAGGGGCTACCTAAGTACTCGATTTGGAAACACTTATAGACGTTCTTTAAGGTACCTGCCTTAGGTGTTAGGAAATTAATTAGGTCACAAATTTGCCTGTTTTGGGGTTCTTGCTTAATAGTAACTCTCTAGTACAGAAGTATCCAATTTTATCTACTGTGGCTGCAGGTTTTCAATTCATACAACCATCAGCAAAACCTGATTCCACTTGTTTTATCACTTGAGCAGTCTACAAACAACTGATGACATGTGCTTCTGCTTGGCTAGGGTAAAAACCTGAAGTCACACAGATTGGACATCGTAGTTCTAATAATTAATCAGTCCTACATTAATTGCTTTAGGTGTGCCTGGATCTTACACTATGCACAAAGTCCACAAGCTTCTTTCAGTATCTGTGACAGTTCTGTATCTCTTGGTGTGCACAAAAATGCATGTGTAAGACATTGTTTTGTATTAATAGCTCAAAAGACTGTAGGTTGAGCCCAGGAACTAGAATGCTAATTCTTACATATTACTGCTTTATCCCAGCAAAGAATCATTTAGAAACATTCCAATGGTTCCTATACTATAGAACTGTTGCATTTCATAAAGATCTCCCTCTCTTTATGGCTGAGTTCTTTAAATTTAGATCTTGAATCTAGTTTCTGTTCCTGGATTTTGTTAATCTTGGTAGAAGGGACAACTTTTCCCTGGGAATTTTCAGTTATTACAAAATCCAGGAATGTAAACTGGATTCAAGGTTCAGATTTAATGGCCTATAGTGTATGGCATCACTCCAACAAACCATTTTTGTTGCATTTATTTTTTCATGTGTCAACATTTTCACAATTTTGTGCATAATTTAGGTCCCTCACACTCCTGAGGCACATAATGATGGTCGTAATGATGGTCTGTTAAACATTTCACATTACCTTAGTTGTGTAAGGAACCGAAACTAAGAAACAAAAGTTCACACGGTGCTTCTGTATCTATTAGTGTGTTTAGAAATGCATGTGCAAGTCGAGACCTTTAGTAGTAGCTCAAAAGACTGTAGGAGGAACCCAGGAACTCTCTTTATGGCTGAGCTCTGTAAATTTGGAACTTGAATCTAGTCCTCCGATCATGGAATTTGTGAACATTGGTAGGAGGGACACTAGAAGTCAATAAAGTCAATTGAAATAAGCTGTTTCTTTAATTTCCAGTGATTCCAGGGAACTGGACTCAAGGTTTAGATATGATGAATGGCATCACCACAGGCCAAAGCAAACCATTTTGGGCACCATTATTTTTTAGACTTATTTTTAGAGTAGTACAAGTGTAGTACAAACAGCTTGCCTGTCATTTGTCAACATTTTACTGTATTGTGAAATTATGTTAAACAGACCAACATTACATGCCTCAGGTGTGTGAGGGTCCTAAACCAAGCACAACTTGGGCCTTCTTAAAAGATCTCAAATTAATATACACTGCCTAGCCAAAAAAAAAAGTCACCACCTGGATTTAACTAAGCAAATGATCTGGGGTTGCTGTGGTTGATCAGGTCTAGGTTCAGCAACAGTATGTACTTAAAAAATGAGCTCAGCTGTCAGCATATTCCAAGATGACAATGCCAGGATTCATGGGGCTGGAATTGTGAAAGAGTGCGGACTTCAGGGAGCATAAGATCGTCATTTTCACAAATTAATTGTTCACCACAGAGTCCAGACCTTAACCTCATTGAGAATCTTTGGGATGTGCTGTAGAAGGCTAAAGACCTTGGTGAAAAAATAATCCAAGACTGGATTAAAATAAATCTTGTGACGTTGCAGAAGCTTATCAAAACAATGCCACAGCGAAAGTGTGCTGCAATCAAAGCTAAAGGGGGTCAACCAAATAGTATGTTGTAAAAGAGTATGGTGATGGTGACTTTTTTTTGGCCAGGCAGTGTATTGTTAAATACCCCTTAATTCCCCTTAAAAAATGTAGGCTGGAGAGTGTTGCTAAGTGTTCCTATGACTGACAATGAGTGAGCGTGGCTATTAGGAGTCAGTGAACCTAACCTGAATAAAGTAAAGTACAGTAAACCCTGGGCTGACCTACAAAAGCAGGCATGCTGAACTAGGCCTCACATGGCTGAGTGAGTGGTGCTGAAGGACAGCGCCGCTGCACGCAATTAGCGGAAAGTCAATATCACCTGCTTTGGTCCCAGTTGGCAGCGAAGAGGACGAGTATTTTCCTGCCGTGTCTGTCCAGGTTGGAGAGCACGCCGGGGAAGCCGTCCTTCAGGGCTTGCTTGATGCCCGGGTCTGTGGCCTTGAGGTTCTTGAACATGTCCAGGTTCTGCTGCCTGTACTCGAAGTACTGGGCCAGGAGGCGAAAGGCCTCGAAATGGTTAAACTTCCTGGCCCTGAGGAAGCGCAGGATGAAGGCATCGTCTGTCCTGAGGAAGCCAATGTCCGGACGAGTGATGATCATGTCCCTCACCTCCTGGATGTCCTGGTGTAGAGTGTCCGGGTTCTCCTTTAGCTCCACCTTGGCTTTCTCCAGGGTTTCTGGAGACAGGCCTGCCTGCAAATGAGTCATTGTGTCCTCCTCTCTCCTCCACCACCACCTTACTGAGTCTGAGTCTGAGTGAGGGAGGGATAGAGAGATAGAGATACAGATAAAGACACACACACAGAGATAGAGATGGATCTAGAGATGGACCTACAGCAGATGCACCACCACCACTTTCCTATAGGTTCTATAACAGCTATGGGGGTATGGTGCTCTCTGGGATTCAGTCCAAATCAGAAGAGAAGCAGACTTCAGGCCCCGTCCTGAGTGGAACTAGCTCAGCTCTACTCAGCCCTCTGGCTCGAGTTCACCTGTAATGCAGAGAGCTGTCTCCTCACAAGATTCTCCAGGCTACATTCATCCGGTCGTTTTTTTCCATCGATGCTAATAAAATCTCCCCTAAAGTCCTGCCCGCTCGAGAGAAGCCAGGAGAGATCCAGAGAACGGGTTTCAGATCCCTCAACACCCCCACAGCCGTCCATTCATCCCTCCCCAGCACCCCCACCACAAAACACCAGCTCTAAGCACGAGCACCAGCCCCAGAACGCTCCATCATCAGCCCAGCTACACTCTTCCAGCCTCAAGCAGCAACCAGGCAATGCGGCACCCTGCAGCAGCAGCAACTCTTCTTCTCATAAGTCTCCATTCAGCCCGCATCTCACATCCGTCAGCGAGTCAGAGCAGCACAAAAATCACAAATCAAAACCCCGAACTCAGAAATGCATGTGGAACACACGCAGATCGATCATCTCCATCATCCCCCAGCAGCAGATGTCCATCCTGTATCTCTCACAGGCACGGAGAGCTTTTGGATGCGGGGCTAAAACACTCGCGGTGCCGTTCGGCTCTGCCTCAGTTATTTCTTTTCACACTCGTTTTCCGCCAAACCCCGCCTTCCCGCGCTGCGATTGGCTAGAGTGTCAAAACCTCTGCGCTGGGATTGGCTACCGCTGTGCCAGCTTTTGACCGGCCAATATCATATCCTCTTCTGTGCTTGGACTGATAGGAGTGCTTTTATATCATTTTATTTTATTTTTTATATTTATTCTGACTGGTTAATATCATCTCCTCTTCTATGCTAGGACTAATCGGAGTGCTTTTATTTATTTTTATTTTATTTTTATTTTTTTTATTATATTTTTTGCTGTCCTAGCGTCTGATTGGCTAATATAATCTTATATACTATGCTAGGATTGGCTAGTGTATTCTTTAAATGTTCTTAAATGTTCTTTATGTATGTGTGCATACATTTAGGATTGGATAGTGCTGCCCTAGTTTCTTCTGAATAGCTCATATCATCATCCATTTTAAATTAATTAATTTATCGATTTATTTTTTTAGATTGTGTATTGCTGTCCTAGTTTCTCTTTTGTGCTAGGACTGATAAGTGATTTAATTTATCTTATTTTATTTATTGTGTTTATTAATAATAATAATAATAATAATAATAATAATAATAATAATAATAATAATAATAATAATATTATTAATAATAATAATAACAATAATAATAACAATAATAATAATAATAATAATAATAATAATAATAATAATAATAATTATTATTATTATTATTATTATTATTATTATTGTTATTATTATTATTATTATTATTATTATTTTGGATTTGCTTCTGACTGGCTAATATAATCTCATATACTGTGCTAGGCTTTTAATTATTCTGAATGGCTTATACCATCTCCCTTTTTAAATTAATTAAAAGTGGTGTCCTAGTTTCGGAATGGCTCATATATTTGTCTTTTTCTAGGATTAGCAAGGTTTTTTTTTAAATAAATGTATGTATGTACGTACGTATGTATAAGATTGGCTAGTGCTGTCCCTGCTTCTGACTGGCTCGTATCTCCTCTCCTGTGCTAGGATTGGCTCTTTTCGTTTCTCTGCTGCGATTCAATAGGCTACAATTGCATCATTTCCTACGCTCCGATTGGCTAGTGGATCTTGACGATAGTCTCTGATTGGCTAGAATCTAGCATTGTGCAGCTCTATCTTTGTGCGTTATCCGTGGCTGCTAGTTAATGCTCGCGCGGCACTTTCAGAGTGTGAAGGCTTGTGAGCAGGCACCGATAGCCAGTACCAGTGCAGTAGGCGGGTCCTGCCCCACAACGGGTGGGACTGAGCATCCTGGCTCCTGGTGCTGTGGCGGATGGTTTACGTCAGTGCTGCTGCCGCTTTGTTGCTGGTGAAAGTGACTTAAACCCGGAGATCCAGTCAGACACATGGAGGAGGAGGAGCACGCGCCCCCCAGCGGTGCGCTGCATCCCACCACCTGCTCTGACTGGCTTCAGACACCATCTCCACTTCACTCGCTCAGCTGCAGCTCAGCTCAACACGTATGATCATTTCAACACAGTCAATAGCCTATAAAAGCTCTGCGAGGTTCAATAAATTCATAAATCTAAAACAATAAAAAACAGTAACAGAAATGACGTCATCAGTGCGTTCATTAAAGAGAGATGAGGCAACCAATCTTTGCCACCACCATCATGAGTGGGAGGCCAGATCCATCCTGTGGGTTATATTTAGTTAAAATGCCCATTGTTTTCCTAAAAAAAAATCCCAATATGTAATATGTCTATTACACACACACACACACACACACACACATATATATATATATATATATATATATATATATATATATATATATATATATATATATATGTGTGTGTGTGTGTGTAGATACTTGAATTATATATTATGCACACACCTTATCCACTGCCAAAGACAGTTGTGTCAGTCACGTTTTTTGGACAGTAACACAATTTGCATAATTTTGCCTCTGTACATCTCCTCAATAGATTTGATATGGAACAGTATGGAGCAAAAATGTGGTTGTATTTTATACATTCAGCTTTAATTTAAGAGGAAATTATTGCATGAACTGTTGTACAAATACAAACATTTTTACACTGTCCCGCCATTTTCACAGCTTAAGTGCAATTGCATAAACTGATATTACTATAGTCTAGTCATCATACAGGTCCTTCGGATTCAGTTTTCAGATTTTGCTATTTATAGGTATATGTTTGAGTAAAATGGACATCGTTGTTTTATACTCTAAACTATTTCTTGGCATGTTCTCCTCCACCAGTCTTACACACTGCTTTTAGATAACTTTATGCCACTCCTGGTGCCAAAAATCAAGCAGTTCAGCTTGGTTTGTTGGCTTGTAATTATCCATCTTCCTCTTGATTATATTCCAGAGGTTTTCAATTTGGTAAAATCAAAGAAACTCATCATTTTTAAGTGGTCTCATTTTTTTCCAGAGCTTTATTTTGATATATTTATTTCCTTTGAGCTGGTCTACAGAGAGACATATTTGTATCTGTCCAAAGATGTTGTCACTGTCATAATCTATTGAAAACAGCTTCTTCAAAATATATTATGCTTCCTTATTATATAAAATGTATCTGCATAATTTTTGGGGGTGATTTTGAAACCACAGCACCACTAGGAATGGAGTCTAGATCAGTTGGCTTACATTATGTACAATAAGAATGAGTTATTTTTTCTAAAAAAAAAAAAAAAACATTTTTTACCAAATAAATACATAGTATATATATATGAAGTATAAAAAATATGTGCTATGAAAAGTGTGTGTGTGTGTGTGTGTGTGTGTGTGTATGGATTATTCCTGCTGCTCTGATTCAGTAGCATCAGGCTTCCGTTAGTATTGAAATGTTTCTTTCTCCACCAGGGACTATAGCAAATGTGATCAAAAGCTTACCCAAGCTGTGCTGTACAGGGTATTGGACTGTTCAGAGTCACAGCTATGAAAGATAATATCAGCAGTATTTGCTGAGCAGGGTCTGCAAATACACGCACACATATGTAGCACACACACAGACCTAAAGCTACTGCATAATATGAATTATGTATTATGTACATCTATTCACTGTCAAAGAAAAATAAATAAATAAATGAATACACTGTCAAGTCTATAGGTATGTGCAGTTTTGCCTATATCAAAGAATTTAATATAAAAAAAAACTAAAGTGTAGATCAGTCCTTTTTTACAGGCCCAAAGGTAATTGGAAAAAAATATATAATCATAATTAAATCATATCTTCAAATTATTGCCTAATTTCAATTGAGGTGGTGTAAAGAGGCACAAGATGTACGACCCTCCAAATACTTATGGACCTGACAGTATAACAGAATGAAAACTTAAATTAATTCTTTAATATAAAGTTTGTGGTTATAACATTTTATATCACTGGTTTAAACTTGTGTTTTATTTTTTCAGTGCATTCATAAATATTAAATGTAACCTTTATGCTGGAAGAGCCTCATGAGCCACACAGCTGGCTAGGTGAGAGGGTGTTGCTGGGGGGAGGCAGATAGGCGGGGCCACAGGGATAATGCCACATGTGCTCAGGGTGGGCCAGAGGGCACAGCCACACACAGCTGAAGCTGCTGAGTGTGGGGGAGGGGCTCCCTGGGGACAGAGACGTGGAGGAACCATAATTACATTCAGCTCTCTGGGAGATGTAGAGGAAATCCACTGAATGGCCCCACTTGCATAAGAAATTACCTTTGTTGCAGAAGAGCAGCTGTCACTTTAAAATGGGTCAGTCGGCCATTTTGTCTTCTATTTTTAGGCTGTGGGTTCTTGAGTGTGCGTGGAAGGCAAGGTTAATGATTTGACAGTCAGAAAGTCAGAGAGAATTGCAGCTTATATCAGTTCAATAGGCAGTTCAGTAAGTGATGTGATTTGGGACGGGAATTGAGGGGGGATAAGAAAATAAAGATATCACTAATCAAATGTTGCACCTACTGCACATACAGTTAGAAATAAGTATATTTTTTATATATTCCCTACATGTTTACTGCCACTAAACTAATTAGACCATAAAATGTTCTTCAGTTGGTTGGGCAGGACAGGTGTTCCTCATTATTTCATAACAAGGACTGAAGTTCATTCCAATGCCCAATCCCACTTCTCATTTGTAGCCCTACCACTTGTTTGTGACTGTCACTTTCCCCTTGGAACTTAGTTAGAAGAGGAAGTGGCTGAAATCCTCTCCTAATAAAAGTGGGAAAACTCTTCAAGATAGGCCAATCCCATTTCACCGCTTGGCGCTACCACTTACCCCTACCCCTCCTTTTTTTTCGAGTGTAACCCTTGTGAAATCCTCCCCTAAGAATTGGGACAACCCCTCAAGACTGCTAGGTTAGCTAGCTACTGAGACAACTTACTAGTGATATTTTTATGCTTGTTATGAAGAATTCTGCCATAAAACCGTCACTTTTAACAAGGAAAATACTTAGATTTATGGGTTTCTTTGGTTGCTTGTTCCGCTATTTTACCAGTAATTCTCATACACCTCGGTTTGCAGTGTGCATCTGAAAAATCTCTGTATCAAGGGCGAACAAGCCCTATCCCTTCCCCCTACCCTTTTAGCCTAACAAGAATCGGACATCCCTACCCCTTGGTGTGCTCGTAAAAAACAGAGGGGTAAGGGTAAGGGTAGGACCCAGGGCTGAAGTGGGATTGGGCCACAGTCTAAAAAAATACATTAAAAATAAAGAAATTACTGTATTACTAAGATACTAGCGGTCCTCTGTCGGTGATCCTGATACTCTGCACTAAAAATTAATAAAAAATACAGAAAATAACCGTAATAATTTGTTTTCTGTTTTTTATGTAAAAAAAGAATATACCTGAAAATCACAGTAAAAACATCTATTCCAATCAATCTTCTGTAAAAACACAGTCAAAATCTGTACATTTTTATGAAAAGATTTCTCAGTTTTTTTTAACTACACTTTACAATTTTTAAGGGGTTTGAATGTTAATGTATGGGGGTTCAGTGTAAAATCACACTCAAATAACAGACTTCAAATATTTTAATGCAGTATTTCATTGTTTTTGTTTTTTACATTTTAGGAATGATTAATAACAGAAAAAAACATGTTATTTACTATACATTCACTGTTAAATTACAGAGAACAGATACAAGTAAATGATGTAATTTTACAGGAAGTCATTGTTAAACTGGTTACAGTAATTTTCAGTAATTTTATGGTAACTGGCACAGACATTCAACCATTATTATTTTTTTATTTTATTTTTTTTGTTTTTACAGTGATTTGTGACAGCGGATGAGTGGTAAAGTTCAGCAACTCCACTCTGGACTTTATTTAAATTTAGGGCATTGTATCTCTGGGGTGTGGGGTGTGATGAGACCATGAGACCATTATCTATCATCATCTACCCCTAATTCCTCTTTGATTAAGCAGTGATGTTAGATATTCGCCAGCTTCTTGTTACATTTTTTTTTTAATTCCACCTTAAATGAGGCAGACAGCCTTTCCCAAACCATTATATGGAGTGGTGCTCCATATGTATGTAAGTCACACTCTGTGGTATAAAAGAGGCGCTCAATTAACGCGGGTGGGGGGTATGAAAGTCAGCTTTGGAGCACCCTCTTTGCTTTCAGGCGGTTGCAAAAAACTGCTGTCGCCATGGCTACAGACAGACGCTTTTCTCACCTAACATTGTTTTTTTTCCCTTGCCTGTGATGCCATCTTGCTTATGATTTCTCATAACCCTCAGATTAGAGTGTTAATTTGAAAAAAAATCCAGTTCGGAGGACATGTAGGCATAGCACTTCTCACCATCCTAACAAAAATAAGGACACTCTACCCCATAGGTGGAAATGTGCAAAACAGAAGGGTTAAGATAGGGTTAAATTTTAGGGAGAAAGAGTGAAATGGGATTGGACTCAAGAGATGATGTCGCATTTTGTGCTTTATAATCTCCACAGAAAGGCCCTGCCAGCAGAACACACTAGTCAGGACACTCTGGAGCAGCCACCCATCTAAGGTCATCATGCCCTGTGCCAAGCTTTTACTACAGTAGAATAAAGCCCCCCGGTATTGGGCTTTAGAGCAGTGTTCTTTGGCATGATGGAGCTCCATCCAATACCTTTGCAGTGAATGGCATTTATAATCCAGAACAAATCATCTATAATCAGTATCTGACCTTAATAATGCTCTTGGGACTAAATGCAATTAAAAAACACATATATAGTCCAGCATCTATTGGCCATTTCAGAAAAATTTAAGCTGATATGTAGAGTAGAAGGGATCAAACCTTTATACTTTATACTTGATTTTAAATGAAACACTAAATACCTACATAGGATATATGTGCAGTAAATGCATACATTAAGCACTGCATAATTGATTTATATTTTCATATAAAACAAAATTAGATGATTTACTGTAAATGTAAGGGTATGGCTGACTTTCTTTTTAGAAACAACCCAAACATTACTGTGCTTGTGTCTCAGAACACTTTCAGCACTGGTATGTTGGACAGCACCATTTCTATGTTCATCCAGTGTGCTGCATGCAGCGTATGATGGATATTGGAGAATATGATGAGTTTTTCACCTTAACAATGTGAAAAGACATGAACAAAAAAAAAATAATAATTCAATAACATTTTTATCTACAGCCTGTTTCACCAATTGTCACAAATACACTTTACAGAGACGGGGCTTTGAGGGTCTTTAGAACAAGCCAAAGTCAATAGTGGCAAGAAAAAAAAGACTCCTTTAGAATAATAGGAGAAACCCTTGTGAGAATTCTCTAAGACTCAGAAGGGGAAACCTATCTTCTTCTTTTTAACACCAGACAACACAACACAAAACAGAACAACTTGACTTGTTACAGCAAGCCATGAATTATGAAAGTGGGAGTGGTACAGGTGAAGGACACATGCTCAGTGTTAAAGTGATAGTCTATGCAGGTTAAACAGCTGTATGCACAGCTATGCATTATCTAGTGTGGTGTAAATGAATCAATGTGAGGTGGACCCAGATAATAAATAAATGGAAAAGAAAGAGAGACAACATAAAGGAAGGAGCAATCAAAGGGCTTAGGAGGTGTAGACTTCCATACAGGCTGTAGAGGAAGGAGTTTAAAAAAAACAGCAGCAATAATGATACAGCACAAACCTAACACTGTAATATTAATAAAGTTAATGTTAGTGACAGTCACATATCAGTTGCATTTATTGGTAATGTTCTAATTGTAACTATATATACAATCATTTACATCATCAGCAGCATACTTCTGCCGATTTTAATGCACTATTACTGCTTGTTGGCTTAGTTTTTAACATTTTGTATAATGAAATATAAAGCATGCATTATCTATATTATTAGAAATTCAGCCAAACCTGTAAATAGCATGGGGTGTGTGTCTAAACACTGACATATGATTAATTATGCCTGCTTGACAATTCTGATATTTAAAGGACAATAAACAGATTTAAAAAACATATAAATTATTTTAATTAAAAAATGTAAATCTTAAAAATTTCAAAGCTTAATTTGCATAAAATATAAATATGTCACATTTTTTCTATGTAAACAAATGATGATCTTTCTTATTACACAGTAAAAACTATGCATTATGAGTAGCTGTCTGTGGCTGTGTTGTATGTAGTGCAGTGCGACTAACGTAATGAATTAAACAAATGCCTTGAGGGCCCAGAGCCCTTGACCTTTGCTGATCGTAGGCGTGTATGTGTGAAAAACCCACTGCTCCTCACCCATCACATGTTAGAGAGGGACCCCATCAAAGCAATGGCCCAAAAGCTTATCTCGCCAGCCAGATGGTAAAAACAGCCTGATCCCTCACAGTTCATATGAAGGAGAACTAATGAGAGCGGCATACGGATGATTCTGGTATGACATCATTTGTTTTGTTTGGTTTGCTGCGCAGTTGAGTATAGCTACTGTAGTTACACATACAATGCTCAATCAATGCATCTCCAGTAACACAGATAGTTAGGCAGTCATCACGTTTACATTTAAACAGCTCCTGGACTGCTGTACTCTAGTGCACAATTTTTACTTCAGAGGTCGCTTTTAGATTTTCCAAATAAATAGACTAGACTGAGCTGCAGGGATGCTAAAGCTGATCTAAAATAGTGAACCCTAGCAAAATGTGAACTGGCATGAATGTTTTGGAATATGACATTTGTCATATGCAGAATTTTCACACATGCATGTTTTCTCAAAACTGTCTTAAGACTTGAGACTGAACTCACTCCAATGAGACTGGAGTCTTGGCTCCGAAACCCAAGGCTTCACAAGGACTCTAACCTCAGATACGTAGCATCTGACCCAGATTCAGACTTCAGCGATCTGATGGTCAATCCAAAATCATACACTCTTGAACTTAAGACTCCACTCAGAGCATAAAAAACTGAGATGCGGACTCAGATGCACCCCAGGGATACTATCGTGGACTTGCACCCCAAGGACCTCTCCAGAGGTTTGATCTTTTCACCCCAAACACTTGACACTCTACACCCACCTCAGAAACCTGGACCTGCCCCCCGAGACTACATGCTCAACTTGGACTCGCGCCCACAGAGACCTAAAAAGACTTCATACGTCCAAGACCTGATTTTTGACTTGCACCCAAGCGAATTTCCACTCAAATTATATAGTAGAGATTTGAGATCAAACTTGGACTTGCTCACCGAAGACGTTCCACTTAATTCAGACTCTTAAACCAGAGACTCACACTCAGTTTTCACCTCAGAGACCTGAGACTGGACTAAACTCACACCCTAGGGACCTGATAATTGATCATAGCAATTTAACACTTAACTCATACCTCAGAGACTAGAGACTCAAAAAGACTCAACTAGAGAGAGATCAGGCACTAAACTCAGACTTGCAATCTAGAGACTTACACTCAACTTGACCTTGCACCCAAGAGATATGATTCTTGCACCCTAGCAACTCAACTCGGACCCATCTTATGAAAAAAGTTGTTTTTTTTTGCTGGATGTGTGGCAGAGTTTTTATAATTGGTGCATCTTGTAGTGTCCATGTCTTACAAAAGACAAAGGTGGTTTTGCCTTAAAGTAGAAAAGTTGTTCTATAGTTGATGTCTCATTCAGGGTGCACCTCACAGTGGACATGCCTTGTGCTGGTCCTTGTGCTTATCTTCAAGTAAACCTTTCTTGTAGTCATTGCCAATAGTGTGTTTGTCTTATGCTGGGTGTGTCTCTTAGTGGGCGTGTCTTCATTTTGGTGTTATACAAGGCATGTGTTTTAGAATGGGCAAATTAATGATGTATAGCCTTACGTTTTTGGATAATCACTTGTGTGCCCCCTTCTGGATAAAAAAAAAAAATCTTACTGCCGGAATAAGTCAGTAGGAATTAGAGACCATATGGTGGATGAGCCTTGTGGTAGTGACCCACACTCCCTTACAATGACATCTGTACAGAAGCTACCCCAAAAAATACCCCCACCCCCTCACACACACACACACACACACACACACACATTATGAATCACAAAGACAGACTCAATTTGGAAAAGCAGCCTAATAAACTGGCTGATGTCCAAAAAGTCATTATGCATTGTCAAATAATGTCATGTTTAATTAGTGCATGCTGTAATGCATTCATAGTGTAATCTACTTCTTTCTACCAAAAGATGGGATGGAAGCCAAAAATGTAATTAGGCAATTTGCATAACATCTCCATTATGTTTTTGTGTTTATGTATTTTTGCTCGGATATTTTCTATCTCTTGAAAAATCATGATTTCTCATGGTGGGTTTTCTTTTCTTTTCTTTTTTCTTCTTTTATAAGTAGTTACTCTAAATAATGATGCTTTGCGCTATACTTATTGTAATTATGAATTATAGATATGAGATTATGGATCCACAGGGTGGCAGTGTTGCATCATTCATACAGATTTGCATGTTGCAAGTTGAGAATAAAGTGCAATCTTTTCATAAATGGTGCGCATATAAACCTGCACACATTAATAAATCATAAATCTATACATTAACTACAGCAACATTTAACCGTGTAATTCCTTAAATTATTTCAGATTCATCATTAACACTGACATATTGCTGCAAAATGACCTGCACCATGTTGTCTTACAGGTTATAACAGACCAACAGGGCACACATGAGCAGTGGACACCCTAGAGATTGAGTAGACTAGTCTAAAGGCGAGATGAAAAAACACAAGTTGATGGAGCAATAAGCCAGGATGTCTTTTCCTATCACTGGAAAAGCTGCACACACATCTATCTCTTGGCGAGGCCGTGTGAAGGGACAGAAAGGCAGCTGAGGGCAGGTCTGATGAAGTGGAAGAAGTATGAGGTCATAACCACAAGCTGTGCCAGGCCAACACTACTGCACATCCTGTACGTATCACTGATTGCTATATTCAGGTATTCTGGGAAAGAAACAGACCTTTAGCTTCCTAGAAGCTTTCCCGAGGCAATCCACAAGAGCACTGCATTAAAGAAATTACTTAAATAAATAATTAAATAAACAGACGCAAATTCTCACCAGCCCAAAAGAACTGTATGACCTTCTGATATCTATTAAATTATAATATTATATTGTACAAAAAAAATATTGCTCCTTATTTTCTTAACATTTAAGCAGCTGTTCCTTTTGGCTAGCTGCACCAGAAGAGCTATTGTTATTTGGTCAGACCAACACACAGTGTAGAAAATGTGTTAAAGTGAAAAGGGTAATGCTTGAGAGAACAGCTGTGTAACCACGTATAAAATCCTGTATTATTATTCTAGTGCCTCAGTGCACATGCCTCTTTCACTTTCAGTGATGGTGCTTTATCTCTCAGCTTGTCCAGCTTGTTTACAACATGTCCTTCTTAAAGGGGTTAATTACACTTTCTCTCTCTAGGGGGAGCTAATGGCAAATAAATACCAGTTCTCTATAACGCTGCTTTAAATGTTTTTTGTTCAGAGAAACACTCAATCTAGGTTGAATAGTTGTGTAGTTAATGTAAAAACATAATATCATTAATTAAAGAATAGTGCTTCTTTAAAATATATGATGTTGCTGTAGCTAGAATTGCACAAACTATTAGAAGTTAAAAGCTTTTTTCAACATGCAAAAAATAAATAAATACTTTCATTAACAGGACCTGGTTGACATAGAATTTTGCCTGTTTTTAAAGTCTTTTCATTAGGGATCAAGTAAATGTCTGTCTGCCTGCAGCAGGATTGTTATTAATGGTCTCCTTCTGCTAAAATTCATTTTTTCTTGTTCTTTGTGAAATACAGTAGGTCTCTCTGAGTTGTATATGCATGCTGCATATGAAACTATTCCTCAGCTCCCACTGTCTGCAGTAGCTAGTAAAAAATACTCAGAAAAAAAAGCAATCAGGAAAAGCACACGAGTCTACGTCAACCAGTGAGTTCATGTCCTTGCCCTACCAGGCTCGAGACTGCTCACCGACAGCGCTGAACCTTAGCTAAGGAGGAGCTTACAGCTCCTGAGCTTTTGTTTTCCCCAGCTAGTTAGCGTTAGCTATCTTGTGTAAGTAACTGTTGGTTTAATCAGAACTCTGGATGATTCCGTGTTTTACAGAGACCTTAAATAAACACTATGGGACCACAGTTTGACAAGGCAGTACAACTCGACAGAACACTGGTCAAAGTGCCGACAGTTTACGTCGGAGCTCGAAACGGCTCACATGGTATTCACTCATACTAGAGACACAACTACAGCATTTCGGTAGTGGCTCCCTGATGCCCGCGAGTTACATATAATCTCCCGGAATTCGGAATGAGTGCACAGGTGACAGACTTTTTTTCTCTAATCACGTGTGGGAAGGAGAGAAAGAAAACAGAGAGAGTTCTGATTGGCCTGTTCTCTGCAAAGAGTCTGTTTTTAGTGTGGGCGGGCAGTGTTTTCCCCCCTCCCGGACGGGATTTGTTCAGTGAGTGAGAGAAAGCAGATCATGGCGGAGGCAATATTAATTATTATTGTAATATGATATGAAATGTTTTTGATATTGTAACTGTCAATTTTTCAAAAAAAAAAAAGGGAAGCAGAGGGAGGGCCTTCCAAAAATAAAAAAGTATTTTATTCTAAATTTAATTTAAAAAAAAAAAGTAAAAATAATTAAAATAAAAGTAAAGTTTCGTTATCCTTTGGTGTGTGTGCAAGTTTTATTTATTTATTTATTTATTTTATTTTATTTTTTGGGTGCCAAGTTTATAATAGAAACAGTGCTTTCTGTCTTCACTTGGTGAGGAACAGACTTTTTTCACGCACTCCAAATTAATAAGGAATTACAAATTAGTACTTCAAAATCAACTATTCAGCCAGTGTCATTAACATGCTAAAAACAGACCACCACCTAAATAATATCTGGTCTGTGGTCCTTGTGGTAGCCTCCACAATCTTAGAAAATCCACGTGTTTGACATCAATGTAAATAGGCAGTACCTGAATACAGGCAGTATAGGTAGTTAACCTAATAAACTGACTACTTAGTCAATATGAAAGCAGTTCTGACCTATTTTTAAAATATTACCTTTATTTTACAGTAACACAAACCTCATTCTGCACGTGAACTTCTCCAATTTCTGCACCTGATAGAGATAATGGGACACTGTACAGACAGGAGGAGGAAGTGCTCTGTTGGAGTTTTTGTGTGGTTATAGTGCTGCAAAGTGCAGACATATGTACTTTTGTTCTCCAGACATCAAACACTCAACACAGTGGAGTTACTGTATCTACAGTGTGCACTTTCGGAGTAAATCCAGCGCACATGCTGTAGGCTATATGTGCTAAGCTGAGCTGGAAAAAGGCCAGTGTAGCGTGTGATATCTAAAGTCAGCACTAAAACAACCATGAGGTGAGCATTGGCATTTAGAAGTCACTCAGCTTCAAAGGCCTGAATCCTTTCCACTTTTTTCTGCAAGCTATGAAGATTACTGTGCCATTTTCTTGCCTACTTTACTGCAACATACTGCAGTTTCAGCAAAGTTCAGGTTCTGTAAATAAAGGCACTAGTTTAATGTAGAACCCATGATGTCTCATAGAATCTTGTAAATGCAATTGTTTTTTTTGTTTTTTTTTAAAATCTGGTTAAGAGCTTTCTTATCTATAAAGGAAACCAGCTTTATATGTTTTTTTTGTAAAAACTATATATAATTTTTCTTAATAACAGCAAAAATAGAGACTAGGAGAGTGAAAAAGGCTTTTACTGCGTCAAAAAATAAGGAAGAAAGTTGTCCTAATATTGACTATCCATGACTTCAAAAGAAACACTGAATAAGTATATATAAATATAAGTATACTTAAACATCTCTAATAAAAAAATGCCTGTGGTGCTAGTTAGACACTACCTCTGTATGTGTAGTGCAATAATTGTGACTAAAAGACGTCCATGTCAATCCATCATTCATTTGTAATTTTCATTGTTTATCTTCCTTCCTTCTTCTGGATGCAACTATTTTTGTAACTATTTCTTTGTTGATCTATGTATGAATTACACACACATGCACAAGAGAAAGGACAGATGCATAGAGTAACATCACATTGCCATGGCAGACTTTAGCCAGAAAAAATACACCAGTAGTTTGTTGCAAAAGACTGTGAGGTCAAATGTATCCTTGTTATAGCAGTCAAACACATTTGCATTTCATTAGCTAGACGGTGCAAAATGCTGATCAAAGACATCAAACAACTGTAATTAGGAGAAGCTTCTCCAGGATAATCCATTTCCACAGGGTAACCTCAGAAAGACGCAGAAAACAGCAAGAAACACTACGGTATTAATCGGATATGCTGTTGGCCTAAGGTGTGTTGCTTTGAACTGTATACTGCACCATTATGCTCTATAATGTGCTCCGGTTTTTGTGGAAGCTGTCTGATGATGTGTAATCCTTGCTTCTTGGAGTGCATATTCCCTCATCCCCCACAGAGCTTCATAAAATTACCAGCCATATTTTACAGATTCCAGTGGCCCGGGTTCATTGTGATGGTGTACAATCCTGACTGTAATCCACAGTTTAAAACAGCATGGTTTCGAGGGAATTCAATAAATTAAACCCTGAATCAGTTGACCTTTGCCAGCCAGCAGCACTGACCCTTGCTGATATGGACTTAAAGGGCCAAGCATCAGTCTCACAGGCAAGGTAAAAAAAAAAAAAAAAAGACAGTACACTTCTGAAGAATGACGATTGGCCGTATAAAAGAATTCAATTATAATCAGAGAAATGGCTACATAAATAGTTGCACTCAGAAGGAAGTGTCAAATTGCAATGTTTTTTTTTTTAATGGAAAATACAAGTACAGTTACTCTGAACAATAATTGATTAAACATTTAGACTGATATAAGCAACATCTCAGCATGGAGTTGTAGATGTTCCTAATGGTATGCTGTTCTAATCCATCCTGTGCAGCTTGAATATTAACGCAGACTTTGTGGTAGGGGTGGAGTGTTTACAGAGCATTCAATAGCAGACAAACCAAGTCTCCCTGAAGCTGCGGGAGTCTCCCGCATTTCGGTAGTGGCTCCCTGATGCCCGCGAGTCACATATAATCTCCCGGAATTCAGAACGAGTGCCCCATAAACGCGCACACAGGCGACAGACTTTTTTTCTTTAATCGTGTGTGGGAAGGAGAGAGAGAAAACAGAGAGGGTTCTGATTGGCCTGTTCTCTGCAAAGAGTCTGTGAGACAGCCAATCAGTTTTTAGTGTGGGCGGGTAGTGTTTTTCCCCCCTCCCGGACGGAGAGAAAGCAGTTCATGGCGGAGGCAGGGAAATTATTAATTAATTAATTAATTAATTAAAATAAAAGTAAAATTTCGTTATCCTTTGGTGTGTGTCCAAGGTTTTTGTTCTGTTTTTTTTGGCGGGGGGAGGGGGGGGTTGTTAACCTCCCTGAAATCGACTTTTGCAACTTGGGATGTCTGCAATAGCATCCCAGACATTTTCAATAGGGGACAGGTCTGGCAGTGTGGCTGACCATGGCACATGGTACCTGTTTCTTCGTACAAACTCCCGAGGTGCTAGCAGTTTGTAGGCGAGCATTGTCCTGTTGAAAAGGCGCACTGGAGTGTGTACTCTGAAAAGATAGGGCCAGTTGTTGCATGATCTCATTAATGTACATTGGGCTGTCAAAGTCAAAGTGGATCTGGCATGAAATTGCACCCCACATCATGTCACCAGGCCATCGTGCATCACTTCGTGACTGTTTGGCATGACTACCTAACAAGTTTCTCTCATGTTCATTCATTTCTTCTTGATGCATTTTTTTAAAAATAAGTTCATATTAATTTTTCAGAAACCCCAAAACATTTATAAGTGGGCCTAAGGCTGGCTAAGCATATGTAACCACGACTATCTAGCTAATTGACCATTAAGTAATATATAATGCGTACATGTGGCCAATACTAATATTACATTCATCAAGGCCCTGGGGGTCAAAAAGCAGATGGCAAACCATGCATTCCTAAATAAATTCACTTCAGTTTCCCAAAGTTTAACTGCTTTATACTGTATATAAATGATCCTAGCAGATGGCATATGATTATACCAGCAGCTCTGACCTCTGTAAGCTCTAAAATGCATGTGAGTAACTGATTCCTAATAAGCAGATCTCCTGCTGATTTACTGAATGAAGTTCCAATCAGATTCACCTGATTCACTCATGTAGCAGCTAAAGAAGTCTCACATGACCGGCTGAACTTCTGATTTCTCCCTCAGGTAAGAACAACAAGAGGTGCTTGAAAAAATAAAAGTCTCAGATAGTCTCATAGATGGCCATGGTCCAATTATTGATGATTACAGATGAATGAAAATTCCTCACTGTTTTTAACCTATCCACATCTAACCAAAGCATGTCCTGCTTTTCATATCCTGGGTTATCATAGTCAGCATTGTCCCACATTATCTTTGAAAGCAATACCAGTTGATAATATATTACAGTGTATTTTGAACATACACAGCTAGAAGTTTGACAATAGTGAGTGTATGACTGATTTTATTACACATAAATAGAGAGAAGTGATAATAAAGTGCATTAAATTACTGCTTTAACTACTTTAACTATTGCTGATGTGCAGTGCAGCCATCTTGAATTCTGAATTCAGGTTGGTGAGCCTATCCCAAATTTCACAGTAAAAAAATCTGGTAAACCTTTACAATACTGTTTCATAGTTAAGAGATAAATGTGCAGGAACTAAGTAGGGACTACTCAATAATAAGTCACTAAATTATGCTAATTTTTTGTTTTCTTTTTTTCTTCCCAACTTGCAAACTTCACCCATCTACTCGGCTGAACTCTCTCTTTCACTAGTAAGGCCCCAACAGTAGGAGTATGAGGACTAGCACGTCTCCCATGTGAAGTCAGCCACTACCTAATTTTGAAAGGGCTGCAGATATTGCACTGTTGAGTAGCCAGCATTCTCAGAGGAAAGCACAGCGACCCAGCACTGATACATCAGCTAACAGACACCTGTGCTTACTGACATCACCCAACCAGAGAGAGCACGGCCAATTGTGCTCTTTCAGACTCCGGCTGCCAATGGCAAGCTGCATGACCGGGATTTAAACCATCAAATCAATCTTCTGATTGATTTAGATCCAGTTAGTTCTTCAGGTGGCATTTAATATTTTTTTAGCTAAGCTGTTGATGTTGCTGTGGGCAGTAAGCAATGGTAGTTATTATGAGACATAATTAGTAAATCAATGTTGAGTTAATAGTGAACTACTATACCACTTATTTCACTACTACCAACTAAGTAATTAATTACTACTCCCAGGTAGTTCATAGAAGGGATTAAGGTGTAAATGTACCACTATTTATTAATATTATTAATATTTATTAATTCCTGCTTAGTTCCTGCATAGTTACCTATTAACTATAGAACAGTATTGTAAAGTCATACTGAAAACTTACTTGTGGGGTGTTGCAGTTGGAATTTCCTATTTGGAACATGGAAATTCCAACATGCAAGTTCAAATGGAATAGACTAAAGACTAAGATTAATTAACTGACTCTAATTGACACACAGCACTGCAAAATGAGCATTTCTTTGCAAAGTTTGATGTTTGATCATGTCTGTGTATTGCCTAATATCTGACTGGTACAAGAAAAGCAAAATAAACTATGAAACATCTCAGTATCACATATGAGACATTCATTTACAATGCTTAGAGGAAATTCTTTAATTATGAAACAATTAAAAATACAATACAGCAGCTATCGACAGTTTCTTTTTTTGTGCAAAGAAGGCACCATCTTCACAATAAAGAAAATGTAACTGGCCTAAATAAAACAAAGCAGCACGTTCAAATTATTTAATGCCTAAATTAAAGTGAACAATAATTCAGCAGCAAGTCAATTACAAAAAACAGTCGTCTAACGAAAAAAAATAAAACAAATTATTTAAACCATAACTTTAAATGGGATTCATTTCATATAAACCGATTTAGCCCCATTTTTAAAACAAATCAGTATAATCATCTGAAAAATACATTTACTTATAGAAAAGCATTGGAAAAAAAACTCAAAAATATAAAATCTATTTATTTGGTTAAAGTAATCATTTATACTACTTTTATCATTTCCACAGATTTGTCTTTTCTCACAATCAGACCCTCCTTTCCGTTAAATACACACTGATTTTTTTCCCTTTAAAAAAAAAACAAGATCTACAATTTTTATTTTTGTTGGTGATTACAACGAAACAAAAAGATACAGAGAAAAAGAAAAAATATTATGCATCGTAGTTCTGGCTACTTAATTGAGGCGACCTGCTCTTCTCTTCTTCATACACTGCGAGTAAGAATCCCGGTCCAAATAGTGCACAGAGCAGACCTGCACCATCTTACAGACGCCTTCACAGGTAATGGTGTCACTGTAACTTACCATGAAATGAGTGAAATACTTCTGAAAGTCTTTGCTTTGTGGTGCTTCAAACTTCAGGGCGAGTTCATGCAGGCTTTGTGGCTGAATGTCTTTGATAGCGAAAGCCTCAGTCATGGTGTATTCAAGGCTCCAGTTGGGCTGCTCTTTCTTGTTCGCTTCAGTCAGATTCAAGTAATACTGCCAAAGATCCTTTAGAGGAGAAGAACAAAAACTGTTTACCAAATGAGTGAAAGACGAGAGGAGCCCTGCTCTACGGAAGAACCCTGATTAAAACGTTCCATATAATTAAAACTGACACCTCCATTAATCGCTCTAGGCAACAGTTGAGGAGGGGCAATCAGCTGACTCAATCCCACCCTGGAACTAATGGAACCAGCAGAACAGAGTTTTTGTACATCCTCACAGAGTTTTCTCAGTTGGTTAGATACCACTATTGAATATAGCTTTTTATATAGTACAGGCCAAAAGTGTGGACACACCTTCTCATTCAATGTTTTTTCTTTATTTTCATGACTATTTACATTATAGATTCTCACTGAGGGCATCAAAACTATAAATGAACACATGTGGAGCTTTATGTATTTAACAAAAAAAATGACCTGGCCTCCACAGTCACCGGACCTGAACCCAATCCAGATGGTTTGGTAAGGTAAAATAATAATTAATAATAATATATATATATATTTATTTTTTTAGTTATTTTACCTTTTTTGGTTAAGTACATAACTCAGTGAGAATCTACAATGTAAATAGTCATAAAAATAAAGAAAACACATTGAAAACTTTTGGCCTGTACTTAACATTGGAGGAGGAAATAAAAGTCAAAATTAAATATTATACAAAAAAAAAACTGTATTAATCTTCACACAAAATGTTTTATATATCCTCTATACTGAGTCATCCAGTACTTCTCTATGTCTCAGTATATTTAAATGTAACTACACTGTAATGCATCTCTCAGCACAGAAATGTTTAAATGTTTAGTCTTTAAAACAAATAAAAAAAAATCGTTGTTTTTTCTTGGTCAGCACATTAAGCTCCAATATTTCCTTTTTGTGATTCAGTTGATCTAAAAGAGAAGACTAAAGAAAATCCTCAGAAAAAAGGATTTACATAATAAAAGAAATTAGGAACTGAAGAAAAAGTAGATAAGTAAAAAAGTAATCAGCTTGTAACCAACTTCTGTTAGGATCTCAAAAAAACTTGCTTTGGCTCCCAAAGCTCCTGCTTTTCTGAATTTGCAAATTTAGACACAGCAGTTGTAAATTTCTTATTTAAAAAAAATATTCAAAAAAGAATTTCCCTCAGGCCAAACGACTGATACTGCAATTTGTTACTTACCTGTAAGCCATAGTCTTGAGTGTCGTACAGGTACATGCGGACACCAGGATTGTTTGAAAACGGCTCCCCGGGACTTTTTATTGGGGTCACTGCCGGTGTTACAAAGATGGAGTTAACAGGCTTCCCTACGAAAAAAAGCAGAGTATGTTTATGGTGAAAACATTTATTTACACATGTCTTTATTCTGCTCCTTTATTTTTGCACTAGAACTACAAATCTAATGTATATTACAAACAAAAGCATTTTTTATTCACCAGTTAATGTGGAACTGATCACACATTTGCTTTAAACCATGTTGAGCTGTTACGTGATCTTTAAACCCAGAAGTAGAGGTATCTGAATTTCTGTACAATTATATTTGCACCAGTGCCTTTCTAATAGATAACAGTATGTAATACACAATAAATCAGCAAAATGTTCATTGGTGGGGTCTAAGTTTCCATTACTTGATAATTACATTAGCATTGTAGCACATGTGACAAATAAACTTTAGACACCAAACATGTCTTGGGTGATTAGCTACATTTGAAGGGAAAAAGCTGTGTAATTGTGCTTATATACTGTATATGCACAGTGCAGAGGATAATATTGGACTTTTTTACACATTTAAAACTGGTTTCATATTTTCAGTCTGGAAAATAAAATGAAAAAGGACTATATCCATTACATATATCCAATATTCAAAAGGCCGTGGGTACTCTACACACCATCTGAATAATATGCAAATAAACTAAGCAAATGCAGAAGATTTAAAATAAATGTGACACTTTTATTATTATGGGTAGATAGACTCTAGCTGAATTTTATTGCATTGATCAACAGGTTTTTAATGATGGTGATGGTTTTTTTAATAAATGAAGTGATGAACAAATTTTATTACTGCACGGTTGATTATGTTTCTGCTGGCAACAAGTTATTGAACCCCAACTTTGTTAAATAACCATGTGAAAGACACATCCTGTGGTTGTGGTAAAGATGATAATCTGTTTCAATAGTGTCAGATTACTGGCATGCATCATTTCTTCCCTGGCCACATGGGTATATTTAAAGATGACAATGCCTGGATTTACTGTGAAAGAGTACAGGGTTTAAGGATCATGAGACATAATTTTCACACATGGACGGGCCAGCAGACCAGTCCAGAAATGAACCCCGTTGAGAATCTTTGGGATGTGCTGTAGAAGACTTTGTTCAAAGCTTAAGGGGGTTCAACCAAATATTAGAGTGTGACTTTTTTTTTTGCCAGCCAGTATATGCGTGTATTTGTGTGTGTATATAATATATATATATATATACATATATATATATATACATGTATATATATATATGTATATATATATATACATATATATATATATACATATATATATATATGTATATATATATATATATATATATATATATATGTATATATATATATATATATATATATATATATATATATATATATATATATAAACCTATATAGTATTCCTTAATAGGGATAATAAAGTGATGTATATATTAATAGCTAATAATTCCTCAAATTCAACTTCATGGCTCAGTGTTCAGTTCAGAGCAACAGGTTCTTCATTGCTTGGCTGATTTAATAAAGATACTGATATGAATAGTCAAAATATATATATATATTTTTTCATTGAGTGGGTGTAATAGTGGTAATGGACTAAAAGTGACATATATAAACATAAGTAAAGTTCGATTCTGATTTAAGATCAGTGTAAATGAAAGGGCAGTAACTACGCAATTCCAGCACTTTACAGAGTTATTTTTTGTGTAAAAAATGTTGGAGGCCTCGTCAGGCTGTTACCTTGCTGATCCAGCAAAACCATTATGCTGTCTCTGTGAGTGTGACCATAGAATTGGCCCTGAATGATGCTGCTGTAGCTGCGGAAAATGTCCACCAGCTTTTCGTTGTGGTGTTCCCTCATGGCCGTGGTGTCTTTAGCATAAGGCAAATAACCAATGGGGACATGAGCGATCACATAGACCTTAGAGAAAAAGAAGAGCAACAAAAGAGGATCAGTGGAATACCACACATATCATTTATTATTCCAGATCCCAAAACCTGATTGGTTGGATCGTAGAAATGCACCTACTTTCTCAAGGCTTTGTTTGGACAGCTCCAGTGTGTCCTGCAGCCACTTGAATTGGCCACCTGGATCTGTCAGGTTCTCTGTGGCCTTGTTGGGAGTGTAATAAAAGTTTGTGTTTAGGCTCACCACACGGAGACCAGGCTTAATCAGCTGTGAGTAAAAACCACCTTCAAGAAAACAGGGGCAGGTAATGACCATCAGCACAACAGATAGTAATTTTGATATACCATCCACAATTGTGCAACTGCAATACAGTATAGCAGTTATATAATAAACCTCTCACATGTATCATACCTTCACGGAGAGTAGCAAGGGCTTCTGAGCTCAGCCATGGAGCCCAAAGTTTGGCTACAGCCTCATAAACTGCATTTGTTTTAGCTGGAAGTTGATCCTGATAGAGAAAAAAAATAGACAAAGAAAAAGGTTGGAGTGCAACATAACATAACATATAGCCTCAGCAGCCAGTATACACATTATCATACATACAGTGATATATACAGTACAGACTATAAAATGAGTTATATAGCACATACAACACTTTACTTCTAAATAATTATTACCAAAGACATAAAACACTGGCTTTAATTTACATAAAGCTTGTACATCTTTATCACGGCCTTCACAACCAAGCCTTGCCAGGTCTCCTCTTGGCAGCCCTGAACAAAGACTTGAGTACTGGTATCACCCATTGCATTCTGGGTAGCCATGCATGCAAACATTCCTGATTCCTGATTCCTGAAAGCTCAGAAACTCAGAACATCTATGGGAAACTCTAATATACTTACAATTTAATATCTGTGAAGCTCTAAGAAATTCAAACTTTTGTTAATAGAGGGGCCCTTAACTGTCTCAGTACTTTTCCACCTGTGTCAATTTGTAGCTCCGCCCCCTAGCCTCAGGTGTTTTCACGTCCCGTGTTGTGTATATATAGTCCCCCTGTATCACTTTGTCCTCGTCGGTCTTTCTGTCAGGAATGGGTGCAGGCAGGGAGAGGTGGAGGCAGATGTAAATGCAGGTAAATTAGAAATATAATTTATTAAATAAATAACAGACAAATAAACAAAGAAACAAACAAATAACATTAACTAAGACTAAATAAAGAAAACAAAACAAGGAAATAAACGAGGAACTATAAAATAACAAAGGGAGAACCGAGAAATAAACAAGATAAAGACAAGGGAAAACAAACTAGGAATAAACAAGAAAATAAACACAAAACTTGGAATAAAACACGGAACAAGAAACTAAGGCAATTAGAAACAGAGAAACGCTGAGAGACAAACAACAGGAGTTGGTACAAAGACCGATGAGGAAAAAGTGACACAGGGGGACTATATATACACAACACGGGAAGTGAAAACACCTGGGGCTAGGGGGCGGAGCTACAAATTGATACAGGTGGAAAAGTACTGAGACAGAACACAGGGGCACAGGTCACGTGGGGAACACACAGGCACGAGGACAGACAGGAAACAGGGCAAGGACATGACACCCGCTGCCAAATCAAGTCAGGGGACTGTAAAGGGGGGGCACATTTTTGGTATACTACATAATTTGAATAATGTCCCTCAATCGCCTCCACATCTCCAACATCAATCCATAGTGCAGAAAATAAATGAAAATAAAGAAAAACAACAAAACAATTATTTTTTTTTCAACATTAAACCTTTTGTTTAGAGGTCGGTGTAATTCCTTAGATCAGTAGCATACTAGAAAAACTAAACAAATAACAAATGAAACAGGTGATCACAAGGAGAGCTTGAGTGTTGCTCGGCATGTCTTGAAAACCTGTTTGACTAGACAACTGTCAACATTGTGCGTGTTGAATACTGTAGTACGCCTCCCTTTACTGAGACAAATAGGGACTAAAATATAACATATTAATATGTGCCAGCTGGCCAGAGTTTATAGTACAGTTAGCTGTGGTAGTGGAAAGCAAACCAGGTACCAAAAGCAAGCAAAGTTGAGTAGTGTATGTACCATGTAGTGGAGTAAGGAACAATGTGTATGGGAGTATCCCACTTGCATATTATTTACACTAACATGTTTTTTTTTAAGAATGTAGTTTAGATAAGTGATAAGTGCCAAACCTGAGTAAAAGCAAATACCCACAATACATACTTTAGCAGTAGTCTGGAAATTGAAACGGAGAAGCAACATTAGAAAAAAGTGCTGACAGTGGAGGCTCGAAAACTTGCAGTATTGCATTTTGGCTTAACATTGCTTCCCCACTTCCAGTTAGTAACAAATAGGCAAACATGTTGTGTATTGACCTGCCAAACCCAGACTATTAGAATTAATATAATGGTACAAACCTTGTAGTGTTAGTGTGCAGTACACAGTTGGGATGCAACCTTTAACCCTTTTTTAGTTTTAGCAATTTAGCACCTTTAGATCAGTCTGGTCCAAGTGATCTTCTGCCTCTAATGCACAAGCAGATAAAGACCGTGCAGGACTACATTAGCTGGACCCAACTCAAGTTAGACTGGACTAGGAGTTAAACTCTACTGGGTGGTAGATCTCTATAACATGGGCTGGGCACGTCTTGGAAGTAAAGTTACATTTAAGTGCTTCAATACGTTAAATACATTAGAATTTAAAAGCTTAGAGGCCTTTAAAGAAATACCTGTGGCCAGTAGTCGTGGTTGCCCAGGGCTGGGTACACTGGCAGCTGAGGGAAGAACTGGCGTATGGTGTGAGTCATGTTGCTTGTCACACTGATCACAGCATCTGTGGACAGCTCCTCTGGTGGAACATGAGGAGGACTATCCCTGTATACAAAAAACACACTCTTTACACAAGCATTAACAACTCACATGCATACACACGACTATTCAGTAGGTATTTACACAAAAAATGCTAATCCCGCATCAGAGTGCAGTAACATGACTGGTAACATATGTTAAATATTTTCATTGTGCCCAATGTGCAAAATGCATGCCAAGTTTAGGCTTATCTGATTAAAGGTTAAAGGCCAGTAGCCAGCAGCAAGATTACCACCACTTCATGGGCATGGCTCAGAAACTGTTATTACAGCATCTGAAAACTGGCATTGTATTGAATTATAGTGGAAAATGCAGTTCTTCTCAGTTCACTTTCTGTAATCTTCTAACATCTTGTTGTATACACTTGTGTTACCGTAGACTTTTTTTTTTAATTTAAGAATAAGCACAGCTTGAGCTAAATTATATAAAATAAAATTATTAAAACTTCATCGTCATAGAAAATAGTCAATGACAATGGACTTTATTTCTGTGAGCCGAGTTGGTGCATATATGTATATGTTTTATAACCAATAATATACTAATTTACAGATAATCTATCCTTCTTACATAAGACAATCTATCAAAACAATCCATGTGGCCTATGCAAAAGTGAGTGGACCTTACAATGTCAGGAATAAGCTTATAAACACTGTAGCAAATCAAGTATTTTAGTTGTTTTACATGGATTGGTCTCTTATTAATTTGTGCTGAAGGTCTCTAGTTGAGACATTCCCAAGTTTAGGTAGACATTCACATAATTTCATGTATGTTTTGGATTATCATACTTCAGCATTTTCCAAGGTGGGTTTACATTTGCTAACACAGATGGTAATAGATAGTAAGTAGCACAACCCCACAGTAAGACAGATACATCACAATGGTTAACAATTAACTTTAAATTACTCCACAGTACTCCTTTCTAAACCCATTTGGCATATTTTGTGGCATCTGAATTTTGTAATGTGGTTGCAAGTAGGTGTCACTCTTACTACACTTCCAAAAAGATTGATTTTCTTGACTGAAAATTCAGTGTATTAGTAGTCATATGGAGGTTTTGATTTACCTGTTTTACCAGCATATTAACAATTTTTTAATCTCATTTTGACCCCTATAGCTCCTGTGAACTGATGTACCTTCATAAAAGATGCACCACTGTAAAAACCACAAGCTGAAAACATCCGCCTTCCCCTGCTTTGTGAGCATCAGTTACTTTCATTTTCAGATCTTTATACAGTTGCTTAGATGATTCAATAATTATTGAGTGCTAAAACAAGGTCTGAAAGTTTGAATTTTTAAGTTTGTAAATTTGATTCGTCTTTATTTGAGTCTTTACTGCATTCATGTATCCAGACATAATTGCCTACATGTGTTCAAAATTTCATTTTCATTTTAATGGTCACTTTTACAACAGCAATGCATTGTTCCCAAATGTGACGGCTGACCGCCCACTACAAGAAGTGGGAAATAAAACTCTGTAATCAGCGTTTTGGCTGTGAATTGAAAGTCTCATACCCCGTCCAGATTATGAACTCAGGCTGCTGTTCCACGTGTTTCATATGACTGAAGGCTGAGAGAATTAGCTGGTAGGGAGAGTCGCACAGGAAATCTCCAAAAAGTCCGGGGTTCTTCACAGGAAAGCCCTTTGAGGAGAAACACACTTTGGAAGGATCTGTGGTGATATGATAGGTGGGGTCGAGGTGCAGGTCTGAGATATGCCAGAATTTGCCTGTAGCTGGAAACAGTTTTTTAAAAGCATGTTAAAATAACTGATTTTCAACTAAACATATCAGAACTGTGAATATCTAGTCATATGAGAGGGCATAAGACACTTTTTATAGTTTGCCCTGCAGCCATCCTTAAAAAAGAGATATCAGTTGAGAGATATCAGTTAGTTTCTTTAGTAGTCTAAGTTTTTTTTAGCTTCTTAATGAATAAAAAGTAAAAATCTAAATAAAGCACACTTCAGTTATAAATGTAAAAAATAATATGTCTAAATAATAAAAACGAAATAATAACTTGTATACCAGGGTTATAATATTAAAGATTTTTGTTGATGATTAAATAAGTACAATACTACATTTTCAAAACATTTTATACAATACTGTACACAAATAAATCATAACAATAAATCATATTTTGTATTTTTGTATCATTTTGTATGTATTTTGTATTTATGTATTTATGTATGGGTAAGTAAACTGCTGAATTAAAATAACAAAAAATCAAACCAGGAAATCCCATAATAAACATGACATGTCCAATTATAGAAGATTTAAATATTTTTGTAAAGGAAAATAGCAGCTGAAAAACTAACAGTGCCCCAGGTTCTTGTTTAAGCAAATGAGTGTGTTTGTGTGTGTGTGTGTGTGTGTGTGTGTACTCACTGGCTGTCTGCAGGTGTATCTGTGTACTGGAGTCCTGTACTGGTGCTGAACAGGTGAGCTGGTGGAGGAGTGATCCAGTCAGGTACAGCAGAAGCAGCTCCATGTTGAGCACAGCTCACTCTGATCTCTGATCTCTGGGTCTGGATCTGCAGTGGAAACACTTTCAAAGCAATACCCAAACAGGAAGTGTGTTATGGTCACGTGATCAAATGTTGCCTCATTCCCAGGCAATCATGTGAGCAGACTGGGTTTTCCACTCTGGAGCTCAGAGTCTCTGGCTGTATTCGGAATGGCATACTACTATACTGCATACTACACACTGCCCAGTATGTAGTATTCGGTACTGCAACACTTTTGATTGTAGTACCCTACATGGCCCCATGACACACCAGTCAGTCCTCTGTAGTGCTCCGAATTCCTCACAGTGAGTTGTAAACAGAAACAACCCAAGAAAGTTCCAGTTATATTTAAATACGTTTTCCTATTTATTTTAGTAGATTACTATTTTCATCTATGTAAGTACCATCAAGAAGAAAACATTTAAACAAACTCTTATTCATATTTACACAATCTCAACTATAAAAGAAATGAGACACGTTGCACAAGTGAAACAATTTTATTAATTTGTATTCAAATCATTCCCTTATTTAAAAGAAAAATATGTAGTAAAACTGAGGGAATTATTTATTAAATCAAAAGAACGATTTTTTAAACAAAGGTAATTATTTATTAAATTAACAGAACGATTTATTGGAATTATTTATTAAATAAAGAGAACGATTTATTAAAACTGAGGGAATTATTTATTAAATCAACAGAACAATTTTTTAAACAAAGGTAATTATTTATTAAATTAACAGAACGATTTATTGGAATTATTTATTAAATAAAGAGAACGATTTATTAAAACTGAGGGAATTATTTATTAAATCAACAGAACGATTTTTTAAACAAAGGTAATTATTTATTAAATTAACAGAACGATTTATTGGAATTATTTATTAAATAAAGAGAACGATTTATTAAAACAGAGGGAATTATTTATTAAAGTAACAGAGTAATTTATTAAAACTGATGGACTTATTTATTAATATAACAATCATTTATTAAAACTGAGGGAATTATGTATTAAAATAACAGAATAATTTATTAAAACTGAGGGAATTATTTATTAAAATATCAGAATAATTTATTAAAACTGAGGTAATTATTTATTAAAATAACAGAATAATTTATTAAAACTGAGGACATTATTTATTAAAATAACAGAATAATTTATTAAAACTGTATGTTGCTGCACACTTCGGAGGGTCCCGGCCGCGGAGAGCGCTCGGCGCGGCAGCGGAGGGTCCCGGCCGCGGAGAGCGCTCGGCCGCGGCAGCGGAGGGTCCCGGCCGCGGAGAGCGCGCGGCCGCGGCAGCGGAGGGGCTCGACAGCGGTGAGCCGATACTTTCCAAAATAATTCCCTTAATTTAAAAATATATATATTTCCATAATTTCAAAATCTCTCGCACTCGCCACCATCTTGTTTTTTTCTGAAGCGAGCTGGAGGAGCCAGCCGCAATGCATGTTGGGATGCAGTACACCACGAAGACAGCTCTCCATGCACACTGCGAAATCGGAGCGGAGTAGTACACCATCCGGGTACCTGTAGTGCACTACAGATTCTCAGTTTGGTCGCATACTGCGTACTGCATACTAGCTTTAGGCAGATTTAGTACGCGAGTAGTATGTAGTATGCCATTTCGAATACAGCCACTGACTAGATTGGTTCATTAATATTAAAGGCTGTATGTATGGGAGGTTCATGCAGCCTATTGCAAGGAAAAATAAATAAAAATGTTACTTATGCAGTTCATCAAGAAAAGGCAAGGCCAAAGTGAAGCTTTTATTTTTCTTTCTACAATTTTTCATTTTAGATTTAGATGTGAAATACCTGTATGGTAATGAAAATGAAATGGCAAAACAATTTTTTCATTAAAAAATTGTCACATATGACCTGTGCTCAAGTGAAAAATATAATTGCAAATTAATTGATTTAATTTTGTTTGTAATTTTGTCCTAATAATTTAACACGTTTGGAAAAAGAATACACAAAGCTGTATGTGCAGCATATTTGATAGATAGATAGATAGATTTTGCAAAAACAAATGTATGGCATACAATACTAAAGTTGTATTGCACCTTTTCTAAAGTGTACAATTGTGCTAGTGCCTTGTGAAGCTGCCGGGCTATACCCACACCCCAAATATAGTTTGTATAAATTGTATGATCAGTTTGAAGACTAGAATTATTAAATCATTTATCTTGTTTGTCATCCTATGTCCACTTATCAGCTGCTTGTCTAAAATGTTCTTGTTTTCTTGTGTTACTACAATGAAAGACACTTGATCATAATCATGCTCAGTTATTTATTAAATCATTGACAGGTTTGCAGTGATGTATCAGAACATTAAAAACCATGAAGCATTAGCATGCTGCTCTTCTTGTTTATCTCATGTTCTGTCACTAGATGGCAGACTGTGCAGCATTCACACCCTCTCATAGGTGAGGACAGCCACCACGCCATTCAATTCCAGCGTCTGTAAAACATGCATTAAAAAAGGAAAAACCTGTAATGCTGTCCATACACTACACGACTTTGAAAATACTCTGAAAAGAGACTAAAGTCTGACACCCTCACACATCTTACTCACAGACTTTTTACTCACAGGCTAAGATCTTGTAAAGACTTAGGATCACTAACTGCAAGACTGCAATAAGATTCTTGTTATTGAGATTATTTCCCATCATGCTTCTGGTGGGGTTTACATACGATACATATTACATATTAAATTACAAATAATGTGTTTGTCAATACTGTGATTTATCAGAGACGCACAGCTTTTGTCCCCGTCAACAGTTTATTTTTTCTGCCACACTGTTAGTTCTTACATTTTTTTGAATAGAATACATTTTGTGTTCAACTCATCCTATAAGCTTTATTAACCCTTTTTTGGCTACAACCTTGTATAGCAAAGAATCAAAGTTTCACTGCTATACATTTACCTTTGTTTTAGAAAGAATTAATGCAATAAAGAACAACATTTTTGCAAAATGTGTATTCATTAAACGTATTTGTATCAAAAATAACACTGCACAATAAGACAAAGTTTAAGACAAAGACCTTTAAAATGACTTTAAAATGTTACCTGTGTTCAAAATACTGTACACATTAAAGTAAGAGCCATATAAGGCATAGTAACTGCAAAATGTGTTCTTTTTTAAATCGTTTGTAAACAGTCACGTAAAATATTCTTAAAATATTCTCCTATTGGTTGTTGACATTGTTCATGTCACTATTTGCGTGAGTCGAGTCTCAAGACTTGCAACTCTATTAAACATGATTTAAATTTATCTGTACGCCAGGACAAGAAAAAGACTGACTAAAGCTTTCAACCCTAAACACTTTACAATGAACGATTCAGATGACGCGACTGCAACTCGACTCTAGCAAGACTCTCATGATTTTATCCCGACTCTGGAAATTTATCTGCGACTGTGAAATTGCTTAAAAATCTTTTGGTGTATGGTCAGCGTAATATGCTTTCAAACAGGCTTTTACACTTAAGTTTGTTTAGTCACAAATGAAGAGATCACATTCTCACCGTGATCATCTGATCACCCTTGACCTCACGAGTGGCGGTGGACTGCTTATCATCCCACTTCTGCACATACACCAGTTTGTCCCCATCCAGGTACAGAACAGACTAGAAAACAGTCAGATATGTAGATTATTTGGTGCAGCTTTAAAGGCATAAATAGATTCCACTTGTTTTAGTGGAAACCAGAAAGTTTTGTCCATTGGTCTTACATATGAATGTCAATGATGGGATAGTAAAGGGTTAAACATCAGACCAGGCTTGGTTTTAAATTGCAAATTAGGCCTAGATGGGAGGGCTGTAATGATGGGGCCCACTTGGAAAGTCCACTGGAACTTAGCAAACCCATGCTCCACCCTTGCATGGTCTACATTAGCACGTGAGGCCTAGAGTATTTACAAGGACATATGCAAGTTGTGCATTTGACATAATATGAGTAGAGTGGGGAAGATATACTTCCCCACTCTACTTTTCCAGTTCAGTCCTAAACCCTACATTGGGGAAAAAATTATGGGGTCAGATGAGGAAAACAGTAAAATTCACATAACTTGTTGGAATGGCATATTAGCTAAAATAAGGTAACTAGAGTTCTCTGCTTTTCAGGGATCTTACCTTACAGATTCTTTCATCTAAAGTAGTGTCATCAAACTCTTCATCCAGTTTGCCTGAAATTTCCTTGCTGCTGACACTGGTCACTGTTTTCAGCACCACTTTGTCCCCCTCCTGGGAAATTGTAACCTTTGGTTTAAGCACATTTCCTACTTGTACCATTTCTTCATCTAGGCCTGTGGAAGTACAAAGTAAATGGAATTGTAAATCAATTTCAATAAATTAAACAAACAAACAAATAAATAAACCTTTAACCGTTAATAAAATGTAATAAATAAATAAATAAATAAATAAAAAACACAGTTAAACAATATCTATACAAAGAGTGACAAAATCTTACCAACTGCAGTCAGGTATTCATGGAAGTTTTCACTCCCCACAAGTTTCCAGCTGGCACAGAAAGCCTCCATTTCCCAAGTCCGACTCTGGATTTGCTTTAATGACTGGATATTTTGCACAAGTGTAAATGTGTTATTTATACACCAGCTTGGGGGAGGCGTTAGGGTTTTCATAGATTATATAATCAGTAAGGTGTCAGAATGATTGATTCTTTTAACTTACATATTCACATTTATTTTTCCATATTCCACATAGTAAAACTGGTTCTTCAAGAGTGAATCTGAGTAATGTCGGTTATCTGTACTTTTTTTTTTTTTTCTTTTTACTTTTACTTCTTATATTTTTACACAATTATCTGTCATTTCTACTCCTTACATTTTAAAAATAGCCTCGTAACTCCTTGTTTCATCATTGTAAAAAAAAAACACACCTTGATAAATGGCTCCATCCTGTTAAGGTCATATAGTGGCTCCCTACAAGTTTCTTTTTTTTTGTTTGTCATAATGATATTTTTTTCAATCATCAAACAATTTTTATTATCAAAGATAATATAAAAGTGAATATAAAAAGCACTTTTGAAATTATAATTTTATTTATTAGAGTAAAAAACTATCCAAACCAATCTAGCCCTGAAAAAGCGTTTGCCCCCTAAACCTAATAAAGTGGTTGTGCTGCCCTTGGCAACAACTGCATTCAAGCTTTACTGATAACTGGCAGTGAGTCTTTCACATCTCTGTGGAGGAATTTTGGTCCACTCTTCTTTGCAGAATTGTTTTAATCTCACCACATTGGAGGATTTTCCAGCATGAACTGCCTGTTTAAGATCATACTACAGCACCTTACTCAGGCTTTGACACTACCACGTCCTTGTTTATGCGGTGCATTTTATGTATTTTGTGTTTATATTACACTAGATGTAACGGCACACACACCTTTTAAAAGTTACATTTTTGTTACGCTCAAAGTCCTGGGGATCATCAAGATGTTTGTTGGTAAATGTGAGATGGGCCGCTGTGTTGTTTTTGGACAGCAGTGTTTTTGCCTTGGAACTCTCCCATGGGAGACCATTTTCATTCAGGCTCTTTATTATTATTAAATCATTAACACTGACCTTAACTGAGGCAAGTGACACCTGCAGTTCTTTAGATGTTGTTCTGGGTTCTTTTGAGACCTCCTGGATGAGTTGTCCATGCCCTTTTGGAGTCAGTTCTGACGGACGGCCACTCGTGGGAAGGTTCACCAGTGTTCTATGTTTTCTCCATTTGTGAATATTAGCTCTCACTGTGATCCAGACTGATAGATATCAATGACTTTGTTTTCCCATCATGTTCTTAAATTTCTTCAGATTGTGGTATGATATGTTGCTTTTTGAGATCTTTTAGCTGCTTCATGTTGTCAGACAGGTTCTATTTAAGTAATTTCTTGGTTCTACAGGTCTGGCAGTAATTAGGTCTGGTTGTAGTCAGTAATAAAATTTAACTCAAAAGTGTGATTAATCACAGTTAATTTTGGGGGCACAAAAGGCTAAATTGGTTTGGATAGTTTTTTCCCTTAATAAATGAAACCATTATCATCAGTGCTTTTTATATTAACTCAGATTATCTTTGTCTGATATTAAAGTTTGTTTAATAATCGGAAAAATGTAAGTATGACAAAAATGAAAAAAAAAAAAAAAATCTGTAAGAGGAAAAGTACTTTTTCACACCACTGTATATGCCTGACTGTTTATGACTTGGTATATTTGTAGTCTGCTTTTGTCCTTTATTTCCAAATGTTTAGCTGTTCTTCAAAGGTGTGTGCACCTGTTAATCAATACATCTGTAAAACATTATTTATATCTTGTGGGAGAGTCAGTGTCTTTAATGTGTATCAGGATCTTCTCACATATCTGATTGGCTGATACAAACTGTGTGGTCACTTATCTATGCCTCGGAGAAGGTCTGTGACTGAAAGCTTGCATATGAATGTGACTTTTGCATGGATTTGAGTGTGCGGACTCTAACGGTTTAGTTAAAATGAATAGATAAAAATGTAACTGCATGTCAAGATACTGATGAACTCTAAGGACATTGTTTTTAGGGAGCATATAGTGCCCACTAGTGGCCACACACAATATCAGAATTAGAGAGCAACAAGCAGGGAGTCTGAAAACAACTATAAAAACTAGGTACAGGATTTATTGTACAGCATCATGACATTTTGTACATAGCTTACAATGGACAGTAATGAGAATTCAGGATGAAGTTAACAAACAAATGACATTTGATTCCACACAGCTTGTTGTTTAGCGTATAGACCTACGATAACACAGAGTGAAAAAGAAAAGCGAAAGACGAACAAAATGAACCTTTAGGTGTTTTCTTTTGTCTTGCTATTGACAGCATTGAGGGAAATTGTATTACACCGACCTAACAACTTAACTGATGTTTGCAGTCTCAGCAATACAATACCAGACACAACAGCCAACAGCAGCAGACAACAAAGAATCAGCAGACGTCAGGTACTGTTCCATATTTACACTTCTCACTAACACTTCTCACAAAAATGTTAACAAAGCACATTTTTACAGTAAAAAACCCACAAAGTAGATGCTGTGGTGCTGACCACAAATGACCAACCACGAACTGAAGGTAAAAATTGTACTTACATCACCAGATGGAATGTTTTGACTTCTGTTGTGCAAAAAATCTGACATTCTCACAACTACATACCAACATTCAGAGACAATTCCTGTAAATAAATAAACAGGTCCCTTTTTTCCATTGTTTCAAATGTCCCATGTGTTTCCGTAAGACCTTTATCCCACCTTTAAGACTTTAATCCCATGAATGACACATCATCACCATCACCCAGCAGGTGAAATATTTGTTTCTGGCCCTCTGAACATATTGGGGATTTTAAAGGAGGTCCGATGGTGTGATGGGCATCCTCCTTCGTCGGCCTGCGTCAGAGTGGCCTTGCATAGCTCGGAGCATGGCCGTAACAGTGGACTGGTCATGGGGGTCTGAGGAGAGGTAGACCGAGATGTTGTCTTGGCTCCTCTCTCGAGTCGAGTTCAGGGCTGTGTATGAGTGAAGTTATGTTCCTTCTGCCTTGTCCTCACCCGCGTTCTTAGCTGCATCACCTGAGGATGACCCCTCTCCTTGCTGCTCACCATCATCTGTGGAAAAATGCAAAGACAAAAAATTAGGCATTTAGTGTACAAAATCCTTTTATTATCTATTAGCAATATTATCCTTTTAGCTTCCTTAAAACAATACTGAAGCAAACCTTCAAACACCAGATATCAGATACATTTTCGCTATACACTCTAGTTTACATATAGTGTTCGGTGGCACCGGTGCAGGCACTTGTAATTTGTAATTTGAGTCATTTGTAATAACAACAAAAATTAGCACAGGCTTTCTTCTGAAGCTGCAATTAAAACGAGAATGAACGATGGCCCCTTTGGCTGTGTCGCCTGGCAGCCAGAATTGTGAACAGACTCTGGATAACGATCACGGAAAATAACAGAACCACACAAAACAACTTAAGCACTGGAGCCAAGTGCATCTGTAATGACAAAGCATTTTGCCTCTTTACAGCAATAAGCCTTTCAGAAGCGACCTGGTCCCTGTCTCACAGTCAAACAATACTGTGGGCAATGAAGTATAAATATGTATGCCTTTTTATACAAATTAGAATGATAATCCAATTAATTTAATACAAATAGTTTTTTAACATACAATTTTACAGAAAACATAATGTAAAAATATATAATTCCTGTTTTCATTTCTGATAGTCCATCACAAAATAGGGGCTGAAGCATGATATTGGAAAACTGGATCTGCAGTTTTTATTCAGTGCTATATATTGAAAGATATACAAATACAGGGATTTTCACCAGAAGTATCATTTTATGATATTAATATTGCCCTCTGTGTAACCAAAACTGGACTAAAATAAGTAATATTGGGTAGATAAAATCCATCTTAGGTAGCTATATCAGGAAACTAAGACAATTCTGAAGTTTTGTTTTGTATCAAGCAGTAAAAAGGTTTTAGAATTATTAATTGACATTACACATCCTGTGATGTGTGACTATTGCACATACACACATTACAAAAACAATGCTGACATGATATATGTACAAATGTATCAAATGATGTAGAAAAAAGAAGACGTTTTTGGACAATGACAATATGTAAATATTACTAATACTTAATTTAATCATTTTTATTAACATTTTTGAATTGTGTCCTTTTTTTAAGTTACAGGTGACTAACCCTCTTTAATGCCCTGTTACACTGCATATAGGAGAAAGAATCACCCAGTGAACATGTACATGTGTAAGTTTGCTTTCATCCGTGGCAGATCGTCTGCCTTTATGGTGACCTGTAATAAACTGCCAGATTAAAAAGTAGATACCAATGAGACAAATGCATGCCAGCCATGGAATCACAGCATCTTTAAATCTCTACAGTTCCAAACAGTTTTATTTCATTATTGTTTCTGGTTACATACTCTTCTATATAGTTTAACTATTAAACTTTTCTTGGGCTAGGATTAAGCTAGGACCCAGTGGCAGTAAGTGCCAATGCTCGGGTTTGTCTTCAGATCTCCATTCACATCCATATATCATACTGATGTTCAGATCTTCATCAGAGCAACTGGATATCAATCAGTGGCCGGGTAGCATACCTCCAACAGAAAGCTCAGCCAGTTTATTTGGCAGTTCTGATGCTCCAGGGCCCGCATTGGATCCTAAGATATCTGGCATAGCATTCCGCCGGCCAGTCCGACCCGTGGCGGCGAAGTCAGTGACGACAGGCTCCACATCAGTCATCTCTGGACCTTCTCCTCATAGCATTATCTGCAAGAGATCAGATATATATTTTTTTAGTTTTTGTGCATTTATGTTTTATGTAGCCATTTTAGAAATATTCAACAGACACAACAGTTAGACAATCATGTTTGTGTATATAGAAGGACTGCTTGCCATGAGCACACTGACCAGCATTTAACCTCACCAGGTGTGGGCATTCCCAAGCCATCCCCTGAGGTACCGCTTCATGATAAGTTTAAATACCGCCATCCAACATTGTCTGGAATGTCAGTGTATATGTTCAGGTATTATAATACAGGAAGATGATAAATCCTGCAGCATCATATGATATCGTATGATATGTGGATATAAATGGAGATTTGAAGACTGGACAGTTAAGGTCATCCTTTTCCTACGGTGGAGTAAAGGTTCATTATACAGACTGAGGGCCGTATCTCACACCCTACACAAGGTGCGTAGTGATGCTCATTACTATCTTACAACCATATATCTACACTGATCGATGTGCTGGTGTCGAAATTAAATGTTTTTATCTAAATTTCTGGTGGATTGCTATCTTTGGAATGGAAAATGAGGTGCACCACTGAATACAACCTAGGCAGACGTCAATAGTCAGACGTTCAATGCTATCTTGGCAACACAGGTTCATGCCCAATGCACGTACACCCCTGTGCATAAGTTCCCAGGAGGGGTGAGTGGATCATATCAGAAGAAATAGAATCATTTAGTTTCAAATCAAGACACACAATATATTATGCACAGTTTATTATATCATTTTACACACTTTTTCAGCCGATAAAACTGTTGGGAGTTAATTTTTACAAATGTTTATCAAAAATAACTAAGTTGAAAGCTACTTAAAACACACCCATGAATAAATAAGAGAATTTGTATATATTTTGTGCATTTCGATAAGGACCTATGGGTAAAATGGTACAAAGACTGACTGGGATAATAGTCATTTTACATTGACTTTCCATCAAAGTTCAGAAGGATTTAAGAACAAATATGTTATAGCAGGACAACAACATTAATTTATGTTATACATATATAACACACTTCATGCCAAAAGGTACTTCATATTTTTTTTCAGTAACACAATTTTGGAACAACAAGAAATGAGTAAATGAAAATTAATAAATTGTACTACTTATTAGTTTTCAATACATTTTGGAAGGTAACCTGGCTTAAGCTTATCTGGGATTGTATAACATGTAACTAGTGCACACAACTGTAGCTTAAATCTCCAGTTATTGTTTTCATTTCAATTTCAATATGGTGTGTCACAATGCTCAGCAGAACAAAACACACAGATCAATGTATAAATATTCTTACAGCTCTGCACTGCGAGTGGGGGCACACTGTATTTCTTTATTGTTTTATAATAAGACAATTAGATTCCAGTCTTCTATGGAACACACCAGCCGCAATATCATGTTCTTTTACTCTCTGAAATCAATAGCAATACTGTGGGAATTATGCATCCCCTGCAGTTACATAAACCTCCCATCGATTTACTATGTTGTATCTCTTATAAGCATTATTACATTTATTAATAGATTCTCTTCAGGGGCCCCAATGACTTGCAGTTTAAAACTGTGGCCAGCAGAGGGCCTGTGTACCTCATAATTCCCAATATAGAGTATTTTCTGTAATAGTGCTTTAACTGTAAAAAGCCTCTCAGCAATGGCTACTTTATGATTAAAAGATATTTCATTAGATTATTAAATATGAAACATAAATCTGTCTTGTTTGGGTTTGAGATTCAGTCAGAGAATATATATATATATATATATATATATATATATATATATATATATATATATTTATTTATTTTTTTTCCCCCGACACTCTACATAACCAAACCGACACTGGACAGTGGCTGAATACATACTTACACACTAATCTAGAGTCCTTAAACCTATTAAGTCTTATTAGGACTCTGAGCAATCTGTAAAAGGGCAAATAATAGTTTAGAATACAGGATTAAAGAAAATACTGCATATCACTTTTTTCTATAATCTTAATATAAGATTATGCTTTATCACTGTCAAACCAAAAATGTCCAACAATTGTATAGTTCTTAATTTAACAGAGAAGCCAGTGCACCATGGTAATGCACAGAATTGCATTGTACTTTGGATTACTGTGGTGTAAAACAAGCATACTATTTAATTATTTGGTTACCTTAGCTTGAGAAGAAAATAAATCTGGTGATATCTCAAATTGTAGGTCATGTATTATATCTCCATTTTTTGTTGTAATGCAAAATGGAGATACAATACATGATTTACAGTTCCAGATATCATCAGAATTATTTTCTTCTCAGGCTAAGGCAACCAAATAATTAAATATTATTTGTTATTTTCATTCAGTTAACATTTCACCAATGAAGGGACCAATAGAAATGCTACAAACTGCCTTTAAATTAAATTCAGAAGATTTTACATTTTCCTGTAAAGCTACCACTTTGAAGCCAGTGAAGGAATAGTGAATAGAGATCAGTATGCCCAAGTAAAAAAGCAGATTTAAGTAAACTTAATTTTTTATGTTATGCTACAATACACACTAATGATTAGTATACTTAAAAATAGCCTGGATAGACTGGACCCATGTCATTGGACATGTATGGCCTCACAGCCTCATCTCCAATAAAGCACTGTATGAGAAATGTGAATGCAAGCCACTGTCCAGGAAGGCAGAGAGACAGCGGTGGTCAATGCTTGGTCACGTCCTCTCAATGGAAATGGAAACACCAGCCCGAAGAGCCTTGAAATATGTACTTGTGGGAGCCAAAAAAAAAAAAAAAACACCAAGGGAGACGTGGACGACTGCACAAACCTTCTCAAGCTTATCAGAGCTGATATAAAACAAGCAGGCCTGAGACCTTTCCAGAATAAAAACGCCATCTGAACAAAATAGTAAATCCATATTTTAAAATTGCTTATAGTGAAACTAAAATACAATAAATACTACAACTACTACAACTGTACATTTTACCTTTGTAGTAAATACAATTAACTTTTAAAAACATAAAGTGTCTGTATAACATGTTAGATAAATCATGCTTTGAATTACTGTAGCAGTTGTTTTTAAACACACTTAGTGAAAAAAGAAATTAGAGAAATATCTGCTAGAAAAAAATAAATAAATGTACTTAAATGTATGTAAATGTATTTATTAAAGAATACATTAAACATATAAAACATATATTATACTTTTTTTAAGTGTGTTTAAACTTTACAAGTACTTGCACGTATTTGACCAAAGTATAATACTAATGTATTTTTATTCTATTTTAAGTAGAACATTCCATGCAATCAGAAAATAGCCTTCCATTATAATGCACGGGACAGTACAACAGGTCAAACTGTGTCATTAATCTGGGTGAGATCTGAGGCAGTAGAGACAAATAAACATGCACATGTTCTCAGAAAGCTGTTATTCTGCCCTCCTACAGTAATCCCTAGACCTAAGACTCACATACACACCCATTTTCTCTCACTATCTCCCTCCCAACTGTATTACTTTTACTTTCCATAGGAGTGAAAGCCTGCTAACCCATTGAACAGATGGCGCTTCATCCCTAGCTGGGTTTATTTGAGGAGTAGAGGGTAATCACCTGTTGGACGGCACAAGATTTAGAATTTAATCAAGGCCCATCAGTCAGCTGGAGCTATTCTGAGAGGCTGTCCAGAGCTATTTATGGAAGACTTTAACCTCGGGCAACTGAGTCAGTCAGGGATCAGGACTTGTTATTTTACTCGGAGTTGTTGACTCCATCACTACTAACAAGTAACTACTTAAGCATACTATAATGTATCATGTGGTTTAGTGCTGTTGGTCATATTAACAGACACACTGTACAAATTTGTGTGCATTTTTTGGTCTGATATAAGCATAAACTAATGTAATACAATTAGTATAATGTTATTCTTAGTGAGCCAGCTTACGTTAGAGGTGCTGCTCTTTGTCTTGTCTAGCTCTTATATCATATTTTTTCTCTGGTTTGGACCAAGTCAAAATACTAATTAAACTCATTTTTAGAAAGTGCTGACTCTCTTGCAGGAGTTCGAGACCAGTTTGTCTCATCGGCAAATAAATCTGTAATGTAATTTGATGGAAATGTAAATTCTTTTGTGATAAAAAATACATGAAGAGCACTTTTTCTGTGGAAATATAACACTAACTGGACAAACAGGGCATCCAGTGGAAAACACACTTTGCTACTGGTTCTTTTAGCTGTGCTATTTACTCAATGATAGTGGTCTGGGACACTTGTTCCGAGAGAATGTGGCGGGGTTTAAAAAAAGAGGAGGCAAGTCTGGCCCTGCCTCTGGTCTCTACTTTTGTTGTAAATTTAAAATGAATGAAACCACCTACAATATTATTCTGCATGGTTAGTCGTCTGTCTCTTTGTCTACTTGTCTATCCAGTTATCCAAGACAATGTTTTTGTCTACTAAGCTGTCCATTTGTTTATTCATTCATTAATTCATTCATTCATCCTCTGCAGAGATCAGAGGGTCATAAAATCGAAAACACTACACAAATGTTATACAGATACCGACACTGTATGACTACTGGTACCAATAAAGTATGCACTGTTCTGATATATCTGTCCTTCTGTCTGTCTGTATCGTGTCTTTCCACAGTCATAGAAAATACTTTATATGTATCTATCCAACACTACACTGTATCAATATAGGTGGAAATACTCTAATACACACTGCATTGTTAATTTACATGGCTATCTGTGTGTCTGTCTATTTGTCCATCTACAGTAATAAAGAAGATTTTCTACCCATCTGTACATCTGTCCGTCCAACATTCATCTTCATTTATTCATTTCTTGCAGGGATAAGACGGCCCTGAAATCAATGCACAGTGATTTATAATGACACAACACACAGGCTGATGGTGTGTGAGTAACCTCTTTGCGCAAAAGTGCTCTATGATATTGCTAAGACACTATCTATAACACTGTGGCTTAGAAGCAAACCCCCCTGAACCTAATCGATTCTGACGCACCTCAGCTGCAGCCAGCTGCCTCTGGTCCTCTCTGCTAAAGCGAACATTCTTAACGGCTCAGTGTGGCTTTTCCAAGAGCTTTAGTAAGCGATTGTGTCTGTGTGTGTCTGTGTGTGTCTGTGTGATCTATAGCACATGGGTGGGTGGGTGGTACTCTGGGACACACACACACACACACATACACACATCCACACATACACACACACCCTTGGTTGTTGGCCAGGGCAGCTCTTCAGGCTGGTGTGAGCACACAGCACTTAGAAAAAGAAGCTCCAGCAGGCTACAGCCGTGCCTCTATTCAGACAGCTTTAAACCCATTCATCACCAGCAGAGACAGAGAAAGAGACAGAGAGAGAGAGAGAGACAGAGAGAGAGACAGAGAGAGAGACAGAGAGAGAGAGAGAGAGAGAGAGAGAGAGAGAGAGAGAGAGAGAGAGAGAGCGAGAGAGAGAGCAGTGCCAGGCCCAGAAGCTGGGGAGACACAGTATGGCCAAAATACCATAATGTGATTATGCTGCTACATATTGTGATGGCAATACACCATCCAATGGATTAAAAACACAATATAAGGCTTAATGTAAAACACTAAAAGACTGTCCTGAAACTGATTGGAGAGATGACTGTAACCCTTAATAAATTAATCTGTAGTACTTAAACATAGCAAAGCATTTGACATACTGAAACACATTAACATATTTTAAACAGTAATTAAAAGTATAACACCTCACAGAATCTTAATGCTTACCCACGCACTACAGTGCAGTTTTTTCTGCAGCACATATTGCCATCACGAAGAGCCAGTAAACTGTATGTTTAATTATTTTTACTCGGAAATACATTGAGGGTAACCCACATTTTCAATGCAGCCGAGCATTTATAACTTAAAGGGATGAAAAAATATTTTTTATTTAAAATTTAAATCAAGTATTTATTCAGGTAAGCTAAATAAAAGACACAAGCTGTACAAACTTAGTAACTTAGCTTTAGCATTTGTTTGTTTAGCAAAAGACAGTAAACTTCACTCACTCTTTTATTAAATTTGCATTTCATTAAGTTCTGAATCAGACTACATGTGAAACCTACAGACAGTTTCTCAGAATAGTTTCTGACTACACGATATTTTGAATGAAGATTTCCCATTAAACTGAAAATATAGTACACAACTAGGCTCAATCCCTAGGCTCAATCCCTGTACAATATTAATATAGTGTTCTTCTCACGGTTATTCAAACTGATTGTATTCTTCTTTCACACATTAAAAACAACAGCTGAATTAACACACATTAAGGATTTAACGAAAACAGCAAACGATGTACTGTTTATACAGTAGTCAACATTCAGAGGACACTGTTGAGTCATGTTACTTTGCATGTTATATAAAGTATTAGTGAATAGTTGAGACAAACCTTATTTCTTTAATAATGTGCACAGTTTCAGTAGAGAACAGAGAACACTGATAACATGAAAAAGTTTTTGATCAAAAACATTGTAGCATTGTAGGATTATTCATGCATGAGGCAAGCAGTAGCAACATGTGGGCTGCTATTAATATGCTATAACTAGAAAGCACAAGTATTTAGTTAAATTGGTCATTGCATTTTTGCTACAAATGAAAATACACAGATAATTAATTCATACTAATTATTTATAACTAATAATCAATACAAAAAATACAATTGTTAAGGACAGCATATTTTATAATTTATGAATATTTATCATTATTGTATCATCACTTTTAAACTGACAAAGCTTGGTTCATTCTTACATTTCTGACCCACTGAGCCATAAAGAAAAAACACTGACCCTGGTGTTTCTCCACCAATTTCACAGACCATGTGTTCGACAAAACCAGCCACCCCTAGTTGGTTTTCACAGGCTTACCCGAGCCCTGTTATGACACAAGCAACAGAGGACCTGTCAAAATCCATACCACTGACACACACCTGTGCTCGTGTCTCAACAGGCATCATTTAACACATTTTCCAGCCACTGTGGGACCTGACAGACACATCTGTGCCTGGGTATGGCATCAAATCAGCTCATTTAAGCATTTTAGGTGGCTGGATTGAGTTGAGGCTCAGTAGAGGAGACTGTTAAAACGAGCCAAAAACCACAAAATACACACAGTATGGTTACGTGCACAGTTTCACTTTTATAGCAGCTGGCATCTACTTTAAAACGTCAAAACAAACAAGCAAACAAGGTTAATCCTGTGTTAATCTAAGCAAAGCCACTGTAACAAGCATTAAAATAGCACTCTTCTAAAAGTCTCTCTTTAGCTGCTCCTTAACACGGCACACACATTCCCCTAATCAGAGCGAAAACTCTAAACGCCCAATAAGGTGGAATCACAGCTCTTGCACAAAGAAGGAGCTTAGAATATCTTATTCCCTTGAGAAGCAAGTGAGGCAGAAAGATAAAGCAGTTGGAGGAAAAGGCTGAATGAAAAATGAAAGAAGATTAAGCCAACACTGAACAAGCAATTATAGTGGGGAAATCCTCCTCACCTGAAGAAATCATCAAGATCAGAACAGCACGATTTTCAGTTTATTGATGAATACTCTATATGTAATTGTTTGGTGGTATGATTCTCCTACAGACCTAAAAGTTATTTATTTACCTTGATGTATTTATTAAGGATACATTGTTTTGAGAATGGCTAGTAGTGGCCCTTGGCATGCAGTTAATATTAGTGAGAGTCATAAATATATAACATTTAAAAACAAGTTATTAATGTGAATATAACATTATGAGAATAGTATTTCTATAGTTGGTTTGTTCATCTTTTGCCGTTTCTTTAGACTGTCAGCTTAAAATATCCGTCAATTTTAGTAATTTGTCCAAAGCTCATACTTTAAAACACTTTTTTATCTGGTGATACCAGTATTACTAAAACTTTATACATTATACATTTGTTAAATATATCAACATGCATTTTTTTTGCATGACTTCATATATATATCTTTTTAACACCCCAATCGGGAATAGTTGTTGCTTTTACTGTCAATATTATTAATAAAAACAGATCAAAGGACTCATTGGACATCAACTGCACTTGAAGCTGATTTCCACAGAAGAGCTCAGTCTGCTTTTCCTAATGAAGTGCCACTTCACTTAATGGGCTGATAAGCTGACAAGTTCTTCATACTGAATATGTAAACGTGATTTTGTCTTTAAGTTATTCACATTGCATCGATTAATGTAGTAAAAATGAGTTCTATTTATATGAAGCAGAAAACAATAGGCAACATAAAATCGCTAGGTTTCATAATAAAAGGAAAATGAGGCCCTCTGGCCTCGTGAGCTTCATTTTTGCAGGCAGATAAGAAACTCCAAAGAACAGCTGCTCACTGAATCATCTCTGAAGACTGTAGACTAGAGCTTGATTTTAAACAATCAGTCAGTCAATTAAAATCAGTATATTTTAATTGCAAACACAATGTTTAAATGCATACTTTGTATAAATACTATTATATTAATGCAATGTTGGCCTAAAAATATGCTAACAATATTTCAGGTATATACTGCAGAAAGAAAATAAACAGTAAGGTTTCACGTAGTATAACAGTTTCGAATGATGAGAAAATAATGTAATATGACAGTAGACTCACAATACTAAAATAAAAGTGCATACATACAAACTGCAAACATAAACAATTGTACCAAAATACCCTTAAATATTAAGAGTAAATAGCAAAACAATTACAAAATAGTCTGCTTTCAATACAGACTGATGCTATTATTGATTTTTTATTTTGTTTTAAAAATAACAATGTAACTGTGTATGATACAATATGTACACCTCAAATGGATGTAAATTTTTGTACATTCCACTAACTTTGTCAGATCTAAATACTGTAATGCCAACAAACTGTATTCTGAGCAGGGCTGTGAAATAGTGTAAAAATAATTATTGCAATATTCTTTAAATAAATGAGCAATTCTCAGTTACAATTTACATTTTTATTTCTTACATTACTTTAGTTTTTTTAAACAAACAGAACCATTAAAAGTTATTAACAAGCTACTGTTCCCTTTAGATTTAATAAAAAAAAAAGATATTTTCTTCCACATTGTTTTTTTTAATTACTAGTAAGCAGTCCCCTTCAACCTTACATGCAGATTTAATTTAAACACAGTGATTAACCATAACCTCCTTTTATTTTAGTTAAGGGAACATTTCAAATATAAAATTCACTGCCACATTCTATACAGGTTTCTGACATAAACAAATGTCTATCTACAGAGATTTCCTCTGTCAGATTCTCTATATAAAATGTACAATCTCAATTATCCCATTTTGAATTTTAAATGAAAATTGCATTATTCATTCAATTAGTCAAAAAATTTAATTTATCTAATTATTTTGATTAACCTCCTTAATACTGAGCATCCCTAGACTTGGCCACTGCTTTCAGCCTTAGAGTGACAACCAAGTGTTTCTCTCAGTCATCTTGCCTTTGCTCTCACTCTGTCTAAATATAGATGACATTTAAGACAACCTTACTTTGCTGCAATGGCAGGTTACTTTCAACACGTTCAGCCTTGAAAACCAAGTTCAGCCTTGAGAAATCAGAGACAAAGCGAGGTGACCTCATGGGACCAGATTAGGGGATTCTCTGGGAAATGGATATGTGTTTATAACAGCCTTTGAAGGGGAAACCACATTTGTGGCCAGACTAATCCCTCATGTTTGGAGTTCATAAAAAATTAATGATAAAACATAAAAAAGCAGAGTTAAAAAATATAATGCTAGAAAAAAATTAGAAACACAATCACTCTTAATTGTTTTCCAACAGGGGCCTTAGGGATCATGTCCAGAGAATCAGGCGGCTGTTTAAAGAGGAATGATGTCACACCCTGAAGTGGTTCATGGCTGCTACCCTTTTGTACTGCAGTGTCTTTGTTTATTTGACTGATGCCCTTAATGAGACAGGCATTGTTTGGTCAATATGTGCAGAAACAATGCAGGAGAAAATCTACAACTGCATGGCCTGATATGATAGAAGCAGCCTGGTCTGTGGTGTGCTGATTGTGTGGAGGCTGGATGCTGTTATTTCATTTCCCTTTTCCGAGATTTTATCAGGAGGGAGAACAAAGTAAAATGACCACCAATTTATTACAATGACTTAAAAGTGACAGTGCTGCATGTCAAACAGCTTATTAGATGAATCAATTATCTGACCTTCAGGTTCAGTATTGAAGACCCATTTGCTGCACTGAGAGGGCTAATTCAAACAGGCACTTCAGAGATCACAAATGATGTTCAACACACAAAGAATGTAAAAAGCAGCAGGACTTTCTATTATTTCTATCGTTATATGACAAGTACAGAAATGGAAATTCTAATTCTGATATCTATATCAAATACTGTTCATGTACATTCCTGTTTACTAAGTATTCATTGAGAATGAGATCATTACAGAGAAGAATTTTGCACTGTTAGGAGTTTCCAATATGCAGTGGTGTGACCTATGTGTCAGAAAAGCACAGGTGATTTTGATTTAGTTTTAATCTTTTGACAAAAAGTTTTCATTTTTAGTCACATTTTAGTAATTTAGTTATCACTAGTTTTAGGCAAATACATTTTAGTTGAATGAAAAGTATATCACATATTTTTATGAATTTACTATTTTATACTTTTGAGATTATTCTCTGTGAATATTTATTAAAACACAAAGCCTTTTGTTACATTTAAATTATTCTAACATTAAAATGTTTTAATGCAGCTATAAAGACAGTAAGACAAATAAAGCTTATTCTAACATAACTGGCTTTCAGTAAAATATCCAGAACAATAAACCCTCTAACTATTAAACACTTTAAACCCCCAAGTGATCTCTGTATTAACAAAGGCTTTCTGACAGAACTGATGGAAATTGTGTTTATTTATACGTTACTTGTTCGTGCTGGAGTTTACGTTAACTTACACGTGATGTGAATATACACACAGTTAAAATGCATTACCACTTAGGTCAATAAAGTGTAAAATGCTGCACTCGGGTGCGGATCAAACAACCAGACCAAGACCTGATAGAGGACCTGGTCTCGGTCTGGTCCCAAACAAACTCTGGAGTGGTTCGCTTATGGTGAGAATGTGATTCGCTCTCAATCTGACCCAGCTATCAAATATATATCTTTTTATTTGAGATAACTGCTGATAAGGCACAATTTAATCTGATATATTAGCCAGATAACACTGATTACCACAGCTATGAACAAATGTTGTTGTGTGCTCCATGCTGTTTACACTCGCGGTATGTGCAGCGTTCACTACTCACAGCCGTGTGACTAAAAGCAAATTGTCAGATGGTTGTGGCAATATGATGGACTTAACCAAACTTCCAATAGTAGGACCACTGCTTTTCACTTTTTGACATACTCTGTGTCAAAATTACATTATGAATAGAGTCACAGAAATGCTCCAACAAAATCTTTTCAAATCGACTTCCACTGAATTTTATATTTTTTCTCTTTTAAACCGGTAGTATTGTAGATAGAAGGATTTGTCACGACAGACTACATACAGCTTACTTCTACATAATAATCCATGACTCATAATACACTTAATCAATCATTACTATTACTCAAAGCCACTTACAACATTATAAGGTACCACAAAAGAGGATGAATTATGCATCAGCTGACGCAGAGCAGAGATTTTCTATTTATAAGTGCATTTATATTACCATGAGGTCCCTTCTTTTAAACAGCCACCAGAGATACAGTCTAAAAAGGTAAAGTTCAAAATCTGTGGGTGGAAAGTTCAAGCGATTCTGCAGTGCAAATGTCACCCTACCGCTGAGGACCCAGGACCAAAAGAAGGCTGGCTAAATCACAGGCTTTCAGAGCCTGGGCAATAAAACACTATAGGCTAGAACAGCAGGAGGACTTTTAATTTATATAGGGTTTAATTAAGTGCCAATGCAGCACAATGCAGGGAGAAAATATATTACAAATCAACAAGAAAATGTGCTGAATTTAATAACTAGGTCAGAATAATAACATTTTTTTTCCCCCAAAAAAAAAAAGTTTATTCAGAATAATGCACCAATGTCAGGTGTACATTCATTAATGCAGCAAGTAAAGTATAGATGTGTGTGGTTTGTGACGTAGCACATATTTTTTCAGAGAGCAAGCTCTGTGTAAAAAAATGTTCAAAAAGTTTGGACAAAAGTATTTTAGACAGAGACTCAAAATGTGGTGCTCTGTAAGCTTTGCAAACGGGAGATGGTCCTTAAGAGATGCCTCTAGTGTCAAACTACGCAACATCCAGGCATGCTAGTAAAAGAGGTACAGCAGTACAGCTTGTATGCTGTGCTGAGCCCAAACTAGGTATGAGCCACAGCTTTCCCACAGCAGAACGGCTGCTACTCACAAGCACTTGAAGCACAAGCATCCTGGAGCACTTTGTTAAGACAGCAACATAACAGTACTGTAAGTGCTGTGTTTTTTTTCTCCCTGTGTTTACTTCAATGGCTGTGTCCAAAAGGGAGAACAGCTTACACTAACTACAGCCTGTGATTGGAGCCTGTTGCTACAGCCTGTAATCATTTTAACTGTTTTTCCTGCACTACACTGATGTAAAAATACATTTAACTTAACTACATGTTACACTGGTAACCCATGATAACCACTCTACACCACTGCTATAAACACTTTAAGTGTTAAGTCTAGTATTTAAGTATAAGCATTGATACTCAATTTAAATTAATAGAAGATTACGTAATTACACTAATGCACTGTTTTTGCTAAATGTCCTGATTTTTATAAGGTCTTGCTTTGAGTTTTTTTGGTATGTGTATATACTATATGGACAAAAATGAGCAGCACTGATTCATGGTTTCTTTTAAAATCATCAAATTATCAAATTATTAAAAAAGTAATAATTGAAGTAACTGGACATAATGTCCAGGGAAGGTTGCATTCAGTAACAAGAGCATTTAAAAAGTCAACCTGTTGGATATTCAACAGCTCTACAGCTCAATTCTGATTAACTTTATAACCCATTAGCCCCCAACTGCTATTTAGCAATGTGCCAATAGTCCTATTATATTGTCAGGTACTCTTGTACTGTACAGGTATTGAACAAGTGGACAAGCTGTGTGGGTGCATCTGCCCATCTGTGTCAGCAATGGATACAACGGAAAAAAAGCTAAAATCATTCATTAGAAGAGTGCCCACAAATATTTGTACTAAATGTAAAAAGTAGATAAAGATTGACATACTTTTCTCTTGAAGGTGATTCAGCCTTTTGTTATCTGTAGAGCAATACTGGTGGCGATTTCTGAAACACTGAGCTTTCATGCTCAAAAAGACTACTTTAGCCCTCTCAATGCAGTCAATTTATTGCACAATAATGGTTGTTGAGAAAAAGCAACTGTTTAAAGGTTCATTTGTATTTTACAATTCAATTGAACTTCAGCAGAAAATGACTGCCAATTTATATTCATACATCACATTTCCTTATGAAAATGAAAACTGACTGCAGTACTGAAAAGAACTGGTACATTGAATATTACAGTGTTTTATTCGCACAGTGTAATGGTAAATATTTTCAGATAAATATTCAGCTAAATATTAAAGTATTGCCCATGGGTGGTAGTACTCTAAATAACTAAATAAGGGCATTTTTACACCTGCGATTTTTAGTCTGATTAAATCTAGGTCTGGTTCATTTTTTTCCACACCCACGGTGTGGTTTATTTTGACAGATGTAAATACAGGATATGGCTGTGGACCAAAACTACTGCACTGAGACCCACATGAGTAGGCAGTCTCGGTCTGGTTCCAAACGAACGGCCCCAAATTAGCGGTTTATTTGAGGTGTGAACTCAATCCAACCTCAATCCAACATGACTATCACCAATACTCCACTGGTTTGTGAATGTCTCTGCTGGTGCAGTTTACCCTAATTTATTACACAAATGTTTACAGCGCTTCTGAACTCATGCCATTTCTGCTGCTGCTCCAAGCTAATCTGCACAGAAATATGCACTAGTCCAAAACAAAAGAATCTTCTTCCTGTATTTACTTTTTTCTCCCACCCCAGACAGGCCTGACCAATAAGTAGAGAGAATGATCTCACATGGCTTATTGTGACGCATTCTGTTGCACTAAACAAACCAAAGCAAAGGGGAAACAATCCAAGTTATAAACTATTTAATTAAAAACAAGCTTGTTTTGATGAAACTTTTGATCATTTTATGACACTGTGTGGAACTAACATCCTCTAAGCGAACAGAGCTGAACACTCTCATTGCTTTGTTGACTATGATTCAACCATGCAGATTAAGACAATGCAGGATAAGCAGCTCATAACGTAAGCATGTTTATTGCTCCATGTTATCATCAGGCATAAACACTGAAAAAGCAAACACATCAAGCCACTAAAAGGAGGGTTTCCCCCAGGTTGATGGTGTTATTAGAAGAGCAATAATAGTCCTTATTCTGTATTGAGCTTTTATAATAAGAGCAGACTTGTTTAGCTATCAGTCTATGACTATAAGCATACTTGCAGTACATGATAAAGGGTGTGGAACAAAAAATATTGTTTCAAAAGCTTACAATTTCACTGCATCTCCTTAACGCAAAGACATTCTGGAAATCTATCTAAATGTAACATTATGAATCTGATATCATCATGCATCCCAAGTTGATGACTAGCAATAAGCAGCTCCTGGAGCTCATGAAGAGACAGCTTCAGGGACAGAACAATGAATGTACCTCCTGTCACACTCCAGCTAACTGCATGCTGGTAGTGACCATGGTAACTCTGCAATGCAAAACTGCCTTCACATCAGACATCAGTACAGCTGAGAGAAACAGTGTGTTAATGCCAGGCCCAAGGCTGAGATATAATATGTATGAGGGTTTGGTTTCTGGATAGACAAGCATTAACTTACATAAACTCCATATATTAGTATTCATATTAGTATATTAGTATCCATATATTAGTCTTTTGGTTATGAATGTGGAACAGAGCTTGAGATAGCTAATTAACTGGTGTTTTTCTAATATAAAATGCATCATGATACACTAATCTTGAGTTGTGTTCTATAGTAAAAAACTAGGTGTAATGTTTTATTATCTATATTCCGCTACAGCAATACTAGTTATCTTCGAAATTAAACTATACCAACTCTCGATTATGGTACAATAAACATCCAATAATCATCTTCAAATGTGCCATAATTTTTATATAATTACAGCTTATTAGCTGTTTTTAATTGAATCTCTTTATTTAAGACAATCATCTAAAAATGCCCAAAATATGTAAATGTTCCGTTAGCCCGCACAAAGCATCACACAGCCAATCAGATCTCAAGAAGTGCAGTACATGAGTGCTATTCCATGAAAGAATTCTTACAGGTCTAGATTGGATTTTTTTTTCTTTTATCTTATCTATCATTTTCTGCTGTTATCAACCCAATAATACTGGTCTTTATCTGGTCTAATTGCATTTATATATTCTATATACAGCATTTTATGAAATATTAATAATACATGAATAATTAGTAATTATGACACTCTGAATCACTTGTGAAGTTCCACTGGAGACAGAAATCAGCTGAATCATAAATGTCAAAGATGTTTTCTCATTACAGATGATTGTGGAAACCCAAAATATTTAATGTTCTCTTGATTCAAAATAAAGTCACCCTGCTGATATTAAAGGTTAGAACTAATTTTAATAAATATGTCGGAAGCAAATCCTTTTCATATTGTCATTAGAAAACATGGTCAGACATGCATTATGATTTTTGTGTGTGGATTAGTCGATTACTTAGTTGTTTTTTCTGCTTTAAAACCAAAGAATAGTCCACAGGAACAGTGGGAATCACAGGGCATATCATCACAACACGTTGCCCACAATAATGGAGATATCACAGTACTGTGATTCATTATTCTCTGCGATACTTCCAGGTATCTGTGTAACTTTTAGATAAGCAAACACCAGGAGTTATAGATTTATTGGTCAGTTTTTTAAATAAACATCGATACATATAAAAATTGATATTTGATGCCACATTTCAATATTGTATTGCTAGTAAAAAAATACTATATATCACAATAGCTATATTTTGTCCCACCCCTAGTGCTCAGCACTCCTACTGGTAGAATAGTGGGTGTGCATTTAATTTCTGACCAACTAAAATTCAAGAGTAAAGATGTGCTAGGAGTGGTAGGATTTCCCACATGTTTTGGAAGCATTCGCAAAAAACAACAGCAAATAGACAAACATCTGAAGGAAAAGAATCTTAGTCAAAGCACTAAATATTATGGTTATTTTTCATATTCAATGTCGCAATAGTTCCACACTGCAGACTCTACGTGGTTTTGTTACCTTCTTATAATGCTCACTGCTGCTGGCTGTAAAGATGTGTGCTAACTTTACTAAGTATCTAAACTGAATCAGGCTTTAAACAGCCAAAATCTAATCCATCAACTCTCCCTAAATCCGCTGCACTAGTAATTAAAAATATATGGAAAGTACTGAACAGTAACTAAAACATAATAACTGAATAGAAATTCTATAATTCAAAACATAAACATCTAGTTTAATAAACAAACACCAGTGATCATTCACTCAGGACTGAAACAGGAGGTCTGACACTCTTGCATGAACAACCAGAGGACTTGGTTAGCTAACTAGTGGTGGGTCAGCACTGTTACAGAACAGATAAACCCCATCCACCTTCAGCCTGGGGACACGAAGCGATCCAGCCAGTGCTTCTTCCTAACACTGAATGAGATTAGAATGGGACTGTCATGGCGAAGGCTTCACAGTGTGCTCTGATTCTCAGGAGGCTTACACTGACACAGATAAGTGGATGGGCTGTGGAAAGTAGGTCTACAGCACCACAACCACTGTGGGCTTTCTTGCAAGTCCTGGGATAATGCAATTCATACTGCGGCACACACAAAGCGATGTGAATAGAGCATGAATGAACTCAGGTTCACTGACAGTTCTAAAGGTCAAGGCCTCATAAAGTGTGTCTGGAGTGTATACAATAAACTTACAGTAAGACTTACATTTACTTTCTACTGATTATTCCTGCCTGGTCAATTAAAACATATATTTCTAATGTGACAGAAAAAGAGTAGATTAAATAACGCTGGGGAAGTGCTTTAAACCTGAGAAAAATGGTGAACTCTGTAACTGAGAAAATGTTACCGGGAACTGTAATCAGATTAATAATCAGTATTATAAGATTACATAATTCTGTATTTATCCTTTCCTTTATTTAATACACCAACATTGATTTGCTTAGATGATTGTCAAATATAATAATAAGTTACTCTTAAAGAGCAACAATTTTATTGCATTTTATTTTTCTCTTTCTTTTTTAAATAGATGTTTGCATTTATTATTAATACAAGATCTCAATATCCATGTTCTGGCTCGATGTCCTGTACAAAATCTCATTCACAAAGCATCTCAATCTGAAACACTCCTTATAACTTTAGCATTAATGGGTGGGGGGCAAACCTGCTGTAGACTGAACAGGAAAGTGTATGAAAATGTAATTGTTTTATTGACATACTATTAAAAAAAACTATTAACTCAAACACAATAGTCTTTATACCTTTTTAGTGTTTGTAGCTGACGACTGGATGTTGGCCAGCACCGATATAAGGCGCACCGTATTATAAGACGCACTATCAAAGAACGCCTATTTTCTGCTATTTTTCCATACATAGGGCGCATCGCATTATAAGGCGCGTTAAGTGACACTAGAAAGGGTGCCTATCTCTGCGTCCGAAATCGCGTACTTAAGCAGTACGTACTGGATTGGGGTGAGTACGCACTGCTCGCCGGGCAAAGCAGTACGCTTTTTCAGTACGCCAGACCGCAGTACGCACGCAGCCTCGGACGCACTACATCCACCATCTTACCTTAGACGCCCTTTCACCTCTCACCCCTCTCTACCAGCGGCACACTTTACAGAGCTTTACTCAAATTAATTTCATTAAAATCACCTAATTAATCAGCTCTTATTAATAAATAAGCCCCCAACCAGTTCTATCTAATAAACACTGATTGTAAATAAAACTTAATATTTCCTCAAATGTGAAATATTTAATAATAAATATGAACAGATTGTTTAACATTCATGAAGTATATTAATAATACTTGCTTATGCAACAAAACAACTATCAAAAAGTTTCAAAGATAAATACCAAAATGTTAATTAATTCCTGCTTTTCCATTTCACCTCAGAATTCCCTTTTCTAGCATAAATATTTAAACACATGATCCTTATTGTTATACATTATCTTTTACTGACTGCATTAAACATAAAGGCCAACATATATGCATTACTGATTTAAATAAAATATGCTAGAAGCAGTCAGATTTGGCAATAAAATGTAAATTAAAAAAATATTTTAGTAATTTAATTTAATATTTTTTCCCCCACGTGCATATTTTCACAAATACATTTCCCACAACATACAAGAATGACAAGTCTTTTAAGTGATTTTATTTATTGTTTTATTCGTTATTGTTCATTTTTCTCCCTCTCTTCATCTTCATCCTCTCCAGTAGGAAGGATAGTTGAATCTGAAAAACACACAGATTAAATCAGTTTAGCTTGGGCATTAAACAAATAAAATATAAATTCAGAACAACATAAAAGTCTAACCATCCTGACTGGTTAGCTAGCTATTTCATAAAACTAAATGAAATGGTCAGACTTTGGTCATAATTTATTAATGTGATTTTTGGCAGACTGTCTGTCTGTTGAAAAGCCTCTCTGATATCAGCAGCCTTTTTCCTCAGATGAGTTTATACAGACTGATCGGTATTAAATTAAACCTGCCCCAGCTCCTCAGCACTGCAGCAGCATACAGGGCTGTAGTGAGTTAGTAATCGCTGGTGTTGTAGAACAGAAGATTAATAAAGAGTTGTGATAAGTTTGATAACTCTTATCTAAGCTAACTGATCTCAGTAGCACAGGGCTAACGCTGCTCAGTAAAGCAGTTCAGATACGAAATTAAAGTTATTCTGTCTGCAACAGCATTAATAATAAACCCACACCCCTATAACTCGCTACTTTAACTCAAACTAACCCTCATAAATCTCTCATTTACAGCCTGATATCACAAACAACCAAAGTAGTTTGGATATCTGACTATCCTCACCTTATAAACTTCTCTCTCTGTGCCTCTCTCCTCCCCTCTGCCGCTCCGCCGCTCACTCAGCGCGGCTCCCGGTGGATTGTGGGAAATATTAGCGGGTGGAGTGTGCTGGGCTTGTATACTTAAAAATCTCTCCTGGTGCAGTACGTCATCCGGGAACTTTTCGCGTCCTCAAACTCGCCTACTGCACATTCGGACACACTACCCCATCTCGCATACTGCTTTTGCATACTGTTTAGTATGGAAGTACGCGATTTCGGACGCAGCCCCTATCAAAGTGAACAGGGGTGGCGCCATGTTTCCCTTCCCCCACCGGGGGTGGTCTCTTGCCGGTGGAGCGTCTCAGTATACAAATCTAGCTCTTTCAAAGTCAAACGAGTGCTGGATATTAATCTACACAGATTCCTCTCCTGAAAACTGTTTATTTGGGTGAGTAACGTGCTTCAGTTTATTTACAGTAAGCTTAGATTTCCAGATGTCCACTAAGGCTTGCTGCACCAGCGTTAGCATAGCTATCCGCTAGCGCGCTAGCTAGTCACCTAAACTAGTAAAGTTAACCCAAACTTAAACTACAGCGTTACACTGAGTAATCCTGCGTGTTCTGGTAAGACAGTGAGATATTAGCTAGCGATTCGTCCCCCGTAGCTTGTTTTAACACGGTAAACAAGCAGATTACAGGCTGATAAAACTCACCTCTGAGAGAGTTAGTGCTTAGCATCTAGCTAATGCTAGCCAGGCAAAGCAGCACAGACTTACAGGCCGATAACTCACCTCTGAACGGTGAACGCTTAGCGATTAGCATCTAACTCTAATAATACTGCTCCAGCAGTATTAAAAGTACTAAATTTAGAAAATACTGATCTCTGAACAGTGAAAAAGCTAGCTAGCTAAGCGGTTAGCATCTAGCTAATGCTATTGCTGCTCCAGCCTCGGAGCGGCACGGCTCTGCACGGAGTGTGTGTTTACTGCTCCTTACACCTGACGGGTAAAATTTTGATAATACTGATCTCTGAACAGTGAATAAGCTAGCTAGCTTAGCGGTTAGCATCTAGCTAATGCTATTGCTGCTCCAGCCTCGGAGCTGCACGGCTCTGGACTCTGTATAGCACTGAAACTCTCTATAACGCTGCACGGAGTGTGTGTTTACTGCTCCTTACAACCTGACGAGTAAAATCCATACAAAAGGCGCACCGTATTATAAGACGCACTGTCAATTTTTGTGAAAATTAAAAGTTTTTAAGTGCGCCTTATAGTCCGAAAAATACGGTAATCAAATGCCACATGTCACAAAGATGCAAACTTGGTACAGAATCCCCTAGTTATGGCCGTGTCCAAACAAACAGTGGGAATCTAAGCTAACTTAAAAAAAATTAAGAACTTTACTCCCAAAAAAAAAAATGGATTTCAGGAAAGATATGTGTAAATAGTTTCATTTTTATAATTATGTTTTTGTTTTCTTAGACGCTAATATCACAGGAATATCACTTCCGCCGTACTTCCTGTTTTCCAAAGTCATATTACTAATTAAAATAGTCTATATTTACTATTATTGTAATAACAATAATCTAACACTGACTCTTTGACAATCTGAGATTACCTATAAAGAACTGCACTGTGGAGCTTAAAGTGGAAAGAACAGAAAATCGTGGCTTATCAGCACTAAGAACAGTCTGAACGTGATTAGCTTTAGCTTTCTGATTGTTTCTGCTGCTGTACTTCTGCAGTGTTTGGTTTTGTGTGTGGTTAGCTAGCTCTGCTACTCTCTGAATGAGCTGAAAGATAGATTGTAGAGAGCGGTATTATCCAGTTAGTGGAGTTAAAACCTTTATTCTCTTTCCACCATGAGGCACATTTGTCCTACACATATGAAGTGCAGAAACCGAGAATCTCCAAGCTGACTGACTGAACTGAGCTGAGTCTGTATCACTGACTAGCTGCCGACAAGAATCTCGCTGCAGCCTGTAGGAATCTGGGGTTCCTCAAACCAATACTGCAAAGTGTGCTCCAGCTCCAGAGCCATCTAGTGGCTCAACAAGGCACTGCAGCTTCCAATTACCAAAGTGCCCCAACAGTGATCTACCCCTAGCTCTCGAATGGGATAGGCCAAGTCATAGAAATATCTGTCGATCACATATTTTGACTGAAAACTGGCAGATATAGATACATAACTGATCAATCTTCTTATCTCTATTGTTTTTAAATTCACTTTACAATATAAAACAAATCGCAAATTATTAGATAAGTACTGTACTAGAATTATACAGAAATCAATAAATCTGGCAGATTCAGAATAGGTCAGACCTAATCTAATTTCAAACTCATTCCTATTATATCAATAAAAACTGAATCAGAGATAGCATACTAAAGGGGAAACCTGGTGTGAAATAGGGGACTTGGGGTGTAGTAAAACATAATAAGTAAAGGGCCCACCTCCATTCGACCCATTTAATCCTCTGCTAGTCAACTGATGAACACAAACAAAAAGGTAGGATAGGGGAACCGTCTGCAAAATAAATTCTGTAAAATTACATAAATATTATAGAGATTTTTCAGCAAAATCTTTAATTCAATTTAATTCCACTGAATTTATTTTGCGACCTGTTCTCCTATCCTATTTATTCGTGCTTGTCAGTCAACATATTGTGATTTAATTTCAACATGGTGGTGCGCAGAGAACTACCTGAAGGTACTGTGTGTATAAACAGTGTTGCTTTTAGTAAACTATATGTGCTCTTTCAAAGTACTCAGTGCATTGTTTTAAATATCAAGGCTCTCAGAATTCTACCAATGAAGTGTGGAGCTACTTTGATTTTAAATTTTTTGCTTGTTAATGGTGTTAAAATAGGGATTTATTTGCATGGGCAACGCTATGCACCTATCACTAGCATTGTTAGCCTGTTGGGGGATCGGCTAAAAGTGCTGTATGTCATAATGCTAGATGCAAACAAAGGTGGAATATTTGAAAAAAGTTCATACTCGTTATCATGTTTCAATACACCCCAAGTCCATTTGACACCAAAATTTCTTCTTTAAGCTCAATACTATTTGCACACTAAAAGATAAGAAATTGTATCAGTTACAACAGCCTATAGTGTGGTTACATCACTAAAGCTGAGCAGGTTTACTCAGCTCAAAAGGACAGTATTGGTTCAAGGTTACCCATAAGCTTGTCTGAGGCAGTCGATGCCACAAAGGCTATCCATGAAAACAATTTACAAGGACACCTTCACTGCATTCCTGAGCACTTACATGAAAGCAACTGAGCTAATTTATGCACAGTAAATGATGTGGTATATTACACATTTCACACTGAATATGCATTGGATCATGGGGTTTGAAACATCGCCTTAAATTAGTCAAATGTAATGACTAATTAAAATGTAATATTTTTGAGGTAAAGGGAAAATTTCCAGCTTTCTAGAGATTTACTTTGTTTTATATGGACCCTAATGAGAGGTTCACAAATGTTTGCAAAATTCTAATGCTGAGCTGTACACAGTACATTTGCTGATGTTAAATCTTAGTTAAATCTTAGTGTTAAAGGTCAGACATTAATCAATAGCTATTTCAGACATTCAGAAACTCTAATAGATGTAATGCTGTCCAATAATATAGTCAACTAGAAAAGGCAAAGTTCGTGAACGAACTTTAAGTTGGCTTGGAAAAGAGCGCTAATAACGTTGAAAAGTTAAAATGGTTGACAGAAACTTAAAAAGCTGTTTCTGTCTGAAGAGTGTGAAGAGTCGTTGCTATGCTGTTAACTTTTGGCTAAAAGCTAAATACCAAAAACGCTGTAATCTAAAAACGTTTGGTTAAACGCTTAAATCTAAAAACATTTGGTTAAACGCTGAAATCTAAAAACCTTTGGTTAATTGCTTACATCTAGAAATGTTTTGTAAGATGCTGAAATCCAAAAACTTTTGGTTAAACACTGAAATCTTAAAACGTTTGTTTTCATGTTGAAATCTCGAAACTTTTGGTTAAATGCTGAAATCTAAAAACTTTTGGTTAAATGCTGAAATCTAAAACTTTTGGTTACATGCTGAAATCTAAAAACTTTCCAGGTGGTTGCTAAGGTGTTGCTATAGTATCTGGGGTGGTTGCTGAGGTGTTGCTAGGTGGTTGCTAAGGTGTTGCTATGGTATCCAGGGTGGTTGCTAAGGAGTTGCTAGGTGGTTGCTAAGGTGTTGCTATGGTATCCAGGGTGGTTGCTAAGGTGTTGCTATGGTATCCAGGGTGGTTGCTAAGGTGTTGCTAGGCAGTTGCTAAGTGGTTGCTAGGCAGTTGCTAACGTTTTCCAAGTGGTTGCTAGGCAGTTGCTAACATTTTCCAGGTGGTTGCTAAGTGGTTGCTAGGTAGTTGCTAACATATTCCAGGTGGTTGCTAGGCAGCTGCTAAGTGGTTGCTAGGCAGTTGCTAACGTTTTCCAGGTGGTTGCTAAGTGGTTGCTAGGCAGTTGCTAACGTTTTCCAGGTGGTTGCTAGGCAGTTGCTAAGTGGTTGCTAGGCAGTTGCTAAGTGGTTGCTAGGCAGTTGCTAACGTTTTCCAAGTGGTTGCTAGGCAGTTGCTAAGTGGTTGCTAGGCAGTTGCTAACGTTTTCCAGGTGGTTGCTAAGTGGTTGCTAACTGGTTGCTAGGCAGTTGCTATCATTTCTAAAGTGGTTGCTAAGTGGTTGCTAGGCAGTTGCTAACGTTTTCCTAGTGGTTGCTAAGTGGTTGCTAGGTAGTTGCTAACATATTCCAGGTGGTTGCTAGGCAGCTGCTAAGTGGTTGCTAGGCAGTTGCTAACGTTTTCCAGGTGGTTGCTAAGTGGTTGCTTGGCAGTTGCTAACGTTTTCCAGGTGGTTGCTAGGCAGTTGCTAAGTGGTTGCTAGGCAGTTGCTAACGTTTTCCAAGTGGTTGCTAGGCAGTTGCTAAGTGGTTGCTAGGCAGTTGCTAACGTTTTCCAGGTGGTTGCTAAGTGGTTGCTAGGCAGTTGCTAACGTTTTCCAGGTGGTTGTTAGGCAGTTGCTAAGTGGTTGCTAGGCAGTTGCTAACGTTTTCCAGGTGGTTGCTCAGTGGTTGCTAGGCAGTTGCTAACGTTTTCCAGGTGGTTGCTAAGTGGTTGCTAGCCAGTTGCTAACCTATTCCAGGTGGTTGCTAGGCAGTTGCTAAGTGGTTGCTAGGCAGTTGCTAACGTTTTCCAAGTGGTTGCTAGGCAGTTGCTAAGTGGTTGCTAGGCAGTTGCTAACGTTTTCCAGGTGGTTGCTAAGTGGTTGCTAGGCAGTTGCTAACGTTTTCCAGGTGGTTGCTAGGCAGTTGCTAAGTGGTTGCTAGGCAGTTGCTAACGTTTTCCAAGTGGTTGCTAGGCAGTTGCTAAGTGGTTGCTAGGCAGTTGCTAACGTTTTCCAGGTGGTTGCTAAGTGGTTGCTAGGCAGTTGCTAACATTTTCCAGGTGGTTGCTAGGCAGTTGCTAAGTTGTTGCTAGGCAGTTGCTAACGTTTTCCAGGTGGTTGCTAAGTGGTTGCTAGGCAGTTGCTAACGTATTCCAGGTGGTTGCTAGGCAGTTGCTAAGTGGTTGCTAGGCAGTTGCTAACGTTTTCCAGGTGGTTGCTCAGTGGTTGCTAGGCAGTTGCTAACGTTTTCCAGGTGGTTGCTAAGTGGTTGCTAGGCAGTTGCTAACGTATTCCAGGTGGTTGCTAGGCAGTTGCTAACGTTTTCCAAGTGGTTGCTAGGCAGTTGCTAAGTGGTTGCTAGGCAGTTGCTAACGTTTTCCAGGTGGTTGCTAAGGTGTTGCTAAGTGGTTGCTAGGCAGTTGCTAACGTTTTCCAGGTGGTTGCTAAGGTGGTTGCTAAGCAGTTATTAGGTGGTTGCTAAGCCCTGGCTGGGGTGCCGGGGTGTCCAAACTTTTGACTGATAGCTGCTCCATACAGCAGCTCCTCCATACACTCACAGTACTGGAGGAGCAGGGGAGAGAAGGGGTTCCGTGCGCAGAGCTGCTCGTGTGTGAGATGGAACTCTGGGCCCCCCATTCATTTCTATGGGAAAACTTCGTACGACATTTGTACGAAAACCGTACGACGTATCGTCGAAACGTTAAAATTTTCTGAAAGAACGCGGTAAGTTCTATAGACCGTCCGATTTTTGTCTTTGTATGTCAAAAATTGTTACCTACACAAACGTTCAAAGTTGTCCCCCATTCATTTCCTATGGGAAAAAAAAGCGTACGTTTACGAAGTTTTTACGAAAACCGTACGATGTATCGCTTAAAAAAGCACAAGCAACCTAATCGGGTATAGGTCCTACGATACTGCAAAATTTCGTGATTCTACGTCAAAAGCCCTAGGAGGAGATGCGTATAGAAATTTGAGCGCGGAATAATAATAATAACTAGAAAAGGTAAAGTTCGTGAACGAACTTTAAGTTGGCTTGGAAAAGAACACTAATAAGGTTAAAAAGTTAAAATGGTTGCTAAGCTGTTTCTGTCTGAAGAGTGTGAAGAGTCGTTGATATGCTGTTAACTTTTGGCTAAACGCTAAATGCCAAAAACGCTGAAATCTAAAAACATTTGGTTAAACGCTGAAATCTAAAAACATTTGGTTAAACGCTGAAATCTAAAAACATTTGATTAAACGCTGAAATCTAAAACGTTTGATTAAACGCTGAAATCTAAAAACGTTTGATTAAACGCTGAAATCTAAAAACGTTTGATTAAACGCTGAAATCTAAAAACGTTTGGTTAAACGTTGTTGCTATGGTATCTGGGGTGGTTGCTAAGGTGTTTCTAGGTGGTTGCTAGGTGGTTGCTAAGGTGTTGCTACGGTATCCGGGGTGGTTGCTAAGATGTTGCTAGGTGGTTGCTAAGGTGTTTCTATGGTATCTGGGGTGGTTGCTAAGGTGTTTCTAGGTGGTTGCTAGGTGGTTGCTAAGGTGTTGCTATGGTATCCGGGGTGGTTGCTAAGATGTTGCTAGGTGGTTGCTAAGGTGTTGCTATGGTATCTGGGGTGGTTGCTAAGGTGTTTCTAGGTGGTTGCTAGGTGGTTGCTAAGGTGTTGCTATGGTATCCGGGGTGGTTGCTAAGATGTTGCTAGGTGGTTGCTAAGGTGTTGCTATGCGGTTGCTAAGGTGTTGCTATGGTATCTGGGGTGGTTGCTACGGTGTTGCTAGGTGGTTGCTAAGGTGTTGCTATGGTATCTGGGGTGGTTGCTAAGGTGTTGCTAGGTGGTTGCTAAGTGGTTGCTAGGTGGTTGCTAAGGTATTGCTAGGTGGTTGCTAAGGTGTTGCTATGGTATCTGTGGTGGTTGCTAAGGTGTTGCTAGGTGGTTGCTAGGCAGTTGCTATCATTTCTAAACTGGTTGCTAAGTGGTTGCTAGGCAGTTGCTAACGTTTTCCTAATGGTTGCTAAGGTGTTGGTAAGTGGTTGCTAGGCTGTTGCTATCATTTCTAAAGTGGTTGCTAGGCAGTTGCTATCGTTTCTAAGGTGGTTGCTAAGTGTTGCTAACGTTTTCCTAGTGGCTGTTAAGGTGTTGCTAAGTGGTTGCTAGGCAGTTGCTAACGTTTTCCAGGTGCTTGCTAAGTGGTTGGTAGGCAGTTGCTAACGTATTCCAGGTGGTTGCTAGGCAGTTGCTAAGTGGTTGCTAGGCAGTTGCTAACGTTTTCCAGGTGGTTGCTAAGTGGTTGGTAGGCAGTTGCTAACGTTTTCCAGGTGGTTGCTAAGTGGTTGCTAGGCAGTTTCTAACGTTTTCCAGGTGGTTGCTAGGCAGTTGCTAAGTGGTTGCTAGGCAGTTGCTAACGTTTTCCAAGTGGTTGCTAGGCAGTTGCTAAGTGGTTGCTAGGCAGTTGCTAACATTTTCCAGGTGGTTGCTAAGTGGTTGCTAGGTAGTTGTTAACATATTCCAGGTGGTTGCTAGGCAGCTGCTAAGTGGTTGCTAGGCAGTTGCTAACGTTTTCCAGGTGGTTGCTAAGTGGTTGCTAGGCAGTTGCTAACGTTTTCCAGGTGGTTGCTAGGCAGTTGCTAAGTGGTTGCTAGGCAGTTGCTAACGTTTTCCAAGTGGTTGCTAGGCAGTTGCTAAGTGGTTGCTAGGCAGTTGCTAACGTTTTCCAGGTGGTTGCTAAGTGGTTGCTAGGCAGTTGCTAACGTTTTCCAGGTGGTTGCTAGGCAGTTGCTAAGTTTTTGCTAGGCAGTTGCTAACGTTTTCCAGGTGGTTGCTAAGTGGTTGCTAGGCAGTTGCTAACGTATTCCAGGTGGTTGCTAGGCAGTTGCTAAGTGGTTGCTAGGCAGTTGCTAACGTTTTCCAGGTGGTTGCTCAGTGGTTGCTAGGCAGTTGCTAACGTTTTCCAGGTGGTTGCTAAGTGGTTGCTAGGCAGTTGCTAACGTATTCCAGGTGGTTGCTAGGCAGTTGCTAAGTGGTTGCTAGGCAGTTGCTAACGTTTTCCAAGTGGTTGCTAGGCAGTTGCTAAGTGGTTGCTAGGCAGTTGCTAACGTTTTCCAGGTGGTTGCTAAGTGGTTGCTAGGCAGTTGCTAACATTTTCCAGGTGGTTGCTAGGCAGTTTCTAAGTGGTTGCTAGGCAGTTGCTAACGTTTTCCAAGTGGTTGCTAGGCAGTTGCTAAGTGGTTGCTAGGCAGTTGCTAACGTTTTCCAGGTGGTTGCTAAGTGGTTGCTAGGCAGTTGCTAACGTTTTCCTAGTGGTTGTTAAGGTGTTGCTGAGTGGTTGCTAGGCAGCTGCTATCATTTCTAAAGTGGTTGCTAAGTGGTTGCTAGGCATTTGCTAACGTTTTCCAGGTGGTTGCTAAGTGGTTGCTAACTGGTTGCTAGGCAGTTGCTATCATTTCTAAAGTGGTTGCTAAGTGGTTGCTAGGCAGTTGCTAACGTTTTCCAGGTGGTTGCTCAGTGGTTGCTAACTGGTTGCTAGGCAGTTGCTAACGTTTTCCAGGTGGTTGCTAAGGTGTTGCTAAGTGGTTGCTAGGCAGTTGCTAACGTTTTCCAGGTGGTTGCTAAGGTGGTTGCTAAGCAGTTATTAGGTGGTTGCTAAGCCCTGGCTGGGGTGCCGGGGTGTCCAAACTTTTGACTGATAGCTGCTCCATACAGCAGCTCCTCCATACACTCACAGTACTGGAGGAGCAGGGGAGAGAAGGGGTTCCGTGCGCAGAGCTGCTCGTGTGTGAGATGGAACTCTGGGCCCCCCATTCATTTCTATGGGAAAACTTCGTACGACATTTGTACGAAAACCGTACGACGTATCGTCGAAACGTTAAAATTTTCGGAAAGAACGCGGTAAGTTCTATAGACCGTCCGATTTTTGTCTTTGTATGTCAAAAATTGTTACCTACACAAACGTTCAAAGTTGTCCCCCATTCATTTCCTATGGGAAAAAAAAGCGTACGTTTACGAAGTTTTTACGAAAACCGTACGATGTATCGCTTAAAAAAGCACAAGCAACCTATTCGGGTATAGGTCCTACGATACTGCAAAGTTTCGTGGTTCTACGTCAAAAGCCCTAGGAGGAGATAGTGATTAAATTTTGAGCGCGGAATAATAATAATAACTAGAAAAGGTAAAGTTCGTGAACGAACTTTAAGTTGGCTTGGAAAAGAACGCTAATAACGTTAAAAAGTTAAAATGGTTGCTAAGCTTTTTCCGTCTGAAGAGTGTGAAGAGTCATTGATATGCTGTTAACTTTTGGCTAAACGCTAAATGCTAAAAACGCTGAAATCTAAAAACATTTGGTTAAACGCTGAAATCTAAAAACATTTGGTTAAACGCTGAAATCTAAAAACGTTTGATTAAACGCTGAAATCTAAAAACGTTTCGTTAAACGCTGAAATCTAAAAACGTTTAGTTAAACGTTGAAATCTAAAAACGTTTGATTAAACGCTGAAATCTAAAAACGTTTGGTTAAACGCTGAAATCTAAAAACGTTTGATTAAACACTGAAATCTAAAAACGCTTATTTAAATGCTGAAATTGTAAAACTTTTGGTTGTACTTTTGATTGCTAATGTGTTGCTAGGCAGTTGCTATCATTTCTGAAAAGGTTGCTAAGCTGTTGCTAGGCAGTTGCTAATGTTTTCCAGGTGGTTGCTAAGCTATTGCTAACTGGTTGCTAGGCAGTTGCTAACATATACCAGGTAGTTGCTAAGGTGTTGCTAGGTGGTTGCTAGGGTGTTGCTAGGTTGTTGCTAAGGTGTTGCTATGGTATCTGGGGTGGTTGCTAAGATGTTGCTACGTGGTTGCTAGGGTGTTGCTAGGTGGTTGCTAAGGTGTTGCTATGGTATCTGGGGTGGTTGCTAAGGTGTTTCTATGTGGTTGCTAGGTGGTTGCTAAGGTGTTGCTATGGTATCCGGGGTGGTTGCTAAGATGTTGCTAGGTGGTTGTTAAGGTGTTGCTATGGTATCCGGGGTGGTTGCTAAGATGTTGCTAGGTGGTTGCTAAGGTGTTGCTATGGTATCCGGGGTGGTTGCTAAGGTGTTGCTATGCGGTTGCTAAGGTGTTGCTATGGTATCCGGGGTGGTTGCTAAGGTGTTGCTAGGTGGTTGCTAGGTGGTTGCTAAGGTGTTGCTAGGTGGTTGCTAAGGTGTTGCTATGGTATCTAGGGTGGTTGCTAAGGTGTTGCTAGGTGGTTGCTAAGTGGTTGCTAGGTGGTTGCTAAGGTATTGCTAGGTGGTTGCTAAGGTGTTGCTATGGTAACCGGGGTGGTTGCTAAGGTGTTGCTAGGTGGTTGCTAGGTGGTTGCTAAGGTGTTGCTAGGTGGTTGCTAAGCAGTTGCTATCATTTCTAAAGTGGTTGCTAAGTGGTTGCTAGGCAGTTGCTAACGTTTTCCTAATGGTTGCTAAGGTGTTGGTAAGTGGTTGCTAGGCTGTTGCTATCATTTCTAAAGTGGTTGCTAGGCAGTTGCTATCGTTTCTAAGGTGGTTGCTAAGTGGTTGCTAACGTTTTCCTAGTGGTTGTTAAGGTGTTGCTAAGTGGTTGCTAGGCAGTTGCTAACATTTTCCAGGTGTTTGCTAAGTGGTTGCTAACTGGTTGCTAGGCAGTTGCTATAATTTCTAAAGTGGTTGCTAAGTTGTTGCTAAGTGGTTGCTAGGCAGTTGCTAACATTTTCCAGGTGGTTGCTAAGGTGTTGCTAAGTGGTTGCTAGGCAGTTGCTAACGTTTTCCAGGTGGTTGCTAAGGTGTTGCTAAGTGGTTGCTAGGCAGTTGCTAACGTTTTCCAGGTGGTTGCTAAGCAGTTAATAGGTGGTTGCTAAAACCTGGCTGGGGTGCCGGGGTGTCCAAACTTTTGACTGATAGCTGCTCCATACAGCAGCTCCTCCATACACTCACAGTACTGGAGGAGCAGGGGAGAGAAGGGGTTCCGTGCGCAGAGCTGCTCGTGTGTGAGATGGAACTCTGGGCCCCCCATTCATTTCTATGGGAAAACTTCGTACGACAATTGTACGAAAACCGTACGTCGTATCACTTCGCAACCTCCTATTAATTTAAAGATCTCGATAAGATCTATAAGCTCGCCGAATTTGGTGTTCGTATCTCAAAAATTGTGGCGGATACGGACGTTTAAAATTTGGCCCCATTCATTCCTATGGGAAAAAAATGCGTACGTTTACGAAGTTTTTACGAAAACCGTACGATGTATCGCTTAAAAAAGCACAAGCAACCTATTCGGGTATAGGTCCTACGATACTGCAAAATTTCGTGGTTCTACGTTAAAAGCCCTAGGAGGAGATAGTGATTAAATTTTGCGAATAGAATAATAATAATAATAATAAGTAGAATAAGATTACGAAGAACAATAAGTTGGCTTTTCCAAGCCAACTTAATAATAATAATAATAAGAAGATTACGAAGAACAAGAAGTTGGCTTTTCCAAGCCAACTTAATAATAATAATAAGAAGATTACGAAGAACAGTAAGTTGGCTTTTCCAAGCCAACTTAATTATTGTTTTTTTCATTAATACTTATGTACTTACTTAACATACAACATGACATTAAATCACAATTATTTGAACATTTTACCTTTATTAAAATGAATGAATGGTTATTTAAATACACAACCATTGCAGGCCTTTTCCTTTGGTACAAGCTGCTGGAGTTGCTGAGTTGGCTTGGTGTTTGAGTTCTTCTACATGTTGCTTAAATGTGGCAGACAGGTGGGGTGGAATCACAATACTATATATGGTAGTATGTGGTAAATGAGAGTACATAAATGGTGAAAGTATTAGAGAATAAAAAAATACTAACATAATATGTTGGTTAAAGATTATGTCTGTTAATGATTCTAAATGCTCTGGTAAAAATAAGAGAGTTTCTTTGATTTTAGCAATTAAAAACCTCTGGAATATAATTAAGAGGAAGATGGATGATCACAAGCCATCAAACCAAGCTGAACTGCTTGAATTTTTGCACCAGGAGAGGCATACAGTTATCCAAAAGCAGTGTGTAAGACTGGTGGAGGAGAACAAGATGCATGAAAACTGTGATTAAAAACCAGGATTATTCCACCAAATATTGATTTCTGAACCCTTAAAGCTTTATAAATATGAACTCGTTGTCTTTGCATTATTTGAGGTCTGAAAGGTCTGCATCTTTTTTGTTATTTCAGCCATTTCTCATTTTCTGCAAATAAATGCAGAAATGCACCATGTGGCCTCAGTTGCTCGGTCCTGCCGCTTTGCGCTCTATAACATCCGAAAAATTAGACCGTTCTTGACGCAACAGGCCACCCAACTCCTGGTGCAAGCGGTCGTCATCTCACGCCTCGACTACTGCAATGCCCTGCTAACTGGCCTCCCGGCCTGTGTAGTAAAACCACTCCAGATGATCCAGAACGCAGCAGCACGTCTGGTCTTCAACCAGCCAAAACGGGCACATGTCACCCCGCTGCTCATTGAGCTCCATTGGCTACCAGTTGATGCTCGCATCAAATTCAAAGCTCTTACAATCGCCTACAAGGTGATGACAGAACAGGCTCCTTCCTACCTGCACTCGCTCCTGAAGGCTTACGCTACCTCCCGGCCGCTGCGCTCCTCCAATGAACGTCGCCTCGCTTTGCCAAAAACTCACACAAAGCAATCCAGACTGTTCTCATACAGAGTTCCCCAATGGTGGAACAAACTACCTTCCACTACCAGATCAGGAGAATCTCTCGCTATCTTTAAGAAACTCCTGAAGACAGAACTCTTCAAAGAGCACTTACTCTCTTAACACCTCTAACAAACTAACTACTTCTAACCTCATTTCCTTCTTCCTCTCCTTCACTCCTCTATCCTATTACTCCCCTTTGTCCTCCTTTTATCCCTATCCAAAGATGTTTTTCCTTTAAACTTATTTTACATTGTACTCAACTATTGTAAGTCGCTTTGGACAAAAGCGTCTGCCAAATGTAATGTAATGTAATGTAATGTAAAAAATGCTCTAAATGACAATATTCTTATTTGGAATTTGGGAGAAATGTTATCCGTAGTTTATAGAATAAAACAACAATGTTAATTTTACTCAAACAAATACTTATAAATAGCAAAATCAGAGAAATAAATTAAGACGTTCCTCACTGTGTTACATTAATGTACTGTCCCCTTAAAAACATACTACCGATGACTTCCAGTAAGTAAAATGAAGGCAATCAAGCTGCTTGTACCAATTAAAAATTTGCCTGTCTTTTATTTAAAAAAATGTATTAATAAAAATCGAGGTAAAATGTTTAATATATTGTGTTAAGGATTTAAGGACATATGGCCCAGCAATAGTACATTAACAGTCATTCATTTGATACTGTATGGTTCACTGTAGAGGATCTTTAGCTCAGATTTCATTACAGTGGCAGCAAGGTCCAGCCTGGACTGGAAATTAAAGCCTAGTCTGTCACATTACCCCAACGCCAATGATATTACCCACTACACAACGTAAGCTGCATTGTGTCCAAAGCATTAAAAAAACAGATTATTAAAAGTGAAGAGCAGATTAAAAGACAGAAATAGCTGTGTTTCTGACTGAGCTTTAAACAGCTAATCTTGTTGTTCTGCTCAGTCTTTGGGGAGGCCACAGTGTTTGCTCCAGTTTATTTACAGATTTTTGCTGCTACTCTGGTCCAAATGTACATGACAGCCCATCACACAAATTTCCTCCTCAGCAGAATCATTCCCCAGCGGACAGAAGCAATTCTGACGTTTGTTGGGATGTTTACCTACAGCTGAGCTTGGTAGGAAAAAGCTGCTGTTATATTTTCTACACGGGTGGTAAAAGACTGGAACACATGTGGCTAAAGGACACCTCCCGCTGTGTGTGAAAACACGGCTCCCAGCATTCCTTTCACATCACATGCACAAACAAGACAAACGGTCAGTCTATTTACAGGCTTTCACTAGGCCTGTCACAATAATTACATTGTCAAGTTATCCTACAATATACGGACAAAACCTCGATCATTAATGCTGAACTCAATATTATCCATTAAATTTAGTAAGTAAGAAGAACCCATTAAAATGTTTGAATGAATGAAGTTACACTTACATAGTGCTTTTCTAGAAACCCAAGGATGCTTTACAATTACGTTTTACACACAACCATTTACACACATCACTCATCCACACACACACACTGCTTAGAAGCGGCAGCCAATTGCACACAGCATACTCTTAACCGGAAATGACCGTCCACCTGGAGGACTGCATTGGGGAGGAGCTGACCAAGAATACAAAAACACCCAGGATCTGGGCATGCAGTCATTGCTTGATCTCCATGTTTTTGAAATGTGGGAGGAAACCAGGATTCCCTGGATGAAACCCACGCAGACACAAGGAGAACTTAGAAACTCCACCCAGATAGGGACTGCTGGAAGGAGAATGTGCTAACCACTTAATATTTAGAAATAATTATTTCCTTATTCATTCTTAATAACTAAAAGTTCACTGTTCTTAAAAAAAGAATCTGTAAATTCATTATTATGCCACTATATCATCATTATATCTGTGGCATAAAATGGTCTTAAAATGACACTGTATAATAGTATTATCGCAGTTATTTTAATATATTAATGAACTGGTTATTTATAAGGCTGAGAATGTCCAGAATGCCAACCATTTCTGAGGACAAATTAGATTCTAATTGAATTGGTTTATGATTCTATTCGCTTCTGTCATTTTAACTACAGCTACGTGGTTGAAGCATCTGTGTAAGGTGAATAGAAGTAATTAGTTTGGCATTACGCTGCTGCCTTAAGCCATCTTCATAGTTCACTGCATCACGGCACTCGCAGGGCCTAAAAATAACTGAGCGCTGGATACATTCACATCCAATCAGCAACAGCGGCGAGAGAAACACAAAAACATATTAAGCGATGGTAAATTAAGATGAACTGAGGGTCGGCGTGATCATAAAAACAGAAATATCTCTAATTTATGCCCATTTATAGCAGTGGCTGAGATTCAGAGCTGAAAGCAATGGGGCAAAACCCACACATGCTGTATAGAGGAATAATAAACAGATAAAAACAGATTAGTCTTCTTGAGGGCTATAAAAGATGAGCTCAGGCTTCATCTCTGTGCAGTGCACATCCATTCTGAACGTCTTTCCCACTGGCACTGAATCTCCTCAAACAAACTGCCCAGTTCCTCAAGGGCCCATCAGTGGTCACTGGTTGAGCTGGGAAAAAAGACTTTGTGACATCAGTGGCTTCAATAGCATCAACCATAATTCAAAGCCCTACTTGGACTGAGAATAAGGCCAGGCTGGTTGGTGCCAAATGGGGCATCCAATGAATCACACTGGGCCATATGAATTAGTTCACTTAGTGTATTTGCTCAGGGGCTTTTGTACACCATTGCTATGGCACCAGCGAACACATTAAAAATCAGATCTTTAGCTTGGCAAGCCAAAACCATGCTAAACAAAAAGGATAAATGCAGTTTCAAACAACAAGGTCAAAACCAGTATAATATGTGATACAGAGTTTTCAGATGTGTTCCTTGGCAAACGTTGTATTCGTCCAATGAAGACAAACTGCACTTGCTTGCTTGATTAATTTATAATTATATGTCAGAAACACAGAAAGCAAACAAATTGCTTTATGAAAGCACACATTACAGCAAATTACGACAGTACAATTAAGCTATTTACTTGGGCATCAGCCATGACTGATAAGTAGCTTAATGGTGATGCTTCAAAAGCTCTATTTACTGCATTGGCTAACAGAACTATAAGTTTCAGTGCACCAATCTCAACCAATCAGCAGCTTCCCCCGGTCTATAAAATACCTCCCCTTACACAGATTTGTTGCTTGCTCGTGCATTTTGTTTCCACTCCTTCGTCTCCACCACCTCCAGTTTGATCCCACCGGCTGCCCGGGGGTCGGACCCGCCCCCTTCATATGCAGAAGATCTGTGAGGGTCCAGATAATGCAGAACTGGATCTACAACGGGGCCAACTTTCCATTAATTGTAATCTATCACATTGGTAATTCTATCGGGATTAAAGACCTTATTATTGCACGCTTGCCTCTATAGTGTTTCTGTTTGATGATAAATAATGTTAAACAAAATTTACTGTATCTACATGTGCAATATTTATTACATTTCATTATTATATCAGTGAATTCATGATTCAGTACTGATTCAATCCACTACAGTTATGAAGAAATTATAAATTTAGCCTAGCCTTTGCTTTTAGCTAAATATTTTTTTTACAGCCATTTGCTGTCATTTATGTCTGTGTTGTTTGCAGTTCAGAGACACAAGCAGGATAAGGGCTGAAACCTCTGTGCCACCCCGACGCCCAGCATACATCTCAGAACAAAAACAAAGCAGACAATCCTGGTAGAGCAGTGTAGAGAGAGAGACTATTTTCTAGAGGAGCTTTACATTCAGCATGTCAGAATGTTAAAAGCAACCTTTTAAAAGATGTGTGTTTTGAGTTGGACTAACCATAGGGCAAGTCTCTTCAGTCTTTGGCCATCCTGGATAACTGATAAGAGAATCACCATTTCTTGTTCAAGCTGCACACTTGTGCAGAGTATAGGGTAGTACAGGGTGCATGTGGTAGATTTGTAGTGTAAGAACTATTCGTCGTTGTGTATATGATGCATGTCACTCAATAAGGAGGAAAATAATTATATGGTACTTTATTGGACATGCTTATGACTCGATACATTATTGTTTGTTTAAAACCCCCTTTGTATACTTTTTCACAGTTAAGCTTCAGCAATATTCTAAGTTTATTCCTAGCATAAAATCTTTTGGGGATATTTGGGAGTTGTCCTTTTTGTGGTTCTGGTTTTTGTTTTTATGTAAAAAGGAGGGGAATTGTAAACCTGCCATTTTTCCTGGGTAATTCAACTAACTGTCTGAGGTAAATTCCCAGTATATCACAGTCCTTGAGTGTTCTAATGACTGCAAAAAGTTAGGTATTTGATATAAAGGCATTTCAGCTTCAATAACATAAACTATCTGTTGTCATGTGTGAATTTCCTGCTCGTTGTCAAAGTGTGACAATTTCTCAGCAGGCAAATGTCGAATCAGATTTTTATGACACTAGGAAAGTTGCAGCACAGCTTGGTTTGATGACAGTTATGAGAGTTATCAAGCCCTAAAATGTGTTTACCATATTCATTACCCAAATGCATGACCCTTGTTACAGACATAAATATAAAAACTGTCACACTTGTTGAATACGGGTGCTGCAACATCATCAGCCTAAACAGCATCAGGTCTCAGTTCTCAACGCCAGATGAAAGGGACCATTTTAAATAGCCTCAGGCGAATTGGCTTCAGAGAAGAAGCTAAGTCAAGTTCTGCCAGGTGTTAGTGGGGCTTTTGTCTCTGTTTCATGCAGTTGCTAAATCCAGCTAGGGATGCCCCAGAGGGATTTGCTAAAATCTCTTTGAACCGGATAGACCACTGGATCTTATAGAGCTTTGAAGTGAGCAGAGGCCCTTATCTGCTTTTATGTGATGCCGTAACACACCACATGATGAGATGTGCAGTAATCTGAATGGACAGAAGCTTGCTAATGAACACACCACTGGAGAGATAACACATTTCTGCGCTCAGCTTACAAACAGCACTTTAAACAACAGCAACCTGAGAGACAGTGTTATCTTCATCAGATCTTTATCAGGGAAATCAATGACTGGCTTGAGTTAAACACATCTAACAATTTCCTTCAAATATGCATAGTACTGGTGGTAAGATCGCTACCTTTTTTCTGGTCTTGCTAGATGTTTAATTAATTTTCAGGTACACTTCAGGTACCATTTTTTTTTGGCAGAACCTGCAGTGTGATTGTGTGCAAAAAAAGCCATTGGCCATTTGCTTTTTTACACACAATCACACTCCAGCCTTTCATCACACAAACCACTGATTAATAAAGAAATGTACCTGAAAACGAATCAAACATCTGGCACGCTCTCACACCTAAATCATTATCCACAGTCTGCCGCCCTATTCAATGCAGTCTAAGCACTGAAAATAAACACCATATAGCCATACGCAATACAGCCAAAACCATACAGTATGATGTACATTGAAAATACAGTTCAAAAACACACAGGCTGAGTTTATATGTGTATTAATGGAAAAATAGTGTGATTCTGTAACTGTAAGTCCTAAAATCAAATGATAAAGTCACAGTGACCAGTTTCTTCTTTCTTCTTTCATTAATAATATAATATTTTAATTACTACAATAAGAACAATCAGGCATTGGAATTGGAATATAAACATTTTAAATAGCTAAATAAAACCTCACAAAATGAAAAACAATGTTTCTAAACAAAAATGAATAATTAATAATTACTTTAAACAATAGTTACTAGCCTCTTCTTGCAAAGAAAACATAATAGCCAATTCTGAGCTCAACATAGATTGTCCATATATTGTACATATATCTGTCGATGAGATAATTGTTGTGACAGCTCTACTGTACACATATATCAGTGAGCTTATAAACAACTGCTTATGAAGTCCCCCTTCCCCTCTCTTCAGAAACAGCCTCTACTCTTCTGGGAGGGGCTTCCACTAGATGTAACAACAATACTGTGAGGATTTGATTACACTTGGGTGCTGATATTGGAGGATTAGTTCTGGATCACAAACTCCACTACAACTCATCCCAGTGGTATTGGATGGAGTTCCATCACAACGGAGAATTCAGTTTCACTGCTCCACATCCCAATGCTAAGGGAATTTGGATCCCTTTAGCTGATTCTTATTCTATTTACGAATAAGCTTTTCTATAGTGGTTATACAAGCTGGGTATATGTCAGCCGCATGTACTCTTTAAAGTGGAATTCACAAATGGGAAATAGTGTCTAGATTCATATGGATATGTTGTGTATTCAGTCCTAAGTACAGATAGCAATTCCAAATCGGCCAGTATTGATTTAAATCTTGCTACTTTCACTACACCATCACTTCATTTTCATTGTCTGTAGGAAGCATCCATGCTCAACAGTCCCTAAAGGCCGCAATAAATTATTCATCTCTACGAGCAGAGAGCGATACTGGGACAGATCGATTGTCGAGATTGTGAGATTGTGAGTGCTATTTCTGCTTTTCTGATGCTCCATCTATCCTGTTGCAGGCAATTATCAGTGTAAACAGAGCTTTTATTGGACTAAAAAGTGAGAGCTGTAAAGAGTGGATAGGTGTGTGACAACTGCCTCTATTTACCTGACATCTGTGCTGCTGAATGCGGACAATAAATGTGTCACAGCCTCGTCCTGGTACAAAATGTGTTCTTGGTTTGTGGCAGGACGTTAAGGACGCCTCAAAGCCCAGATTGAGGTTTATTTTTAGCGCCCGGTGATGACTAGCTCAGATCCAGCAATTTATGATAGCACAGCAGGTTCTCCAGTGCTTCATCATCTCCCAGTGTTTGACCTTATACAAGCCCTGATGCTATAGATTAGGATTAGGCTTCATTATACAGGCATTGTGTAGTCTAATTTTAACTACAGCTACTAAGGGTGAATATCTGGCAGAAATTTTTAAATATTTGAATTTGAGTTTTACTAGAAAAGGCACAATGCTATTTTTTAGACATGTGTGCAACAAAACCTGTGACAAATCTAACAAATATTCAGAATGTCTTGAACTTGCAACTGTGTAGGCTACGAAATAGCAGCTCTGGCATTCAAACAAAGTATTAAATGCCTAATATAAACCCATTTATATCTAGACACATTTAATGTATTATTTGTGTGTGGAGACTACAGTTTCAGGACTTATGTAGCACACCATATGTACTATATGTGCTCAGGTATAATGATAATAAAAGCCTTTTTACTATATAGGATGCTGGGAATTATTTAAAAGTCTCATTCCCTTCCATTCATTCATTTTAAAATGTGTGATATGGTCTCTAGAATAAATGAAAGCCATGTGAGCTGTTTTTTGTGACAAAATTGTTCCGGTGATCCAGTATAATGCTGCTTTAGTCCGGTGGGGGTTTTGGCAGAGCTCAGAGCAGGGAGTGAGGGAGAGAGCCGACAGGAAGAGCTGATTTACGTTTATTTTCACACTCTTCTTAGATAAATAAATAAAAATAAAGCATTCAGAATGACTCATCACACATAGTATGAGTTTACTATCACTCTTCTCTACACAACTGTTTTCCTTATGAAAGATATGAGCTGTACAAATCTAGGTTGGCATTTGCTGAGGTAACTTAGCAATAGCACCTGTTTTTTCATCAAATTATAGGTTAAATGTTTAAGAAATATTCCTAATGATAGTAAAGTATAGAAAAGCAAGACAAAAAAAACTCTCATTTATTAAATAGTGAAGAAATGCAAAATAAACAAAAACCTGCAAAAAAAAATTTGCCTTTTTTTGTTCATGTGTCAATGTAATATTGTTATAATGTAATATTAATTTATCAAATAATGGCATAATAGGTAGCCTTTCAAACAACTACAAATAAAGCAGCTACTGTTCATTTGTTGTTTACAGTTTTTTACAGAGATGCAGTTGCTAAGAAAAGCATGCTGTGATGTAATGCTTCGTATATTTAGCAGCATAAAGCTACCACTGATACATCAATGTCAGTTCAGACGCTGTTAGCCAAAGAAGAGTGGCCAGCTGGTAGTTCCAGGTGGTGAAACAGTAAAACTGCATAAGATAAGCCTCAGAGCTTACACAGCTACAATATAGATCCCAGTCAGAACACACTGCATTGTTGTTATTTCAAAGAGGCAGATTTGTGATCATTTTAATAGAGTGAAAACCAGCAAGCATCATGTGGGATACACTGCAGAACAATCATTCACAGAAAGAATTACAAGATGGGTGACAATCAGCCCTGGGGCTTCGCCAGTGAAACACCAGCACAGAAGCTGTCAGAGCTTTCACTGACGCCTTCACAACTCACAGAGGAAGCTACAACAGATGGAAATTCTTCAGCTACTGAGAGACACACAGAAAGACAGACAGACAGAGAGAGAGTGAGAGGAAAAGAGAGAGCTCTCCATGATAAAAATTCAGTTTAACAAGGTCAGATCTGAACTGTTGCATACAGTTAGCTGACACTGAATGAAAGGTAATCCCCATAAGTCCAGATTTGTTCGGAGGTTTAAAATAAGCGCTATTTCAATATTAGCTGCTGTTTTTTTTCTTTCAGCTACATTCCCCAATGGCTTCAGTTACATTCATGGTATGGCTGGAGGATATGAAAATAGCAGTTTAATTTTTATTGTTTAATAATCAGATTTTTAGCAATGTCACACAAAACCCCTGTTCACTGTCAGTGAAAGTTAATGTAGAAAGATTCCATTTCAATTCATTCTTGAACTGTAAATATAAAGAACAGCTGCCTAATCCAAATTTAGGGATGGGAATCAAACGGTATCTCATATTACGATATTATTATGATGTGTATCCCACGATAACAATTATATCACGATACTGTGATTCTGAGATATCAGAAGACAATACACTTCTATATTTCACGCCATCTGGGATACTGAAGAAGATAAAATACTAAATATTTAAAAAACAGAAATTATGGATTTATTGGTGTTAATTTCATAAAATTAAAGAAATCTTCACTGCAGATTTACCCTATTCATTTGATTAGCATCACAACGTGGAGTAATAAAGTAGCAACTTTAGAAAGTCAAATAAAAATATCTATATGCCACATATCGATAATGTATCAGAAACATATTACGATATCAATGTTTATCCAAACTGTGTGAAAAAGTAAAATAGTCAAAAATTAGAATCAAACTATACTGTTTAACCAATTTAAAGATGTACAGGAGGGCTAGGAATCACTCTAACTTCAGTAATTTTCTATTTTATTTTATATATTGTAATATAAAATTAGTTTTTTTTTTATTTGGAAGAGGCTGGCAAGCCTTAAGGTATATTACAAAAGTACTGTAAATGGATAATTGTAGTATATGATTTATATTATTTATAACTCATTGTTTAAAGATACACAACTGCACAATTTACTGATACATTTGAAATATATAAGATATCTATGCTTAAAAAATAACACTAGACAAACTTTAACAAGAGTGTATTTCTTGCCATCAGCTGCCGGCGCTCAGAGGGAGCAAAATTGGCCCTGCTTCCTCCAGGTGGGTAGATGGTACTCTCTCCCGAAATCACTAAAGAGTGATGTTGATCAGCACAGGGCATCTGTGAGCTGATGTATCGGAACCGAGACGTTGCGCTTTCCACCGAGTGCAATGGCTGCTCGGCAATGCTGCAGCAGCAGCAGCTCGAAAAGAAGTGGTGGCTGGCTTCACATGTATCGGAAAAGGAACTGTCTGATACACATGATCCTTATATTTAAACTAATAACAAAAAAAATCTATACAGTTTTTAAAAAAACAATAAAGTATTGCAAAACAAAATATTGCAATATGATATGACATCAACATTTTCTGACACCCTCAATGTACACTTTTATGTAGATTTATTAATTCCGTCTATTAAGCCAGGCATACATTTAACAAACCTGAATGCATTTTCTAATGGCTGATACTGTAAGCACTAATAAAAACAAGGTCATTAAAATAACTTGTAAAATAATGTGTATTGGACACCAAAGGTGCCCACAAAAGTGTTGCATCACCACAATAATGAGAACACAGAGAGCATGTGGTTAAGTGAGTAATAAATAGCACCAAACGCTACTGTCTGTTCCCTTGGGCACAATTAACTTGCTGGCAGGAACAATTGGAAAGTTTGCGTTATCATCAACAAGGCCAATTACAAGTCGAGTCTCACTGGGAGAGCCTGGCTGGAGATCTGATGGGCTGAGGGGGCAGCTGCTTCAAAACTCACCTGATGACATCCCGCCCACACAACAAAATCTCCACTGTTGATTTTACACCTACTCTCTCTTCTGTTTGTACTTGTTCAGCCAAGACATGCTTGGCCTCTGAATTGTGCTTCTTTAATCTTATACATATTTCTTTTATTAATTTGCCAAATTCCTGTAATAAGTAATGGCAACTAATGAGCACCAATTAGTACTGTTCAGATTGCAGGTGTACATCAGCACACACTTTGTTCCAAACAAAATCATATGTTATCTAGTCAAACAGGTCAAACAGGAACTCCCAAGTAACTCACAACTTTGACGCAAGCACTGGTCTTATCATGCTTAGTTCACAAATTTCCATCTTGAATTGAACTGCCATCTGTGGCCTGGAGTTTACAAGAGCATAATTGGCCTCTCTCTCTCTGGGGGGGGGGGGGGGGGGGGGCAAGGATGATTCTCACCCTACTCCCATCTATCAGCCCAATGCTATGGTCAATTTTTATTTAAATATGCTGCACATAAATAAACTCTCAGACTTAACTTAACATAATTGCTGTACAGTTCTATTAAAGCAAGCTGACAGTGCTGTATAAAAAAATAATAAAAGGTGCAATGCTCATATATATGTAAGGGAGTTTTTTCTTGCCACTGTTAATTGGCATCTCTGTGGTGCTCGCTCATAAGAGGCGTGGACTGGTTTTTCTCTGTGAAGCTGCTTTGTGACATATGTGACTTATATAGCTATATAAATAAAATTGAATAAAATTTCATTGAATTTAATTAATTATATCCTACACACTGGGGTCTCCAGAATGCCCATTTAAGTCATCCCAGTGACCTTTTGGTTAGAGCTGATATACATGACACCCAATGTTGTAATCATTCTACCTGAACAGAATTATATAAAAATATATACAATATGAAATGGGATTTTGTGTCAAGTGGAATTCTGGTGCACTGGAAATATACTTTATGGTGTCTTCTGACAATATGCATGTAGTTTAAGATAATCCTTTATAAGTCCCACAGTGGGGAAATTCACAAATTTGCATTTGACATTTATATTTGTAGGGTTAAGGATGCAGTAAAATAAAACAAATGCAAATACATCACAGTACCCCAGTGAGAGGACACTGAATTCTTACAAACGAAGCTTTAAAGAATATATAGCTTCAAAACATGCTAATCTTATGTCTGTTACTAAGAAAATACATCATTAAATACATTTCACTAGAGCAGCACCTGCTCTTACATGATAATTAATCTGTCTACATTGGAGCATGGCAGAGTTTAAATTAATGTCTCACTTAACCCTCACCATGGGACACTGACACTACTGAGAAAATAAATAATAAATGTTACTAAATAACAATCTCAAAATAGGTGCATTGTTCAACAAACCATGATATTTTACACAAGAAAAAAAAGCAAAAGAAGAAAAGAAGACTGGGGCAGGCCGGAGGAGCTGAATCTAAGAGTAAAGAAAGGGCATTGAGGTTATTTGAGTCAAAGCAGCCTAGAGGAGGAAGACGTGCTGGAGGCTGCTATACATCTCCAACAACTGAGCTGTCACGTTACATTTCTGTTGCCATCACGTGTACAATTTTCTAATGAGGACCCACACTGTGTGTGTACACACATCCCTGCACAAAGTGGCAGTACTGCTGTTTATGCTGTGAAATATACAGAACACTTCCCACAGTGCTTATAAGTGCGTACTGAAAATTTGCACAGCTTGAGGGCAGCTGATCGGTAGTGTTGAATTTAAAATGATGTGTAATAATAATACACATATGTTAAAGTATTTGCAATACTTTCCAAAACGTATTAAAAAATGTATTGGATCTACAGAGCTGTAATTGTATATTACACAGGCTGGTTTGGTCTGTAAAGCTAGCAAAATAGTTATGTTACAGCTTATATTTACTAAATAAATAAATCAATACAATACAAAGGTGTTTAATTTTGACACATAAAAAATAAAGAGTTTAATAGAAAAAAGAATAAAGAAAAAAAACTATTTGTTTCATGTTAAGTAGCTAGGGGTGGATGATATGAATAAATGCAATGTGCATTAACACTGTGGGATGTTTTAATATCAATGTGGAATGCAATAAATTAAGATCTTAGATTAATTTAGATATTTGCCATTTGGCAGCTCTCATTTGTCCCAGGCTAAGAGGTAGATTGGTGAGTGTTCAGTGTGGACCACTACCACACTTTGCCTCCAGTCTAGTCATGTCACATGACAGCGTAAAGAACTCCCTTTGTCCTAACAAGAGCCTATATATATTGTATGCAATATCACCAACATTTTTGAAAATACTGTAAACCATATTACAGACTAAAATATTGTGCCATACCACCCCAAGTATCACATCAGGGTACTTCTTTTCTGCTGTTTTTTTTTTCAATCACAGTTCTCATTCCCCATTTTAGATCTTCTAGAGACAGATTATATCTGTTCAGTATCATTCATTTTACTTCAGTCCTGGATATATGGAGATATTTGGAGTGCAATATTAGTATTATTAGTATCATGACATTCTAGATCATTGACTGTTGATACAAATCTGATAAAATTCTTGTATTTTTTTTTATAATATCTTATAAAATATATATATATATATATATATATATATATATATATATATATATATATATATATATATATGTTCAGGTAGGGGTTGTCATATAATATCATAGGCAATAATAAAATAACATTTTCATTTTGTTGCAGTAGTGTATTCTTTAAACACTTTTTCTAATTAAGAGTTTTGTCATATCACCAAGAGTATCGTTATCACGAAAATACCATGAAATACTGTAATGTTATTTTAGGGCCATATCGCCCACCCCTGAAATATATATATATATATATATATATATATATATATATATATATATATATATATATATATATATATATATATATATATTATGTTACTATTTATGATGCATAATTGTTTCATTGTCATATACTGTAGTAAACATGGGACTTACTGTAAGAGATTATTATAGAAATCCTGTAGAGATTATATGATACTATATTATTCTAGTGCCACTCAAATATAGCGCCACTGACTGGCAAAAGAGCTAACCATGTGATAATATACTGAAATGCTAATTGTGAACTAACAAGCCAAAACCCAGACTTAAGGGCACACTAGAATTTCAGATTTGCATTTGAATACACATACATTTTTCCCACACTGTCAAAACTCTGTAATGAAATTGTTACACCTTCAACTTAAAATCAGTGCAATAGTGAGGGGTATAATAAGAATATCGTGCAATACAGAGCAAAACATGACTTCTCATTACACAGTTTGTGCTTGTCTTCCTTGAGAACTATATGATTTACACTCCAAAATCACAGATTATTACCCTTCTGTCTGTGCAGAATGTATAGCCTAATACTGAGGGTTAATATCCAGCTGATGCAGCCTAATGCAGTAAGGATGAGCCATTTTCACCCTTTCCATGTCGCATGTGCTGTGCATCATTAAGACCCTGCATACTGGCCAGAGCTGCATATGGATTCATACTGCATATGGATCCAGGTCATATTTCCACATTTTCTGTGAGAGGAACTGACAAACAGTTTTCTCAGCAAGCAGACAGAAGCTAAAACTGGACCGCCACCAAGAACAGGACCGATTCCAAGGTCAGTGAGATGACCAACACCAACTGTGTGGGTTTCTGGCATTGAAGAGAAACCAAGGCAAGTACATTAAGCACATTACTGCCTATTTATAGTGAGAGCAGTCTGAGGGTGGTCCTGCAGAGCTGAAAGAATAGGGTTGCATTCGTGATAGTGTGAGAATTAGGGCATTAGGGTATATTTTATCCTTACAGACTATTAAAGATAGACAGTGTGTAGCCCTGCCCTGGAAAAGCATTCATTCACACAGTCCAGTCTTCACAGGGAAATGCTTTGAAGTGCTAAAGCTAGGCTATAGGAGATGCAGTTATACAGGCTGGAGCTGCCTGTTACCCTCAGCACGTAGGACTGATACAGAAGTGAACAGGCAGACAGGAACAATGGCACACACTAACGCGCACACACACATACAGACACAGACACGCAGTGCTGGGTGAAAGGCAGACTACAGCTCTCTGAAAGTGTGTTAATCCACTGTAAACACGTGTCAGCTCTATCGGCCCCTCACTGCGCTGTTACCAGGGTCTAAACTGCGCCTTCACACAGAAATACTACCAAAACAACAACAACAGCAGCAGCAGTAGTAGCAGTAGCAGCAGCAGCAGCAGCAGCACAGCCTCCACAGGCGGCGGTGATGGAGAGTAACTTGCTCCTGACAGAAACTCACTGAGACGCGCCGAGCCGCGCGCGGTCCTCCGGTTTTCACACTTACCGAGTGTGTGTGAGGGTCCCGTGTAGACGAGGCTCCGTGTCAGTACACACATCGGCTCTCTACCCGCAGGGAGAAGTCCTCGGCATGCTCACACCACCACCAGCACCAGCAGCAGCAGCAGCTCTACTCCTCCTCCTCCTCCTCCTCTTCGTGATTCTCCCTCTGCCCGCTCCTCCGTCGGTGATGTCACGCGCGCTCACTCAGCTGGCCGCGGGAGCGCGCGCCGTTACCGTCCCACAGTCATTACAAATTATTTATTATTAGAATAATTAGACAAACAAGTTGAAAACAGAAGCAATGACTGTCATATTATACATATTATTATTATTATTATTATTATTATTATTAATAATAATAATACTGCAGACACATAATGCAATAGATTATTTTTATTGTTTTACCCTCTTCTGCACTACTAGTTTATGTACTGTCCACTGTTTACTGTCAGGGTTTGCAGCAGGGGGGACGCGAGGCGGACGTAAACGCAGGTAATTAATTTACAAGAAAACAAACAATAAACCAAAACTAAGACCAAACTCAAAACAAGATACATGAACAAACAGGACTTCTGGAATTAACACTGAATAAACGAACAAAACAGAAAACAAATCTATCTTTCCAATACAGTTACCAGTCACACACTCTAATATTTCATGCATTCACTATGTTATTGTTTCGAAAAGCTTCTGCAATTTCACAAAATTTATTTTAATCCAGTGTTGCATTAATTTTTCACCAAGATCTTGCAGCATTGATGATGGTAAAGTCTGACCACTGCACAAAGCCTTCTCCAGCACATCCCAAAGATTCTCAATGAGGTTAAGGTCTGAGCAATCCATGTGTGAAAATGATGATCTCATGGTCTCTGAATCACTCTTTCACAATTCCAGCCCTATGAATCCTGACATTGTCATCTTGGAATATACCCGTGCCATCAGAGAAGAAAAAAATCAATTGATTTTAAACATTTTTATAACATTCCTTAACACAGTTCCCAGAACAACCATTTATGGTTGCAAATAAGGTTGAGGCAACTATTTGAGAATGTTTTCATTAAAATTCAAAAAACACTGGAAAAACTGGACAGGTTAAGAGAACTTACCTGAAAAAAAGGTAATCAGAAAAGGTTGGGTCAGTATGGGAATATATATTTTTTTTGCAGAATACAGTATAAACCCAAGATGTGTCATGTTTTGTCTGCTATATTTTTATTAATTGACATCCATTCCTGCATTTCAACCCTGGGACACATTCCACAAAAAAATAATTAACCACTTTGTAATATTGCCATTTCTTCTCACAACACCTCAAAGATATTTTGTTACTAAAAAACCCAAGCGATTAAGTGTTTCAGGTGTTATTTTGCTCAAATCATCCTACAGTATAGGTTTGTTTTACAATTCTCCATGCATTCTTTATTGGACATCAATGAGGACTGCAGGCAGGCCAATCCAGTACCTATATTCTCTTCTTTCACAGTCTTGCCTTTGTAATGTGTGCAGCATGTGGTTTTACATTGTCTTGTTGAAAAATGTCTAGACAAAATGTCTTTTTGAAGGCAGCATGTGTTGCGTAGTGTGCTGTTCTGCCTTAATGCTGCCTTACAGAAGTGTACAGACACAACCCCATGACCGGCCCTGGCTTTTGAATATGGCTGATAACTGTCTGAATAATCCTCGTCCTTTTTGGTTTGGAGCGCACCGCATTAATTTCTTCCAAAAAAAGGGCAATACTGATTTCTCTGACTACAACACACATTTTTATTATGTGGTGGTCTATCTCAGGTGTCGCCAAGTTCAGAGTAGTGGAGTTATAGTTATAGGTCAGTGACCAGTTATAGGTCAGTTGATTCACCACATTTGCCCAGCCTCCAAAAATAAAATGAGGCATGAAGGCTCCAGGATATGTTTTATAATTATGAAGGGGCAGATCATTTCTTCAGACAGCTCTTTAGCTGAAATAGTGAGTTTAAAAATGCATGCCTGTTCATGAAAGAATGAGAACAAAAAGCTCTGCACATTGCAGAGAACAAACCAACGTGGTACCTGTAGTTAGAACATTAAATTACTGTTAATTTGCCTGTTCAAGTGGTAGCTCCACAGCGCATTATGTGTTTGTGCATCTGTCTGTGTGTGTGTGCATGCATGTGTGGGTGTGTATTAGACTGCTTTATATAATCCTAGCTTAATTTGGATACCATGCAGCAGGATTTACCTACCACAGGTACAAGCTGTATGACAAAACATATTATTCATACAGTGGTTACATTTACATGCAGCCTAAATTGATTTAGATTATGGACTGGAACAAAGGACAACTTCTAAAGCTCATAAAGCAGCATAGTTATTTCATTTAAAGAAATCCAATGAACAAGTAATTATCCAGACGTAATAGTAGGTTGACAACCGTAACCCTTTAGCCCCTTTGGACTCTTTAGCCTCATATGGAGATACTGCAGACAGGAGACAGGTAAACGTTTCTACAGTCAATCTAGACAGAAACATGGGCCAGGTAAAAATTCACCAAATTATATGTTTGTTATTTACCATAGAAAATCTCATATTTAGCTTCTGATTCCAAATGGAAGGGGTCATTTTTGAATGTTGAAATAAATTACTATCCCTATATGAGGACATCCTGTATAAAGACAAAGTAAAGCTTTTATATAGGAGAAACTAAAAAATCTACACCAAGCAAAAGTCTCAGTCTCCAGGTCTCAGGAGGCTGAGGGCTAAGTTTTAAAGTGGATCATATCTTATTTATAATTGTTTTAACAATGTTGTGATAAAGTCCAGAAAATGCAACAATAAGCAAAAGATAAAAATAACTTTTCATTACAATCAAATGTAAAAAAAAAAAAAAAAAGTGTGTAACAAATCAGCAGTTATACATTGGGGTTATAAGGTCATTTATATCAGTCTTAAAGCCACAGTAACATGTAACAATTTTGAGTACCAGATCATGCAGATGGCCATCAGACAGCACAGTTGAGCCCTGGTCTCTCTGGGGTGGGTTGATGTTGTTTCCCCCTTTCATCTCTACCAGTATGTGTTGGTCCAGGACAGGCATCTGTTAGGTGATGTATTAGAGCTGGGTCAAGGCACTTTCCTCCTAGGGCAATGGCTGCCTGTCAAAAAGGTAAGATATTGGCATTTTTAAGCATCTCAAAAGCAATATGAAAAAAAAACTAGTGCTAAAGGATGCTAATGGCACAAAATGTACAATAAGTTTCAAATAATCAGCTTATTATGTGAATTAGCTTATTACATTTAATTAGTATGTGTATTACAGTGCATAATCATGCTGCCAAAGGCTTTAAGGATGGTTTTCATGTGTAATAAAAAATCATATTAATCATGATTAGTAGAGTAGATTAATTTTCTTACAGTGGAAACGCCTCAAATGGAATGATCACATTACAGCCTGAAAGGTAATAGTTGTAAGTACCTTTAAAAATTAAAAAAGGGGAGAGACAAATGCCTGAGCTGAAATGGTAATCACTAAAGCAGCACCTGGGCAGGCCCTGCATATTGTAGCAGTAATTAAACCTCTAAAAGCTTTAAGCCCCAAAGCATTAGTAAGGAAGTAGTGTCATTTTTAGCTGTGATTAAGTTGGGGCTATTGAGTAATGACTTACTGTTCCACTGCACTCATTAAAAACAGACCACACTTACAGGAATAATTCAGTGGTGTTCAACCTTATCTCTGTTTGTCACATGTATAGCATAAAGACTATTATTATTATTATTGAAATGCTGACACATACAGTATTCCTTTATTTACTGAAAATATATTTAGAATAGAGGCCTATGGGCTGATGAATGGTTCATTGGCTTCTAATGTAAGTGTGTTTGAAGTCAAATGGTTTGCATACTGACTGTATAATACAGATTCAGCAAAAACATTGTACTGTGTCTTTAAGACCACAGTGGAGGGTTTTACTTCAATTATATTTAAAGATATTTATCAATTCAAGCAAATTCATTTCAATATCTCATTTTAATTATTTCTAATTCTGATTGCTTGATTAGTGATTATTCTTACAATTCTTAAGATTCAGGCTTTGTTTCAAGAATCTATTTTGAGAATGGATGAAAAATACAAACATACAGTTTTACATATGAAGCACATGTTAAAAATATTAGCTAACATAATGGTCATAATTATGTGTTTGTTATATAACTGAGTATTTGAATTTGTCACATAACAAGCAAAACAAGACAGAGGCATGACATTTCCAAGGAAATAATATATATATATATATTTTCATTATCCTGGAAATATGAATATAATATGAATATTATATAGTTTTGTCTTACTAGGTCAGTTTTATAAAAAATAAAAAACATTATCATTAAAGTCAATAATGCTATTCCTTAAAACATACAATGATATTTTACTGGGTATATTTATAACATGAATGAGCATATATTATATAAAATACAGGGTAAGTGTAACATAGACCCAGTTTGTACCATAGAAATGACGCAAACAACACAAGTGTTTTCTCTTTTGTAATTGCTAATGGGACATTTTATTTTTGGGAACATCTGCTGTTAATGATGCAGTTTGAAAATAAAACAGTTGAGCTGTGAAGCACATTAAACATTCGGTCAATAGTTTTAACGTTTATAAGGCAAAAAAAACAGAAATGCACAAAACAAACACAAAAATGACAGCAACACTCCCCAGCCAGCATTTCAGTGTTTATTCACAGCTGAATCAACGTCATATCAGGGTTAAATCAATGTTGAATTATGTTTAGATTTTGAATCAAATCAAAATATTATATAATGATAATAAAATCATAATAATTATCATATAAGATAAAGACATTATGTTTATTTCAAGATCAAATTTCAGTGTTGATTTATAAGAGTTCTCTTAACCTTTACACACCCTTTTAACATAGTTTAAAACCTTTACAATGTTTTTTGTAACATAGAAACAACGACTGACACTATTTTTACCTAATTTTAAGGCTGGTGGCCAGCCATGTGCTAGCAAGGCCAGTTTCTTTAGTATATAGATGGTGTCCTCTCTCTTAATAGTGCAGCAGTGACACCACTAGTGAGGTAATGGTAAAAAATAGATTCTGTACCATTATCAGAGAAAGTCTCACCTCTCACTGAGGTCTGACCTCAAGGTCACAGGAGGAACGTCTGGAACCAGACCTTATAAATAAACAATCCCTGAGATGACCTTCTGATGAGAGGGACTGTGGGCTGTGGGGCTGATCTGTTCTCTGCAGGGGTCTGTTCACCTCCCTTTGAGGAAGAGGGTCAGCAGACCTCTTCATGTTCTCCTTGGGTTTCTTCGACAGCTGCCTTTCAAGGTCACATGTAGAGCAGCTAAAACAAACACTCACATGCTGTCTAGGTAGTGACAATTCACTTGTTGTGTTACGCTTATCACACTTTGTGCCAGACCACAGGAACACAGTGTGTCTCTACTACAGGCTTGCTACTAAAGCGTCACTGTAATCTTCTTTTTAATCTGAACAATCAGTTTGTGTTAAAGGGATCTCATGGTACTCTGGAGATTAAACCAGATACATTGTAAGGAAAACACAAAAACATGATCAATTATATTTACATTCTTGCACAAAAACAAAAAAATCGGTATTTAAAGAATTATTATGTGGAGATTGGCATTTAGTGGCAGGAATGTAATATTACAGGATTTTAAGAAAATATGAATTTTGTCATGCAGTTCTCACAAACATTGTCCTGCTCATTTCTCCAGAGTTAAATAGTGCAGTTAGCAGTGTGCTGAGACCAGAGTAGTAATGGTAGACAAGCTATTCTCCCAATGACTCAGTGGATCATCGCTATGGTTTTTATTTCAAGGGAAACTGCTGCATAATGTTGCTTTTAGCAGTGACTTGTTTCAGTGCTGAGGGTCATATAACTTTCAGGACTTCATAGATTTCAGTACAAGGTTTTGTTCAGATTAAACAAAGCCACTTTATTTTTTGTATTTTGTACTAGTGATGCCCCAACACCAGGAGGGTGAAGACTAGCACATGCCTCCTCCGATACATGTGAAGTCAGCCACCGCCTCTTTTCAAATTGCTGCTGATGTAGCATTGCCGAGTAGCATCACAGAGTGCTTGGAGGAAAGCGCAGGGACTCGGTTCTGATACATCAGCTCATAGGCGCCTTTTGCTGTGGACATCACTCTTTGGAGTGATGTAGGGAGAGAGCGCCATCTACCCACCCAGAGACAGCAAGGCCAGCTGTGCTCTCTCAGGGCTCCAGCAGCTGATGGCAAGCTACATGAACAGGATTCAAACCAGAATTCAAATCTCCTGATCATAGTGGCAGTGCCTTAGCCCACTCGACCACTCAGAGCCCCCTTTTTTTTTTAACAAAAACTCCAAAACTCCTACCTACCTTCCATTTTTTGTATATGGTGTCTTCTTTTTAGTCTTGAGAAGAGGTGATTAAGTCATTCTGTGTATCTACTGATATAGAATCATTAGAACAAAAAGCCAGGCACCATAAACAACACACCCGCAATAGTGCTGCCTGTAATCTGATTTGACTCTATTTCTGTCAACAGCAACAACATCCTCAATACTCTCCCTGGAGTACTTTGTTATTTGTACAACCACAGCCAAACAAATTGTTTTAAATATTATTTCAGCTGATTGTCAGTGACATATTTAATTTGTGGAAATGTTACTTCATGTAACATAGGGTTTATCTCATTACATGTCTTATTCATTTTCTCATTTCTCTAATTCTATTTCCATATCTATAAAACCAAAATGATGAGGAAATGTACTTTATAATCTATATCATATGGCTCCAAATTACATAACAAGCAACAACAATAATTATTAAACAATATTAAATATTAAAACAAAATTGATTGTGCTTCTGGCTTCACTGCATCTGTTACAATGATGAGGGCAAATTCCAAGCGGACGTAAATCATCTAATACTGTGGAAAACCAATGTTAATCTAGATTTGGACACACCACAAAAACTGTGGTGATGATCTCTGCCAAAGCTGGAAATGCACAGCTCCGTTATGAACAAAATGGAGTCTTATAAATGTCTTTGCTTTATTACATGGTGCATTGTTATGCTGGAAGTATTCGTTAGGTGATTGTTAGATTGTGGCCATGAAAGGATGCACATGGTCAGCCACAATTTTTAAGTCAGCGGTGGCATTAAAGTGACTAAATGATCATTATATCATCTCCTCCATTCTGGAGTGCTGAAGCAAAACAGGTTAGGTCCAGTTTTGGTGAGTTGGTAAGTGCTGCAGCCTCAGATTTCTGTTTTTGGCTGGCAGAAGTGGAACCTGAACAAATTTTTGGCCTGAACAAATATCACTTACAGATGTTTTTTGCACCATTCTCTACAGAGCCTGGAGATCAGCAGTTCTAAAATTATTCAAAAACCATACATTGATTATTTGAATGATTTTCAACAAGATGAGCTAATTAGGTAATCGTGATTTAATAAATAAAGATTTATACAACTATTCCCAAAGTTCTCAGTGAGTGTATGTCTAGGAGATTTACAAAGGAAAGTCATGGGGCAGATTAACAGTCAATGGTAGTCTAGGAAAGAAACAGCTTAAGTGCCTTAAGCCTGTCCATGCACCTCCAGGTGAGTTCATTTAAGGGTTCTTAGTGATGGCAATGGTTAATTAAAAAAACAAACAAAACAAATACATACGTACAATACTGTTTTTTGCCAACATATATTTTTAAAATAAAATAAAATAATAGATTGGTTCTATATATAAAAGTTATACTATGTAGCACTAAAATTGGTTAACTATCATCACAAATCACATATACTTATTAGAGATTGCCTAATAGAGAGAATGAAAGTATTCACTGTTGTAAACTTGCAGACTGGACCAGACCAGCAGAGCAGCACAGATTTTACAAAATTGCAGAAAAGGCTCACCCTCCTAGTTAGTACACAAACTCACAGATTGGAACGCACCCCTCAAATGGTTCAGTGTTTCTGAGAATCCAAGAGCCGTCTCTCTGCTGCCCTCTGTTGGCCAGAAAACATCCCTACAAAAACAATACTATTTTGATGGCAATACCTGCAAAACGATATTTTAGAGAAGATTTTTGGTCAGGCATGAGCTGTGCTGTTTGGTTTCGTGAGTTATTTAATGATATTTAATTATTAAATTCACTCGCACATTATCATGAAATGATAAAAGGGACAGTACAGAATGTAAGGAATATTTTGGGATGTTATAAAGGACAGTCTAAAATGTAAAAATGCAAAAGTAAATACAAAAAATCAGTTATAGATTAAATGAAAATTAAATCAATGTCAAAAACACACACTTAATTGAAATACAGATATTTTTTTATTGTTCAAAGTTGCATTGTTTGTAAATGTATTATTAACACAACACTGTCTCATCATAAGGTAACAATGCCTGTTGGTCTTAAGACAGAATTCAACTATCCCTAAACTGACAACAAAACATCATACATTTTATAACATATCTTTGTGGACTCCAAAACTGGTTAAAATAGGTAGTAAAATTACTGTCATACAAATACAGTTCTACACCTAAAGCCTACTTGGGCCACATCATCCTTATAAATAACAGGTCTCTAAAGTCTCTTTTTTCACAAACAAAATATGGTATCCTAACAGTTATAGAATCCAAAATATGGGATAAAGGTGGTAGAAAAATTTGGCCATGGTTGAATAACGAGATCGTTTAAGAATCATAATAAGAATTTTGATACGTGAGAGCTCATTTTACTGCACACTGAACTGTCTACTCAAACCACAGTAAACGTGCAGGCTAGCGGTGGTATTAAGCCGTGGCGCTCTGGTCTAAACAGCTTTAATTGGTGCAACAGGAGCGGCATAGGTCACCCAAAAGCAGTGTGAAAAACTGGTGGAGAACATGCTCAGATGCATGAAAGCTATGATTAAAAAATCACTTATTCCACAAAAGTGATTTCGGAACTCTTAAAAAAGAGTATTGTTGTTTTTATTGTTTCTAAATGAATATGAACTTGTTTTCTTTACATTATTTGAGGTCTGAAAGCACTGCATCTTTTCCGCTGTTTTGACCAATTCTCATTTTTTGCAAAAATATGTTGTCGATAGTTTATTGAATTAAACAACAATGTTAATTTTATTTAAACATAAACCTAAAAGTAGTAAAATCAGAGAAACTGAACATTTTAAAGCGGTCTTAAATTGTTCCAGAGCTGTATAAAACCATAAAGTTGCATCAACATAAAATCAACATGCACAAAGAAATCCATTCCGACATTAGAGATTAAAGCATAAAATGAAAACTGATTCTGCATCCTTTTGCTATCTGTGTTTCCCGATTCAAGTAATCAACTGGCTCACAGTCAGTGAAAAATAGGCACTGCAGTGGGCCTTTGGTGTAGTGAGGTGCAGTAAGCTGTTGGGTGTAGGGCGAAGGGCGCAGCCACTCTCACTTCAGATACACCCGTTCGCTGCTAGACAGCTCGCCCTGCTTAGTAAACACACCGCGTCCATCTTCAGACATTTGCTCATACACATCCCTCCCGCAGGAGAGCAAAGATGGGCTCTGTTCTCGGGCTGTGCTCTATGGCCAGCTGGGTAAGCGTTCATATCTTATCTGAATGTGTTTGTTGGTTTAGGGGATCAGATTAATTAGCACGGTTTCGTTTTTATACAAAAGAGACGGTTGACATATTTCTAACAAGTCATGCTAGGGTAGGATAGCTAACGGTAGAGGCGAGTTACGAAATGGTGTCCCCTACAGATTAGTGTTAAAAACAGAGCTCGACATAACGGTTAACAGTCTGTATAAAATACTAATAAACGGTGTAGATCTGTGTTAATCGACAGTTATATCTCTATGTTTCAGTCTTTTTCAGTGGCTAATCGAGCTCGCCGGTGTGCTGGGTGTTTCCCCAGGCCTTAGAAACCTTTTAACATAACCTTCCAGGATTAAAATTATTATTAACTAAACTAGCTAAAGGTTTAACAACAAACACAGAGGGTACTTTAATCTGTTTACAAAAGAGAGACTGTGTTCTGCGGGACTCTCTAGTTAGTTATAATCGTTTGGAGAAATGTTTTATTAGAGACCGGATGCTGAAGCTAACCGTAGCTAGCCGGTGTTCCATCGAGTTATGCTACCCGTCAATAACTGTTTCCTAAAGGCACTGCGCATGCGCCGACCTAAATATATATTCTAATCCTGTTTATATATATATATATATATATATATATATATATATATATATATATATATATATATATATATATATATATATAATTTAGTTTTTCTTTTTCTTCATTTAACAACATGGGCCCACTGTCATTACATAACAAGTGTAACTGACAATTAAAATTAATAATAAAAAATATATTATTTATAAATACAAATGCAGAATCTAATACATCCTCATTACCATAACTTTACCCCGAGACAGTGCTTTATGCTATCCAAAAATAGCACATAGACTTTTACTGGGAACATTCTATAATATTGTGCTTCTTTTGTATTCTTACCTTTCTTTAAATATACACCAGGACAGCACGGTTTGACATGTATTTTTATGTTGTCATGTTGATTTGTGTGCTGTACTTGATTGCATTAAACAGTCAGAGCTCTCCGTCATTAATTGTCTGAGTTAAGTGTTTTAATGTGTAAATGACAGCTAATTAATAATAAAAGTAATAATAGGATGATTAAATACAATAAAGGAAAATATAAAAACGGGCTCCAGTCACCGCTATTCCCTTAACTGTACCCTGATATATTCATTCAGGCTTTCCAAACACGCTACCGACACTTCTGCAATGAGAATTTTGATATATAGCGTTTTTATTCTGGTTAAATATACACCAGGGTAGCACGGTTTGGCAGGGCAGCAGAACTCGTCAGAACACCGGATTTGTTATTGTGAATGCGACACTCTTCGCTGTAGCGCTGAGTAGCTTTAGCTTGTCTAACACTTGTGTATCTAGCTTTGTAGGTTAGCTAACGCTAGGTCTGCTGAAATGTTGCGACACAAACCAAAACAAAGTGTCGACTGTCAACAAGACAGACAGCCACGGCTAAAGGACATAAAACTTAAAACCATCATAAACGTCAACTGGGTACATTCATAGGAACTGCAGTTTCGTTTTTATTAGATTCGTTTTAGCGCAGGTCTGTTTTATCCAGTGTTAACTAGCTAACCTTACTTGTCTAGTTAACTCGGATGTCTATGATAAACATTAACACACACCAAATACACAGCAGGAGTGTAAGTAAGCTCTTTATGTAATTCATTGGCCGCAGTGACGGTCTTAAACACGTTTTTGCTATATTGTTATATTTTACTTATGTGTAAAAATACAATAAAATAAATAAACATCCACATAATACCACTACCCCTAATGTGGTAGGCCCACAAATAATTCAACCCTATATTTTTTCTTTTTTTAATATCACTTTAGTACCTAGTAATTATATTGAAATGCAGTGTTGCATTTAAAAGAAGCCATGCTATCCATGTTATCACATAAATAACAACTCACAGTGCACTTATTTTGGCAGGGATTTAATTTCTAAATTAAACTAAACCTGCCAAGAGGAAACGCATGCTGATTATGTAAGTCTTGGAAGATTTAGCTTATACCCCAAAATATCTTTGTCAGAGTTTGTACCTGCATATTAGCATGCTTAAAAAAACACAAGACTAAATCATTATGGTTATGGGTAAGTGGTTTATATAATTGTAAAGAATTATTGCGGTTTTGCTGTAGGGCTGATTACTGTTTGCAAAGTTAGACTAGTAGGTCTCTTTTGATTAGGATTGACAGTTAATGGTAAAAGAAAATAATGCCACTATTAGTGTGTTGAGTATTTGAAGAAAAATCTTTTTCAAATAAAGAACTCTATCTTTTCTGTCATATGTATGAAAAAATCTGTTAAATCCATTTTACCTTCAATGATGAAATAAGGATGAATTAAGTAGGTTATGCAGACAGAAAAAGAACTCTTGAGTAGCAACGAAACACACAGTCATCAGCTTGGTTCATTAATCATGGCTAATGACCAACTGTGAAAAATGTGCCTAAAGCAGCTCGTCCCAGTCCGATACTGCCACTGCTTTTTCAGAAACGTCCATCAACATTGAAACACTGAAACCAAGATATAGAAACCTCCAGCTTGGAGATCTTCCAATTCATATAAAGGGTTAAGTTATGCATTGTGTTCTTTGAAGAGGCACTGCAACTCTGTAAGCAGCTGTGTTTGTTGACCGCAGAGTAGCTCCATGAACTCAATGACACTGAAATGAACTTGAACTTTCCCTTTCTGTAGATCCCCTGCCTTTGTGGCAGTGCTCCTTGCCTGCTGTGCAGATGTTGCCCAAGTGGAAACAACTCCACTGTAACCCGACTGATTTATGCCTTCTTCATGCTTATGGGAGTGGGCATCGCCTGCATCATGCTCATGCCTGGCATGGAAGGCCAGCTGAAGAAGGTATGCAGCATTGTTGAATATTCAGTTAATGCATTTCTGTGTAATCCATACTTTGATGTACTTTGACTTTTTATCAGTTTTACTACATTAGATTCTTGCACTTGGATTGAAATATATTTATATTTATCTTTTTAATAAAATTATTTGTATCTTATTATATAAATGTAGTCCTTTTACAGTCTATATTTTATATTTTGGCTCAATTACATTTAAGCCAAGTTTGTTGAATTGATTGATTGATTCATTGGTTGATTGATTGTTGTGTTTTGCTTCACTGCAGATTCCAGGCTTTTGTGAAGGAGGAATGGGTTCTTCTATCCCAGGTGTAGAGGGTCATGTGAACTGTGATGTGCTGGTGGGCTACAAGGCAGTGTACCGTGTTTGCTTTGGCATGGCCATGTTCTTCCTTCTCTTCTCACTCCTCATGATTAAGGTCAAGAGCAGCCAGGATCCACGAGCTGCTGTTCATAATGGGTAGGTGAAGAATAAGGGAGTTGCTTAATACATTTATATGGACAAAAGTATTGGGACACCTGCTCATTTATTGTTTCTTCTAAAATCAAGTGTATAAAAGAGTAAATGTCACAAATGTCCAGGGTAAGCTTCCTACAAGCTTAGCATTGCTGTAAGGATTTGATTGAATGTTGGACCATCACCACCCTGTCTCATTATCCCCAGCTCCTTAACTTAAAAAGAAATGCAGGCTAATTCTAGAGTACACAGTTTCACTGCTCCACAGATCTGTACCGGGGTACTGGAAAGCAGTACTGGGGGCTTTATAGCCTAATAGCCCAAGCCTAAATGTATGTACCTAAATTAATTAGAAGGGGTTTCCACAAACTTTTGGGCATATAATTAGTTTAAAATTGTTGATGGCAGTTGACAGTTTTGCACTTTTTTTAAATAATGTGGATATTTCACCAAAACTGACCATTTGAATGTTGTTGATTTTGTACGGATAGCTCATGTTTTTTGTATGATGTTAAATAACATAACCTGAAATAGTAGAACATTATGTAGTTATTCTGTAGCCAAAATTTGTAGAGGCAAAGTATTATATGTAATGAATATGTACAGGACTAATTATAGAACAATATTTAAAAATGGTTGGCTATGTGAAGCAAAGGAATAGTAATTATTATGCTGTGTATATAGCTTCTATAATATTAAACTGTAATTTATATGGATCACAATGTTTGAAATGTTTTTGATTCCTTACAGGTTTTGGTTCTTCAAGTTTGCTGCTGCCACTGCTATTACGGTCGGAGCATTCTTTATTCCTGAAGGCCCCTTTACAACTGGTACTATTATTAAATAAATATTTACTTCTTTATCTTGTTCATAAATACATGTTCATTAAAAAAATAACCGTGTATTTTCTTACACTTCTCTTTTAGTGTGGTTCTACATTGGGATGGCTGGTGCTTTCTGTTTCATTCTGATTCAGCTGGTGCTTCTAATTGACTTTGCTCACTCCTGGAACGAGTCATGGGTGGAGAAGATGGAGGAGGGAAACTCTCGTTGCTGGTACGCAGGTAAGCATGAGAGAAGCTTGTGTTTACCATCACAGTGAACAGTTTCCAAAACACAGATGTAGTGGTGGTCTTGGGAGCAAGGGAAAGGAGGAGGGTACTTCTGGTACCTTTTTATTTAAAAAGTTATGGAAACACTGTAGAAGTATGAGACATTGTTAGACATCCTACATCATAATAATAACATAGCTATTAAATGCTGACCTCGATATTTAATTTTTGTTTGACATATTTAGGATATTAATTTTCTTAATAATTATGTTATTTGCTTTATAATGCTCTTATATTGCCATTATGTCAGGGCTGAAAAGGATCATTAAATTATGTTAATATTGTTTAGCACAATTATTTTTCATACAGTATGTTGTTCAGATAAAAACAATGTGACAGGCCTAGATTGCACAGTGGAAGTGACTATTTGTGCTGGGGTTAGCTTCACTAGTTTAAAGGCCTTCTTGTTCTATTTTCTGTGTTCTGTAGCTGTTTAAAGGCTTACTTTGTTCTATTTCCTTTGCTCCACAGCGCTGCTCTCTGCCACGACTCTAAATTACGCCCTTTCATTGGTGTCCCTTGTCATGTTCTACGTGTACTACACTCACTCTGACGGCTGCACGGAGAACAAAGCCTTCATCAGTGTCAACATGCTGCTGTGTGTGGGAGCCTCTGTCATGTCCATTTTGCCCAAGATTCAGGTAATTTACTTGGGCAAAAAATGTTTGTGTCATGCTCCGTCATGTTTTATCTGCACAGTAGTGATGTGAAAACAATAGAGATTATTAAAGAAAAATGCCTGTATTACTAGTACTCCCTTTTATTAATAAATGATTTATTATATGTTCATAATCCCTTTTTTCTGCTTCGTTTAGGAGTCTCAGCCCCGGTCTGGCCTCCTGCAGTCCTCCATTGTTACCCTGTACACCATGTACCTGACCTGGTCTGCCATGACCAACGAGCCTGGTAAGCGTGCCGAGATGCAAAAATATTTTGTATAATTTTGTGTATGAAAGTACTGTTTTCAAGGCACAAAAAATACAATATCATTGAAAAGTTACTTTATTTTAGTAATTCAGTTAAAAAGTGAAACTCATATACAGTGCCCTCCATAATTATTGGCACCCCTTGTTAAGATGTGTTCTTTAGCTTCTCATAAATTGAGTTTTGTTCAAAATAATATAGGACCACGATGGAAAAAAAGAGTAAAATACAACCTTTAACTCAAGTGAATTTATTCAGTAGGAAAAAAATCCCACAAGAAATAATTATTTAACATCAAATCATGTGTGCCACAATTATTAGCACCCCTGATGTTAATACTTTGTACAACCCCCTTTTGCCAACAAAACAGCACCTAATCTTCTCCTGTAATGTTTCACAAGATGGGAGAATACAGAAAGAGGGATCTTTGACCATTCCTCTTTGCACATTCTCTCTAAATCATCCAACGACCTGGGTCCTCTCCTCTGCACTCTCCTCTTCAGCTCACCCCACAGGTTTTCAATGGGGTTGAGGTCTGGGGACTGAGATGGCCATGGGAGGAGCTTGATTCTGTGTGCGGTGAACCATTTCTGTGTAGATTTGGCCACATGTTTAGGGTCATTATCTTGCTGAAAGACCCAGTGACGACCCATCTTCAGCTTTCGGGCAGAAGCCACCAGATTTTGTTTTAAAATGTCCTGGTATTTTAGAGCATTCATGATGCCATGCACCCTAACAAGGTTCCCAGGGCCTTTAGAAGAGAAACAGGCCCACAGCATCACTGATCCCCCGCCGTATTTCACAGTGGGCAAGAGGTGCTTTTCTGCATACTCAGCTCTTGTGTTACGCCAGACCCACTTAGAGCATTTGTTGCCAAAAAGCTCTATCTTTGTTTCATCTGACCAAAGCACACGGTCCCAGTTGAAGTCATAGTACCGCTTAGCAAACTCCAAATGTTTGCGTTTATGATTGTGAGTGAGAAATGGTTTCTTCCGTGCATGCCTCCCAAACAGCTTGTTGGCATGTAGATAGCGCCTGATGGTTGTTTTGGAGACTTTGTGACCCCAAGAAGCTACCATTTGTTGCAATTCTGTAACAGTGAACTTTTTATTTCTCTTATCATCCTCCTCACTGTGCGTGGTGGCAAAATAAACTTGCGTCCTCGTCCAGGCTTGTTTACCACTGTTCCAGTTGTTTTAAACTTCTTAATAATTCCTCTGACAGTAGATATGGACAGGTGTAGGCGAGTAGCGATTTTCTTGTAGCCATTGCCTGACTTGTGAAGGTCAACACACATCTGCCTCACTTGAATGGTATGTTCCTTTGTCTTTCCCATGTTGAAGATAAATGGCCTCTGTGTCACGTCATATTTATACCCCAGGGAAACAGGAAGTTGTGAATTACTAATTAAATGTTCCTACATACTCTGATCAACTTCGTAAACTACTGTAGAAGTGACAGAAATACTTTTATTAAATTTATTTCCTAAGAATTGTTAGGGGTGCCAATAATTGTGGAACAGGTGATTTTATGAAGAATAATTATTTCTTAGTCAGGGATTTTATTTCCCCCTTAAAATTTACTTGAGTTAAAGGTTGGACTTTACTTTTTTTTTCCCATCGTGGTCCTATATTATTTTGAACAAAACTCAATTTATGAGAAGCTAAAGAACACATCTTAACCAGGGGTGCCAATAATTATGGAGGGCACTGTAGTTGTATTACACAAAGAGTGATCTATTTGAAACGTTTATTAATTTTATTGTTAATGATTATGGCTTACATACAATTAAAACCCACAAATCAGTGTCTCAGAAAGACTTTCCGGTAAAACTCTGCACTGACTTGAACAACAGGACCACCATCAGCAGATGACATGTCTCCTCAAACCATTAATATCCATCAGTATTTTTTTTTATTTCATTTGTAAATTAAGAAACCAGAGTCTGGAGGAAGAGTGAAGAGACACACAGTTCAAGCTGCTTGAGGTCTAGTGTGAAGTTTCCACAATCAGAGATGGTTTGGAGAGTCAGGTCATCTGCTGGTGTTGATCCACTGTGTTTTATTATCAAGTCTAAAATCAGTGCAGTGTTTTCTCAGAAAATCTTACAGCACTTCATGTTTTCCTGTGCTGAAAACTTTTATGGAGATGCAGATTTCATTTTCCAGCAGGACTTGGTACACTGCCCACACTGCAAAAAGTACCAATTGGTCTTATATAATATTCAAATTTTTTGAGACACTGATTTTTGAGTGTTTTTATTAGCTGTAAGCCATAATCATCAACAATAAAATAAATAAATGCTTCAAATAGATCACTCTGTGTATAATACATCTATATAATGAGCTTCACATTTTGAACTAAATTACTGAAATAAAGTAACTTTTCTATAATATTTACATTTTTTGAGAAGCACAAGTACAATGTAAATAAATCTAATACATGTCTTTTCTTTTTAGACCGCAAATGCAATCCAAGCCTGCTCGGCATTATTGGCCTGAACAGCACCAGCTCAGCTGGCAAGGACCAAGTAGTCCAGTGGTGGGATGCTCAGGGCATTGTAGGATTGATTCTGTTCCTCATGTGTGTTTTGTACTCCAGGTGAGTGTTTTGCATTGAATAAGACAACACAAATTAATAAAATGTTGTTTCCAAATCTTAAATTTAATTAATTTATTACCACATTGTTTGTTATAATAGTTAGTTACACAGAAAGTACAAATAAGACTTATTCCACAAGAGTAGAGGGTATGGTGACAACACACAAAAAATGACTGCATTCGGTCTGTCAGTTTTTTTGATGTATTGTCACAGAAATAATTATTTTTTTACATTGGAATTTAAATTTGTAAATACTTAAGTATCATAAATAAATAAAATATGAATAAAATTAAACCTTTGATTGTGAACAAAGGTGACATACTATCTCATTATCATGAATGGGCTCTTCCTTGGAAGAGCAAAAGTTATTAAGATTGTGTATATATTGTACATAGCTATTGTGAGAGACTAGGCTTTATATGATTCAAATGACTTTTTGGTCAGTTTTATCAACATCAAAGACGTGATGTTTGAATTTCACTCTTAGATCAGGGCATCATAATGTATGCTTGCCTGTTTTACATTACTGCTTGAATGGATGTTTTATTTGTGGGCTTTAATGCTTTTTCAGCATCCGCAACTCCAACAACACTCAAGTGAACAAACTCACCCTGACCAGCGATGAGTCTGCTCTGATCGAGGACGGCCCTGCTCCTGAGAATTTTGACGAGGGGGATAATTCCAACCGTGCCATTGATAATGAGAAAGATGGCGTCACATACAGCTACTCCTTCTTCCACTTCATGCTCTTCCTGGCCTCTCTTTACATCATGATGACTCTGACCAACTGGTACAGGTATGTCTTCACCAGATAGATTCAAGCTTTCAAAATGATGTTTTTTAGGTACTGCATGACCAAAGTTTTAATTCACAATTAAGACTTTAAATCACAATTAATTAACAATTAATAAATAACATTTTACCTCTATTTTGATAAATGAATGATTATGTAAGCTAATCACGTGGCTTGGTTACATGACTACACACATCAGTATGTTTTTAAGGTGGATAGTACGTGAACACACAGTGGGGGAAAGTAACATTTGTTCTTTTTTTTTTTAAGAACAAAATGCGACATGTTATCTGTTGGTCTGAATGTCGGTTTTGATAATTTTTTTTTTATGAACTGCCCAGTGCAATTTTTAGTTGATAAAATAAATTAATCTCACCATTTTTTCCCCAAAGACAATATTACTGTCAGTTTTTAATTATTATTATTATTTAGCTCTTTATTCAATTTTTTTTCTGTAAAGGCTTCTTTCTTTGAACTCTGGTTGAAAGTAAATTTGTCCTTTGTTAATATTTTCAGTCCTGACTCCAACTACGAGATGATGACCAGCAAATGGCCTTCTGTTTGGGTGAAGATGTCATCCAGCTGGATCTGTATCTGCCTGTATGTGTGGACCCTGGTGGCCCCACTGGTTCTCACTAACCGTGACTTCGACTGATGATCAAACTAGAAGAAAGCTCAGAGTGAACCTTGCCTGTCGTTATTGTGAATATCCACCTGTATAGGACGAGCAAGTGATGTCATATTGTAAATACCTGATGTCTGCGCATTCCCCCTGTGGTTGAGCTCTCCGGTTTGTTTTAACTATTGCATGTTATGTAGTGATATTTATTTGTGATGTATGTTATGAAAGGATGAATCTAAAAGACAGACCACAGTTTTCAAGGCGGGATTATTATTTACATAAACATCCCAAAGAAAAGTCAGGAGGGAGCTAACGTGTATACTTAAAAAAGAAAAAAAAAAGTGTTAGTTATTATTATGGATAAGCTTGTCCATATTGTTAATGTTCGCCATAAGTTTTGTTGTGGAGATGCAGCAACAACGCACATCATATTAGATCATAAACCATTGATTGTAATTTCCTATAGAATGGGCATAGTAATTCAGTGGTGCTGCTTTAGCATGAAAAGAATCAATTGCTGAGTAGAGGTTTAGATTTTCATGCTTTTTTTCCTACATAATGAATTCCATTTACACATGACATAGCTAGGCTATGATTAAAGATCATAGAGCTCATGTTGATGGTGATTCCATGTTGTTTTCAGTGGATGGATAATAACCGACTCCTTTCCCCGAAAGTGTTGCTGCTTGTGTTACTGTAATTGGTTTGTGCATGCTATCAGATTAACTCGGTCAGGCCTTTAGTTAGGACTGTAAAATGCCACAGTGCTAACCCTTTTGCAACTTGCACAGTTTAGTTGAGTTTTGAACTTTTTAATTCTTGTGTTGAAATGTTTTGCACTGATCCTTTTTTCTTTGAAACCCCATGTTGAGAATTGATGTATTATGATTTGATATCTGTAGTTTTCTTTTACACCGCTAAGGCATTTAGACGTGTTACCAGCCTGCAGACATTATTAGTCTAGTAGTTGCTGTTAAGTAATGTAATAGATGCTGCTGTGTTTTTTTTTTTTTGTCCTTTTGACAAGTGCATTGTAAACTATCTCGTCTTATTCATTAAAGGTTTAAAACCCCATCGCTGTTCACTTGTTAATCTACGGTCAGATCAGAACAGTATGATCACTTCCTTGTTACTACACATCTTGTCCATTTTATGAGCTCCACTCACCATACAGAAGCAACTATATTGATATCTGATTATTTATTCTTCTATTTTCGTCTGCAGATATTTGCAGCAGCTTTTATGATAAAAAGGTGTGCTTGTAAACAGCTTGAATATATGCATATCCACTCACAGCACATTTTTTATTAATGTATTTTTTAAGGACACACCCATCAGTGGTTTTCCTTCCTAACTGAAATACATAGTAGGCATTTGGATATACTGTCTCCAATAATTATAAAAACAACAGAGGGCTCCTATATGCTCAGTGGAGCTGATCAAATGAACAGTGAGTGGAAAAACAACGAGGAGGTCATAATACTGTGAATTGGGAAAAAAAGTGATTGATTATAAAGCTGCTTACTGAAATCTATCACACTGCAATAAAATGACCCCTTTATACCCAACAATTGATGCAATTAAAGAGGTTTGTTACATTGACTCGTAAAATCACAGACTTTGTTGTGTGCAACACAAATCAAGACATACATTTGAATAATTTTTTTAATGTAAGTGTCAAGCTTGTGATAGTGACAAATAATACAAGGAAGGCAAATTACACTCCACTTTCAGAACATTATGGAACTAACAAGAGAGTATTGTATGTACAGATACCGGTCACAGGCACTTACAAGACTGTCTGTCATTCACAAATCTTGTAGTCACACAATTAATCAATATAAAAAATGAAAAGAAATCCCTATAATCTCTATGCATATAAACCTGCTGCAGTGTACAACCAGCAAAGTAACTGCAGCCACATCTTCTTGTGGACGTTTTTGAAATGAGACAGCAAGTGTACGATAACAAGAAGCTGAAACATGAATTGATGGAATGTTGTTTTCCAAGGTGGCCAAAAATTCCATCAAATAAATTAGTCATCATTTTGATGAATATGTACAAAAAAGGTCCAGTCACTTTTGTCTCCCGATTCCCGTTCACACCTCCAACAGATGCTGGTCAGCAGGAGCCAGGCCTGAGCCAAGTTCACACAGATAGAAGAGCGTTTCCTCGCTGGCCTCGGCCTCCGTGAGGGGTTCCAGGCGGATCATTGTGCGGCGTTGGGTCTCTTCTCTCTCCAGAGCAGAATCCAGCAGGTCCATAGGCTCCTCGCTGTTCTGCGTAAACGGAGACTGGCTCACGTCTTCGGGCTGCGACTCTAGGGCGGAGGGTAAAGGGCTGCATCCATCCAGGAAGGCCATCAGGGGGCAGCTGGTGTACTGAATCAGCTGTTTGTCTGAGAAGAAAGGATCAAATTTAAGGTTGCTATGCAACTTGTGCCCTGAAGATCCACAACACAGCCACCCACGTTACATTTGTTCAGTTTGCCAGTTCAATGTATGTGCAATGGGCCTTGACAAATGAAAAATTTCACAAACACTCTGGATTACCATTAGAGCTGCCTTGTATCAGTAAAGCTCTGTTTTAATGCAGTACAATAATGTAACCTAAAAATTATATATAATAAAAAAAAATGATATAAGATACACATGCCAATTTTTTTCCTCCAAGAGATCCTAGGTTACTCAAATAGGATTTTTTTCCCAATAAAAACTAAAATGTTGCACTGTAATAATAATATACCAACCCTTCTTAAAACTTTTAAAAATGAACTGTGAACATTAACATAATTAAGATATATTTTACCATATTTTGATCAAAAGTTTACAAAAATTAAAATATCCAAATAAATAAAAACTGGATGTTCTTTATTATTTTTACAATATATCTTCTCAATTTATTTTTTAACACATCAATGTCACTATTGTGCTGGTTTAGCTATTGACCTTAGAACACCGGAATGCAGATATCAGCTCAATACTGGCTAACAGCTGAACTCAGCTGTAAGCTTGTAGCAGGTTAGCCCTGATGCTATTTTCCGAGAGTAATTAATAAACAACTTCAGATATCACAATGGTGTTACCATCTTGCCCCCTCACATTAGTCAGAGAATCTCTAATAGAGAGGAGAATACCCGCTTAAGAATCTCTTTTAGGTTTGTTTGACCACCAGAGGGTGCTACCAAAGCTACTTTTTGCTGACTACCTGCGCTGTAGTTTTGCTGATGTGAACGATCATTTGCATTATTGCTTAAATTTCTGTGAAATTTGGATATATATATGAACGGTTTCACTGATGTTTTTTTGCTTGGATACTTGATTTTTTTGGATACGAAATAAAGCAACCTTAACTTTTGCGTTGGACGTTAGTTTCTCCTTTGCTACTCTAGAAGGTTGTTGGATAGTTCGAAATAAATTAAGTGAATGTTTATGAATAGAGACATAAAAAAAGATATAAATACATTAAAAGATACCTGCAATGCCATTTTCAGTGTTTTTAGGAAGGAGGTTGCTGTCTTTTGGATTAGAGTCGATGTTCTGTGGAAAAAAAAAAAGTGTGAAACTGCACAAATAAAAAATACACAGTAACTTTCGAAATATAAAATCGCAACAATAAATGTGGACAATGACTGTGAGACATACCTCTAGAATATTTGGGTCAATGCTAAACTGTTTTCCATTCAGCATGGCCTGGAAGTCTTCCAAAGTGCAGTCAATGCTGTCCAAATAGTCCATCAGCTCAACCCTGTTAAGAGATAAAATTTTCTTAGAATCTTAAATATTATTTTATCAAAATGCTAATTTGATTATCAAAAACCCACAAAACTATTTATAAACTATATTTTTTAATATATTAATATTACAATGTATTCCAGCTTTAGACTACATTTAATGAGTAGTAGTTGCACTAAATCTTTACTTACTTGCCCAAAAGGTTGATATTTTGTGAAATGGTTCCACTTTCATTAAGGATAGAGTCCATCAACTTCATGGGGTCCTCTTGAATTAGAGCGGATGATATATTTAACTGCAGGGCACTGCTTGGTGCTTGGGTGTTGATTAAGCTTTTAGGAGTTTCTTCTGTTGCTTCTTGAACAGAGTTTGAGTTTATGGATGTATTTGCTTTTGTGCATGGCTTTTCTGTCGCTGGACTGACTTCATTGTTTACCTGGACTATTTCAATGTCACTACAAAAAACAACATTGACAAAACATAAATGAGCTTTAGAGCTGGAACTGTATTCTTTACAGACAACTGTTCAACCTGTTATGTTGTATTTTCACTACAGTGCATTTGTAAATAATTGGACAGTGATTAAAATTGTTTTATTTTCAGAATTTAGAACATTAAATGAAAATGTACATTTGCATTTATATAGATGCATAAAAAAACACATGGGATATGCCAGTGGAGTCTAAACTTAACATTTAGCTTAATTTGTCAGCAGTTACGTTAGAAAATGTATGCTTTGTATAACTATCTACTTATCTGCATGTTTAAATCTGACAGTACATAATACACTACTCCAGGGATAGTATAATAATGTTAGATGAGGTAAGTGAGGTTTAGCATTTGCTTGTTTACCAAAAGACTGCCTCAATATGGCTCCAATTTAATTGTAATAGTATGGTCAAGTAATGAGGCACCTGCGTCTCTGAGAACACGGTGCCGAAAATGGGCTTTGTGTTACACTGAAAATATGCCCTACCTGTCTTTCTTATTTCTCTCTCCTTCAATTTTGTAACACAATTTTGTAATTGTGATTTCAAGAAGTTTTAGAAAAATCTAAAACACTGTACTTGAATGTGCTCCCACCTGATACAATCTAATTTACTTTGCCAAGTAAAAAAATAAATTAAAATACTTAATTTTCATATGAATTCCCGTAAATTACCATTTCTCTTCAAGGCAGTGTAATTCTGTGAACAGTTTAGTGTAAAACTGTTTACTAGACAGTGGAGCAATAGACAGCTCTCACATTCATGTAATAGCTTTATCACAAAAACTCTACTGCATACACAAAGAAGAGTGTAAGGGTAGAAACATACTCGCTGTTTGCCCATGTGTTCGCGTAGACAACCGGCTGCGTTGTAAATGTGCCAGAGAACATACTAGCACATGTGCAATGCGTGTAACTGGAGGCTTCCACTAGAGGGCAGAACGTAGAAAGGACACATCATACAGATGCAGGTAGCTCTGGACTTGGTCACACAACTGCTCCACAAAACTTTCTGCCATTTTGACTGCCCCTAGCGTTTTTTTGTGTATTGCACCTCGCGTACGTGTCACGTTAATTATTGAATGACGTGCACAACCTACGCGGAGCAGCCATGATGCATGCGTGAATGCATAGTTAACAGCAAGTATATCTCTACCTTAAGGGACAGACATTATTTCCACTTTCCTAACAACACCTTCATTTTGAACATCCCACTTAGATTAACATCCACCCCACTGTTGTGCATGGAAACACAATTATTAATAATTGCAGGAACAGACTGGACTTACTCATCATCAGCAGTTCTTGACACATCCACTGTAACTTCTACCTCATCAGTAACGTCACAGATGATGACATCATCAGAAATGTCAGAGTTGGTCTTCAGGCCGTTGACCCCACTGACTGCAGACTAAACAGAAAAGGATCAGAATTACTTAACAGCCAGCGCTTCAGTATTAATTAGTTATTATCAATATATAAATAAATCAGTCCCCCACCACAGAGGAAACAACATATAACGACTCTTGAAACTTAAGGCATTTCCAGGAACAATCTGAACTCTATTACAGAGTCAGAAAGTGTCAGGATAATTAATTATAATAGTATACACAATAAACTGAGAGCACCACATTATAATAAAAGCAGGAGGAGTCATCAGCTATAGGCCTAGTGAACGTTCACAAACTGGTTGATTTTCATGCTAAAATGCATGTGATACCCAAATCAGACTGAAACCCTGAGTTGAATTATGCTCTCCCAGGATTGATAACTTTAACATATATAAAAAAATAAGCAGATGCCTTAAAATGCTATTGCACACTTATAAATGGAAGTTATTGGGCTACTCCTTTGGTATATCTACATGTTGTTGTTTTTTTAATTTTTTTTTTTAAGTACAATGTTTTGTCAAAGGTCACTGTTAATCTGAATGTCCTGATTGTGGCTGCAATGTAAAGGGTTACAACAGTTACTACAAGGTTAAACATGAATCTTCAGCTGCACACATACTTTTTCGTTGTCCAAATGGTCCTCAAAGATCTCAGAGATGTATTTCGACTTCTTGCCATTGCTGCTCAATAACAGTGGCCTGGTTTCAAAGAAGAATTAAAGAACAGATTAAAGCAACCTGAAGTATATCAGATCTTCTGATAAGCTGTTGAAGCTATTAAAAGCCTGACAACTGACAACATTATTGTGTTTTTAGATTATTATTCATTTATTCCTTTCATTAATTCATTATTTTTTAATAAATGTTTACAATGATTGAAAAAGGCAGTTGCATTTACACTGTTTGTTTGTTTCATGATGATAAACCGCAGGAGTTGTAAAAATATTTCATTAAAATCAAAATCTTGTTACACTAATTTGCATTACAATTAAAAATATTGCTCCTTCTTTTGAGAAGTAATTATTTATATAGGTAATTATACAGTAATTATGCAGGGCTTTGTATTGCCAGCTATAAAAACTACTGCATCTGTGCACTTTATTTGAGTCTTTAAATTAAATAATGCTGAGCTACTTGTATTTCTGTACCAGAAAAGGCATAAAGTCATCCAACAGTTATTGAAAGACTGCTGGAGAACATGCCAAGACACTAGTCAGCAGTTGTCATTTCTGCAAATAAATGCTCTAAAAGACATTTTTATATAGAATTATATAGATAAAATGTAGTTAATGGTGTACAGAATAAAACAAGTTTTCTTTTTAACACCTTGCTCTAAACCTCACACAGCCAGATACATTATGTCTTACCTTTTGCGTTTCAGATTTAGCAGGCGATTGTTCTGGACAAGTGTAAAGATGAACTGCACAAGCTAAAACAGAAGAAAGAAACATGAACATTAGACCAAACATCATTTACCATATATTAAAAAAAAAAAATCAAATAAGTAACAGTATTTAGTTAATGCGGTATCCATTCATCCACAATATTAGCAAAGTACATTTACACAAATTTAATGTACCTCTTTTATAGCGTGCTGCTGTTGGGCATGTTTCTGCCTTAGGTCTGACATCTCCCTCCATAGAGCCTCATTCTCTCTAAATAAAACAAAATGGAGCCAAAAGTTGCAGAACATGAGAACCAGTCAAGCACATTAACAATCTAATAAATATGCCAAACAGTGATTCAAAAGTACAAAGGGAGTATTCACCGTTTCAAAGTGGCAAGCCTCGCATCCATGTTTTCTTGTTTGTCATGTACATTCTGAACGCTGGATAGTATTTTGGACAGATCCTCTTGCCTTAGCTTGTTGTCCTCTGGTCTTCCATTGGATACCTAAAATATGGATGGAATATGTAGAAAAGCAGCTGAAATTTTCAAATAATGGATGTCCATTTTTGAAAAAAAAAAAAGTAAAACTGTATAGCTTAATAACCAATTTACTTAGGTTTGTTAAAATTTTTAGGAGAAAATTACAACTTTTCACTAAGACATATGTCAATACTTCAAGATTCAGATGGCAAAAACGTAGAGTTTAGGTTAGGTTGTTTTGGTCAATCTGGTAGAAGGTCTTCCTGAATTAACTTGTTATATACAATGAACGGCATATATGTTTACATAGAATTACCAAGTGTATGGATGCAATACCTAATTGACTAAAAAAACTAAAGTATCATGAATCAAAATGATTCATCATTAGACAACAAAGAGCTAAAGTGCCTTGATACTATAACATAAATACATTTAAAGCAATAAAAACATTATAAAACAGGTTTGATAATGACTGAAGAGATGAGTTTTCAGATATCTGAAAAAGGAAATGAGAATTTGAGCAACCACCAATACTGACAAGACCTAGTTTTGTGGGCATGCTTACACGTCAGATATCTACGCTGGTGTGCAGGTGTGTAAGTACATGGGAATCCAGTGAATTGATATGATATCACCAAAGGATTCACATGAGAAAACCTCGAAATGTATGCAGCAACGTAACCATTAGCCCACATTATCAAGCTTTACAAAGCAAAGAAGCAGATCTGTGACTAGGACCCGGTATTATCAGCATAATTTAGCATTCTGTTCATCTACATTACATTACATTACATTTGGCAGACGCTTTTGTCCAAAGCCTGAGATTTATTAGAACAGATTAGTGTCATCATGGATACTTTTATAAGATATCCTGTATTTGTATAGTAGTTTTTACTTGATTACAACAAACATGACTACAGGTTGACTTCAGTTGACTTCAGAGTGTGATGGACTTTCACCTCTCACACCACTAACCTTTCTCTTTATGTGCTCCAGTAAATCATCCTGACCATGTTTGAAGTAGGGATGCTGAAATTCAACTGGTCCATCTCGTTCTTGCTTTACTATGCCGGTGTCAATGTGCATCACCTTGCGAAAGCCATCTGTGAAAAAGAAACACAAAAATAACATTTATTCTAAACTACAAACAAGCACTTACAATAAAAAGATGACTATGTAATCCAGGAAAGATTACTTACACATGTTCAGCTGCCGGACAAAGCTGGCCATATTGTTGTGCTTAAAAAACTTCGGAAGGATCTCTTTTGCAAACCGTTGTTCATCCAGCACAAGGAAACTGTTGCCCTCCTGTAACAAAGAAAGATCAAATTACACTGAGATGGAACAGGTGCCGTCTATGTACATGTTAATAACAATAATAAGAGTGCCGACTTGGCACCTCATTTTTTGTACCACTGGAAATAGGATGCTAGGTACAGTGAGTCCAAGAAGTATTTGATCCCTTGCTGATTTTCTTTGTTTGCCCACTAATAAAGACACTATCCTTCTGCACTTTTAATGGTAGATATATTCTAACATGGAGAGACAGAATATCAAGACAAAAATCCAGAATATAATTTTAAAGAATATATTTTAATCAATTTGTATTTCAATGAGGAAAATAAGTATTTGATCCCTCTTGCCAAACACACTCAATACTTAGTGGCAAAGCCTTTGTTTGCAAGCACAGCGGTGAGACGTTTGTTGTAGTTAACCACAAGTTTAGCACACACACCAGGGGGAATTTTGGCCCACTCTTCTTTGCAGATCCTCTCTAAATCATGAAGGTTGGTGGGCTGTCGCTTGGCAACTCTGACCTTCAGCTCCCTCCATAGATTTTCGATCGGATTGAGGTCTGGCGACTGGCTGGGCCACTCCATGACCTTAATGTGATTTTTCTTGAGCCAATCCTTTGTTGCCTTTGCTGTATGTTTAGGGTCGTTATCATGTTGAAAGACCCAATCACGGCCCATTTTCAGATCCCTGGCAGAGGGGAGGAGGTTGTCCCTCAGGATTGTGCGGTACATGGCTCCATCCATCTTCCCAGTGATGCGGTGAAGTAGCCCTGTACCCTTGGCAGAGAAACACCCCCAAAACATTATGCTTCCACCTCCATGCTTGACGGTGGGCACAGTGTTCTTGGGGTCATAGGCAGTATTTTTCTTCCTCCACACATGGCGGGTGGAGTTGAGGCCAAAAAGTTCAATTTTGGTCTCGTCTGACCACAAAACCTTCTCCCAATAACTTGGTTCATCTTTCAAATGATCATTGGCATACTTGAGGCACGCCTCCACATGTGCTCTCTTCAGCAGGGGTACCTTTCGGGCACTGCAGGATGTGAATCCATTGTTGCGCAAAGTGTTGCCAATTGTTTCCTTGCAAACTGTGGTCCCAGCTGCCTTCAGGTCATTTGCTAACTCCTGCCGAGTGGTTGCAGGACGATTTCTGACCGTTCTCAGCATCATTGCCACCCCACGAGGCGAAATCTTCTTTGGAGCACCGGGCCGAGGTCTGTTGATTGTCATGTTATACTCTTTAAACTTTCTGATAATTGCACCAATAGTTGTTACTTTCACATCCAACACCTTACTAATCTTTGTGTAGCCCATTCCAGCTTTGTGAAGGTCAACAATTCTGACTCTGAGGTCCTGTGACAGTTCTTTGGTTTTACCCATGTTGGAGACTTGAAATCTGTGTGATCTGTCTGATTCTGTGGACAGGTATTTTTCACACAAGTGATTAGTGAGAACAGGTGGCTTCAGGTCAGGTAACAAGTTGATTGGGAGTGTCTAACTGGTCTGTAAAAGCCAGAACTGCTAATGAATACTAAGGGATCAAATACTTATTTCACTCCATGAAATAAAAATCAATTAATATATATTCCTTAGATTTATTTTCTGGATTTTCTTTTTAATATTCTGTCTCTCCATGTAAGAATACATCTACCATTAAACGTATAGAATGATCATGTCTTTATTAGTGGGCCAACGAAGAAAATCAGCAAGGGATCAAATACTTCTTGGACTCACTGTATATATAATAAAGCACTGGCACTATAACAAAATTAATAACACAAGGAAACACCTGTTAAAACAGTTACAAACACAAAACACCACTTTTCTGACTGTTTAAATGCACTGACTGTATAGCCAGCAATTCAAAAGAGATTTAACTAATGGAAAACTTTACTAAAGTAGTTATAATAGCTAGGTTGTAATGCTTGTAATGTATCATAGCTATCTATGTCGGTTAAACTAGCTTATAACCTACAGTTGTAGTAACAAATCTTCTACTGTTGAATTCCTAGTTATGTAGCTAGCTAGGCATGTAACTGGGTCATAAAAAAATGCTAAAGCTAAGCTACACTGCCGCCTGGCCAAAAAAAAAAGGTCACACACTCCAATATTTGATTGGACCACTTTTAGCTTTGATTGCAGCACACATTCACTGTAGCATTGTAGCATTGACATTAACATTAGAAACAGCTGAGCATGAGATTTAAACGGCATTTAAATGTCTAGATGTTGTTTAAACACGGAAAGTACGGATATATAATGGGGAAATGCGTAATCTGTTGTGTTTGGGCACTTTTGGAGACAGTTTTTGTAGTCGACAAATTTTAGTACTCAAAATTGTTGATTTTATCGACTAATCGTTGCAGCCCTAGAAACAGGTACTAATTTATGAATGTGAAAAGGTGATGGGAACATAAAGGATAATGGCAAGATGTGGCTAATTTAGAAACAGGTACTAATATATAAATGTGAAAAGGTGGTGGTGGCTTTGTGTGCTTCCTTGATCTAAAACACCTGTTTCAAATGATCAGCTTGTTATCAAAAGTCAAAAACTAAATGTATTAATCAAAGTTTGTTAACATCATACCTGTCAAGTCTCCCGCCGGGAAACTACCGTATTTTAATCCTCTTTCCCTCCGTCCTCCCGTATTAGTATTTTCCCGTAAATTTCCCGTATTATATTAAGATTAAAAATATATATATTATTGAGGAGACAGGGCACTGACCGCGCTGTCTCTTAACCAATCGTGGAGCCGGTTCAAGGAGAAAGTCCCGCCTTTCAGGAGAAACAGCCAATCAGCTTGCAAAGGAGAGTCAGTGTGGTGAAGCCCCTAGTCGCTGTGAGTTCAAGCTAGTCGGAGCAGCTGATGTTAAAACAGATCTGGATATTCAGCGATTTTTTTTAAAGAAAGGTAAGGGTAAGCTAATCATGTAAACTGTGATGAAATTTCTCTGATAGCTGCTTAAAAATACTCGTCTCCGAAATAAAACACACAGGTTAAACCTTTTAAAATAAAAAGTTAACAGCTTGTGACTCAGTTTAACTAGAAATGTGGAGAGGACCGAAATTAACTGAACTGATCAGGGGTTGAGTAATCAAAAGAAAGAAGTATTAATTAAAAATTATTAATTGTGTAGGCCACTTAGGACAACTACACTTAGTAAAGGCTCATAATACTATTTTTAGGTCACATACAGTCATTTTGCAGAATTTGTGCACCCTTTGTTCAATTTTAAATCTATTAAATAAATAAAAAATATATAATATAAAAGAGTGCATTTATGGCAAAAAAAGACATGAAATCTTAACTTTTTTATATCTAGAAAAGGATTTTTAATTTGGCTGTATTAAAAGAATGACATATGTAGGAATGTCCACAACATTTCAGATTCTGATAATCTAATTGTAGTGTGTAAGTGGTTCACATGTGGTTATTTTAGATTTTTTGTAAACGTGTCTTAAAATGTAAGGGATACTGAACCTTCGTTGGGCTGGTGGGACGGCTTTAAGAGGACAGAGGAAAATATCCCTTATTTTAAATCTAAAACTTGACAGGTATGGTTAACCTATATCCATAGAGACTCACAAGAAAATGCAATTCGTCCCATAGACAAATAGCTAACTAGGTTAGCTTACTAGCTGCATGTAAAGAGCAACTAGCTAAAGGATTAATTCACAGAGCTCTAGCTAACCTAGCGTTAGCTAACTAGTTAAGTAGTAAACCTACAGCAGTAGCAGGAGTGACCTAAACTGACCTAAACCATTTAAACGCCACGTTTACCGTTATGCTAATAAGGCAAACGTTTAAAACCCGTATAGATATTGCTAGCACAGTTACCATAGCTACCGGGCTCTGTAAGCTAGCTAAACAAGCTGATACACAGCTAAGCTAGTTAGCGTTAGTTAGTTAGTGTGTGTGTAGCATTAGGCTGGCTAACGGCTACATTAGATTAGCTATAGCTAGCTGTGCTAGGTTATAATGGATCCGAGCAGACATAGAGGGGTCTATACCTGACTCCAGCAGATGAACTCATTGGTGTCGGAGTCTTCCACCAGGGTCCACAGCTTGGTGAGGAACGCGGGGACGTTGGAGTTGTTTTTCATTGTTATTCTTCTTAAAGAAGTCGGGTTTGGTGAGATATCTGTCCGCTCTTTCTGTCCTTCTCTTTTCTTCTCGCTCTTGCTCTCTCTCTCCTCCACGGACAAAAACAGCAACAGCAGTGAAAAAACGACGCAGCCTCACGGCTTCCTACTCTCAGCCCGAGCTCCTCATTGGTCCAATACAGACTTTACGTAAACCCTGTGTGTTTTTGCACGTGTTTGCATCACGTTAGGGGGGCTGTGTGTATACGTATGAGTTTTTGGCCTTTTCTGACTGGTGGAGCTGCAGAACACAGGCCTCACACTGGTGAATAGCTGAAAGAAAATACATTATATATTATTCTGTTGGCTTGGGTTTGTTTAGAGGCTTAATACTGTTAAACTGGACTTTAGAAGTTATCCATATTTACTCTGCAAAGTCACAATGGACTCCTAAGTCTTAAAATGACTTAAACTTAGTTTTACATATTCAAGGTCTAAAAATGTCTTTAAATGCACGAACGTTTAGGAGGGGAGGCATTCAACTATATGGAGGAAAAGTAAGGAATGATTGAATTAATTGCATGTCTAAATAACCATGAAATAAAAACACGATTAACTGCAAAACACAAAGATATAATCACAGGCTGTTTTGTACTTCTTATTCATGACTACTTCTTTTTATTTAATCAATTAACTAATTATAGTGTACATAGGCATGTGAATTGTTTATTAATTGATGTGCCGTTTAAGCCAGTTAAAATGTCTAACAATTTTAATCATGTTTTTGTTTGTTTATTATATAAAATGCAAATAGTGATCTATAGGGAATATTCCACTTATTCTGCCAGTGCTTTTGGGAAAGTAGTGAGTAATTAAAAGGCTGTTTTGTCGAGTTCCCTTAACAGCACACTTTTATGTTTATTCGATACTTATTTGGAATAATTTTTGCTAACAGAAGGTCAGTAATGTTCCCTAAGGTGGACTGATTTTTTTTTTTTATTTCACTTCAGTAAAACTTTTTGTATACTATCACCTAATTTGTCATTTTTGCTACAGTAATAGTATTATTTTTTCTTGTGAGAGGTATTAAAAATGTCTTAAAAGTAATTAAATGTGAGCTTTAAAAATGTGCAGATATCTCCTTAAGGACCTACAGGCATCTCTCCAGCATATATTAATAATGACAATAAGCCATTTCACCGAATGGGTGCCATTTGCTTGTTGTAATTCTTCCAAATTAAACATATTTTTTAATCTTTTATTTCAACTCTTAATTTAACAACACATATATTTAACTATTCAAAACATGTAAATGTACTGAAATTGATCAAATTTATTATCATGCAATTTATTAAACAAATGGATAAATGATAAACGAAACAGAAATTAAATTAACCAGGGGACAATACTCACTCCTGTTACTGGAACTCACTCCTGTTACTGGCACTTATTCCTATTACTTTTTATATTTTGAGTAACAGGACTGAAAGTAACAGGAATGAGTTTTTAGCATAGAATTAAAAAAATATATGAAAAATAACTAAATGGTGGCTATGATAATAGCATGAGCACACTGAGCATATTCTAGTGATTTTCCTATAATTTATATTTTAAAAAATAAACAAAAAGATCTAAAAATTAATTCAAGTAACATGAATGAATGTTGAGATTGACTTCTTCAGTCATAGTTACAATAAGATTAAATATACAGAAAAACAAATATGGGAACTTAATTTTGGTCTTCCCATGATCTTCAGAAGAACCAGATGATGTAACTTCCTGTTGTAGCTGTGAAATCCTGTTGTAGGAATAAGTGAAACCCAGAAACACAAATAAAATATGTAACTTTAATATTATGGATTTATTATGAAAACTATTTTTAAAGGATAGATGGGGTTCAGAGTCACACAACTATGCAAAAGTATTTTAATAATTATATTTCATGGTAGTTTATAGTTAAAGAATGGCAACAGGTAACAAATACTATTTTTTCAGTGTTAAGTGGTTTTTATTGTTTTTAATTACATATCTTAGTTTTGCAAAACTTTTGAGAAGTTATATAAAAGATATAATAAAGATAAATAAGTTTAATTTGGAAGAGTTACAACAAGCAAATAGCACACATTCAGTGGAGTGGCCTATCTATAAGTGGGTCATGCAGCAATGCAATGACCTGAAGCACACAAATTAGTCTACAAAGAATTGGTTAAAGCATGATCAGTTCTAAAATATAAAAATGCTGTGAATGGACTTAAAAGGAGTATGGTACGTCATTTTGCTCAATAAATCATTTGTATTTAGTTGTGTTTTTGTGATAAATAATCATGTTCCGAACACATTTTTGCAGAAATACTTGAAACTGTAAGGAGTTCTCGAGCGTTACCAAAATGCGGTGTACTTTTATAGGCTGTGGAAACACTCCATCTAAGTGGTCATTTTGCAGTCGAGACAGAGATTTGGGCAAATTATGGCTACAAGCGATGAGGGCTTGGTGTTTGTTATGTGCAGACCTTGCCATCCTGGGTGGGTATAGGTGGAAGGTGGAGTAGTCCACATGAAAGGGGCTGTGACTTTGAAGATTGAGGGCAGAGTTCAACACTGACAGAAGGGGGGGGGCCAGATCTCCTTGGGGCTTAGCCTGCCCTTTATGAGTCGGATTTTTTTGGCTAAGATATTGAGTTGGGTCTGTGTGGTGTTTTCTGTTGTATGCTAGCCTGTACCTTGTACATAGGCTACCATACAGTTAATAAGATGGCATGTGTTTTGTTACACCATAAGAACCAAGTTTATGTCTGTACAAATTTGCTTTGGTTGCAGGTGCTCGTGTGTATTTATGGTGGGTATGTATAGGCTGTACTAAATGTTTTGTGTATGTATTTTCCAGAAAGGTTGCAAGGGACTGGAGTGTGATGAACTGACACCCTGTTCAGCAGGTATTCCTACTTTGTACCAAATGATCATCGGTATGCTCTGGACCACCACAACCCTGACTTGGAAAAAGAAGATAAGAAGATTAATAAAATGGAAGGTTGGTAGATCTCCCCAGAAAACATAAAACAATTCAGAAAATGTAGAGATCCTTACTTTTAGATACCTACCATGGATTGTATAAAGTGCTCATACTAATACTAAAGTATAATAAACAACAAATAACTATTTTTCCTGGTTTACTGAGTCTATATAGCTAGATACAGTGCCTCCAGATTAATTGTTTAGAAACGTTAGTCTCATCATAAAACTATACAATACAGCAAACAAATGCCCTCCCTGTAGTTGCTGATGAAGTTCCCACATGCAACTTGATAGAATGGATTGATAGTCCAAAAATAAACATTTAATATTAATTATTTTCTGAATTATTTATTAGTTAGTTAGTTAGTTAGTTATGAGTTTTATTATTTATTAGTTTTATTGTGCCTACAAGCTCATACAATGTAGAGCATTTATTGTTCAAAAGCTGTAATGAAGCTAGACACTTCAACCTTCTGGAATAACTTTTTGGCAAGACAAACATATACTTGTGTTGGGCATCCGTGCAGTAAATACACACATCAGTAAGTACACTCAGAAGACACAGACACACACATACAAACACACACATACAAACACACACATACACACACACACACACACACACACACACACACACACACAGTGATTTTGTGAAAACGCATGCCCACAGAGGTGGCAGCCTTTGCTCAAGCAGTAATGGTTTAACAGCCGCCAAACCCGGGTCAGAGTGCAGGCTATGTCCCGGTGCTAATGGAACAGGGGGTTCAAGTGCTTAACAGTGGTAGTGGGCTAGACCTGGGTATGAAATCCTCAACTTTGTTATCAGTGAACCAGCACTCTAACCAATGAGCCCCAATTAATTTTTATAAACAAGAATGCCAACAAAGTCTTTCTGACATAATCTTGTTTGTGTCAGTTGAGGGGTTTGTAAAAGTGGGTAGTTGAATCAAATTAAATGTATGTTGAGGGTGGTTACATATAAATACGGTTTGTGTTACAATCCGTGAATCTTTGTACATCAAGATTCTTACTCTGCAGCTGGAAGCTAAAGATAAAGGCAAAAGCTCCTTGTGTTTACAGCATGGATGGGGGAGGTATCTGTCGGGGGATGTAAACATATGGTCACTGTGGATTTGGTGTTTGGAAAAGCTCATGGTTTAAAATTTAACAGCTGAACGATTTCCTCTCAGAGACAATGGAAGGTTTTGGGTTGACTGGGAGAAAGGGCCTGTAGACTGAGAATGAACTAGAGAGGGCAAGGTCTCTCTTTATTTCTCTCTCTCTCGCTTTATCTATCTCTCCTCATTTATATTTAATTTTAAGTTAATTGAGTGTTGCAGTAATAAGACCATCTAAGTTATTTTAACAAACATGCACTGTAACCTTCTGAAATGAATTCTTTACTATATTGAACAATTTAATGACTATATTAAAGTAGAACAGCACACAAACTCTCAAAAATCGCCTCCCAATCATTAGTATATTAAAACATTTCACAGACTGAAAACAGGTTTAACAAATGAATTTGATCATTTAAAAAAGGGTGCCTAAAGATCACACAAGTAAGAATGTTCAAACTATTGTGTAAATAGGTTGAATAGGAATGTTCCCCACTGCTCTCAAAAAGGACACATTTCCCCTTTTCATCATGTTTTGTTTGCTTTTTTACTTTTGCTAAACTTTCTTTTTTTTTAGCTAGCCAAACAACGTAAGGGGGTTGGGGGTTTGTACATATGCCGTTGTATGTAAATAATTAACCGGGGTTTAAAAATAGATTATTCAGAAAGGAACTCTCATGATTTCTTGTTCTGTTGATTTTGACTTTCAGCTTAGCTAATGTTTTCTCCTTTCAGAATTTATTTTGTGATTTGATATACCCAAAGTCACATTGTATTTCAGTGTACATGTCCAGTTTCCTTGTTCTTTGTGACTTTAAGTTGTCTTTTTGACTTTTGTTGGCTAACAGACTATATTAAATCATATTTTCAGTGAGCAGTTCTTTCAAAGTAGATTGATATACTGTATGTATTTACATTTGTTTATCTGTGCTATATTGACCCTCATTTAAAAAGCAGCCCAACCTAAAACATTGTTTATCATTTGAATGTAAATATGCCTGATATGATGTCTAATATTCTGCAGGATGAATAGGTAAATAAGTATAAACAATGTATTTTTTTCTGTCATTGCTAAAACAATTAAATGTTTATTGTAGCATAAGTGGATAAATTATATGTTTAAAATGCCAAGGAGTATTTACACACTACTTGTATTTAAAAAAAAAACAAAAAGTAAGAAATTACACAGGACCTTTATAAGATCTGAACACCTTAGAATTCCACTTCCAGATACATCATACTCGGTAATAGGGCTGCACGATAGATTGCTTCAGCATCACTATCACAATGTGCCCATGTGCTATATAATCATTATAGGTGGTGGTACAGTGTCAAATTAGGGCAAAACTAAATGCAAAGTTTTTTGATACAGTTGGAGAATATGAACTGTTCTCATTTCGCAAGGCATATCTTCTTGAAGCAGATTTTATGTATCCAATATCACAGTTATTCAAACCTGGATACATTACATACATATTAGTGTACATCTTATTTAATCACAGACTTCTGGTGACCTGGTGAAAAACCCTGTACCTTTTAATACTGCAATATATATCAGAAGAACATTCTGACATATCATTATGCAGCCATAACTCATGTTCTCATTCTCTATAACCTGTACAAAAGGGAAATCACACCTGCACAATATAATTTATTTTTATTCCAATCATGGATCCACTATTATTGCCATGTTTGGTCAATGATGCCTGCTAAAAAATATTATTTGAATGTATCACTATGTGTAAAGGGCTCAGAAATATGGTCCATTTAGGTTTGAATTTGTGAAGAAGTCCAGTCCAGTTGCAGCGTCCATGGCCTATTTTCATCCTTATCCTTTAAAATTTATTTTTTTACTTCAGGGTTTGTACAGTCAGGAAACACCTGGAAAAGTCATGGAATTTAAAAATAGCAATTTCCAGGCCTGGATAAGTTTTGGAAAAATAAAAATACCAAGAAAGTTTAGGAAAAGTCATTAAAATTTGGTCTAATTAGCTCAGGGATAATTCAGTAATTTAGCCCGACACAATGAAGCTCTCAGGACCTGACGCACACTTTATTGTTAAAGATTGTGTGTCAGATTCATTTAGGCCTACTTTAATTAATTTCGATTACAGTTTTAGTTGATTTTTGGTTTTATTAAAAAAAAAATGTAAAAATTGTATAGTCATGAAATTGTTCTTGAAGGCATGGAAAAGTCATAAAAAATCATGGAGATTTATTGGTTAAAAAGTGTATGAACCCTCTGACTTGTTTTACAGTATGTACTTCCTCTGAGCCTTCATTTTCAAACAAGATATCACACTTAACCAGATAAATACAGTCAGCCTTGTCCAATAAGAGAATAGCTGAGGAATATTCCTGTTTTACAATGCTCATTTTTGAGTTTAGTGGATAAATCATAGTTCAGACCAGCAGATGGCAGTAAGCGGCCGGTAAGACTTTGGCTGCATTTAGAGTCTAGTAGAGTTAAAAAACTATGCTGTGTATCCTAATGTATTCTATATATTATTATTAATTAACTTCATTATTTATTCATCTTTAAATATTATTACAGTCCATGCAGGCAATTTGGTAATACTTTTCTGAGGAGCAGCATTTAAAAGCTTACATGAGTCCTACCTAAGATTTTTTTTTTCTGACAGAAACCTTTGTAAACAGTGGACCATTAACAATAAACTGTAATAAAGGTTGCATTTGGATATTTATGATGTTTTTTTAAATAAGTATTTTTTACAAGACAAGACAACCCTATTTAACATACTTACTGTGGACACATAGATAGTGGCATCTGCTTTTAACCCTTCATGCAGCACACATTTACACACACAGGGGCTTTTTTGGGGACCAACCGTGGCATCCTCGTGAATCCAGGAATTAAACCCACAAACCTGTTATCAATAAGCTTGTCCTTTACCCATATCATTTGTCAGTTGGTAAAAGAGGTGGAAAAGTCAGATAAAGAGCAGAATGAGTCAAATAACAAAGATGTGTGTGGAAAAAAAACAAAAAAACAATGTGAGTATGCCAGTCAAGAACAAAGATGGCAAATTGCTTACATCACAAAAAGAACAGCAAATGATTTTTTTTTGGATCATTTAAGAGGTGCTCAATCTTGCTGAGCTAGAAATAACAATAGACATACTTAAAGCAGAAAACAAACTGGAAATTACCTCAGAAAATTGCAAACAATGAGTTATACAAGATAACAGGGTGCATAGACATGGAAATATTAATGCTCTACAGGTGGTAGAAATGGCTAGGGCACATACTCAGGAAACCCTATAATGACATCACAAAAGTATCTCCTCAGTGAACCCCAGGAGAAGAACACCGAAGATGAAGACCGAAAACAACCTGGAGACGAACAATAGAAAGACACATGGAGGAGGAGACATCTTTTAACTGGAACACCTTTGAGAAAAAGGCCAACAATAAAGACACGTAGAGATCCACGGTCCTTGCCATATGTGCCACTCGAAGGACTAAAAAGAAGATGACAATTGTCATAAAATCCTTTTGTATGGGCAATGCAGCCTTAGAAACACTGCCTGTAAGCTTAGTTGTGCTATGTTATATATGTCAGAGTCATCTGAAAAAACAAGGGTTCTCCTTCTTGGGACAGTCCACTTGTGGACAATATTTGGGGAGATCTTCCTCATCTCAGTGCCAAGTCCGATCCTATTAGAGCTTGAACAAAACACTCCTTCATGTTGTTTGTACATTTGCAGGGTCAGTGTTTAAGGCCACTGCTGTCTGTATTCTGAATTGTTTACCGTCATATTTTGTCAATACACCATTATTGAGTTTAATAAAATGTATTTTTGTTATGTTTTATGGAGATATTCATAGTTCTTCTAGACTTCATAGTAATGTATATATCTTACACGTTGAATGTAAATTAATGTTCTTTTCTTCTTGCTTTACATTAAAGAATTACAGCATTTAAGAATGACAGAAATAAAGAAATAATATTTTTATAGATTTTTGAATGAATTTTCATATTTCATGTTCTATAAAAGGAAAGGTATTCACAAACCAGCCAACAATAATTTGGGACCCTTTATGGTGCTTAAATTCCTGCTCTTCATATTTAAGGCATTATTACCAAAAACAGAACACTAGAGGTCAGCAGTGGATCATGTTAACTCTGCATGAGCAGCATGGCCATGTCCAACCACATTCATTATAAAGTTTAAAAGCAAGAACAGAATAACTTCCCCACTCTATGCATGCAGTTCAAATGTATAGGTCACTTAAGTGTATTTATCTCTGAACAATTATGCTAAAGTGTTTTACACTGACAGTAGCTTATATTAGCGCATGAAGAAGTGATGCTTATCAGTGTGGGAAAAGACATAAAGGAGGGTTCAGAGGTTAAATGCAGTGATTTTTCCTTTTGAGTACTTTACCTTTAGTCTTTAAGGCAGTGGGAACAGGATGTGGGCAAGACATCCAGCAATTCTCTTCCAGCAGCGCTCTCTTAAAAACCTATTTTTTTCTCACCCCCTCACAGAAACATGCTGTCATGTATGCATAGAAAAAGGAAGGACTCATTTATTATTTGACTTCATTTAAAGGCCTGTTTCTTGTAAAACATTACTTTTATTGTATTTTCTTTCAAATAAAAAAATATCTAATACATAAACATTTTGTCCACTAGGGGTGCACAATATGGTCAAAAATCTGAGTTTGATATCTGATATAATGTGAAATGTGATAAATTAATTGAAATAATCTAATTGAAGATATTTTGGCATTTGGCTTGGAAGCATTTATTTTTCCCATGATAAGAAGTAGTTTGGTGACTGTGTTCACTGCGGACCTCTAACTCACTCTACCTCATTGTACCTTGCTCTGCCTACAACCTAGTTATGTCATGTGAGCACAGTTGTGAAGTGCAGTGTGAAGAGCTCCCCCTGTTGTTGCACACAGGTAATACAGTTTGAATTTGCTGTAATTCACAATTCTACTGCAGCTCTTCCAGTGTGTTTATTGTGAAAACTTGGCTGGCTCAGTCATGCTACATCTTTTAAGTGCCAAAAAGTGTCAGCTTAGTGGATGAGGGTATTGAACCCACAAACCTGTAATCAATAATTCAGAGTTCTAACCACAAAACTACCACTGAAAACTGGCCAGTTGGGCAAAAAGAATTAATCAATAAATATATATATATATATATATATATTTCACTGGGCTAATTGAAGCTAAACTACAAAACAGTGTCATCCTATATCCACCTCATTAGCCTACAGCAGTATAGTTCCACCCATTCACACACACTGAAGTTATAAGGAGTGTTTTTTTCTGAATGAAGGCAATTAAAACAGAGGTCATTTTTATATTGTGACAATTGGAAAAAAACATCTTCATAATCAATGAGTACCAATAAAAACACCATTATCTTTCCATGTGAATGATCAAAAGAGGATTTTATTCTATGCAAGCTTGGAACTATATTTTTATTATTAATCATGACATAATGAAGAGCAGATTGCGTTCAGCAAAATAAATACAATTTCAAGATATGAGCCCTTTAATAATGTTTATTTTGTGAAAAAGGAATATTATATCTAACAATTTTCTCATTCTCTCAGCACCGTGTGTTCCTGTCAGTGCTGAGCAGTTTCCAAAATTCCAAAATAAACTTTTGAATCTGACACAAAATGGCAAATAAAGAGTTTTTTATTCTTAACTGAAGAAAAAAAAGCATTACGAAAGCTACTATAAGCTGCCATGCCTGCTCGTAACATTTAAATGAGCCTCAAAGAAAAATGAGGTTGACAAGTGCACGGCTAATCGGGACAGACGGTAATATAACATCAAAAGATGTCACAGACTCCTTTTAAATGGCTGTAATTAGGGCGTTCTTTGATTCTCAGACAGAGAGATTATGGATAGGACAAGGATTGGAGCGAATTACAGTAGAACAGGGGATGTTCCAGTAAGGATTGCACTTTAAACGAATGGTGCTATTCTTTCAGACAATGTGTTTTTGGAGTTTTAATAGCTGATTTAACACAGGTTTGTTATGTAATTGTAATTTGTAAAAATCTGATTTTGGAGTTAGTTCTGGGCTTGATAACAAGCAGTGTAGCAGCCAGGTTTAGTGCTGTTGTTTGTCAAATTGAAACTACAGATGTTGAAATATATGACAAAAATAATTATCCAATAAAATCCAATAAAATGGTCCAAATATTTTATTGTATTTTATTACTGGAACACCAGCGTTGTTTACACAACACTGAGACTAATAGAGCGTTACACATATTTAACTTCAGTATCAGCAGCTACTGGTCAGATGTTGCAACTGTGATTATCTGATCCCAGCTCACATTTCCTTTAACCCTTGGCATACACACACACACAAAAGAAAAGGCTAAGCATCAGCTAGAGGTATACAAAGCCCCCTGCATTGGTATTTTTCGCTGTCCCCTGCATTCCTTTATCAAATATATTTGACATAAATTGGAGCGGTGTTTGAGATGTCATCCAACATCAGTACCTAATCTCACTAATGCTTTTGTTGCATAAAATAAAATAAAAAAATAAGATTACAGCAATGTTATTAAGCCTTCTCAGAGGAATAGTGGATCTTTCTGCTGCATACTTTCTATTAATGCCCCTCATTTTTCATTTTCTCATTTTTATTTAATGTAAACAAAAAAAAACACCTTAATGTGGGTCTGGTCTTGTCTCAGCATCGGACGCAGTTTTGATCTTGAGTTAGATTTGACTACTAAAAGACCTGGTCTTGTCTCTGACTCGAAATTTCCTGATATTGGTCTTGATTTAGACTTGGCTCTAATGGTCTGCACTACAACATTAATTATTAAAAGTGTCTAGCTAAAGTCTGAGATAGATAGGACTGAAAAAGGATTCTTTGACTATTTTGGTAAACAGTTAACCCAGGCAACAAACAATTAAAACATTCAGTATATATGGTTATCACATTTCCTAAAAAAAACAGGAAAGAGCCACTCTTGATGTAGAAATCTTTTAATCATTACAAGATCAAAAGTCAATTGAAGTCAAGTCCATTTATTTACATGTACCACATGCTGTAGATTTGTTTTGCTGTTAATGTGAATGTGTAATACACTAACATACATACATACATACATAAAATGTACAGTGTCCACTGTAGGCTGTAGTCTGGACTCTGTATCACTGAAGCCCTGGCTAAAACATTCCTTAATAATGCCCATTCCTTGGATGGGCCCCAATTTGTTCATGTAGTGGTTTGCAAAGCTGCATACTCACTTTCTGGGTTTTTTGTTTTCTCAGTAAAGTTGGACCAAAAAAGGCTGGAATGAATTGATATTTTCCATTGGATGTAGAACTTGGACACACATTTTATTGTTGTTGTTCTCTCTCATTATTTGATTAATCTTGAAGTCTAAGAGAGCAAAACTGAAACAGAGAAAATATATTAGTTCTGACCTCAGCAGATTTATTTTTTACCTAATGATTAGATACATTTTGGATTATGCCATGCAGGTGTAGATTGCACACAGGCTGCCAAACCAACAGTTTTTACTGCTGGTTAAAACATCTCTGATTAAGTGAAACTGAATGGCCGTGCCTCTGTATATTAATTGGAGGATCATTTCCATATTCCCGCACACAAATTGAAATCGAATGATCTCACCAAAAAAGCAGTTAGGTTTAAGAGCCAGTGTATAAATTGCAACAATAAAACACACCTTCCCAGTTGGATGTAAGAGACAAATATTCAAACAGTTTTTTTTCTTTATTTTGAGGAAGTTCTTTTTTAGGAGAACATTAAACCCACTTCTTCTTCTCTTTGAGCTTGGTGAGAGCTGGAAACGGCGGGAGACAACGCGCTCGCCAGAATCCATAAAATATGTGGTTACACATTTAACACTAATGTTAAAGAACCTTGAGCCTGAGAAATGGAGTTGCCATATGTGAAAAAGCACTCAAGGTCAAACTCTGAGGATGTTGAGGTGATCAGTGTGCTTGAGAAGATCTGTAAATCGTGGAGTGTACCCTGCAATTTGCCATGCAAGATAATACCAGTTTTTACATCTGAAATAAAATATATATGACTAAATATCACTTCATTTTCACAATAAAGTGCATACAACCAATATCTCGCTGTTTGTTTTTTTTTTTACTTTTGAAAACACTTTGAATCTGACAGCTATCCTTTATACTGCCTTCAATTTCGATTAATATTAATAATAATGAATAATACCAATACCAGAGTAATAGTGGCTCAGTGGTTAGATTCAATACCTGGTTTTGGTGGGCTTCCACTGCTGAGGCCAAATTCCATCTGTGCTCCCAGCACATGTGTGGTAAATATGGTTGTCTCGTCAATCAATAGAAATCATTTAAAATTACCTGGAATAAATTGTTTTGCATATACTTTCTTTGAAAATTAAGTTTTTTTTGTTTTTGTTTTTGTATGAGGGTACCAATGTTTGCAGGGAACTTGGAACCATTAGGTATAGCCTGCTATCACCACATAAAATGTAATTATTCAAATATTTAGACAAAAATGTTTATCATTTGACATAAACAATTCATACAAATGTTCATACAATCTTAACAGACATATTGAATTTTTTTAACAATCATCTGAACTTACAGATGAGCTAGACGTGTGAATACTGAATAGTTGATCTAATTTACTACTATGGATCTGAGATTGGGAAATTAAAACTTTCCATCTCACTTCTGACCTATTCATCTGCCATTAACAATACAATACAAACAATAATTTATAGGTTTGATCTCACTTTAACTTAATTATTTTAACAACAGAAACAGAAGTAATGTTGCTGTCTAACTATGCCCAGTCTGGAAGCCACATAGAATTGAGTGTAGAGCACCACACAGGGCAGTTGGGGTTAAACTTAATGACCAAGTTATGTCTTGTCAACCTTTTGTTTGCTTGCACAGCTCCTTTAACCCTAGGCTACCAGTCACTCTTTAAGTACTACACTGTGATAATGGGAGAGCTTCTGTCATGCTTGTTTTACGGTATTTATCATATTAAAGACTTTTGTCAGGATGTATTTGTGAGCAAAACTGAGAGAGACATTAATACAGGTGGAGCATCTGCTTTTTATTTACGTTGTAGCGAGTCAGTCCGGGGTCTCTGCTCTCCCACCATCTGCAACACATGACAGCGTTTGGTTCTGGATGACACCATGCTCCGAGTACTGACGTCATAGTAAAGATACTCTCTCAGCTTCCTTTTCACAGCACCTGCGCTGTCAGTCTGACACCTCATTAAGGTCCGACCCAGGTTCAAAGCGTGATATTCGCACGAGGGTCTTGCCGTGGGACCGCTGCAGACGTGTCTCATTACGTAACTCTCAACCAAGGTTTGAAAGCTTAGATCGTGCTGCCTCCCCACGCTTTTTATGATCTATACGTCTGAAAATTCAGCTCTGCAGCTCATTTCGTGTTTTCTCACAAACTTTCTTCCCTGACTGACCTTCATGATAACTAAGCAATGAAGCAATTTAGCCTGCCTTTAGCTTGTTTCAGTCCTCGGTGAGGCTTGCATCCCGCCACGCCAAGTATAATAAAAGTAAATAAATAAATAATTCGGCCAAGCTTTCAGCACCACCTGGCATGTACGTTTATGTGCTCTGGAATTAACATTTTCTTGCGCTTTATGGCTTCGAAAATGCTCGTATCACGGTGTCACTAGGCCATGGGGACATGTTGCTCAGTCCGGTTACATGACCCCAGTGTAATTTGGGAGGGTAGAAAAAAAGAAGAGGAGAAAAACGAGAGGTGTATTGCCACATACCTTTCTCTCAATCAAAATTCCGTGAAATAGCCTGTTGTGAAAAAAAGAGAGAATTTTTGGAAGGATGAAGATCAGGCCGCAGCGGAGAGCAAAAGTTACAAGACTTTTACCTTGCCAGGTGGTTTTCATTGTGGTTATAGGGAAATAATATGCATCTCCTCTCCATTCAAAGGTGTAGTACAAAGAGTGGATTCAGAAGCGAGCATTTGATGAAGCCAGGTTTAAGACTCCTGTTGTGTCTCGGTGCAAATTCAGCACTTCACCACAAACACAGAGGTTGTAAATACAAAGAACGGCCAACTGAGTACATGCTGTAACCGCTGAAACATCTCTGGTAGACCGCAAACCAAGATCTGTGTGTGCTGAGCATTACTCTTAATCTCCAGCATTTGCACAGATATTTGTAATTAAGACATTTTGTCAGAAAGGTTGGATGTTTATAGAGGCTTCTGGATGATTTTTTTGTCTTTAGTTACAATACTTCTAAGTTCTAAAAATGTTTAATAATATTAATCAAGACCAATCAAGTGTTTTCAATCTCAATCATGATGGGTAGTTTCTCTCTTTTCTATATTAGTTTCTATATAGTTTAATTCGTATGATTGTTATATGAAACTTCCCATAGCTATAATGACAAGGTCTAAGCTATGAGTATGTGCCCAATATTGAAGCTAATTTAATGTAAAGGGAAAAGTGCATATACTAACTGGCTCAATGCTGTTTACTTTTATGTGTTAAGCTATTTACTTTTATGCACTTGAGTTGTGTTAAATGCAAATACTTGTAAACATTGTTGGCTTTTGGCTTCCACATTTAATTAAATAAAGATACATTACCCATAATTTCACTCACATACTAACCTTCTCCATACTTCTCACACCCCTGTTTCCTCGTATGCCAAGCCTTTTGCTTCTAAACTAAACACTGCTTACTTGGGACTGATTCAGCAATTTAAGAATATCTAACTTTTTTGCCTAAAGGTGCTTTTGGGCTTTTTGTTTTTTCACAACCAGTTGTAACCCTTTAGGGCATACTGCTTTTCTCATAAAACCAAGCATAGGTGCTCACACCGACTTGGGTGTTCACTGGCTGCATAAGAGGAAGCTGAGCCACTGTTGATCATTAGGAAATAAAACTGTCTAGACAGTTTTACCTTCAGACCCATGCATCTGTGAGAGGAGAGTGTTGTAAAGCAGTCTCAACAGAAGTCTTCTTCACAATAGAAAAAAACTCTCATTGGTGTTTCACTGATGTTAAGCTATTTTCATTTAACAGCAGCTAATGGCTAACATAACTGTGGAATATTTGTGAGCGTTAAATTAACTTAGACATAAAAGATTTATGCAAATCCTTCTAAATCGTATACCCATAATATGAAGATTTGAAAAAACTTGATCATTCATTTGCCTGAAGGCAAAATACCTTCAGAAAAACTGACATGGTGCACGCTCTGTTCTTCTTTCCTGTACTTCCACAACAAATTCATATAAAAAGAACACCTGTCTAAATGTTTTGTTGTGTTGCAACCAGTGTCAAAGTAAGCTTATTACTAGCAGAGACAGGGGCAATACAAGTCCAGTTTTAGGGGAGCCTCCCTAAACATTCTTTAGTCAGCTTTTTTCTCTTCATACTGAGCAATATTAAATAGAAAAAATAAAAATAGTACGGAACTAGTAAGGTGGTAGGTCTAAAAGAAGGTGCCTCTGCTTCTGCTTAAATCTGAGACCACTTTTTACTTTTGCAGTGCATACTAGTTTTACAGTAGATACTGAATAATTAATGGTAATAAATGGCACATTTTAGTGGTATGGAATTATTAATTATTATTAAAAAATACTTGATAAATTACAGCAGATGTCTATACACAGTCATAGAGGTACAGAATAATAATCCATAGTAGTTAAAACAGTTAGCAGTTTATTTAGCACATTTGTGTTTAACACATAGTTATCAGATTAATGAGAGTGTAGTTTAAGCATAATTGGATTTAAACACAATGCAAATGCTATTTACAAATTAAAAAAAGCTTTCCCCTCTAGAAGTACACATGCTTTATTTCTAAGGAACTGATAATAACAGTATCAAGGCTCTGTGGTCATTTGGTATCAGTGCTCTTTCTGCTGACCTCTATCACAAATGCTGAGCTGTGTGTTTGCTGAGAAAAACTGCAGATACTCTGAGTTGCCTCTTTCAGGAAAGATACAGAGACAGTAGGCTTTTCATAATTTGCCCTTGAGTTTGTCTTGGAACCTTGAAGTTGTTCAGCTGGGCCCAATGTGCATTCTTATTTATTTCCTGCTGAATTGTACCTGCTGATATGATAACACAGTACCCTTTTGACATGCATGACCAATATGAACACCCTATACCTTTTAGATGCTTACATTGTGATAGTAAATTGCTATTACCCCCTACTTTGATTGATACTCATTACCTGAATGATGACTGTAACATGTGCAGTTCTGCAGACATTCTGTCTTGGTGGAGATGACCAACAAATCTATGAGTGGAAGCACTGTGGTCAGCACCAAGACCAACAGTTGGTTGTCTTGCGTCACATGTCCAGAATGCATATATGGTGTGGAGTGCAATTTCGAACAATGCCATTTAGGGGTGGGCGATATGGCCCTAAAATAATATCACAATATTTCATGGTATTTTCATGATAACGATACTCTTGCCGATATGACACTAAACACAAAATTTTAAAAATATGTTTTAAGAATACATCACTACACAATATATAATGGAAAATGAGAACAGTGTAAATTTTTCTGCTGATAAAAACAGAACAAATTTATTACCCTGATGTGATAATTAGGGGTGATAATTTTGGGGTATAATATCGTTCACAATATAAAAAAATGTAGGCAATATTATTACGTACGATACATATGGCACACATATTGGACACCCCTTATGTTAAGCTAATGAAGTCCATTTCTGAATGCACACTCTGGTTAACCGTTCCAACAGGACAAGGTTCATCCTAATCTCAAGAGCTTGCCTTGAAGATATAGATGCTTTGCCATGGCCAGCCACATTGACAGACCTATCACCATTTGAAAGTGCGTTGGATGTTATTGGATGTGCTATCGTCATTCCACCACTAACGCAACATATCAGGACCTATATGATAATACTCATGCTGCATGGGATGGTTTATCACAGGACATCATTAAGAACCTCTACAACCCGGTCCCAAACGTCAGGAATGTTTCATTACACATGTGCTACACAATTTGTTACAGAGATTTATTTTTTTATTTTTCTCTTTCTTTAGGGTGCAACTATTTTTTTTGTTCTGAGTGTCAAAATATGCAATTGCATTTAAATAGACTGTAGTGATTAATTACCATCTAATTGGCCGCATCCCTTAAGTTCCATGCACCAAAGGCTGAATAAATGCTCATGCTCAGAGGAAAGAAGAGATAAATACATGGTATCTCTGCCCCATGCTGGGCGAAAGCCTCTCATATGGCCCTTTCATCTGCCACAAGTGAGAAATGAAATGCTTAATGTTGATCTCACTGTGATCAATGGGGGCCATTCAGTGCTGCCGCATTCTTGCTTTGTTGGTGATTTCAAACGCAGTATGTTTTCCAGATGACAAGCCTAAACCATATCCCCAGATAAGCAGATAAACTCCACTAAATAAAACCCCTGAAGACCAGGCAATCTTACTTAGGTGACAGTAAAGCTTCTTTCAGTTATTGTCATCGTGTCTTTAGTGTGTTTTTGTATAAACTTTCCTAAAAGTGCTGCTAACTACTTTAGACACTAATCTTTGTTATAGGGAGGGATGGAGGGCTAACTTTGTGCAATGTTGGTTTGTTACTATTTAAACACACCTTATTTAGCTCATTAGACAATTGACAGTTTTAGAAGTTGTACAAAAGCAGGTAAATTGTTTTCACAAGTACCTTAAACCCAAAATGTTAAAGTAACTTCTGAAAGGAAAGACAATCCATGCTTCATGCTTCAATCATTTTCATGGATCTTTCGAGATATTTAAAACATTAGCCACTAAAAACAAGTTATTATTTTGCTTATTAGGATATTATATCTTAGATGACCAAGGAGAAGGAATGTCAAACAAAATATTTGAAACAGTTAAAACTGATGTTCAAATGATGTTTAAGGTTCAGAGAAATGGGACCGCTAACAACCATGCAAGACCTGCTAGACCAACAATACAACCTCCCCAACCCCCCGCCCCTCAGATAATACTTAAAGCCAATAAAATGGAGAAAATCTAACTTCAATATGGCTTAATAATCTAAAAAAAAAACATCCACAGGTGTCTGTGTTTATCCAACCTCTTAACACAGTGGATCTAAAAGATATGATAGGATCTTACCAAGAAAAGCAAAAAAAAAAAAAAAATCTAATTAAACAAAGAAGACACTTCATACACCACATTCACCGCACCAAATATAAAACAGATAAATTATAAATAAAAGTACACCGCTGCTGTTGTCTACTTTTGGTTAATGATGACCAGCCAAAGAAATCATCGAGAATAAAATGGTAAACATTAGACTGCTGACACAGCAGTTCTTAGAACAATAAACTTATCATTAAAATAATTTTTCTAAAAAAAAGTAAATAACCTGGCTGTCCTAAACTTCATAAAAGTTTCGGTTTCATAGAAATTAAACAAAAGTTTGTGTAATGAACAATTTAGGTCTCAGCAACATTGAATGCGCTTGGTATAACTCGGACGGCAGAACGACACAAAATACTGTAAAATGCTGTAACAGAGTCTGTAATAATATGTTTAGTTGCTAATGTTTCTAAATATTGTTACATATGTTTGTGTTTACATAATACATAAATACATACATCCAAACCTGTTTATGGCAGGCAAAATGACCTGAGAGGAATGTTAATCCTCTGTACATTCTCATTTACCACGTTCCTCCAACCACATTTAAAGCTCTCGCACTGCACGGTGTGGTTATCTCTCTGGAGCGACTCAAGCAGGAAAAGAAAATGTGTAAAACAGGAAGTGCTCGGATCACAAAACTACAAGTAATTGCATGTTCCTGGCAAAAGTAGCACAGAATCCCTGTTTAGTTTTGTGTGTGGTAGGACAGTGGTTTGCTTGTTTTAAACCAACCAGCAGATATGCACAGAGGCCTTTAACTTGGGGGCACTTATCAAATTGTAAACACTGGCAAGCAAGTCTGTATATCCGTGTGGCAATGCTGTGGGAGAATTTACACTGAACTTACAAGAGGCCTTGTTGTTTTTTTTTTTTTTATTTGCTTTCCATCACAGTGTTTTGCGATATTTCTGAAGCTTTGTGTGAGCAGAAAATGCTATTTTTGCTTCTATGTGAAGCAAACTCAATAGACTAATGAAGTTAAAGCCTTTGAGAAGATAATTGAAATGTCATTTTCATAATTATAGAATGCTTAGCATGTCTGTGCAAATGCTCCAATTTAATCTGCACTGATAAAATTACATAAAAGGCACATTTAGCATTAACTCGTACAAACTGCAGCCATTTGGTGATATACAGTATTTCTTGCCTTGATTGTGTCACAAGGCTATGTGTCGCATGCTGGAGATTAATTTAAATCTTATCAAGAATTTACAGAGTCTGCTGTATTTTGTGTATGAATGTATGAAACAGCTGTTGCTGTTAAATCAGGCAAGTTATTGCTCCCTAGCATCATCTGCTAACATGCTCATTGGGGTCAAAAGGTCTTCAGCTTGCTGTGCGTGAGGCCGTTCAGATGTTTGCCTGTCTGCGTCTCTTGTCTCTAAGTGAGATATGAGTTGTTTAGAGGGATTTCTTTATTAGTAGTCAAGCTACAGCATAATCACCAGCTCGGAGGGTAAAAAACTAGTTCAATAATTGACTGTAAACAGCTAGGGAATGTTAATTATGCACTGGCTGCAACCTTAAAGGACAAAATGTATTTAACTTGTAATTTTCAACGCTGGAGAAACCCCAAACAAAGTTGTGTGGGCTCACACTAAATTCCAGGTTGTGCTGTGCACCACAAGCACAAGGCTCTACTGTAACAATGGCTTTGAAGGGCCTGCCTCATTTTTACCTATTCACAAAGGTATACTTTCACACAGACAATGCAGTGTTTCTGCAATTTAGATAGTCCTCCTGAGAACATAATCACTGTTCTTCTGGTTAAATACAGTCACGAGTCTGTCCGACATCCCACTCACCACTCTCTCTCTCTCTCTCTCTCTCTCTCTTTTTCTCTTTTACACACACACTCGCACACCACACATACCCCACTTATTATAGTAACCATGATGTTGAGTAAAGCAGAACAGCTTGTGTGGGAAGTCAAAGAGAAAACAAGTCTAAAATGTTATGAGAAAGTCACGGTGTTGTTGAGAAGAGCCTTTGAAGGTCATTCACACACATGGGCCACTGGCACTTCCACAGTGTTTGGTGATGCTTGCATCCTCTGAACCATTGCATCAGTAAAATATCATGCTTCTCCAGCAGCGGAGGACTTTCTGCGGAGGGGAGAGAAGATCAGAAGCTTCTCTGGAGCAGCAGATTTGTGTATTCATATTTATATTCAAAAATAACAACAATCTGGCTTTAATTATATTATAGAATATCCTGCAAAATTGAAATAAGCTGTTGTTGCAAATCCACTTGAACTCAATACAATAACACAGACTCTTCGGCATGACAGAGGTCATGATAGGGTGAGAATAAGATATAAGTTATTTAGATATGTTATACTGATCATATGCTCCTGAACTATGAAGTGATGCTGTCAGACAGTGTAAGAGTTAGTCCTAGGAATTTAATCTACAACCTTCCAGTTATATGATTACATGTTTTTGATTGCAACTTTTAAGCTACCATGAAGGTTTGATGTAGGTTTTAGTACACATCTTGATTTTAGCTAGGGGTACAACAACAAAGAGCTAAACTCACAGAAAAAACAACTAGCATCTCTAGTTTAGCTGGATGTGGGACAACAGAGAGTCAAACTATGAAACAATACCTCAGAACCATTCAGAATTTCTGTTTTGGAAAGGGGTGGGGTTTCTCCCAAACAACAAAACCAGTATGAGTTCTAATTCTTTGAGAACTGCTGCTGAGATTGTATGGTGCAGACTGTTTTATGTGACTTTACACAGTATTTTTTTCATGTTTCATGTTTTTCACATTTAAATATGTGGCTTTTTTTAAAAGACAAGTAATACAAAAGTAGCAGAAAGAAATAAAATTACTTGTATATTTTTAAAATACATTAATTAGCAATACATATGACAGAATGTCTCAACTAATTATTAATTGACTCTAGTTAAGACTAGAGTCAATTAATAATTTGTTGAGACATTACATCACCATTTAACAATGCTTAGTATTGTTATTTGTGGCCCTTATTGTAAAAAGGTACCAATATGCTTATCTATTAGATTCTGTTACAATTCATTTTTACACTAGTAATTTGTAACAGAATACATATTAAACTTAACCCTCACAACCTGTTCTCCAATCTTGGAGTCAATGTATATATAGTATATATATTTCAAGCTGAAGAATTTAAGTTTTAAATGATGTTGTTATGCATGGTGGTGGGTTCTTTTTTACTTTTAAGACAAGAAAAGGTTAAGGGCAATAGAAAAAAACAACTTGCTGTTATGAGGTCTACCTGTTCTATTGTTAGTTATGGGTTTTATCAATTAGCTATAATTACTTAATGATAACAGTCTCACATTTTCCTGTATCCATCCATCTTCTTATCCTCTTCTTCCTGGTCAGGATCATGGCTGGTCCAGACTCTACACGGAATCACTGGAGACAAGGCAGGAACACCCCCTGGACAGGGCACCAGACTATTACATGGTACCACACACAGCCACTCACTCACACACTCACACTTAGGGGGCAATTTAGTGTAGCCACTTCACTTACTACTTGTATTTTTGGGAGGTGGTAGGAAATTGGATCACCCACAGGAAACCCACATGGACATACAAAGAACACACAAAACTCTTTACAGACAGTGACCAGAGCAAGGATCAAACCCACAACCCCAGATCTCTGAAACAGAACACATAATATCTGCTGCACATTATAGGCAGATTGTACAATATACAAACATGACCTTAATCATTTTTGCTGATCTTAGTGTTTCTCTTTGTGTGTAGTCATGTGTTTGTTTTAAAAGAATAAACATCACAAATAGTGCTTTTTAAAATGGTATTATTGCTTTTTATGCTATTTTTATGCTTTTTTATGGTATCATATATTATTGGCACAGAATTGGGTTAAAATAGCAATAACCTATGGCTGGGGAAATTATAGTATATTTCTGCAACAATATGTCTTCCAAAAAAAAGTTCCAAAGTTATTAGTTTTTCTAATTTTACTATTTATAGGTGTATGTTTGATAAAAATGACTACTAACAACATTTCTCCCAAATTCCAAAAAAAAATATTGTCATTTAGAACATTTATTTACAGAAAATGAGAACTGGTCAAAATAACAAAAAAGATACAACACAAGTTCATATTTATTTAGAAACAACAATAATACTAATGTTTTAACCCAGGAAGAGTTCAGAAATCAATATTTGGTGAAATAACCCTGATTTTTAATTAAAGCTTTAATTCGTCTGGGCATGCTTTCTACCAGTCTTTCACACTGCTTTTGGGTGACTTATGCAGCTCCTGTTACAAAATTTCAAGCAGTTTTTTTCGATGGCTTGTGATCATCCCTCGTCCTCTTAATTGCATTCCAGAGGTTTTTATTCAAAAGCAGTGTGAAAGACATTGATGTTGATTGGCTATTATTATTCTGGAACTGTATATTATATAGTTCTGATTCTGATATAGACATTCTGAGCAGATGCTGATATCTGATACTTATCGTGTACATACTGTTTGTAGCTGTCAAATATAGAAAGCTCAGTGTTGTTCTCTTTCAACAACAAATACATTAAACAATCAAATCTCTCCATGAATCTAAGGCCGGTAATTTTTTAACTGATAAAAATTAGATACCATTGTACATTGCTAATCATCAATCATTCTACAGCCTATGAGGCCCATTTGTCTTGCCACTTGCCACTTTCATGCTTGAGTTCTCATTAGGGGTTCTCTTTAATTTAAACAGACTGTGAATTGAATTATATATGAATTATTTTATGTTTTCACATGGCTTGATCAGATTTTCATTTGAAGCTATCCATTTTAATAACATGTATTTTGAGCGTGTGAAAAATTAAACTTGTGTATTTTGTATTTTGTGCATTTGAGAAATTATGTGACATAATTAAGCAAAAAAACACGAGAGGGAGTGTTATCGCGAATGACATCGCGAAGGTGAGTGCTGTAGATCATCACAGCCGTGATGTTATCCACAATAACACACGACCTTGAGTGTTCTATTGCTTTTATACAACAGTTTTTTTATTTACAAAATTAATCAAGAAAATAAAAGACACTCAAAAAATTGATAATGAATATGCATTAATATATTTTTTTAAAATGTAGTTCCACAACAAGTGAACTGTAACAGAACTGTAACTACAAAACGGTGTATTGTGTATACGTTAGCTTGAAATCAAAATTGGGGATTTAGTAAACATTTGGACCATGAAATAACGCTGAAACTCTCTTCTCCTGCTCTGCGGAGTCGTCTTTATGTGAAATCTGCGCATTTGTGAGCATTTCTGTCTGTTTGCTGGGTGATGTTGGTTAGCTAGCCGGCAGGACTGTGGTTAAGTTAAGGCTATCAGACTACAGCAGGGATGACTAATGGATTTTCTTTCTCTTTTTATCACAAAAGACGAGCCGGTGTTGTGGGTGAGCGTGCCTTGCCTGGGCGCTAGCCTGTGCTAAGATAATGCTGCTGCTGTTGCTGGAGGTGATGATTCAAAAAGGTCTTGTGTGTATATGCTGTTACTCGGCAACACCTTTGCATAGTGATAGAGATTTAGTGTGAGAAGGCTGTGCTGTTATCACAAATATCAGCTCGGTTAAAACACTGCTCAACCAATCATATTTTGAATTTGGAACTAAATGTTGTTTAATGCTAAATATTTATGATAACAGATTCAGAATGGTAAAATGAGTCTCTCCTCATCAAAATCCAATCCAGATTCCCATTTATATCTTAATGCCTGCCAAGTCATTGACAAAAATGGTCTGCTTCCAGCAGAGGTCCTTCTTTAGCAATTTTATGGTGACATGGGCCATCATGCTGGGCCATTAAAGTAGTTTTCAGGGACTGAAGCTTAACCTTATCAGGGCTGGCTTGTGCTGCAGTGGAGACACATGGTGTGTCTCATTAACTGAATGAGGAGTATGTCTGCTTATTATTTTACTTGTGTGCACATTGCATGTGTGCGTGTGTGTGGACTGTGCGAAACATGCAATAACAGCAGGTTTTCATACTTTGTCATTGAGATTGTCTCGGAGAAAGCTGCTCAACAGGCCAAAAGTGTGTTATCCATTTCCTGCAGCTCTGCACCTGTTGATATGATACCAGTACAGTCCTAATGGATGCAGCTGTTAACATCTGCCCACAGCCTCCATGGTCTGCTAAGGTACCTTATCCCACAGCTGCTCCTCCTGGTAGCTTATTAGTATTTGAACTGGCGGTCTGTGAACACATGAAAATATTTTATGGGACAAATATTGTATAGGGATTAATGTTTCTTAGTGGGGATGGCTATTACAAAGTGTTCCTGATTTAACAATTTAGGGAGTCTTAGGGCAATAAAAAAAATTGTGCATTTGCATTGTGTTCTGGATGCTCTGATTGAGAAGACTGGGAGAAACTGGTGTATTATGTTTCACACCCAAGCAATAGGTAGTGATTAGTAAGTCTGGTAGTGTCTGTGCCACAGTGCTTTAATGAGAAGTCTGATGAATCAGTCTCACCACTTAATTAGCACAGATACACATTGGTGCTACATCCAAACACACCCTAGGTCAGAAATGTTCCATGACAATGTGTCAACTGTATTTTAAATAGACTGTTAATTACTAGTTATTGTTGTGTAATGGCTTAAAACAGTATTTTAAAGTAAGGTAAAGATCTTTTACAGCAAATTAGAAAATGCAAATAAAAAACTAGAAGGTAAAGTTAAAAGTCTGACAAAATCCTTAATTATTGCACTAAAAAGTTGTTAAATAAACAATAAAAAAAACAACAGCTGAAATATAAAAAATAAAAAAATTGAAAATGTAAAACATCCAAAATCAGATTTTTATGCTAGCACAAGATAATTTTAGTAGTTACAAACTGATAAAGACCAATACAATTTTTATTTAAACAATTCTGAATCAACACATTGAGATTCAGTACTGATACCTCATATGTTGTCAAGTTTCCTCAATGACACTTATACAATGTGTCATGTCTGGTGCTGAAAGCACGTCTGTGTCTCCCACATCCAGCTCTATCTGCGATTCTCACAGTAACAACTACAATACCCAGAACGCACCACTCCATGACACTACACACACTCCCGATCACATGACACGTCACATGACGCCACCAGGAAGTCCCGAGTACTGATTACTCAGTGTATTTAAGGACCATGCTCACGCTCACACCTCGCCGAGTATCTGTTTGGTAAATCCTACAATACAAAGCGTTTCTCTTGCCCTTGCTATTTTCCGTGTATGATCCTGTTTTTGTTTTCTACCGACTTCGATTTTTGCCTGCTCCCTTGTGTTGGATTACCGTGTATGACCTGGACTGTATATTGTACTTTGGATTTTTGCCTAACCTGTGTTACTGCCTTTCCGTGTATGAACTCTGGACTGTCCTCCGTTTATGGTATGGTTTCTCTACACTGTGCATTTTTGGTATTGACCCTGTTTCTGTTGACTACCCCTGTTTACTCTATAACTTTAAATAAAGTTATTTTATTGTATCTGCACCAGTCTCCTTCCTGTCTGGCCCTGACAAGATACTCGGCCGTAATGACAGAGACTGCGGATACAGAGTCTATTAAGTCTGGTTTGGCTAACCAGGGTCGGCTTCTAGGTCAGCACCAGCAAACGCTCGCTGGTGTGACCCAAGCTGTTGATGAGCTAGCACGCCACCAGGTTAACCAACAGCAGCAGCTAGCCGAGATTATAAGTCATCTCCGGGGTTTATCCACCCAGAACCCTAGCTCAGTGGTTAGTCCTGTAGCCAGCCCTAACGAAACCACTACTCCCTTTTTCGCTGTGTGTAAACCCGAAGTCTATGACGGTAACACTGAGAAGTGTAATGGGTTTCTGCTCCAGTGCTCCGTGTTTTTTAGCAACTCACCTCCTGCTTCTGATAAAGCTAAAATCGGGTTTATAATTTCTCGGTTGTCTGGCAAGGCTTTGGACTGGGCTACAGCTATTTGGGAGAACATTTCTGAATCCAGCTACGACACTTTTTTGTCTATTTTTCGCAGCGTTTTTGATCATACACGCTATGGGCAATCTAGTGGAGAGCTTCTGATTACCTTGAAGCAAGGTAAACTATCTGTGGCAGCCTTTGCTCTGGAGTTCCGTACGTTAGCCGCTAGCAGCGGTTGGAACGATCCTGCTCTCATCTCCATGTTTCGACACGGACTTAACCCCGAGATTCAAAGAGAACTTGCATGCAAGGACGATTCACTCACCCTGGATCAGCTGATCACTCTGTCTATCCGTCTGGATCAGCTCCTTTCCCGTAAACCCAAAGCTGTTAGCCACACGCCTGTGGATCGCCCTGCACTACTCCAGTCCGGGAATCCAGTTCCGGAATTTGCACCTTCATCCATCTCTGAACCTAGGGAGATCACACGATCCAGACTATCCGTCACTGAGAGGCAGCGTCGCATTCGCCTTCACCTGTGCCTCTATTGTGGTGGTCCAGGTCATCTGAGGGCTGACTGTGAACTCCGGCCCAATTCTGCTCAAGCGTCTGCTCTGGGACAGCGCGTGGAGTGTACTCCACGCGCTAACGTGGTATGTACCCCTGTTTCTGAACTTAAAGAAAAATGTTTCGTGTTGCCTGTTATTATCACCACTCCAACGGATGTGTTTTGTGTCTCAGCGCTTGTAGATTCTGGGTCGGAGGGGAACTTTATCAGCCTGGATCTGGTTGAGGAGTACGCCATACCCACGAAGGATCTCCCTAGACCTATCCCCATCCATGCCATTGATGGAAAGACTGTACGCTCCAAACCTGTGACCCAGCAGACTCTTCCTCTCACCCTGCAGGCCAGCTTTCTACATGTGGAACAGCTCTCTCTCTATGTGCTCCCACGCACGGAACATCCACTGGTTTTGGGAGCGCCATGGCTAAAGACACACGACCCCGTCATTTCATGGAGCCTGGGAGACATCACTGCCTGGTCTCCTTTCTGTCGTGAGAACTGTTTATCTTTAAATTCACTCTCTTTGCAATCTACCTCTGTTGAAAGCCCTAATTCTGTAGATACCCCTGCTATTCCCTCCGAGTACTATGATTTTTCTGATGTGTTTAGTAAATCTAAAGCTACCGAGTTACCTCCGCATCGCCCCTATGATTGCTCTATTGATTTAATAGAGGGTTCTGTACTGCCCAAAGCTCGTGTGTACCCATTGTCTCGTGATGAGGAGAAGGCTATGGAAGAGTATGTTAGTGAAGCTCTGGCGCAAGGTTTCATCCGCCCATCCAAATCCCCTGTTGGTTCCGGATTCTTCTTCGTGAAGAAGAAGGATGGGGGTTTGAGACCCTGCATAGATTACAGAGGCTTAAACGACATTACCAAAAAGTTCGCTTACCCGCTCCCGTTAATCCCAGCAGCATTAGAACAGTTACGTAATGCCGTGTACTTCACCAAACTCGATCTCCGTAGTGCTTATAACCTCATTCGCATCAGGGAGGGTGACGAATGGAAAACAGCGTTTTCCACCACCAACGGCCACTATGAATACCTGGTCATGAGTTACGGTCTTGCTAACGCCCCAGCCATATTCCAGTCCTTTATGAACGACATATTTCGTGACCTAATTAATCACTCTGTTGTCCTTTTTATAGACGACATCCTTATCTATTCCCCAGATCTCCCCACACACATACAGCATGTCCGCCAAGTTCTCCAATGCCTGAGAGAACATAGCCTGTTTGCCAAAGCCGAGAAATGTGAGTTCCACACGCAAAGGGTCACATTTCTCGGCTATGTTATCAGTTCCTCCGGTGTCCTGATGGACGATGAGAAAGTGACTGCCGTTACTAATTGGCCTGTGCCCCAGACCATTAAAGAACTCCAGCGATTCCTAGGCTTCGCTAATTTTTATAGGCGGTTCATCCGTAACTTTAGCTCCATTGCTGCGCCCCTTACTGCCCTCACTAAAGGGGCTGCTAAAATCCTGAAGTGGTCAACCGAAGCGGATCGCGCTTTCTGTGAGCTGAAAGCTGCGTTCATTTCAGCCCCTGTACTTAGGCACCCTAATCCCGAGTTGCCCTTCGTAGTGGAAGTGGACGCTTCCGAATCGGGTGTTGGCGCGGTTCTCTCTCAGCGTAGTGGGTCGCCACCCAAATTGTTTCCTGTAGCCTTCTTCTCACGCAAGCTTTCCCCTGCGGAGCGTAACTATGGGATAGGGGATAGGGAACTTCTTGCTGTGAAATTAGCTCTAGAAGAATGGCGTCACTGGCTGGAGGGGTCCGTTCATCCGTTTACTGTGTATACTGATCACAAGAATTTGGAATACCTCCGCACGGCTAAACGACTTAATCCGAGACAAGCACGTTGGTCTCTTTTCTTCTCTCGATTTAACTTCTCGATCTCGTTCCGTCCGGGAAACCGTAACACTAAAGCTGATGCGCTGTCCAGGGTTTACAGCACTGTGGACAGCGCATCCCAGCCCCAGGAGGCTGAACGCATTCTTCCTCCCTCTGTTCAGATCGCAGCCATTCAATGGGAGTTAGACGATCAGATTCGCCAAAGTAACGCTAATCAGCCCGATTCTGAGGACTGTCCTCAGGGTAAAACGTTCGTACCCGTCCAGTTTCGAGACAGGCTCATCACCTGGGCTCATTCCGCTTTAACCTCTGGTCATCCTGGTGTCACACGCACGTTACAATTACTCTCTGCCCGTTACTGGTGGAATTCTATGCGTGCTGATGTTCACTCATTCGTTACCTCCTGCTCTGTTTGTGCGCAATGTAAAACGCCTAAAACCCTTCCAGCCGGTAAGCTACTACCTCTCCCTGTACCTGAGAGACCTTGGTCGCATATTGCTGTTGATTTTGTCACTGATCTACCTGTATCTGAGGGTTATACTACAGTTCTCACTGTTGTTGATCGTTTCTCTAGAGGGGTTAAATTTATTCCATTCCCAGCTCTGCCTACTGCCTTCCAAACTGCTCAAGCTATTTATATGCATGTATTTAGACACTTTGGTATCCCCGAAGATATTTTGTCTGACCGTGGTCCTCAATTTACCTCTCGTGTGTGGAAGGCATTTTTTGAACATCTCGGTGTACATGTCAGTCTCACTTCTGGTTTCCACCCTACATGTAATGGTCAATGTGAGAGGGTTAATCAGGAACTCGGGAAATTCCTCCGCACATACTGCTTCAAACATCCCACTGATTGGTCACAATACCTCGTTTGGGCTGAAATTGCACAAAACTCCCTAGTTAATACTACCTCTGGCCTCACCCCCTTTCAGTGTGTTCTGGGTTTTCAGCCTCCTCTAGCTCCCTGGACAGCGGTGTCCACTGATGTGCCGGCTGTGGATGAATGGATGAAGCGCAGTGAGCAGGTGTGGGAAGACACGCATCGTAAAGTCTCTGAGGTACTGCGTGTGTACAAGGAGCGTGCTGACAAGCACCGTGGTGACAGCCCAGACTACCAACCAGGAGATCGGGTGTGGCTTTCTACCCGGGACTTTAGGTTTGAGGGTAGTTGTAGAAAACTCCTGCCTAAGTTTATTGGTCCTCTTAAGATTTTGTCACGTATTAATGAAGTTACTTACAAGGTGGAGTTACCCCCTCAGTATCGTATTAATAATTCTTTTCATGTATCTCTCCTCAAGCCTATGGTCCCGGGTCCGCTCGCTGACGCTGCACCGGCTGATGTTCCACCCGCGGCTGTGGAGGGGGAGGGGTCGTCCACGTATGCTGTCCGGGAGGTGCTGGATTCACGCAGACGTGGGGGTGTGCTCCAATACCTTATCGATTGGGAGGGGTATGGTCCGGAGGAGCGTTGTTGGGTGGCTGCCAAAGACGTGCTGGACCCTGCCTTGCTCGTGGAGTTTCATGCTCGTTTTCCTGGTAAGCCTGCTCCTAGGCCCCGTGGACGTCCCAAGCGTCCTCCGACCTCCTCTGCTCCAACTCGTCGGGTTTCTCGCTCTGGTGAGCCCCGTCTGTCTGGCACCTCCGCTCCGACACCTGCACCTCCCGCCGGTACTCCCTGTCCGCCGGGTGGTCGTCGCCGGGGTCGGCCCCGTTCTGCCTCCGCTCCGGTTCCTCAGGGGGAGGGTACTGTCATGTCTGGTGCTGAAAGCACGTCTGTGTCTCCCACATCCAGCTCTATCTGCGATTCTCACAGTAACAACTACAATACCCAGAACGCACCACTCCATGACACTACACACACTCCCGATCACATGACACGTCACATGACGCCACCAGGAAGTCCCGAGTACTGATTACTCAGTGTATTTAAGGACCATGCTCACGCTCACACCTCGCCGAGTATCTGTTTGGTAAATCCTACAATACAAAGCGTTTCTCTTGCCCTTGCTATTTTCCGTGTATGATCCTGTTTTTGTTTTCTACCGACTTCGATTTTTGCCTGCTCCCTTGTGTTGGATTACCGTGTATGACCTGGACTGTATATTGTACTTTGGATTTTTGCCTAACCTGTGTTACTGCCTTTCCGTGTATGAACTCTGGACTGTCCTCCGTTTATGGTATGGTTTCTCTACACTGTGCATTTTTGGTATTGACCCTGTTTCTGTTGACTACCCCTGTTTACTCTATAACTTTAAATAAAGTTATTTTATTGTATCTGCACCAGTCTCCTTCCTGTCTGGCCCTGACACAATGCACCAAGTTCTTTGAACTGATGGATTCTTCTGAGTACCTGCTCTTTAATTTCCTGTAGAGGGCCGTGTAGGAATGCCAAACAAATGCAATAAGAGCAAATAACATGGCATGATAAACATCAAAGCCCCTCCGCTCTTAAGGAGTATTGCTGTACCCCCTCAAAGGAGAACCGAAACACATATTAGTTTTTAATGCCACTTTGAAGACCACACTTAGACATGAGGACATTGAGGTCATACTATTTATGTTTGTGCCGACAATCAAATGTGAAATGGGTTCACAATGAACAGTGCTTTACTGCGTTTCATTTTGTGTTATATTTTGTTGTTGAATTTATTGCACATCTGTAGTGTGGCCAGAGTGTCGTTTTGAGTTTTATCTTCCAGACCATTGCAGTAAACCCTCAATCTCAACTGAAACTATGGTGACAGTACACAGTGCTCTGATACCCAAGCAATTGCATTGGCACATGATACACACTCTTGATGAGACTGCACTCATCCTCGTGATCTTACGCTGAATGAAACAGATATACGTATTATTGTGATGTAACATCCAGTTGAACTTTTTTGTTGTTTTTCTCTGGGTTCTGGGTTTGTTTTTCTGTGTCAACCTGGAAGGTATTCAACTTCATTAGAGAGGCCCTTTGTCTCACGTTATATAACTCAGCATCCGTAAATAATGTGAGGACGTTTCCAGCACCTTCTGTTCCACATGTTTAATTCATGAAAAAGTTTCGTACTGGTATAATTTTGCCGAGGACAAAGCTGTTGCTAAGCTCGGGCCTTCACCACTGCAGAAATGCACGGGCTCTCCTCCGGCTCCTCCGTTGGAAACTCTCTCAACATGCAAGGGAGTACCTCTGGCCTGCCTGGCTTTGTGCCGCAGTTTTGGCCGCTGTCGCTAGAAAGCCATCACTGCACTGTTTTGGGGGATCTAAGGCCTCTATGGACCACAGATAAAGGGAGAGGAAAAACAGTCCAAGCGCAGTGAGTGGGACGGGGCAGAAACCCACACTGTGCCCCCTTCTCTTTAACGAGGGTGGCCTGGACTGGCACAGATGGATCTGTGTGTGTCATAGAAACAAAGGACCATTCACACAAGTCCACTCTGATCTCAATCAAGCACATGTGAGCACTCTACCCACGTCCACGTGAACACTGAGTTCCTGTGTCATGCCCAGGTACCGCAGGTCATGTGATGCAAACTCAAAGTTTGATGTATTTTGCCTTTCCTCGTCTCTGAACGGTTTTGCTTCATTCCATTTACAATCGATACACAAGCATATCATGTTCAGCTCCATTTCAGATGAAAAAAAAAAAGCTTGGAGAAATGATGCATCTTTCTGAGCTGCTCAGTAATGTCTGATCTATTCTGAGAGGCAAAGTTCTGAGCAGCCAATTAACTTTCAAGGATGTGGAAGTGAAAATATTGAAATAGCCAGAGATATAAATAGAAAACCTTGTCTGCAGAAATAGCTCCAGCTGCAGCCTCTTCACTCAGCATCACTTGTTCACTGATGCACATCTCCACTCCACAAAAGTCTTAGGCTACATTAACATTAATGCACTGAAGTGACATAAAGGGATTTTTTTTCATAATGTAACACAGATCTGATCTTTTTAAATTACATTTGAGCCATTTTCATGTTATCCTAGATTTGTGTTTTTACAACTTTGTTTCGCACAGAATTGAACATTTTCACAAAGTCGTGCATGCACCATCAAATTAGTGTTTACATCTGCCCTTTATATGACTATGTTATATGACTATTATGGCTTTTAAGAGCTTTTCTGAGAAAATCTTCTTCATGGTGATGACTTGTGCTATGAATGCATTCATTTGATTGTGAGATGAGTAAGGTGTTCTCATGGGCGTGGTAGTGGGGGGAAAAGCGGACCTGGATAAGGGAGAGGGGCCCACATTTCATGAGTACTGGTATGGATAGGGGCACACTGACATTAAGAGTGTACAGGGCCCAGAATTTGCTTCTACGCCCCTGGGTGTTCTCATTACAGTAACACCTCATATGTTTCCACAAATGTTTGTGAGTGTAAAGATAAGCTTGTCTCTTCAATTGTGTTCCTTTATTTGTCACTACTGATATTGGATACCAGTATATTTTTTCAGTAGTTTGGTGTGACTGTCTGGTTGAACCCTGCAAATGGGAGAACGTATGGCAGTTTTTATAGCACATTAGGTACCATTCCAACTACTTAGCAACTTTAAAGAAGCCTTTGTATGAAGTGAAGTTCCTCAGTGAGAAGGAAGCACATGACAAAAAACCCTCATTCTAACAGGTTAATTGTTACCCAAAGGCATGTTTAATTTGATAAAATGACTGATGTAAGATTTGCAACTTTAGGGTGAATCAGTCATCTGCTCCAGAAAGATGTTGTCAGAGGAAAAGAAGAGAAAAAGGAAGAAGAAGATGACAGAGACATACAAAATTGAACAAAAAGACAGAAGTGTAATGGGTTGGGAGCAGTAGCTCTCCAGCCCAGAAGGTTTTAGAACCCAAGTGCAGAGCAGTGGATCTCAAAGCAGGTAAACCCAAGAAAAAAGGAAAATAATAATAATAAAAATAATAATAATAACAATAATAATAAAAAAAAATAATATATATATATATATATATATATATATATATATATATATATTAATAGGATATATAATATTATGTAATAATATTATATGTATATAAGTCCTTATTAAACCCCGCTCCACGCGGGGATCGAACCCAGGCTGTCGCGGTCGCAGCCCAGTGCTCTAACCGCTGCACCAGCAAGCGGATTGGGGTGCGGCCCTTTAAAGAGCCTCCGCCGAAAGGGGCGGAGCAACGAAAACGGGTGGAAAACAAACCTCGCGACGAGCGTGAGTGAAAGTGAGGGGGAGAAAACAAACTAGGATCGCCGAGGAAGTGCGGCTACCTTTTATAAAACGAGGTGAAGGAGTAACTGAACAAAAGAGCTTCCAAAGAAAACAAAACTGAACTGAGGTGCTTGTGGATTTAAACGCTGCTCCACCAGAGAGGGGAGGAACAGCGCGGGAGAGGGAACGTAAACAAGCCGCGTGCCTCGCGGTGAGAAACACACACAGACACAGACACAGAGACTCGAGAGGGGCGGCAGAACAGAGCACACCGCTCTGCTCCACCAGACTAGAGACTCACTGCTCTACACAGCTCCACCAAACTCGAAGGGAAAAAGGGATAGAGATGAAGAGCCGGGGCTCGCTCGGAAAACCGGCATAGATTCGCTCTCCCGAGCTTCAAAGATCCAGCGCCGAGTGGCTGATTGGCGCTGCTTATAAGGTGTTGAAAACAGGTGTTGGCAATTAGCCAATTAACCCTCGGCGCTGGCCTGGCGTGCCCTCTGTTGCCCCGGAGGGTGCCTCGGTCGGCCACCAGCCCTTACAAGAAGAAAAAGAACAAAATAGAAAAAAGGAAAGAGCCCTTAGAAGAAAAAAGGAGGAATGCATAGTGAGAACGAAAAAAAGTAAGAAGAAAAAGAAGTAACTAAATGAAGACAGACATAAAGCTGACAGAAAAAAGTATGAAATGAAGACAAATGAAAAAGGAAAAGAAATATAAAATCAGCAGAAATGATCAAATTAAGACAGACAGAAGAAATAGAAGAAAGGCAGAAAAAAGGAAAGAAACAATAAAGTGAAGAAAGATAGCAGAAAATAAAACTAAATAGAAAGATATAAGCAAAGAAAGAAAGAAAGAAAGAATCTGAACATACTGAGTGCAGCTCTGTGTTTTCTGCTGTGAGTTCTCACCTCCTGGCCAGTCTTTGGTGTAATTATGAAATTGTAGTGACACGTTGAGATTATGATTGCAGGTTAGTGAATCTCTACTGGAAAGTGGACTAAACTCTCACACGCTGAGATACGCACTGGCTTTGTGGATGGGCCTTTAATATGCACTCTGCTGCTCCACACAGCCTCACCCCGGCACATGTGCACGAGGTTGTGACCAAATATATTTTGAACTCATATTGCGTGACCTGAACTGTGGCTCAGATCTGCAACCTCAATAAGGAAGAGAGGGGATCTTCAAAAGGGTCTGTGATCTTGGACCCACTACACAGGGAGGTCAGGGATTTGTGAGTGCGGACCAGAAGAAGAGAGATAAAGAAAAACAGGGTGAGGCAGCGCTGAAGCTTTAGTGATCAGTGAAGAAGAAGCAGTTTGGTCACAGCCCAGATCACAATATGAAGGAATAGTGGAGAAAAGACTTTGACATTGTTTTTTGTGCATCCACAAAGCACAATATCCAGTTTAGCTAAAGCCTGACAACAACATGGCCTGTGTAGTCTGGCCAAGCATCTCTGATTTTCCTCAATAGCTGGCAATAACACCTAGGCTTACCTTGGCAGTGACTGATGGAACGCATTGCCTCAGGAGTAGAGATGATTGCTAGAGGAGCGGGTATATGTATGGACTTCACTGAGATATGGAGTTGGCTTTAGTATTGGCTGCAGTTGTGACATTCATATGGCATGTGGATTTTGCTCATATTTGTGCAAAATCTTCTATTTTTATTATTATATTTATTTGTTGTTTTTTTCCTAGAACTTAGTCGCTATAACCTGAAACATGTAAAGCAGGGGTGTCAAACTCATTTTGGCCGAGGGCCACATTGGCATATTGGCTGTCCTCCGAGGGCCAGATGTAACTTATAAATGTAATAAAATGTAACCAAATGTAATATATGTAAATGAATGTAATTACTCCTTAATGTTAAATAACTCTCAATATATTATTTATTCAATCAAATATTACAGTTGCATGGAAAAAATGTTTGCTTGTTGCTCTATTAACATAAATCCTTTTAATTTGTCATGTCATGAAATCCAAAAACTCCATCAATCAAGAACCAAAATATTCAAGTGAATAGAAATGACATCAAGTTATATTAACTTTGAAATTATTAACTGAAATAAGGCTTAATAAATATAAAATCAAAAATTGTGAGCTGTTAAGAACATAGCATTTCCTCAGATTTAGCAGTTCCTCATCCAACCACTAGTGGGAGCTGCAGCAGCAGCACCACAAGTCCGCAGTCTTTACTGAGTCAGAGCTACAGCCCAGCCACGGGCTACAGGGCTCAGCTCAGCCAGTCTGGAGCGTTTTTAAAATTTTTAAGTTCTTCTGTGTATGAAATAAAGATTTTTGTAACCGAATAATACAGCTCTCTACAGTTCATCTTTCAGCCCAATCAGCTAACAGCAGCCGTTTAGAGCATGAGTCACTGCTGGGATTACATTATAAACAGGTCAGTTATCGCGCTGCTAACCTCAGGATGTTTATAACTACGGAGTTTAGTGGACACACCACGGCTGCAAGGTTAGACTGTTGAAGGCTACTGAAGACTATTAAAGGCTATTGGAGGTTATTGAAAGGGTTATTGAGGGCAGAAATTAGTAAAGGCTGGTTAGATAAGTGATTCACGTCCTCGTACTTTGCTGCGGTGAAACTGCGACTAGCGCTGTCCCAGTGATGTTTATTAACGTCATTAAAACAGATTTTGTCAGCTTTTGTCTTATAAATATTTACACAGAACTTATATCTCTCCTAAAAAGCGTTTATTTTGGTCAGTAACACTCTTCGTAACACAAAAGGCATACCGGTCTTTCGCCTTGAAGCACAGCCGTCCGTCTGCATCAACTTCTCTTTTTCTGGACATTATGGGATAAACATTTATATGTCTCAATTCCACCCGCGAAGTTACACCTTCCCTCCGGCAGGGTTTCCACATCAATGACTACACTGCCGTGTAGTGGCAGTAAGCCGTAACTTTGCGGGTAATACAATCGACAAGCATTGTGGGAAATGTATTTTTTGGTCAAAGAACGCTTCTGACTTATTTATTATAGACACTAAGATCTTACAAGCTCTCGCGGGCCACATAAAAAGACGTGGCGGGCCACATTTGGCCCGCGGGCCTTGTGTTTGACACATGTGATGTAAAGGATGCATATGAAACGGAATGTTTCTTGCAGCATTTTGCACTGGGATCATAAATAACAGTACTTACAACAGTAATAAACATTGTTAAAAATATATTAATGTCTCAACTAATTATTATTAATTATCACTAGTTAAGACATTATTAAACATTACTGTATTATAATGCTTAAGAATGTTAAGTATAATAATGAATAAGTGATAATGAGTGAATCCTATCATAAGTACTGTTAATTAATGTACTTATTGTAAAGTGTTACCCACTTATTTATTTATGCAGCATTCATAGACTTACAGAGTATTTAAAATTCAGTGGCATACAAAGCTGTGACAGTGCCCTGCTGAACTCTAAGTTTGGATAAACCATAGACTGTGTATAGCTGGACAGAGCATCGTCTCTCAAACGTGAAGCCACCACAGGTCGGGCGCCCCCTGCTGTTCGGTTTCAGAAAGCTGTGTAACTCCACCCATTCCCATAGGTTTCAATGGCAAAACAGACAACTTTCAATCACGTTTTTTTCTAATATACTGTAATTCTACCTCCATTATTTAAATGTAACAGCTAGTGTAACCTCCGCTTATATTGTCAAATTTTATATTCCCACAGAATCCGTTATTCAGCTCTATTCAAAAAAGGTGTGGTTATTGTAAAAGGGCTGGTTTTGGGCGGGACCAATAACAGACCGTCGCTCCGCCCCGCTCTGCAGTCGGGGACCGCGAGGCAGCCCTCGGGGGCGGGGTTATTTAAATGAGTAGGCTGTCTCTCCACAGTCTTTCTCCCTCCTCTGGTCTCTACTGCGCAGACTCGGGTTTCAGGATCGCCAACATGGCAGAAGATTTTGGCTTTATGAATGGGAACAGCGACACGGCGTCCATCTTTTTTTACAGTCTCTGGGATAAACCAATTAAAGAAAGGCAGGGGAATTTAGGAGGTACACTTAAGGTGAGAATTGCAAAAATACAAACAAATACTATGAAAACAGAAATGAAAGAAAAGTTAAAATATTCCTGACTAAAGCAGCAAAGGCATGTGTAGGAACTCTAGAGTGCGAGGTCATAGAGTTCAAGCCTTTTGCTGCAGCTCTATGCCAACCTGTGCCCCCCCTCACAGCATCAGGTGAGTCCTTCCTGAGCCAGCCTTCTCCATCAATGATTTTCCGTCCCTCTTTTCAGTCTCACTCTGCCCCTTCACCTAATGGATCAAACCATTTTCTCTTTTAACATAAGGTCTTATATAGTTTTGTTGACAGCTGAACAGTAAATCAGTGTGCACCTTTCCCTCAGGTAGCCAAGGGCCCTTTGGTAGTTTAAATGTAAAGGTTTATTTACATTTTACTTTAGTTAATAGTATTTTTGTGAAAAAATCACTTTATAATGATAAAAAAAGAATGTTGAAATCATGTGTCATGTCTTTCCTGAAAAGTGTAATTCACAAAGGATCTGTTGTTTATGTTTTGTTTTTATGATAGAACACTTTAAATGGTTTAAATAGACCACTCTTTACTTTACAGAACATGTGTACAAATATTAACTTTAATGTGCTTTTTTGCAGTTAAGAGTTTATACATGAACAGTTAAAAAATATAACTAAAGAGAAAGTTAATGTTTTCACTATTGCTGTAAATTGCAAAAAATATATAGATTTTATTATAGTGTGTCTACAGACAACAGAGAACTAACATTAATCTAAATGTCTACTTTAATCTAAATTATTCTCCGATAAATGTTACCCTACTCCTACCCCATTTCCTTTTTTGTGTTAGAATAGAGTTTCCATCTACAAGGCGTCTATAAAGGAGCGTCCAAACAAAGTGTTACCCAAAATACAACTCAGTAGCCCTCTAATTTAACCTATTACTAACAAAACAAAAATAGTATTTCTTGTGCTACCCTTCAAACTCAAGTCCAGAGCATAACATTTCACTTTTCTGGCCCATTTCCTGAAGCTTCATTTTATGTACAGTGTAATAAATATTCTGATGCCAACAAAATCCGCAAATCCTTCAAGTACGACCACTCAACAAAGCAGGATAATTCATTTCATATGTAGATGGTATGCTAGGGCAACAAAGTCATAAGTAAAGTAAACAAAGCACTTACCAGTCCATCCTCTGCTCCGCTCTTCTACAACAGCATAGCATGTAATGGCTCAATTTATTAAGACAACAAGTCTTGTTGTTGTTGTTTTTTTTTTTCATTACATTGATACTGGTATGAATATGTGATTAGACCACACTGAATTAACTCAGATTAAACCTGTGGGCATGACTAAGAGCTTCGGTTCGAATCGCTCCCTTTTACAAAATAGTTTGCTTTTCTGACTAAGATTAATATTTATAATTTTGCTAAAATATTGTTAGATTCTCTTTAAATGGTACTTACAATTACAGTAGATATACCACCAGGTCTGATTCCCCTGTAGCCATTATTTAAAGTAATGCAATACTATAATAGGCCAGAAGGGCAGAATGCAACAGGACTTCCATTTATATTTGCATTTATATTTATACTCTAAAATAATTGCAACACCTTTTGAAAAATATGGGACAATAACGGCCTGCAGTTTATTGGCAATAGCATAAGCTTGTGTACAATTCAAACAAATTGCTTCCAGAGATTTTCATATCCAATGCCAGCATGACTCATTCATGGGATTGTGTTTATCCTCACGAACGTTTAACAGCAAGTGATGGACGTGGACGTGACCCTCGTATAATTGGTCGTCTGGACAGGCTAATATTTTCCACTGGTACTATGTCGTACTTTCCAGTCCGCTCAGGTGGAGGAAATCAGCAAACTGGCGGTTGTGGCGGCCCGTGCCTTATTCTGTAATGGAAAACGCAAATGAGTTTCTTCTGCAAAATGATACCGGCGCCTTTGGAGGAGAGGATGGTTTATCTCTTTTTGATTGAGGGTATCAGTGTGATGGTATCAGGCCACACAACCAGCAAACTCGCTGGCCTCTGACAGGCTATGGAAAACATACGGGATTTATTAGTATGGATTCCAAATGATTAGCATGGGGCAGCGCTGGAGAGGAAGGCCCGGGTTCAGCTTGGAGCAGGAGGAGAGGACGGGCATCAATCTGCTTTCTGAGAGAGACCAACTTTCTCTTCTCCCCAAGGGCTGCAGGCAGCAGGTGGTTCAGATTTTATGCAGCATAGAATTGAATAATAATAATAACACAAATTCAGTATGAAATGGAAAATTCATCCTGGGAACACAAAGCAAAGTTTCCGACATGATTCCAGCCTTGATTGAACTTCATGACACCGCGTACGTCAGGTGAGGGCTGGAATGAGCGGGCCCGTGGGTAATAAATCCCGATGCTCTATTTCACTGCTGCCGCAGCGGAATGCTGCTCGGTCTTTAGAGAATGGCTTAAATTTGATGAGAGCGCTCTCTGGATTTTTAGCGAGATGCCTCTGTCTTTTTATGCTGTAGGCTACGCAACCTCCTGTTCCCCTCCGAATAATTAAATTTGAGGTTTGAACACGTTCATCTGTTATCTTTCTAGTATGTAGCTGAGCATGTGAGTCTACCTACAGCTATACAGTGTGATCATCTCATAACAACATGAAACAGTTAAAAGCTCCTGCTCTCATTCAAACACCCAAAAGTTCTCAGTGTGCTCTAAGCTGCAGCCATGATTTACGGTAATGTGCTCCCTGTAATCGCTGTGCTAATTTGCATCAAAGGCTAAGAATAGCCTAGTTTTAGGGCCATCACCCAAATGTGAGAAAAAAATAAATCCTTGATATGAAAAAAATATAAACTGTTGAATGTATAAACGTGGTGTTTTTGGCCATAAATAAAACAGGTAAAGGTCCAATAAAAGAACCTGGTGTTCTCTTGTAAAATTGCAAATAGCTCAATAATTCATCACTGAATCAATTTTATTACATCAACCACATTTTATAGCTCAGTGTTGTCCTGTATTTGGCGTTACTGGAATCAGATGTCTATGACTGAGCCAGAATGCTCTACCGGTTGTTTCAAAGCAATGCCTGGATACAGATTTGCAAGCATTAAACGATTGATTAAAATTGTTAATGATGCTATTAAATCTACATTCATCCTGGGGGTGCTTGCATCATGTCCTAAACTCTAAACACAGTAAAACAGCACTGTGGATTAAGTTGATCAATGTGAAAATGAAAAGCTTCTGAGCTTCTTGTTTGACTGATAATGGATACAGCATGTTTTATATTCGTTCTATTACGGTCATGCAGGATGTTCCTGGATCATTTTACCATTTATTTCTAAGACACTATGATTAAAGTCAAGTTATTGACCTGTGCCAAGTCAATTAATTTACTGGTGTTTCATATTTTGGTAATGTAGTTATATTTTAATGATTATTTGCAGGCCCTGATCTTGTTTACATGTATAGGGGTCTAAGTCCAAGACTTCCTAATGTAAATAATCGTTATGGTGATTTCACCTCATTTGAAAAACAGTCACAACAATTTGCTTTACTATCATTAGGGCAGTTCTTCAGAACATTGTCTCAGTGGTTTAGAGCGCTGGTTTATTTAAGACAAGGTTGTGGGTTTGATACCCTGGTTTGTTGGGCTGCCAGTGTTGGATAATTGAGCGAGGCCCTTAACCCCCACTGCACCTCCAGCACTTCTCACTGCTCTGGGCACTTGTGCTCAATAAATGTCACTGTGTGTGTGCTTACGAGTGTGTATAAGTGTGTTCACAGCCTGGATGGATTAAAGGCAGAGGACACATTCCATCTGTGTGTCTTAAACATTATTGCAGTTGTGAATGCTTTGCTGTTTATATGTTTATTTCTTTTGTTTACACTGGAACAACACAAATAGCTCAGCAAACTGCTTCAACTCTTGATACTAGTCCACACAGAGCTTCAGAAATGGAATGGATAAACTATTAGGCATCCTCCTTTTAATGTTTAGTAGCACCAAATATAGGTATAGCTCCAAGTCTCGGTGCTGTTTTAGATCTCTCCACATGTGTCCTATAGGGTTTAGATCTGAACTCATTGCTGAACACCTCAGAACTCTTCAGTACTTTGTGTTGTATTCGCTTTTTGAAGTACTATATGCTTTGGGTCATTATCCTGCTGGAAGTCCCATGACCTCTGACGAAGACCCACCTTACATTATGTGCAAATAACCTTAATTGTGATAAGAAAAAAAGGCAACCCGGCACTTATTTCATAACATTGCTACAGTTACAATTATGCTTTCCTATTCACATACATATTTTTTTGGTTTGCAGTGGAACACAACAAAAGTTTCATATAGAAACTCTAGATATGGGCAGTATAAGTGAATGAGATGTTTTTGTGACTTCAATAAAAATTTTAACTTTTATGTCACTTGACTACTGTACAGTATTTACACCTATTATACCCCCATATTTCCCCAATTTGGAAGGCCAGTAGCCCAATCCCCACAGGGACTATTAGATACATGTAAAATCAACTACTGCCACGTTTCAACTTACCACTGATGCAGCATCACTAGACTACTCCGGCTGGCGTGGCACATGACTCCGATAGTCCACGATTTTGGGATTCACATTTTAACAATGTTTACAATTATGTTTAAGCCAAATATCCAGTTCATGTTCCAAAGTCCTGTCAGAATGTTTTTGTGCACTGGTTTCTGAAGGTAAACCGTGATTGTCTTACAGTAGTAAGCAACTGACATTTCCACAGTGCAGTGAAAACACCAGATCAGCCTGTATGTCTCCTAGAAGAAGTAGAATAGTATCAGGCAAGGAGCTCTACCTTTCATGTTTTCTAAAGAGAAAAATGATTAATTGCTTTTTGGTGGCCATGGATAGCTTATGGCAATGGCACTGTAATGCAATACGGAATGCTAATGGCTTGGATCAGCTCTGCACTGCTAAACGTGTCTACTCAGAATGTCCCTCAGGAGGATGGCACCTCTGTTAAAAAGGAAACTAGCAAACCAAGTTATTTGTTCCCTTGTTCCTAAAACGGCCTGTTTCTGTTTTTGTGCTTTTTTTAAGACTTATGCATGGGAAAACATTGGATTTTGTGACACACAGAAACAAATAATTAAAAATGGGTTGTTTTAGCAGGTTTTGTCTAAAATCTGAGTGACATCAAGCTCAATATATTTTGCATGGTTTGGGTCCTGCAGCCCTGTTTGAAAGTTAAGTAAATACATCATATATGCTCAAATAAACCTTTAAATAAATTGCATGTCTTACCTAAAGGCCTGAAACGTACTAAACCATGAATGGAGGACATGTATGCATAACAGTGCTTTTGTGGACTACTTGTGCTGCATAAAGTAAAAGTACCTGCTTGTTTTCCATTCCCTCGCTTTCTAATCACTTTTGGTTTCATACTTTCTCTCGTTTTATTCCCAAATTACAAAGCACAAAGCTTGTTTTTCTCTTTTATTTAAATAAGCATTTAATTTGGGAGGCCTTCTGTGGTTTGGCTGCCCATTGATGTTTACTCCGTTTAGTGGAGATGCTTTACAATGATAAGGCACTAGAAGAAACTGGAGAGGACTGCATTGCCGAACAACTGGTGTGCCAGAGGTAGCCAAGAAATACTATAAAATCCATGCGGTCACCCGGTGTAGAAAGGATACAGCCTTGCAGTGGTGAGCTGAGGCTTTGGCACTTTGCAATAGGCAAGCATAAAAAAGCCTGAGTGGTTCAATGTGGCCCAGTCGCTGAGTAAAAGCAGCACGTCAACCCGCTGACCTCTGTAAAACCCTGCTCCATGTGCTCCTCTCACCTTCGCTATACGCTGAGTAGGCAGAACGGCCCAGCGCCGTCGGCTACATAGCAGGTGGTCTTGGCGCTTAGCTGATTCACGAGGCGGTCCAGCTCCTATTTCAAAGCTCCTATTAGAACAGGTAAGGTATCCCATTAAAGAGTTCAACTGAGGTGTCATGCGTAAAGGACCAACCGAAAGGCTCCTGGGAACAGGTCACACTAGCCACTTATGAGTTTACTCAGGTTGGTCAGTGATGCATTGCAGTAAGTGTACCATACAATAAGGCCTAATCCCATTTCTCTTTAGGACCCCTTACCCTTATTTTTGATGACCCTCATTCCCTAGAAACTGAATTAGAGTTAGAGGAGAAATTGGTTGAAATCCTCATTGAAACACATGGTACAGCCCTTCAGGAATCCGATATGCCAAAAGGAATGGAATAAATAAACACGACTTCATTACCAGTAGGGCTGCAATGATTAGTCAGCATAATCGACAATGTTGTTTATAAAAAATTGTCAACACAGAATTAATTTTTTTTAACGCGTCATTAATGTGTGATGTAGTGAGAGAGAGCACACATGAGAGAGAGAAAAAAGACGAGAGAGGAAGACACACACATAGTGAGAGAGTGACAAATCCTGAGCATCCTGATTGGCCTCTATTCTTGCTTAGTTGGCCAACAAGGTTTTTGTGAGTGGGACTTTGCAGCGTGTTAGAGATATAAATATAATACAATGGTAATTTTTATCAAAGAAAGTGCTTTATTTGTGATGCAAGGGGTGAATTGGGTCTAAGTATTTATAGTACTTCTCTGAGAACACGTTAATATATACATTAAAATGTTAAATGACAAGCCTATGCTATGTTTTTATATGTAATGGATTATTCAGATAAAGCTGTAAATATCTCTGATGCTCCATTGGTGACACTGTCTCACTATTAGAGTTTAAGATGGTGGGGGCTTTTCTGGGCCACCAAAGGAACTAACCCCTCTAAATCAGATATACTGTAGCTCAGAGGGAGCAATGTAAAAATGTTCAATTTCAACTGTAATAAAATCATTGCAAGAGCAAGAAACCTCATAAAAAGCACATGGAGGCAAAACTAAAAAAAAATTACTTTCTCCAAAAACTGTCAAGTCAAGTCAAGAGTTAAGAGGCTTTTATTGTCATTAAATCTAAGTACAGGTACACAGTGTAACGAAATTACGTTCTTTCGTAACCATGGTGCAACATGGAACAACAAAACAATAGACAACATAAAGTTCAAAAGTGTAACAATAGTGCAACATAAAACTAGAACACTACAATAAATACAAAAGACGAGACAGTTTAACAGACAGGACAGTGCAGTACTGATACGGTACAATGAAATGTTCTAGTGAGAATAAGATGCAGAGATATGTAACATACTGTAACATATAGAACATACATGATCACAGCAGTTACTGAAGTAGAGAGTTTATAGTTTTTTGGAACTATTACGCATTATATATGTAATTGGAACTATTGTTATTGGAACTATTACACATGTCTAATCATTAATGGACTGAGCACTGTTTTTTATTGACACTCTGCCAAAATGCTTTTTAGTAAATGCTAAAAAAGAGATATGAAATCCAGCTTTTAGTCATAGTAACATAGACTGTAGCCTATTAAGCCCTGAGCTCAGCCAAGACAACATGAATTTGAAAGAAACCATCAATAAGCGGGTTAAGGAGCTTACAACAAGACCAACAAACTATTTATAGAATAAGGATCTATTTACAGTCCAAACATGCCAACAACTAAATGATTGTAAAATGTTAAATAAATTGTTCATTACCTCTTGTGACAGTCACATGATGGATTTTAAGAGGTATGTGTCTGTGCCGTAAAAAAATGTTAAGCAGTCTCACATGGTCGAGAAGATAAACTGGGACACGGAGGTCTTTTGAAAGTGTGAACCAGGAGAAATTAGCAGTGGGTCTGAACTGCTGGAGCCTGTAGAAGGCAATGAGTTCAAAACCTAAAAGATTTCCTGTATCCCTGGTCTGCAGGCAGCTATGACGCTTCATGTTCTGGACATTATAATACCACAAATGACTGGCTGATGACGCAGCTGAAAGGTGACACTTTCTGAGAGTGATGTGAAATTACACAGGTATTACAGTATGCATGAACATGCTGCCTGTGACTCATATTCAGTGCTTCAGTGTGCAACACTAATCATTAAAGCATGGATGTGGAGACTGAGGAGATGTTACTAATATCTGATATTTTATCAATATATATATATAAACATATCGTAAGGGCTATGATATAGTGTTTGCAAGTTTCGTGAGAGACTATTCTTTTATATGTGAAAAAATAGCAATATCTGTCATGTGTGACTGTCTCCTATTAATACTTATATTTAGGAAGTAAAGGTTTTTTAAACTACCAAAAAAAAAATCAAAAAAATGAAAATTGGCCTAGGGCTCTAAGGGTTAAGTCAATGTACTTACAAATTTAAAACCTACTTTTAGGGAACAGTTTATATAACTGATTTATTTTGTTTGGTAGTGAGTTTTTGTAATTGATGCTACTAAACTGATGCATATGCACAAATCCTTGACTTGTTGTTTGGTTAACAACACAGGAGTGCTCAAGAAGTTCCAGTGGCTGGGCTCATCATTTGGAACATTTTGAAGCTTGTTGTAAGAACGCCACACTGTTCTGCAATAGACATTCATTTTTTGGTTTGCATGCTTTGTTTCTGAAAATCTTGTTTTTTATCCCTTTTTTTTTTATTAAAAACATGGGGCAGTTGAGACTTAAGCCTTCTAATGTAGTTTAAACAGTAATGTCACCCCAAATGTCTAATACCTTTTGTTTAACATTTTACAATCATTTAGTTGTTGGTATGTTTGCACTGGTAATAGATCATTATTCTATAAATAGTTTGTTGGTTTTGTTGTAAGCTCCTTAACCCACTAATTGATGGTTTCTTTCAAAATTATGTTGTTGGCTTTTGTGCATTGTGTATATGTTAAATTTGTATTGGATGTAAGTACCACATATAAAAGTGGCCAGAACTGGAATCGAAATTGTCAAATTGACTGTATGTGTATTGCCATTCTCAGTGCTATGCAGATACCACATCTGTCTCAAATATGATGAAAAAGTTGAAGGGGTGAAAAGATTGCTTAGATTGGACTTGCCTGAAATGACTTGCGTGCTCATGGTGACATGTCACCTCGTGTTGTTTTGCTGTGCCAGTACCTTACTTTTTCTGTGCATCCATGCACATAACATAGCAGTATGCTTAAGCAATGTTATGTTTGTTGCAAATAAAAACTAAATAATTGCAATTATTTATTAACAGAAACAACAATAATAACGAGTCAAAATAACACAAAAAAACTGGTGCTAAAAAATAGGAGATCTGTGTGTCCGATTCTGTAAGTAATGCCTTTCTATGTAGGTTAAACAAACTGAATCCAGCTGAACGCCTGTGTCAGCAGTGGGTGCACCCTAAAGTAGCTAACTGGACTAATTAGAAAGGGTGTCTACAAATGTTCAGACATATAGTGCAGCTTAGGGAGGAATAAAATAAAAAAAAAGGCATTGCAAAATGCCTCCATACGCTATGACTGTGTAGAGAGTGTGGACAGCTTTAGGGCCCACTAGGTAACTGTGTGCAGTTAGAGGTCAATGTGCTGGAAGTAGTCGTGTTATGATGGTGCTAAGAATTTCAGAACATTGAAAAGATTAAAAAAACAAGCTTACAGGACTTTATAATGTGTTTTAATGTGATCCATATAAGGCGGAATGTGACATTTCCTAGAATAACTACTCGACTGCAGACAAGTTGGTGTTAAGTTTGGCATAAGCCAGCATTAGAAAGAGACAAAATGAGTGAGCAATTGTGAATGTGTTGCTGGGAGCAGCTGGCACTTTCAGCACAGCTTTTTTTTTTTTTTAAATGGATCTCAGCAACACAGCAGCAAGGCAGAATAAGCATGCCATCACAGGGAGGCCAGACACATTTCGTTTCCCCTCACATCCATTCCAATAAATGTCCCTTTCTCACCCAACGAAAAAAGACCTTAGTAACTGCGGGAGAGTAAGCAGCACGCACAGGCTCTCTGCATACAAATGACTCCAGCTATTCTCCGTGAAGAGTTTAGGGGATGGTCAGGGATCTGTGTGTCCCTCAACGCTCTAACGTCACGATGAATGTTTGTCTTCCAAACACTGTAGCCATCTAAAGACCGGCCTGCTTTGAAGCGATTCCGGTTCTAATGCCTGCCAGACAACTCGGGCTGTGGAGCATCTGTCCTTTTTTATGCACTGCCTCTTTAATCAGATCATCATCTGTGTTTGACTTCTGTGGCATGTCCTCCCTCTCTAATATACGCCCTCTGCCTGCATAAACACAGGCCTTGCTGGATCCTGCGTTCAATTTTTACCGCCTGTGTCCTCCTGCGTGCTGGCCTGCACTTATTAGAAGGATGCAACCCAAGACCAGAGAGCTACTATTTTCAGTGCACATCCATTTCCCCATAAAGTATGGGAGGTTACTAAGCGGATAAGAGGATAATGAGCTACTACTCAATTTATTTTCGATCATCCCCCAGACTTCTTGATCGTGCAGATTTGAACATGCCAAGCTCCACACATCTCCAGCAAACACAGTTTGGCCACTTTTTTTTGTACACTATGAGGTCTGTTTCTTATTAGGTGGGATATGATGGGGGATATTACTGTTGACATGCCTTTTCAGATCCTGCCGAGGTCTTCACTAATGCTGTGGGTGAAAAAGGTTGGAGCCAAGTGCCTTAAATGTTATCATGAGGTATAAACCTCCAGGTGGAAAAGATATACAGGTTTATGGTGGTGGCTACAGACGTTATTTTGGAGATTCAGTAGTTAATACAATAAAATCTACATATTTATACAGATTCGACATGGACTCATCAGTGTTTTTGGGGGCGATACGTATCAAACAATGCGACTGGGCTGATACCAATCGAGGGTGGGGCTGGACGTCACATTAACCTCCAGGCAAACTTGGTAATGCATCATTGTGAAGGGCTTTTGCAAAGTTTTGTAAGCGCTTTACTCACCCAAATAAACAGGAGATTTAAGGAGGGAAATCTGTGTAGAGTAACATCCAGTTTTTTTTTTTTAAGAATTACAGTTTTCTGGGGCTCCGGGTGGTCCAGCGGGCTAAGCGCTGCCACTATGATCAGGAGATTGCCAATTTGAATCCTGTTCATGTAGTTTGCCTTCGGCTACCGGAGCATCAGCAGCAGTTTGAAAAGAGGTGGTGACTGACTTCACATGTATCTGAGGAAGCATGTGTTAGTCTTCCCCCTCCTGGTGTGTTGGGGCATCACTAGTGATAGGGGGAGTCCTAATGAGTGGGTTGGGTAATTGGCTGTTTAAATTGGAGAGAAAATGGGAAAAAAAAAAATTAAATTATGTAAAAAAAAAAAAGAAGAATTTTGCTTATTTAGGCGTTTCCTCCAGCTTCCCCATTAGAAAGGAAACATGGCGACACCCTTGCTCACTTCCCTGTAGGCATCCTTACTAGTGTTGCTTAATGTACCTTATAATCCGGTGCACCTTATGTAAGAAAATAGACCGGAAAATAGACGTTCACTGATAGTTATTTTTTTCCATTCTGATGAATAATATGAACATAATATGAACATTATTCAAATTTATCGTCTTCTAAAAACTTACCTTGCATATAAGATTAATATTCAGCTTATATCAGAATACATTTACTTACATAATTACTGCATTATATCCATTCAAACAGAGAGGCTTTTTATATCTGAATACAGTTGAGAGCTCAGAAGGCAATGTTGCAGGTTATTTTGACTGAGAGACTGCTGAGATATGCTTTTTTCACCACCTCCCATTGTAACATGTTCACCATTTACCGGAATGTTCTCAGGACACATCTGGGCTTCTGATTCAGTAACACAATAGAAATAGATTCTGCATTCCTCCTTCCCTCTCTTCTCCACGGCACATAACTGCGCATCACACCAAGGGCCAAGCATCTCTCACCTTCGTGCTAGGAATTCTTGAGCTAAGTTTAGATCTGAGAATGAAAACTCACCCTTTTCCCGTACCTGAGTTGGCCTTGGATTTATGCTATAATAAATGTACTGGTATAGAGTTTTATGAAACGCCACGGATGCACTTTGTAACCCCTTCAGACTGCTAAATATCCTGGACCCAGTCTAACGCGAGACAGGGCTTCTTTTTTCCTTTCCAGAACAAATTTTCAGAGTGTGTTTTCTCTCGCCTCCTAAAAGACGTGGTGATGTTGGAGGTGCTGAAATGCTTTGCATTGTCATCTGTTGTACAGATGTTGGATGTAGGAGGCAACACTCACAGCCTGGTGGAAGAATTAAAGCTCAGATAAATTTAGCCCGTCTGCAAGGTGGACGCTTTAACTGGCGCACTTTTTTCCTGCCTTTTCTTCCCCGGTTAGACTGGCATTAGAAGAATAGAGCTGATTCCTGTAAGCATAAAGTTTTGCTGGCCATGTGAGGAACACACCCGGCATGTTATCGCATGCGTTTCTGTATTGATTACAGAGACAGGGCTAGTTAGCATTTGCAGACAGCGAGGTTTACCATTTCTCTCACGCATCTTTGTTTTCGATTTCCTTTCTGCGTGTTTCAGTGACGTTTGGAAGCAGTAAGTCACGAAAGTTGGAAAAGCTGAAAAGAATAAGGGTTGGTCTCTGAAATAAGACCTTAGTGAGGTGCTCTAGATGTTTCTTCTTCATACTTTGAGGCAGCACATTATTATTAATGTGGCACAAACATTTGCAGACATGTCATCAGTGGACACATCATTCAGTACAGTGCTGGTTGTTAATGTGATTATACGGGCAATTGTGTGTTTGGACGTGAGTTGTTGATATGGGCCTGGTTTGTGAATGAAGTCAGTGGTGGCCCTGTCATGCAGGACAATATTGCAGAACCTGACTATTCATCTTGTCATGCTAGACCAGTCCCAGACAGCCAGCGTTGACCTTTTGCCACTCGGAAAAGCGGGACAAATACGCATCAGAGCCCAGGCACAGTGTTCTGTGAAGTGTAATTGTATTGTTTATTTCCCCAGCCATGTTTTGTACAGACAGATATGTAAATGTTTACACGTGCGGCCCTGGCCTGCCCTGCTCGGCCGTTCTCATGCGAGGTGGATGAAGCTGGCATGTGCATGTGTGTGTGTGTGTGTTCTCCTGGACGGTGCTGTGTGAAGTCACACTTCCCTGTGCTGCAATTCGTTTCGGCTGCTTGGCACCAACTGCAGATATCTGTGATGGGTTAGCATGGCGAGGCTAAATCAGGTCCGTTTACCATTCTCAGAACCACAGAATTTTTCCTATTTTTGGTCTTCTTCTAAACCCTTGGAAGGAGTTAACAGTTATTGCTAGAAATAACAAACAACATTTTGTAGGCTTAAATAAATGAATCAACTAACATTATTTAGTTAATAACTAAACTAAATAATAACAGGCTCTACCTAGCAATTCTGCAGGGGGGTTTCATCTGGTGTTGGTCACACAGGTTGTTTTGTGTACACTTTGTATACATACTGGGAGTGTCCTCCCACTTACTCAGCACCCGGGTGTAATCATTCTTTACAGGCTGCGTTTTCTTGGGATTAATATACGTGTTATACATTAGTTAACTGCCTGGCCCTAGTGTTTAAGGCTGTAAGAGCAAGTTGCTGTATTTTGTGTTGCTGCATGTGACTATATGATACTCTAGCTGATCACATACGTATTACCACAAGCTTATATAATTGACAATAATACAGATATGTAATAATCATAATTCCCAGTTCCCACTTGCTAATTAAAATAAACAAGAAATCTTTTATAGTTAACTTTTACAGTTGATCCTAAAGGATAGTCATCAGAACTTTCTATATCTAACTTTAATTAGACCAACTAAAACATGAAGTGAATTTTAAAGTTGTTGAAACTTAATATTTGAAGTTTTTATACATATAAAAATGAATGATCTGAACTAAAGATTTCTAGTTGGCACAACTGGTGGTGGTTTTCTTCAAAACTTTAAAGTAAGTGCAGGAAATTGTCTTAAAATTTACAATGAATACTGTAATGATTTTTAATTATTAGTTTACATGTACAGATTGGTGGTTTAGTGGTTCATGTAATGTTGTTTTTAAATTCGACCACTAGATAGTAGATAGTAGTGTCGTGCTCTTTTGTTTGGTCTTCTGATCGCATAAAAACAAAAAAAGCTTGTCTTTTACTTAGATTTTCAAAACATGAGTGTGTTTCAATAATTCAACAGTTTTCCTAAAATGTAAAAAAATACATTATATTGTCACAATATATTGTTATAAATTTAATTATAACCCCTGTATTGTGAAACTTGTCATATTCTTGTGAAAACACATGCGTTGTTGTGAGTACAAATTAGGATGTTATTAGGGGATTAATATTATGTGCCTATAGTTTATCAACAAAGCAGTGGATGCATACTGTAAATCCAGGCCTTCCAAAATTAGGCTTAATTCTATCAATCTATCAGTGCCGGTATCAGTGTTAAGCTTCATCTTTTAACATTTTGCTTCAAAAGTTGTCTAGACACAGAAAATTAATGAAAGTGCTCCTAGTGCAAGAGACACTAACAAAAGTCACTAAGTTTAATCCCACAGAATTGTTTTGCTATTTTTGCCCTTCATTCTGAGCCCGTCTGAAATCTTTAAAGACAGCTCTCTTGTCTGGGGTAATAAGTGTCATCTCATAAGCATGGCTATTGCCAGAGAGTCTGGTAGGTTTTGACGCTCAGTGTGGCCAAGAGCTGCTTGAACTGATTGTAGCCGTATTGTTTTGCAGACTGGCATAAACCCACCCACCAGCAGGATCTCACGGATCCACATGTTTTCAGTCAATTTCAGTTTTGTGTTTGAACAGTGCAAAAGTAGTGGAATAAAAGAGCTGAACACACACCACGTAAAACTACACAAAGGCAGGCTATCATTGCTGCTGCCATTAGAGTTTGACTATGCACTTATTCAGTCAAAGGAAAGTTAATTCAGACAGCCCAAAGAAAGAAAAACAAATGTTAGTAATGTTTGTCAGCCTGGCTAAGAAAATACAGTAGTTTTTCCTACATTTACTTTGATTTCTATTTAATTTTTATATACTCCCTGAGAAGATATCGAGGGGGCGGGGTCACAGATGACCACTGGTGAGAACAATGATGATAGGGCAGAGCTAGTATGGAGACAAGGCAACAACAAAACAGGGCCATGTGCTTATAGAGCACAGGAGAAAACACACCAATATGCTGGGGAAAAGATTAAAACAGGCATAAAAGCAGCGTTTTAGCAGTTTTAGCAATGTTTGGAAAAGAAGGCTAACCTGTAAAAAAAGTTTTTCATCATAACGGTTTTAGAATGTTTCTCACATAACATTTCTAGCTAGACAAATACTAACATTTATAGAAACATGACAGAAACGATGTTACCAGAAGGTCTAAAAATTTTAAGTAAAAATGAACATATAGTAGAAAATATTCTACTAACCAAAAATAGTTAGTTAGGATACAGCCATTCCTGCACTCCAGCTCTGCAACACATTCCAAAAAGAAGGTAGCAATGTATAGGGAGCAATAAGGTAAAATAAAGCCAAATAATTATGTGATTTTAAACCAGTGATTTCAACAGGTGATTGTAATCATATGTAGCTGAGCTGAACTAAGTCTTTGAAGAAATACAGTTTGTGACCATATGTATGTGCAAATCTTCTTTTAAAAACAATGCAAGGTAAAAGTAATTTCTAAACACTGAATAGAATTTTCTGCCCATTCGCTCCTCCCCAGACACAAAGCTCAAACCGGTTGACACACAGTGGCAAGAGGTAACGAGTCTTACTCTGTAGTTGCTATGGTTGGTGACCTTATTGATGCTTAGTGATTACCTGTTCAGCAACAAAAATAGCCAGCCCGCCCATTTCCATGGCTGCAGTACAGTGTTGTTGGTTGCATGCTGTTGTTTATACCTGGGGACTGGGGGAATAGTAGTGGGCAGATTCGGAGGCTAAATCCCACACAGATATCCGAGACCTACCCCACAGATAAAATAAGAAAATATTGACTGAAGTTTTGTTGTCAAGAGCTGCCAGTGCCTAAACTTAGCATGTTTCCTTTATATATGATGATGCATACAAAAATATAATCCTTAAAGGTCCTTTAAACTGAAAACCAATTATAACTGGCCTCCCGGCCTGTGTAGTAAAACCACTACAGATGATCCAGAATGCAGCAGCACGTCTGGTCTTCAACCAGCCAAAACGGGCACATGTCACTCCGCTGCTCATTGAGCTCCACTGGCTACCGGTTGCTGCTCGCATCAAATTCAAAGCGCTTACAATCGCCTACAAGGTGATGACAGAACAGCTCCTTCCTACCTGCACTCGCTCCTGAAGGCTTACGCTACCTCCCGGCCGCTGCGCTCCTCCAATAAACGTCGCCTCGCTTTGCCAAACAAACACTCACACAAAGCAATCCAGACTGTTCTCATACAGAGTTCCCCAATGGTGGAACAAACTACCTTCCACTACCAGATCAGGAGATTCTCTCGCTATCTTTAATAAACTCCTGAAGACAGAGCTCTTCAAAGAGCACTTACTCTCCTAACACCTCTAACAAACTAACTAATTCTAACCTCATCTCCTTCTTCCTCTTCTCTACTCCTCTATCCCATTATTTCCCTCTGACCTCCTTAAGGCCCTATCTATAGATGTTTTATTTTTAACTTCTATTATTTTTGTACTTAACCTCTTCTATTATTTGCACTTCAATATTGTAAGTCGCTTTGGACAAAGCGTCTGCCAAATGTAACGTAATGTAATGTAATATCTTTTACCTTAGATAGCACTGCATTTAGAACAGTCATTCAGCAACAGCTATAGATAGATAGAACTGCACAGGCAACAAATAATCACTACAATACAGTCACATTCACAAATAACTTTATTGTGCAAGACAATGTTGCCAAATGTTACCAATCCCAGAAGTCGTGTCAGCTTCTCTAAGCTCGGAGGCATCTCTGAACCATGAAATGCACTTTTCTTGAAACCACCAGTCCATCTGTGGCATCTGAGAGGTTAATGCAAAATTGCTACATAATGTTGCTTTAATGTTTTTGGTTAATTCCTACAGTCAGCCAGCTGACTACTGTGAATTTACCAACAGAGAAGAACTAGACAATGCTCAAGGATGCTGTGTTGTACAGAGCCATTACCCTATTTTAAATACATTTAGCCTATTTTAAATGGCCTCTGTTCCTTTATGGGTGGGGCATCTGTGTCTGACTGTAATCACTGTAGGCTTGCAGTTGGAGGGGCTGCTGGACACAGAGCGGAAAGGAAGGTCACTTATCACGCTACTCCCATCATTACTGAGCAGACACACACACACAGAAGCCAGGGCTGTGTTGGTGTGCAGAATCTGAGGTGGAGACACGCGAAATGGCCTCATCTCTCTGGAGCTCCAGTATAAAAACGCCGCCGTCCGCTCGGCCTAGATTAGTGATAGTGCGGAAAGGAGCAGGTTTTCCACTTGTGCTGACAGACTAATTGAACGATTTGACATTGACCCTCGTGCAAATTCTGCTAGCATGGATGTTTATGGATATATTTCCAGCGGTTTCCTTATGGTTAGGCTACAGATCGGTCAATGAAACTGCAGGCCTGGCAGCCGTCCAGCGTGTATGAATTAAACATCTGTCCTTCCAAAACCTGCAGTCGACGAGATAATTATGTGATTTTGGAGCTTGTGCATGGAAGGAGTGGAACGTATCAGGGCCGGGAGTCGATATCCAAACCACACATGCCCAGGAATTCTTCTCAGGCGAGAGGAAGTTCACCAATAGGTTGATTGACTGATGAATTATTTGTGAGAGCATAGGAAAATCACAGCTTGGATCCCCAACACGAATAAAGTGAGATTGACGGGTTGTTGGAAGACTTTTCTGTCCCATTTGCAACATGTGTTTTGTAATAACTTAAAGTAAGCATGACAAAGAGAGGCATTTCTGTTTTGTTTTTTTTTGCCTGCAAATTCAAGATTGTGTCTCGTGACAGGATGATCTGACCATGAATGAATGAAGCCAATTACATTCGTGCAAGCATGGAGGGAAAAAATGTCATGGCAGGCCAGTCATTCCTCATCTGCAGATCAAAAAGCAACATAAATAAAGAGACATGAAAGAAACGTTCCTGTAATCATTGACCAAAGACAAAGACAAACACCAGCAAAAAATAAAAAATGAAATTCCAATCTCTGCCCCTGTTTCAGCATGCATGTGCAAACAAGAATGGCTGAATGATATATTTGCGGGCTGTATTTGCTGTATTATGGGGCTTTTTATTAAGTTGAAAGGTGTACAGATGGAAAGTGATTATTTATTGTAATGTAAAGTAAGTAGGAATGTACTGTAGATCCTGGTATTTGCTAATGAATGCAGTATCCTTGTTGGTTAATATGCATCAGTGTAACATTCCTGCAGTGCTGATATATACTGACTGTGTTTGGACTCATAGGCATCTGGGCACATTAAAAAGCATGAGCTTGGCAGTGCCATTTACCACGTGCAGTATCCTACCAAAAGTTTGTACACAAAATGAGAATAATATTCCAGTTCATTACTCAGGTAGAAGTATAGATACTCAAGTAAAAGTGTAAAAGTACAGGTTTCAAAACTACTTAAAGTATATAAGTAAAAGTAATGTAAGGGGAAAAATGCCATTCAGGTCAAAAGCTTAGGCTGTGCTACATGGGCCTATATTGCATCATATTACCTGATAGGTTTTTTAAATAATGAGAAGCTGGAATGAAAACACAATGAAAGAGGTAGAAAGTACAGATAAGTAGAGATACAAAAATACACTCCTGATAGTTGTCCTGTCACTTTATTGTAAAATTAGAAATCACAATACTTGAATGAGCAGCTTCTGCTTGTATGTTACAGAAAAATGAAATTAAAATATAAGATAACTCAACATAGAATCATTTGTTAATCCCACAGTGGGGACATTTGCAACGTTAAGTAGCACAGATGTTAAATAGTAAATTAGGTGTTTATATTACACATGGTTAATTTAGATATTACACATAGTAAAGCACTACAATAGCAATAAGTAAACTGTTATATTGCACTTACTGTGGCAATAAATAATAAAACTGCTGTCTTCTGAGAACTGCGTCTGTTAAACAATTAGGGATGAATTGAGAATGAGTTGGGGATGAGTTGGGGAGCTCATCCTCACTGACCTCACTAATGCTCTTGTCCCATGAATGCAATCAAATTCAGAAAAAAAAAAATATGCCGTAGTCATCTCTATTACACTTTATAAACATACCCATAACAGATAATAATGCATTCGCAAGATATTATAAACATGATTATACATATTTATAAAAATGTATAACCCATCATACCCTTGTTTATTATGCATTGTGAACTCTGATCATAATGTCTCTTTAGCTGTGTTTATAACATGTAATATGTCAATAGCAAGAAACTCAATCTCAGATTACAGAATGAATTATGACTAAAAAAAGCTGCCAACTTAAAAAAACACACCCTCAATAATACTCTAATTATTTTGAACCGCTCATAAATTATACTTGTCTTGAATATGATATTAGTTATAGTCACTTATAGTAATGTATTATAATAAGTCTTTGTGCACTCCAGGTAAAGGGTTTCGCTTATTATTGATTGATATACTAAGATATATACTATTTTAACATACATATTATAAGCAAAGCTTATAATGTATTATGATCACAATGTATTATGCATAATAAACATGGCTATTATGGGTTATGCAATTTTATAAATATTTATAGCCGGGTTTATAATGCTTTATGAATGCATTATAACATTTTATGAAAGTGGTTTAGCGTCTAATAGAGATGACATTCATAGAAAGTGTTACCAACAATACAGTAGTATGGAGTCAAAAAAGGGTCATAAAGATTTTGAGTTTGTAAAACAGAAGTCACAAATGTACTGAAACTTGTAACTGCGTTTAAACAACTGCATGCACGAAAATCCAAATCCACAAATTAACTGGAATGTGCAAACTTGAAACAGAAAGTAATATTAATAATAATTCAAATGTACAAATGCGAAAAAATATTTTAATTATATATAAATATATATTTTTTTAATTTGTAAATCCAATCTCTTGAATGTGTCAATCAGTACTGCTCAAATGGCTTAAGCTGGGTCAGACCAAAAATCACATTGAATTTGTGAGGTTGTAAATGTGACAGTGGGTGTTTTTCACTGTGGAGCTAAAAATCCTCTCATTCATCTCCTCTGCTGCGTGTGCGAAGCTCTAGCTGCAGTTGCGAATTTTGACCCTGTTTTTACGCCTGATTGATGGACCAATAGGAAAGCTTTATCAAGACCAATCAGATTACGGGGTTTGTTTAACCAATCAGAACACTGGGTGGGTCTCTGCAGCTCGGAGTACTGGGCGTGTCAAAAGGTGGTCGTCTATTGGTCTATTGGAGCTGACGTTCCACGTGGCCGCCATTTTGGAGTCGGCCACCATGCGCCCCCCAATGGATCAATTTACACTGAGGAAGGAGTTTAATAAACCGATAATATTCACAACTCTACCAATTTACACACGGTTTGGTTTGTTACAAACAGCAGAGATGTAGTAATGATACAGGACGCTGTCACACATTACAAATATGTGCTTTCATGCTGAAATACTTTACATTATGCTCTTTATCAAAGACAGACATATGGTATAGCATATTAATTAGTACATAAATTAATTAATTTATTAATATATATATATATATATATATATATATATATATATGTGTGTGTGTGTGTGTGTGTGTGTGTGCATCTATGTACATAAATATAAAATTAATTCATATAATTAGAACATAATATAAAGTATTTCAGCATGAAAGCACGTATTTGTAATGTGTAAATCAGGTAAAAAATTGGTAGAGTTATGAATATTATTGTTTTATTAAACTCCTTCCTCTGTGTAAATTAATCCACCGGGGGCGCATGGTGGCTGACTCCAAAATGGCGGCCACACTTTCGACACGCCCACACCTTTCGACACGCCCAGTACTCTGAGCTGCAGAGACCCACCCATTGTTCTGATTGGTTAAACAAACCCCGTAATCTGATTGGTCCGGATAAAGCTTTCCTATTGGTCCATCAATCAGGCGTCAAAACAGGGTCAAAATTCGCAACTGCAGCTAGAGCTTCGCACACGCAGCAGAGGAGATGAATGAGAGGATTTTTAGCTCCACAGTGAAAAACACCCACTGTCACATTTACAACCTCACAAATTCAATGTGATTTTTGGTCTGACCCAGCTTAAGCCATTTGAGCAGTACTGATTCACACATTCAAGAGATTGGATTTACAAATTAAAAAATATATATTTATATATAATTAAAATATTTTTTCGCATTCGTACATTTGAATTATTATTAATATTACTTTCTGTTTCAAGTTTGCACATTCCAGTTAATTTGTGGATTTGGATTTTTGTGCATGTAGTTGTTTAAACGCAGTTACAAGTTTCAGTACATTTGTGACTTCTGTTTTACAAACTCAAAATCTTTATGACCCTTTTTTGACTCCATACAGTAGTTGATGTAGTAGACCACAAATACAAAACTATGTTTGTAAACCCCAGATGAGTACATACCCAATAAAAATCATGACTTAGACCAATAAATGTACAGTATGCGGCATAACTTGTCATGTCTGGTGCTGAAAGCACGTCTGTGTCTCCCACATCCAGCTCTATCTGCGATTCTCACAGTAACAACTACAATACCCAGAACGCACCACTCCATGACACAACACACACTCCCGATCACATGACACGTCACATGACGCCACCAGGAAGTCCCGAGTACTGATTACTCTGTGTATTTAAGGACCATGCTCACACTCACACCTCGCCGAGTATCTGTTTGGTAAATCCTACAATACAAAGCGTTTCTCTTGCCCTTGCTATTCTCCGTGTATGATCTTGTTTTTGTTTTCTATCGACTTTGATTTTTGCCTGCTCCCTTGTGTTGGATTACCGTGTATGACCTGGACTGTTTATTGTACTCTGGATTTTTGCCTACCCTGTGATACTGCCTACCCGTGTATGAACTCTGGACTGTTCCCCGGTTATGGTATGGTTTCTCTACACTGTGCATTTTTGGTACTGACCCTGTTTCTGTTGACTACCCCTGTCTACTCTATAACTTTAATAAAAGTTATTTTATTGTATCTGCACCAGTCTCATTCCTGTCTGGCCCTGACATAACTAGTAATAAGTTTGGTAAACTTATATAAAGATGTGGTAATTGTTGTGTGCTTTGAGTACTGCCTTGTGATGCCTGTTCTAAAAATGGAGCGTGGCGAATGTGTTGTAGTGCTGAAATGAATATCCAGGCTGTGACCTTTCAGTCTATGCTGTAGTAAATTACGCAGATTAGAGGAATTACACACAGATATCCTGTGGATGTTCAGTCAGTCAAATTGTTCACAAATTGTATTACGAAACGTCTCAGGGAACTAGGAGTTCTTTCCTTATTGGAAAAGCTTGATTAAACATTTGCAATTTGCTTTCTATAATTGTTAACAACATTAGCATTTTGGACTGAACTATTCCTTTAAGTTGGGGTTTTCTCTGCTCTTTCCACCTCTGTGAAGGCGATGATGAGTTCCCCTAAATGGTCTGGCTATTAGTGGCCTATTAGCGGAGGGTCCCGTTGCAGTCGTAGAACTTGGAGTGAGAAGTGCAAACATCTGGTTTGCTGGCGTGTTGCGTGGCAGTGAACTTGCAGCCCTGAATTCTCTCTCTTCCTCTCCTGTCGAGTGAAAACAAACACATGACTGCCATGTTTCCAGCTGGTGTGTCCGAGCCAGTGGTGCCTTTCGCCTCTCTGACGTCTGTGCCCTCCCCAAACCGGCTGTTAGGGTCAGCAGTGAGCGCTGTTTGTTGACTCGCAGCGTACCGAGCGCTCCAGCATTAAATGGATCTCATTAGGAGCCCTAATGTGCCGTAGATCTGTCCGGGGGACTCCACTTGACTGGAAAAGTGCATTAAGTCTATAGCTAAATACAGAGAGCACAGATTCTTAACAAAATATGACAAAGATAAACACATTGGCTAATCGCAGTGAGCATTATTCTTTAATAATATCAGCACAGCCGACTTCAGAAAGGAACAAATTCAGCACAGTTTGCAGCTTTACTTCAGCGTTTGTACTTCAGGGTGCGATGTTTATCGCACACATTATTAGTAACTGTTGCGAGAATCATGTGTATCCACCCACACTAGCTGTCTGTAGACACAAAGCTAAGAGAGAGTCTGCCATTTTTAACTTCCTAAGTTAATTCTTCCTTATTTAATGATTAGCAATGTTGGGAAAGGATAATAAAAGCTGACTTTTGGAACATACAGTAAATAACTGTGTCTAGTGGTATTGGCTTAAAGATTTGATGTAGGGAAAACACAGGCATATTTTACTCCAGTGGAGTTCAGTTAAGACTGATTCCAATTCTAATTCTTTGTTTTTAACCCCGGTATTCTAAAATTCACCCTCTGGTATCCTCCAGGGATCCTCTTATTCCAGCCCACAGCAATAAGGAGTGTTAACCACTATACCAGAGACATTATTTATGAGGAGACTAACCACTAGTTAAATAAGACTGGGAGACCTCGTAATGCACACCCCAGTGTCTGTCCCACCTTTCAACAAGTCCTAGCCTTTAACAAAAAGAGCCAATCAGCTTGCTGCTTGTGATGCAAGAGAAGGGTTGGCACCAGCACGCCCTCCAATGTGGAGATCTGCGCAAGAGCAGTAGACAAACCTGAAAAATCTGTTTGTTTGTTTTTTTTGCGCATTATAGAGCCAAATGCCACAAATTCTTAATGTGTTTTTATTAGATTTTATCAGTGATTAAAAATATGTTGTTGAAATGAAAATTAGACTTTTAGTTTAGAGCATTTTGGTATCTCCCCTTTCAAACAAATAATATTAAGCTAGTCTTGTATGATATAAAGATGACTACCTTTGCACAGTGATCTGTTCTTGTGTATAATGACTCTGACAGTATATATAAACCACATAAAAAGTGGTTTCACTGAAGTTAGGTTCAAACATTAATATCACTCTAAAATAGTGATAAGATATTATCTTTTGCCTTTAGAGGAAAAAAAAAAACTTTAGGAAAGATCAAATCAGATTGATACTGCCCATAACTCAGCAAAAAAAGCTCCTACACATTGCCATAATTTGGATAATCTTGGAAAACGAGCTGTTGGTGTTATGTATGGGCCTGTAATGCTATAGTATAATCCTCATGGCCGTCCATGTGAGCCATGTGGGTAATTCAGAGCAGAATGTGAGACATTAAAGGCGTTATTGGACAGGGGTGCCTCTGCACATTGTTGTCATCCCATTTCAATTAGTTTGATTACAACTTTTGAGATGTGATATAAATACTACACACAGTGTAGTGAAAATATACAAAAACTGTACTTTGCAGAGATGTGGAGCTTTAGGAATATTTTGCATTGATAGTTAGTAAAATAGTTTGCCCTTACTGTATGGTTAACCTAAACTCACTGGCCACTTTAGGTCACTGTAGTCCTTCTATTGATGCACTTTTAGCTATCCTCAATCCTTTCAATAGTGGTCAGTTTCTGATTATGTAGCAGTATCAATATTTTTGGATGGTGGACAAATAGATCTTATAGAATCAAAACCTAATAGCTTTACTGTCCAATAGTAATTTGATGACTGGTTATAATCATAAACCACACATTTTCTGTTAAATCCCATTATAGAACCAAATACCGCATCCAGAATGCATATTAAACTGTTACAATTCAACCCATTAGGAAAACACAAACAAACATCACTGACTATTAGACATATCAGGAACATGAATCTCAAGCCAGCAGTTATAGTGAGTATAAAACTGCAACACTGACAAATAGTTGCACCCAGAAGGAAGTGTTGGATTACAATGCTATACAGAAGGATAAAGTTTAGTAGAAACATTACTGATAACAATTAATACATTTTGACTGATATGGGCAGGATTCAATGTTTTTTTTTATTTCTTTATGGTGATTTGAGATGAGCTGGAGCTTCGCAGCATAAAGGAAAAGCGGCAACTGTTGTTTATCACCTCCAGAAACTCCTTCAATACGCTGAGAAAGCTACTTCAGGTGATTCTCCCTCATGAAAACGCTGAAATTAAAATACCAAGAGTGTGCAGATCTGTCCTCTAAGCTAAATGTGGTTACTTTTTTTTTTTTAGAATATTCTAAAGTATAAAACATATTCTGGTCAGTTTAATGCTTTTTGTCTACAAAATAATGTAACTTTAATGTAAACTTTAATATTAAATTTACCATGCAACAATTCAATTTACAATACAACTGCGAAGCTATATAACATTGTGCTCATTTTCACACTGCCTTTACATGAGGTCTAATATTATTAACTACCAATAGAGGGCAGTTTGACTTACAGAGACCCTCTGACATGTAGCTGCTTCTCAATACGTCCCCATGCTGTGAGCATGTGCTAGTCTAGTCTGTGCCCAGTGCAGGTCATAAAGAGAAAATCAACTTCACAGCGATGTTTGAACAGCGTAGTCATTAGCTATACAGTAGGAATCTGCCTGTGGACAAAGTTTACATAGAAGCCCCTGCAGAAACAGACATTGTTTTTATAGTCTGAACCGCCTAATGCATCTCCTCCATGATTAGTGTGGGAGCTTGAGGGGAAATGAAAAGTCTCCAGGGGGTTTTAATGGCTTTTCTCTACTCTTCCTTCTGTCTCGCCAAAAGTATTGGGACACCTGCCCATGTATTTCTTTTTCAGGGCATTAAAAATAGTTAGTCCAGCTTTTGTTGGAGTACCTGTCTCTACTCTGCAGAGTGCATTGCTGTGAGAATTTGATTGCATTCAGTGACAAAAGTATTAGTTAGGCCACCCCACATCTCTGTAACCCATCCCAAAACTATTGTATGGAGCATTATCTTGTGATGTGTGTATATATTTCTTAAAAGGTGTGTCCAGAAAAATTTGGTCATATAGGGCCCTATTTTAGTGCTCTATGGGTGAGCCGTCAACCGTGCACCATGCAACTTGTATAGGGCATGTACTAATTATTTGGCGGATTGCTTTTTCAGGTAAGACATCTGACGATTGATGTTTGTCTAGGTTTTATTTAGTCAGTGGCGCACCTGTGAGAAACACACCTCATATCGAGACCACTACGGCCATGACCATCGATACATTCACAAGCACCATTGCTATTTAAATAATGTAGGTGTGAGGCATGAAAATAAACTGCACGTGGGGAGGAGAGCGTGTTCTTCACAAGCTCTATTCAAGTTGACATTATTTAGATTCGTAACTTTCACAATAAGAGCGTTTGTTTACGCAAAGGACAGTGAGTTCTGAAAACTGAAAAAATTACTGCTAATTAATATTATTATTGACAACCTCCATCTACAAAAATCAGTGGTTATTACCGCATTCCGTCAGGAAAAAGCCACGTTCAGCAGTAGAGAACATTTAGGGCATGCAGACAAATACAAAACAATATTGATTACAAGTCAACAAAGAGAGGAAAGCAGTCTGGGGAAAATGACTGCACACAAATAGAGAGTAAAGGGGGAAAAACACACCCTGGATGCAAATAGAATATGCCTGGAACCTGCTTTATTGGTTTGAACAAAGCCACATTCTTGTAGTATTTAGGTTATGTTAACTTTTTCATTTAATCATGCAGTTATGGTTTACAGTCTAACAGTATAGGATGCAATATTCTTGCTGTTTTATGTACCATTTTCGAAGATAAATTTTTCCTTTGGAAATCAACAGGATATTTTTGTTACTGTGAAAGATCGATTTCGATTAGAAGCCATGTGTTGTGCTGAATGAGATCCAGACCAACAGTATTAAAATAACTTCTTAACATTTACATGAATAGTTATGCTGAACAGTGTTTAAAACTTCACATATCCCATCATTGACATGAATGTCATGTCAATATTGGACTTTATACTAATGTAAAGGATCCAAAACATGCATGTACCACTTAAACAATATATTTTGTAATACTGTTAGTCTTTTATCTTGCTATGGCAAAACCTCTTAACTTCCATCTAGTGTTCATAATTGTCTACATCTGGTACGTTCTCTCTGCCCATGTAAAATGGCATATTTGACAGGACTTGATTAAACAACAATGGGAGCTATAAGAAAGTGCAGATGTGAAGAGGGTGATCATACATTTTTATAAGTCAGAAATCTCCTAGAGCCATTACTAAACAACTGCATATTTGACAATCATGAGTTTCGAATGGCTGTGGATAATTACAAGCTATTGGGAGGTGAAGCCACATTGTCAAGGTCTGGAAGAAGACCCAAACTGCTGTGCTCAGCAAAGGAAATTGGTCTGAATGGTTATAGGAAAATCCAAATAACCACCAAGAACCAGATCTGCCATGAACTGGAAGCTTTTGGAAGTCCAGTGTCACTGTCCACAGCCAAGTTAGTTATATAAAATGGATGGGAACATGAAAAATGAGGACAATCTCAGAATTTTTCAGCATAGCCTCAAACTATCGGCTAGAAGGTATAAAACTTGGACACAACTGGATTATCTTTTCACCAGAATAGTCACACCCACCACACACACCAAATGTGGTTGCAGAATGGTTAAAGCAGGCTACCATTTAGCTTGTGGAATGGCCTCCCCAAAGTCCTGACCTCAGTCTCATTGAATTAATCAAACTTTACCACTTCTGCCAAAAAGAGTGGTCAAATATTCAATCAAAATGCTGACAAAAGCATCTGGTTAACTTGCCAGTTACAAAGGGGCTGAAACATTTGTTGAATAGGTAACTTTAGGGCATTGTATGTGTACAGAAAGGGGGCAGGAGGTGCAGAAATTAATTAATATTGTCCATTCCTTAATTACTCTGTGATGGGGAGCTGAAATTAGCTCTGATTATTTTTTATTTGATTTATTTTTTCCGTTCCGCCTTAAATGCGGTAGCGCCTGCCGTCTGTTGCACCATTTAAGGTGGAACGGGAAAGTTAGCTAGCTAGCTAGCTACCGAAACGAACTACTAGCGAACTTTTTATGCTTGTTACGAATAATTCAGCCATAAAACATCAAAACTACACAATAAACTAAGGTAATACAGTGCTAATCGTAATTTTTAACATGGAAAATACTTTCTTTGGTCGCTTGTTCCGCCATCTTGCCAGTCATTCTCATACCCCTCGGTACGAAGTGTGGGTCTGGAAAATCTCCATTTGAAGGGCTAACTAGCCCTACCCCTTACCCCTACCACTTCATCCTAACAGGAATCGGGACACCCCTACCCCTTGACGTGCACGCGCAAAACAGAGGGGTAGGGGTAAGGGGTAGGGCCAAGGGGAGAAATGGGATTCACCCTTATAATACCAACAGGCTTCTAATGCTAACGATAGGGGCATAGCATTGTCTATGGAAATAAATCTTAATATTAAGTCATGATAAATCGTCTGACGAGCACAAATGAATAGGTTGGTAAGAGGAATAGATTGCAAAATTAATACAATTAATTTTTTAATCTGAACCTCTCTCCTACCAATTCATTTGTGTTCGTCAGATTACCTATTGTGACTTCATTTCATGATGGCTGCACCCGGAGAACTACCTGAAGGTACCATGTGTTTTAAGACTCTTTTTTAATAAACTATCTCTGCACTTTCAGTGCCTCGTTTAAAATACCAGGGATCTCCGATTTCAACCAATGAAGTGTGGAGCTACTTAGAGCTTGTTAATGGTGTACAAATAGCCATGTCTTTGCATGGGCATATTGCAACGGTATGCCCCATATGAGGCACTGCATGTCTGTTGGGAGCATCAGTTAAAACCTCTATATGTGCCTTTTCGGAAGTGTAAGCTGTTCACTAGCCACACTAAAATAACTCCATACCATCAGAGATCCAGGCTTGGAGCTTCTATTGCAGCTGTTTTTTTTTTTATTAGAACCATTCATTTCACTGGCCTTTTGTTGCCCTGTCCTAACTTTTTGAGATAAGTTAATGATTTTCATAAAATTGTAAAATGTCTCGCATTCTGTATTCTACATTTATTGTAATAATTGTATTGTATTATATTGTATTATATCTATGTTCTATACAATTCACTGCACAAATTTTGCTTTATTTATAATCATGTGACACATTCATGCATTGGCACAACAAGATTAAGGCCTACATCTGATGAAATAGGTGTCATATGAGAAACTCCTCCCTTTCCTTTGGTGACTACAGTCTGGATCGTCATGACTGACATCATCAGCAGGACAAGGCTAGTGATTAAGAAAAAGAGAGTGTGCTCTGTTGCCTGGCAGAGAGGAAAGGAGGGGCATCGTCATTCTTCCTCCAGAGGAAGACACCCCCCCCCCCACCCTTTTTTCTCTCTTCTCTGGAGATTACTTACTCATTCATTCCTCTTCCTGTTCGATGAAGAGGGAAATGTGAGGGAGGGAGCCCAGCATGAGAAATGTCAGCGGGATGTGTATTATTTTCTTCTGGAGCTGCTCTAAACCTAAGCATAGGTAAAAAAAATCCATTGAAAAATGTGTTTCTGAATCATATCTTCAATTCCACATTTCTATAAATATATTAGATAAACAAAAGCATATTCAATGCAACAATTATTGTGTATTAATTTACGACTCTTAAAAAATTAAGAGACAATTCAGTTTCTGAATCAATTTCTCTGATTTTGCTATTTATAGGTATATGTTTGAGTAAAATGAACATAGTTGTTTTATTCTATAAACTATGGCCAACATTTCTCCCAAATTCCAAATAAAAATATTGTCATTTAGAGCATTTATTTACAGAAAAATAAGAAATGGCTGAAATAACAAAAAAGATGCAGAACTTTCAGACCTTAAATAATGCAAAGAAAACAAGTTCATATTCTTTAAGTTTTAAAGAATTATTTGAAGAAATATTTGGTGGAATAACCCTGGTTTTAATCATAGATTTCATGTTCTCCTTCACCAGTCTTACACACTGCTTTTGGATAACTTTATGCCTTTACTCCTGGTGCAAAAATTCAAGCAGTTCAGCTTGGTTTGATGGCTTGTGATCATCCATCTTACTCATCCATATTCCAGAGTTTGGTAAAATCAAAGAAATTCATCATTTTTAAGTGGTCTATAATTTTTTTTTCCAGAGTTGTATATTAGTATATCTATTAATATTATATAAATATAATCAATGCAGCAAATTAATAGCTCTTTTGAGTGGAACTAGACTGTGATATTAGAATTTTTTCTCCTTGCATTCTTGAATCCTATTAATATCATGTGTCATGATTCATTTTATCACTTTTTCCAGTGTCATAAACGTGCACTGCACTGCAAAGTCTGAAATATTTCAAATTATCTCCATAATGAAATGGTTCAGATGTAAACAAAGTCATTCAGGGTGTGAAACACTATGTTCTAGAGAAGCACTAAAGTCAGGATTGTTTACAGTGGTGATGATAGATGTCTGAACCACAGAACGCTATTGAGTTAGACGATTATGAATATGCTGTCAGATGCTGTCAGAGACATTTCTGGGATAAGCTTTAGGCCTTAAACATAATAATATTGCATTACATTCATAACAGACTGGTTCATTCAAACCATTTTAGGAAAAATAATCACTTCCCAGAATATTTTTTGGTGTACCACTATTTTACTCTTATCAAAATGATATGCAAAACCTTGTATAAATTCATAATCATGGTGACCGAATCTGTCTTTAAAAATACTTCTTTACATACAGTAATTTGTTATTTCACACAAAACATCTCTAAATGTGTTATTTATTTTACACAAAACATTATTCAGCTTATGATAATTCAGAAGGAGAATGAAGAGAAGGAAGTGGATGCAGAGAACTTTGGCCTGGAGTTTATTTGGCTTCTGCTTGTAGTATGAAGACAGTCCCCCCTCTCTGATAAGTGGAGCCATGAAATTGATTAACTTACATTTTCTGAGGCTAGTAATTTTAATAAACTCCTGACTAACAGAGGTAACTCTTGCTCTTCCTTTCCTGGAGCAGTCCTGATGAGAGTCAGTTTTATCATAATGTATTTAATGGTCTAAGTGTTTTGGCATCTTCTTAAAACTGATACATACAAAAAAAAATATTTCGTTAAATTTCACATAGAAGTATCCATTTAGGTAAATTGGATTTGGAAATTGCAGTCTAATCTAGTCTTTGTGGTGAAGTTGCCAACTAGACCTCAGTTGCTTATGTGAAAACAGAAAGAAAGAAACATTTTTTTTGTGATTTTTCTTTTCTTAAGAAGTTGTGGGTCATGACGACCCATTGAGAAAAATTGAGAGTTCCCCTCAGCCCACAACCAGCAGTGTGCCTTCATATTTCTGGCCTCTCTTGGGAACTGTGGTCTCTAATGATGTTATCTTGTCTCATTATAAATGACTTAAATTTTCCAATAAATTGAACAGACATTAGTTTGAGCTTGTCTGAGGCAAACGTTTTACAGATTCCAAACACAGCACGAGTTTTTGGCAGTTTTGCATGTGAGTGTACATCACTGTTCTTCACTGTTATTTGGATAGCGTTTGTGGTTTAGATTTATTTTTTGGCCCATTTGGAGCTAAAACAAATCCTTGAAGTTGTGAGTGATGTCTATGTCTATCCAACTGATAGAGCAGCTTTTGAGTTGCTGTTTAGTTAATTACAGTCTGAGCGGGATATAGTTAAGATCACGGCACAGTTATGGGTTGGAGTGTGTGCGTCAGTAGAGAGTACAGAACACGGTGATTTTAACTTCACCAGATGCCGCTATTGATAATGGTTCAGAGACTTTCCTGACTCATTATCCTGGTCATTTCGCCCTATCCTGTTCATCATGGAGAAAATTGTGGGCAGGCACTTGTTTTCACTGGGTTGGTGACTCACTACAAAAAAACACATTCCCTCCCAGCTGCCCACCAAATTCAGTCTTGCCATGGTTGGGGTTGAATTTCGCTTCGTGTGATTAGCTTTATATGACTTCTCTGTACCCTAGTCTGCTGTTAACAGTGTACAGTTATGGATGGAATAAGTTAATATAATATACATTTTAAATTCATTATATTTTGTCACCATTAAAAGAAGTAGTGGATACTTGTTCATAATACAACAAAACATACTTTTTGATTTAAAAAATAGCAAGTCTATTAATATTTTAACACAAACAACTCCCTCTCTTTCTCTCTCTCTCAAACCTCTGAACACAGATAGCAGTCATCAATATAGCAGTTTGATTTCAGTAGCTGCACATTTTCACACTCTCTGGCAAAGCACTTTTTACAAAATTAAACATGAAATATACACAGTAAAGAGAGTTTTTTTTTCTATCTTTGAATACATTAGCTGTGAACCTAAAAAATACAGTACAAAGAAAATAAATTGCACTTTCAACACAATTGCACACAGACAGTAATCTTCAATACAGCAGTTTGATTTCAGCTCCTGCATATTTTCACACTCTAAAGGTCAAATGAACATATATGTGTGGAAATGTGCAGCTGTTGAAATTAAACTGCTGTATTGACGACTGCCATCTGTGTGCAGAGGTCGAGAGAGAGAGAGAAAGAGAGAGAGAGTTGTTTGGGTTAAAATATTAATGGTCTTGCTTTCAAAAATCAATATTTTTTGTTATCCACTACTTCTTTTAGTGGTGATAAAATATAAGTTCAATAAAGTTACCTTGTTAATAATAACTGCATGAAATATAGCACTGAATGCTAACATTTTCACCATGTGTAGTGTGTGCTAGCTACTAGCTGCTAGCATAGCATGGTCAGAGAACACAGTTTTAAAACACAGAAGCTAAAATGCTTCTAAGTCTAAGTTTAACAGTGCTGGCTAGTTAATGTTACTGATAAACAACAATTAAGTCAAGAACTATGAGGTTAAATATCCATAGTTTACTTAATAAATGTAAAATAGTTCCCCTGTGTTTATTTGTGTGGCTTACCTCTGGCAGTGCACGTTAGACTGTGTACAGAAGTACAGAAAGAGGGAGGTACCAAGCTGCAGCTGCACACTAGCTAGCAGGATGTTGTAAATGTTAGGCAAAACACCAAAATAGTGAACAGAAATGAACAATTATATAAAATCTGAAAATATTATTTTATATTATTATGTAATATTATACTTTTGGTGGAATTTTAAATTATTTAATAAGGTTCCCTGTTACACAACCTACATATATGTACAATGTAAACCTTGATTCCTGCTTAAAACATCTGGTGAATGACACAAGGTCAACAAATGTTGTTTAAACCAGATAAAGTGTACAACTTACACTGTAAACCCATACGTTGTTTAAACTCAAATTATTTAAGTCTGTTTTACATTAAATTGGATATTTCTAAACAATACTCAACTATTTTGAGTTAGTTGAACATTTGTGGGCACATATACTGTGCTATTAAAACTGAGATCTTTGAGTTGAACCAACTTATAATAACTGAGTTTAGTCTGTTATCATTAACAGCTTCTTTTCCATTGGCTTCTGTCACAATCTATTTGCATACTGGGTGTGTCCAACAGTTTCTGACTAACACTCACCATCAGTGTGTAGTGATTCCCTACCTTACAAATAAATCAAGTTCCCCTTTAGTTGTAATAACTTGCTGTTTTAATTTATGCTAATTTATTAACTCAAGTTTTCATTCCCCATTACTTGAGCAAACCGGCTGCCTTAAAAAAATTAAGTAAACTCAACTTATCCGGTCTTACAGTCTAACAAAAATAAAAAAGTTAAATTAACTTCCCATCTAGTTGTAATAACTTGCTGTTATAATGTATGCTAACTTAAGTTTCCATTACCCATTACTTAACTTTTTTAAGGCAACTGGTTTCCTCAAATTTTTTAAGTAAATTTAACTTATTTGGCCTTACAGTGTAAAGCTAATCTTGTTTTTTTTTTTTGTCTTAACTTGACCCAAGATAGCCTCACATGTAAGCTTGCTAGCTAAGTGTGGTTAGCTCTTGCTAAGATGTAAAATGATCCTGTGTCATAGGAACCAATACTGTCATTAAAACAATATAGAATATAGAATTAAATCAAGTTACTTTTCATTATACAAGTAAGGGTCTTATGGAATATCTATTTGATGTAAGGCTCATTTATACTTCTTTATTTGTTTTAAATGAATAAGTTGGTTTTAAATGATGGAACTCTTACTGCACACATACAGTACATCTATACATTCTTTATATTGGCATGGATCTAAAGCAACTCACACTATCAGGCTGTTTAAGTCAAATTCTTTTTTTTTGTCAACAGCAATCATGGCAAAGGTGGAGAAGTTTGTAATAATGTGGGTGAATTAGGGGGGCTGGGACAGTTTGTTCTTGCTATGGCCATTATGTCCAAATCACTCTTATTTCACCACTAGAAGAAAGAGACAGTGGAGTAAACAACTGTTAAAGGTGTATACAATAGTTTAAAATAGTGTAAAATAGTTCTGCCCAAAGTTTTTTTATTACTTGAGTATTTTCTTCATCATATCCATATGCCATGTTTTCTAATGGTATTACTCTGTTCTGTCCATTGCTTCAGAGAACAAGGATGGATGAAATAAACACAGACTTCATCCTTACAAATATTTGTACTTAAGGTTGAGCATACATGCGTCTTAAATCTAAATAAATAAAGAATGTTAATTTGAGAAATTTGTTCTACTTGAAGAACTGATTAGATGATTAATTACATAATGTGTGACTCTCCTTCTGCTAAGATACTTAAGGGTACTTAGTTTTGTTAAAAACACCCTTATGTGTAATTACGGTAAAACCACTGTAACGCATGGCCTCCCATGACTTGCTGCTTTAAGATAACATTATAAGCATGGGTATATCCAGCTTTCATGATAAAAAATGAGGCATTTTAGATGAGACAGTAGAATTAACCAAACTACTGTATTCTCAGAGGACTGGATGAATTGAAAGAGCAAGCAAATAGCACATAAAATGTTAAATGCCCGAAGCTGGCTTTGTACATAGCCTGGTGAAGGTCTGTAGGCAATTAGGAGATGTGCTGTAGAGATTTCAGCATGGCTGCTGCCTGCCAGGGCAGGGAACTGATGACAGATTAATTTTTACTGCCACTTGATGTTGGCATTTGGTAAAAGAAACTGGCCTGTGCTGCTCTGAGCAGCGTTAGGGTCCAGACGGCTGGGAAAGGCCAGTGTGGCAGTGTGTGTGCTGCGGATTTCCTGCCATGCTTCTACCTCCCGGAGAGCGCTGTCCCAGAGGAGGAATGAAAGGCTGAGCAGGCGTAGTGTTTCCTTAGTGCAGAAGACTTCCTGAAGTGCTGTGTCAGCATGGCATTGCAGTCAAAGCTCCCTGGAGGCCCTGTAATGAGCCAAAAACTCAAGACTCAAGCCAGAGGGTAAATAGCACTTCAGCTGCTCCTATACTAATGCAGTGTGGTTATAAAAATCATCACTCTGATGGTTTGAATTGTTTAATTCTTCTCATACATTCATACTCATACTTGTAATTGCACAAAAAAAAAATGTTGATAAAAGTAAATTGGCTTAATGACCATGATTTTAAAATTGTTCATTTGCAAATATGTAATTTTTCTACACCAAATATTGAATGCAATTTAGCCTCTATGTGATATATAGCCCCTATGTTTAGAGTATTAGAGTTTGAGGGGGACAAATGATACTAAGAACATGGTAGAATGATTTCTCTGAGAACAGGGTAGAAAAAGAATGTCTTAAAAGCCCTGCAGGAGCAGGGCGAACAAATTGATGGTTTTTAGAAGAAATTCTTTGAGATCTCAGACTCCGAGAACCAGACCCACTGGTCAGGACTCTGGATAGTGAACATAATTTAAAAATGTGTGGTGTTTTTTGAGGGCATATTAAGTGTAGGGGCTGTGATGACTAAAGCAAAAAATTACATTAGTGGGTTTTTTATTATGGACAATGCCTTGCATTTTCTTCATCAGTTAATATAAAAAATATGAGTAATATTAAAAAAAAAATCCTTAGTGCAAAGTATAACAATAATGAGGAAAAATACTAAATAATAATTGACACTTGACACAAAGCAGTTCTAGGAAGGTTTGAAAAGTAAAGCATTTATCCCTTTGTAAATTTGTCCCTCTTAATCTGTTGTGGACTGGTCATTACTGCAGACAGACCAGCTGTCATACAGGCCAAAACAGAGACAGACACTCGCAGATACCAAACACACAATTTATTTACAACGGAGCTGTGCTTACAGGGGTAGTCAGGGACAGGCAGGGTCAGTAACAGTAAGGCAGCAAAAGAAAAAATATAAGAAATATAAGAAAAAAAAAAATATATATATATATACGTATATATATATATATATATATATATATATATATATATATACGTATATATATATATATATATATATATATATATATATATATATATATATATATATATATATATACGTATATATATATATATATGTGTCACGTCTGGTGCTGTTAGCTCCTCTGTCCCTTCCACACCCAGCTCTAACGGAGGTTCTCAGGTTAACAACTACACTACCCAGAATGCACCACCCGCTGACATCACGCACTCACCTGATCACGTGACACCTCACCTGCTTCCACCAGGAAGCCCCGAATACTGATTACTGGCACTATAAAGGTGCACGCCAAACAGACTTCATCGCCGCGCATCGCCCGATAAGTAACAAAGCGTTACTTATCTCTTGTCTCAGTTTACTTGTGTATGACCTTGCTTTTTGTTTCTCGACGCCGATTTTTGCCTCTGCCTTTGATATTGGATTGTTTGTGTATGACCTGGACTGTGCTTTCACCACCGCCTCTTGGATTATCTCTGATACTGGATTGCTTGTGTATGAACTCTGGACTGTCTTTCGTTTATGGTATGGTTTTGTCTTCATTGCTCTGTCTACTGGTAATCAACCTTATTTCTGTATCGACCCTGATTATATCTGTTTATTATCATAATAAACATACTTTGTTTTTATCAGTATCTGCGCTTGTCTGCTATTCTGTTCTGACCATGACAGAATACGCGGCCGAACTAAATCAGATAGCAGATACTGAGGCTATTAGATCTGGTTTAGCCAACCAGGGGAGGCTACTCGGTCAGCACCAGCAAACGCTCGCTGGTGTGACCCAAGCTGTTTCTGAGCTAGCCCGCCAGCAAACCACGCAGCAGCAACAACTAGCTGAGCTGCTAGCTCACCTCAGAGGCGTAACTGAGCCTAGCCCTAGCCCGTTAGCTGCCCCCAGTATGCCTAACGCTAACTCTTCTGTGTCTGGATTTTCTGTCTCTAAACCGGAGTTATTTGATGGGGATCCGGAAAAATGCAGCGGTTTTCTTTTACAATGCTCCGTGTTTTTCAGTAATTCACCGCCTACAACCGATAAAGCTAAGATCGGTTTTATTATCTCACGGCTTTCTGGTAAGGCACTCGAGTGGGCTACAGCTATTTGGGAAGACCTTTCTGGGGCTAGTTACACTGACTTTTTGGCTACTTTCCGCTCAGTTTTTGATCATTCGCGTTACGGACAGTCTAATGGAGAACTTTTGCTGGCTCTCAAGCAAGGTCAGAAGCCGGTGGCTTCCTACGCTTTGGAATTTCGCACTCTCGCAGCTGGTAGTGGGTGGAATAATGCTGCTTTAATCAACGTGTTTAGATGCGGACTTAACCCAGATGTACAGAGGGAATTAGCCTGCAGAGATGATTCACTGACCCTGGATCAGCTCATCTCACTGTCGATCCGGTTGGATCAACTTCTCTCGCGCCGACCCAAGACCAGTCCTCGCACTCAACACACTCCTGTGTCTCTGCCCCGCGCTCCCACTCCAGAGAAAGCTGCGCTGCCTGCCCCAGAGCCCATGGATATCCAGAAAACCCGGCTAACTCCAGAGGAGCGGCAGCGTCGAATCCGGCTTCGCCTATGCCTTTATTGTGGAGAGGCCGGGCATTTCAAGGCTGAGTGTGGTCTCCTGACCCGACCTGTGAAAGCTCCAGCCCTGGGACAGCGCGTGGAGTGCTCTCCACGCGCTAACGTGGTACGTAAGCACAACACAATACTTCGCTCTAAATGTTTTTCTTTGCCTGTAAATATTATGTTACCTACTGGTATGCTCTCTGTCCCAGCGCTTGTAGATTCCGGGTCGGAGGGGAACTTCATCAGCCAGGACCTAGTTAAGGAGCATGGAGTACCCACCAGAGAACTTCTACGTCCTTTAGCCATCCATGCTGTTGATGGAAAGACTGTCCGCTCCAAGCCGGTTACCCTGCAGACTCTGCCCATCACTCTACAAGCCAGCGCTCTCCATTTTGAGGAACTACCGCTTTTCGTGCTTCCCTGCACCGAGCATCCAGTTATCCTGGGCATGCCATGGCTGAAGACCCACGATCCCACTGTCTCCTGGCGCGATGGGGATATCACGGTTTGGTCTGCTCATTGTCATGAACATTGTCTAGCTTTGGATAGTTTAATCATTCAGTCTACTTCAGTAGAAAGTCCTGATGTTTCTGATCACGTTGTTGTACCCGCTGAGTATTCAGATTTTTTGGAAGTATTTAGCAAAGATAACGCTACTAAATTGCCTCCGCATCGTCCCTATGACTGTGCTATTGACCTAGTGGAGGGTGCCACCTTACCCAAAGCTAGAGTCTACCCCCTTACGCTCGATGAGGAAAAGGCTATGCGTGATTATGTTACTGAAGCTTTGGCGCAGGGTTTCATTCGGCCGTCAAAGTCCCCCGTCGGTTCTGGATTCTTCTTTGTAAAGAAAAAGGACGGGGGACTGAGACCATGTATTGATTATAGAGGTTTGAATGCCATTACCAAGAAATTCGCTTACCCATTACCCCTCATTCCATGTGCCCTTGAACAACTGCGTTCAGCTACCTACTTTACTAAGCTTGATTTGCGTAGCGCTTACAATTTGATCCGCATTAGGGAGGGGGACGAATGGAAAACCGCGTTCACCACTACTAATGGCCACTACGAGTACCTAGTAATGAGTTATGGTCTCGCTAACGCACCCGCAGTATTTCAGTCGTTTATGAACGATGTTTTTAGAGACATGATTGGCAAATATGTGACACTTTTTATAGACGACATTTTGATCTATTCCTCAGACTTAGATTCCCACGTGCAGCACGTGCGCTCAGTTCTCCAGAGACTGTTAGAAAACAATCTTTACGCTAAAGCCGAGAAATGCGAGTTCCACCTTCAAAGAGTCGCATTTCTCGGCTATGTCATCAGCTCCCAGGGAGTTCTGATGGATGACTCTAAAGTAGATGCCGTAACTAGCTGGCCCGTTCCCCAGTCTATCAAAGATCTTCAACGTTTCTTAGGATTCGCAAACTTTTACAGACGTTTCATACGTAACTTTAGTAGCATAGCTGCCCCCCTTACGGCGCTCACTAAAAATGCCACCAAAATTCTGAAGTGGTCCCCTGAAGCTGACCAAGCTTTTCAGAAATTGAAAGCCGCTTTTGTCTCTGCCCCCATCCTGAAACATCCTAATCCAGACTTACCCTTTGTTGTAGAAGTCGATGCTTCTAATACCGGCATCGGAGCAGTTCTCTCCCAACGCAGTGGTTCACCGCCTAAGCTTCATCCTGTAGCCTTTTTCTCAAAGAAAATGTCGCCTGCGGAGCGTAATTATGGGATAGGGGATAGAGAGCTGCTGGCTGTCAAACTAGCTCTTGAGGAGTGGCGTCACTGGCTGGAAGGTGCTGCACATCCATTCACCGTTCTAACTGATCACAAGAACTTAGAGTATCTCCGTACAGCTAAACGTTTAAACCCCCGTCAAGCTCGTTGGTCATTGTTTTTCTCACGTTTCAACTTCTCAATCTCGTTTCGTCCAGGCAACCGTAATACTAAAGCTGATGCCTTATCCCGTGTTTTCAGTTCCCCAGATGACACATGCCACGTTTCTGAACCCGAACACATTCTGCCACCCACAGTTAAAGTAGCTGCCATTAGATGGGAACTAGATGATCTTATCCAGCGGAGTCTGGTTAACACACGACCTCCGGAGGGTTGCCCTCCTCACAAGACTTATGTACCTGAACAATTTCGTGATCAACTGATTGGCTGGGCACATGCTGCTCTTACTTCCGGTCATCCAGGCGTTACACGTACATTGCAACTCATCTCAGCTCGGTATTGGTGGGAAACCATGCGAGCTGATGTTCAAACGTTCGTAGTTTCATGTTCTGTCTGCGCACAATGCAAAACACCAAAAACCCTTCCAGCCGGTAAGTTATGTCCTCTGCCTGTGCCTGAACGTCCATGGTCACATATTGCTGTAGACTTTGTTACTGATTTGCCTGAATCTGAAGGTTACACAACTGTCCTTACTGTTGTAGACAGATTTTCTAGGGGAGTTAAGTTTATCCCTTTTCCTGCACTTCCTACTGCTCTTCAGACCGCCCAAGCTATATACACACACATTTTCAGACATTATGGGGTTCCGGAGGACATTTTGTCAGACAGAGGTCCTCAATTTACTTCTCGGGTATGGAAATCATTTTTTGAACATTTGGGTGTACACGTAAGTCTCACTTCTGGGTTTCACCCCACTAGTAATGGTCAGTGTGAGAGAGTCAACCAAGAGTTAGGAAAGTTTCTAAGGTTATATTGTTTCAAGCATGCGTCTGAGTGGTCACAATATCTTATTTGGGCTGAAATAGCTCAAAACTCCTTAACTAACTCCACGTCTGGTCTCACTCCCTTTCAGTGCATTCTGGGTTATCAGCCTCCGTTAGCTCCGTGGACAGCGTCGTCCACTGAGATTCCCGCTGTTGACGACTGGATGAAGCGGAGTGAGCAGGTGTGGGAGGAGACGCATCAGCAGATCTCGGAGGTCTTACGGAAATATAAGGAGCAGTCCGACAGACACCGTGGTACCACCCCCCAATACCAACCCGGAGACAGGGTGTGGTTGTCGACCCGGGACTTGAGGTTTGAGGGGGCCTGTAGGAAACTGCTGCCTAAGTATATTGGCCCATTTAAGGTGTTGTCTCAGGTTAACGAGGTGACTTATAAGATTGAGTTGCCTGCTCAGTACAGGGTGCATAACTCGTTCCATGTTTCTCTGCTCAAGCCTCTTGTCCCAGGTCCGCTTGCTGAGGGTGTTCCAGATGACGTGCCGCCCGCGGCAGTGGAGGGGGAGGATTCGTCTACCTAGGCGGTTCGAGAGGTGTTGGATTCACGCAGGCGTGGCGGTGTGCTCCAGTACCTCATAGACTGGGAGGGTTACGGCCCTGAGGAGCGTTGCTGGGTTGCCGCCGGTGACGTGCTGGATCCTGCTCTACTGGCCGAATTTCATGCCCGTCACCCTGGTAAGCCTGCTCCTAGACCCCGTGGGCGTCCCAAGCGCTCACTCTCTTCTTCGGCTCCGGTGCGTAGGGGTTCCCAGTCTCGCAACCCCCGCCTGCCCGTCACCTCTGAGGCTACGCCTGGTCCTCCCGCCGGTACTCCCTGCCCGTCGGGTGGACGTCGTCGTGGTCGTCCCCGTTCCGGCTCCGTTCCGACTCCCTTGGGGGGAGGTACTGTCACGTCTGGTGCTGTTAGCTCCTCTGTCCCTTCCACACCCAGCTCTAACGGAGGTTCTCAGGTTAACAACTACACTACCCAGAATGCACCACCCGCTGACATCACGCACTCACCTGATCACGTGACACCTCACCTGCTTCCACCAGGAAGCCCCGAATACTGATTACTGGCACTATAAAGGTGCACGCCAAACAGACTTCATCGCCGCGTATTGTAGGTTATCCTCATACAAAGCGTTACTTATCTCTTGTCTCAGTTTACTTGTGTATGACCTTGCTTTTTGTTTCTCGACGCCGATTTTTGCCTCTGCCTTTGATATTGGATTGTTTGTGTATGACCTGGACTGTGCTTTCACCACCGCCTCTTGGATTACCTCTGATTTTGGATTGCTTGTGTATGAACTCTGGACTGTCTTTCGTTTATGGTATGGTTTTGTCTTCATTGCTCTGTCTACTGGTAATCAACCTTATTTCTGTATCGACCCTGATTATATCTGTTTATTATCATAATAAACATACTTTGTTTTTATCAGTATCTGCGCTTGTCTGCTATTCTGTTCTGACCATGACAATATGTATATATATATATACGTATATATATATATATATACGTATATATATATATATACGTATATATATATATACGTATATATATATATATATATATACGTATATATATATATACGTATATATATACATATATATATATATATATATATATGTATATATATACGTATATATATATATATATATATATACGTATATATATATATATATATATATATATATATATATATATACGTATATATATATATATATACGTATATATATATATACGTATATATATATATATACGTATATATACGTATATATATATATATACGTATATATATATATACGTATATATATATATATATATATATACGTATATATATATATACGTATATATATATATATATATATATATATATATATATATATATATATATATACGTATATATACGTATATATATATATATATATATTTATTTTTTTATGAATTGTGAGAAATTTGCATTTCTCATACAAAACTCTCATTCTGCAAGTTCTTCTTTCTGTAGCACAGTAGAGCATCTGTTTTCCTGAATTATAGCAAAATGTTTCAATTAGAAATAGCTCATTTTAAAGCTCAGAACAAACAAAATACTTTTTTCTACAGCCAGGATTTGTCCAGTAACCTCAATTCTGCAACCTCTAAGATTACAAGCTTTTAGAGTAAAGCTAACTTTCATTTAACTTTCTTTGTTTTCATCTATTACATGAGGTCATGACTGGCTTGTGTTGCCCTGCGGTGTGTGTTTCAATGGTATCACTTAGTCTTAATAGCTGAACGTTTAAGCCTGCTTAGAGAAATGAACTGTTGGTGGTTTCTACTTCAAGTGTTTCCTATACTAGAAACCATGACATTGATTCTGAGAACCACAAATCGCCAAATAAGTCAGCGCATCAGGGCGTCAGGTTGCATGCACGACTGTTCATTTTGATTAGCAGAAACCCCAAAACTGCAGTCATACCCCTAATTTACCAGATGATTGGATCCCACAAAAACTTGAGCAGTGTAAGTAAGTACATTCGTGCTATAATGTCACCCACAATGGACAGCTAATTTAGCACCATATGTGTTGTCAGCAGATTCCTTTTGTGCAGTAGTGCATCTACTGTACTTCCTTTTCTAATATGCTTGTAAAAAGCACTGATCTGAAACATTGGTCAGTATCAACAGAATGAAGAGTGAATTCAATATCCCTGTATAAAAAAATTGCTTGTAGTACAACATAGCCAGTCAGTAAGCCAAAGCAAGTCAACAGTAAGCCAGAATAGGTAAGTAATTAGATAGTACTTAAATACTTAATATGAACATGATATCAAGTATTTTCTTAGCATACACAGTACTATAAACACATTTATAATAAATTATCCTAATATTGTGCATTCTAACTGTAGTTCCCACAGTTTTAGCGTTGTATGTTTTAGATGGTAAATGAAGAGCTTTAAGTTAAACTCTGTTTGTCATTCCTTGAATTTCTAAACTGCAAACAACACAAACAGCCATAAAATGATTGAAATAGGCTGTAGAGATTATTCTGGTAAATCATGTTGCTTGTTAAAATTCTGCTCCTAATTATGTAATGAATTATTAGAATGTATGTAATTAATATGGTTTAAGTAATAAAGTATACAGTAACTAAGTAAAAAGTTATAATGTTATTGTATGGCGTATGATAATTATTTAATCACACACAAGTACAGCAAACATGCCTGTTTAATTTTTCTTTTGTTGTTCCCTGGCATTTAAATATTAGTAAAAACAATGGTATGCACTGCTTTGCATGGTAAAAATGACTGCTAATGCGCTTTTTCGCACTGTTTGCTTGTACTGTATGTGACTCATTAGTGTGATTGCAGTAATGCAATCACAGTATTGATCTTCTTAAGTCTTATTCTTCTTCTTCTTCTTCTTCTTATTATTATTATTATTATTATTATTATTCCACCTGTTTTTTGTCCGGTTAACTAGTGCCGCAGTTTTCGAAATATCGACTTCGTTCAAAAGAGAAAACGTGCGTCTATATCGGGAATGGTGGGCTTGTATACAGCTTTCCGATCGGACTTACGTTTTTCGTAAAAACTTCGTAAGTACGCGTTTTTTTGCCCATTGACAATGAATGGGCAGAACTTTGCACGCCCGTGGACGTCGCAATTTTTGAAATACGAAGATGAAACCAATTGAGGACCTGTAGAACTTATTGAGCTCTTTCCGAAAATATGCGTTACGAAAAGTTACGACGTACGGATTTCGTACGAATGTCGTACGAAGTGGCCCCATTGGAATGAATGGGGCCAATCGGAGGACGGCAGCTAGATCGAAGGACAGGTAGCTAGAACTCCAGTACTGTGAGTGTATGGAGCAGCTATGGGATAAAACAGCATTAGGTCAAAAGTTTGGACACCCCGGCCCCCCAGTACTGTGTGTAATGGAGCCATGGGTCAAAAGTTTGGACACCCCGGCCCCCCAGTACTGTGTGTAATGGAGCCACGGGTCAAAAGTTTGGACACCCCCGAACGGCCAGAGCAACCTAGCGTGCATAGCTAATTGATGTATTTGCACGTTGCGTAGCAACGTGCAAACACCATTTAATCTAATTTATGCATATAAATCACCTAGCAACCACCTAGAAACACCACAGCAACCACCACAGATACCATAGCAACACCTTAGCAACCGCCTAGCAACACCTTAGCAACCACCTAGCAACCACCTAGCAACACCTTAGCAACCTCCCCGGATACCATAGCAACACCTTAGCAACCGCCTAGCAACACCTTAGCAACCGCATAGCAACCACTTAGCAACACCTTAGCAACCACCCCGGATACCATAGCAACACCTTAGCAACCGCCTAGCAACCACCTAGCAACCACCTAGCAACCACCTAGCAACACCTTAGCAACCACCCCGGATACCATAGCAACACCTTAGCAGCCACCTAGCAACACCTTAGCAACCACCTAGCAACCACCTAGCAACACCTTAGCAACCACCCCGGATACCATAGCAACACCTTAGCAACCGCCTAGCAACACCCTAGCAACAACCTAGCAACCACCTAGCAACACCTTAGCAACCACCCTGGATACCATAGCAACACCTTAGCAACCGCCTAGCAACACCCTAGCAACCACCTAGCAACCACCTAGCAACACCTTAGCAACCACCCCGGATACCGTAGCAACACCTTAGCAACCGCCTAGCAACACCCTAGCAACCACCTAGCAACCACCTAGCAACACCTTAGCAACCACCCTGGATACCATAGCAACACCTTAGCAACCGCCTAGCAACACTCTAGCAACCACCTAGCAACCACCTAGCAACACCTTAGCAACCACCCCGGATACCATAGCAACACCTTAGCAACCGCCTAGCAACACCTTAGCAACCACCTAGCAACCACTTAGCAACACCTTAGCAACCACCACGGATACCATAGCAACACCTTAGCAACCGCCTAGCAACACCCTAGCAACCACCTAGCAACCACCTAGCAACACCTTAGCAACCACCCCGGATACCATAGCAACACCTTAGCAACCGCCTAGCAACACCCTAGCAACCACCTAGCAACCACCTAGCAACACCTTAGCAACCACCCCAGATACCATAGCAACACCTTAGCAACCGCCTAGCAACACCCTAGCAACCACCTAGCAACACCTTAGCAACCACCCCGGATACCATAGCAACACCTTAGCAACCGGCTAGCAACACCTTAGCAACCACCTAGCAACCACCTAGCAACACCTTAGCAACCACCCCGGATACCATAGCAACACCTTAGCAACCGCCTAGCAACACCCTAGCAACCACCTAGCAACCACCTAGCAACAGCTTAGCAACTACCCCGGATACCATAGCAACACCTTAGCAACCGCCTAGCAACACCCTAGCAACCACCTAGCAACCACCTAGCAACACCTTAGCAACCGCCTAGCAACACCCTAGCAACACCCTAGCAACCACCTAGCAACCACCTAGCAACACCTTAGCAACCACCCCGGATACCATAGCAACACCTTAGCAACCGCCTAGCAACACCTTAGCAACCACCTAGCAACCACCTAGCAACACCTTAGCAACCACCCCGGATACCATAGCAACACCTTAGCAACCGCCTAGCAACACCCTAGCAACCACCTAGCAACACCTTAGCAACCACCCCGGATACCATAGCAACACCTTAGCAACACCATAGCAGATACCAGCCAGCACTGCAATCACACTCGCAGTTTCTGTAGGAACTGCAATCTAGTTATTTCAACTTTCTCTCAGTACTGTATACACACAACCTGGATGGGTGGCCTGCACAGAAAAATGGCAGACCACTCTCTTATGAGTCATGTAGGAACTAAACTGAGTTTTAACAACAGACATTCTGCTTTCTTAGAAAGTCAGACTTTCATAGAGGTTCAGTTCTAAACCCGTGATACTCCTACCTGTAGAAGATCCTGTTTAAAGAAAAGGAGAAAAAAGCACAAACCATGGTGGAATGGGATGTTAGAGGGTTGCTAAGATATTAAAACAACAGGCTCTGGAAAGAATCACCGGTTTCTGTACCTCTGACAACTGTGTGTGTGTGTGTGTGTGTGCGTGCATGCATCTGATGTGATGAAAATTAAAGAGGAAATTTGTGGAAAAGAGAAAAGCTGTTTTGTATATTGGTCAAAATGTTGCCAATGTAAATGGATGAAAATTGAATTAGGACTGTACAGTGTAGGTAAAAAAAAATTGTGCATGGTCAGGAATTGTGGAACATTTCATTAAAGTAATCAGATGCATATCTTGCTATTTATTTTTCTGTACTTTAAGCAAATCACTAAGATAATCTGTGGATAAATGGCATTCGTGATTTTGTGTTCGAACTGGATACTGCATGTTCAAGTTTCCTGAAAAGCAAAATGGACATTTTCAGGTTTCTAGGCACATTATCCGCAACACAGGTGGGGGAATGACTCAATTTTCACAATCACAACATATTTGATACACACTCTGCAATGTAGATGTTGGCATTTGGCCCTGAGATAAAACTGTTACCCTTGTTTTCTCATAAGGGAATAGTTAAGGCCACTGCTTTGGTTGCAGGTTTAGATAAGTCATCAAGCACATAATGACTTAGTAGCATTTAGATGAATTTATCCTCTTATAAAAGGAAATAAGCATAACCTACTCCAGAACTTCTAGAAAGAAGGTTTAGCTGAAAAATTCCTTTAAATCTTATCAGTTTTACTTTCTTTGGTTATTTAAGTGTATTAAAGGCTTTATTTACATATGCTACTTTAATGCTAAAGATGTGTGATTCACATGGAAAAAAAAATATGTCTAAAGATCTTAAACCCATGAAACATTGTGAATTCAACACAGTAGTGGTTTTCAAACCACTGGAAGTACACAAAGCATCAAGGTGGTATATCAGACGACCTCAGAAAATGTACTGAATCTACAAAAATATTAGATTTATTTGGGCTTAGTTTTTTTTAACCCGTTTGTAGATACTCTGTACTTAAGCCCACACATCTTTACTTCTTTAACAGCTGAATAATTTACCTAGGGTTCAGGGAGATGCAGTTTGGGCACTGTACTTCATTAATTTATAAATTATACATGGTTTAAAAGGTTTGAGAACCTCCAGGAAACAGGATTCACAGTATATGGGACCCTGCATTTCGTTCTGAACATTGTATTTTATTGCCTCCTTAATTAAGACATTACATAAACATTGAGCAATGCTTAATAATCTCTTAAGTAGGGTCAATTAATAATGTGTTGAGACATGACTTAACCATTTAGTAATGTTTACTACTGTCAAAAGTCCTGTTAATTAATGCACTCTTATTATAAACTGTTAACTCTTTTTTTTCTGGTTCTTGGCATTGTTCTTCAGTCTGCATAGAACCCCATTAATGAAGGAGGTTTGTTGCATTAGTCTTGTAATTTCTGTTGCATTACCGCACTGATGAGTAATAGCTATTCTTAGCGACGATGATAAAGTGGAGCCTTTCTGTCAATTTTCAGTTTAGACAGGCAACATGTTGAACATTCTGAAAGACCTCAACTCGGTTCAAGCAAGTACACCACATAATCAGACTATTAAAAGAAATATGAATCTGGCAGGTTGACCTGTGTTCGTTCGCCCCCCCCCCCCCCCCCCGCCTGTCACATGCAGCAGGACTTTATTGGTATAGCGAGAGGCAAGGGGAATGCACAGAGGGTCTATATATGTTAAAATACTAAATTGGGTATAAAAAACTATTTCATTGCATTGCTAACAATGCCATTTTCAAGCAGTTACCGTGTTACAGCATGTGTTCTGGGACTCACGGAGGGGGCAAAAATCCAGGAACCAGAGAGCGGTGCTGTTTTCAATTAGCATGCCAGCCTGAATGGCATGTCCGGCTGACAGAGCTTTTACAAGCGGCTAAGCGCTCGGGCCATTGGAAGCGGAGAGCCTTCTACTGCTCCCCCCTTTCACTCCCCCCTGCCTGGAGCTGTCTCACAACCTGCCCCTTCGTTCAATGAGATAGAGAGGCTGGGGAGAAAAGAAGGGGGAGCTGATAAGAGAGTAAAAAGAGATCAGGTGATTGAGAGAAAGTACACACTTCTCCCAGTGCTTGATTGTCCTTAAATAGCCCTTTATGTTTGGCTTCTTAATATTTGTAATACGGTCATGCACAGCCTGTCCATTATTCTACTTAGACTGATTTGTCCAGTGAACGTGCAGTTTGAATAATTTTGACATTTGTATATCCAAAATCACTGAGAAACGATAATCAGTTTGGCAAACGAAATATTAACATATCCCTGTTCTTAAAACAATGTAAAATGAAGATACATAGTAGCAGGATGTAGAGAAAAAGAGTTGTACATTTGCTAATGTGTTTTTAAATTCTAAAATTGTCAAGGATAAACCTGTGGGTTTCCCTCTCTGATAGAAAATGAGCACAGGCTGTACTTGGGCTGGGCAATATATTGTAAAAATGAATGTATTGTAAATGGTTTTATTTATGTCACACATTCTGACTTTGCTCCTGCCTACATCTATTCCAGCTACGAATAGAGCTAACCTGTACTGGAGAAGTGTTCTACACAGCTCTTCTCATTGGATGTATCTAGGAAATATTGAGAACGAAACTTATGTGTGCTTGGATATTTAGCTTGAACATTACAGACTTATATTTTATAGCATTTTTTAACTTAAATAAAATAATATAAATTAATCAAATAAAAAAGGTGGTCTCTGATTTTTGCACAGTACTTTATATATAGACAAACATGATAGAAGAGGTTTCTTTTTTATTCTTAAATATCCAGGGTTTTTGCTTCTATTTGGTCACACCTTAATGTGACAAAAACAACTTAAAATAGTAAAATATATTACATTCCAAGTTTAAAAAAAAATCTGCTGTGACAGACATACAAAGATTAGGTTGAAATATCCTGCAACATATTGCTTTTAAAGTCAGATGGGTCTTCTGTGTTTTACCTCTTCAGGCTTTAGAAAGGCTTCTGAACATATCAGGAGATTTGTGAACGGTCATGCTTCAGAACACTAAAGCCAGCCATGAGAAACCGCTTCTGAAACCCATGTTGTCATTCATTCCATACAGCTTCTTTCAATTGCTTTCTGAATAGTGTAAGATAAATAAACTGATTGAAGAAAAGTGTTTGGAGTGGCTGTGATGAATAAAGTGGAAATTAAGATTAATCACACTTTAATTGTGTTCATTTCCATCAGAATCAATGACATAGTGGATCTTGTGGATTCTATTTACAGCCCAGGCAATCAAATGCGGAGTGAAATCAGTTGAACAATTGCGTTTACCTCATTGTCTAAGCATGACATAGAAGCAGTGTGTTTATTTTGAGCTCATGCCCTTTTTATTTTTATTTTTTTATATTTTTTATCTGTTTAGTTTACACTTAAGCTGGTCTATAAGTCTGGTCTGGACTTGCACATAATAAGCGCATTATCACAAGATCCAAACTGGCTCCCAGTGGCGATTAAGTGTGTTGCCTTTTCATAAAATGAAATAGCCACTCAATGGCTGTGTGCAGGAGGCAGAATGAGCTTTTCATTCCAGTTCTGGCACCACTGCCAGCCATGGAGGGCCTCAAAAAGAGTCAGCACAGAAGTCCAAGTCCTCAGAGCGTTCTTCACATTTTCCCAGGCGAAAAAAATCCCATGCTGCTTTTGTTTCGACCGGTTGCACAACCCAAGCAGAAAGCTTGTGCTTCCCACTATGAACCTAGAATCATTGAGTGTATTAATGGTTACGGACAATATACATTATTGACTGGAGGTTAATTAAAGAAAGAAGAATATGGCTGTTATTGGGAGATGCAACAGTCTAACTGTGTTCTGTTGAGCCTTTGTAATTTTGAACTAATCTGTATCTGGCTGAATACACTCAAATTCTCACTGCGAAGTTCCATCTAATATAAAACCTTTTCCATAAAAAGAATGAACTGCAGCAAACAGTTAATTACTTACTCATGTGCTTACTTACTTACTTGCACTTTTGCATTGAACATATTCAAGATGAAAAAAGTTACTTAAATAGCCCAAGTTTTTATTCTGCACAATTTTATATGATTTTTGGTTTTATTCACCACAAAAAACTCCACATTTCCAAGGCTGTGTTCACATTTCAAGTCTAAATAATCAATTCTAATGAACAAATTACAATGTTTTATTCGGATCAGATTTGGCCATCTTGACCGGTCAAATTAATACATAAATGTACAGGAAGTGACTTGTATCTGTTTGTAATGTGAATATCAAAATATGTCAAGCTGTATGATAATGCATACCAACACTGTTTTAGCATGCTGCCAGAAGCTGACTCCCCTTGAGTGATATTTTTGTTAATGTAAAACATGCTTTATGAGCATGGAGCCAATGTCAGAGTCAGATCTTGGCAGAAAGTCATTCATTTGGAGCAACACTGCTTACAGTACATGCGTACAGACAAAAAGATGCATTGAATTCAATCTGAGCACTCACATTCTCGTCACATGGCAACGAATAGGATGCATAACTGATCTAGAACCTGATTTGAAAAAAAAAGGATCAGATTTGAAATCTTCACACAGCCCTGAAAAAAAATCAGATCTGTGCTATTTTAAGCCGAAAAAATAGGTTTGGGTCTGATCATGTGAACAGGGTCTAACAGTGGTATTAAAAATGAAACTAATAATAGGGTTACATTGTGTTGATGGTGATGATAAGAACAGTGTGCACTGGATTAGAGAAAAGCCTTAATGTACCAAAAAGGTGCAGATTTGGCTTAGATCTCACCTTAAATGACCCTATTCCACAGGTACCCTTATCCAGTCTTATGCAAACCGGAGAGTGTGTGTGCAGGTTTTTATTTCAATCATGAGAGAGCAGTTCTGATCAGTTGTATAAAGATATTGGGCATTGCTTGAATAGATCGAGAACCTACAGCTATGCCAGAACCTTGTGGATAAATTTGGGCGCCCCTGTCTCATACAGTATCCACGTTGCTTAAAGGTTTAAAAATGAAAGCAATGCTGCGGTGGAATGTTAAGGAATGCATTGCCTGCTGCCAAATGTGTAAATCACAATGCACGGTGTTGTACATCTTGGTACAGTTTTCTTTCATTTTAAGTCAATCAAGAACTTCAAGGCTACTTCAGAGAGAGCTAGTGTGATATGATCATGTACACTGGCGACACCGTAATTGTTCCTTACATCTGACTATTAATTTATTTCCCCCCCCTTTTGAACATAATCTTCACTGTCCTGCTGCAGTTAAAGTCCACATTAAAATCCTTTGCCATTTGATAAAGTAAATCACCAGAGACGGTCCTTAGCTTTCTGGACAGAGTTCAATCTCCAGCCAAGAGAGTTTCCAGGGCTTTTCCACTGAGATACTCAGGAGGAGTATAAAGATACTAATCTATAGGCCTTCCTGGAAATTTGTCTTTGAGTGCCCATGTGCTTGGCTTTGAAGTTTCGTTCACTAGCTCAATATCTGGCATGCGCTTCTTTCCAATGCACATGCACAGCGATGGGTAGCACCTCACAGCAGCTCTAGGTAACTCCCCTTTTTACAGATCATTTCTACCTTGTTTTAAGCTCTTGATTTGGTGTTTTATTGTTTCCTTTACCCGTTTTAAAATATATCTGTTTATATCTGTTTAGTTTACTATTTGACATCACAATGTCACATTGTGAGAAAGTAATAATAATATCACATTGATTAATTATTTGTTTTGTCCATTATTTTTTCTATAGTCCCTTAATCCTTGTGTGGGACTGTGGGACCCGTTTTCATTTTTCATCAAATGATACTAAAAAATATTTTTTCTAACTCAAACTCATTGGCTTTGGCTCATTTCGATAAACACACATGCAAGAGCTATAGTGATGATTGTTCTCTTACTTCAGGATCCCATTGGCTTTAGGTAGTCGCTGCTCTTGACTCACAATCGTTGACTAGTCTAGATATTAAACCTGCTAGATGAGTCTCGCTGCCATGAGTCTTTCTGCAGTTCACATTACATGACTGAGCAAGGGCCAGGTGATAGCCAATTAGTCTCCAAGCAGATGTTTTGGTCGCCGATCAACAGAAAAACTGTCTGTGAGTGTTGGGGTATCGTAAACTAGGCATAATTTTACTAGAGGGATTGGAGGAGAAAGCGGAGACATAAGAAAAAAAGTTGTAGGTTTAGTCATTCTATGGTTAGTGTGTTGGACCACTTTTTTACAGCTTTCAACAAAAGCATGTTTTGCACTCTGGCGTCTTTTAGATTACCAGGCAAAAGTGACCTTTTTTTGCATTTTTGCATTTATTTTACACAGATGTGATTTTTGTCAGAGCTGTGTGGACATGTCCAATTCATTGTTTCCAAGATTTAAGTATTTCATATATAATCCTAGATCACATACCTATGCAATTCATGGGAATACAACATGAATATTAGTGGTCTTTTTTCCATTTCGGGGACTAGTTCATTCACAGTACATACATGTTTTTAACCTCAGTCTGCGTCTAGGGAGAGTTCCTGCCACGTGGAAGACAACCTGCCTCGTTCCAGTTCCTAAGAAGGCACACCCGAAGGAGCTGAATGACTACAGGCCGGTTGCTTTGACATCTCACGTGATGAAGACCATGGAGCGACTGCTGCTGGACCACCTCAGACCTCAGGTCCACCATGCTGAGGACCCACTGCAGTTTGCGTACCGTGAAAAGGTGGGAGTGGAAGATGCCATCCTCTATCTTCTGCACAGAGCTCACTCTCATCTGGACAAGGGGGGAGGTGCTGTGAGGGTCATGTTCTTCGACTTCTCCAGTGCCTTCAACACCATACAGCCCCTACTGCTGTGATGAAGATGGAGGTGGACATGCACCTGGTCACCTGGATCACTGACTACCTTACTGGGAGACCACAACATGTCAGGATCAGGGACTGCTCCTCTGACACAGTGATCAGCAGCACAGGAGCACCACAGGGGACTGTTCTCTCTCCAGTCCTGTTCACACTGTACACATCAGACTTCAAATACCACTCGGAGTCATGCCACATGCAGAAGTTCTCTGACGACACTGCAATCGTGGGGTGTGTGCGTAATGGTGATGAGAGGGAGTACAGAACCCTGGTTGAGGATTTTGTGGTGTGGTGCAAAACGAACCATCTACAGCTGAACATCTCCAAAACCAAGGAGATGTGCATAGACTTCAGAAGGTCCAGGCCCTCTGCTCAGCAGCCAATCTCCATCGAGGGGGTCAATGTGGAAGTGGTCAAGTCCTACAGATACCTTGGTGTGCACCTGGACGATAGGCTGGACTGGTCAGTGAACACTGACTCCCTCTACAGGAAGGCCCAGAGCAGACTGTACTTCCTCAGAAGGCTTGGGTCCTTTAACATCTGCCAGAAACTCCTGCTGATGTTCTACCAGTCTGTGGTAGCCAGCGTCCTCTTTTACGCTGTAGTGTGCTGGGGAGGCAGCATCAGCAAGAGGGACGCTGGACGACTGGACAGGCTGGTGAGGAAAGCTGGTTCTGTGTTGGGACTAGAGCTGGAGTCCTTAACACCACTGGCAGAGAGGAGAGCCCTCAGCAAGCTGCTGAACATCATGGACAATGTTCACCACCCTCTGCACAGCACCATCACCAGGCAGAGGAGCTCATTCAGCGGCAGACTGCTGTCCCAGTCCTGCTCCACAGACAGACTTCGAAAGTCTTTTGTCCCTCAGGCCATAAGACTTTTCAACTCATCTCAGCACAGCAAACTGAAGACTCTGTGACACCTTTTCTTTCCAGCAATTCTGGCCACACCATGGACATACCCCCATCTATGGTCACACTATCTTGCTGATGCCCATAACACTATTTTTATAGTTCTACCCTATTTTGCACTAGTAGTTCATTCACTAGTTCATTCATCTACTGTTTACGTATCATTTGCACTGCTAAATTTAAATTATTATATAACTGTATTTGCACTTTCTGTATGGCGGACATCAGTTATCCTTATACTTACTTTATGCACATCAACTGGTGTTCGCTGTCTATTGTGTTCAACTGCACTACCTCCATTTTACATCACACACACACACTAAAGACTGTACTTTTATAATTTCATTTTATTTTTTATTTTGTTGTATTTATATGTATAATTTATATTTTTTTTATCTTTTTGTAACTTTGTGTACTATACACACCTGCTGCTGGATGTCAAGAATTTCCCCTCGGGGATCAATAAAGTATCTATCTATCTATCTATCTATCTATCTATCTATCTATCTATCTATCTATCTATCTATCTATCTATCTATCTATCTATCTATCTATCTATCTATCTATCTATCTATCTATCTATCTATCTATCTATCTATCTATCTATCTATCTATCTATCTATCTATCTATCTATCTATCTATCTACAGATACAGGTCACTTCCTCTTTTATGAATGGAACCATTAAGATCCAATCAGAGCAAAAGCAGTGGCTATAAAGCTCCCTTAATATATTTTAACAGAACAGTGTCGTTCCACATGAGTCACACAGGACATGCTAAGTATAGCTCCTCAGTCATAGGTGGTTAGACTGTGTTGAATTCAATGCTGTGTGTTAACTGTATGAGTAAATGTTTACGGAGGGAATGGATGGTGACTGAGTGGGTATTATGAGCACTGTTGGTTGGCTCATCATGACTGCTGTCTTATAAAATCTTCTAAAATGCTGTGTTTCATGTTGTAAAATACAACTATTAACAAGAACACTGGTGTTGTGTTTCTGCTCACTGTTTATCACAGGCAATAGGCTGTGTGATACAGTTTTACCATTGGGTTTGAGTTTGTGTAGTTAATTGCTTTTCTAATACATTAAAAGTTAATGTAAATGCAAATACAGCTCTGAAAAAAAAAATAAGAAACCACTTCAGTTTCTGAATCAGTTTATCTAATTTGGTTATTTATAGGTTTATGTTTGAATAAAATGAACATTATTGTTTTATTCTATAAACTACAGACAATATTTCTCCAAAATTCCAAATAAAAATATTGTAATTTAGAGCATTTATTTGCAGAAAACGAGAAATGACTGAAAATGCAGAGCTTTCAGACCTCAAATAATGCAAAGAAAGCAAGTTCATATTCATAAAGTTTTAAGAGTTCAGAAATCAATATTTGGTGGAATAACCCTGGTTGTTTTCATGCATCTTGGAATGTTCTCCTCCACCAGTCTTACACACTGCTTTTTGATAACTTTAAGCCACTCCTGGTGAAAATATTAAAGCAGATCAGCTTGTTTTTATGGCATGTGCTCATCCATCTTCCTCTTGATTATATTCCAGAAGTTTTCAATTTAGTTAAATCAAGAAAAAATATAATCATTAAGTGGTCTCTTATTTTTTACAGAGTTTTATATCAGTGGCTACAATACATACATTTTTAATAATATAAAAAAGTTATGTTTATTTAATTAGACTGTGTTTTCCCCAAGCAACTTAATAGCTGTATATCTCCCATAATCAGCAAAGATTTCTAACTGCAAAAAAGGATATGTTTGCAAATAGTATAATGTCTCAGGCATTCTAGAACCGGAGCTAATTACTGGTTTATAATCATATTCATTTGTGTCTAAGTTACTTTTCCCAAACACACAATAAATCCAATCTTATACTGATACTTATACAAAAATACAAGTTCAGTTCCGAACAAGTCCCAGATCCTGATAGAGAACAGGATCAGTTCTCTAGAACTGCTGAAATGACCTTTTCATAGTGGCTTGGTCCTAATTTATGGTTGTGTAACTTCAAAGTTGTATTGAAATGGAAGGTCCGCAGCTTTTCAAATGTGTCACTGGGCTTGCACTGGGTCATAAAGAACACGGATATGTGGTGCACGTGCAGATTGGACAATAATATTTAGCTCATTTTTCATTGTCCCAGATTCCACAGCCCTCTGACAGGCACATGTTTAACATCATCAATCACTGACACAGAAAGAGCATGAGCAGAAAAGTTATCAGATAATACTGGTGAAGAGAATCTAGAACTGAGTATTTTAATAGACTTTAGGAGGCTTTTTTATTCTTCATGTTGTGAAATGTTAAACATTTGTGGAAAGATTTAGTTACTGCAGAACACTGCGACCTTTGGAAGAATCCAGTTGCTGGAGAAAATCTCTCTCTTTTTTTTTATTTAGCGTATGTTAAGTTGTCTGTGAAGTGCTAACAATTGCATGACATTTTTTCCATTTACCAGTATCATCTATTGTAGTATTTTGTGATTTGGATTGGCCAAAAAACACTTTTTTCGTTGCTTGTGCAAAAGTTTGTTTAAATATCTTTTAATTCTACTCAGTGATTAGGGGTATGGCATCTGGTTTCCAATTGTCCCCAGTCCTCACCACTTGCCTTGCCTTGCGCCACACAAGAAAATTTTAAATCTGTATTTAAAAAATAAACAAATAAACAAATAAATAAATAAAAGACTATATTAATTACACATAGCATTTCACATCAATTTAAACTGTGAGTTGCAGTTTATTATGTAAAACCCAAAGTAAAGGTAGTGTCACATAAATTGTGATTTTTGCTTAATATTTGCTAATATTTATCGATTACTCTAACTCATTTTAATCACTGCTGTCTTTGCTTTTAGCATTTACATAGTCAGTATATCAGAACAGCTGTGTTCCAGCAACTACAACCACAATTGTAAAAAAAAGAAAATATAAAATAGGATGCTATGTAAAATGTAAATAAAAAAAGAATGCAATGATTAGCAATTCTCATATACAGAGCCTATAATTATTATTAACAATAAAATATAAAAAAAAAAATTGGGATGAGGCAGCAAAAGGCTGGAAACATAAGTGGTACTTATAAAAAACAGCTGCAATATGAGCAATTTTCAAGAAGCTTACTTTTCTCTGTATAAAAAGAGTATTTTAGAGTTGGAGTCTCTCAGATACAAAGATGGACTGAGGTTTATCAATCTGCACAAAACTGTGTACTGGATGCTGGTGATCTTCAGGCCCTCAGGTGACACTGAATTAAAATCAGACATGACTCTGTACTGAAAATCACTAGCATAAATCATTGTTGGTGATCACAGACAGTTCACTGTGTAATCTAGCAATGCAGGTAAAAGCTGTTTTATGCAAAGACGAAGCCACAATCTAAAAAATCTGCCATCTTCTCTGGGCCAAAGTGTCCCAGTTAGTCTTGGAATTGGGATATACAATATTTTGTTACAAAAAAAAAAATGCTGTGTGTGAAAATTCCTCATCCATTACAGCTTATCCAAATGTGAAAAGCTCCACATTTGTTAGATTATTGTTTTTTTTTTCACTGCATGTAATGCACTCTTGTTAAATAACCACTTACAAACCATTTAACAAACCAAGTACAAAAAGTGCTTTTGTTTGTGTCATTTCAGTATATTACAGTACATTCATTACAGTGCTTTCAACAGTCTCTTTAACTCTACATCATTCAAGATATAGGTATAGTCAAATGTTAAAACTGACTCCAAATTCTACTAACATACAAGTAGTTGAGTACTTTTTACTCTATTACTCTTCAGTTATGTTGCTCAGCTGGAGTCAGTTATATATTATAATAAAGAGCACTCTTATGCAAGGTAGATTTAGACAAAGGCAAAACCATAGAGGCTACAGATATGTTAACCAAATGCAGCAATAAATAAAGTTTATGTGTGCTAATTATTAATACCATCCCAGTTTCAGAGTTACCTGTGGAGTGGCTTGTATGAGTCATACCCACTGAATTCTTTGGCCATTTGGACATGTGAGATGAAACAGTAGGGGTATGTTTGGAAGCATGGATTTGATGTTAGGAGGGTAATTAGTGCTGAAATATCCCACAGAAATCTCTCTCATTAAAAACCAGCACTCCACCCCTTCAGCAACAACTTCTGCTGTACAGCTGCTCTTTTTTCACTCTTTTATTTTACAGCACAAATGTTTGGCTTTTTATGTAACGTTTTTTTTTTCTTTGTCTTTTCTTTTCTTAATAGTCTCCACTGCAAATCCATCTGGCAATTACTTCAAACATATATTAAATAGGCCCATGGAATTTATAGCGCAGACCCAAGACATGCACTACATGCACAGTAGTTCATAAAAATGCAGATACTACGCAATCCCCAATCTCATTAATTATCCTCGGAATTTTTCTGAAGGGGACATTTTTTTGCTTGTTCTGCTGAAGTATTCACAGTAGTGGTCACTCTGTGGAGGAGCACACAGTCAGGCTTTATTAGCTGAACATTGTTTACTGGAGTAGAATTATGCACTATTTGCACTCAGGGCTTTCTTCTTGGTGGGATGCAGATTTAGACCACCATGGCCTTGTTTCATGTCAGTGCAGTCACCCACAAGGGTTTGTTCTTTGTGGTTTCTGCATGCCATAAAATAATGCAGAACAAAAGTTGAGAATAATAGTTTGGAAAAAAGTATTGATGGCTGTATGTATAATAACCCGATATAACCCAGTAACCTACCTAAATATAATACTTAAAATAGTATACACATATATCATATTCTACATATCATATTGGATAATACAGCTTTAACTTGCACAGTGTACTGTGTTCACAGATTATGTTGTTTGGAAGTGTTCCTGAGCCCAAGCAGTGATTTACAGTACAGACTGTATGACTGTCATGTTTGTATGTAATCCGGTGCTACCTGAGGGCTCAAAGATCACCAGCATCCAATACTGACTGTCAGCCTTGACTATTTTCAGATTCTCTGAAACCTTTGATGATATTATGTACTGTAAAGTTTTTTTTTTTTTCTCGCAATTTTATGTTAAGGAACTTTATGTTAAATTGTTATATTTTTTATTGGTAAAGCTCTGCCCATCTTTGTTTAAATAGGCTATGCCTCTTTATAATGTTCTTCTTTTTCCTAGCCATGTAACTTTCAGAAGTGCAGTTTTACAGGTTTTACAGTGTGCTTGCTACACACCACATACTGATTTTATTGAACATGTGATAAAAAATTATTGGTGGTGTTTCTTTTTAATGAAAGTATTCTCCTAAAATGTATGTATCTGTGCTGCTGTGCTACTTAAATAATATTGCATAATTGCACATTTAATTGCAAAGTCAGTTACTTAGACAATTACACTTATATATTCATGTTATTTTATGTCTAAAATTACATAATTTCAAACATAAAAGTTTTTTTTTACTCTGGCTGTTGGCACAAATGACATCAATAGAATGTTTACAAACTACAGTTTTCTCACAAAAAATGCACCATAGTTCATTGTTCTTCGTGATACTTTGTAATATACTTCCTTTCTCATATTTATTTACATTAATTTTGTTAGATATTAATAATACAACTTATTCTTGAACTCTATAATAATGTTAAAGGTTAAGGGTTAATCATTTGTTTGTCCAAATGTCTAACACAGCTTGTCTGTGAATGATAATATTGCCAGCCAGTTCTAGTTTTTTCCCGAGTTTAGATGTGCATCAGGAGAGACAGGGTAACATCTCCAAATACTGCTGATGCAACTTTTTCTTAGGGAAGGATAAGTGCCTTAAGTGCTTAAAGGCAAAATGGCAATGTCAGGGTTAGGGCAAGGACATTAGAACCAGCTGGTACTAAAACTGTACATCCTGGTGTCTCAAAACCTGGGATTTGAACTTGGTCTAGTTAATAGCGTGAAACTTCTGCTCACTGCCACAAACGACTAAAATATGATATATTAATGTTCTGAAGAAAGATTCTTCATAGTCTTGCTTGAAAAACCAAACATTAAAACAACAATAAAACAGAATGTTTGGTTTGGAGTTCATTCAGGACAATAAAGATAATGCTAACTGTGTTTTTTTTTTCTTCTCTTGGCAACTAAAAGCTGCAGTGGATTTGTTGGGTAAACACAAATCAGGGCCGAGGAAAAAAGAGGAAATATGGCTAGATCAGTAATTGATTGGCCAACTCCTATTTTGTTTTTGCCTTTTCCGACGTCAGCCTCCATCTGCTCTTGATAGAAAAGCAGCACGAAAGTATCTGTACGAAACCGTTTCTGAGGTGAAACCACTGTTGCTAGTGTGTGTGATCACGAAGTCGTCTTTAATCTGGACAATCCACAAGCTGCCCAGTATTCCACAGCGACTTGGCCGTCTCTCTTGACTTTTCCACTGACATAAGCACAACATCAGCATGCCGCTAGCTTGTCTGATACTGGAATGTTTGTTGGTCGGAAATTTAAAGATGGGACGAAACCAGGAAACGTGAAAAGTAATAGTGATTATTTGAAGCTCATCCAGCAGGCCAAGACAAACATCTTCGGGTCTTAATACAGCAGGGATGCAGAAAAGGCGTGCTCATGTACATGGTTATATAGTAACACTGTGTAAATGTTATCATGTTTCTCTATTGTTTAATAATTAACTAATTTTATAATAATTATCAAATAGCTATTACATTTCAGACTACTGATGCACACTGCTCATTCTATTGGGCTGTGACTATTTATACCTTTAATATGTGGCACAAGCCTAGTGTCTAAGCAACATTTTGTAAAAACTGAATATCATGACACATATACATTTGCATTCATTTTAATGCTATTTCCTCAATGCAATAAAATTACAGTAAAACATCTTTAGCATGAGTGTATAATCCACTAGACTCATCTGCAACTAGTTTTTGCCATAAAACTATTCAATATAGTTTAGATATTGCATTTCATTGTAGTTTGTGCTTAATGTCTGCATGATGTAATCAGTTATGATTCATGATTTATGTCTTTGGTGATGCATATGCAGTTTTATATGCAGAAAATCTGGAAATCTGGGAAATTGTGAATGAGAAATAGTGAGAAACTGTCTTAAAGATGGTTTATTGGAATTAATATCACATGTAGTTAGGTTTCTATAAAGCAATTTTGTTCAATTTAGTTAAAATAAATGAAATTCCTGCAGTCACAGCTATCACAGCAATATAAACTGCTTTTTTTCTATTTTACACATTTTGTGATAAAAAAATAAAATAAAAAAGTTTATTATCTTATTGACCTTCATTATTGTCTTTTTTTTCAAATGTTACTTATCATTTTGTTATGCTAATAGCCATGTCTAGTACATAGTTTTTTGTTTTAGTTTTAGATATCCCTCTAAACAATATTGTTGAGGAGAAGGAAGAAAATCATTTATGCTAAACTGCATCCTGCAAGCCTCCCAAGACGGGACCTCTGCCTAATTGAGACAGTTTTTGCTAGCAGGGCAGGCCTGGCTGTCTGCCCGGTGTGTGAAAAGGCTATGGGCTTCTGCAAGGCACCAGTTTCAGGTCATTAGTTTGCCTCTCTAATCCTCGCTGATGCTGGAAACCTCTATACCAGGAGTGGCACATTCTCGCAGCTCCATAGCATGAGAGAGCGCCTGCATAATCCTGGCCGGGCCCTTTGTTTTCTGTGTCATGTTACTCTTTCATAGGTGACTGAGTCACCCCTGCCTGGAGATTAAGTAATTTCTTTAACAACTTCAGCTCGGTGTCAGATTTACTACTGTCTGCAACCAGAGGCAGCCACACAAAAACCTCAAAAGCCTGGACACTTTGGCTTCATCAGTCAGCTGACTGTATGGTAAAGTCAGTAGGAGGAAGCATGCCAGTAAAGGCTTACGGCTGACGTTATAAAGCGATTTCTTTCTTTTACCCCTGAAAACACCGACGGTAATAATTATATCTCCCTTATCTCCCTCAAAACAGTAGGATAATCCCCCAATTATATTCATTTCAGTAACATTACTTATTAACAGTAAAACAAAAAGATGAAAAGAAAAGCTCAGAGAGAAAATGATTCAATTCAATGATGTAAGCACCACTAATGCCCTTTCATTACATGTACGTGAATGGTTTTGCAATGTTCCAAACGTATCTGTTAGCTCCTGGACAGCCTTTATCTCTTACATGTGTCATATAAATCCAGAATACCTCCAGAAAAGCTCTACGCTGCTAGAACGAAGTAAAATAAAATATTTTATTTAGCATTACTGGAAGAGTTCATTTGAGGTTTATACCGTAATACTTACTCCAATAACCGCATCTGGAACTCGTGTAAAAACTCTGTGAAGCAAGAGCAAAAGAAAACAAGCACAAGTGCATTGTTCATGACATAAGGCATGGGAATTTAATATATACTGATATATACTAATATACAGGGTTTGTGCCATCACTGATTTATTTTATTTTCGTATTTTGCAAAGAGCAGCAGCTTTTCCATTTTTATTTCATCAAATTTGCGTCTTTTTAGGCTCTTTGCTTTACTCAGTAAGTTCGCCCTGGTTCCCTGCAGGCACGTCACAGTATTAGACGTTATCCGGATGTAAAATTTTTGTTATCTGACTTCATGACCAACAATTAACCTGAAATCATTGTCTATTGACGTTGGTGGCCAGCTTTGTTAGCTTCACACCCCTTCAAATCCCACTGTTTTGAATCATCTTCTCACAGTGGAAGGATGGACACACACACCTGTGGCTATTTTTTTTTTAGATCTAAAGCGAGAGTTAAGCTTGATTTTCTTCCCTTTTTCAAAGTTTTGAATTCTATTTAGGGGCAGTTTTGGTGGTTTGCCAACTCTGTAAGGGTGTGGTTAGCTGGTGATCATCCAGCATCCTGACCTTACTAAATATTTTGTTGCTTAATGCAATTAAACAATTATAAACATGAACAATTGAACAACAATGCTACAAAATCTAGAAAAAAAAAAAAAAGCTTTTACTGGACAGTAGAGACCGTTACTCCAGGAAAAGTTTTTTTTTTTTTTTTCTAGAATTCGTCACTCTTTTGACTATATGTTTATGTTTATTGATATGACTGAATTCTGTATGTTGTCATTTATTTTCATCACTTCCAGGATTTACAGGCATTCATTAAAAAAAATACTATTTCTTGTACTAAATATGTGGACTAAGTGTGAGATCCAAAAAGTATAAGCAACAGGTAATCTATGCTCACTGATCATATTGCCCTGAATCAGATTAGTGGACAAAACACAATTTACCAGTGCAGTTGTGGATTTGAGGGATTTAGAGAAAGTGATTTTGTCTTAATCAGATTCAGATGGGATTTGGAGAGCTTTAGCGAGGAGGAGAAACTCTTTTTTTTCCTAAAGACACATTTAGAAACGTTTCAGAGTTAAATCTTTTGACAAATTTGTTACAGTCTCAGTTGTGATAAATACTGTAGTTACAGGCTGCCAGTAAATTTGGCAAAGTAGCGTAGGCCTGGTTTTCTGTGTTGCAGAGGAGCGTTGATGTAAAAGCCATTGAGAAAAAGCTACATTGCAGTGTTTTTATGCTTCAGGACATCTTTCGTAGGTATAGAAGAGAATGTCTCGATAAATTCAAACAAAGATATTTGGTAGGTCTGTGATTCTATTGAAGTTGTTTTATTTTATCATGCTGTACTATTCTGTAATACCATTTTATTCTGGGCTGGGTATCGAATTCTGATACCAAAAAGACACAGGCCGAAATGTCTCACTACTGCCCAGTACCAAAAGATCAAAAGAAATTTGGTTCCTGTTTTTGATACTTTGCATAAAACGTGCAAAAACGCACCAAATGCAGAGAGCATGCGAAGTGCAGTGAAAACAACCGCTACAGCCCCCTAGCACACACAAGCAAGGAAACATTCAAATTGTCCCCACCTCCGCTGTGCTAAAATCTAAAAAGTCTCTGTATCTCTATTTCTTTCTCTCTTTTCTCTCTTTCTCTTTCTTTCTTTTCTCTAAGATATTATAATACTGTAAAAAATCAGTCTGCCGGACCTAAACCACACTACATTATTATTACTGTCCCCTTTCAATAATACTGGCACAATTCCAGCATAAAAAATATTCATGATTATAATTCATTTTTAAGGGGCTATTGACACCACTAATACAAATATAATTTAATTTTGCTAATCTAATTCTGATATTTCTTAAAAAGAACTCTTAAAACTGAAATGCATCCAGTAATATGCTTAAGGAAAAATATTTGTAGTTTAAGAAGTTAAAGTAATTCTGTTGTTTTTCTTCATAATAAAGCACCACAATCATGATCAGTGTTTGTTTGTTTCAAAAAGATCCAAAAGTATGGTAGCCTCTAATGAAGACAGTATGAGAATGAGATTACTCATTTTGGCCTGTTAAATAAATCTTGGATTTTTTTGGTTTCAATTTAGAAAAAGGTATGGGAAAATGTACCGTTTGGGTATCGGAATATGGAATTCAAGGTACTTCGGTATTATACATTTTAAAACAATACCCAGACCTAACACCAAGACAGATATGCAGAAGACTGATGTTGCATTAGTAATTTAACAATTAATTAATAAATACATAAGAGGACTGCTCTATATTGTTTATATGTATGTTTGTGCATACAAGATCATACTTATATTCAGTATAAACACTGTAGCATCTCCTGGACCTCCTGGGTGAAACACTTCAGACACTTCAGACTGCAAGCTTTGGCCATGTTCCTCTGAGAGGAGAGTGAAGTGTAGCGGGTATAGTGGACTCTTCACTTAACCAAACACAATCAGACATACTGCCTTTGTTATGTCATTAGCAGTGTGTTTTCTCTGTAAGCAGCCCATCAGATGCGCCTGAGGCGATGCCCTTATTAGTCCATGTGTGGGGCCATTTATCTGCACTTTAATCATCCCACGCCTTCCAAGAGCCGTCTCCTTCAGTTTTTACAGGTATGGCAAGTAAAAGGATGCTAACCTTAGCCAGCGCTTACATAACACCATTTTGACATTTCATTAAAGAGCTTAAAATAGGTCTCATTAAAGACAGAAACACTGAGGATGGCAGGTTGCCTTGCTGGCTGACCAGTACGCTCTCATGTTTGCTAATTCGTAAGAAGTTTGCTTTGCACAAACAACCTCGAATGAAAAGTTAGGAGATGTTAAGGTCAGGCTGTTGGGTGGGATTTCTTGACACGAAAATCTTTTTTTTTTTTACGAGCTCATTTGTAGGAAAAAAACACTAAAGGCGTGCTTGCTTGTTAGCACAAGCAGGGCTAGCTAAGAATGGAGCAAGGCAGAGTCATCTTAAGAATAATCTTATCCTCTGGAGTAGGGGGCGATGCTCGGACTGCCCTACAATCTGTGATTTCACAGCTGTGTTTACAGATCTGGGCGAACACATCACTTCATGGGCATCTCATCAACGCTTCACTTCTAAAGCCTAATTTCCTTCTGAAGAATCTCCAACATAGCGACATCTCATAAATATGCACGTTTTTCCCTGACAGCATGCAGGGGAATTGCTTTCATACAGATGTTTTGAATACAAACTGGGCCACGGGTATAATTCGTTAGATTACACCCCAAACAAACAGTTTTGCCATCCACATGCTTTAAAATAAACAGTCATTTTACTACTTTGGTGGCCTGAATATGATACCAACATAATACAAGTTTTTTTTTTTTTTTTTTTTTTTTAACAGGCGATCTCCTCAAAGATTTTAGCAGCCAGGTTTGATACCTTCACGCCAACGTTCATAAAAATGTTCAATGACATTTTTCTGGTCTCAGCGCAAACCGTAACACTTGATCCGACTCTCGTGTCTCTCGATAAGCTCTTCGCCTTTAAAAATCCTGTTGAAAGCGAGCTGAATCTTTTGGCATGTCAGGTGCTGTATTCATTTTGCAGAACCGTAGAGCCAGAACAAGGTCTTACTCACCAAAATCCCTTTATTTCATTACTAACAGGCAGACCTCACCTCACACAAGCTTATACTGCTGGAAAAGGTGCCGTTTTCCTGAGCTGGCTTCCATGTGCTCACCATGTTACAAGCAAATCTGTTGTTTCGGAGTACAGCGCGTGCTGGAGTGCTGGAGTGACCAAGCTCAGAATTCGTTTAGTTTCTTTTCTTGTGCAGGATTCTTCAGTTTGTCATTTTATTTCTGTATAGATTATTTACAACTGTAATATTGGGTTTCTCTGATAACAGAGTATACTTTCCAAGTAAGAGAAACACACATAATTAAAGACATTGCAAACTCAGTATGATGCTAATTATAGCAAGGAGACTTCTGCGCGAGTGTTTACGACTGTCACAGAAAGGGAGAACGATCTGGGTTGAATTATGTCATTTAATTATGCATACAAGTTTAACCATCCGATCCAAACGAAAGCAATATTGCGCTGATTTCAGGAGATCAGTAAACAGACACTGAAACCTAAATATTTTCTTCCGTTCGTTACAAAGCGCTATGGACTTTGAAACAAACCCTATAATGAAGCTAAAGCTCATGCTGACCCACATATGTTAAGTGTCATGTGACCGTAAGTAGGGCTGAAGTCTTGAAAAACTGCATTGGTTCTTGTTTCTTCAAATCTCAGCAGTGTGTCATTTGTTGACAACTTATTGTTTTTGGAAAAGTTGATTCATAGTTTTTTTTTCTGTTCTGTGAACTATGGAGAAATATGGAGAGTGATGTCAAATATAGACCTTCAAAACTAAAAATACCTATGCTATGAACTTAACTGTAGATGTTTAAGGACAATCACAGCCTTAAATGAATCTAGTTTTGTGTTTATAGTCTGTATTGGCTGCATAATAACATTTAGAAGGTACCACCCAAATTACAGTGTTTTTTTCCTCTCAGTGACCAACTGCAGTAAAACCTTAGTGGTTTGAATGTACATGCTTAAAATGTTTCATATATACTGTAATATACTGTATATATTAAATATTATATCAATACAGTTCTTGCCAACAAAGGCAAGCTTATATTCAGAATGTAACACGTATGTTAATGTGGCATTTTTTATTTGTGTGTGAGTTGTGTCCTTAAAACCATTAAATTTGGCTTGTGGAAACATAATTACAAGGAAAAGTTATAAATGAAGTTTAATTTAGGCTCCATCATCCCTTAATGCTCGCTCACCATCTTCATGCCTGCACTGCAAAAAGTCCACTGGCAGAACTAGACAAAATACAGTATATATAAATTGGGATTTATATGCTTATATTAAGCAAAATTGCCATCTGCCAATGGGGTAAACAAATAAGCAATCTCAAAGTCTCAAAAGGAGTGAAGTAAGACTTAAATCAAGCAAAAATATCATTTTTTTGGCTTAAATTTGGATTTTAAATATACTTATTTTAAGTTCAGATTACTTAAAATAAGACAAGAATTCTAAGTAATTTTAAGTAATTTTACTAATTAAGATCAATATTTCTCAAATTATCTGAATAATGTTATACTTAGTAAGAATAAAAAAAATCTTATCAGAGAAAAAATGCAATGTATTGCCCTGAAATTTCATTTTATTCATCATAGTTAGTTTTTTTCCTATTTTACTTATTATAAGCTTTTAGGTCTTATAAACTAAGTTTTGAAAGAACCATAGCACATACAAAGCAATGACATCTACCAGCCTTCTTCTCAATGCTGAGACTGGACTTTTCACTGTTCGTAAATTGCATTGGATAAAGTTCCGAACTTAGCTTTACTCAAACACTATTTTCACATTACCAGGTACAAATAGCTAAAAGTTGATTTTTTGCCTTAATTTAACACATATCTGTTTTTTTCAGGGCTGTGTGAATTTGTGAAAGCCAATATTTTCAAATCAGATTTTCAAACCATAGTTCCTTTCATGTGTAATAGATTAAATTAGTATATTTGAAATGATCTTAACAACCAGTTTTTTTGTCTTTTTGCCTGTATGCATGCACAATTGTTTTCAGAGTAAGTAAGAAAAATAATGCTGTTTATTAAGAAGTCTATACTGTAAATTGTGTTATGTTAGATTATTTGACAATGTGCATTTAGTCGAGGTTTTGATATGAAAGACAGCTGTTTAGTTGGTCTGTTGTAAAAGTTCACTGTCGCTGTTTTTATTATAAAAAACAAAAAAAGAGCAAACAGAAGAAGCAAATCATATAAATGAATGACTCATTCATGAATGAATCTTATAAAAGAACATAACTGTCCACCAGGTCTGGATTATTAAAGTTTTCTCTGGCTCTGTTTGGCCATGACTTACGTAGGCAGGGCCACTGCATGGCCTGGCCTCCTGGGTGCACTCCTGGCTCCTGACAGCCCAACTCTAGTCTCTCTAATACGTGCTAATTGCATTCCCTCTTCCTCAGCGGATGGGAGGAATGTGGGTGTTATTTCTGCACGGCGGCTCATCAGCACATTCCTGCCATGAAAACAGCAAAAATACGCCTTCGGGAGTCAGAAAAGTGCTCTTAAACAAACATGTGCCATCCACAAAGGACAGCATGCAAACAGGAATTAGGCTTTGTGCACACGCTGACTTTGTCGTACAGTCTTATGCAACATTACTGACACATGGCCGAACGATTTATAGTTAATAGAGATATGCCAAACACGTATGTGGCTCTGTAGCTAATCATACATGCTTCACAATATATTCAGCAAGTCTTGCTGTATAGTTACTGTATAGTTACTTTGTCTTTAATAAGATAAAGAAATAAATATTTAAATTAAAAAAGTGGCTTGTGCTAACATTTGAGCACTTCAGAATTTTTAGTGTTTTCAAATGCAAATTCAGCTTGATCACATTCACATGCTTTGTGTGGAAAGTAATTAAAAAAAAATAAAACCTTAGAGGATGTCGAGTTTATGCAAAATAACATATTTGACTTGTTTTGACTGGACATGTTTAACAATGATATTAAAAGTTTTAAAAAGTATTAAAAACCTTTTAGTAATCTTTCTTTTTGAAAAACAGTTGTATATTCATTCTGCACATGAAACTGTTCTTCTACCCCCTTTTTTCTTCATTAACCAATAAAAGAAAGAGACAGAAAAACAAGTAAATCAGGAAAAGCCTCCAGAATGATGCCAGACCATAAATTAGGATTCGTGGCCCGCCCATCTTGGCTTGTGACCAACCACTGCAGACCCGTAGAGGGAGCGTCACAGTGCGGTTAGCCAATCAGAGGCGTTCTGTTGGCATGTCATCTACAGTATATTCATCAGTAGGCGCTGAAATCCTGGTGATCCTTCACAGCCACTCCTCCACTGAAATAAAACATCCTAAAACAGAAGCAATAAAAAAAAACATTTAAATGAGACTTTTAATATTATAATTAACATACAAATTGAACTAATTTTACATTATTATTATTATTATTATTATTATTATTATTATTATTATTATTATTAATCATCGTACTGATACTGTTCTACCATGTTAGAAATAACATGTTCATATTGCATCGAAAATTTCTTGTAACTTGCAGCTTAGAACTTCAGAGTGGGGCCTTCTGGGGGCAAACTAAAAAATATCCATATATCTATAAAACTTGAACCACTTGAGAGCAGCATTAGTAATATCCTTTTAACTAAATCCAAAACTTGCAAATTAAACGTTTTCAGGTCTTGCAGGACTTACATTTCTGACACTTTTGGGGCAAAATTGTTAGATTAACCACCATGTGTCACGTCTGGTGCTGTTAGCTCCTCTGTCCCTTCCACACCCAGCTCTAATGGAGGTTCTCAGGTCAACAACTACATTACCCAGAATGCACCACCCGCTGACATCACGCACTCACCTGATCACGTGACACCTCAGCTGCTTCCTCTAGGAAGTCCCGAATACTGATTACTGGCACTATAAAAGAGCACTCCACACAAACACCCACGCCGCGTATTGTAGGTTCTCCTCTTTACAAAGCGTTCTATATCTCTTTTCTCAGTGTATCTCGTGTATGACCTTGCCTTTGTTTTCTCGACGCCGATTTTTGCCTTTGCCTCTGATATTGTATTGCTTGTGTATTACCCGGACTGTGTTTTCACTACTGCCTCTTGGATTACCTCTGACATTGGATCTCTCGTGTATGAACTCTGGACTGTCTCTCGTTTATGGTATGGTTTTGTCTTCATTGCTCTGGTTATCGTGATTACCCATTTTTCTGTATTGACTACGTCCTATATCTGTTTATTTTATAATAAACACATTGTTTTATCAGTATCTGCACGTGTCTGCAATTCTGTGCTCACCATGACAGAATACGCGGCCGTACAAGATCAGATAGCAGATACTGAGGCTATTAGATCTGGTTTAGCCAACCAGGGGAGGCTACTCAGTCAGTACCAGCAAACGCTCGCTGGTGTGACCCAAGCTGTTTCTGAGCTAGCCAGCCAACAAGCTACACAGCAGCAACAGCTTTCAGAGCTGCTAGCTCACCTCAGAGGCTTAACTGAGCCTAGCCCTAGCCCTAGCCCGTTAGCTGCCCCCCGTTTGCCCAACGCTATTTCATCTGTGCCTGGTTTTTCTGTCTCTAAACCGGAGATTTTTGATGGGGATCCGGAAAAATGCTCGTTATGGACAGTCTAATGGAGAACTTTTGCTGGCTCTCAAGCAAGGTCAGAAGCCGGTGGCTTCCTACGCTTTGGAGTTCTGCACTCTTGCAGCTGGTAGTGGTTGGAATAATGCAGCTTTGATTAACGTATTCAGATGCGGACTCAACCCAGACATACAGAGGGAGTTAGCCTGCAGAGATCGCTAACTTTGGATCAGCTCATCTCACTGTTGATCCGTTTGGATCAACTTCTCTCGCGCCGCCCCAAGACCAGCTCTCGCACTCAGCACACTCCTGTGACTCTGCCCCGCACCTCCACACCAGAGAAAGCTGCGCTGTCTGCCCCAGAGCCCATGGACATCCAGAAAACCCGGCTAACTCCAGAGGAGCGACAGCGCCGGATCCAGCTTCGTTTGTGCCTTTATTGTGGGGAGGCCGGTCATTTCAAGGCTGAGTGTGGTCTCCTGACCCGACCTGTGAAAGCTCCAGCCCTGGGACAGCACGTGGAGTGCTCTCTAACGTGGTACGTAAGCAAAACACAATTTTTCGTTCCAAATGTTTCTCGTTACCTGTGAATATTATGTTGCCTGATGGTATGCTCTCTGTCCCAGCACTTATAGATTCCGGGTCGGAAGGGAACTTCATCAGTCTGGACCTGGTTAAAGAGCATGGCGTACCCACCCGAGAACTTCTGCGTCCGCTATCCATTCATGCTGTGGACGGGAAGACGGTTCGCTCAAAGCCTGTTACTCTGCAGACGCTACCCATCACCCTACAAGCCAGCGCTCTTCATTTTGAGGAACTGCCACTTTTCGGGCTTCCCAGCACCGAGCATCCTGTTATCCTGGGCATGCCATGGCTCAAGACCCACGATCCCACTGTCTCCTGGCGCGATGGGGATATCACGGTTTGGTCTTCTCATTGTCATAAGAACTGTTTAGACGTTTAGACGGCTTATCATTCAGTCCACTTCTGTGGAGAGCCCTGAAGTTTCTGATTCCCCTGTTATTCCCACTGAGTATTCAGATTTTCTAGAAGTGTTTAGTAAAGATAACGCTACTAAGTTGCCTCCTCATCGCTCCTGTGACTGTGCTATTGACCTAGTGGAGGGTGCCACCTTACCCAAAGCTAGAGTCTACCCCCTCACTCTCAATGAGGAGAAGGCTATGAATGATTACGTCACTGAAGCTTTAGCTCAGGGATTCATTCGCCCGTCGAAGTCCCCTGTCGGTTCTGGCTTCTTCTTTGTGAAGAAAAAGGACGGGGGACTGAGACCCTGTATAGATTACAGATGTTTAAACGCTATTACTAAGAAGTTCACGTACCCTTTGTCTCTCATTCCATGCGCTCTTGAGCAGTTGCGTAACGCCACCTATTTTACGAAGCTCGACTTACGTAGTGCTTATAATTTAATCCGCATCAGGGAGGGTGATGCGTGGAAAACTGCGTTTACTACCACTAATGGCCATTATGAATACTTAGTTATGAGCTATGGTCTCGCTAACGCCCCCCGCAGTATTTCAGTCATTTATGAATGACATCTTCAGGGACATGATTGGAAAGCATGTCACCCTTTTTATAGATGACATTTTAATTTATTCCCCCGATCTAGAATCTCATGTTCAGCACGTTCGTTCGGTTCTTCAAAGACTGTTGGAGAACAATCTCTATGCTAAAGCCGAGAAATGCGAGTTCCACCTTCAGAGAGTCGCTTTTCTCGGCTATGTCATCAGCTCCCAGGGAGTTCTCATGGATGACTCTAAGGTAGACGCCGTAACTAGTTGGCCAGTTCCCCAATCCATCAAAGACCTCCAACGTTTCTTAGGGTTTGCAAATTTTTACAGACGTTTCATACGTAACTTCAGCAGTATAGCTGCCCCGCTTACAGCGCTCACTAAGAATGCCACCAAAGTTCTTAAGTGGTCCCCTGAAGCTGACCAAGCGTTCCAGAAGTTAAAAGCCGCCTTCGTCTCTGTCCCCGTTCTCATGCACCCCAAACCTGAACTACCGTTCATAGTCGAGGTCGATGCTTCTGATACTGGCGTAATAGCTGTTCTCTCCCAACACAGCGGTTCACCACCTAAACTACATCCCATAGCCTTCTTCTCATGCAAAATGTCACCTGCAGAGCGTAACTATGGGATAGGGGATAGAGAGCTGTTGGCTGTTAAACTTGCTCTAGAGGAGTGGCGTCACTGGCTGGAAGGGGCTGCACACCCATTCACCGTACTAACTGATCACAAAAACCTGGAATATCTCCGTACAGCTAAACGCCTAAACCCCCGTCAAGCTCGTTGGTCATTGTTTTTCTCACGATTCAACTTCTCTATCTCGTTTCGACCAGTTAACCGCAATACTAAGGCTGATGCCTTGTCTCGCGTCTTTAGTCCCCCAGACGACACATGCCACGCTTCTGAACCAGAATACATTCTGCCACCCACTGTAAAAGTGGCTGCCATTAGATGGGAGCTCGATGATCTCATTCATCAGAGCCAAGTTAACACACCACCTCCAGAGGGCTGTCCTCCTCACAAGATTTATGTACCTGAACAGTTTCGCGATCAACTCATTGGTTGTGCACATGCTGCCCTTACTTCTGGTCACCCTGGTGTTACACGTACGCTACAACTGATCTCAGCTCGTTATTGGTGGGAGACCATGTGAGCTGACATACAAGCTTTCGTAGTTTCATGTTCTGTCTGTGCACAATGCAAAACACCCAAAACCCTTCCAGCTGGTAAACTATGTCCTTTGCCTGTTCCTGAAAGACCATGGTCTCACATTGCCGTAGATTTTGTTACTGATCTACCTGAATCAGAAGGGTACACTACTATTCTAACAGTTGTGGACAGATTTTCTAGGGGGGTTAAATTTATCCCTTTTCCTGCACTACCTAATGCTCTTCAGACAGCTCAGGCTATTTATACTCACATTTTCAGACATTTTGGTGTCCCAGAGGACATTCTTTCGGATAGAGGCCCACAATTTACCTCCAGAGTTTGGAAATCTTTCTTTGAACACTTAGGTGTCCACGTCAGTCTCACTTCTGGGTTTCATCCCACTAGTAATGGGCAATGTGAGAGGGTAAATCAGGAATTAGGAAAATTTCTGAGGTTATATTGTTTTAAACACCCTACTAATTGGTCTCAGTACCTCATTTGGGCTGAGATAGCTCAAAACTCTCTTGTCAACTCTACATCTGGTCTCACACCTTTTCAGTGCATTCTGGGTTACCAGCCTCCGTTGGCTCCGTGGACAGCGTCGTCCACTGAGATACCTGCTGTTGATGACTGGATGAAGCGGAGTGAGCAGGTGTGGGAGGAGACGCATCAACAGATTTTGGAGGTTTTACGCAAGTATAAGGAGCAGTCTGACAGACACCGTGGTACCACCCGGAGACAGGGTGTGGTTGTCGACCCGGGACTTGAGGTTTGAGGGGGCCTGTAAGAAACTGCTGCCTAGGTATATTGGCCCGTTTAAGGTTTTGTCTCAGGTTAACGAGGTGACTTATAAAATTGAGTTACCTGCTCAGTACAGAGTGCATAACTCGTTCCATGTATCTCTGCTCGAGCCTCTTGTCCCAGGTCCGTTTGCTGAGGGTGTTCCTGATGATGTGCCGCCCGCAGCAGTGGAGGGGGAGGATTCGTCTACCTATGCGGTTCGAGAGGTGCTGGATTCACGCAGGCGTGGCGGTGTGCTCCAGTACCTCATAGACTGGGAGGGTTACGGCCCTGAGGAGCGTTGCTGGGTTGCCTCCGGTGACGTGCTGGATCCTGCTCTACTGGCCGAATTTCATGCCCGTCACCCTGGAAAACCTGCTCCTCAACCCCGTGGGCGTCCCAAGCGCTCACTCCCTTCTTCGGCTCCGGTGCGTCGGGGTCCCCAGCCTCGCAACACACGCCTGCCCGGCACCTCTGAGGCTACGCCTGGTCCTCCCGCCAGTTCTCCCTGCCCATCGGGTGGACGTCGTCGTGGTCGTCCCCGTTCCGGCTCCGTTCCGACTCCCTTGGGGAGAGGTACTGTCACGTCTGGTGCTGTTAGCTCCTCTGTCCCTTCCACACCCAGCTCTAATGGAGGTTCTCAGGTCAACAACTACATTACCCAGAATGCACCACCCACTGACATCACGCACTCACCTGATCACGTGACATCTCACCTACTTCCTCCAGGAAGTCCCGAATACTGATTACTGGCACTATATAAGAGCACTCCACACAAACACCCACGCCGTGTATTGTAGGTTCTCCTCTTTACAAAGCGTTCTATATCTCTTTTCTCAGTGTATCTCGTGTATGACCTTGCCTTTGTTTTCTCGACGCCGATTTTTGCCTTTGCCTCTGATATTGTATTGCTTGTGTATTACCCGGACTGTGTTTTCACTACTGCCTCTTGGATTACCTCTGACATTGGATCTCTCGTGTATGAACTCTGGACTGTCTCTCGTTTATGGTATGATTTTGTCTTCATTGCTCTGGTTATCGTGATTACCCATTTTTCTGTATTGACTACGTCCTATATCTGTTTATTTTATAATAAACACATTGTTTTATCAGTATCTGCACGTGTCTGCAATTCTGTGCTCATCATGACACCATGCTTCATAGCCATTCTTTTAATTAAAAAGGCTTTTTTTTATCTTTGAAAGATATTTTGCCACAGAACTAGATTTCTTTTTTTTAGCTCTGTAGTATATTTTAAACCAGATTTGTGATGAGGTTCCAGGACAGGTTTTCTTTTTTCCTCTTCCATGAAGATGTTATGTCAGCCTGATGAGGAATGAGTGATCTAATTACATCATGATGATATGTGACTGTAAATCAGCTAATTTCCAGCCCAATTATGTGATTGGCTAATTTTAGCTTTTGTGTGTACAAGTGCTTTTGTCATATCTGGTTCAAACGCACATATTTGTAGAATGTGTAAACTAACCTGCCTTGAGAGGAAGTTGAGAAAAGATTTTAATAACTGGATACCCCATTTTAGAGTCCACCACTCTGCCCAGTACAGTGTGTGTATCAGAACACTGCAGAGGCAACAAAGAGCAGTGAAGTCACTCTGAGCTCCACAGTGCAGCTCTGTTCTGGGATTAAATTACTTTCTCGGGTGATGCTTGAGTTTCTCAGTGTTTTAAATGTACGTAAAGTAAAATACATTTCATCTTGAGAGAAAGTCTATAAGCACCAGGCCCCACCTTAAACTGGACAGACGATCCCACTCTGAACAGTTAATCTTTAGTTACAAATATATTGTTTTTGTCAAAAACAAAATTTAAATGGATAATATGCTATTTACTGTTTACAATACTGTGTATAATAATCACTATCTTTGAGACTTAGTGAAACACATAGTGACACTCCTTCCTATGCCTAAAAACAGCACTTACACATTTTAAAAGACGCAAATAAGGATTAGTGCATGTTTTTGTGTTTGTCTGTGTTAAAATCTCCACTTGAGCTGTCATTTATTTTATTCACAATGAAAGAACTGTGTCCTGCACATTTGCAAGCCAAGCATGGTTGTTTTACAACTTGAGTCATCTTGAGTCAGCAGCTCCAGTTAATAGATTCACTGTTGTACTAATCCCAACAATGTGTGAACGTGACTGTTTTAACCACTAAAGACGCAGTGATGATCATGTCCATTGTTACTCTTTAATGTTCTTTTTTTTGTTCTAGAACAAGTGATACTCTTAAAAAATGTTTAACACCCCATAATTTCTGGTCCGCTGACGTTCTGATGTGCAACATCGGTCGGTCATGCTTTGGTCTACTTTCCACAAATACTTATTCTTATTAGAAACCAAAAATGCATTATGTCATCAGCTCTGGCCTTCATGATATATGGTTTGGCACTGTGGCACAAATACTGACACAGCAATAGAATGCAAAAAGAGGCCTGATCTCTGTCCTTACATGAACCCAGTGGGTTAGAGGTCTAATGGTTACAATGCTTTAGGCAGTCTCACTTATGGGGTTGTTAGCTTGCTCATGATTTCTTACCACTGACACAATCATAACTGCAAATTGGCTTTGGAAGACTTGTGGCTTGTTATCTGAGCTGCATTAAAAATAAACCAATGAAACCAACCAATGAAACATTACAAAGGATCCAGTGAAACATTTGAACTTCTGACTTCGTTGCTTTTAAAGTTAATGTAGTGTAAAATACGTAACATGTTTGTTTTGATTCAAACTAGAGACTTACAGTGCTGTGCAGAAGTTTTAGGCACCAAAGCAAATTACACTAATCCATTTATCTCAGGAATATGAGTATTTTTACCTGAGAAAAGCACCACATATCATTTGAACAGATGCAAATAAACATACATCCAGTAAAACGCAACAAGGAATTCTTATTTTTAACTAAGAATGTTATATCCTGTGAGCCAAGCTGAAGAACAAAGTGTAGTTGCAGTTGTAATTGTTTGTAACAGTACCACAAAATTACACAAAGTGCAGGAGACTGAAGAGCAATAGGAGATGGGTAAATCTCTCACTCACACAGTTTACACTCAACTTAGTTTGTGTCTCCAGAAGTGCCCAAATGCAACAGATTACATATTTAATCACTAAATATTATCACTTTCCACGTTTAAACAACATTCAGATATTTAAATGCCTTTTAAATCTCATGTTCAGCTGTTTCTTTCATTTTTAGAGATAAAGGACATGGCAGAAATAATCGGTGACTAATCAACTAATCAAAAAAAGAAACTTTAGATTAGTTGACTCCCAAAATAATCATTAGTTGCAGTCTAAAAAATCTGGTGACAGGGTAGGCCAAGGAAGTGTGCTTTGTGTGTGTGAGCATTATCCTGCTGATAAATGGTTATGGGAAGCCCTGAAGTTAAGAGACAAAATTCATGGGGAACAGGATATCCTGCAAATATCTCTAGAACTGTTATTGCCCCTCTTATCACTACTAGAGGTGACTGACTGTCATCGTCAATGGCTACCCAGATAATCACAACTGCAGTTGTGGCAGTGTGTTGCTCCACAACAATGGCATGATTAAAGTGCTCACCACAAGACCTCCCTAGTAAAACTTTACTGTTATCAATCCCAAACATAACCTGGATTTGACATTTAAAATGATACAGCATACACTAATATTACTCACAAGTCATTGTGGAACATCTAACTAGAAAGACATTTCACCAGTGACTGTTGTTGTAGGGGTGGCATCATATTCCAGGGTAATGATCAAATTTTATATACAGTTTCTGATCGGTGTGTCCCAATACTTTTCTCCATAGAGTGTATGTCTATTAAAAGGTTATTCATGGGACTTATTGTATATGAACATTATTAAGACACTCCATACTACACAATTTTGACTCAGACATGAATATCCGAAAGCTATATTTCTCTCTCATGTCTTTATTAGATCCCAGGCTGGAGAGTAATCCTAGTTGTCTTGTTTTATTGAGTTTATTGAGCCTTTTCAAGCCCCTGCTGTGCTTCTCTCCAAACCTGGATCATCTGATAATTTGCTTTCATAATTCTGTGGTTCAATTCAGAGAAAAAAGAGAGACTGACTTCAAATTTCAAACTTTTAAAGGCCTGGTGTTAATTCACAGTATTTTACAGTCTAGCGTCAGCATTTGTTTGTTGGTAGCTGAAGACAACAATCTTTTTACCACAAATTCCTCTGGGAAAACCTTTTATCAGCATGGCTTGAAGTAAATCAGGGGTTTCCAGTAACTAGTTAAACCCGAACTTTTTTTGCAGTAGCACTGTAAGTGAAGGTGAATTGCAGATGTGCAACTGGCATAACCCAAGAAGTATAATTATGTGAAATCACCAGTTTGTCAGAGGTAGTCTTATCTAAAGATGCAAAGCGTAAATGACGAGAAACCTTTGTGCTGTTTGGCGTTTCCTACCATGTTATAATGGACTTATAGATGGGTAATACGAAGAAAACCGCATTTACTGGACAAAGAAACATCTATTTAAATCTGTTTGTCATCAAATCGAGAAATGCTGGAGCCCCTATGATGAGGGTTGTCTACCAGGAAAGCTTAATAATAGGGTCATTTAGTCATATGGTGACTAGAACTATGTGCACATGGAGCGGTTGTTTAAAGCCTTACTGTGCTGTTATTGCATAGCAATTGCTAGCAGCCAGTATAGCCCCTTATTTATAAAAGCATTCACGCAGACTGCATCAGTTAGATACACTTTACTCGTTCTCTTCAACAGCAAGACTTTCAATCCATTTTTGATTAGTGATGTACTGTAGTATTTAGAAGTTTTTTTTTTTGTTCATAAAACACATTTAAGCTATTAGGATGATCCTTAATTTCTTTTATATGCCCTCATTAACTTGTTATTTCCTCCAGTGGAATCTAAAAAAAAAAGAAAGAAATACAATTATTACATCTGACCATTTGTGAATAAATAATTGTTTACTGAGTCACTTAATCAAAGAAAAATAAACAAGTTATGTGTCAGGGTGCGGGCAGGAAGGACGAGGAGAGCGGATGCAAATGCGAGTGAATTTATTACACAGATAACAAAAGACAAAAATAAACAAATAAACTGAAACTAAACTGAAAACAAGAATTATGGGGAACAAAGACGCAACCATAACAGGCTAACAAAGCACAAGAACCGACACGAGGGAAAGGGAGCACGGACTATAAATAGTGTAACACACACACGGGAAACAGAAAACACCTGGGGCTAAGGGGCGGAGTTACAAATGAACACAGGTGAGGGCAAGAAACACTGAGGAACACGGATCACGTGGGAGACACACTCACAGTCACAAGCAGAGACAGGCACAGAAAAGGTAAATAAACACAGAAACACGAGAACAGACAGGGACCACGTGACAGAACCCTCCCCTTAACGCGCAACTCCTGGGGCGCGAAAAAACAAACCCCCAGGAGCCGGTCAGGAGAGGGCGGAAACCAAAAAGGAAACAAAACACAAGACTAGAACAGAGGACACCTGAGAGGAGACTGAGCAGAAAACAGGGACTGGACATTACTGGGCAAAGGGACCGGAATGAAAACAGTAATAGGGACAGAAACAAACACCGTGACAGGGACTGGAACAGAAAAAACACCAGGGACAGGAACTGGAACATAGACAGAGACAGGAACCATAACAGGAAGAGACAGGGGCACGAAAAACATAGATGGGTACCCAGGGCTGGAAAAAGTCTGTGGGGCTAGCCTGGGTACACCACAGGGGGCAAAGTCAGGGGGCCTCGGAGCAGGCCTGGAAAGGCGGGGCCTTGGAGTGGGCGTGGCGGCGGGAGCCACGGGCACAGGAATAGGCGCAGTGACCGCTGGTCCGCCGGTGAAGTCCGGCGCGGGGAGCGCTGGTCCGCCGGTGAAGTCCGGCGCGGGGAGCGCTGGTCCGCCGGTGAAGTCCGCGCGGGGAGCGCTGGTCCGCCGGTGAAGTCCGGCTCGGAGAGCGCTGGTCCGCCGGTGAAGTCCGGCGCGGGGAGCGCTGGTCCACCGGTGAAGTCCGGCTCGGAGAGCGCTGGGTCGCCGGTGAAGTCCGGCTCGGAGAGCGCTGGGTCGCCGGTGAAGTCCGGCTCGGAGAGCGCTGGTCCGCCGGTGAAGTCCGGCGTGGGGAGCGCTGGTCCGCCGGTGAAGTCCGGCTCGGAGAGCGCTGGGTCGCCGGTGAAGTCCGGCTCGGAGAGCGCTGGGTCGCCGGTGAAGTCCGGCTCGGAGAGCGCTGGTCCGCCGGTGAAGTCCGGCGCGGGGAGCGCTGGTCCACCGGTGAAGTCCGGCTCGGAGAGCGCTGGGTCGCCGGTGAAGTCCGGCTCGGAGAGCGCTGGTCCGCCGGTGAAGTCCGGCGCGGGGAGCGCTGGTCCACCGGTGAAGTCCGGCTCGGAGAGCGCTGGGTCGCCGGTGAAGTCCGGCTCGGAGGGCGCTGGGTCGCCGGTGAAGTCCGGCTCGGAGGGCGCTGGGTCGCCGGTGAAGTCCGGCTCGGGGAGCGCTGGTCCGCCGGTGAAGTCCGGCTCGGAGAGCGCTGGGTCGCCGGTGAAGTCCGGTTCGGGACCGTTCAGGAACCAGGGCGGACAAAGGCATGCGGGAGGCAGAACTGCCCCTGGAGGCAACGGCCGACGGGCTGGTGTAGGGAGGTAATCTCCCTCCTCCTCCTCCGAGCTGGACGCAGGTGTGAGGAAGTCTATATAGTCCCAGAAATAAGACTCCTCACAACCTGCGTCCCTGCCAACACGGTGCGCCCCCCCAAAAAGTGCTCCCCCCTTGAGAGGATCCTCCTCTGGCGAGCGGGAGCGCTGAGAACGCCGCTGCCGTCTTTTCCTCCTCCGGCGCCGGTTAGCTGAGGAGTTAAGAGAAGGCTGCTCCTCCAGCACGCCGCGAGAAAGGGAGGTGCGGCGGATCGCCAATCTGGAACCCAGGTAGAAGCCACTCGCTGCATCCATTGTTCGGTCGGTTCTTCTGTCAGGGTGCGGGCAGGAAGGACGAGGAGAGCGGATGCAAATGCGAGTGAATTTATTACACAGATAACAAAAGACAAAAATAAACAAATAAACTGAAACTAAACTGAAAACAAGAATTATGGGGAACAAAGACGCAACCATAACAGGCTAACAAAGCACAAGAACCGACACGAGGGAAAGGGAGCACGGACTATAAATAGTGTAACACACACACGGGAAACAGAAAACACCTGGGGCTAAGGGGCGGAGTTACAAATGAACACAGGTGAGGGCAAGAAACACTGAGGAACACGGATCACGTGGGAGACACACTCACAGTCACAAGCAGAGACAGGCACAGAAAAGGTAAATAAATTCAGAAACATATCCTGGAAGTCATTAAAAATAAATATATAGAAACATGACAGTATGAAAGTGAATACTTTTATTATGAAAAATCTTGTTTCACTTATAAAGCTCTAGAATCACCTTTTTTTAAGAAAGACCACCAGGCCTTTTATTAATAATCGCTTGTGTAAATGGAACTTAATCCAACTGTCTATAATTTGATGAAAATTAAATAATGAAATACATGATAAAATCTTCTTTACTTCTGGTCTTTAAGGCTGTGCTGTAAACGCAATAATGTGGGTGTATAAGACCTGCATGGACTGTTTGTCGACATGACAATTCTTTTGTCTACAGTTTGTAGAATGGAAGGAAAGGAAGCAGGACATCTATACTATACAACAGGGATGGGCAATATATGAAACATCTGGCTTGTGAGGTGGACGATAATAAAATAAAATAATAAAATGCTCTGATGTCTCCACACACGTGTTTCCTTTTTTCTTGGGTTTACCTGCTTTGAGATCAACTACTCTGCAATTGGGTTCAACAACCCTCTGGGCTGGAGAGCTACTACTCTGTAGCTCTATCCCATTATACGTCATTTTCCAAAACAGATTTTTTTTTTGTGGCCCACCATGTAACGGCTTGGAAAATATCTGGCCCGCAGTCAAACATACAGTCATTGGGTTATGCAGTAAAAAGAAAAATTAAAACAAATGATTTAGTTAAAGTAATGCCTTGAACCATATCGATGCAGTACATGAAATTAACTGTTGATGCTTAAAAGTCCTTAAGTGTGTAACTGAAAAAAAAAATATGCAAAGAAGGGCTAGATTTTCTTCAGCGCTAGAGAGAGTTAAATATTTATTGTAACTTTTAGACTCCAGACTGAGTCATGTTAAGCAACTTTGCATTTGTGTGGAATGGTTTTAATTTTTTAAACCCACTGTTCTAGCACACAGATCATCCTCAATGTCAATTTTTCCAAATAAAATGCAAGTGGGAAGACTCAAGGACTTATTTTAAGCCAGTGCTGCTAAATTACAGGCCACATGCTGGTACTGTAGTAGGAAGTGCTGCGTCCCCTTTTGTGGCATTGGCCACTTTTTAAGCCGTTGCCTGAGTTTATCCACCCTCTCAGAGTTCTCACATTTTTCTCCAATCTCTTGATCTGCTTGCCCTGACTGTGATCATGCGTCTAAGTGAGTGTTTTCTCTCTCATTCAACTTCGCATGAAAATGTTTACTGAGCCATTGCTAATCCCCACATTTAGACAAGTGAGTCAAAGTTAAGACGCAAAAAAGGGCAGTTCTATCATAAAGCTTCTGAAATAGCCGTGCTAATATAATATTGTACTGGAGTTTGGAGCAGCACTCTTTCATTTTCATAACCCAGGCATTTTCTTTGGATTGATGGGATAAAAGCTATTTCAACCATTGAATTGCACTGACAAATGTGATGCACTGTGTTGCACTGAATTTTCTTGCCACAGTTCACACTTTACAGTGCTGTTTTGTAATAACAGATCATTATTCAATGACTAAGCAGGACCCGATGAATTGTGCTGCATCTACATTTAAATAACTACTATTCAAAACCAAGGAATAGTCATTAATTACTTAGTTATAACTAAATTGGTACTAATACCTACTAAGTTATTCATCAGTAGTTATTGGTAGTGTATATTAGTGATGTAGGTGAGAATGTAGCACTATTCACTAGATTTACTAGCTCCTGCTTAGTCCATTCATAGTTAACTATTAACCACAATTAAAAGACATTTGAAACAGAGGATGTTTTTTTCCATTCTTCCTACAAACAAGGTGTGCAACAGTATGGGCTGTTGTGGCATCACTTAAACTTTCTCCATAAACTCCACAAACTGTTCCAGCCCAGAACCCATAGCCTATATTTTCTGTAGCCATGAGTTTGTCATGTATGCAGCATGTGGTTCTGCATTGTGTTGTTAAAAATGCAAGGACATCCTTGTAAAAGACCTTGGCTTGGCTTTTGACTTGCTGCTGATAACAGTCTGGATGTTTTTTTTTTGATCAACATTAAGCACAGTGTTATATGTTATATGTTACAAGTGTTAAATGGCATTAGTGAATTAATCTCTGTAATGATGTGCCATGCATGGTCTTTAAGTGGTTGAAAAATATGTGTGTTCGGTCTAGTCTTGTGCATTTGCCCTTTAAACACAATCATTCCTCACAATACTTTGAATAATTTAAGCAATAATACACAAGAAGGAGTGCTATAACGTGTAATATTGGCACTGCTGTGTTGCGGCCGAAGATCAGCACAGCAGTGCCAGCATTACACGTTATAGCATGAACCTCGAGTGTATTATTGTTATTATACCACAGTTCCATTATTGCTGTTGAAAGATTGAAAGATTCTGAGTTAAAGAGAAAGAGTTTGGTTATAAACTCTCTGCGAGTTAAAATAGTTCTATTGCTGCTTTGTTTGTAGTTGTGCTGTTTGGCTGGTAAGCGCTGCATCGTTGCTAGGTTACCTGTTTGTGGCGAAGTAATACATGGACAGCTTCGGTTACAGTGCATTACGAGCTATTAATGGCACTCACAGAACACCTCTCAGCCAATCACATTGCAGGGTCAGAACTAACTGTGGTATAATTAATAATATCATGCACTGCAGAGAGAGGAATATGCAAATCCTTTATGATCGCTCTTTGAGAGTATTGTTTTTATCACTTCAATCATTTTCATGCATTTGTTGCAAACTGGAGATCTACTACCCTTTTTTGCTCCTCAGCAAAATACCAAATCATAATTATTCACCAGTTAAAAATCACATTATTTTTTTAACCTTATTACTAGCATTTTACAATTAATTCATTACTATACTATAATGTATTACTTTCCCTTTTATAGTGTAATCAGTGTCTGGGAGGTGAATATACACTGTCATTCATAAATATGCCATTGAAAAAACCTGTTAAAAGACCTTAAAAAAGTTAAAGCATTGTTTTCAAAGTGTGGGTTCGTTTGAATCTTTTCTCAGAAGAGCGGATTAGAGGAAAAATGTGATGGCGTTCCAGAGGTGTTGCCTTGGAAACGCTGGAGCCAGCCAATGTAATGGGTCAGTTGCTTCTGGACAGGTGATGTGCTCAGCCAGCAGTGAGATCCATAGAAACACAAGTCTGCCCAGCTCTCACAATGGCTCTCATAATGTTGTGGATTTAACATAAGAAAGTTCCCCCGGGGCGAGGAGTGTATTGAACACCAGAGTTCAATTTAAAAAGCCAAGTTTGACCTGACAGCTGTGCTGTCCCATCTCTCTGCTATTAACCCTTAAACGAGATGCTCAGGCCACTAGCTGTCCTTGACCTCATTCACCCCTCTCTACGCTGTCCAAGTTATAGAACATATAGAAACACTTTAAATGCAATATTATTTTAATATATTTTTATTTTTAAGTTTTTTTAGTAAGGAAAATATCCAGCAAACATTGATTTCAAAGCAAAAATTAATGAAAACTGTAATATGTTTTATTTTGCCAAATCTACCTAAAATGTATTGTTGTGTATTTGTTACTCAATGTGCTAAAAATTAATTCAAACTTTGGTAAGTTGGGTTAAGTTGAATTTGATGCAGTGTGGGAATTTCAGAAGTGTTCCACTTGTTGCTCTGCAGAAATACAATCTTTTTATTTAAAGTATAAATACTTTGTAATACATTGTAACTTTTGATTGACCAGTTAACACTTATACTTTAACTCAAGTCAAATGCTATGTTTAGACTGCCAGCCCAAATCATATTTGTAGCATATCTACATTGTATTCAGATTTATTTTTAATACTCTAAACAGCAAAAAAAAACAACAAAAAAAACACATTAAATCCCAATTTTGAGGGAGGCCCCCAAATGGTCCAGCAGTCTAAAGCACTGTCACTATGATCGGCAGAACGCTGGTTTAAATCCTGGTCATGCAGCTTGCTATGAGCTGCCGGGGCCCTGAGAGAGCACAATTGGCCTTGCTCTCTCTGATTGGGAAGATGGCGCTCTTTCCCCTAATCACTCGTAGGGTGATGTTGATCAGCACAAGGCATCTGTGAGCTGATGTATCGGAACCAAGTCACTGCGCTTTCCTCCTGGATGCTTTGTACACTCAAATCTGATTTCAAAGTGTGGAGCTCACAATGCAACCAAAAAATGACCACTTTAAATTTAAAGCGATGGAAGTGTGGGGATCCAACAAGAACAAGAACACCAGCACTGAACAAATCAGTGTTTACCCGCCTTTTCTGATTTGCATTATTACAACACAACACAGCAAAACAGCTTAGACTGCAGGTTAAAAGACATCTTAAGCATGGAATGAAACAGAAGAAGCGAATAACATTTTTTATCCTTCCTACTGCTGGTTGTTTCTCATAAACACTGGCTCGATTGGTGCTGGAAATTAGGAATGTTTTATTAGACAGGAAGTATGATCAACGGTAAATAGCCACTTAGAATAAAGATACCATTGTTTGTACCTAGGAACTGTAGCATTAAAGAGGATAATAGCACGGACAGAACATATATCAACATATGAGACTAAGTGGCATGTGCCAACTGTTGTATAAAGGTATGTGACAAACGAAATTTTCAAATATAGGGTGAATTATGGTTGAGTCAAATTTGGCGGTTAAGCTGGACAAGGTTTATTCTCTTGTATGAAGGGAAACAATATATGTCCAAGCTGTGAAACCACATTGGTTTGGCTGTTTTATTACATTATGGCCAAAAAACCTAATTCACCCTATCAGAACACCTTTATTATGTCATGATTACTACTATGTAATTACATCATGTGGTGCAATTTGTAGTCTCTACAAATTAGTGAGTTTCTAGTTGTGTGTGTGTGAGAGTGATTGTGCGGGTGTTTAGTATGACTTTTGTTCCATTCTCCTGCACTGTAATCCCTCTCTCCCCTATCAGAATAGAGCTGAAGAAAGTGAGATTAAAGCCAGTCGGCATGTGTGCCTGTTCTTCAAAGAAAAGAGAAAGAGAGAGAGAGAGAAAGAGAGAGAGAGGGGGGGAGAAAAAAAAGACAGACAAAAAGAAAAAAAAAACAATAACAGGCATGTCTGAGCTGAAATGAGAACTTGAATTCAGTGACCTTTTGTTCCCAGCAGTGAGACAGTGCCCCCTGAAGTGCGTACCTGGGGTCCAAAGTGAGGGAGGGCGGGAATACAAGGAATACAGCTCTGAACAATAATGGGAAGTCCAGTGAGGCTGTCCCTGAATGTGGTCTCTCACAGTTATTCTGCTTCACAATGCTCCTGGGGAGGGAATGAAACAGAGGAAGCAAATTAACTTTCTCATCCTTCCTGCTGCTGCTGCTGCTGCTGGTTTCTCATAAACACTGGATCGATTGCTGCTGGAAGTTAGGAATGATTCATCAGGCAGGGAGTGAACTTTACCTGGGCTCAGTGGACGTAGTATTTACTGAAATATATGTGCTGTAGATGCTGACAGTCTGGCCTCGAAGCATTTCCATGTATATTAGAGAACAATAATTATCTTGCAGATGAGATGTGAACAAAGTCATAAATCAGTGGTTCTGTATGAGACCACACTTTCCTCAAATGTCATGTCTGTTAGACTCATAAATCAACATATTCATTTAATGCATTCATAGTATAGGTATTATAAACATGGCTATACATATTTATAAAAATGTATACACATTATAGCCATGTTTAAGTTTGCATTATAAATTGTAATCATAATGCTTCATCAGGTGTGTTCATACAATGTTAAATGTCAACTTTTAACCACTTATGAATTATACCCATGTTAAATATTCTAAAAGCTTATAATAATTTATAATATATTATGTCATTTTAACTCCAAGTAAAGTGACAGATGACAGATACATCCTGGGAATATTTTATTACTGACAGATAAATTCAGCTTATCATCCATTATAATCACAAATTGTAATGCATCATAATGTGAGATGAATGTATTCCTTGTAGCCATGCCATACATAGAAAGTGTTACCAAAAAAAGTCATTAACAGTAAAGCAGTAAATACTATTTATACATTTGTAAACAATTTATACTTACTTTTAAATGATTCATGATTCATTGTTACTTTTTTAACACACCATTATTTATCTAATTGTCAGTTTTGTGAGAATAACCTTAACATGAGAACAAGGCTCTCATAAATTAGGACTTTTTAGCTTTTCATACATTGTACTGTATGTGAGGGCTTGGGTATTGATACTATAGGTTAATATTTAAAATGTTTCAGCAGCTTTCAGCATTAAGTTGTTTATGTACTATTCTTATGATATAGCAGAATATTGTTTTTGTACAGATTTTTTTGGGGAAACAACAATGTGCTGATATTAGTACAGGAAAACCAGGCTGTTAGAAAAAGATTCTAGAGATGGAAAGAGAGTTTATATGGGGAAATGGGGTAGCTAACTGAGTTAAGTAAACAAAACTGTAATAAAAATTACTTTCTTTTAAAGTCAATCGAGTGCTTAATGTTAATCTACACAGACTACACTGAGGAACCCTGAGTACTCTGGTAAGCCACGCAAGCTACAATACGATATACTCCCCTCTGAACAGCAACAGAGATCGCACAGTAAGAGGGTAATGCTTATGCTGCTCCAGTAGTGTTAGCCGGGTTAGCAGCAGACTACAGGCCGATTATACTCACCTCTGAACAGGGAATAGTGGTTAGCGGCTAATACTAATGCTATTCCAGCCCGGTGCTGGAGAACTAAACTAAAACTCCTGCTGTACTTCATTACATTACAGTACATTATATTACATTACACAATAGTAAAGTACAAAAAGTAATAGAAGTTAAAGGTAAAACATCTTTAGATAAGGGGGCATAAGGGAGGATAAAGGGAAATAATGGGAGAGAGGAGTAAAAGAGGGGAAGAAGGAAATGAGGTTAGAAGTAGTTGGTTAGTTAGAGGTTTTAGGAGAGTAAGTGCTCTTTAAAGAGCTCTGTCTTCAGGAGTTTCTTGATCTGGTAGTGGAAGGAAGTTTGTTCCACCATTGGGGAACTCTGTATAAGAACAGTTCAGCAGAGTGGCTTTACTGCTTTTTACAACCTGACTGGAAAAAATATACATAAGGTGCACCAGTTTAAAGTGAAAAATACATATCATACTGCAACCAGCAAGTAGAGGCACTAGACTTATAGTGGCCTTACTTTTAAGAACAGTTGCACTCTTTATGCTTTTCAACAGTCATTGTTCTAGCATTACCCAACTTCTCTAATTAGGCTATTTGATAATCCTCTTGACTTTATTAGACATGTTGAAAGCAGTCTACAAGGTGTCTACACACCTTTGAACATTGTGTCAGTTTCCCGAACTGGGATTAAGCATAGTCATAGATTATTTCCTTTCAATGTAAAATCTCCATTCAAAATATTGTGTAGTTCAAGACTAGGCTCAATCCCTCTCTGGGAAACTGTCCCATATTATCTATAGTATTGATAGTTCTCACCCACATTTGTGCTAAACTGTGAATGGGGACCATGTCTGCTCTAATGAGGACTAAACAAGCACATCTGAGTTGACTAAGTTGAATACACTGTGGTCTAAGTTGAGAACATGCAATAACAGACCGAGTTGATCAGTGCCTCTGTGGTCATACCCCCCTCACTGCTCTCTCTCACAGCTGGCAGCTTGCTGGCTTGCATTTAAGCTTCCTCTAGAGGTGTCCCAATTGTTTACTCACAAACATGTGCTGACAAATAGACATGGCTCTGAACACAATTATAGGTGGTTTGTTGCACTTTATTGTAAACAGATTGGAGCTTTCGTTTTCCCCCAATAAACAATGTGCATGCTCTGGAAAATACCCAATTCACAGAGCAGGCAAGAAATGGATATAGCAAATTTGTATATATGCTGTAGGAGAATCAAATTTTTACAATTGACACATTGTCTACCTCTTATTAGTTTCATTATAATTAAAGGATGTTTAAAATGACATCAATTGAAGCTTTAACATGTCCCTCCCACTCACACATCACTTTTATTTCACATGGTTCTATGAGAAACTCTTTGCAGCAACATTATGCATCATCTTGACTGGATTGGAAAAATGTTTAATGGATAGCCTTCCCAAACTAGTCAACCTGTCAGCAGGGCTGGCTGGTATTCTGCTCTAAATCCATATTTGTTAAAAATTCCTGGTAAAATTCAGGTTAAATTCAGACAGATTAGAGGTGTAGTGGTACAGCATGCTTCACCCAGCACATTTGTCTGGATTCACTGTGAAGTGCAGGTGCCATGAGTGTGTGGGCTGCCTGGTACCATTGTGAGGACAACAATAGCGTTAAAAAAGCTTGGGAACTTCAACTACACTTTGTTCTCTGCTATTGTTCCTTCCCAGGATGTCCTTCAGGAAAATTACAGAAAGGTCAGACAGCTGACACAGTGTATTACCACTCACAAGACACAGACATGATCGGCAGGGAGAAAAGGGAGCAGGGGACTTCTTTAATTTCTGAATTTGCCATTCCTGGAAACATTTTGTTTCCTTTATCTAGGTTTATAAGGAGGGTGCTGGGGTCAGAGTGGGAGAGGGGGAATTGGCCAAGCTAAAGAGACAGGGTGACTTTCCATTGACTGTGTCAAGTAGATTTTCAAGTAAAAAAAAAAAAAAAAAAAGGATGTGGAATGTTGTATATAAGCAAGTGTTATGTGAGTGCACGGACATCCTGCTTCACATAAAATCTGATTAATACACTTACGGAATTCATAAATGTAAAATGTAGAAACTTTTCTAAAATCACATTTTAAATATGTTTTAAATGTTTTAAAATGTGAAACCAACAGCTTCTAAATCATTTTTTGAAGCTACAATTCTTTCGTTATCATTGAAGTCCAACAACAAATATGTATGTCCAAAACAGCAACATTACAGGAGAGAGATAAAATCTTCTTGTAATGGAAGTCTATGTAAAAAGAGTTAATTTCAGGTCATTTTGGAAAATGTCCATTTCGTCAAAAAATTTAGATACAGTTTAAGGGACAGTTTTTGTGTTCAAGTTATGTAGTATCATCAAATCAACAATAATGGAGATTTTTCATTCAGTTTTTCATTGGACAGCGACGTTATAAAACACTGCCTGGCCAAAAAAAAGTCTCACACTCTAATATTCTGTTGTACTGCTTTTAGCTGTGGCAATGTTTCGATAAGCTTATGCAATGTCGTAAGATTAATTTAAATCCGTTGTTGCATTAATTTTTCACCAAGATCTTGCAGCAGCATTGATGAAGGTAGAGTCTGACCAACCACTGCACAAAGTCTTCTCCAGCACATCCCAAAGATTCTCAGTGAGGTTAAGATCTGGACTCTGTGGTGAACAATCCATGCGTGAAAATTATGATCTCATGCTCCCTGAACCACTCTTTCACAATTCCAGACCCATGAATCCTGGTACTGTTATCTTGGAATATTCCCGTGCCATCAGGAAGAAAAAATCCATTAATGAAATAACCTGGTCTATATTCAGTATATTCAGTTAGTCAGCTGACCTGATTCTTTAGCACATACTGTTGCTGAACCCAGACCTGAACAACTGCAGCATCAACCCACATCATTTACTTACCAGGTGAGTGAAGACTTTTCTTTGGCCAGGCAGTGTGTATCCTGTTATATTTTTCTGTAACACTACTGCCTCAGTCCACATGCTTTTTTCACTTACGTACTGACAGTTATGAATCTCTCAGCTTGTCCAGAAATGTATATTTAAAGAGTGTCTTTTAGCAGTGACTTAAATCGTAAATTACACGCTCCGACAATAAGGGGTGCCCAGGAGCAAAAAATACCAATATCAATATGATGCTGCTTTAAAACGTTATCTTGGTTACATTCCCTTTTACAACACATTTAGCTTTAACCACTATTTGAATAGGTTTAGTAAATCTATCAAGCTAACCACAAAAGAAAAGCAGCACCTTTTTCAGAACAATTATTCTCCAAAAACAGTTTAAAACAGTTTAATTTAACAATGACTCTGCCACTGGTTGCGGCTCATTCTGTTGGCTTGTAAATGAGCAAACCCCTTGTAAATACCAATGGTATAATGGTGATAAAATTCAAGAGATTACATGCACAGAAGTCACTGTGAATCACACATTGCAACTTGCTTTTCTTACTCAATGTGGCCTTTTTCTGAGGAAAACAACACATTCCAGTGTTGAATCAGGATATTTTGGAAAAATTCTGGGAGGGACATGATTTTATTTGTCAGAATTTGATGCAGTTGTAAAACAAACACAGTCATTCGAGGAGGACTGTGTGTTGTCTGCAACACTCTCAGCAGTAAATGAGCAAAAGTGACTGGATTTTGATCAAAATATGTCTTGTGAATGTCTCAAAAAACCATGCATAATGCTTAACCATGCCAAGGATATAAAATGCTTTATTTAGTTTTATTTAATTTATTTTTTTCAGTTGACTTAATTGAGACAGAAGAAGTTAAAGCCTATTAAAGTATCCACATATAGCCCTGATATAGACCATTTTTCTTCTATTGCTTAGTATTAAACATGCTTTTCCCTAGCATGTCCATACCAGCATGGTCCAGATGAAAAGCCAGCCTGTGGTAACATAGTGTAACGTGGTCAGTGGAATGGAAGATTATAGCATTCACTGTCTGAAAGCAGAAGCACACTGCTCAGGCTGCATTAGGCTCTGGGGTGTCCTTGAGAGACGTGTTATTTCTGAGCCTTTCAGAAGCAGACAGACACTGCAAACACTGGCCATAGCTGAACACACACTTTGTCTTCTGTCCCTGTGAAACGGTCCCACCAGCTGGACATGGTGTAAGGGGATATCACTGGTTACAGACAGTAAAGTCCACATGCTCTTATAACAGGAAATGACATATTAACATTGGCAACCGGCCAGTTGACCTATTGAGTAATGAAATTCATTGTAAAAGGCAAAACTGCCCAGAAACTCAAAGCTGATTCACTTTTTATCATGTTTTAGCTTGAATTTTATTCTGGAGTCTCAAATTTCACCCAAATACTATCCAGTTATGTTCATAAGATACATAATTATTAAAAATGTGCAATATACATAGAGATTTTAGAAAAAGAAAACAATTATTATGCAATTATTGGAATACAGTCATTAAATACAATTAATAACTTTAACACATGGTAGCCTATATGTCAGTTTTTCAAAAATAGACAATACACAAAAAATATATACACTTGCTTTGTTTTACTATATAAAAACTATTTTATTCTTACCTGGTATGTAGGTATATTTTTAAAACTCTAATTCACTTAGAAATGTTAGATTTCAACACAGCAGTTATTCAGCAGTATATATAAAAACCCTATTCATTATTGAAGAACAGTCCAGTTGTGCACAACATCAATCAATGTTAAAACCTGAAAAATGTTTTAATCTAAAGAAAATAGGTGCATAAATTTTCTGGACCTCTGAGTGGTAAAGTGAACTAAGACGCTGACACTTTGTATGTTGCTGTGGGCCATCAGCAGCCAGAGTCTGAGAAAGCATAGTTGGCCATGCTCTATCTGGGTGGGTAGATGGCACTCTCTCCCCACATCACTACAAATGGTGATGTCGGCCAGCACAGGCATCTGTGAGCTGATGTATCAGAACCGAGTTACTGAGCTTTCCTCTGAGCGTGGTGGCTAATTTCATATGTATCGGAGGAGGAGCACGCTAGTCTTTACACTCCAATGGGGGCATTACTGGTGATAGGGAGTCCTAATAAGTGGGTTGGGAAATTTACCTTCTAAACTGAATCAGCATTAAAAAACACACAACGCAAGTGAGTGTTTGTTATTGATGCAGTTAACCCCTAGTGGGCAGCTGTAATTAGCCTACATGAAAACATGCAGTGCAGTTTTTTTTGCTGCCTAAATCCAGGGTCAAATGCCTATTTGTGACACAGAGAACCCTCAGAGAGGTTTCAGTGCTTTTTATAGTAGCGAAAATGCTATGAATTGTATGAAAACATCTGCCCGGTGTGTTGATCCTCGACTTTTGTTCAGGGGAAATGATGCTTTTCAACAGTCACAGCTATTTATAATCAGGAATTGGAAGTGCTTGATGCTGGGAGTCGGGAAGGCAATTACAACGGGAAGTGACCCGTGTCCGTGTTTAGAGTTTTTCAAGGCAAGGCGGAGAGGAGTACATCGTGCAACAAATGAGTCAAAACAATCCCCCCCAGCAACAAGTGCATAACCCAAAATCTCTCTGTTGCACCTCCTGAGAGTTGGTGGTGGGGGGGTGGTGGAGGTGGTCTGGGGTCCCGGGAGTAGAGTTCAAGTGTTGTATTCCTAACAGTGAAAACACACTCCAAAAACTTCATTAGGAATGAAAGCGTACATCTGCTTTTGATCACCACTGATGGCCCAAAGTCCCTTGTGCCATGCTTATGTAATGCGGTTCTCGGTGGGTGGTTTCATATACGTGACTGCGATTGATGTTTACCCGTTAAAAATTTAATTCTTTATTGCTTGAATATTTTCAAATGATGTTGTAACGCGAAAGGTCCAGTTTTTGATTACGCTCCGATCAAGGTAACAACACGCCAAACCAGCAAATGAATGTGCTGTTGGCCCTGAACACGTCTGAATTAGAAAATTGCTCCATGAGTTCAACAAACCCCCCGTCGAAGTCAGACCAACAGCTGAGCGATGGGCCTCCCAGCACACAGAAAACATAAAAATCATTCTGAGAAACTTACCAAACGATGGATAGAAGACTTCAGACACTTTCTAATTCAAGCATAGCCATAAACCCAAGGGTCAAACAAACAGTAACACCAGTGGGTGACTGAAAGAAACCTGCCAAACTTTTAAGGGGAGACAGATGGGACTGCGCATGATGTTGTTCCAACAGAGCAACGTGTAATTAGGGAAAATGGCTGCCCGAGAAACAACAGTGACTGGACACAATGAAAAACAAGCTATGTTAATTAGATACCTCCATGGAAGTTTACTGAGTTTAGCTACTGTTTATAGGTAGCGTCTCCTTTCTGTGCTATTCTAAATGAAATGAATACAAAGAAAATACATAACTCGGGTTCATCTCTGAGTCAAGTCAAAGTCACATGGCCACCTCTTCTACCAAAGCTTTTGCTTGTGCGAGATTGTCAATAGTTATGACAGTACAGTTCTAATCCGGGAATAAGTTGCAATATAGTATTGCTGCAGAAATGCAGATGGAGATCTTTACCAGCAGGAAATAGGTTTTGTATTTTGCATCACTAGTTCAAATTGAGCATTTTTTTTTTTGTTTTTCAAGGAAATTTAGTATTTAACATTTTGGCATCAGTTTTAGTAATATTATGTTAATGATGCTTAAAATGACACATTTTAGCCCTTTATGGAGTTATGAAATAAGAAAGGTTTGGGTGGAGGAACATGCTTCTTGCTACCATCTGCTTAGCTTATGTACCCCAGTCAAGTCAGTCAAATCCTTGACAAATGACTGATAAGCAGTTTGATGGTCAAGTGTTGCATGTTGCAGCATGGAGCTGATTGTAAATGGTAAATTTGCATTCACGGGAACACTCAGTAATGTAGTCCAAAGAAGCAACAATGCAAGTGAAAGAGGCCATCGCTACAGTAGAAAGACACACCACAAAGTCTACCAGAGACAACAGAAACACCAGGCACATTCAAATAAACAATATTAAATGTTGGTCTATATCCCTTTAAAGAAAGAAAAAAAAAATTCTTCACAACTTCCAGAACATTTCCAAGCATTCAGTCATATTATTGCCAAAGTCTATAATTAAGAGGTGCCTTCATGAAAGTAAATGCAGGAATGTTATTTTTAAGATACAACCCCCTGGTAACAGTCAAGATTAGAAATGCCAGATTAGACAAACTAGACACCATCTAAGCAAAGCCTGCCCAGTTCTGGACCAAGATTCTTTGGACAAATAAAGTCAAGCTTAATTTGAGTATGGAGAAGGAAAAAAAGTGTTTATGATTCAGATTACACAAACTCTCAAACATGGTGTAGGTACTGATATGACAGTATGGCCCTTACAGAATATAATATCATACATAAGCACAAATACCACAAAAGCAAGTCAAAAGCAAGAATGTTTCTTAATGAGTCACCTGATCTCAGGCCAATTAAGCATTATGATGACAGAAAGCAACAGTAGAAAAACAAGCAACAATAGAGGACAACTGATGTTAAAGCCTGTCCATAGGTTCCAGACTGGATGACAGCTGTAAAAAAAAAGATTTAAAAATATGTTAAATTAAATTATAAAATTAAGTTATACATTAGATGATTGTTCTATAAAATCAGCAAACCCCCTGCCATGTTTTTCTTGACAATTCAATGCTTTTTATTTACAGTTTCGTGCATCTTGGCATGTTCTCTTCAACCAGTCTTACACACTGCTTTTGGATAACTTTATGCCACTCCTGGTGTACAAATTAAATCAAAGAAACTCATCGTTTTAAGGGGTCTCATTTTTACAGAGATGTATATATTATATATGTATATATATATATATATATATATATATATATATATATATATATATATATATATATATATATATATATATATATATGAATGCATAAACAGTTATTGCAATGCAAAAAAAGGTCTGATCTTGATTCATTAAAAATCCATTGAGACTTATGAACCTGGCCATTTGTGCTTCTTTTCACAGAGAATTTTCCGTTGTTAACCCCTTTCCCTCAAAATGTTGCCAAGATTTCATCAGATGCACCCATATCAAATTCTGTAGTAAATGCTAACTCACAAAACTTTGCCCAAAACAAGCTAGAAAAAGGCTAAACTCAGCAAACTTCAATGCTAAGTTGTTTCCTCAATTGTTTTTTTGTACCCTCCATGGCCATCCAAGGCGTAATTATCGCCATCAATCTTGGTAGTAGGAATATCTTTATAGCAGGCAGATGAAAGGATGCTGTCTTTATCTCTTTTAAGTTGGGCACAACTGAATAATTCAGCAACAATAAACATGCCCGCTCTCTTAAAGCAAGCAAATTCAAAGCACATGGAAGGCGCTGAGATTAAATCCGTAAAAATGGGTCTTTGACTACATTATAAGATAAAATTATGGTGAACCGATATAAACATTGAAAATAGCTTTGCCAACGTGGAGTAGATTGTCGTCCTTTGAAAGGAACCAGTAGGATTATGAGGCGGACATTACTGGTCAAATGATCGAGCCAAACCCTCAGAGAAAAACACTAGCAGCGAAAACCCAAGAGGAACAAAAAACAAAACCCAGCGATCAGCGATTCTGCAGCCAAATCCACTGATCGTTAGTGAGGGGGCAGAATTAAGTAAATGGTTCCTCTCTTTTCTTTTATTAAAGTCAGTGAAGTGGTTTTGCCTCTCTCAATTGATTATTGCTGAGCAAGAGAACAGAGGCTGCTGATGTTGGGCCAGTCTTCTATAAGACCAGCTTATCAGGGTCAAGACTTGACAAGGGGATTAAGGGCTTCCAGTTTGTTTTCCTCACTAGTGAGTCAGCACATGGTTTTACTGTACATGTGCCTGGCAATATTATCAGACACAGTAACTTAACATAACACCAGAGTTTCTCCGGGGGGTGGAAGTAATGAAAACATCATTTTTCCATTCTCTGTCTTCCCTATTCTCTCTGTGGAGATATATATCCGCCTTTCAACAAGTCTCAGTACTGGTCATGAATAAGACAACACTAAGAGAAAGTGAGAATGTGTCTTTTTTTGTTAGATCAACATTTGTCAGTTTCTCTGCAGGAAGATCAGATGTACCACTGTTATTTCAAATCACTGGTTTTGGATGTCAGGTTATGGCATGAGAAACAGGCACCCGTTTTGTTGTTTCCTCTGGATACTTCTCAGAAGTATTTTGCCTGCTATAAAATGTATTTTGACTAGTCTGAAAAATGTGTGTAATTGCTTATTAGTCACTATATAACACTGAAATGAATACATATACACAGTGTTTAAGCTACTATATGTTCCTTAAACTTAAAGACCTTTTACACATTGGGCCTCATTTTAGCGATCTGTAGACGAGCCATCAACCTTACACTGTGCAGCTTGATTTAGGTCGTGTCAGTGTGTGTTTGGTATTGCAGTGACAGAAAAAGTACACATTGCGCAGCTTAAAATGTGCAAAAAGCATGTATTAATTCTTAATCAATTCTTAATTAATCATGGCAATCTGCATTTCCAAAAACATCTGACTGATGACTGTTGTCTATGCTTATTTTAGTCAGTGGTGCACATCTCTGTTTTCGGTTGCCAAGTTAGCAATACGCCAGAAATTAACCTGAACACACCTCACTTCCAGACCACCACACCCATCACTGTAAATATATTGATAAGCTCTGTCGCTATTTAAATAATGCCCCAATGAGCATCGCAACAGTCAGTTTTATTTTGTTTCTAAACTGAAAGCAGAAGCATTTCTGAGTGGAGAAGTGACAAAATTATGGTGTTTAATGATACCAGTGTGTTGGAACCACCATCCCTGCTTATATTCATTCAAAAAACTGGGGTCTCGAGTCACTTTTAACGGGAGTTCTTCTTCCTCTCCACAGGAGGCCACGTTACGCGTCTTTACGTGCTTACGTTACACGTACAGCCTCTAAAAGAGAATCTGACTCAGTTTTACTGAATGCGAGCTGCTGGTGGAGCAATGGAGACTTCAGAAGAGGAAACACGGATTCATCCGCTCTGAAAGGAGACCGCATCACACCCGCCCAGTTTAAAATGATTCTTCCGCATGTTCGGTGCAATTACCCATTCTCACCAGAGAGAACCCTAAATCCCAAAATTACTGACATTAGCTTTAATTATCAGTATTCCAATAAGTAATCACTTTTTGTAGCCACACACCATGCCAGAGTGTCTTAAAGAGGTTGATCTGGAAAAGGTTCAGTTCGATTAGCATCTATCGTTAATTGTTAAAAACATGTCTGAGCATGGAGTTTGAAGGTGACGTCAGTGAAGTTCGCTCTGTAAAAATCTTCTTTCATGAGCAGCATGATAAACAGAACATGGCTCTGTTGCAAAATCAATAAATCTATAAGGACTCTGTATCAGCATGCCCAATACCCCTTCAAATAAACCAAGTAAAAAAAAATACAACCTACATTGCCTGCACCATTTGGACTGTGCATGTTCTTGTGTTCATTTTTATGATGTTGTCACTCATTTTTGTATTCTTGTGTTTTTAGTAGAATCAGAGAGTGGAGACTTTAGTCTCCCAGTACAATACCTGGATAATTACCAGGAGCTGTTTATAAGCAGAAGTCCATAGTAGTTTTTATTAAAGTGGTGGAAATAGTTGTGGGAGTGTGTTTTTGTACATGTTTCAGAAATGATGGAGCTGAAGACCATTCATCCTGAAAGCATCACATCCTGTTTTCCAGGAATTTCATGGCAAGTAGGAATGTGTGCATTTCAATAAAATACTGTTTTCAAGATCTGAGTGTGAATGAAACAAAGCCATACACTACTGGTAATTATTTACCTGTAGATTAAATTGGTTCACTACACTGTAAAATTGTTGCACAAAAAAGGAAATAACTGGTTCTACATTTACTCAAAATTATTGATACTGACTTAAATTGTTCTTGAATTTAACTTACTAGTATCATTTCACTAGAAAGCGTTTAGTTCTTGATCTTTTTGGAATACAATAGGTCACTCTGAGTTGTATGTTCATGCTGCATGTGAAACTATATTTCTATCCCTATTGCCTTCATTCGGTAAAACAAAAAAAACAAAAAACAAAAACAGACAGAAAAACGAGTGAATCAGGAAAAGCCACAGACTAAGGTCAACCCGTAAATTGGGATGTATGCCATCGCCCACCTTGACTTGCGACTGCCCACTGCAGAGCTGTAGAGGGAGCAGTTACAGTGCGGTTAGCCAATCAGAGGCGAGACATTTGCATGTCATGAATGAGTGAGAGCCAAAATCCTGGAACAACCGGTTTCTCACAAACAAAAACAGCTTACAGAGAATGAATTCATACTGGAGACCACCAGAAAATGACTAAAGAAAAATAAATCTTAAAAATATAACATTGTTCAGACATTTTTTAAGGCTAAGCTAAATTAATAAAATGTATTATGTGTATATGTGTATAGTTAAGTTGTTAATATGTAAAGTTGTTAAGTTAAGTTGTTAGTATTGTACAAAAAAAAAAAATTAATTTCCCAAATTAAAAAAAAAAAATGTTACTGATATATTGTGAGCTAGTTAGCTTGTTCCTCTTATTCTCTGAGAACTCCAACAACCAATATAGCAAAGCATAACATAGCATAAGAGACACATTATTTAACTATAGAAATTTATATAACTACATAAATAACTATATTTAACCAGTGAATAAATTTAATTCACATTTTACTAACATTCAACTGAAATTTATTGAATTGCTCCCAACCATTTCATTGGTCCTAACCCTAGCTTCCCTAACTTCATCTTCAATTTTAAATCTAAACCTAAACTGTTTCTTTTACCTGTTCCTAACCCTAACTTTATCTTCAATTTTAAATCTAAACCTAAACTGATCCTTTTCCCTGGTCCTAACCCTAACTTTAACTTCAATTCTAAATCTAAACCTAAACTAACAAGCTGATCCTGATCTGTGATTATTCTGTAAATGGTGATCTAGGCTGGGGTAGGATGTTGGCTCAGCCTGGTGCCGCTGCGAGGGTGCGGGGCATTATCAACCTCTTGCAATAACAATGACATTTCTGTATAAACTTGATAACACTGCTGCTCTGGATGCTATGTCACCCGAGAGAGGTTTGGATCAGACCTCCTGCTGCTTTATCACTGAGAAAACACTTATCCAGCTACGTGAGCTGGACAGGCGGCCTGCTTCGGAAATCTGCTCTCATATATCATGCACTGCTGCTTGACAAGTTGGTCATTAATACCAGTATCAGCACTATTGTGTTGGTCATTATTACCATCCATATTTGGGAAATAAACAGTTTAGTGAGCAAAACTGGAACCCAGATGCACATTTCACCTGTCAACCAGCTCAAATCAAATAGTACAAATTGAACAAATTTATGAGTTTAAGAAAAAAAAGTATTGAAGTATTGAAGCGTGTTTACTAGTCTTTTGTAATGGCTTTTCTGGCAAGCGGGTGTGTGTTGTTTTGGTCTAAGTTGTAAAAACAGTGTGTCACACACACGAAGCGCAGTGGAGCTGGACTGAAGCTCCAGCACTGGGGACGTGCTGAGAACATATTGCTTTGTGCTAATTTCATTAGTTTTAATAGAGTGGAGACTACATGTTTTATATGCTATTACGCTGAGCATGATTAAATAAACAATATGACACTTAATTCAGTTAAGATTAAGATTTTGTCAGCAGAGAAAAACTCATCCTCACCCTGACCTTTTATTTGAGATATTCTTGCGACATTCTGTGCTGATTTATACACGGATAGGGAAAAAGGATGACGAATGCTCTGCGGAGTAAAAGAGCTATTGCAGCCAAGTTAGTTTATTTCACAAAAAAAAATAGAAGAGCCGTGAGCTCTCAAAGTGTTGAGCTGGTTGGCGTCTTTTAATATCTACGCTGAACCCATAAATCAAGTCCTGAGATCTGCAGCCAGAATCTAATTGGTCCCTTTTCCTCTATTTCTACATGAGACTGGTGTGTGCTGGTTGCTCTGTATTCCTGTCATTCACAAACACAAACACACACACACACACAAACACACACACACACCTCTCAGACGTGGCAGTACGTGTTTGTTTTCTGTCTGCTCCAATAGTGAGGGAGTGCTGACGTGTGTGACGCGAGTGTGTGAAGGCCTGTGGTGTGAGTGTGGCCACTTTGGCCATGCTCTCCAAACCCAGGGTGCAGGACTGGAATTGTAATGATGAATCTTGCTGATATATATGTGTGTGTGTGTGTGTGTGTGCGTGTGTGTGTGTGTGTGTGTGTGCACATACCAGGCATGTAAAATGTGCAGAGAAACAGTTCTTAAAGTAAAGGTCTGAGCACTTTTTCAAAACCTAGTTAACCACATTACATAACCCAGAAAATGACTGGAGGGTTCAAACTCTTCTCACTCACGTTTTACTCACTTTTGTACCTATGCTTACTAGGAACAAGTCACTGTGCTTTGTAGTTGGTGTAGTTACTGAACAATAAGTGTTAGGGAGATAAAACGGGAAGAAAAGTATTAACTTTTAAGCCCAGTCAAGAGGCTAAAGGGATTTTTGACATTTTGTAGTTTGGTTTTTAAAATCCACCATCGTTAGGGTGTTGTTGCTGGGGGCATTTAAGTAGACCTAAGTGGTTGATATAGATGCATTGATATAGATCAATTTAGAGCAAAACTGTTTGTAAGAAGATGGGCCTTAAACAGTTAACACAAGTAACACATTCATTTTGCGTGGATGCATTTTCACAAGAGGGAAAAATAATATGTATAGGCTAAAAGCTAATGCTAGTCTTTTCTCTTCGTTTCTCTTCGTTTCTCTTCAATACCTGCTTTTCTAAATGCTAAAGTCTATCCAGTAACAGTCTGTTCAGCTTTCTAACAGCACATCATGCTTAAAGGACATATTGTTGTAAGGACATGCTTAGATAGATAGACTTTAGAGTTGCATTCTATCCCTTCATTTTAAGAAAAATCCCTGTCCACCTTGACCATCAAAGACTATTTTAATCCATCTGAAACTAGTCACCTGTAAAGCTGGCCTTGAGCTGTATTTTGTAGCAGTGATGGCAATCTTAAAGCTTTTCTTGTGGATAGAAGTTACAGAGAATGCAGATGGCATCACTCCTGTTGGATGCGTATGATAGCCCTCCTTTTCCTTCATGGTGTTAGCCAGTACATGTGGCTGTTGGTTAATGTCACAGTGCTAGCAGCAGTTTAAAAACATGAAATTGGCTGAATTCTTGTGACTTGGATGAAGTTCATGCTGATTTTCACCCTCCGCATTCTGGCATTGTGTGATAGGTAGAGTCTTAGCTACCTGGTGGAAATAGGATTTTAGCAAAAATATTGATAAAAACTGGGTAAACAGTTTAGATTGTGTGTTACTTTGTGTCCCAGTTTGTCCTACTCTCTCTGCACAACTACAAGTAACATTAATTTAATGTGTATTGTAATTATAACATTAAATCACACTACACAGGAACTGACTGCTGAGAGAAAAAGAGAAATCTCCTGATCGTTATTATAAAATAACACTTAAGTACAGTAAGGAAGTACACACTTAATTATTTTCCACTTCCGTAGCATAAAAATCTACCTACATCCAATTTATCCACACATCAAAATGTAAGAAAGAGCCAAAATAAAACATTGGGCCATTATATTGATTGATTGTCCATTGACTGCCACACTATGTTCTTCTGTGTTGTCTTCTAAACCTTGTCTATGCTTTTCTCCTGTTAGGAGGGAAAATAATGCTGTGCTGTGCTAAGACCATGGGAGATGGCAGAAAGAGGGGGTCAAAGACAGACTTTCTGGGCTAATAGGAAAAGTTGTTTACAATTTAACAACCATCAAGGCCAAGGAAAGAAAATTCTAAACATCTGAGTCTTATCTTCTCCCCCTCCACAGCCCCACTATTTGCTCCATATTTGGTGTCTTTTAACAAGCTCGGAGAAGCAATTAAAATGTTTGTTTAGCCACACAGGGTTTAACTATAACAGAGCATTTATTAAATAAAGAAATAAAGTTTTCTCATTGTTAAGTGGGCTGATGGGATTTGATTTGCTTGTTGAATGTTTTAATTATTTCCCCGCACAATTTTCATTTACACACAGCAAATGTATGAAGATACAAATAAAATTTGCCAGTTTTAAATCAGCACTGTTTAGTAGTATAAGTCTAAAATTTTACACAGTGTCATTTTAACACTAACAGTGTTCATTTGAACACTGGCAAATTTCAGGTGTGATTACATACATTATAGTTAGTAATTACAAAAAAACAAAACATTACGGAACACGATGCTTGTTTATATTTAACAGTATATGACAAACTATTTTAATTGTAGTGGTTTTAGATCACTTTGTTTATTAAAACCTTAAAACTTTTAATTAGACTCTAGTATTAAGTAAAATTTTAAGTCGCTTTATAGTGCAAAATTGGGAACTGGGAATTTCGTTCTTCAAACTACAGTTCTGAAAAAAATAAGGGAACACTTAAAAAAGATGAGTTTCTTTGTTTTTACTACATTAAGAACTTCTGCAATATAATCAAGAGGAAGATGGATGATCACAAGCCATCAAACCAAGCTGAACTGCTTGAATTTTTGTACCAGGAGTGGCATATAGTTATCCAAAAGCAGCGTGTAAGACTGGTGGAGGAGAACATGCCAAGATGCATGAAAACTGATTTATTAAAAAACAGTTTTATTTCACCAAATATTAGTTTCTGAACTCTAAAAACTTATATGAATATGAACTTATTTTTGCATTATTTGAGGCCTGAAAGTATCTGTATCTTTTTGTTATTTTAGCCATTTCTCATTTTCTGTAAATAAATGCTCTAAATGATAATATTTTTATTTGGAATTTAGGGGAAAATGTTGTCCTTAGTTATTAATTTTAATCAAACATATATCTATAAATAGCAAAATCAGAGAAACCGATTCAGAAACTGAAGTGGTCTCTTAATGTTTTCCAGAGCTGTATATATCACAATATATTGACTATTTTCTTCAAAAAGTGTTTTCCTGCATTGGTTGTAATGTGATCTGAAATAAATAGATAGATAAAATGCCTATATATGTGTGTTTGACAAAAATTGGGACCCCTGGATCCACTGCTACATACAGAGCAATATTGTCAGTCAAACCATACTGATTAACAGTTTGAATAACAGCTCTATCATTTAATTATACTGCAAGAATTGTAAGCTTGTAAGATGGTACGATTAAGAAGCATGTATTATTTTCCATACTGTCCACTGCTAGCTCAGGGTCTCATTTGGTGATGAACTGGATGCACTGATGGTAAGGATGTGTTTTAGAAGCAGACTGAGGATGTTTGTAGTCGAGCATGTGTGGGTGAAAGAACATTTCAGCACAAGGCATTTCATGACTAACTTTCTGCGTAGCAAGCAAATGGAAAACACATTGAAAAGAGACCAGAATGGAAAAAGCTTCGTGCAAAGTCTGCAGTCAAAAGAACAAAAAAACGTGCCATTCGAAAACAGTGACAGGAGACAATGGTCATAGACCTTCTGTTCCACAGAAGTAACCGTTTATGACTGGAGCGGAACAGAGACATCATAACAGCACGTTTCCCAGAGGAGCAAACAGGGCACCTCATTACGGTCATTGTGAAGTCTCATGTCAGTGTCAGTGGTGAGTGAGCATGTGCATGTCTCTGACACCACACTGGGGTGTCACATCACGTCCCACCTGCCTTCTGAGAACCTCCGTTCCTGAAGCTCAGCGCTCAGGGAGTGGTCTGGAAGGCTGGTCTGAGATCAGTAATAAGTGTGGGGAGAATGTAATTCAGTTTTAGATCTTGGCAGTGGAATCTCAACAGACCTTTGCTAACACATTAGAGGAGCTTTTAAGCCCTGGTGTCTAGATTTTGTACTAGATGTGAATTCAGGCCCTACATATGCTTTCACTTATAAGCTGTAAAGCCAAATCCACATGAAATCCACCTTAAAACATTTCCTTACATTTTCATCCTACAGCTCTGTAGTAAAATAAGAGACCACTTAAAAATGATGAATTTCTGCAATATAATCAATAGGAAAGAGGCATGATCACAAGCCATCAAACAAAGCTGAACTGCTTGATTTTTGCACCAGAAGTGACATAAAGTTATCCAAAAGCAGTGTGTAAGACTGGTGGAGGAAAACATGCCAACTCTTAAAACTTTATGAATATGAACTTGTTTTCTTTGCATTATTTGAGGTCTGGAAGCTCTGCATCTTTTTTGTTATTTTAGCCATTTCCCATGTTCTGCAAATAAATTACAATATTTTAATTTAGATTTTGGGAGAAATGTTGTCTGTAGTTTATAGAATTAAACCACAATGTTCATTTTACTCAAACATATACCTATAAATAGCAAAATCAGAGAACCTAATTTAGAAACTGAAATGTTCTTTTAATTTTTTCCAGAGCTGGTTAACACTAATACCTTTCATTCATATATTTTAACTAATGATCAGTAGATGTGAACGAAGCAGTAGTTCATCAGAATTTGAACATTAACAAATGCTAACATGACACCTATTTATCAACATGGATATTCATATTTTGAAATGTCAACAAATCATTAGCTCATCAGAATTTGAGCATTAATAAATTACTAGTTAATACGAATTTTAAACCGGGCAAATGTTTATCAATCACAGTTCATGTTGCCAATGCGATCATTAGTATTTAGTTTAAATGTGAAAAATAACAGTTATTAATCATTAGTTAATGATATATTAATGAAAGTTATTATACAGTGTTACCCAGAGCTGTATATCAAAGCATTTTGAAAATGTTACACTCTATATATATTAAACATTCGTTATTTCTTTTCTATTGTTGTGCTTGTGCAGTATTTCAACCAAGCAAGTAAAATTCCTATCAGGGGTCATCTTTGTCTTGTGCTGAAACATTTGAACCTAATAAGAGTTATCTCTTCCAGGATTACAGTGCCCTCATCCACAGGACACAAGGGGTTACTGTATCATTCGATAAAAAGGCAGATGTTAATCATAGACTGTGGCCTTCACAGTCACCAGATCTGAGTCCAGTTAAACAGCTATGAGTGATTTATGACATGTTGAAGATGTTAGGCAGTGCTCTCCTCTAATGTCGTTTAGAAGACATCAGGAGACTTCCTGAGACATTATGTAAATGCATAAATAAAAAATATTTTCCTCAATCCTGCTTATATACCACTGTAGCAACAAATTCATTGGTTATTTGTTATTTTCCTAGATATTCCACTATCAGCTGTGAGTGATTGTACTGTTTAGAAACCACCGCCATAAAGTGTCAGACTGCATACATTTACATGGTGGGATCACAGAGTGCAGAGGAGCATAGTGTATGAAAAAATCCCAAACCTGCTATTAGAGTATTATAAAAGGGGGCCAACTTCATATTAATGCCTGGAGATTCTGAAAATAATGGACCTTATTTTAGGGATCTATAGGCAACCCATCAACCAGGCACCATGCAGCTTGATTTAGGGCATAGGAGTTTGTCTTTGGTATCGTGAGGATGCAAAAAACATGCCTTGCAGGAACAGTAATGTTATATCATTTTATAATCTGTTTTTGTTGATGTAAAAATTGGGTTTACGCACTGTGGTGTGTCCTCGTTTGTGTGTAACAATCGGGTGTGTACATGCGCTTGCATAGCCAAGATAGGAATTAACGGCTGACAGGTGACGTTATCAGGGTTTTAATTGGTCAGCGGTGCACCTGTGTTTTCCTCTGCCAAGCTATCAATACACCAGAAATGTACCTGAACACACTTTACTTCCAGACCAACATGCCCTTCATCATAGATATTTTTGTAAACTTTGTCTCTATGTAAAAACAGACTGTTGCCGGGGTATAATATAGCAATGAGCATCGCAATATGCCTTATTATTGAGTTGAAATAAATAACTTAAGGTTATGTTTATGTCATCTAACGGTTGTGTAAGTTTACACCTTTGCCTTTGCCTTAGAGCATCATAGGTATTACATGTGTCTATTCTATTTCTAGAGTTTTGTTTGTCATTTTGTCATTGAAATAAAGAGTAATATCATTTATCTATATCCTCCTTGCCGTGCGTGACATTAGTAATGTATATTGAGAGAAAAGAAGGACTACAGTTCCAGTGCTTTTATATGGTCAGTGGAGCTGAAAAAAGAGGCAAGAGGTGTAGAAACATTGAGGTGGTCATAATGTTCTGACTGGACCGTGCACAATATGTCTGTTACTGACTGTAATTTACATCTTGTTCTCTCTAAATATTTGAGCTTCCAGACGCCCCGATGTAATGTAAACTGGCTCTCTAGCAAAGTGACGCTAATAGCGCTAGTTTTCTAGGGATTAATGGCCTCCCATCAGCTCTGGAGGCAATGACCAAGTGCTCAGCCCCATGCTTCTACACCACAGCGCCTCTGTCCGCAGTTGCCTAGTGACAGTGTCCCAAAGGGAAGCGCAGGCGATGTGTTTGGGGGTGTCGGGCTGCACATCGTAGTCACAGCCGACCCTGCTCCTCTTCCTGTTGATCCCATGTCGGATTCCTGACCCGCTGCTTCCCACGTCGACACAAATACACGCAGAGCCACGTGATATCCTGTGTGGAAGTGTCGAACAATAACGGACATGTACATCAAGACTCGGGAACACTCCGAACATCAGAGTCACACCTCGGAACGGGCATGATGAGGCCTGAGCCCTCGTTCCCATCACCTACAGCAACGACCCGCACTTCCGCACACACGGCACACAGCCATGTCTACTCTGAAACCCGGGCTAGAGTCGAACAAAGGTCATGTTTACATTACAAACCTTGATTAAATTGTTTTTTTTTGTTTTTTTTAGATTTGTATTCACATTTTTGCTTGTAAGTGAAACACTTCTATGAACACACCTTGAAAGAAATGCGTTCCAGATTAGATAATGCAACAAAATACTATAATATTTTTGTGATCATGCCAAAACTGCAATATCAATATAAGTACTTTTGAAGAATTTCCAATGATCACTGGCCAATTTGATGTTCATGTAAAATGGTTTATTCAAAGGACTATTTGACTCATTAATCAGTGGAAGTCATCATGCAAGGCTTATTCCAACCAAGCAAGCAAACCAATCAATTGCCTAGGGCTCCAAGCTGGCCTTTGGCCCCCAGACAATGACTGGTTATGAATCGAATGCCACAACAAAGTTTTGTGACAGTAAATACAGGAAAGTACAACAACACTGTTATCAGAATCACCCTCAAATGGGCCCCTACTTCTAGTTGCTGACAGTAGCCAGGCAGTCAGGTTCATGGTTCCTGCAGCTGGCAAAATATAAAACTTTAGAACCTTCATCATGAAGCCACAAAAGAAAGGAGAGAAAGGAAGAGGAAGTGAGTGAGAGGTGAGAGGAAGTGAGAGGTGGTAAGTGATTATTTACATAAATTAGGCCTGTCGGTAGGTAGGCTTGCAACAAAATATAAGGGTAATGTTCACGTTAGCTAAGCTACCAGTCAGTGCTAGTAACAAACTAGTTAGTGCTACTTTTTTTGAATGGGCTAAAAATGTGACAGCAAATGATTTAAAACACCTCTATTCTGGGTCAAAATAATAATATAATTAGGTAAATATTTTGGCTCACATTCTTAAAAATTAAGGTGCTTTAAATTGTTCTTTGAGCAATGCCATAAAACAAGCAAATTTATACATTTTTATAAACACCCATGTCAGTAACAGAAAGTGTGAAGAATATTTTAAATATCTAAAGGATTTTTTTTTTGTACTATGTTTTTACCAAAAAATTGACTACTTATAAAATAAAACGTTTTCTATGGTATCACCTAAAGAACCATTTTTTAGAACGGCAATGATGCTCAGATGCTCAGTTTCTCCTACTGTGGGTTTTGTATATGTTCCAATTTGGTCTGTTTTTAACCCAGGATCAGGATGTACAGTTATGTGGCAGGTATATACTTATACATAATGGCTTTAATCTAATAATGTATGTAATTAATCTAACATATGTGTCCCAGAAAGAAAATGACCTGTGCCACACTATATGAAGTATTCATTGTTTCTTAAGAAATCAATAAAAACTATTGCTTTCTTTGAAATAATTATATTATCCAGCAAAGAGCTCAAAACTCGGGGACCTTTTCCCACTCTACTCCACACCTGACATTTGTTAAGGTGCCAATAGGTTCTTGTGTATCTGCTCTATAGTCTATATAGCTATTCTTTTGGCAGTATGTCTCTAAAGGGACTAGACAAGCATATGCACATTTGCGTTATCTATTGTCAGCATATTTTAGTTTTAGAGGTTGTGACATACGCATGTTTTTTATTTTATTTTTAGTATTTGTGATTAGTGTTCTGATTTTACCACAAATTTCAAAACACTGGTTCCTTTTATATTTGCATCTTGATATTGTATTTTATTATTGCAATATCACATCACTCTTTTATTGGTCAGGATGCTGAAGGGTTAAGTGGCTGAACATTTGCACATTTAGTTTACTTGTACCTTGTAATGTGAACAGAGTGTACGGAGTGTTAGGTATGTGACCCATGTGACCAAACGGGAAACGGCATTTTCCTTTGTGTGCCATAATTGCCAGTGTTTTGCTACCAGTGGCACTTTTTAATGTGTTTTCATGGCTTCGTTGGTTGCTGTGTTTGTTGCCGGTGTTCACAGTTTCAGCCTCATCCCACAGACCTTAACTACCCGATGGCTGAGTTGCACTTAGCACATTGCACAATCCTCCAAAAACGTGTTAAATAACAGCGTTGGAGCCGGAGCTGTTATGCTTCGTCAAATGTTAGACTTTTTCTAGAGCAATTAACTGCTAAGACCTGCCAAGATAAACAGGCGAGGACTTGATTTGTTTATGGTAGTAGCAGTTTCTCTCTCTCTTTCATTCCCTCGCTCTCTCTCTCTCTTTCTCTCTGAACTATGAAAGTGGAGGGACTCTGCTGTGTGACTTCCCATCCTGTGTGTTTTTCCTAAATCCACCTTGGACCACTGACACCAAACAATATAATACCAAGATGTGCAAACAGCTGCTGCGTATTGTGAACTTAACTGAGGCCTCTTTGAATTTTCCCTTTAGGCCACACAGAGAGCTCTCTAAACTTGTTCACAGGCTTCTCTATCTGATACAGGTCCTGTTCACTGTTCGTGCAGACCGTTCGTTTTCCTCTGATGAAATCTAATGGAGAGTTTTTGCTGGTATGGAGCAAATTATTATTTTATTTTGCTCCATTCACTCCAGACTGCTTCCTGTAAGAATCACGACATGCAAAGTATTTGCAGCGCCATTATGGCTTTTAAATACTTTCAGCAATTCTTTTTGAGTTTTTGAGCTCACATGGAGTCACTTGTTGTAAGGAAAACATTGTTCTATTCAAAAATGCTTCGCTTCTTCACCACATGCAGTAAATCTACTCTTCAGCTTTCGGAGAAATGGATTTGGTTAGCTGTTGTTGTGACATATTTGGGTAATAAAAACTGTTTTCAGTATCTCTGTCAGTGTATTTGAAAGATTTAAACAAGATTTTAGAAAAACTATGGCAGAACTGCCATCTTTACATATTGATTATGACATTTTTGTTTTCAGCTGTAAGTCTCCGACAGCCTACCCAAGCATATGTGCCACATATTGTTGTAAGTGGGTTACCCGTCTAATTAAAGCGACTCTCTGGTAAGCGGCAAGTGACGACGTCATCTTCCGTCTATTGTAAACTCGTCACTGCCAGACAGACGCATATCTCACAGCAGCAGCAGCAGCATCTTCAAACCTACATTCCCTCTGAGCGAGCCAAAACGTCAATTGTATGGCAACAATGAGGCCAAGCCATCATCAGCATGGCCTCTGTGGGAATTATTGTCTAAGGCCACGATCCAGTGAGCATTGTGGTTATGAGAGGAATTGACCTGGGACCACTACTGAAAAGCATCTGTTCCCTGCTTCCAGTCTAACACCCCCCCACCCTCCCAGCCCATCCACAAGTAGCAGCCCTTCTGTTTGCAGCACAAGCCAAGCAGCTACCACCACTAACATGGAGCACGTTCAAGGATACGCACAATAGCTGTTTCCCCAGACTTTACTTCTCCCTGCACTTATATTTTCATTTGGACAAAATGCTTTCAAATGGTCAACAACATTCTGGCCTTCTCTTTTTGTTGGATAGCAAGCATGCACATTTTTGAATCGTTGTCTGGTAAACACAGGACAATAAAAAAAGGCTTTGAATTTCAGTTCAAAGTGGGTGACTCTGGGAAACTTGCTGGACAAATGCTTTTTTTTTCACTCCCCACCCCTTTTACCCAGAACCTTGGCATGGACAATAAAGCTAACCTGCTGCAGCTTCACAAGTGAAAGGTGCGAATGCAAAGAGAAATGTGCTACAAAAAGAGCTGTGACATTTCCCCTTAACATGAACATGAACCACAGCTGACAAACCTTCTCGCACTTCGGCTTCTTATAGATGCATAATGCACGCACATAGAGACGCTCCTTGTTCTCCCCGCAGGATCGTGTGGTAATTAGTGTGGATTAGCTGAAAAACAGAGGAAGGCATTTGACTTCTCTCAAGAATGCCCCGTCTGCCGCTGCCTCTCTCTCCAATTAACGTCCGTGCGTCTCCCCTTCTCTCTGAAGTCAACGCTTTTCTTCATGGCTTTACAAAGAAGCTTTTAAAGAGCTGGACTCAGAGGACTCAGAGGGCCTTGTGACGTGCATGAAGTGTCTATTATGAGACAGAAGAGTTATAGCCAGTTTGTTTTAAAGAGGGATATAAAGGTCTTTCTCCCATCACTGCCCTCGCACCCTCCTCCAGTCCTCCCAAGACCGCCTTTCAAAACTGCTTAGTGTCCGCTGCTCTATTTCTTTTTAGATGACAGCAGAAAAGTCCACTTTTTTTCGTGTAAAGCAACAACTCTGCGTAAAATCACATCACTCTGACAGGAGTGAAATAGCGAATGGTGTCTGGGTACGTCATTTGCTTATTAATTCTGATGTTGGGTAGCTAGGTTTTTCGAGGATTCATTTCTGGTGAATTTTAAAAGCCGAATTAAATCTTATTACACTTTAAGTTCAGTTTAATTTTATTTGAAGATAAAACTAATTATTTTCTTGTTTTGTTTTAATTTTTTGTTGTTTTGTTTTTAAGCTATTTATGTTTTTACAATTTTTTTCTAGACAGAGAGATCAGATTTGCTGTTTATCTGGAGAAAACTGTAGAGAATATTCATTTTCTAAAGTAATTGAGATTTCTTTATAATAATGAAGTACATATACAGAGGGGTGAGAAAATCTATGCTATGGTGCTTGCCATCAGCATACTAATTACTAATATCAACTTGTTACTAAGTATAAATTATGTATTATACTGTAGATAAAAAATGTCAAAGCTAAGTAAACCCAGATATCCATAATACATACTCAGGATTAGTTGTATTTTGAGTATAGTGATGATTGACATGTTTTAGTCCACAAGGGAATGCAAATCTGAAAGGGAGGAGCTTATCATGACTAATATTTTGCTTACTAACAAAATCACACAGTTATGATTAGTATATAAATGAGGGAAACTATGAATAAATGAGCGATAGTTGTTGTAGAGATTCAGGTGACTTGGAAACATGAAAGGTTTCTCTGATTGGAGAAAACATTACAGAAGGCTCAGTGGAAATTGGATTGTGGGAAAGGTTGTGAAACAGGGCTGTGGAGGAAAATGGAGAGCACACAAGCTTAACACCAGTAATGCACACTTTTATCTTCACCTTCTGTGTTCATGACGAAGGTTCTGCATACTAATTGATTGTCAAAGCTGATGTCCCAGCTAGTCCCTTAAAATGGTTCCACAAGTGCAACAGGTAATTTTCTTTAACGCTGTTCTGAATGTTAAATATTTGTATTGTATCCTAAATAAAGTATGTCTGTATGTGTCTAATGTCATTGGTAATTGTGCAGGTACTGTGTCTGTCTAAGACACATATCTCTTGCAAACTTTTAAACACGTATCTTGTAACTCTTTTTGTGCGCATATATGCAGTGTGTGGGTGAGCATTATCCTGCTGAAAAACATGTGGCTGTAGGATGTTTAGCACATATCCTTGTTTAATTATCTAGTTCCATTAGTGTATGGATTTTAAGACGTACATCTTTATGAGGGGTAGAGGAGTCAAGGGTTCATTTGTAAGAGTGCCAGTGGGTAACTGAGTAGAACCATGCCAACTCAAAGCAAACAGCAAATTGAGTGTTTAATTAGTTCTTTGGCTAGTTAAATGGTTCTTCTGTGATGTGGGATGATGGATGTTGCTCCATATTGTTCTACAAAGCTGCATCTATAAAACAGACAGAGAACTCTTTTCACTACTTTTCAATACTTTTTTTCTGCTTTTCTTTTTTCTCTCTTCTCTCTCCTACCCTACCACACATACACACAGTTACTTACACTCAGTGGGGGCATCATAGGCTTTCCAAGTCTTTCTGTTTGAGCCATACCATCTGAGTGACCAATTACCGAGACCAACTGGACCGGTACACTGCCCGTATCCAAGAAGCCCTTTATATATTTCCCTCAGCTTGCATGCATGGGTCTACATGTGCCATTCTAAACAAGCCCTGCTCTATGCCCAATTATCAGTGTGGCTCTATTAGGGGATGCCTTCCACTCAAAACATTGGCAGAACACATCAGAGACCCTCTAGACCCTCTGATGGCACAATAGCATTGCTGTTTAATATCACAAGTGTACTACACTCTCCTCTCTCTGACTCTTTCTAAGAACCTCCTAAAGCCCGTGTTTGCTTCTGTCCAGCATATGATGCTACAGTGTGTCAGAGCAGCATGTGAGGTCTTGATTTGACATGGCAAAGATGCTGTGTGGCCTACTTTTTTTCTGTCTGAGATGCTGTGTCATGGGGATTGCTATTGTTCTCAGTCACTCACCCCAAGCACGGCAGGGCCCGTTAACGAACTCCTTTCTCTTCATATAAAAGTTTGCCCCAGTGTCTGCCTCCAGGGACTGGAAATTTGGGATGAGAGCGCATTCCCAAGCGGGGCTACAGCTGCTTTTTGCTATTGATTGTCACACAAGCCAAAGGCAGTTAAATAAATACATCCCTGGTGAAGCAAATGAGGTGCAATTTGTTTGTTTCTCTTGAAGCTTGTAAAGTGGAACCATGTGAAACGGACCTATATCTCAGAAGCTTTTAGAAATAATTGGAAATTTCAGTTCCTACTTACCATGCTTCAAACATAATTACATGTTGCAGAAGTAGTTGGTTGTGCCAGATTTGCCCAAAGTGTTTTTCTTTTTTTGCTTCTGCCAAATAAAAGCTTTTTTTATATATTTTATTTAACCAAAACAATGCCTGGAAATAAAGTTGCACCAGGGAAAACCAATACTAATACCATCTTGAAATGATTTAATGAGCCTTCCATTCTCACTGTAAATTCTCTTGTTAGCTTTGTACTAGTGGGAAAATAAAACATATTTATAGACATATTTTCTTCCTAAATATGAAAGTCTGTATTATATCTGTATTTTGATATTTTGTACAGTGAAGAGCAGAACTCATGAAGCCATGCATATTTTTTTGTCATTTATGTATTGTATAAACCAGGGCTTTTCAACATAAATGAACAAAATAACAGCCCGTTCAAAAAAAGTTGCACTAACTAGTTTGTTACTAACATTGACTGCCAGGCAGGTAGCTACCATAAACATTACAATAAACATGTACACATAGGCCTTATTTATTCAGTGTAAATGATCACTTACCACTGTCTTGTTTTCTATTTTCGACCTCCTCCTTTCTCTCCTTTCTTCTTTCTGGCTTCCTGAAGAAGTTTCTGAAATTTCATATTTTACCAGCTGCAGGAATCACAAACCTGGCTGGCTTGTGTCAGTAACTAGTGGGAAGGGCCCTTTTGAGGGGGATTCCTATAACACTGTCGTTGTACTTTCCTGCATTGACCATCACAGAATTTAGTTTTTGCAATTAATTCGTAACCAGTTATTGTCCGGGGCCTTATGCAATTGATTGATTTGCTTGCCTTGTTGCCTGGTCTGGTGTAGATACAGCAATTTTACAGCACTTCTTGCTTGCCTTTGCTGAGAACTTTTATGGAAGCGTGGATTTCATTTTCCAGCAGGACTTGGCACATCGCCCACACCGCCAAAAGTACAAATTGGTCTTATACAATATTCTATTCTATATTCTATATTATACAATTTTCTGAGATACTGATATTCTATTTTTTAAGATGCACTTCTATATATGTTGTTGAGTTTATTAACACTGTATAAAGTACCTAATGATTTACTTTTATATGCACTTGACTTAGTATAGACAACTCAGAATTACTATTTTAAATACTTTAATCACTTCAAATAAAAATATGTGTGAATATTAACATTACTTAAATTCACAATTAAGCGAATATGGATTTTTAAAGACAAAAAAAAGTAGTTCTGCATGAGTGGCCTCTGTAACCTTTAGCCAATATGAATCCACACAGGTTAACTTGCTCTTACAGCCTGCAACACTAAGGCATTACATAAGGTATAGTACATGTAAGTCTAAAAGACAGTAGCCCAGGGGGGAATGACAATGCTCACATCACTACCATTTAATTGTTTTAAGCTATCTGCACTCAAAACAATAAATAAAGTCATTGTTTCACCCCAAAACTTAAGAACAGCTAATATAATAAGTGATTTTTTTTGGTAAATAATGTGTACGCTTACTTATTTAGTTAACTTTTGACAACTATATTTTACAGTGTGTGTAATGTCTTATTTCTGTTTTGTATTTTTGTATCCAGGCATCAGCACTGTTCTTGTTTCTGGTAATTTGGTTCAATAGTATTTTTAGACTTTAAACTAATTTAACAAGCTAATAATACCTTCTCTGTGGTCTGTAAAGTGTTGCTAAATATTGCAAACATTATTTACAAAAAATGTTTTACATATAGAGGTCTTGTGCTATACAAAACTATTTAAAAAAGACTGTATAAAGAAATATTTAGAAAAGACTCCACATATTAAATAACCATTAACTTGAGGAAATCAAATTGTGTCTTTAAGCTGTCTCTGAGGATCTTTTAAGACTCTGATATTCTGAATGTGGTCTCGTTTACAGCAGCATGTACCTCCTCCCTGTATTGTGGCATTCAATTCTTGTGTAAAACCGTCCGACGACATAAAAAGCTAACCAAAGTGTATCATTTTGTCGTATGCTGCCGAAAGAAACATTTTTATAATGGCATCTCAAATAAAAATATATGATGTGGTCAGTTAGGTCTGTAACTAAGCCAGAAGGGAGAATTTTTTACCTTCTTCCTAGTGTATTATGAGGGTTCATCAGTGTTGGATGGATGGTCAACGCCTGGTCTGGTTCCACTACAGAACAGTAAAACTGAGCGGTTAAAGTGGTTGAGAACGTAAGCATTTCATTGCTGCGCAAATACTACAGTGCATCAAACTTTCATGTACCACCCATATGTGTGACAGCTTCCCTATAAAGACATAAACACTTTAACTGCAGTTCACCAAACTAGCAATCTTTCAGCATGTGTAAAGTAATTTGACAAGGTCTCAAATTGTGAATGCAAAAAAAAAAAAAGGGTGTGGGACTACAGATGAAAATTGGCCTTCATGGCTAACTCTGGCTCATGTACAGTGAATTGTCTGTTGATTAGTGAGCACTGTTCCTGTCAGATAAACAAAAAAAAAAAAATTAAATAAATAAACTGGATAGTCGGTAGTAATATATTTTATAGGCTCTGGGGCCTCAGAAGATTGCTTTAGTAAATTAACCAAGGGCTTGTGTTAATTCAGGTATTTTGTTCCTAGAAAGCAGGTAACATATGTGGTTCTCCTATGCTGCTTTTTTCTGATACTCAATATCATCACTTTAACTATAGTATTTGGACTCACTTCATTTATTGGCTACATGAATGAGTTTCAGTCATCTATTTAGTCACCTTTTTGTTGTAATCTGAGTAGTTTTAAACTTGGGTATAGGGTGTTTCATCACACAGCTTTGCCAAAACTATGTATTCTATTAAAAAGTCTCTTTAAAAGAGCTGCTATAGTATTAAAAAACGGCTAGTTTAGTAAATCAGCAGCACTGGATTTGACCATCTTGGCATTTGACCATCCTGGCCAGACTTGCCACACTGGTTCACCAGAATAATTAGTATGATCACTGGTGTCACTGTCTTGATGATCAGTGTGGTTAAGTTTGTCATACTAGTAGACTAGCTAGTCCATCAAATTCAGTGAAAACAAAGTCTCTATTGATCAAAGGTTAAGCAGGTCAGCCAGATAAACCAGGGTACTAAGCATGAATGAGTAGCATGTGACTGCTTATCTATCTGCATGCCTGCACTGCGAAAAATTAAATCTTAACAACTGCAATAATCTTATTTCAAGGCAATTAATCATATTTCTTTTATTTGATCATATTAGAACCCTTGTCATAAATAGCACAAGAAGAGATTAGAATTATCTTAATCAGTCTTTTACCCTATTTTTGCTTCTTATTAAGAAAGAAAATGCTTACCCCATTGGCAAACTTTGCTGCTTAATATAAGCCTGTAAATCTCAATTTAAAGTAAATATTTAGTCTAGTTTGTGCCAATGGGTTTTTACAGTGTGCAAATAAGAATGTCTGTCTCATCATATAAAATCTGGATTTTTTTCAGGTCTGATTCACAACTGCTAGATACACAATGCTACCAAGTAAGGATGAAGTTTAGCACATGGAACTTGTGAAGGACCACTGTATTGTAAATACTGCTAATGCAATTAATCAGTCAGGGTTTGCTGTGGCATTACCAGAAATAGATATCACAGTGTCTCAATTTAGTACTGCTTTGTCATGGAGGGGTAGTGTAAAACATCACACATAGTGCTCATTTACTCACTGCTTCTTTTTCATGCTGCCGTGTTTATTTTGTGATGAATGCAGTGGTAGACTGGGAGAGCTGGACAGAAGTATGTCAGGCCAAGACAGTTCTTATACATATCTATCTTATACAGATACAATATACTAACATGTGTTATTAAACTGTGGGGCGAAAGGGTTCACTAGTCAAATCACAAGTCGCAAGTCTTTAGACTAGAGTCCAATCAGATCACAAGTCTTTAGTCTAGAGAAGTCATGAGTCTAAAAATAAATTAGAGCCAAGAGTCTTTAGGCTAAAGATCAAGTCAAGTCACAATTCTTTAAGCTAAAGATCAAGTCAAGTTATGAGCCTTTAGACTAGACATCAAGTCAAGTCTTGAGTCTTTCGGCTAGAGATCAAGTCAGGTCACGATTCTTTAGACTAGAGATCAAGTCACATCATGAGTCTTTAGACTAGAGATCAAGTCACATCATGAGTCTTTAAGCTAAAGTCCAAGCCAAGTTACAGGTCTTTAGGCTAAAGGCAAGTCAAGTTACAGGCCTTTAGGCTAAAGTCAAGTCAAGTTACAGGTCTTTAGACTAAAGGCAAGTCAAGTTACAGGTCTTTAGGCTAAAGACAAGTCAAGTAACAGGTCTTTAGGCTAAAGGCAATTCAAGTTACGAGTCTTTAGGCTAAAGGCAATCAAGTTACAGGTCTTTAGGCTAAAGACAAGTCAAGTTACAGGCCTTAAGGCTAAAGGCAATCAAGTTACAGGTCTTTAGGCTAAAGGCAAGTCAAGTTACAGGCCTTTAGGCTAAAGACAAGTCAAGTAACAGGTCTTTAGGCTAAAGGCAAGTCAAGTAACAGGTCTTTAGGCTAAAGGCAATCAAGTTACAGGCCTTTAGGCTAAAGTCAAGTCAAGTTACAGGTCTTTAAACTAAAGGCAAGTCAAGTTACAGGTCTTTAGGCTAAAGACAAGTCAAGTAACAGGTCTTTAGGCTAAAGACAAGTCAAGTTACAGGTCTTTAGACTGAAGGCAAGTCAAGTTACAGGCCTTTAGGCTAAAGTCAAGTCAAATTACAGGTCTTTAGGCTAAAGGCAAGTCAAGTTACAGGTCTTTAGGCTAAAGGCAAGTCAAGTTACAGGCCTTTAGGCTAAAGGCAATCAAGTTACAGGTCTTTAGGCTAAAGGCAAGTCAAGTTACAGGCCTTTAGGCTAAAGTCAAGTCAAGTAACAGGTTTTTAGGCTAAAGGCAATCAAGTTACAGGCCTTTAGGCTAAAGTCAAGTCAAGTTACAGGTCTTTAGACTAAAGGCAAGTCAAGTTACAGGTCTTTAGGCTAAAGACAAGTCAAGTAACAGGTCTTTAGGCTAAAGGCAAGTCAAGTTACAGGTCTTTAGACTGAAGGCAAGTCAAGTTACAGGCCTTTAGGCTAAAGTCAAGTCAAATTACAGGTCTTTAGGCTAAAGTCAAGTCAAATTACAGGTCTTTAGGCTAAAGGCAAGTCAAGTTACAGGTCTTTAGGCTAAAGGCATGTCAAGTTACAGGTCTTTAGGCTAAAGGCAAGTCAAGTTACAGGTCTTTAGGCTAAAGGCAAGTCAAGTTACAGGCCTTTAGGCTAAAGGCAAATCAAGTTACAGGTCTTTAGGCTAAAGGCAAGTCAAGTTACAGGTCTTTAGGCTAAAGGCAAGTCAAGTTACAGGTCTTTAGGCTAAAGGCAAGTCAAGTTACAGGTCTTTAGGCTAAAGGCAAGTCAAGTTACAGGTCTTTAGGCTAAGGGCAAGTCAAGTTACAGGTCTTGAGGCTAAAGACAAGTCAAGTAACAGGTCTTTAGGCTAGTGTCCAAGTCAGTTCAAGAGCCTTTAGACTAGAGACTTGATTGGTCTCTTGCCTAAAGAATAGAGACGAAGCCAAGGCATGAGTAGATTCCAAGTGAAATCACACCTATTTAGAATAGAGTTCTAAAGTCAAGCCTAAAGTGAATATAACATGCACAATGCAAGTATAGTGTAAAAACATGTGGACACCCACAGACCTCTGCTAATTTATTGAATTGGAAACTCCAAGCGCTAACTTCATGCCCATCTCTGCTGTGGACATTTAGGGGTTAAAGCGCTGACTGGCAATGGATAAGACGAGGGAAGAAAAGCATCTGTAGCTTTTAATAATAAGTCAAACACCTTCCTCATACAGACAAATGAACCCTACTAGGAGATGTTTCCCCAGGCCAACACCATCTCGCAAAGTCTTAATGTCATACCAGTGTGCCATCTTATGTAAGGCAGTGCAATGGAGCATTGTTCAGGTGGACAATCCACTTCAGGAGCATAAACTGTCTTGACAGATTGACAAATGTTCCATTTCTTCTACGAGAGATCTCCCTCAATACGAGGAAAGGTTAATGGCGTGTGCAACAGCCAGAAGCACTTTCCGTTAAAAGGATAATTTCTTAGTTTCAGCTCCATCCTGCCTGCATGTAGTCCAAACAAAGATCAGCTCGTTTAAACAACACTCAGCCAAGGCATGGTGTGTACTGGACGTGAAGCGGAGAGCGTGAAGTATGGACATAGGCGCTGAGGACAGCCAGTGCAGTGCTACCTCTGTCCTGCAGTTGGCGGCAGTCTGGCCATCAGAGATCTGAGCAAATCATTTCAAATAACATTGTGGCAGCACAGATGGGATTCACAGATTCTTTTCAGTGTTTCACCTTGTCTCTGAGCAGAGACTCCGTATCAGCTTAGAGGACAAAGTTAAGACATTAAAATCTCTCTGTTGTCTGCAACATTAGCAAGAGATTGCAGGTAATAAGATCCTGGATGGCCATGTAATCAGAGGCTGATTGCTTTGGCTGTTCATGAGAGTGGCACTGCCGTTTGATCTACTGACCAAAGAGCCCAGAGCTTCTGTCTGATTCGCTGCCTCATCGTGATAGGAGTGTTAAACAATGCCGAGCCAAAGACGTCTTTTGTAGACCTAAAGTATAGGGAAGACACACATCCTGATCTCACACAAAGAATTGTAGGAAATTATGCAATAAATGTTAAAGCCATTGGCCAGTTTTCTGTTTTGGCTTGCATAGAAGGTATTGGGCAGGTTCTTCAGAAATAGACTCTGTCTAAAGTCACTGGTGCAAAGCCATTGAAAATCCTGTTTAGTCTAGGAATACACTCAAATTGTGTCCTAAAAACTGAATCATTGAGCAAAGCCAGTAGATAGACTGTTACTGTGGAAAATGAACTTGCTGGAGCTAAAAAAAGCACAGAAGTAAGTGCTAATGCCCTCATACCTTGAGGCCTTATGAAGTGAAAGGTTGAGCTCAAGGTCCATTTTGGTAGAATTTGTGTGCTGCTTTCACACCTAGTTTATTTTCTAAAGTCTGCAGTGCACAATATAACAAATGCTTTAAAAAAGTATCTTTGTGCATTCACAAAGACCATCAAAAACATTATGATGAAACTGGCTCTCATCAGGATAGCTCCAGGAAAGGAAGATCAAGAGTTACCTCTGCTGTACAGAACTGTACATGTTCATCAGAGTTAACAACCTCCGAAACAGCAAGTTAACAGCACCCCAGATAAGACTATTTTGGTTTGTTTAACCCTTTAAAGTTACTACATGATTATTTATGTGTTCCTTCATAGTCTGGATCACTTTAGTATTCATTTACAAAAAAATAAAAACATTGAATAAGACTTTGTGTAAATGAGACTTTTGTTAAACATATATTTAGCAAATAGCTCAATAGGGTTCCGACCCAGAGATCATGTTGACCACCCCATTGGTCAGAATTCTATCTGACACCTTATTTCTTAAATATTGATGAAACATTTTAAAGTTGGGCTTGGGTTCATTATCTTGTTATACTATGAATTCGGCTCCAATCAAGCACTGTCCGGGGTATGGCACGGCCTTGCAGAATCTAGTGGTAGCCTTCTTTCTTCAAGGCCCCTTCCACTCTATATGAATTTACTACTTCCTAAGCATCCCTAGACCATCAGACTACCTCCACCATACTTAAAAGATGGGATTAAGTATTGGTCTTGCAACTTTTATCATTGTTTCTGTGCCTCACAAAGGATCCAAACAGGGTTGTGTTTTTCTGGCCATTTGCACTGCTGATACTTTAGATACAAAACTAAACTAACCTAAAATGTTGTGTTCTCTTTTATGCTCCCTTATTGGTATAATGTTTTTCAGCTGCGCAACAAAATTGAAAAAGGATTTCCTAGGAATCAGTTAGCCTAATAGCATTCTTAATTTAGATCGGTAGCCATATCAGACACACTAAACAAAATAGGCTTTAATGCAAAAAATAAAAAAAAATAAAAAAAATTATATATATATATATATATATATATATATATATATATATATATATATATATATATATATATATATATATATATATATGTATAAATCATCTGATGTGTAATTGTGAATTGGAAAAGAGATGAATTTGCGAGTGATTTCAAACTTTTGTTCAGCAATGTAAATTAGAGCAACCTAAGAGTTGTACTATATGATATAAAGGAGTGTAGCAATGGAAAACTTGCCAAACTGATCACCAAAACAAGGTTTACAAACTTCTTCCTCATATAACCAACCAGCAAATACACATTTACCCTGTACAACTTGCTTTTACATTAGATGTTCAGCTTGTTTTCTGCAGAAAGTTCCAGTTCAGTTCAGGCCTTAATTCATCAGTGTCTCCCACTGGATCCCTGGTAGCTGACTGTATAAAAGCTGTGCAGTTTGAGGAAACACTTTTTCAAAGAGCTTCAGAGTCTGTCCCATCAGTTATGCTGTGCTTACTAATGAGCTGCTCAGTGTCTCTCTGGTTTCTCAGAGGAATGTCCACAGCCAGTAGAAGCAGCTTCACTTGTTTTTAAAACAGGACTTGGTGACTGCTAGCGAAAGGGCAAATGTTTTCTTATTCTCAGAAAGTGCCTAGGCAGGGGTATTATACTGTAAATGATTATAATTTGGGGATTCCAGTGCAATCGTCAAACTTGCGTATGGTGTTGGCTGTATTGTGTGCTTGCAGTTGAACTCTGTGACTGTATATGTCTTGGTCTTTGCCTGGCCACTGATTTAAAGCCATATAAATAAGGCCTTCATTAAATAGAAATGACATCATCTACAGCTTGAATAAACTGGTTAAACTGCTCAAGCGCACAAACAAAAAGGCATTTCAAGTTTAGACTTGGTTCAGAACCTCATAAAATTCAGAACCTCAAATGCATGACCGTTTTTAACGATTTTCACTTCTTGTTTCGTCTCTTGATTTATTTACTTTTCTGTTCAGTAGACATGGGCTATAGTTGCTGCAGTCTGCATTAAAGCTCTCAGTCTGGTGAGCTCCATAATAGCAGGTTGACAATGGAGCCACTCTGGGCCCTAGACATTACAAGTGAATTTAATTAGCTGTCTGGTCCATCAGTCTCCATCATTATTGCTGCCTCATCTCTCAGTCATATCAGCAGACACAAAAGCCAAATTGGATAATAATATGTTTTTAGGGGGCCGCCACTGAATATGAACTGCAAATGATCACGAAAGCCACTATTTTCTCAGGGCGTTCCTCAAAAGAGCAGGTTTGATTTTGCTAGCGCTATTGTAACCCAGCTATAACGCCCTCTAAGCATCTGTTACAGGAGCAGTTGTCTGACTGTTATGGTCAGAGGAGGTGATGTTTACACTGGTGTAAGCATTATTGTCTCTGGTTAAATATTGGTTTTTAGAACAATTTCCTTTCAAACAGCATTTTGTAGTCAAGAGAAGGCAGTGTCTATTTTAACAGCCCTCCTATCTAAACAGTTTATACTGTTTTTACAGTTTCAACTTTGAACAGTACAATGGAAGCCTAGCTCTTCAGCACCAAACTTGTTAGATTAGAAAAGATAAGATTAAGCTTTACTTGTTCTGAAAAAATAAGTACAACCCATTGAAATGCAGTTTAACATTTAACTATTTAAGCGCAAAGTAGCGAAAATACAACCTCAAGTCAGGAAAAGTCGGCACAGTATCTAATTAAGTGTAGTGTTTCTTAGAAGTACTTCGATTTTTATTTATTTGCATTATTTTTTTTATTTTTTTTTTTTATTCCCGGTTGGCCAACAAATGCATGAGAATTTGTTGAATTAATTAAATGTTTAAAAACAATGTTCCTTAAGAAAGACTGTGAGGGATTCGCATATTTCTATCTCTATATTGCATAATATCACTAAACTGTCTAAGAAATTGGGAGAAATTTCTAAACTAAACACGCGTGATCTCAAAAGGTTTATGCTTTTCCATACTATTCATTCTGTTTCAATATGTGCAAACTACTATAACTGTGTAGATTATAAAGTGTCACATAGCAAAAAAAAAAAATAAACGTAATTGTTATAGTAATTACATTTTTATTATTATTATATTTATTATTATTGTTATAGTTACATATTTTTGTAATGTTGATCATGGGAAAATAAACTTAAAACAACCTTTATTTAAAATTATTTAAAATGCGTTGGTTAAGGTTGAAATTCTGACATGGAATCAACTCACATCTATAGGTTTTGATTGGTTGGGGCTCTGAATCTACAATAACAGTGCGTTTTTGGGGAAAGGTGCCTCCCTACAAAAAGTAATATTAAGATGAATAATACTTTTTTTTAACCCTTTCAGACCTGAATTATGTTCCTGTGATGTCTCTGTCTGTAATGCACTCATAAACAAGATTTAGTAAATAAATTACTAAAATAATGTATAAATACATGATAGAAAAAAATATAGATTTATTTTGCCTCATTAGCTATGAAGCTGCTATGTTTTACTTTAGTGTGCAGATTTTTTTTCCCGACCAGTGGGCAGGGTTAATATGCTGTTTGATTGGCTGATAAATGTCGATACTGATGGACAACAGGTCCTGATCTGCATTAAGTGCAAAAGAATACAAACAAGATGTACATATTTAAAGTAAGTAAATATTATTACAAATCATACATAAGTTGGAATCATTGTTGAATGAATGTAAAATTGATATACACAAATAAATTAATTCTGACATCAGAGAGTAAAGTTGTGTCAATGCTTTAGTGATGGAAAATTATATTAAAGTTGACTCAACATAATTTTGCTATATGGGGTCTAGAAAAAATAAAGTACAGATTAACACTTATATTACACTTATATATTTAAACCATTTCCTGTTTAGATGAACATGCAAGATGGGTCAGCACCGTGTGGAGGACACAGGAGAGGACACACTCTGCTCTAAGGCAGAAAACCAGCTATCCCAGAGGACTTATGCATACTGTTTATTAAGCTATTGTATAAGCAGTAAAATACACCAAGAGGCTTATTAGGCTTTTTTTCTAGGTCTGAAAGGCCCAGGCCAAGAATTTCAGTAATTGCTGCTTATAAATGTACTTATTGCTGAGCGCAGCAAAAAGAAAACATTATTTGTATTAGTTGACAATGACCAGCCATGTAAATGGTGAAGCTCTTGTTCACCATACACTGACATTTCATTAAAGCCCTTCAAGGTCAGGAAGAACAATCTTTCATAGACCATCAAAATCTCTTATATTGTTTAGAAGGAACAGTAGGGTCCACGTGTAGATGAGACTGGGGTGACACCATCTATCATTTAGTATATCAGTAATTACTGTATATAAATGTTAATTTCTTTACTTATTGCTGAACACAGCAAAAAATTAAAACACTATTTGTATTAATTTCATGGAAATCATGAAATTCTTCATGAAGTTTTCCACACACTGTCCTGTCCTTTAAACCTTCAAGTTCAGACCTATCAGCACTTCTCAGAATGTTATACACACAAACACACACACACACACACACACACACACACACACACACAGACCATGTGGGAAAGGACTTCTAGGTCTTACCACGCATTTGTGCCCTAAATCCATGGCTGAGGGGTAAGCATTCATTAGATAAGATTTAAACGTGTTTACGTCAAAACAAGTTTCTACCAACTCGACTAACACATCATATATTTTGCGAATAATGAATGATTCAATAATGTGTCTGGTTTGAAACGGCCAATTAAATGGCAAATCCGTGTGATTACAGTGCAATGGCACACTGTCCTTTATTGAAAGCAAATGTTGTGGGTGACTCTAGAAAACTGAAAATCAGCACAAATGGAGATTCTGTGGGGTCTCATGTGGCAAAATGATATTCTGATAATTACTCCAGAAGTGTGAGAAACTTAATAGTCTCTGTGCCAAGTGGCTCAGCTTTGATTAAGACCAGATTGTTCTGCAATCCAAGCTCTTTCATTTTCATATTCATTAGGCTGTGGTTCAAGTTTGACTTGGAGCTACACACCACCAAACCGGATGGTCTGATCGACCACATTAAGATGCTCACACAAAATGATGTAAGATGTAAGGGTCTCGACAGAGCACTCTGCTAAGTGTAAAAGAGCACAGAGAAACTGTACTTAAAAGAGGAATTTCACCCATATGTCTGCATAATTAAATGGCTAAGATGAAAACAGACTCATTCATGGTGTGGCGAGAAATACTCCATTCTAGAGAAACGTACTAATTGTTCACGGTGTCTGTGACATTTGAATGCCTCTAAAAGTGACATCACAGAAAATTATTACTTGCTTAAAAATACTTAGGAACACATTTCCTGATTCTTGAGACGCAGTTTTATGACAGCTCTGAGAAGGTCTTGGCCTAAAATGTGTTTTGTAAAAATTATCCGTGGTGGAGAAGCACATTCAGTCCCTTGTGTAGCCGCGTGGTCCTGCTCTTCTCCCTGTTCACCCGCAACTGCATTCCTCTTCATACATCCAAAATCACCCTCAGATTTGCAGATGAAAACACAGTGACTGGCCACACCAACACTAATGATGGATCTCCAGGACTACAGGGAGGAGATCCAGCACCTTGCACTGTGGTGTTCCTCCACCAACCTCACTCTCCCCACTAAAAAAGTCTAAACAGCTCATTGTGGGCTACTAGAAAACCAAAAACTGCACAAACTCTCCTGCTGTTTTATATCAGAGGATCTCCATATTTCTGAAATAAATCTTTCATGGACCTTCAACATTTCTTATCTGGTTTGGAAGGCAAAGCTGGGTCCACTTGTAGAGGAGACTGAGGAATAATCATCTGTCATATAAAATTATCTATCAGGAAATCCTAGATAGCTACACAGTAATAACAAACAATTTACATGCATTTTACATGTATTTATGGTGTAATGTTTCCTCTACCTGACAACACTAGGCTTCTATGTGTACCTATTGTAGTTAGTCAAAATATTATATTTGAACATTAAAATTATAATTGTATTGAACTAATGCTGGGCAGTAATTCTTTCTTAAAGTCAAACTATTCACAGACTTTAAACCAGCATCTAATTATTTATTCATTAAACTCCAGAACAGCGCAATGTTTACGTGATGCTGGACTATAAATAAATACTATAAATATCTGCATCTTATTGTACAGAAATAATTTATCTTATTTCTCTGCACTGCTAATCTAGATAGATTTTGTTCTTCTTTATAAAACATTTTATTAATGTTTGCCAACAATGACAGTTGTGTACATAAAAAAATATCAAATACCTTTCCTATATTGTTTAATACATGATCATGTAAATCATTTAAAACCTTTTGCTTTTGCTTTTTTTTTTGGAATGTGCTTGATGTAAGTGTTACATTTCAATAACATTTGAGGTAAAGTTTAAATATTTCAAAGTAGTTCTTAAGAACAGTAAAAAAGTACAATTACTAAGCATTTTCCACCCTGGTGCAGTGTATTTAGGTGTGTGTGTGTGTGTGTGAGTGGACATTCTGGTGCTAAACCTTGAAGAGACCTGCACGAAGCTTTAAAAAGTGGTTTACAGACAGGAAGGAAGGACATAACATTGGAAGTAAAAGCGGAGGGCCAAATTAAACACTTGTCTGGTGCTGTTGGGCTTTGCTATGGTTACTGTTCTTTCACACATCTCAATGGCTTGTAGGCCGTGCGCACGAGAAGAATGCTCTTGATAAGCCAAAAGGGAGCAGTAGCCTAGCGGGGAACTGCACACTCAACCCCGCACCCCCGCTTTACAATATGTTGGATTTTTTCACAGCCGTTGTAAAACATGAAATTCGAAATTAATGCAACGCTCTCTGGCTGTGGGATCTTAATAGGGGGTACTTAAATCATTATCAGCACCAAGCAAAAGTGCCCTCTCAGCTGAAGTCATGCTTTAGCGCGATGACTCAGGCGCAGGCATTCGCACTTAAATGATGTCAGCTTCTTTCAAAGGGAGCGCACTTCATTGCTCCTGGGCTACGTAGCTAATAGCCTTTTTAGCAGAAATAATTGCAATAGAAATAGGCAACGCTGATGAAATACATACTTTTGGATTTAAAGGTGTTTCTTTTAAAGTCTTCATAAAAGCACATCGAGCTTGGCACTCTGTTTAAGTATGTGTCGAAGCGCTTCATTGCCAGTATTACGCAGCCCCACAGCCAGACTCTTCAGAGACATGCAAAACGCAGAGTGGATCCTTCCCATAGAGTGAAAAATCACCATATGGTGAAAATGCGAAAAAAGCTACAACACTCATTTTTTATAGCTCAGCAAGAGAATATAAAAAAGTATGCATTTAACAGTCTGCGCATGTGCTACCTTTACCATCATCTGTCTGTTGTTTTAATAGCCATGTCCCTCCACATGGGGTCCTTAAGACTGGTCAGTAGTCACACATCGACACATGCTAACCCAAGAGAATTTAACAAGCTAATTTACTTCACAATTATGGTAAATACTGTAGGTTATAAAACGTGCATTCTGCGTCTTTATTCCCCCTGCCCCTCCTTGAACAGCACATGTGTCTGAGAATTGTGCTTGCTTTCTCTTTGAGCTTTGAATTTTGTATTTTTTTACAAGCATAGGAGGGTCAACTGAGGGTGCGCCAGCGCTGACGTCTGGGAGCGTTTTGTTCAGTGGTGGGTAGCTATTAGCATGTCCTCAATCCGCCAGTGTATTAACCGTTGCATCAGGTCCTAATCCACTGTGTGCTTCATAATATGTTCAGGCAGTTGGAAGCAACACCTCATTAGCTGCGTGCCAGAATGAAGCATTTATAGTGAAATATATTCATAAATAAAAATCTTAATCAGAAAATAATGAGTGTCTGACAGTTATTGCATCCTGTATCTATTTCATTCTTACATATGATCTCTACATTGGAGAAAATGGCTAAAACAAGCTTTTTTCTCTATGTCTAAGAAGCTAAGGGTTGCAAAGTCCACTATGGTTGGCAAGCTGTTGTTCAGCATCCAAGCTCCTCCTTGAGCGCTCTGTTCCAGTGTGAGCTGATTGCTAATTAGCGCCTTGTTGGGTTTTGTTTGTTTGTTGTTTGTGCTTGGCCTGGATACCCCATGTTCTCGCTGCTTTGGCTACGCTGAAGCCTTTCCTGCACCGCTGATCACGAGCTGCACCAACAGAATCTTTCAAAGAAGGTTTCTCTTCACTTGTTTTATCATCCAATCACGGTAACTGTGGTGTGTGATCTGTTTGGAATAACAAATCATCAGCTTAAGCCAGGATGTTGTTGAAGCCTGGTAGGCCCTAGATAAGGGGCAATCAGTTCAAAAGAATATTATGACTATTCAGATGTGAAAAAATATAATAATAAACTAAACATTAGACGAGAATAGATAACAAGAGATAACAATGAAATCAGATGGCTACCAGACGGTTAAGGACGTAGGCCCTGTTGCTTCCTGACTGTCTCCTGTGCAGCAGAGTTGGAATGTGTTCCTGCCAAGAAAGAAGAATGCCATTCGTTCCTTTATTGCAGATCTGCTGCTCTATCAAACTGATTAATGGTGATATAATAAACATGTGTGTACAACAACATATTCAAGTATTCATGTAGCAGACTCATGCTAGACTTCATGCTTACCCTACGCTTCCTTTTCAATATCCTGAGTAACCTGTCGCTCTCTCTCTCTCTCTCTCTCTCTCTTTTGCTCTCTCTCTCTCTTTTGCTCTCTCTCTCTCTCTCTACCCACCTCCCTTTCTGCTCTGTCCCTTTCTTTCTTTTTCTGCACATTCCTGCAGTCCATAGCCCAGTTCTTTTCTAATGCAGAAAACAGTGCATGCAATTTTTTATTCCTTATCATTAGAACACTACACAAGTAGTATTGTCCCATGCACTGTGGTTTCTAATATTGATTAAATTTCATATTTTGTCTCTGTTTGCATACAGAGTTCAGTTTTGTCAAGAGCTATTTTTACTGTTGTATGTATTCACAAAGCACAATTTGTCACACAGCGAATCTGTCAATGCTAAATTAGCACTGCTATTGTTAAATGAGAACTGCCTGTGTTACCAGTTGTTAACACTAAAAGAATTATTTCAACCTGAAAATATAAATGATTTTATCTGCATTCATTTATTATTTAGTGTGAGTTCAATGCATTTTTATGATGGTCACATGACCCCATGCAATCACAAAAGTAACTAAATCAAAAATAACAAATATAGTAAGAAGTAACTATTCATGCTTAATACTGGCCATCCCAGTTTCCAACAGCAGAACTAGCTACAGTGTGTCTCTGCCAGGTTAAATCTAGAACACAGGTGAATCAAATATACCCAACAACTTTGGGCAGAACAAAGTCTTGGCACTTGAAAGTATTGTCCACCCGTCAAAGCACGTTTCCCCTTAGGCCAATTTCAAAGACCACCCAACCAATTTGGCCTAAAACCATCAAATTTAGCAATATTGAGATCCATTTGACACTGTGATTGTCTCCAGGTTTGTCCCAGGTAGTTAATTAATGTGAGACTTATGTATGTTTATAAACACCGTAACATAACGATCAAAGATTTCTCCAGTTGAAAAGAGCACTATTAATAGTAAACATAATTCAACAAGGTTGTGAACAATTTTAAACAACTCAAAAACACTTTGCGTAAAAAATCTGAATGTTAGTCTTCCTTAGAGAAGCTGCTAATGAATATCCAAACGTAATGTCTTTTCACACCTGCTTAGGCCATCGTTTGCACACTATATATTGTGGGAGATACTTTTGGCAGAAGATGAAACATGGGTGATATATAGTGAATAGGGAAGAGTTTCAGGACTTCAGTTTACAATGTAAGAAAAAATAGAAAAGTTTTATTTATTCATGTTTTGTGTCTAGTTGTTAAGTATTATGTATGGAAAGTATAGTACAGTCTAAATCCAGCATTCTGGATTTCAAATTGTGACCTTATATCAAAAATCTAATTGAATCGAATCATGAAGCCAAACCAGATTGTAATAAAAATACATTGCAATCTGAATTACATTACATACAGGATTGGGTTATGTATTGAGTATTTTGAATGAAACTAAAACTGAAGCAGTTGAAATATGTTCAACAGCAGGTATATTCTTCCTGGTTCAGCAGCAGAAATTCAACCTGACACGAGTCTGGATGTTTCAGTTCTCCACAACAGTCACTGAGTCCATCCTCACACCATTTATTACCATCTGATGTGCATCATCCACCTTACAAGAACGAGCCAACCTCCAGCTCATAATCAGGACAGCAGAGATCATCAGGTGCACTCTGCCAGTGCTTCAGGACATGCATTACAGCAGGGTCATGGAGTGCGCTGGCAAGATTATAGTCAATCCCTCTCACCCTGGACATCATCTCTTCCAACCACTTCCCTCAGGCAGAAGACTTAAGACCATCTAAACAATCATAACATGGCATTGAAACAGCGTTTTTCTCTTGTTGACAAAACAAAAAGTGGTTCTGATTCTAAATGCTGGGATCAAACTAAATTGTGCATCTACTGAATTGTCAAACCCATCATTAAATAAAAGGTGCTGTATAGGACCTAGAAAAAAATACTGTCAATATTTGAACTCTTGAACTCTTTAATGCTCCTTAGAAGCTCTGTTTTCAAAATGAATTTAATTTAGTTGTAGTTCAGCAAACTGTTGTTACAGTTGCTGCTGCTAAGCAAACCGGTTATGATCATGATAAACACAATAAGGGAATCTAAGAGCTGGACAAAACACTCCAAACACATCATAAATGTTTATACATTCACCCCTGCTCCTCCCATTCCCTCCTCTCCGTCCCTGTTGCTGATTGGCTAAAGTGTTGAGTGACTCAAGCCACTTTGTTTGGGAAGAGTCAGGGATGATAACAAAGACAAGAGATCAAAGACTCAAATAAACCAGAGATCTAGAAAACGGAGTGTATTGAAATAGAACCATATACAGCACCTTTAAATCATCCACCCATCCATCCATTGTCAATATGGGTGTTGGGAGATCCTATCCCAGCCGGCGTCAGGCGGAGGGCAGTATACACCCCGGACAGGCCACCAATCCATCGCAGGGCAGACAGACACAGACAGTCACAGACTCACACCTAGGGGGCAATTTCAACTAATATCCAATCTGCATAAAAATGTCGTCTTTGGACTGTGGGAGGAAACTAAAGGACCCGGAGGAAACCCACGCAGACAGGGGAGAACGTGCAAACTCCACACACAGAAAAACTCTTGCTGTGAGGCAACAGTGCTACCCATTGCACCACCAGGCCACCCACCTTTAAATCATGATCCAAGTATTATGAATCAGATTAAATTGAATTGGGAAACCAATATTTTGCATTATTATTATTATTATTAGTAGTAGTAGTAAACAAACATAATCATTATATTGTTTTTTTTTTCTCATGCCCAATAACTTACACAACAACAGGTCTAAAAAGAATCAGTCCGAGGCCATGTGATATACAGATGTGCAGAGGATTGATAAAAAAAAAACATGCACCTGCAGCCAGGGAAAATGGGGAAATGAAACTGTGCAGATGTCTTTAGGGCAGTTGAGGAGACTGGTTCAGAATTTAACTGTCCTTCAGGACTCTCACATGAAGCTATGTTACAGAAACGAGGAAACCCTCAGTCAAATTAATGGAATTTTAACCCTCCCACATTCTTAAACAGCCATCCATCAGCAGGCTTTATATCCAAAGGCAGGAGGCATCATTGGGTAAATAATCCAACATGCGGTCGTCTCTGTCTGTTTTTACAATCACCGAGAGTGGATCAGCTGGGCCTTTTGAAGCGCACACATGCTTACTGAAGAATGAAAACAAGCCCAGCTTGAGAATCTGTGGATGTACACTTGGATTTGTTTGTTGAATGTGTCTGCAGTGGTTAAAGAGGTGCTATGTTATACTCGCAGAGCACAGCTCTTACATTGGCAGCAAGTGCACGCCTCAGGAAAGCCAGTTCTGCTGATTTCAGTGTTCCTCACCATCTGAGAGCCACTACTGCTTTGGCAAGCGCAGTGTCCACTGGGTGAAAATAAATAAGAACATACATCGCCACGGCTTTAACGAGTTTATTAGCAGCTTTTGCATTCCTGATGAGATTGTAAAAATACCTGCGCATTTATCTGGGGGACGGAGACTGAGCCTTGGGAAGGTGAAGCGGGGAAGCACTGGGTGTTTCACTGAGTGCAGATCAAGTTTTCATACCAAAAATCCACCAAATACCCAACAGTGTATTCAACCATGCTGGACAGAGCAGCAGCTGTGGATTGAGTGATTGTGGTGAGAACGGGAAAGCACACTCTAACTCCAGGCCTAAGCCCTGTTCTCTGGAGCGCTCATGATGTGATGATAGAGCTGATCTCTTTATCCCAGCCCAGACTGAAGGTTAACAGACTGATCAAAACATAAAGGGATCAGAAATCCACTGTACTGCTAATGGAGATTTCCATTCAGGAACAGAGCTGAGTTGGTTTCCTGTGACACAGCAAAGAAAAAGGTAGACTGTTTTATGCAGTACTGTATGTTAATATAATAATAAATGTCGCCATTATAGTCTAATATAAGTACTATCTTGATCACTGTGTTTCGTAGGGTGACGACGATATGTTCATCAATTAAAGCTGCAGATTGATTAATACTATTTGCTTAAGTAATAATACATCATAAGGCAGTAATTATGCAATTAAAACAGCAATATATATATTTTTTTGTGGACTGTTCTGGACACTGTTGTGGACACGTCCTGTAGAATCACATCCACATTCAATGCAGGAGGCCCCACATGCATAAACCACAGGTCAGTGCACTATTGTTTACATGGAACACTTCTTCTGCCATCATCAGTGTAGTCTTCCTTTGTCTACCAGTCCATTTGAAGTTAATGAGCTCATCAGTGCGTTTATTTTGCCTTTAGCTGGCACAGACTCGTCTTTAATTTTCATTGGCATAGCTTTAGTCCTCATGGCAAAATATGACCAGAACAGACTCCAAAGGTGTTTGAAAATTTAGAAGCAAGCCTAGTTAGTCCATCCAACAAATAGTAAGGTAATCTTAGAATACTCCTAGGTAATCAATCTGACACAGCACAGCATCTGTGTCTTCTGGGCAAGGGCAGCAGTATGTGGACAAGCTCTGTAAAAAAGTAAGAGACCCCCTATAAGTGATGAGTTTCTTTGATTTTACCAAACTGAAAACCTCTGGAATATAATCAAGAGGAAGATAGATGATCACAAGCCATCAAACCAAGCTGAACTGCTTGAATCTTTGCATCAGGAGTAGCATAAAGTTATCCAAAAGCAGTGTGTAAGACCGGTGAAGGAGAACATGCGAATATGCATATAAAAAACAGGGTGATTCCACCAAATATTGATTTCTAAACTCTTTATGAATATGAACTTGTTTTCTCTGCATCATTTGAGGTCTGAAAGCTCTGCATCTTTTTTGTTACTTCATCCATTTCTCATTTTTCCACAAATAAATGCTCTGAATGACTTTATTTTTATTTGGAATTTGAGAGAAATGTTGTCTGTAGTTTATAGAATAAAACAATAATGTTCAATTTACTCAAACATATACCTATAAATAGCAAAATCAGAGAAACATATTCAGAAACTGTGGTCTCTTGGTTTTTTCCAAGCTGTATTTTTTTTTTTTGACAAGTAGTGTATGTTAACAGATTAAACATATGTATGTGTATTTTGGGTTCATATTGTCTACAAAGTAAATGTAAAAAACATGCATTGTTCATACTGTCTTAGCTTATAGCCCATACATATAGAGTACAAATACAGCAACAATTTGGTCATAGTAGACCACCTCAGTCATTTTACTTTTGAACAAAATCTCCAAAGAACCAATCAAACTTTGGGGGATTTTAGCAATTTTCCAGGTATGCTGCATCATATTGTTAAGATATACATCGGATTATAATCAGTTATTCAGAGTGGCTTGGTATGAATGGGTCTGAATTATACTTTTAGAATCTATTACATGAATTAGCTACAAATACATTTCCTGATCCCCAGAACAGCACCCCCCCCTCCCCCAAGCCTATGTTAAAAACCAAACAGAAAACAGAATATCCTCTTAAACTCTAGGTTGAAGTATTTTATACAACATTTTTTATACAACATGAATCTGTTACAGCACCAATACACAATACAAAATGCTTTGCAATAAAACCTGTGAGTGATAGTTTGAGGCTTTATTATCTTGCTTTTCCTTGAAAGGAAAACAACATGACGGTGCGAGATGGTGAGCTTGAACGGGTTAAATGTTTAAACATTTTTATGAGTAAAAAGTCGCCGTTTGATCTGACCTACTGACTCCATATAGAGCCCCTAGTCCAGTCCTCAGACATGACTTTAGGAAGTTACACTGTGTTCTTTCTCTCTTAGCAGCTGTGTAACCAGTTACAGACCTCTCGCACTAAAATTACAGCTGTGGCAAATACATATTGCCAAAACAGACCCGCTGAAGTGATTCAATCTGATGCATACTTCGAATAGATACTGGTTACAATTATGCGAGTGAAATACAACTTTTTCTCCATTCTTAGAATATTCCTGGCTTGATTTTCCTGATTTGGACCTAGCAGTGGAAAACTGGGGCCCATCTGGCTAAATTTAGAGTAATGACCACGGTCTATGTATCGTACATCGCACTGAGAGAGCGCTGGTGTGGAAGTGTCGGGAAAAAACACAGACGCATTAAGGAGTGACTGTGGAAATATTTTGTATATGCCAGTGCAGACCACTATTGACGTTGGCCGTGTGCCTCATGCCTTCTTTCCTCTGACCTCTTGTGACATATCTCAAAGCTACAGCATCGGTTTGAGTTCGGCTGGTCTGAAGCTTATCCACCTCAGTTACCTGACAGTAGTAATGATCTGTGCTGTGGAATTGAATGTTCCTCTGTCCAAAAGCTCTCGGGTCCTAGTCATTTAGAGCTCTAACAGCCCTGACACTTCAGCAGTGGAGCCGGAGTGTGACTGCTATCAAACGAGAGGCAGTGGTGAACTGCACAAGTTGAAAGGACAGTGGCAGGACCACAGGCTAATCCATACCACATGCCTGACATCCTGCTCAGACAGTGAGTGCACGCACACTGGAGTCTCAGTGGCTTTGGCCACGGAGAGAGAGAGAAAGAGAGAGAGAAAGAGTGGAAACAGCGAGACCTGGACTGATTCACTGCACCCATGAACAGAGTTTACGCACAGGATTATGTTCCACATGTGCTTCACTGCTACGCTCGGTTTTCTCGTTGGTGTTTTTATGGTCGTCGTTTTTTTTTTTTTGTCCCTTTAGCGCCTGCTGGCCGTACTCTGGCATGACCTGCCCACACTGGCAGAGCTTCTTTCGCTGCCCTCTTCTTCAACTTGATCCTCGTGTGACTGCTCCTCGTGTTCCTTCTCCATTTCTTTCCACTTATACTCCTAGGGCCAGGTTCCCAGTGCTGGATTAAAGGGGAATTCCACACATTTTTAGAAAATGTATGAACAATTCAATCACTCAGTTGTGAACAAAGTCATTCAGAAAGTTTTGATGTAAAATGATTCACTGCAAAGAAATGTACAAACTTATTTTTTTTTATACACACTATAAGCCTGTATAAGTTAAATTAACTTAAAACATTTGAGGAAACCGGTTGTCTTAAAAAAGTTGAGAAACAGGCAATGAAAACTTAAGTTAGCATAACTTAAAACATTACGTTTTAAATATCTAAAAGGGAAGTTGATTTAACTTTTTAATTAGCAGCTCAGAAAATGATGCTTGTTCTTACAGCCTGCAACACAGAGACCAGGCAGTTCATCATAATATATGATCCACAACTTTACCTAAGGTTGTCCAGGAGAAATGACTACACACTAATGGTGAGTGTCAGGAACTGAGGAACACACCCAATATGCAAATAGTTTGTGCTAAAAGCCAATAGAAAAGAAGCTGCCAATGGCAGCAGACAAAACTCAGTTATTATTAACTATGTTAGTTAATAACTTAAAGGTCTATGTTTGAATGTATATGTTTTTGCAAATGTTCACCTATTTTAAAGCCCCACTAGGTAGGATTTCCTTGATTTTTTATATTTTTAAAGAAGTAAAGTTAAAGCTTGAAACTCACTGCAGACTCTGTAAGTTTTAAGAGGCAGCGCGACCAAAGCTCGCGAGAACTGCGACCTGCTTTCCGACCTTTAGTTCTAACAGTTCTACAAGGACTACTAGTTCATTCTTTACAAACTAGAAGCTAGAAAGAGACCAAATATGTCTGTGAAAGCCAGAAAACTAGAAAGAGAAACTAATCGGCCTAAAACATTTATTACACTCTACAACTGTAGGGGGAGCCCACAAGCACAAAATCTCAATAAAATAAAATAAAATAAAATAATAAAAATAAAAATAAAAATAAAATAAAATAAAATAAATAAAATAGTTGAGTAATGTTTTTAAATCTCCAATCTGACATAAAATAGACTTTATAGTTGAGTTCATAGACTTTATAGTTGAATAGTTGAGTTCAAACTAATTGTGTGTTTGGAGTGCAGTGGTGGTGATAGGAACCAGAATTCACAATGCCTACAACACAAATTTAGACTGGATAATAAAATGTTATTTATTTCCCAATTTGTTTTGTTTTAGTGTTGCTGATTGTGAAAATAGTGGCAAATCTGCAAGAATATGTGTTTTAAAATGAACCATCCTTCCTTAAACCATGCTGCATTCACCCTTCAGTAATAGGTGCACTTTAAAATTTGTATTTTAAGCCAAAATCCTCCCAAAATGATCAGAGAAACGATCAGAAACTTTCTGATTAAAGGCATCTTCAGATATCTAGGTTATGTTACCACCACTGTGAGCAATGCTGAGTCAGTGAGTGTCTCTAGGACAGTTTTTCATGCCAAACCACTCTGAATGACTTTCTTCACACCATAATGAGTTAATTAGGCACATATTTTTTATGAATGGAATTATACAGAATGATAAAGATTTTAAATATCTGCAGCTAATAGCTGGGGTCACATATGGGACCCAGCCCATTCCCCTCACCCATACTCTAACCACACACTAAAAACAAAAGCTCTAACTCTAAGCTCTAATGTTATATTGGGGTGTTTTCTACCATGAACTGCTTCTTTCGGTCCTTATACAACATTTCTGTTACACAGATTAGGGTCAGGACTTTAACTTGGCCATTAAAAAAACACGTTACATTTAGTACTATTTAAACATTCTGTAGTAGAATGACTTGTGTGCTTTGGGTCATTGTCTTGCTGCATGGTCCATGTTCTCTTGCATTCTTGGTACACAACTCAAAGGTCCTGACATTTTCTTTCTTCAGAATTTGCTTGTATAGTTCAAAATGCATTGTTTCTTCTATAGTAACTGTAGAATAAGCACTACGTAGATTACAGGATACACTAATGCCAAAAAATCTGTGGCTCTTTGTTCTGTCCTTTTCCACGGAAGCATATGACAGGATATAGGTCAGCTTCAGTCCCCTCTGCCGCAGGACACACATCCTACTGGCAGCACAGGGACCCCAGCGACACACTTTCTCTGAGGAAGGGTCTGCCGGGGGGGGGGGGGGGGGGGGGGGGGGGGGGGGGGGGCGGGGTTCATCGTAACATTTAGCTCTATACAAGTTAAAAAACAGAATGTGAATTTAATGTAAAGGCTGTGGAGAAGAAAGCATGATAACTAATTTGTCATTTTGTTTATGAAAGGAAGAAGAACAGGAACAACTAGAAGAAAATAAAGGACAGAAGAAGACAAAGAAAAGAAGAAAGGGAAGAAAAACACATGAAAGACAAACAGGATCTGACTCCATTCACGTTCTCCAGCTCATTAGAAACATTTGGGAGCAGCTCATCCATGTTTAATAAAACCACAGCTCTTCTGCTCAGTTCCAGCAGTGGATGCTTCAAAAGAGGAACGGGACAGGGATGAATCCAGTTCCTAACCACAACGAAAGCTGAGACTCCGTCTGAGTTCAGGCCGCTCCTGCGATTGAAGAATTGGAAGCATCCTACTGTTTTCATTCACTTACGCCTGTGTAAACAGCAGGAAGCACACAGATTGCTAAGGAAAAGTAACTACACATGATACTCTAGTACACCCAACAGTGCTAAACAGCCAATCAGAGAGCCCGGGCTGTCTGACATTTTCACGCCACCTGTGTGTGGTGGTTGGTGTTCCAGTGCTCCCACACAAAGGACCAGTTGACATCTACTGCTGATATATGATGGCCTGTTGTACCTATACTCATTCACACGCCATGCTGAGATTTAATGAAGTTCTTTTCACTGGGCACTGCCTTGTGTAGCTTACCTTAGTGACCATGTGATCTTCTTTCACATGAGACTGAAACATGGCATTTTTACCCCTGTAGTTCATTTGCTCTGGAATGAATCAGTTAACAAGTCTGCGGACATGGGGTGGTTTTCCCAATAGCACCCAAGCAGTAAGATTATTCCTAGATGGTCAAACGAGCATCACACAGAGCACTCTCTCTATTCTGGACTGGGAATTATTCCCCACTTTGCTTTGGTTTGCTTTCACACAGGGAAAGTTAAAACGTACCAAAATTCTAAACATTCTCTTTGCTTATTGATCAGATCTTCCTGTGACAATGCAAGAAGGTAAATACAAGAAGAAGGTCCTATATTCTGGACTAGTGTAGATTTCTGAGCAATTTAGCATTGACATAGCAGCAGAGAGGGCATTAGTTCATAACTGTAGTAATAAATCATGCTTAAAACCACACCTGCAAGTGTGCTTAGCACAAACATGTGGAGTATAAATGGGTCTGATCAAAGTCATACTGTGCATTTGGACAGTTTCTCAGGCATCACTACCACTGCTCTCACACTGTAAAACAACAGCTGACATAGTGAAAAGTCTTCCAATTCTGAAGCTCAGTTGACCAAATCAGGTTTAAAAACAAGCTAAAATGCACAGTGTATGACTGGCTTAATGCTGCTAATTTGCTGTTAGGCAGTTAGCCTAAATAATAAGATAAGCAGCCCTTTAATGCTAGTCTGACAGTCATGTTTTGTTTTTGTCTGCAATTGGTTAGCTGAATCAAAACCTAGTCAATTTCTCATATAGCTCATTTTATTATGATGTGTAAGGATGTTACACAAATTCTAGCACAGCATCTTATAGAAGACCAATAATACTGTAGATAATAGTAACAGTAGTGTACTGAAAAGCTAGTATAATAATTATAAGAGGATTTCTAATCAGTGTTTTTTTCTGTTAGCAGATCTTATCTACAAGTGGAACTATACATTTATTAGAGGAAATAAATAAATAAATAATTTACTCTTTATAACGCATTCATAAGTATTGTAAAATGCATTGATAAAACTAATACTTATTATTTATGAATATCCTAGGCCAGTATTCTTCAAATGACATAAGCCATTTTTTCATTCATAGCACATAAATGAATGCATTATTCAATGCTTATGAATGTGTTACAAAGCCCTTTGTAGGTACCAGGGGTGTGATAAGACACTCATCTCAAGAGACAAGAACGAGACAATTTTTTTTTTTTTTTTCATTTTTTATTTGACTGAAACTTACAAAATACCAACCTACTGGTGAATCTTGTAATGGATGTCAATATATTTTTACTTTGATTATGAATTATGTATGATTAAACATATACAGTAAAATACAGAACAGCATGCAAGTACTGCAGCTGGTTTTTCCATAAACCCAACCCTTAGGACTTTAGAACTATTGTCACTATCTATCCAGTGAGGGTTCTGTACTCAACTGGCAACCCCCTTGAAGGTTCTATACAGACCTGGCAACCTATAACCGAATCCTCTGCCTTCATGAATGTTGATAATTCTGCAGTTAAAACAGTGAAGGTGGAAGAGCCGTTTTAATCTTGCAAGATCTAATGTCACGAGATCTCGGTACCCTTTTAAAAGTGTAACCCTGTATTTTCTCTCTTAATATAAAATTACAAAATACAGAGTGCAACTATTAACATTGCACAGACAGCCTTAGCTATTTGAGAAAGATTAAAGCAGCAACTTTAAGATACCAAATGTACATTGATTACTATATTTCAGGTGAGACATTTCTTCATTTGTTCTTGTATGTTGTTTTTCTGTTTTAACCATACTTTAACTTGGAAAAAGGTTATTAGTTGGTTAGATTTCACAAAATACAAGCTAAATATGCTAGAAATGCAGGCCCTGAGTTCTCCAGAACCAGGGTTGGGAATTTAATGATCAAATAACTGATATTATGCTTCATACTTTTAGCTTTATTATGCTTTTTCATACAGCTAGAATGTGTGAGTGTAGCACAGCTGGGATCAGTAACCTGCTTGTAGAGGCTTTCAGACAAAAATAAGAACATCATTAAAAGTCAGATTGAGTTTGCTGCCTAGCCAGACTGCTGTCCAATATAAAATATTACGAGAGCAGCGCGGCATATGTTTTTATTAGACACGGGGCAGCGTCATAACAAAAGAGTTGATTTGCCATTTTTAGTCAGAGTTAGCAGCTTTAACATGAATTCCCAGAACCACCCTGAAGTTGTGGTCTGGGTGGCTGTACGGGTGGAGGAAATGGAACTCAGCAACAGAAGTTCTCAGTAGTCTGTGGAGAGGAGCGAGCTTTAATATGCATTTAAACTGTCCTCACTTGAATCCTCATCCTCCAAAAATAGATGGAGAAACATGTGGGAGCACTGGCTCGCTGTCTCAGACATGGTCTGTGCACCTCAGGAGAGGGCACTGGTTCACTTTTCTGACCCAGTCAGAAAAGTGGCTGTGGAAAGTTATATAATATGACATTAATAACCTTTTAATCTGCAAGTGTCTGCAGTGCAGGCCTACGCTTTAACCCACCATCTGCATAGCTACATTACTACTACTGTTGCATAAGTTTCATACAAGATACCCTGAAACACACTGAAGCAACAGCAGGACTGTTGGTAACTTCCAGTCCATATATTAATCTTTGTGTATACTTCCACAGTAGACGATTACCTGCTCACAGGAAAGCAAGACTAACAGGCAGCTAGTTTGTTGTTAGTCTGTATCTTCAGTGGGATTCATGCTGAGACCGGAGTTCAAAGTTAGCTCTCACGTTTTTCAAGCTGCTTTCCACAAGCTCTGCCCCCCCCTCCTCTCCTCCCCCATCTCTCTCTAATTTGTGTGCTAATGAATTTCTTTTGACAATACCTGCACAACTGAAGTCATTTTCAGGGAGTCTCCCGTTCATAAAATAACACCGGGTGATAAACCCGATAAAAAGCCATTGGTGAATAAAAGATCTGGATTAATTAGCACTAGATCAAAGTCTCCTGCGTTTTTTTCCCTCCTCTCTCTGCTCTAGCCACATGTGGTCCACAGGCTCAGCTCAGACATGTGGTTTTATTTAGCTTTGTGGAAAGGTTAAATAGGAAACTTGGATAAGGGAAAAAGCACTGAATCTTTTTATATGATGAAATTTTCAAAGTTTTGGGGGCATTTTAAAACATACATGTAAAACCATATCAGTCTTTTGGTTTGTAAGTAAGTCTTGGCAAGGGCCGATTTTGGCCACAAGGCCGAACTTCTCCTTATTGCCTCGGTTTATAACACAGCGGCTTGTATAAAGCTAATTCTTTCGAACAAAATGCCAGTACCAGGCCCTGTTTGATACTGGCACCAGACAAATTGTTGTGCATTGTGTCATTTTCTTATTATATGTGTTTAACAGCTTGTAAATTCAAATGCCTGTTTTACTGAAACACAATCTTGAGAGACAAAACTTCTACAGGAAAATATCTTTAACAGGTCAGAATAACTACTTCTATCGGTGAGATGGGAGGTTCATTGTGTACACTTTAAACATAAACACATCAAATATTACAAAGAAAAAATCTTTATTGGTTAAAATAGCTTTTTTTTCACAGATTTGATTAATGACTTTTTTTTTGCTATCATGCACTTGGACACTGTACAACAGTGGATTCCCATGGAATGACATTTCGTAACTCTCTTTTTCAAACAAATGTACAACCTTTTTATTGCTTTGTTAAGTGAATGCTAGATCTCGCTTTGGTGCATCAAGATCCAGAAAAAAAACAAGAGTTCACATGAAAACGCTGCTTTTAGTGTAGTTCTACTTCTGCTTGGTGTGTGGTAAAATAAATTAGTTCCTTGCACAACAGAGAGAACATTTGCCACTTACGCATCATACGACATCCTTGCCAAAATCTCAGTGCAAACACCATTGTAGCTGAAAAAAAAAGTCCATGAACTTCCAAGTTCGAGTACCGATATGCTACGATGTAAAGTTTTGCAATAGAAACACTAAAATGTCCAAATTGAAATTATATCTACTAGTGTTTGGTAGTTGTGGAGCTACATTGGCATATATCTTTTAATTTAATTGACTAAATATTAGTCCAGCTCTAACAAGCAGTCTTCTAAAAACTCACATTTGTGACAGTTAGCTTGATTTACAGTACTAAAACTCTATCTCTCAAGCAGCATGATTACATTGACTTAAAAAAAGAACACTCACTCCAAGGGTAAAACAAAAAAAACTAACTTATACTGCCCTCCTCTCCCATTCAAATAAACAAATAAGGAAAAAAATGACATACTTAAAAAGGAGAAATAAAGCCTTTCTCTCAAAGAGTTAAAAAATCAGATACTTCTACCCACACCAATATAACAAACACAAAATAATCAAACTAACACCACATAGATTCAAAGTTTATCAGGAAAACGACAGTCCACTGTGATTAATAAAAGAACCTCTTGTTAATAGACGTATTGCTGAAATTTGGATAATTGTCAATAAATATGCAATTGGCTCTGGTGACTTCTATGTGTATGTGACCTTGGATAGTAGTCAATCGTCTAGTGGTGGATATCCTGTATTCTTAATGAATAAATAAATATTAATTCATGAACATCAGCACTAGGAACCTGCTCAGGACCCTGTTTGATTAGATGGTGTTGAGATGGTCATAGAGATGAGGAACATGATGTGGATGAGTGTAGTAATGGGGTAAAGTGTGGTTCTGGAATAGTGGGGTGTTTTAAATGGAATGTCACTGTGTGGCTGTAGAACAATTCATGAAAAACCAATCACATATCACCAAGGCATATTCTTCCAGGAGATAAAATGCAGGACTGTCAGGAAGTGAAGCGAACACGCTCATGGCCCCTCACCCCCCCCAGCTGTTCAGCTTGTTAAGGCAATGTTAGCGCCACTAGTTTCAACGTCATCATTAATTAACAAATAGTACCTCCAGCAGTGTGAGTAAATTTAAGTCTCTGAGTCTAGAGTGAGGATGACCACAACTGGACAGCTGTCTGTCCCCTCTGTGCTCTGAGTGTCAGTACTCTAGCTAGACGTCCAGGTCGTCCGGCCTTGCCCGACTGCTCATGCGGCTGCTAGCTCGGCTGCATGGCCGTGGATCCATCAGGGCCAGGGGCTGTAGCTCGTGGCCCGGCGTAATTTTCTTGTGCTCTTGCGTATCGTCGGGGTAGTCGAAGGCTTGGGCGTGCGAGTTAGAAATGGTGCTGCCATTCTGGCCTAGCCGGTTTTGCTCGGTGCTGTAGTTGGCCCAGTTTTGCTCATTGGCCTGCTTGTTGTAGTTGCGGCAAGAGTTGGTCCTTTCACCGGTGGCTAGCTTGTAGCCTGGGGGTGACATGGGTGACAGCGGCGCCGTGGGCGAGGAACATCCGTTGTAGTAAGCGTACTTGGTGGTGGACAACTCCTTGGGCGTGGGACTCAGGGTGCCACCGGATGGGTAAGTGTTCTGTTTGCCCTTGACGCGGTCCTTGATCCGCTTGAAGAACACATAGAAGAGCTCGATGACATTGAGAAGCAGGGAGACCAGCGAGACCACCAACATGAAAATAATAAAGACAGTCTTTTCCGTGGGCCTGGACAAGAAGCAGTCCACCCTGTGAGGACATGGCGAGCGCTCACAGGTGTACACAGTAGACAGGCTGAAGCCATAGATGTACCACTGGATCACCAGGAAGCCGATCTCAAAGAGAGACTTGAAGAGGATGCTGACCACGTACGTGCGCAACAGTGCCCCCTTCATCTTCACCTTGCCATGCTCCTCCAGGCCGTGCTTGAGCTTCTTCAGCTCAATCTTCTTCAGAGGAACGTCCACGTCCCCGCCGTCATTCTGCACGGCCTTCAGCTCTTCCTCCTTGCGGTTGAGCTTCTGCTCCTTGCGCATGAGGTAGAAGACATGCGCCAGGTACAGGAGCGTGGGCGTGGACACGAAGATGATCTGAAGCACCCAGAAGCGCACGTGTGAGATGGGGAACGACTTGTCGTAGCACACATTCTCGCAACCAGGCTGCTGGGTGTTGCACTTGAAGGCCGACTGTTCGTCACCCCAGGCCGACTCCACAGCTGTTCCCAGGACCAGGATCCGGAAGATGAAGAGAACTGAGAGCCAGACCTTCCCTCCTGCTGTGGAGTACGCCTGCACCTTGTCAAGGAGCCTTCCCAAAGCGCTCCAGTCACCCATCTTGGGGGTGTTCTGGCTGCAAAGAAAAGTGTTAAGATTAATGATCATAGTTTTAAAAAGCATTTTCTGCATGATAGACATCTAAGGGTCTTCATTTGCAGCTGACATGATTTGTAAAACAAATTAAATGTATCCTCTATGCTTTCATCAAAGAATGAAAAACCTGTAAATTAAACCTGTGACATTCCAAAGTCTATGAGTATCAAAAATACACAATGATGTAAAAAGCAGAAAGTGTTGAGAGGTGTTAAGTATTTCTTTCTAATTGAACAGTGTAATGATCATGTTTTTATCACTTTTAGAACATTAATAATGTATGCTGTTATAGTAGTACATACTGTGTATATAGAAACAGTATGCATGCATGTATGTACAGAAAGCTGTATGAATTTTATAAGGCACAATAGGTGCCTTATTTCATGATTGATCTACAAACCTTGGCTTATTATAACTAGTGTACAAGGGCCTTTTGCAGGGGCAAGGGCTTATTCTAACTTGTGTGATTTGGCAAAAGGACAAAAACAGCATCAATGCCAACTTGTTAGAATAAGTCTTGACAGGCTTATTCTGTAGGTGTAATATAGTCTTAAAAATGCTGTTCTTCACTATAATCTTGTAATGTATTGAATCATATAGTATATCTCATCTCTTTTGTTGCTATAATATATATATAATAATATAATATAATATAAGACTGTAAGTAGCCCAATGGAATGATACATGAAATAAATGCTACTAAAGCTAAAACTCAGTACACACAACAAGACAGAAAAAAAACCAAACTAAAGGCTATTTCTGCCTTTATCTCACTAATGTGTAGACGGCAAACACCTAGGGTAGGCCTGCCACAATAGTTACATTATTAATACAATATGTATATTCCCCTTAATACTGCATACAGTAAGAAGAGTTCTAGTCTAGTTGACTTGGTTTAAGAGTAGCTCTATTATTTTTTACTATATTTCATTTGTTTAAGATATGTAATATTAATTTTATATTTCAAATTCTGAAGTCTAAGCATTCTTAATAATTTTAAGTTACCTGCTCATTAAAAGAAATGCATCCTTGCATTATCATGCTGTTATCATTATTATATTAGTGGCATGAAATGGTCTTCAACTGACAATAATTGTCGTTTATCGGGACAGGCCTAGCCCAGGGGATGAGACAGTGGGTTTCTAATCCGTGTATCATTCGTTCATTTGATATTCAATTGAGAATCAAAATCGGAAAATTAAAAAACCAATTCGTTTTTTCGTTTTTTCGTTTTTGAATATAATACCAAAAAACGAATAACGGCTTGTATTTTGTATTTTTATTTGGTTATCCAAACAAAAATTGGAAATTTAAAAAACGGACCAGGAGCCGAATTTGATTTTGATTTTGAACTTGACCAATTTGTGTGCCCGGAAGTTACTGATTTGTTTATTCTTGGTGGGTTTCTGTTGCGCGGGAGTTCACTGCAGTGTTATCTACACAGTCTGTATTGCTGTAGGCTTTGGATGGAGTTGAGGATGGAGAGTTTTATCTTGTTCAGAGGAACTAAACGCGTTGCAGTGAAAGAAGACGATATGACAACAGAAAATACATGTCTTTTTCGCTTAAGGTCGTGTTGAACACAGAACCTTCTAACACTCATTGCAGAACATCGCTGGATCCCCATTTGCTGCAACGTGCACGAAATCTCTTCATGCGTCTTACCACCTTCAAAAAGATCTTTAATTAGGCCAGAATGTGGTTCCAGTCCGGCCATGCTGCCTACAGCAATACAGACTGTGTAGATAACACTGCAGTGAACTCCCGCGCAACAGAAACCCACCAAGAATAAACAAATCAGTAACTTCCGGGGCACACAAATGGGTCAAGTTCAAAATCAAAATCAAATTCGGCTCCTGGTCCGTTTTTTAAATTTCCAATTTTTGTTTGGATAACCAAATAAAAATACAAAATACAAGCCGTTATTCGTTTTTTGGTATTATATTCAAAAACGAAAAAACGAAAAAACGAATTGGTTTTTTAATTTTCCGATTTTGATTCTCAATTGAATATCAAATGAACGAATGATACACGGATTGTTTCTCTTCCTCTTTTTTCATTTTTTCTCCACAAACAGAGCAGATGCTACGAGACTTTCTGGTGCTCTTTAAACCTTTTGCTCTTATAGAAACATGCATGTCTTTAGGCCCAACTGCTGCTTTATCCTGTCAGAATCCACAGAAGCGCTTGAACTAAATGAGTCTCAGTAGTCTGTGATTTAAGCAGAAGTTCTCCAGAGAGACAGAGGCATAGGGGTGGTGGAGGGCGAGCCAGGGCTCAGCATTAGAGCTGAGAACATGAGCCAGTGGTCAGACAGCAAACAGCAGCGGGATTTTATACTGCTCCAGGGATTAAATGTTGAATTTAGAGAGAAAAACTAAAATGTGCTAAAACATGGAGATGCTCAGAACAGATTGAAATAATAAATCATGACTTCCTATTATTTGTAGAGATCACTTTTTAAGACTTTCTGAGACTTTTTGTAGAAATCAGTACTTTTCGAATTATATTTCTAGTTTTTAAAGCATTTATTAAGACTTTATGAGACTTTAGAGGAAAGATATACTCAAGTTAGGCTTATTATTTCTCATAGACAAGTTCTCTTTGTGAACAATGTAAAATTGAAGCACTATTCTTTTGCTTATTAAAGTATTATTACTTGATTAAGACTTAATGAGACGTTTCTGAGCTCTCTTCTTGGTATTATTATTTCTCATAGACATGGTTAAGTCGTGTTGGAGGCCAATGTGAGATTGAAACACTTTTCTTCTGCTTCTTCAACCCACCTTTTTTTTATATCATAATTATGTGTCTCACATGTGGTTTAAACTTTTTTTTCCAGACAGAATGGTCTCAATTTAGTGTCATTTATAAATGATTCCTAGAATAATCTCATTTATTATAAAGCTCTATGTAATATATATATATATATATATATATATATATATATATATATATATATATATATATTTTTTTTTTTTTTTTTCTGTATTTTTGTTATATCTCAGAAAAATTTAACTAACTTAGCTAGCCTAGCCCCCCCCACAGTTCTCAGTGCTGATGCTGCTCCGATGGTTTCAGAAACCAGTGAAAAATAATATTCACATTTGTTGTATTTCTCCTAAAGCCAAATATAAGAAAATGCAGGGTTTCTTTCTGTATTTCTGTGATAATTTCCAGTGTTTTTAAGGCTTCCTCTCGCTCACAGTGCAGGACGTAGCCCAGTCTGAGAGGAAAAGGCGTGAATGAAATGCCAAACCCAAACACCCTGAAGGTAAATGTAGTGTTTTTGATGGTTTAGCCATCCAGCTAAATATAGGCAGCTGTGAGGAGCCGCACTCGCTGTAAGGAGTTTCTGTGGAAAAGCAGCTCTCCAGAGCCGCACTCGGCTTTCCAGTACAGAAAAAAACGAGTGAAAACTGTAAAAAGGAGAGACAGAAAAGTTAGAAGAAGTCAGGAGAAAAGTCTTCTTCACCTACCTGGAGAGTCACCGAGAAGCAGAAGAGAGTCCTGAGGGACTTTCTCCGTCACTTCTGTAGAGCTCACACCGCTTTCTCCCAAATCCTGCTCGGGGGGACCAAGAGAAACTGAGGCACACTTGTCAAACTTTCCTCGCTTATAAGAGACTTTCGTGCGGCGGTGAGAAGAAAAAAAAAGAAAAGTGAGCAAGCACCAAAGTTACAGAAGTCATGTGACCCCCTACGTCAGAGTTTTTTTATCTCCTTACTCTGAGTTTTGGTGAATATTTTCTCCTGGAAAAGAAACTTGTTGATTTGAATCTCATTTGTTTTCCATAAAAAAATATTTATCAACTAATTTCATAGAGTTTGTTCTCTGTAAAAAAAAAAACTTTTAAAACTTAATGCAGAACTTTATGCAGGCTACAGTACCAGATAAAAGTTTAGACACATCTCTGCTCATGTAATGATTTTCTTTCTATTTATATATGTTTATATAGTAAATTTAATATTAAAGCTATCCATGAACACATGGAATTATGTTATAAACAAACCAGACTATGTTTTATTCTTCTAAGTAGCACATTAAGCTTTAAGGACAGATCTGCACTGAGATTTTAATCTCAGTGTAGTAACCTAGAATAGTCTTTAAGGAGTTTCTGGAGGTGCTGAACAACAGTTATAGTTGCTGCTTTTAGTTGCTGCTCCAGCTCATCCCAAATCTTAAAATTCCCCATCTCAGTTGATCAGGTTCAGGTCAGAGGATTGTGGAGGAATAGCGGTTTTTACTGTTTACTACATAATTCCATATGTGCCCCTTAGTAGTTTTAATAACTTCCATGTATGTAGTATTAATCTACAATGTAGAAAATACATGAATCCTTTATGGCATGGGGTTGCCCTCAGGCAACAAACCATTTTTTTCATAATTACATTATGTTCATTATACCTTTTTTTTATATAATGTCTCAAAAGAAGCATCCATCAAATAAAATGAGGGGAAGAGTTTAGTTCAACATTCTGCATCGAGGTGAAGTAATCTGCAAACCAAACCTACATGAAACACAATACCAATAACTGATAAGATGAATATAATGTTCTAACATATTTAAATTTAACTACCTTTAAGATAAAATAATAAAACATGTCCACCAGTATGTAATGAAATATATTGGGGGTTTTAATCACATTTTAAATAAAGAAAATCATTGAATGAGATGTGTCCAAACTTTTCACTGGTACTGTATGAACACACCAACAGAGATTCTCCATTAAACTGCACATTGTAACTCAGTTCATCAATTGCATCAGTTTTTCTCAGTTCATCATTTGCATCAGTTTTTATATTTAGATATTTTTTATTTATATTTATTGATTGAAACACAGAAAATATGGTTATCAAACACGTTTAGAACAAATTCAAATATAAAAAAAAATGATAGTAGTAGTAAAAAAAGTATGTTCATTGCAGAAGAGATATGAATTTTGAGGCTTCTGAAAACAACAATTCGGTCAGAACAGACATTTACACATGGTTAGAGTTAATATTTTCTCTTAAAAAAGAAATATCTACCTTCATCACTTTGATTTCTGCCATATATACCCTTGTTTGGGAATGATAAAACACTGAAACTTTAATTCAAGTATAACACACCAACAGAGATGCTCCACTAACTGCACAGCGTGACCCAGTACATCAGTTACATCAGCTTTTCTCATATTTAAGAAATATTTATGTATACATTTATATATGATTATAATTATATAGATATGTATGATTAATTTTGTTTCATTTTTTTATTGCACATGATCCTCAAATATTTGGGCATTCAACACATTTGCAACATATGTAAATATATAAAACACAAGTAAAGTAAGTGTATTGCAGAGTAATAGTACTAGAAATATATGTCTGAGGCTTTTGAATACAACACTTTGGTCAAAACAGATTTTCAGACATTGTAACACTGTAACACCAAGGAGTTCATCTCACTCAACAGGTGCACTGCGACCTCTAGTGTAAGACTTTAGTAATGCATTTCAGATGTGTGGCTGTGGAGTAGTGTTTCTTTATCATGGTCCTGGAGGAACCCTGCATCCCTTCTTCTTCCTGCATTTATTGCCTTTTTTCTGCTTCCAGCACACTTGATTCAACAGATTAATTACATTTCAGTCTTTTAGAGGAAAACCTCTAAAATGTGCACGGCAGGGTGCCTCCAGGACCAGGATAGAGAAACACTGCTCTCATATGTCACGATTCTACAGTTCAGCCTTTTCTTCATGAGCAGCAGGGCTGCTGCTCCTCTGGGCCCATTTGCTCTCCATGCTGGTGTTCACACGGTTCTGCTTCAGACTTTCCACAGCTTCTAGGCCTATTGAAAATGAGGGAGGATGCATGTAATGGTGTTGTGGGTTGTAGTGCACCATACTTCTAGATTTAGGTCGTCTGCACATCCTCCTGCAACACAGATAGCACACTTCCAGCACGTTTAAGGCCAGAGACACACATGCTACCACCAGCATGAAGATAATGAAGATGGTCTTCTCTGTGGGCCTGGACATGAAACACTCTGTCTCCAACGGACAGGGCGATTGTTTGCAGAGAAATCTGGGAAACATCACAAAACCATATAGATAATACTGCCCAACGATGAAAGCCAGCTCCAGGATGATTTTGAAAAACAGCTGAGTCAGGTAGCTCCCCAACAGCCTCCCCTTGATTCGCACTTTGCCGTTCTCGTCTGTGTATTTCGGAGATTTCACTATCTGATTGGACTTCTGCATCTCCCTGAGCTTGTTCTCCTGGTGGATGACATGGATAGCATGGCCCAGGTACAGTAGAGTTGGAGTGGACACAAAGAGGATCTGCAAGACCCAGAAGCGCACGTGGGAGATGGGGAACTTCCAGTCGTAGCACACGCTCTCACAACCGGGCGTGTTGGTGTTACAGGTCATGTCTGATCGTTCATCCCCCCAGACGTTCTCCACTCCTGCTCCCAGGACCAGGATCCTGAAGATGAAGAGGACGCTCATCCATATCTTCCCAATCACAGTGGAGTGGGACTGCACCTTGTCCAGTAAACTCGAGAGAAACCCCCAATCTCCCATTCTCTTTGGTGCTCAGGGTTATTCTAGAAGAGAACGAGAAATAATGTCAAATTATTTTATACACTGTTAAACCAATACATGACAAAAAAATTATCCCCAGCAATCTGGCAGCAGGGGCGCCAAAAATATTCGTAAAAATGCTCCATAAATCTTCATGAGTAGCAGTGATTTTAACAGACCCCTTTTTACAGATATTTAAAAAAAACATATATTTCCAAAAAATAAAATATTTTTTTATGATAGTGATATATCAGCATAACAGTTAATCTAAAAACGAACATCAACTACTACTTTTTTTAGGTTAGTTAAAATAAAGCTGACCAAAAATGATAATTCATGTATTCTTATTTCCTGTATAATCACATTTCAGTTTATTTATTTATTTTATTTAGGTGTCTGTTTTCACCGATAATAAAGGTTAAAGACTATTTAATTGAAGCTTAAAAACGCTGTCAAAATGTGTATTAATTCTTTATAGAAATATAAAAATTGTAACATTTGTAACATTTAAAATTGTCTGTGTTTTGTTTTTTTTGGTAACCTGTATTGTAAACATGTTTTAGTAATAAGCAATGTTAAATTGTTAAGTAATGCCTAAGCTAATTATTAACACTAGTTAAGACATGAATAAACATTGTTAAATTTGATTGCTTAAGAATGTAAATATGGCCTGGCTCTTCATCCTGGTTTAAAGAGCTTATGTCCTTTTTGTATTTAGAGACAATTAAGCATACAATTAGAGGATCCTTGAAAACATTCTAGAAAACTTGGGACCCCCTCCTTTCTTATGATCCACAAAACATCAACCAACAATCTGACACTGAAGATTAGTGACACTCCCCTTTTTTTATACTTTTAGTTATAAGTTAATATTTGTTTATGTATTTTATTTTGTGTTTTATTTAATTATGTTTATATCTTTGTTTTACTTTGTTTTTGTTTAACATGCATATTTATTTGTGTTTATGTATCTTTGTAAGTTGTAATGTATAGACCACCATGCCCTTTTCATATAATGTCTTAAGTTATTCTCATTTCATGGGTGAAGGTGGGATGGCTGAGGGTGGGTGGTTTGGGGGTTTGTGGCTTGTAATTGATATATACTTGATTGTACTACTTTTATGGTTTGCCCAATAAACATATATATATATATATATATATATATATATATATATATATATATATATATATATATATATAAAGAATGTAAATATGAATTAATTGAGACATTAGTTTAAAAAATGTAATGATTACATTGTCTTACCTACTATGTTATAACTGTCTTATCTAATGTTAATTAATAATTAGTTGGGACATTTTGTCGTTAGTACTGATAATTAATGTAACCTTGTTAAGTGTTACTAGTGTTTATATATCTAGAGTATTAAGCACAGGCTTAGATACACAGGCTAATTGTTTAAAATACATAATTCAAGTAGTTTTCACCCTAGAAAGTTCTTACGGATCCAGTGCAGAGCCTCCGGACTAAACTAGAGCATTTATTGTATTTTTAATGGTGGTAACAGGTCGGATTGTAGCCTTCACATTCCAGCCACCAGAGGTCACCCTCCCCACACTGCTGAAGGAACTTTCTCACATCTACTGATGGTGGGTTTATCACTCACTCACTTAGTGTAGATATAATTGAGTGGATGTGTATTTAAATATCAATAATTGTTAATGTTTAATGTATGAATGTTAACTGTTGATTTAAATACAGTCTGTATTTAATATAAAGCCAGTATATTCTGTGTTTAAGTGGTATGTTAGAAACCTATTACAGACTGTGTTGATGTGTAAAGAATTCACATCATGTACATATTAATTTCTATACATTAGAATAATTTCAGAAAAAATTGGTAACCTACTCATACAATTAATAAAATATATAACAGCATACCATTTTAATTTGTCAAATCAAGTTATAGATTTTAGGCCCTTCAAAAGTCGCAGACAAGAAGTAGGTGAATAAACCTAGGCTACCTTTAAAAAGAGACTCAAGCAAAGAACTGTTGTCTCAGAGAAATAATGACTCAGACTGATGAATAAAATCGTTTCTAATCTTTTTATAAACAACTTCAGTAGAAGTATAACATTGAGCGATTTTAAGAAGTGGAAAGTTTTTAACACAGGAAGTGAAGCCTGTTCCTCTGTTTTGGATAAATGTATGGCCTGATGGTTTAGAGATAGACGGGTGAAGGGTGTGAATGTGGTCCGTTATGCCACAATAAAGTATGATGACATGATGATGTTGACATGACATCAGAATGGTAAAGTAGAGATACAATCTTCCTCTCACAAAACTGGAATAATTTGATTTCCCTCTGTGGTAAACCCCCTGTACAGTCTCTGTAATAATAATAATAATAATAATAATAATAATAATAATAATAATAATAATAATAATAATAATAATAATCATAAAAATATTTTATTTATAAATAACACAGTTTTTTATGCCAGTTGTGAGTGTATATGTGTGAGAGCATTAAAAAGAGATATATGTTATGATACAACCGACAGAAAAATAAGCTGAAGACTGACAAAAGTTGATCAAATTTAAGATTTGGACTTCGGTCCTTATGTATAAAATATCTGTAGTCCATAGCTGTTTCATAAAATATTCCACACTGATTTTACTAAGATCGTCACTGTGATAAAGCACAATAAAGTGATTAGTTTTTGTGAAATTGTTAAATGTATTAAATGATAGAGTACAAAAATACAACCACTTACCTGAAACAGTGGGTTGAACAGTAAATCCTGAATTTTAAATAAAATTAATAACAGTTTGCTGAATTCCCAACGTGGTCTGGGATCCCGCCTGATCAAAAGAACGGAAGTTACTGAAGACTGAGCTCAGCAACTCTGAGCTCAGCAACTGAATTTAGTTCCCTAATTTAGTGAAACACCAAATCACATTCTGTCTCTGCACTTATACTTTCATATACTGATGTCTAACACTAGACCCCACCCAACCAGTCATGTGTTCCTGAGGAACAGTGACATTTTCACACATTTCTACTGGTTGATTAATTTCTTACAAATACCGTAAAACGTTGACAGGTTGCAAAATAACCCCACCTTCAACTCCCACCTACTGAAATCAATTAATATGACATGCATCACTAGAGGGCAGCACTGATATTACATATTTTTGTAACAACAGAACAGTACAAAGGAAGAGAAAACGAGTGCAGAATAGCAAAAAAAAGGCTAAATTAAATTATGATAAACTAATTGAAGTAGCAAAAAAATAGAACAAAAAATGTATTGAATGTACAGCAAACATTTAATGAGTAATGGCAACAGGGTTGTCATGATATCAAAATAATTGTCTGTTATAGTAAGTTACTGAATTGTGGTATTCCACCACATATTTCAAGTTTGGAGACAGCTATCAATGATCCGAAGAAGAAGAAGAAGAAGAAGAAGAAAAAGAAGAAGAAGAAGAAGAAAAAGAAGGTTTTCAGTGATGTATAAATGTGCTTTACTATTTTGAGGTATAAAATCTAGCATAGCATTTTAGTTGAAGGTAGTATTGTCAGTAAGATGGTTTAAATGTTTTACCGTGATTTCGTGTTTCCCTTTTAACTGCTGTACACTGTTTTGTTGTGTTTGTTTGGGCGTCGAGTAATAATTAAAAAAAAAAAAGCTTAGAATTGTTTTTTGTTTTTGTTCACGATTTCATCTTTTAGGCTTTCGAATGTAGAGTTATTCATAAACACAAAAACCTGAGCAACAAGTGCTAAAAAAAAACAAACAAAAAAAAACACCAAGACTGAAAAACAGGAAGTTCTAAAAGAAATTCGGTGTGAAACGGATTTCGGCTGAAGTAAAACTTGACAATGAGTACAACAATTTTATGGATCGACCAACTCCGTTCAACTCCGAAATACAACTCTTTTAGCCGATGCTCCCAACAGGCTCACAGTGCTAGTGATAGGGTCATAGAGTTGCTCATGCAAGAATCATTATTTTTACTCCACTAACAGGCTCAAAGTAGCTCCACACTTTATTGGTAGAATACTGAGGGCTCTGATATTTAAAACGAGGCACTGAGATGTTTGAAAGTGCACAGACAGTTCATTAAAAACACTGTTTATACACACAGTACCTCCAGTTCTCCGGGGGCCGACATTTTGAAATTAAGTCAAGATAAGTCGACTGATTAGCACAAAGGAATAGGTAGGATAGCAGAACAGACTGCTAAATTAGTTCAGTGGAAATGCAGGAATTCCAGCTGTTGCTGAAAAACTTTTAAAGTTCTCAGTGCCTCATTTTTAAATATCAGGGCCCTTAGAATTCTAACAATGAAGTGTGGAGATTTTTTAAAGCTTGTTAATGGTGTAAAAATAGTGAAAAGTGCTGTATTTCTGGCGGGCTATACCACAAAACTTTGTACTCGTTGTTATGTTATTTTGTTATGTTCCATTACACCCCAAGTCCACTTCACACTGGATTTCTCTTTTCTCCTGTAAGAAGGATCTTTTCACTTTAGCTTGTGATGTGCATCACTGACTATTTTTGTTAACAGTTTCCTATACAAAAAGAGAAGTACATTTGTCATAATTTCACAACAATACATTTTTCCATTTGACTACTAAATCACATTCTTTAGGCAGACGTGTCAAACAGAAGCAGCTCCCCAATATTTGTAGTAATGTCTCAGTTGAGGTAAGATGTATCTGTGATAGAGTTATTTTTGATTGGAGGATGAAACCCAGTTCTTACACATAAAACAAACAACGTCTAGACATGCATCATTTTATAAGCCTACTTTGCAGAGGTTTAGAGTATTAAAAGATAGGGGACGTGATGTACGTGCTATAAAAGCTTCTAAATATTTAATATGTGGGAGGACAGTGACTGTTGATAAACATTTGACCATACTGGTCAGATTACTGGCATACTGCAAAAAACACAGACTTCCTTTTCTCTGAGGAAAGTCATTCCTTTCTCCTCATCCAGACACTTCTCTTTTTCTTTCAGAGTTTCTGTTTCATCAAGCTTGCTAAATTATTGGTAAGATAGATTGGCAAGATTATGTTTTTGTGGTTGTATATACAGCTCTGGAAGACCACTTCTGAATCAGTTTCTCTGATTTTGCTATTTATAGGTATATATTTGAGTAAAATTAACATTGTTGTTTTTTTCTATAAACTACAGACAACATTTCTCCAGAAAATGAGAAATGTCTGAAAGACCTCAAATAATACAAAGAAAACAAGTTCATATTCATAAAGTTTTATGAGCTCAGAATGGAATAAAACTGTTTTTAATCATTTGAGTGTAATGTTGTATTGTTGTCACTATACAGTGTGGGCAGTGTTTTTTTGTTTAATCAAGTATCTTGGTGCAGAAAAGCAGAAATATAATGTCCCCATATATGGATTCCGAATGTATGGCTTATTTAGGGCTGGCTGGATGGTAGCTAAGTTAAATCTTCTTTGAATATGATGGCTGGCTTCATATGTCTTAAAGAAATCATACTAACCCTAACCCTTCCAGCTTAAAGGCACCCATGTGTGATAGACTACAGTGAATACCAGGCTCATACATGATATGTGCAATATCAATATTCCATGCAAATATGAATACTCAAATAATCTTTTGCATGCTTAAAGTTTTTTTTTTTACTGTTAAAAGTTTGACATCTTTACAGAATCATTTTTGATGCCATATACAGACATTTTCAATAAAAAATTATTTTGATAAAATCACATCAAACACATTTTGCTTCAATTAGAACAACTTTTGTAGCATACAAATGGCTGTTTGAGTGTGTATGGTTCTGTATTTCTATATCTACATAACACATTGTAAACCTGAAAAAGCACAGCGCAATTTTATTTTTGAAATGTTTAATTTGCTTTTAAGTAGATCTTTGCCAATTGTGTGCTAAAAATGTATTAATTGCAACTGAACTCAAAAGAAACAGTTTATTGTCCAGATTTGGTGTATGGTTGTGGCACTTGAGGTAAAGGCATCAATACTCAATAAACTTTATTTAGTTTAATTTCAAATTATTTAATGCCTTACACTGAATGAGTCTGTATAACTCCAGGAATCATCTATAACAGCTCATCTACATATGCACTGTACCACAGAACAAGTTGAAATTCTATGTATAGAATGATGATGATGGTAATGGTGAATATTTCAGTCCTGTTTTAGCATTTTACACAAGGTATTATTCATTGTATAGTTCATAAACTCTGTAACTACAGTTATTAGAGTAAGCATTTTAAATAGGTTGCTCATATGTATTATTTCATGGATATAAAAAAAATGTTCAAAGGGACTATTACCTTATCACAAGTTTTTATTTTTTTTATTTTTTATGATGTCACAAAAAAATGCATTTGCATATATTTAAAAACTTTTTTTCATATATCCACACTTTATCCACTTCTGGTTTCATAAGAAGTGTTTCAGTTTAGGCTGCTTTAAGACAAATCTTGTTGCATATTTTAGAGTCACAATACACCACTGATATACTATTAACAAACAAAATCACTGCACAAGTTATTTTTTCCGAAAATAGTATAAATCTTTAATATACAGTATTTTTATTGCTGCATATTCTTTATATTGTACCTGTATTTCATAATGTGAAAAACATGCAAACACATATAAGACCAGTTTCCCAGACAAATATGAAGCCTAATAATTTTCTGAGAGCTGAATATTCCAGGACTAAACTCAATCCCTACCAGAAAAATGGCTGATAATAGATTAGATAGAAAAAAGTCATGCTAATATAGTGTCTGTATACATGTTATAGTAAATAGTCCCAATGTAATGGATGGTAACAGACATTGTGATAATAATACATTGATTATAATGCTGTGCTAACAGACTACATCATCAATTAATCTATACTCTATAAACAAAGTCATTCATTCATAGCAACTGTTGCTACATTGGACAAGTTTAGCCAGTTTTGGCAAACTTAAAGTTTACCTCATATTTGCAGAGGCTCTCATTAGACTCCAGATATTACTAATTGGTAACTACATGCAAAGCAATGCAAATTGGCTTTTTTACTTATTTCTGAGTTTTCAAAAAAAAAAAAGGCAAATATATTTCTCCAGAAAAGTAACTATTCCTGTGAACTTCCTTTTCTCTGAGGAAATCATTTCTTTTTCTCATCCAGACACTTCTCTACTTCTTTTGGAGGTTCTGCAAATTATTGGCAATCTTGGAGAAAAAAAGATTTTCAAAAGAAGTCTATAAATGAAGTCTGGAAAAATCTTACAAATTAGAAACAAATTCATATAGCAAAATACAGTATATCAGTATATGTTTGACTGGGGTTTTTGCTAATGTCCGTTTGTCTCAGTTGAGGATAGATGTATCTGTGAGTTGTTTTTTAAATAAAAGGATTAAAACCCAGTTCTTACACATACATACAAACAACGTCTAGACATGCATAATTTTAAAGACCTGAATCTGACCAGCAGTGTTCCCATGGATTTCCTTTTCTCTGGGGAAAGTCATTCCTTTCTACTTATCCAGACACTTTTCTTTTTTAGAGCTTGTGCTTCCCTGAGCTTGGAGAGAAAATAATATTTTCCAAATATATATATATATATATATATATATATATATATATATATATATATATAAATTAAGTCTAAATCTTACAATAGAATCTTACAATAGAAGAATTACAATTTCATAGTGCAAAATATTAAAATATATGTTTCACTGGGGTGTTGCAAATGCTTTGTCCAACCTGGCAACAGGTGCTATGGAAACATATGTTTGTAGACAGACTGAATAGGTTAAATCTGAGTGAATGCAAAACTGTAGAAGGCTGGGAGCTCCAGACCCATTCTGCTTTGCTGAAGATCCTCAGGTGGACTGAACAAGTCATATAGGAGGTGGAAGAGACTGATATACGGTACAAACATTTGTAAAAATTCATCACAGATGTTTGGTGGTGGAGAGTTTGAGATTTATTAGGTAGAACCGCCAAGCGTGAACTTTCTTCTTTCTTCCATACATCAGTAACTGCATTTCTTCATTGCATCTGCCTGCTTTGGATCACAAGATTCTACTTGATTGCAGAGATTGTTTTCAAGGTGCTTGCCACTCACATTCACCAAATTTGCAGACTCAACACTAGGCTTTTCAGCTTGTCTCCTCCTCAACTTCTTCAGAAGCAGCAGCCCCTCCAGCACATTGAGAGCCACAGACACACATGCAGCAACGAGGATGTAGATGGAAATAACATTCAGCTCATTTGAATGTGGCATATAGCAGCTCACACTAAAGGGGCAGGGAGGTGTGCCACATTTCACATGATTACCTATAAATATATCATAAAAAAGAAATTGTAAAGTAATAAAAACAACTTCTAGGATCGTTTTCACAAGCAGTTGAGCAAAGTAGCAAAGCATCACACATTTTCTCACATTCTTTGGGTGTTTGGAAGCTCTGTAGGTCACATGCATCACATAGGCAAGGTACAGCACAGTCGGAGTAGATACAAAAATGATCTGAGCAAACCAAAACTGGGCAGGAGCCACTGGGAAAAGTGTATTATGGCAAGACTCCGTACAGCCAGGCTGTTTTGTATTGCAGACCATTGATGTTAACGACTTCTGTGCAAAGATGCTGTTGTGCACCATCAGCATTAAGACTCTAAAGAAGAAAAGGACAGTCAGCCAGACTCTGCCAATGACGGTAGAATGGGTCAGCACCTCTTCCAACCACTTTGAGAGCAATCCTGTGAGCCCCATCTCGTCTACTTCTCAAGAACTGCTGCAAAAGATATCACACTGATATAAAAAAACAGAACATGAATGCTTGTAGCTTTTCAAATGGACACTCTGCTGCTAGGAAAATATGTTAAAACTAAATTTAGGCCTGTAGTTAAACAGAAATGACTGAAATACACAATCAAACAGTAGTAGCACACTGGAAAATGTAATGAAATGTAATAAATGTAATGATTTGAAATCAATCAACTGTTAAAACGGTTACAACTGTTGATAATTGTTTGACAACCAATCATCGAGTTGTTTCTCTGCACCAAAAAAACACATAGTAATAACTCTTACAAATGTCAATAGGACTTAGTGTGTTCTCAGTTATATTTTTAAAAATTAACCTTAGGTTTATTATTCAGTTATTAACCCTAATGCGGAAACGATTGAGAGTTACTTCTTGTGGAGTCCCACATGAATCTGTGTTAGGGCCTATAAAGAAATAATGTTACATATAAAAATTTACTTATGAGAGTGTGGGCTGACATATGGTCTCTTGGGGCTTAAGGTAATATTGGTTTGCCCCTCATTTTGCTCAAACTTACCGACTGAAACTAACCAAAACCCAAAAAATAATACATTCGATGACTGCACAATATAGCATTGTTATATTTATAACAATATATATTGTCTATGTCCAGTAAAAAACAAGTATCTAAAAAACAGCAACTTTACAGGAGAGATAAAACTTTTGGCAATTTAAAGAAAAATAACTGAAATTCTTTTTTAATAACAGTCACCAAAAAAACACCAGAAACAGTCATATTTTCATAAAGTATTCCTAAACTGATCTATAAATTACTCCCCGTACAGTATTCCTTGCTGTACACAGACCTAAAATAATGGTCGAATTTTAATTACACATTGCAACACAGACCCACAGATTTTAAGGATTTTAAACCTGCTGATTGTGTTGTTCACTACATTATTACAACATCACCTCCCTCAGTTTATAACTCACTCCATCATTGGAAGAACGGTGTGTATTGTCTTGTATTGTATTGTCTTGTTCCACTAGTATATTTCTTAGTATAAGACATATTTAGTATATTCTAAATCTACTAGGTAGATTTCTTTAAAAACCCAGTGAAACAGCTGCTTGCACATATTAAAATTCTTCTTTTTTAACTGCCAGTATATTTAAAATCATCAGTGATACAGTACATTTAAGTTGCAAGTGAAATAGAAGATAGTTCTGCACAGACTAAGCAGACCGTTCTAAAAAAAACAGCCATGACTCAAAAATATATAAACTTACCAGCAGAATGTGCTTCTTCACTGCTGCCTGTATGTCATACAGTTAGAGATCACCCTGAAAATGTACGAAAGCTTGTACGAGATGTCTGGGGTCGGCTTATATAACTAAGAGTTTTGCATTCCTGTTTTCTCCTGACCAATCCTATTTTCAGCTGCTCGGAGCAGGAAAGAGGAGGGGTGCAGTGTTTGGCACGGTTCTCTTATGTTTGTCTTGGGTTCCTCAGAGCTATGAATCTCAGACACACTTTCCCAGAAGTGATTGCATGGTTTACTGAAGTTGTTGATAAAATGCCAAATCATCTATCTATCCATCCATCCATCCATCCATCCATCCATCCATACATACAGCTATCCATCCATCCATCCATCCATCCATCTATCCATCCATCCTCACGAGCCTCTGGTTACCTCTCACTGTCCAAAAACATGAAGGTTAATTGCAGCATTTGTCTGTTTATTTGAACACAAATTGTTGAAGTGATTTTGTGTTGATTGCCTGATCCTGTGTGTGTGTGATATGTGTTGTCAGTGAGGAAGACCAGAAGAATGTTTAATGTGGGGGTGGCACTCTCAGGGGGATGGTGGTCTGGGTGTCCTCCCTCATAACATTTTTAATGAATTAGATGCAATGTCCTGCATTCTGCTGCGTTTGTGAGCACAAATAAACTAATGTACAAATAATTTTTTGAGGAGGTATTATGAAATGCTAAGGGGAGATTTAACGCCGCTGTTTAGAACATGAACAGCTTGCGGGAAAGGTCCTCCTCATCTTCTTTGTGTTCGCCTTTGGGAATCAGAAACACTTCAGTGAGCGTAGCACAGAGGAGAGTCTATTGTTGGGATGGCTGAGGTCATTTGCAGTGTTCCAGGCTTTGGTCCAACAATGTTTGCAATAGATTATCTGCAGGTCAGGAAGCTCGAACTAAAGGATGTGTTTCTAATTTTGTTATTCAGTTAATACATTTAAGCCCAAGTCCTATTCCATGTCCAAGTCACGTAAGGTAAAGTTGAGTTGGATATCATCAAATATATGAGTTGAGTCATGTGCATCAAGTTTACACATCTGTATTATATGCAATTTACAGTTTTCCTTACTTGATTTTCATACAGCCATATATAGAAAAGTACTTGGTTCTTTCGCTGCATATAACTGAATAAAAGAAAAAACGAAATTATGAAAGGTATAAAAGAAGGAAGGATGGTGGGAAGGAAGAAAGGGGATAAAAACAAGAAAAAATATTACATAAATCAGGACACAAGTGCGCCGAGTGGTCCAGCGGTCTAAAGCACTGCCACTATGAGCAGGAGGTCGCAGGTTCAACCCTAGATCATGCATCTTTGCCATCACGCTGCCGGCGTCAGAGGGAGCACAATTGGTCCTGCTCCCTCCGGTTGGGTAGATGGCGCTCTCTTCCCACATCACTCCTAGGGTGATGTACACAGCACAGGGCATCTGTGAGCTGATGTATCAGAACCGAGCCGCTGCGCTTTCCTCCAAGCGCGCTGTGATGCTACTCTCCATGCTGCATCAGCAGCAGCTCGAAAACAAGCAGTGGCTTACTTCATACTTTACTTCAGAGGAAGCATGTGTTAGTCTTTACCCTCCTGGTGTGTTGGGGCATTACTATTAATAGGGGGAGTCCTAGTGAGTGGTGTAAACTGAGGAGAAAATGGGAACATTTTGAAATAAAATAAAAATAAAAAAACAGGACACAAGTACTGTAATAAGAGAGCGGGAGATGATTCCCTGCAATCTGCTCCCTCCATCTATCAGACTGCAGACATTATAGAAAATGCTTCAGCTTTGGAGAATCTTATCACAAATGTAACAGGCTTCCTGCTTTTGCTGTACATCACAATGTGAACACAATCAAACTAAGCTAAATATTAAATAAACTCTTGCATATATTTACCCTCTGCTTCACAACATTGTTCTCTCGTCCAGTTCTCTCCTAAGGTGGCCTTTAAATGTGCCCAGCTGGGATAATTCATCCATTGTGTTCATTGCCCATTAGGGCTGTGTTGTGGTGTTGTGGGGGCAGGCCCATGGTTCTCTTGCCTCACCCTGTGACAATATAAATGAATGTGGCCGTCTGTAACAGACCTATAAAATGAAAACATTACACTGATTTGCTGATCTGATCTGATTCCTGGAATTGTTAAAATCCTCTTTTATGAAATATAGGAGAGATTTTTCTGTGTAAATCTGATATCTAGAAAAAAAGATAAATTAGAAGACTAAGAGAAGTACAGTTGCAGGAAAACGTATGTGAATCCTTTGGAATTATTTGGATTTCTACATAAATTGGTCAATAAATGTGTTCTGATCTTCATCTAAGTCACAACAATACAAAAACACAGTCTGCTTAAACTAATAACCAGTGTTGGGAAGGTTACTTTTAAAATGTAATCCCTTACAGATTACTGATTACATCACTCAAAATGTAATTTGTAACGTAATCAGTTACATTACTTCAAGTGAGTAACGTAATCTGATTACTTTGGATTACTTACAATATTGTCGTTTTTTTAAGCCTGAATGAATGTAGCAACCACATATTGCATATTATTCTTTTATTTTTCTTTCCAGTTAACAAATAGATAAACAAATAAAACATCCTTTTCAATCACTCTATAAAAATACTTATGAAACCATTTCATCAAACAATTTTATGAAACACTTCTATAAATTGATAATAAAACAATTTAAAACCAAACAATGTAACAACAACTGTAAGCTATCTATTTGCAGGTTTGCCACCAGTGTTAATTTTGACAACAAATTTTGATTTAGTCTTAGTCATAGTCTTGTGACGAAAATAGCATTTAGTTTTAGTCACAATTTAGTAATTTAGTCAACTTATTTTTAGTCGACTTAATGTCATAAGAATATAGTCTACTAAAATTACAGTAAATTTAGTCGACTAAAATGTAAAGGGTGTAAATGTAAATGCTTTTTCATCAGTTCCCTTGAGTTATTAACTCTACACGTATACGAAATGAAACGTTTAATAACCACTTGAGTAATATTGTTAATGTTTGAATATGAAATATATTTATATATGATTTAATGTATATTATTATTATTATTATTATAGGTGTGTGACTATATATATTTTACATTTAAAATTTTGCTCTAGAAATCAGGTCATAAAACAACTGAATAGTTAAATTATAGTTTAAATAGAGCTGTAGATGCAAAAACAGCTTTTAAATGATCTAGTTTTATCTCCAGCACTAACCCAGCACACCTACTGGACCTACAGTCTATAAATGAGATCAAAAACACACCTTCACACACTGTCCTGTAGAGATGCTCTCAGGATGTACTGAGAGACTTCATGAGTTAAAGTGAGAAACTTATGAGAAAGTGCTGTAAGGAACTTTACACAGACTTTTGGGTTCAGAGATTGACTTATTTTATTGTTTTATTTTGGATATATTATTGAGTTTCTTTCTGACCTGCTGCTGCTTTAACACTAGCTATATCTTTCCCACTGTGAGACTAAACAGATGATCTGATCTTAATGAGTGAGTTCTGTATCAGTTCTGTGTTTTAGTGCACTGCCGAGTTAAACACCCCATCAGCTCATGAAATAACATCAGCATTAAAACGCGGATCTCTGCATGGAGATCTGTGTGACTCTGGTCTGCAGAAGCTGAAAGATTAGTGGTGTTTTTACCGGAGATGGAGTCGCTCCACGCGGTTTACACGTTATCTTGTTTTTCGCGACGTCAAAGGAGAAATATATCGCCTCTCCTCTCTCTCTCTCCCTGCTGAACACTGTCGAGTTAACTTCCAGTCGAGCTCCGTAACGACAGTTTAATTCCCGGGTTTGTAACTGAGCGCGCGGTGCTACTGCAGGAGAGGCGGGTACTGATTGGATGAGTACCCCGCTTATCCCGCCTCTCCACCTTCGCTAAAGTAGCAGTGATTGGATCTCTTCCTAACTGGTCCCTACCTTTCACAGAACTAAATCAGTTCTGATTGGATTTCGTCCCTGCCAAACATTTGTCTTATTTTTATTCGTTGACCAAAATGTCAGTTAATTTCGTCTCGTTGTGTGTGCGGAGCCGCTGTCTGCCCCTCCTCCCTGTGTGTGTGTGTGTGTGTGTGTGTGCAGCGAGATGGGACGAGGGGCAGACAGTTCCCTTTCATATCAGAGCGATTTCACCGCAAAATGTTATTTGCGTTTTGTCAGTGTTGGAAGAGCAAAAATAGCAAAGTACCGCAATGTAATCCTTTAATTTTAGCAGAGTAACTGTAATCTGATTACCATTTATTGAAGCAGTAACTGTAACGGACTACAGTTACTTATAATTTGTAATCTGATTACGTAACGCCGTTACATGTAATCCGTTACTTCCCAACACTGCTAATAACACACAAAAATATATATGTTTGCATGGTTTTATTGAACAAAACATGTTAAAATTCACAGTGCCGGGTGGAAAAAGTATGGATTTAATAACTGGTTGACCACCAAAAATGACTGCCACCAAAAACCTCAACCAAACCTTTCCTGTAGTTGCAGATCAGATCTGCACAATGGTCAGGAGGAATTTTGGCGCATTCCTCTTCACAAAACTTTTTCAGTTCAGCAATATTCTTGGGATATCTGGTGTGAATCGCTCTCTTGAAGTCATGCCACAGCATCTCAATTGGGTTAAGGTCAGGACTCTCCCAAAGGCGTATTTTCTTCTGTTGAAGCCATTCGGTTGTTGATTTACTTCTATGTTTTGGGTCGTTGTCCTGTTGCTTCATCCATTCTCTGTTGAGCTTCAGTTGGCAGACAGATGGTCTTAAATGTTCCTGCAAAATGTCTTGGTAAACCTGGGAATTCATTATTCTGTTGAAGACGGCAATCCTTCCAGGCCCTGAGGCAGCAAAGCAGCCCCAAACCATGATGCCCCCTCCATCATGTTTCACATTTGGGATAAGGTTTTGATGATGGTGTGCTGTGCCTTATTTCCTTCCAACCTAATTTTGGTTTTATCTGTCCACAGTATATTTAGTTAGTACTGCTTTGGAACATCCAGGTGCTCTTTTGCAAACTTTAAACGTAGAGCAATGTTTTTTTGGACAGCAGTGGCTTCCTCTGTGGTGTCCTCCCATGAACTACATTCTTTTTTTTTTTTTTCTTATTATTTTTTTTCTTATTTTTTCTGATTTGTCAACAGAAATGTTAGCGTGTGCCAGAGATTTCTGTAAGTCTTCAGCTGACACTCTAGGATTCTTCCTCACCTCATTGATCATTCTGCGCTATGCTCTTGCAGTCATCTTTACAGGACGACCACGCCTAGGGAGAGTAGCAACAGTGCTGACCTTTCTCAATTTGTAGGCCGTCTGTCTTACAGTGGACACATGAACATCACGGCTTTTAGAGATACTTTAGTAACCCTTTCCGGCTCCATGCAAGTCAACAATTCTTGAACGTAGGTCTTCTGGGAGCTCTTTTGTGTGAGGCATGATTCACATCAAGCTATGCTTCTTGAGAACAGCACACTCAAAACTGGTGTGTGGTTTTTATAGTGCAGGGCAGCTTTAATCAACACATCTAATCTCATCACATTGATTGGACTCCAGGTTGGCTAATTCCTGACTCCAATTAGCTCTTAGAAAAGTAATTTGCCCTGGGTTTCACATACTTTTCCCAACCGGCACTGTGAATGTTAACATGCTGTGTTCAGTGTTCAATAAAACCATGCAAACATGTCATTTTTGTGTGGTATTAGTTTAAGCAGACTGTGTTTGTCTATTGTTGTGACTTAAATGGAGATCAGAACACATTTACTGACCAGTTTATGCAGAAATCCAAGTAATCCCAAAGGGTTCACATACTTTTTCTTGCAACTGTACGCAATCAGTCACTGGATGTTTAAGTTAGACCGTGACTCTGCACAGTGCTGTATGTCACAATTACAGAAAGTCCAATGGTAGCCTGGATTCAGCCTGGGCGATACAATCCTCCAACACTGCCGCGGCTCTAATGTGATGGGGAAGTGGTGATGACTAAATGTGAAAGGAAGGAGCCAAAATAACTGATGGAAATAATGGAAAATAGAAATAAAAAAATGGGTGATTAACCATAATGGCTAACGACTAACTGGCAATGCTAACTGTATTCTGAGTTAAACCAATCACAATTTGTGGTAACAGATAAATGTGACTGTGCTGGCTATATTAGTATGTTCTGGAATTTGATATGGTGTGTGGCTTATGGCTATAGTTCACTTGATCCTTTGGTTACAGCCCTTCAGAATGCAGCTTTTGACTCAATGCTAGCTAACAGCCGAACTTAGCAGTGAGGATTGGAGCATGTTAGCCCTGATGCTAACTGCTTCCGAGATTAATTAATCAATGATTTGTTTCTCTCAGAATTATATGATGTTACTTTATAGAAATGTGTATGTATCTATGTATGTTATTCTTCAGTTACAAAGGTCAGAACATCGAAATGAGCAAAGGAGGCCAAGCAGAGCCATTTTGGTCGTCTCCATGATGTTGCATTGTAAATGGGGAAGTCTGTGAGCTTTGCTGTGGAAGTCCAGGGTGAGTAACGCATGGTGACACTTAAGGTTTGAAAGTGTGTGGAGGGGGATGTGGACGTGATCTCTGGTTGTGTTGCAAAATAATGATTTTCTGTGCTAAGAGGCTGGGTGGAGACTGTAGGATAAAATTATAAAATTGGTCATCCCCGTGGATGATTCAATGCAGTTAGTTTCAGACGATATCTCCAGTTTCAACACTTCAACTTGTCGCTGGATTCACTTCGACCGCTAAAACATTAAACACAGCAGTTAGGTAAGCCATTTAAAATGTTACGATTATTCAATATGACTTCAATTCTGTGTGAGTTTCTATTAAAATGGTGTATCTGAACAGTAGGTAAGATCTGGGCAGTGTTTGTTGTCTGTGAGTGTGTTAGCACAATCACTTTCAGATCACTTTTTGAGGATATTGCTTTTTTTTATGGTTTACCTACCTACATACCTATACTGTCTATTCTAACAAAATATAGTACCAGTTAAAGGTTTTGGACACACCTTTTCATTCAATAAAGACATTAAAACAATTAAGGAACACATATTGAATTACATAGTAAACAAAAAAAGTGCTTGCCTCCACAATCCCCTGATTTAAACCTGATTAACTGAGATTGTGATCTGAGGTGATTTGGGGTGAGCTGGAGCTTCACAGTGTGAAGGAAAAGAAGCAACTATTGTTCAGCACCTCCAGGAACTCCTTCAAGATGCTGAGAAAACTATTTCAGGTGACTCTCCCTCATGAGACACTGAGATTAAAATACCAAGAGTGTGCAGATCTGTCCTCAAAGATAAATGTGGTACTTAGAAGAATCTAAAATAGTTTTTTTTTTTTACAATTTTTGTTTTTAAAATAATTTCATGTATGCTCCTGTATAGCTATAATGTCTTTAATATTAAAGTTACAATGTAAAATATCATAAAAGTACGAAATCAAATAAGAAGAAGTATGTCTAAATATTTGACTGGTACTGTACATCAATGCTGAAATGTGTAACTTGGATTACATGTAATGTCTTTGTTTTAAAAATATGTTGATTATTACAAATGTATTAGCATTGGCATATATGTTGATAATATAGCCATTTCAGATATCTAATAATAATAATAATTATTATTATTATTATTGTTATTATTATAACAGAATTAAACTGGAGTATAATAAATAATTTGCTGCATGTTAAAAAGTAAGATGTTAGAACAACCACAATATCAACATTAATTAAGCAAAATTTCAAAATCTCAAAAACTGAAGAATCAAAATGTAACTCAAAATTGATTTAACTGTGATTAAGCATTGAAATGACATCTAGAATCACACTAAGGTTCTTTGACAGTAGGATTAATTAGCTTATAGAGTACACCCTCTGATACATAGGATTGGTAAACCATCAGGGATACAATGCCACTTGTGTTTTGTATGAATAATAATGTGCACAAATACAAGCTAAAATTACGAGCTACTTTATACATTCTCGGCAGACTCGGCAGAAATTCACAAATTATAAAATTTGCACTAGAAATGACTAAACAACAACAACAACAGCCCCTGCAAACAATCATGGAATATTTGCAAATAAATTATATATTTTTTTATTTACTTGAAACTGTAAGTTGTAGCTCTGTACATAAAAGTTGATGTATAGTAATTACTACTTTACTATTATTTGTGGTCATTTGACAGTTGTTAGAGATAAATCAGACTATAATAATTTCATTAAATTGTTTGCGATAGATAGCTTAAGATGCATGCCTAAAAAAGCACACAAAAAAGAAACTGCACTGATGTTGGATTTTACAAATTTCTCTCATATTTATGGTTCTCATTAAGAACCTGTAACTGAGTCAGCTGGGCTGGTTTAGTAATTTACAATTAGTTTGTGTGTGCAGTGCAACCTATTTGAGTAAAACTCACATTTCCATCAGGTCTTGCCACTATATATTTATTGCATAGTCACTGTGTCCCACCCCTCTATATGTTGAAATGAAGTACACAAAAATAGTTGAATGTTTGACCTAAATCTGAACTCATATGGTAACCAATATTTAACATTATTTTATTCAACACAAATAAACTCTTTAATTGAAAATGTGTATAGTAGTATTAGATTAGTTTTGTTTTTTTCATAGATATATAATCATTGTTTTAGTATGCTTTCCTATTGAATTTAATTATACAATTAACTTTATCATTACTGTTGAATAAATGACTTGTCAGGCTGTGGCAGTAGGTCTGAAACTTTGATTACAAAATGCTTTTGTTATATCCAGATATACCTGTTGTTTTTTTTGCATTTTTGAGTTTCTGTTTTGTCCTAAGCCTCTTTTCTTCTGTCTTTAGCTGAGTATAAACCATGGGAGAATGGGGCTTTCTCTCCAACTTACTGGACAAAGTTCAGTCCCACTCCACCAGCATTGGGAAAGTGTGGATGACTGTGCTTCTAATCTTCAGGATCATGGTTCTAGGAGCTGGAGTAGATAAAGTGTGGGGGGATGAACAGTCTGGCATGGTGTGCAACATCAATACACCTGGATGCAAGAATGTGTGTTACGACCAAGCCTTTCCAATTTCCCACACTCGTTTCTGGGTTCTTCAGGTCCTTTTCGTCTCCTTGCCCACTCTGGTGTACCTCGGCTACGTCCTAAACGTCATCCACAAAGAAAACAAAATGAGACAAAAGCTCCAAAACCATGCTGAAAAGCAAGGGCTGAAGCTCCCCAAATACACAGATGACAATGGGAAGCTTCGCTATAAAGGAAACCTTTTGTGCGTCTACATAATGTGCATTATCATGACCATTTTATTTGAAGCAGCTTTCATTGTGGCCCAGTACTATCTGTATGGTTTCACAATGGAAGCAAAGATTTCATGCTATGGACCGCCATGCCCTGGACATACTGTAGAGTGCTTCATGTCTCGTCCCACAGAAAAGACCATCTTCATCATTTTCATGCTGGTGGTGGCCTGTGTGTCTCTAGCATTGAATGTAGGGGAGATATTTTATCTGATTGGTCGGGCTACTGTGTTCAGATCCCACAAATATCCACCAATCATTCGAGCTGATGAACAGAAACCCTTCACCACTGAGACATTTTGCTGAGATCAGTCTAAAACCATTTTGAGGTCAGTTTAGTGTAAATAAATCTTGAGCAGAAAAGCCAAATTAACATAAGTTACAATGCTTAAGGCTAGTTCTGCGCTTTTATTAGAACATGATAAAATAAATCTTTTTTTCCCTATGTTTAAGGTTAATCTGGGCCTGGGAAACAGGTTCTTGCTGTTAAGCCTGGTCTCAAGAGGAATATGTACATTTGTGACCTAAAGACCATTTCAGGATTCAGTGTGCACGAAATGTATTTGGGCCTAACACAACCTAGACAGGGCAAAACATTAACAATTTGAGCGGAGAATGTTACAAACAACTAGTTTAATTTTTAATCACCAGAGCCTTCACTTTAACCCAAACTTAATGTACACCTCACCCTTAACCTAAAATTATCTGATCCCTTAATCTACACCTAAACTAAATCTACTCCTAAACTTAATGTACACCACAACCTTAACATAAAATGAACTGACTACTTAACCTACACCTAAACTTAACATACTCCTTAACCTAAGCTTAACATAACTTAAATTTGAAAATGAACCTAATCTAAATTTACCCTAATCCTAAACATAGTAACTGTTAAAATTATTAGACTTTTTATGGAACCGTCAGCAAACATTTTAGTTTTTTAAAAAAACTTTTTCCTAAAGCACATTACAGGGTTCAAATTCAAGGGCATCCAAAACGTTTATCAAAATGCAGTGCAGAATGTGATTTATTTTTTACCTTAGATTTCCCACCATTAATTCCTTTTTAAAAACGCCATAAAAAAAAATTATTATGATGGTATCTAATGCACTACTGCTGTTCCTAATGAAGAGAACAGACATCATGATTGTTAATGTCTTTGTTTTTTTATGTTTGTCTTATTATTTTCATTGTCTGTAAATTAGCAATAATTCACAGAATCAGATCAAAATACACTATACACACTTATATGTCATGCCTTGTCTTTTCTATTACATAAGATGAATGTAGATTTTTGATATTGTTATTCCTGTCTGTGGGACTATTTTACTAAAGTCATACCAATTAATCAATTAATGTTTATTGAATTTTCAAATGACATGATGCCACTGTCAAATTACTTTTTTTAATAATGTATCATGATGACAAAATACACTATTCTGTTATTCTGTATTCTATTGTATTATTTAATCAATTTGTAACTTTGATTTGATAATGATGATACAAATTAAACATAACAGTGTTAATAAATCACTGTTACTAGAAATGTCAGTTGGTTTACTGTCTTGTTATTTTTCCAATCAAATATGGATGTAGATGATCTTCTCTACCACTAGGAGGCGATGTGTGATCAGGATGTTACTCGTTTTTTGACATTATATTTCTCACCATGTGTTAAAAGCTCACTGGAAAAAAGTCAAAAATGGAGTTACAAAAATGGGAAGCTCTAACACTTTAAGAACTCAGATATCTGCAGAAACACTGAAAGAAAGTCTAATAGAAAGAATGTAAGCTCTAATACAGGCATAGCGTGGATTAAAAATCTGATTTTATTTAGATTTTTTTCATGTTAATTTTTATGTTTACTATTTTTAACTTGAAGAAGTGTGCTTAAAAAACGTGTGCTTGAATGAAATGAATGGAGAGGGGTCTCATCTGTTTCAGCACTATTTATTAGCCTTTACCCACATGCCCACAAGTTCCAGATGGGTGTAGGGATGTGTAAATAAGACCAAGAGACCATTACTGATCTCATTGCCCCTTTTTCTGTTTTTCACACACTTCAGATGTTGCTATCAGTCTTTACTACATATATGATTAAAACAATGAATACACCTTGAATCAAACATTGGATGCACACATTTCCATTTTTTATTATTATTTTGTGCTATAGACATCAGTATACAGATATAGCCACAGATAATGTACAGTGTGTCCTGATTAGTTAACTCCTAGTAAGAGCCCAAATGCAGGGCAATACAGAGAAAAGCAGATAAAACAAAGCATACAGAAGCAAACAGTCAGAATCTGACAAATAGTTTAGGTCTGAGGCATGCTAAAAATCCACTCCAATAGGCCACATCCTAAATGAAACAGCACAATGAAATGGAAGGACCTGATGTTGAGCAGTAGATATTTCTACAGATCTTTCAAAAACTAAAAATAGTAAAACATATATATATATATATAAAATTGGACCTCCAACAAATAAAAAGTGAAAAGTGATGTTTTTCAAGAAAATTTCCATTAAAATCTAATACCATAATAGAAGCCATTAACTTGACCAATCCTTCCATTCTAGAAATTTCTATTAAAATTACACACAAAGTTGTTAAAAATTAGTAGCATTCTTTATTAGCAAATTGCATTAACAAAATCATAGTCCAATTAAAAAAAAATAACAAATTAATTAGACATTTTTGACATATGCATAAAAAAAATCATACATTTCAATGTAAACATGTGTGTATGATGTTCAATACCCTGTGACATGATCTACAAAACAAAGTATTCAATCAGTTTCATAACTTAAAGCTTCATTCACATAATTAATCCCACAAAAAGAAAAACAAAAATAGGTAAAAAGAAGTGTAAATAAGTAAAAATAGTAAAATGCGTGTGTCCATCTTTTTTTTACACACTGTCCTTGTTTATGAAACATTATGAGTTAAATAAGTCTGACAACCGTGTTTCATGTCAGTAAATGTAAACATGAACATCTCCCCCTAAAGCTCAAGAGTACACCAGCAAAGAAGGTCCTAAAACCAGACCTAATCTTCGTCTGTCACATCTGTACAATACTGACTAACACAGGGGATCTTTTTGACACATTTGGCACATCCTCAACATCTGTTCCTGACATGAACAGAAAGCCTGTTGATACTTTGCTTTAGCACCTGCCCATTAGCTTCTATTGTAAGTGTATTTATGCTGCAGATGTATCACAGTTAGAGACTAGCTTAAAAAATGCTAAAGCATTCATTTCTAATAATACACACTGTTTAGATCATTCGTTTAGGCCGGTTTTGGCTCTGATTTTGTTCTTTCAGGCTTTGCTGCTGCTACTTTCTTGGTTTACAGGAAGATACAAGTGTGCTTGCTTTAATCGCGCACTCATCTTAGCCTGATGCTTCTTTGACCTGTAGCCAATCAGGTAGAAAATTTCTATTAGGTTCAGGAGCAGGGAAACACATGACACGATCAACATGAAGATGATGAAGACGGTCTTCTCCGTAGGCCGAGACATGAAGCATTCTACAGTGTAGGGACATGGGTACCGGGTACATTCGATTTTGGGCACCATCACGAAACCGTACAGGTAGTACTGTCCGGCTATGAAACCTGCCTCAAGCAGGATCTTCACGATCACACTGGTCATGTAGCTGGCCAACAAGCCTCCTTTAATATCGATTTTACCCTTTTCGTCAGTGTATTTTGGTACTTTGACTCCCTGACGTTCCGCTTGGCTGTGAAGATGCTGCCTCAGCTTCTTTTCCTTGTGGACGACGTGTAGAACATGGCCTAGATACATGAGCGTCGGTGTGGCCACAAAGATGATCTGGAGGGTCCAGAAGCGAATGTGGGAGATGGGAAAAGCTTTATCGTAGCAGACATTTGTACAACCTGGTTGTTTGGTGTTACAGACCATTTTGGACTGTTCATCTCCCCACACCTTTTCAGCACCAGCTCCAAGAACCATGATTCTGAAGACAAAAAGGACCGTCATCCATACCTTCCCAATGACAGTGGAGTGGGACTGCACCTTGTCCAGCAACTTGGAGAGAAAGCCCCATTCTCCCATGTTTGCGTGTGTAACGCCTTATCTGATAGGAGAAAAAGATATTTAATAAAATAAGATTTTGAAGCAATACGTCTTGTTCCAGTGCTAAAATTCTCAGTAACAATAAAAATACCTGTAAGGGGCCTCTGGTGATTATACTTCAAGAGCGCTGTCAAAAGAAGAACAGTCCAAGGTCCAGTTCAGTACTGAACAACCTAATGATAAAAAACATGGACAACTACCATTGCTAACATGAACTTCAAATGAGTATTATTTCAGATAAAGCATTTTTTCTTACATATTTTAATGTGCTTTAATGTACTTTAAACTGCTAGCTAATCAAAATCTATGGACAAATGCAACATATATAATACAATGGTTGTTTATACAATGCCACATGTATAGGACCGTCTTTTTAAAAAGAGAAAACATGAAAATATATATTTAAATAAAGAAGTGGTCACATTTCAGATCATATGAACTGGTATTAAAATACAGATTACATCAAATAATAATGTAAAAATCTAAGTCCTCGTTCAAATTTAAGCACACAGTCGGTCCACTAGCGCACATATGGAAGCAGTCAATCTTAATCATTAAAAAGTTATCAAATAATTAACTATAAAGCTCTAAGATCCTGAAACGTTAAGAAAAGAAAGCTGTATGTCTTAAAAACAAGACAAATTCAGAACTTTAATATATATATAGATATTTACTCACCTTTAAAGTGCCACGGCCGGAAGGCTAAAGGATTGGAAACTAATGATAAAGTGCCATGGACTGGGTGCCTGCCTTGAACTTTAGCTTCCGCAGAGTTGCGCAACTGGCCCGTCGCGTTGCTCCTTACCACAAATGATAAGTTACCTGTGTGGCAGAAATGGGGAAAGATCAATCATTAATCGTCGGACGTGTTCTGTGACAGGACGTCCATGTGGGACAGGACAACGTGTCTTTTACATTTTAAAAGGATTAAAATCCTTCATGGGTCCTCTCAAATGTCATACACAATAGCTATTCTATATAAAACTTGATTTTCTTACACTTATTGACATATAAATAAACTGTATATAAAGCCATATTGGTAGGCATTCAAATGTCTGTTTCACGGAAATCTACAGAGTAAATTTGCCAGTCATCACTATCAGTGATGACTTAGCACTGGAAATTTTACTCTATAGATTCCCGTAAAATAGACCTTTAGATAACTACAGTTTTAAACAATATGGCTGTAAAAACACCTGATGAAATCATCATTCCCTGTTGCTTTTCAAAAGGTGTTATCGGCAGAACATGTGACCCTACCTCATCTGTTTGTGTTCTTTTAAACTGTCTTGACTATGACAATATTTAAACTGCTGATATGTGTCAGCACGTAAACTTACATTTATATTTTTCCAGAGACCACTTAAAAATTATGAGTTTCTTGGTTTTTACAAAATGTAAAACCTCTGGAATATAATCAAAAGGAAGATGGACAAGGAGTGGCATAAAGTTATCCAAAAGCAATGTGTAAACTGGTGGCGAATGCCAAGATACATGAAAACTGTGATTAAAAAACAGGGTTATTCCACCAAATATTGATTTCTGAACTCTTAAAACTTTATGAATATGAACTTGTTTTTTTTATTATTATTTGAGGTCTGAAAGCTCTGCATCTTTTTTTGTTATTTCAGTCATTTACAAATAAATACTCTAAATGACAATATTTTTATTTGGTTTTTAGGAGAAATGTTGTCTGTAGTTTATAGAATAAAACAATAATGTTCATTTTACTTAAACATATACAGTTGTGGTCAAAAGTTTACATACACTTGTAAAAAAACATAATGTTATGGCTGTCTTGAGTTTTCAATAAGTTCTACAACTCTTATTTTTCTGTGATAGAGTGATCGGAACACATACATGTTTGTCACAAAAAAACAGTCATAAAATTTGGTTCTTTCATAAATTTATTATGGGTCTGCTGAAAATGTCACCAAATCTGCTGGGTCAAAAATATACATACAGCAACATTAGTATTTGGTTACATGTCCCTTGGCCATTTTCACGGCAACTAGGCGCTTTTGGTAGCCATCCACAAGCTCCTGGCAAGCTTCAGGTCGAATGTTTGACCACTCTTCTTGACAGAATTGGTGCAGTTCAGCTAAATGTGATGGTTTTCTTGCATGAACCCGTTTCTTTAGCACTGTCCACATGTTCTCAATGGGTTTTAAGTCAGGACTTTGGGAAGGCCATTCTAAAACCTTAATTCTAGCCTGGTTTAGCCATTCCTTTACCACTTTTGATGTGTGTTTTGGGTCATTGTCTTGTTGGAACACCCAACTGCGCCCAAGACCCAACCTTCGGGCTGATGGTTTTAAGTTTTCCTGCAGAATTTGGAGGTAATCCTCCTTCTTCATTATCCCATTTACTTTCTGCAAAGAACCAGTTCCACTGGCAGCAAAACATCCCCAGAGCATAATACTACCACCACCATGCTTGACAGTAGGCATGGTGTTCCTGGGATTAAAGGCCTCACCTTTTCTCCTCCAAACATATTGCTGGGTGTTGTGGCCAAACAGCTCAATTTTTGTTTCGTCTGACCAGAGAACTTTCCTCCAGAAGGTTTTATCTTTGTCCATGTGATCAGCAGCAAACTTCAGCCGAGTCTTAAGGTGCCTTTTCTGGAGCAAGGGCTTCTTTCTTGCACGGCAGCCTCTCAGTCCATGGCGATGTAAAACACGCTTGACTGTGGAGACTGACACCTGTGTTCCATCAGCTTCCAAATCCTTGCAGACCTGCTTCTTGGTGATTCTTGGTTGACTCTTGACCATCCTGACCAATCTCCTCTCGGCAGCAAGTGATAGCTTGCGTTTTCTTCCTGATCGTGGCAGTGACACAACTGTTCCATGCACTTTATACTTGCGTATAATTGTCTGCACAGTTGCTCTTGGGACCTGTAGCTGCTTTGAAATGGCTCCAAGTGACTTCCCTGACTTGTTCAAGTCAATAATTCGCTTTTTCAGATCCACACTGAGTTCCTTTGACTTTCCCATTGTAGCTTTTGTAGCTGAGTCTAATCACTGGGTCAAATGAGCCCTATTTAAATGGGCTCATGAGAAGTCAACAGCTGTAGTCAATCAGAATCACTTACAAGAAGTGAAGAGGCCATGACATGAAGCTAATTTGATTGACACAACTCGCTACATCACCAAAATTGACAAATTTTGTTGCTGTATGTATATTTTTGACCCAGCAGATTTGGTGACATTTTCAGCAGACCCATAATAAATTTATGAAAGAACCAAATTTTATGACTGTTTTTTGTGACAAACATGTATGTGTTCCGATCACTCTATCACAGAAAAATAAGAGTTGTAGAACTTATTGAAAACTCAAGACAGCCATAACATTATGTTTTTTTACAAGTGTATGTAAACTTTTGACCACAACTGTACCTATAAATAGCAAAATCAGATAAACTGATTTAGAAACTTAAGTGGTCTCTTAATTTTGTCCAGAGTTTTATATGAAAATATATAATATGATCAGTATTAGAGAAAAGCTAGCTATTAAAATCATCAGAATTGATTAGACCTTACATACATTAAATACATTTACAAATGTATTTTTGTATTAGTTCTTCGTGAAAGATGGTTTAAAAAGCTCCAATACTTTTAATTAATTACTGTACTGAAAGAGATACTGTGTATAAGCAACACACAGCCTATTTAATCTAATTACATTTTATTTTTCTGTCCAATTTTTAATTATTTTTCAAATAAGCCTTTTAAATGAAACACATTCTTGATTCCTTTTTGGAAGGAAACTAGGGAGTGTAAGAACTCACCAGTAGAGGTGTTCTGCCCGTAAATCACTATTTTATCTTTGTAATAGTTAATAAAGACTTAACTAGTAAAGAAAATTATGCTGCACAGAACTATGACTAGTCAATGAACTATTTGAATCCATAAATGGTTATTTTCCTTGGTGTTCCCTGTGAGGAAAAACCTGTGGAATTTTTCATTTTATTCCACTGACAGATGAGACTTTGCATGAAACTACTAATTTTAAAGTCATCCGCTGTAGATTTTGTATTTTTTTTATATAAACATGTAATGACAGTTTTGTAATAAACATAAAATACCACAAGAAATTAAACAGCTTTAAAAGGTTTTCATTACAATACTTTATTTCAGGTGAAGAGATTATATCAACATACTCTTACATCCCAACATCATTCATTTTGAAGAATACTGAAATACTTTGAAGCCAAAAAAGCTTCTTTATAAGTTACTTTCTATGAATACATACAATACCTAAAAAAGACAAAAGTAACAAAAACTCGCAAAATGGACCAAAATACTTCAAGCCTAGTATATATCTATAATAAAGTACTAATATAGCATTTAAATTAAATCTATATCTCAATAAGCAGTCAGAATAAGATTTAACATAATTTTGTTCAATTGAAGTGTATGAACAGTGAGGTCTAGTGCAAACAGAGCTACTTTTATTTTATCAGTTATAAAAAACGTAAAAATGAATTCAACTTTCCTATTGGTACAACATTTCTTAAACAGATAAAAAAAAAAAAATGTCTCTTTAAACATACATAAGACATCAATTTAGTGTAGTGTGGAAGAATCCCAACAGTTCTCTCTTCTCTAACATTTTTGGAAATCAAACAAGAATAAATCAAGTATGGACAAAAGTTGAATTAGTTTTTTCGATAAATGATGAAATAAAAGCAGTTCCTGGCAGCAGACTCAGACCTTTGGACCCTAGAGTTTATGAACAACACATTCAAAACAACAATGTTTCTTTGAGAAGAAACAACATAATTTTTTTTGCAACATTAAATCTAATGGTCCTTTAACATCTCTTTGTCCTCATGTGCCTCGTCCAGACTGACAGCGATACTGTGTCCACTCTCTAACTGCATGTTAAGCTTGTTTTGCTTCAGAGGGTCCTCGACCCCCAGCGCGGGCTGCCACGAAGAAGACAAGCCGGCTGGGTGCTCAGCCGACGTTCTGTTGTACATCCTTTGCTTTGTGGGCCGACATCTAACCCGGGTGCAGATCAGGTAGAAGATCTCGATCACAGTCAGCAGTAGAGACACACAGGCCACCACCAGCATGAAGATGATGAAGATGGTCTTCTCTGTGGGACGGGACATGAAGCACTCCACTGTGTACGGGCACGGCTTTTTAGAGCAGGCAAATTCAGGGATCATAATGAAGCCATACAGATAATACTGCCCGACAATGAAAGCCAGCTCTAAGATTACCTTAAAGAAAAGCTGGGTTAGGTAGCTTCCTAGAAGATTCCCCTTGATCGTGACATGACCCTTGTCATCAGTGTATTTGGGCATTTTCAGCATTTTGTTGTCACGCTGCCGTTTTATTTTCTCTCTCAGCTTGTTCTCTTTGTGGATGACAAGAAAAGCATGGCCCAAGTAGATCAGGGTTGGAGTGGAGACAAAGATGATCTGCATCACCCAGAAGCGGATGTGGCTGATGGGGAACTTCCAGTCGTAGCACACATTCTCACAACCGGGCTGCATGGTGTTGCACACTAAACTAGATTGTTCATCGCCCCAGACGCTCTCCGCTCCCGCCCCCAGGACCAGGATCCTGAAGATGAAGAGGACGCTCATCCATATCTTCCCAATCACAGTGGAGTGGGACTGCACCTTGTCCAGTAGACTCGAGAGAAACCCCCAATCTCCCATTCTCCTTGGAGCTCAGGGTTACTGTAGAAAAAAAAAAAAGGAAATGTATTATATTGAGTTTCTTGGTCATTTCCGGTGTGGCAACTTCACATATTGCATGAAAGGTTTTAATTTATTTGTCAATTAACAAACTGATGCGTACAGTCCATGTTTTTTTTCTTTCTTATGTTCTATTTACAAGAAATTAGACACAAGAAAGATACACTGAGTTTTAATCTACATTTAAAATACTACTATCAGTTTCTCACAGAGGGATAAAGCCTAGTCATATATTCCTTTTAATGGAAAATCTCCATTCAAAATGCTGTTTAGTATAAGATTAAGTTTAATCCCTGTCTGGAAAACTGTCCCTTAATATTTAACTTAGGAATCAGCTTTACACTTTCCCACAGACAATTTTCTCTACAAATATCTTTATATTTATGTTGTAACTTATAATCTACAGTCAAACTATTAAAAAAACACATTTTAAACGTGTACATCTTGTAATGCTAAAAATAAGGGTCCCAATATGTCTAACAAAATATAAGTGTTAAGCAAATGGAATTAAATCTGCATTTTTCACAATGTTAACTTTATCATTAAGACAATGTAATGCTTTGAATTTCTTTGAAATTCTTTAATACTAGTTTTTAAATTCACTTTTGTTTTCATTACCCTAAAACTCACCCCCTAATCAAAACACTAATCTTAACTCAACTGAAGATCTAAACATAACCCTTATCCTGGTCTTTAACCTAGCCATGAATCTGTCATACTGGTAAAAAATCTATATGTATAAACTATAAGATATAAATAAAATATAAGATATAAATCTTACATAGAATTTGTAAAATACCAAAAAATATAAGCTCAAATGTCATAAAAATATAAACACAAAGCAATATTTCAATTTTACAAGATGCCATTTCTCACCTTTGCAAATGATCCCTTCTTCCTTATGAAAACCGCTCCAGAAACTAAGTGATATCTAACTGCTGTTGAACCTTGAGTTTTTCCCTTCCAGAGGTTGTGTAATAAATTTTTCAAAGTGGCAAACTGTCACGTTGCCGGAAGATCAGCAAATGGCACCGGGTCCAGTTTAGAGCACCTACTCTTGGAGTGGAGAGTTTTACTAATGATTGACAGATCAGAACATGAACCATGATCGTCACGATGAGCCGGTCTGAACTCCTTCACAACTTCACAATTTTTGGGTCATGACAAAAAGAAAACATCTTGACAAGGGGGAAAGTTATAAATCTATTTTTATAAATCTTCTTCATTACTAGTATTGATTAACAGGGTAAGGCTGCAATACTGTATGTATGCACTACACATGAAGGAAGAAATGAATGAATGAATGAACTTTTTTAAGCACTTTTATTAAGAATTCAACCAAGAACGAATCAGCATGGATCCACAGATTTTTAAGTAACAGAAATAAATGACAGAGCAAAAATGTGGCAATATCTATTTAAAAATTATTTAAAATCAAACACAAAACTAGCATGTGCCAGAGTTACTCAGTCATGGTTTAGGTCAGACTAACTCCATGCAACTCCACGGTTATTTGCACAATTCGGCCTTGTGAGTGGCTGTGTTTACAGAGACTTGCTGCTCAGATATGCACCTCCTCCAACACATCATTGGTGTTGAGGTCTTCTAAAACCCTGTTCTTAGCCAAGTCACTGCCAGGCTCTTTTGTATGGAGGTGTATGTCATGTTTCATCCAGTTCTGGATCACTTGACCTTTTTTGTCAAAGTTCTTCTTGGTCACAGCAGGGGTCACAGGGGTCACAATATAGTCCCTTTTTCGATTAAGGCACTCGTTGACCTTCCTGACACACAGGTAAAAAAACTCAACGAGGTTCAACAGCAGCGACACACAGGCCACGACCAGCATGAACCAAATGAAGACATTTTTCTCAGTCGGCCTTGACAGGAAGCAGTCCACCTTGTGCGGACAGGGGAAACGACTGCAGACGTATTGGGCGTGAAGGGTGAAGCCAAACAAATAATACTGGCCCAGTATAAATCCAACCTCAAGCAGTATCTTTACCAGCAAATTCAGGATATAACTTCTCAGGAGCCGGCCTTGGATGTTGACTTTGCCCTTTTCATTGCTGTATTTGGGAAATTTGCAGCCTTTCTTGAGAAACATGCTGATTTGTTCATTCTGGGCTTTCTTTATGGTTTCTCTCATTTCCTTCTCCTCGTGAAGGACATGCAGAACGTGGCCCAAGTAGACTAGTGTTGGAGTGGACACTGAGATGATCTGCAGCACCCAGAAGCGTAAGTGGGAAATGGGGAAGGCGTGGTCGTAGCAAACATTCTCACAGCCTGGCTGCTGGGTGTTGCAGATGAAGTCAGATTGTTCATCTCCCCACACTTTCTCAGCACCGGCTCCGAGGACTAGGATCCTGAAGACAAACAGCACAGTCAGCCAGATTTTCCCAATCACCGTAGAGTGTTTCTGCACCTTGTCCAACAACCGCCCAAGGACGTCCCACTCTCCCATTTTGCACTTTATTTGGTTACCTAAAGGGAAAAATAAATGATGTGAGTAACTCAATGTGGTGTAGAATAAAACATCTCACCTCAGGCTGAGATTTCCCATCACTTTTCTCAGGCATTGTCAGGTTGGGCTCAAGAAAATGGTCTGTGACATAGGCCTATGCTGGGCTGGACTGGGACAAAAAATCAGCCCTGGCATTGTTGGTTTAGACCGGCCCCTCATAATTTGGGAAGCACAACCAACTTGTAATTTATGTGTGTGGGGTTACAGAGATGCATAATGTATCATCAGCAGATTAAATTCCACTTCTATTTTTTCAGGTTAAAGGTGCTTCCTCCTTTAAACAGCTATAACATGTTTTTGTATCAGGCTACCAACAGGGCATTCTGTATAGCTTTACCATTATCAACATTATAATAAAAATTTAACTTTATTATAATCATGTTTTGAAAAACAAAAACAACAGCATTACTTTAACTACAAATATTTTTTCCTTATTACTGGATGCATTTTAGTGTTCTTTTTATGAAATATCAGCTTTAAATTGCTAAAATTAAATTATATCAGTGGTGTCAATCACTTACATCAGAGAGAGTGAGCGAGCGAGAAAGAGAGCGAGGAAGAAAAAGAGAGAGACAGTCAGAGAGAGAGAGAGAGAGAGAGAGAGAGAGCGCGCGCAATTAGGCGAGCGAGGGAGCGAGAGAGAGACCCCCTCTAACTTGTCCAGCCCTGGACCTACGTGATTATCACAATATACCAAATTAACAAATCACACTGTGTGAATGTTAGAATTACACAGCGCTGGCCTGCACACTGCATACACGCAAGTTTCCCCACTCGTCCACATTACAGTCTGGAGTTCCATTCTTACTAAACAGTTAGGCCTATGCTTATTCTGTGCTGCACTGTTCATTAATATCATTCTAAACAGATTTAACTCACTCAAACAGATGGGCCAGTTAGGGCTTGAACAGAAGGTACACAGGCTCAGATAAGGTCAGGCTGGATCTAAGCTCAAATCTCACCTGATATCATACCAAGATATCAACTTATCATCCTTTTTAACATGTAAATAGTGATGATTGCTGGTGTTGTCTTAAAAAATACATAACTATATATCAATTATTAGAAATAAAAAAATATATATTTTTTTCTTTTGTAATATAATTTGGAGATTTTTTACATTAAAAAACTTTATTTAATACTTCATTCATGAATGCACTTCAAATAATATTTTGTAACATATTGTGACTTATGGTTATTCTTTGGAAGGGCTCACATAATATTGAAAATAGTAAATATGTCATTCATTTTATTTTACCTCACAGTTTGCTACACGTCCAAATGTATCCACACACATCTTGTAATTAGTGAATTCAGTTCCCTTTAAAGCACACTTATCATTGGTGCAGATGTTCAGTTTGTAACAGAGAGCTTAATAGTAAAGCTTTTAGTTTAATTGGACAAATTGTAGTATATCTGGAAAAAAAACTCCCTGTATTTAGCATAAGAAATTATTTGTATTGTATACTTGGATAAATATTGTGTTCTGTGAAAATTGTCTTTAAATATAATATTTTTTACCATATTACCCAGTCCTACATTTGGCAATATAATAGGATGCACTGAGGCAGTCACACATGAGCTTAATGTCACAATAGAATGGGATGGCTAGAGGGGTACACAGTAATGATGCTTGTGACCCAAACATGATGATCAAATATTAGGACCTGACCTCACTAGCTGATCGGTAACAATTAGATTCTTACAGCAATGTTCCAACATCTAATGTAAAACCTTCCCAGACCTGTAAACCCCCCCCCCCCCCCCCAAACAACCCTAACACTGCTTATTCCTAATGGTGAAAACATTATACTGTATATGGCTTATATATTGTATATGGTTCCATAATGAATCTTGTTAAAGTGGTTTATATAACCCATTTATCTCCTAGTGTACTAATATTAGGACTGTCAATGTTAAAGCGTTAACGCACACGATCAATTTGAAACAAGTGACTCGTTATTATTTTTTAAACGCAATTTATTACACCACCAAGTTTGACTCCAATTTCTGCCGTAATCTGCCCCACTGTCACCCAACAGATTTTGGTCTAGTTCTGGTCCCATACCAACTCTGGAGCGGTTCACTTGTGGTGAGAATGTGATCTGGCCCCTATTCGACCCAGCAATACTTCTTTTTAATTGAGATAATCTGCTGATAAGGTGCAGTTTAATCTGATAAATTAGCCAGATAATATACTGCTCTGAATCAAAGCTGTCAGTGCTGCTCCAAGCAGCTTGCAGCTGAGTGACTCTGGGCTGTACTTCCCACTGAAAACAAAACACCATTTAAAAGCACAGCAGCAGATTTTCTGCGTCCAGCTAATGCAGGTTCACACTGCACAGCTATTCGCACAGGAACACAGAATCTTCTCACTATATTTACTTTCCTGCTCTTGCATTAGACAGCTCTGACCAATCAGAGGATACAATGTGCTTGCTGGTTTACTGGTCCTCATTTTGGTGTGTTGAAGTTAATGCCTGTGTGAAATGAAACCAAACAGAGGGAGAAAACGCTCCAAATAAATTAACTCGTCAACGAATCCGGAACAAAGGAACCAACTACACACAAGAAAACTCCCTTTTAAGCTGAGCAAATTAAGTTCAAATTTAAAAACCCTTACAACATATTTGTCATGGTTATTTTTATTTCAGAACCCCATGTTGGTTTTATCTCCCCTCAAACATTAAAGTAGATATTTTAATTGACACCACTAATATAAATATAATTGCATTTTACATTTCTTACATTTATTTTTTTATTTACATTTAAATATCCACTATAAAAAACTTGCATCTGCTACATTTTGTTAATCGATTGACACCACTAATTAACATTCACGTTTATTGAAGAGACATTAGATGTGCAGGTGTCTACAGACTTTACAGAGTTTACTTTGATTTAGTTTGACTATATCAGTAAATTAATCACATTATTCTGAAATAATACAGACAGTACAGTGCTATACAGGTTTTCCACTCCCTCTAAAAGGTTAATTATATGCTTATTCTGCAAGTTAATTGACCTGGCAGAGAGAATACACTGTGCTTATTGATAAGGAATGAGCAAGGTCTTTAAAGATAGCTTCTATAATCTAGTGGGAACCAAGGCTTTGACCTTGTTTTAACACAACACTTGCACTGTTCCTGAAGGAAGCAGCATACAAAGGTTAGGATTGCTCATTAAAAGGTTGTAGTTAAAATAACAAATTCTTCTTCTTATTCTTCTTCTTATTATTATTAAAAGCAGAAAGGCAGTTGAAGAATTAAGAGTTCGTTTTAAACAAAAAATGTGTACCTACTATTCATCTAAACATCATTAAAATTTGGAAAATGATTACACATAACTGTTAAATTACATTATTGCCTTCTGTTTCAGATGCATATTCATGCAGCAGTTAACAACTTTCCCTATAAGCATTTTGGTTTACTAAAACTTGTATTAAACCAAAATTAATGTATAAATTAATATTAAGATGACAAATTAATAATGAGTTCCTAACAACTTTGCTATTCGATCACATAAATATTGTTAATTAAAATCTAAAATCAGTAGTAGTTAAACAAAAGTCAATCATTCTTCTCAAAAAATAATATTTATAACCTGTAATGATATTTAAGAATTCAAATTCTCTTTTTCTACACCAATGATAGCAAAAATTGACACAATTTTTAGGTCTACTTACCAAATAAAGGAGTAAACAGACAGATCCGGGAGCTCAGTGAAGATGGGACAGAACTAAAGACTAGGCAAATCTTGTCTGACCCTTTTTCTTTTTACCTCTGAGGCCCCATCTAAAACAAAACACCACCACGCTCCCATTATCACAGAGATAATGCCCTTATTCTGTCTTGTGTCTAAGCTCCTACATGTTATGATTGTAACTGGCCTTTAAAAGAACACAATATACTGTACTCATTTTGCAAGGACGAAGGCTTATGAATAAGACACAATGCATGATATTAAGATTTTAAAGTTTAAAGTCTATAGACATTGTTTAACCATGTTTTACCAGAATTCAGTGACAAATCACTGTGACACTGTGAACATGGCAGCACACTGACTAGAAACTAATCTGGATTAGAAATCAATATTAAGATAACAAATTAATAATGAGTTCATAAAAAAACTAAAATCAGAAGTAGTTCGATAAAAGTCAATCATTCTACCTATAAAAATAATATTTATAACATGTAATGATATTTAAAAATTAAATGTATCTTTTTGTACACCAACAACAGCAAAAGTAGACACAGTTCTTAGGTCTATTTAACAAATAAAATAGTAATCAGACAGGTTTGAGAGGACAAATCACTGTGACACTCTGATAATGGCAGGATAATGACTGTAAACTATTTTAAGAGCCCATACAGTATGTGGTCATCATCCATTGTTATACATGTACAGTAATATTTAATGAATATAAAGACTACATACATAAATTGGTAATACAAGAAGTGTTTAATGATTGTTTCAGCAAATATAAACAGAAAAATAATCTTCTATAATGGAATAATCTTTTACCATAAATAAATCTAAAGTAGGAAAAAGGTACCACAGTAGAGTAGAACCAGCACACTCACCACACCAAGAACACTGATGTCTATTGGTCACTCTTACGTTGCTTATATCACAACTATAATTCCTTCTGTAATAATTTAAGAAAAGTAAGTGCCAAACACCATAATGGTCCAACAAGAGTTATTTTCAATCAACTAACTGTTAGTGCCCATGAAAACTAGTCTGAAAAGTCTAAAATATCTTGTGATCATTTTACAAGGACAACACGAGGTGATCTCCATATTTGCACTCTATAAAACACTGCATCATGATAGTTGGATATACTTTATCTCACATTAGTGAGGTGTTAAGTGTGTCAAAGCTTACAACATGTTTTGCATCATTAAATCCATCAATATGTCTGCAGTTAGGTCGTCCTGCACAGCAGTCGATGCCCCAGCATCCAAATCCACTCTGGGATGCACTGCATGAGTCGAAACTAGAGTAAAAATGAGATAAACATGCAAATCATTTAAAAAATAATAGTTGAAGAAGCACAGATATGGGAATAGTGGAACAATGTTGATATGCAATATAGTGTACTAAGTTCCTTTCAGGGCTGTGCAATATTCAGAATTCAAACCAATTCAATAAATGAATATGAATGTTAATTTAATCCACCCTACAGCAGGTTGAACTGAATTTGAATTTGCATTACAAGAAGTGGAATTAAACTCAGCAATTTAGAGACATTTATTTTTATCATATATCAGTGGGAATGTGATACTTTTAACAATGTAAAAGTACAGACATTAACATTAGGCATACAGCCACTTTAATGAACAAGCACAGATGTCTTTTTACATGCATTATTATTTTGCAGATTGCTATAAATACAAAAATTACCCTTTCTGTCCCTCAATTAACTTCATTCACTTTATTGTGTGCCATCAAAATGGCCTAAATGTTTGAACAACTATATTAAATACCTGGATAAAGCAAGGTGTTCTGGGAAATTAAGCATTGTCAATTTCTACAATTTAAAGGTTATTACAATTTTAATAGCCTGTTTTATAGAGTATGATGTAATCATACATTTGTGGCCCATGCAAAAAGATCTGTATGACATTCATGTTGTAATCACATGTCATGTACTGAAAAGCTTTGTTTTTAAATAAACCTGAATTATGTATTATGAATTTCTTTGAATTTCATTTCATTTTAATTCTACTTCCTGCTAAAAAAAATAATTGCACTTCAGCTTCTAGTTTGCAACCTCAAGTGGAATTTAGGGATCATTCTCAATTCAAATAGAGAAATATTGTACAACCATGCTTCCTATTATATTTCATCTGTAATTCACCTGTATTGTATGAGGCCAGTATCCTGTAGTTCTGTGGGAGATACCCAGAGTGGACAGGGCATGCCTTGCATACACATGTGGCTGTGGAACCAACCAGCCAGCACCACCCAGGTCTCCTTCTCCTTTAGAGGTAACTCTACAGGGGATCAAACTCTGCACAAAGACCCCTCGGTGACCATATTCATAATGCAGGGTGCGACTGAAGTGGTCAAGGAAAGCCTAGTGGGGGGGAAAAAAAAGACATATTTTACCCAAAGGAACAATTTATTTTTAAGGGCTATTACACACAGAGTTGGCAGTATATTTTGTATAACTAACTACTTTATAGCTGCAGTCATTGACCGCTTAGGTTTCAAAGTTTTTACTAAAGTTACTGAATGTGCATTCTTTCACAATTTTGTCCCCCTTCTTTATCCCATTAATTAATGCAATGTAATCAACACAGAGAACAGATATCATTTGAGTGGTAGACCATTTTATCACACAAATAATGATACATGTGGGTCGTGGTCATCATGTGAGTGGGTCGTGCTGCTGTGACAGAATCAGACAGACTGGTGCTTGTGAACACAATTTACATTTTTTTGCAAAACATGCTACAGTATGACTGTTTTTAACAGTTAAACACGTGAATATAAACTGAAAATCAACACATTAGGGTCAACATCAAAAAACCAGTGGTCCGAGGAAATCGATATGGACAGAAACGTGTTTCCTAATATTTTGGTGTACCTAATTTCAAATCTAAACCAGTGTTTCTTCATTCTGGTCTTGGAACACCACTGTCCTGTAGGTTAAAGAGTTGATGAGGTGAACTAGATTCTCACCTCTTTAACTTTTAGTAGTTTTTACATTTTTTAGACAATGTTTGAAAAGTCAATCACCCAAAAGCCCCTTTTTCCATACTGTGTTTTCTCAGCCTTCACAATGAATAATACTGCTGCCACTTAGTGTGTCTTTTTTGCTACTCAGTGGGGGTTACCACAGTGACCTCCACCAACTGTGACATCACATACACACCATCTAAATACTGGCAATTTTGTGTACATTTAGGACAGTCAAATAAAACAGGACCGAAAGTCAAACCATAATCCTTAGGAATCTGACTGTTAGAACACATAGTAGTTAATGCATAATAAATCTAGGGGTTAAATTGTGCTTAGGACACTATTGTAAAACATGAACAATTTGATCACTGACCATGGATGCAGAAAGCACAGCCTTCCTTGAAGTGGGCTTGGAACATCCTTCAGATGAGATATTAACCACAGCGCCTCTTTGTCTCTCTGCCATGCCAGGCAGAGCCAGACGGGTCACCAGGGTGGCCGTGGTGACATTATTGTTTAAGATGTGCCAAACGGTGCCTTCAGACAAGTCAAGAAAGTCTCTGAATACATTGTGGGATGAATCCAGACAGTTCACAACAAACCCTATGTCCTTGTCTCCGATGGCATCTTTAATAGGTTTACACACTGAGAGACCATGTGTGAAATCTGCTTCAACCAAAATGGCCTCCACCCCATGGACATCTGAAATAGACTTTGCTACATCATTTACACTGCGGACATCTGGGCTTATCAGGATGATGCACACACCATGTCTGGCCAGTTCCTCAGCATATGCTTTGGCTATGGCCTCTGATGCACCTGCATGAGAATAAAACAGAGCCAACATGAGAATACATCGTTTTTATCATTCAGACTAATGCAGAAGATAAACAGTCAGTAGGTGCAGTGATGGACAGTAACAAAGTAAATGCAATTTTTTACTATCCTTAAGTAGTTAAGTGTATTTGTTTATCTATACTTTCTCCACTACATCACAGAGTCAAATATGCGCAAACAGTATGTGTATGAAAATTTAAAAATTAAACGCAAGCACAACACATATACAGCACAGTACATAGCCACACAGTAAAAGTATATAGTGGAATGTTAGTTTAACAGTGTACATTTTTTTAAACGTACCTAAACCCACATACAAGAAGGGAAATTTGAAATATAGAGATTCAGTATAGTAAAAACCTATTGTAAACTTTTTTTAAGAATGTTATTAGGTTTACAATAAAAAAAAGAATGGTGAATGGTATCTCTAGCTACTTTTTACATGCTGGCCAATCAGTTTGGTCTTGCAGGTCATGTTTTTCATTGTGTTCAACCACCTTGGTCTTGCTGGTCAAGCATCTTGGTTATGTTGGTCCTCCAATTTGGTCTTGCTTGTCAACAGTCTTGGTCATGTTTCGTCAGCCAGCTTAGCCTTGCTGGTGAAGATGCATAAGCCTTTTCTTGTTGGTTAATCACTTTGGTCTTGCAAGTCATGCTGGTCTCCAGGTTGGTCTTGCTGGTCAACAGTCTTGATCATATTGGTCTGGCAGTTTGGTCTTGCTGGTTAAGATGGTCAACAAGATTTTTCTTGCTAGTCAACCACTTTGGTTAGTTTTAGTTTTGGTTTATGCTGATCAACCAGCTGGATCTTGCTGGACAAGCTGATTAATCGGCATGGTCATACTGGTGGTCTAGCTTGGTCGACCATGTTTGAAAACCAGTGAAGCCTTTAAAACACAAAATCTAAAACATCTTCCTGACCAGTTGGAGCAGGCCATGCTGATTTTTTTTTTTGAGCAGGTACATTATTTGTGCACTTTGTCCATCACTAATAGGTGTTAACTGTCACTTGTGTAAACTTACCACTAATGACAGCCCATTTGCCATACTGGTGAACCAGATCTCGGGGGTGAACGAGCCTGGGGATGAAGTGAAGCCGCACCAGGCTGTAACAGTCCCGCACGAGCACAGCAGCTTTGCTCGCTGTGTACAAAGCTCCCACTAATGCCAGGGTCTCCACATAACAGCTACAGGATCTGGCGATTTCTCTGTACAGAAACTGGAAGCTATCAACAGCAGCCATAAGAGGAGAATTACTGATAGCTAACTTTAGCTAACTAATAAGCAAACGAGCCTGTTTAAATCTAATACTGAACAAACCCCACTAAACCGAGCACACAGCCTACCGGGCGAGCTGGGCTCTCTCTCTTTCAGCCTCTATTTAACAGGTGTGAGGTTTTAAACTGACTGTTTACACTGATGAATGATCCAGACTTTTCCTGCACCGTTTCACAGCCTGAACACAACACAAACACACACGCAGAGCCGACAAAAGGTCACGTGACTCTTTCTCAGCCATTCTTTTAAAGGGACCGATAGTTGTTTTTTGTAACAGCACTTTTCGTGTACAAATTATAGTGCAAAAAATTATCTTCGTAAAAATATACATATCATGTTGTTTTTAGAATATTTTGTCGCATAATTATTTTTTTTATATTACAATATTTGTAACATTTGCTATAGTCGGTGGAGCGCACTCTGATTGGTCAGCTTGCTGTTTCTATAGTGACGCCGGTTGTGTGCGGACAGGCTCTCTCTGGCAGTGGTTAGGAGATTAGCTTGTGCTCAAACTCCGCTTTTTCAGCTCCGTTAAAAGATTTTCTACCTTCTAAAGGGTTTTTTTTCACATCTTCTCGGATGAAATGAACCTTGGTCAGGTAGTTTACGCCGTTCCGCGTTCTGTCTGTGTGTTAATTTAGCTTAGCAGCTAGCTAATTCCAAGACACAGCAGACTGTTAATAAAAACCGGTGTTCTGTCGAATATGGCTACCCGTCGATATGTGCTTCTTACTACCAGTGCGCAAGCGCTTATTCGCAAGTTTCGGGTTTCATGTGTTTTTACGGTAATTATGTTATACGTGGGGGCATTAAACAACCGGAGCGTCCTGTCATCATTTGTATTTGTATTATGTGAATGGCAGTTAATAATTAAAGTATAACGCAAGTAATAATACGACCATGAAAAAAAATCAAAACACGTTAAATCACCCGTTTAACTCTTTTAACCGTACCCTGACATATTGATTCAGATTTTCCAAAAATCAAATCGAGACTTTTTAGCGAGCATTTTTAAATATATGGTGCTATTTCTGGTATTTCTATGTTTAAATACACACAAGGGTATCACAGTTTGTCAAGGTAGCACAAATCGACAGAACACCAGTTAGCTAGCGTATCATTATACTTACCCGGCTACTGTTCGCTGCTGTTATGCTTTTTGTAGTCACTGCCTATATATCTATAGTGAAGGACTCAATGACATTGTTAACGTCTCTGGATATTATAACTACTGAACTGTTTAACTAGCTGTGTGTGATAGCTGGCTAGTCAAGAAACCTAGGTTAGCTAGCTGTCTGTTACCTACACTCGCCTGTTATTCACAAACAGCTCCTTCTTAGCTCAAATACCATTATTATTGTTAACTAACTAACGTGCTAAATAACGGCTATTAGAGTTAGCATCACACAAAAAAATGCAGCTCAAGACCAGGATTTTGGAAAGCTTGTCATCCATGCCTTCACACATACTGTTCTGCTAAGCTGACAGTTTATCCAGCTCATCACCAGCACACTAAATAGTGCATTTGATTTTACTTGTTCTTGGTCATGAGAGGTCATGCTGGTTGACAAGTCATGCTGGGTCATGGTGGTTAACCAGTTTGGTTATGCTTGGTCACACTGGTTATCTAACTTAGCTAGTGTGGTCAGGTTAATCATGGTTGTAGGCAAGCTAAACCACCCAACTCAACAAAAATACAGCTAACCAAGCAACCAGCTGGACCAGGTTACAGTAGAGATTAAACCCTTTCTCTTTATCTTGGGTTAGATTCATAAGGTTATGGTTAAGGATGGGAACGACATCCTAATGCCTGGCCACAATTTATTATTATTATTATTATTATTATTATTATTATTATTATTATTATTGTTCACACCCTAAATAAGTCATGGCCACACATTAGGATCTTGTTCCCACACCTTATTAAGCCTTGGCCACTCATCAGGATCTCGTTTCCATCCACGCCTTAATAAGTAAATTTTTCTTTCCATGATGTTATCTTAGGGTCTCTGTAGATTCAAGATGTCTGTCTCTAAAAATTTCTGGTTGGTGAATATTTCCAGGTCCTAAAAGCATCAGTGATGATCTGGATGTTGAGTAATGGTTAGTTAAATTCCTAAATACATAATTTGGTGAAAAACAATACACTACTGCAGCAAAATGAATTAGATTTCATTTGGCAAATTTGTTGTATATACTAAATGTTATGGCACATCCCTAATTCAGATTTTTACCTGATTGTAAGAGAAGTCAATGATCCAACTTGTCATGATACTAATAATGCACTCCATATCCAGGACTAAAGTAAACTAAATTATCCTAAAGAGATATAATCTGTTTCTAATAGATATTTAATGGGAAATCAGAACAGTGTGAATTGTCCTTTTGCTACAAACATCAACAATGTGCCAAACAATGCTGCAGCAATACTGCAGAAGACAAATATCCCATTTAATGATATTGTACTTGTGTCTATAGGAAGTCCTTGGTAGAGAAGGGTGCATCACACCCCCTGTGGAGTGATGTCTCAGTTTTCTGCAGAGGATGAGGCTGAGCTCCAGTGCCTGCTGAGGCAGCTTCTAAAAAGTGTAAAAGAGAGAATATCAGGGGCGCCATCAGTGGAATGTGCAGAGGAAATCTTGCTGCACTTGGAGGAGACGGACAAAAACTTTCACAAGTAGGTTTACACACCTTTACCTTGATCAATACATTTTAGTAATTTAAATTCTGTTTTTCCCTCATGCCCATTTTTTACTCTTAGTTATGAGTTCGTCAAGTACCTGCGACAGTATGTTGAGAGCACACTGGGGGCAGTTATTGAAGAGGAGACGGATAACTGTACCAAAGGTGATGGCCATGTCATTGGATCTGGCCAGGACACCCTGGTCCATGCTGTCACCAGAAGAACAAGGGAATCTGCGCAGTATGTGGCCTGCTTAATAACTAACTGAGCAAATACTTAATATATGATATAACAATGAATGGAAGTTTATAGTCACCAGTTTGGATGCTGTCATGTTTTTTAATTAGTATAGATCTTTATTTAGTCGTTTTAATTGTTCATTATATACCTGCACGTAAATACTTGTTGAAGGATTAAACAAATGTGTTATTGTTCAATAGGTATAAACAGATGATGCAGACATTAAAACAGACCATGATGGTTATTGTGGAATCACTAATCAATAAATTTGAGGAGGATCAGTTGAAGAAGGAGGAGATGCATAGGAAAAGCCAACATGAACAGTCAAGCAGCCACTACACAGACAACTGCTCTGACAGTGACTCTTCCTTTAATCAGGTGATGCACGTTTCCTTTGATGAATGTTCAAATCCCCACTACAATATATAATTTCATAGAACCAACCAGAGCACCAGTAAATTTAGTGGTCATGTAATTCACTGTAACTGCATTGTTTTTGTATTGTAGCATACCTTTACTAAACACTTTATAGTTAAGTGGATACAATATTTAAATATGGATTTGATTTTCTATTATGAATTCTACATGAATGTAAGCTCTAATAGATCTGTCTGTTTTGTTGTAACAGAGCTATGCCTTCATCAAGCAGGAGCAGCTTCAGGTCATTTCTGAGAAGCTTGACCCAAGTAGGCCTATAGAGGTAGATACCAGTTTGTGTAGCTATGTCTTATACCATTTTAGTGTTTTTTTTTCTTTTCAATAAAACATATATGACAGTCAAGCAAGTGTTTGATGAGTTTAAAATTTTACATGACTGTCAACTGCTGTGAGAGTATAACATTTAAATCTTCAGGTTATTATTGAATTTAAATACGACAAAACAAATTTCCTATTATTCTTCTTGAAACAAGCAAAATTATGCATACATAATATTTTAACTTTTTTTTATTTAAAAGGTATATTTAATCTGATTCCCTTAACAAGAGGTATTTTTTTGTGCAGTCATAATGAATGAGCAATTTTATTTAATATATTGGCTAAGATGATAATGTGTACCCCTATTTGAAATATTTTACAGTAAAGTAGAATGTTACTTATTTGGAGATGACAGTGAACAGAGTTGTCAGGATATGTCTCGCTCTTATTGCAGGTTCGCTGGGAAGCCTTGCAGTCTCTGTGCTGTGCTCCTCCCTCTGACGTACTGAGCTGCGAGAGCTGGACTGGTTTACGTAGAAACCTCTCAGCAGCTCTGGCTGACCCTGACCCTGACCTCAGTGTAAGAACAAACTGATTTTAAAGAGCCCATTCAAAAATGAGGAACTTTGGAGAGCAATATTAAACAGAGAGTCATTTAGTAAGCATTAGGATGTCAAACAAAGACAGGGAAGGCTGTCAGGACTAAAATGTTCTTAAACTTTCCGCAGTTTATCTGGATTGTCTTGTGCGTTATTAGATGTGTAAAATATCTGTTAGGCTGTTAGGATTTAGCACTAAGTTGTGAAAGTGTGATGCTGCCACAATTCTCACCTCTTTTAGTACCGGCTTCTGCAGGATGCCGGAGAAAGTTATTTATTTATTTATTTATTTATTTATTTATTTTCATGCTTTGTTTTGCAGGATAAGGTTTTGCGCTTCTTTGCAAAAACATTTTCTTCCTCTCCACTGAACGTGACAAGGGAAATTTACACCAGCTTGGGTAATAATTGTTTTTGTCTTTTTAATTATATATATATTTTATGCTCTATTTCTTAAATCATGTTCACGTATGCGACTCACATTCTCTTGTATTGTATTATTTTCTTCTCTAGTGGAAAGTTTGGAGAGTGACTTTATGTATCACAAGATAGGATTTTCCACTGAGTCAGCAGGTGTAGATGTGAATAGGCCAGATATCGCCCGTCTGCTTAAGCAAGTGAGGGACATGTACACTGTCATGTACTCAGCAATTCTTTGGAATTTGAATTATATTTGGCTATTGATTAACTGGAACTAATCATCCATGTTCTGCCTTCCCAGATGCGATTAATGAACGACTTCCAGAAAGAAGTGACCACATTTTGGATTCGCCATCCTGAGAAGTAAGCTCTGGATCTTTAAAATCGAATTTTATATTCACATTTTGTTAAATATAGATTGCACAAACGCACTTACCAAGCACTATTATCCTGTATTCACACTGGCAGGCTACAGGCAACCATCATTTTCTATAGCAGGGTGCAACAAGGAGTCACGTGCCAAGAGACAAGCGGCACACAGAGTTGAGTTTTTCTCAAATTCATGCAAACCAATTATGATGCAGTGAAGTGATATTCTACACCGATTTTCCAAACAAATTCTTTGGAATTCCTTCTGTACATTAGTCATATCCCCAAGTCCGAGTCAGGCCTCAGGGCAGAGAATCTAAGCTAGGGCAGAAAGGATTATAACCACTATTTCTGCTCTTTCAATTTTATATGATTTTGAACAAATGGGCAATATGGAGAAAAATAAAGCTTGGAAGAAAGTAGTGAATAGCTCGATGGCTAGCTTGTTAGAATGGTACCCAGCCATGCTGATACACGCATACATGGCAGCACAAACGACCTTAAACACACCCAAAAGAGACAAACTTGGGGTGAGGCAAGCGACTTATTGCCTGCCAGTGTGAATAAAGTAGATAAAATAGATCTCTTCACCATTTAGGGACTTTGGGGTTGTATTTTTAATGAAACATGCACTTAATCAATGTTTTGTTAATACTTTTACTGATCAGTATTTTGGATGACATAAAATCACTAATTGCTTCAGCTGTATTCATCATATGATCTGTTGTGTAGGTACATGGAGGAAATCATTGAGAGCACTCTTACACTTCTCTCTCTACATCCTGAACATGGCATAGGCAATCATGGCTCGGAGAAATCTTTAGATCCAGTCCATTTTGTCTCTCTTCTGGACATCAAAGCCACCTGGTTCACAAAGTGGATGGTGAGCAACAGTCTTAACCCTGTAGAAACAATTGTATCAATTGTATTTAATATTTAATATTAAAAATCTATACCAAAAGCTGTCAATGAGAGATATTTAATGTCAAATACATTATGTGAATTTTATGGGTTACACCCCTGTTAAAAATAAATGAGACTGTCTGAAACTGGAAGTAAGTATCTAGTAACAATGTAACCTTTTACCCCTAGCATGGCTACTACAGCAGAACTGTTGTGTTGAGACTCCTTGAACGGAAATACAAGTCAGTGGTGAGTTCCAGAAGATTTCATAAACACATACTATTAATCGCTGAATTAACTGGAAAGTGTTTTTATAGTTAGAATCATAAGTCATGGTCATGTTGTGTTGTTTGCTGGAATACACGCCCTAGCTGTGACTAACCAGCCTGAACAGATCTGCTGAGCACATCTTACTGGCAAATGAACTCTGCAGAGTTATTAAAATGATGATCCTGAGGCTTATACATGTTTCTGTCTCTTTAGATTGTTATGGCTGTTCAGCAGTGCATTTACTACTTTGAGTCCTATGACCCTGTGAGAGAGGAAACCTTGGAGATCACACATGCTATGGAGCATCAACAGATAGGTATAACATGGCTTTCTCGCATGCTACACAAATGTTATGCACATACAGTACATGCAACACAGTTATGAACCAAAATAGTATAATCACTTAAAAAAAAAAACATAATCTTAATCATCCATGGGCTGTCAAAACAGCTCTGACTCACTAAGGCATGGATTATACAATGCCTTTAAAGGTACATGGTGTTATTTGGAACCAAGACATTATAGCAAGTGGATCTGTGCTTTGTATCAATTTATTTTTTTTAGGACTTCCTACAAAAAAGAATGTGATGAGGGGATTTTGGAGGCTAATGTCTATAAAGCAGGGGTCACCAATCCTGCTCCTGGAGAGCTATTGTCCTCCAGGTTACCCTTTCATCCAAAATCTAACACTCAACATTGAACTGATTAAGCACTCCAGGAGGCAGCAATTAGCTGGATCAGGTGGAATTAGTTGAGTTGGAGTTAGTGGTTGGAGATGAATGCCAGAATACCGCTCTCCAGGAGCCGTCTAGAAGAACCCTGTTCTAAAGAATGTGCATTGTGTGGCAGTGCATACTGATGCTAAGTCTTTCTATCAAAGATGCTCTGACCCAGTTATTAGGCCCTGTCCTTTTTTCAAAGTTTCTAAGGTGTTCATTCCTGTCCATTTGTACTGTTCCCAACATGCCAACACTCTGAATACAGCAGTCAATGCCATTAACTTTATCTGTATCATTATGTCTCACTCATTGTTTAATTTCTGTCATCTTGTTTTTCTAAAATGGCAGTCACTCGTTATGAAGCTGGTTCATTTATCATAGAAGTTTACACAATATGACATACAATTGGATGATTCAAGTTATATCCAAAACTAAAAAACACAACAACGAAGTAATGGCAAAAATAGAGGTGGTTTAAGAGGAACGCGTATCATGCAGTCAAGCAGTAGAACCAACCAGAAACAATCCTTATTCAAAATACTGATTGAAAAGATATTATAACAGGCACAAATTGTTAAGCATTTATAGCTAGCTTGATGGACCAAAATTCAACCACAATAATAACTCTTTACAACAATGCTATATGTCTAGCATATATATTCATTATTAATAAGAAGTAAACTTTATATTATAGTACAAATCTTATCACCTACCAATTGGGGATGAGTCCTGAATTGTGGTAATTAGTTTAGTGAAGGTAGCGTCCATCTTGGAAAGCTATTAAAAAATGTTTTGACTTAGGCTTAATAAATTAGCCTAAGTTGTTATCCTAAAGGGGTACAATCAAATTATCTGGGTGTAGGCAACTTTACCACAGGTGGTCAGCATCATGAGGTGTCAATTTTGTAAAAAAAAAAAAAATAATAATAATTTTATGAAGATGACGATATGTAATAATTTAGATTGTTGCTATCACACCAAATGTTTATATCTTTCAATCTGTAGCTTTATAGGAGAAGGAAAAATCCCTAACTCAAAAATAGTAATTTTTACTCCCAGTAAAAATATTTCCAAGTCTAAGTCTTTGTAGCATTTCCATTGGTACATTCATCATGATATTCTGACTCAGTATAAACATCTGTCATATTTACATTATATCAAAAAGTGAAAATGACAGAAATGCAGGTTCAAGGTTTGGAGTGATGGTACATACAAAATTGCGCTGTTACTGTTTATTGTTAGAAATCGAATAACCTCCCTAATATTTTTATTTAGTTAAAAAGATGAAAAAAAGTATAAAACACTATCATATTATATCAGTCATATAATCATTGCTTATTTATGAAGATCAGTTTTAACTAATACTTTATTTATATACGACATAGAGAGTTTAATTAGGTCTATTTGAGCAAAGTAAATTAAATTCCTGAGGCTCACATTTTCACTGACTAACAGTGTATTACTTTTTGTATTCTCACTATCTAAGAAGCCCCTTACCAGTGAGGGACGTGATCTGTCTCTTTGTCCTTGTATGTCTCGGTCTATCTCAGCGCCTCCTCCTGTGCCTCCCCTCATTCATGCTGAATAAGCAGTCGAGGCTCAGAAGCTGTGGCTATCAGCCAGATTTATGTGCGTGCTGTTATTGTGTGTTCTTCTGAAGCCCAGTGCCCAGTCTATCGTGTGCCTGTGGAGAGATAACGGATAACATGGAGGTCACGGTAGCTGTGTTTTGGATTTGTCTCTGCAGGCTTTTATCAGCAGAGCTTTGCAGCAGAAATTAAAGCACCTGAAACAGCAGTTTGACACTAGTTTGCATTGAGTGTTCCAACAGATTCGGTTGTTGGTCTTTCCTACCCAGCTGGTGTGTACTCATGCTGCACGTAGAAAACCAGAGGAACACTCACAGCTGTAAAGATAACAGGACTGATAATAATATAACTAATAATAATAAGCTTTATACTGGGTTAAAGTTTGTGGACAAGGGTTCATTAACGGCTTCTTTTAAAATCAAGGGGTTTAACAGGGAATGTTTTAAACTTTACTGAAGTAACAGCTCCTGCACTCTATTGGTAAGGATTTAGACTAGATGTTAGAACATTTCTATACCCTTCTGACTGATACTTAGAACTGGGTATTATTACCTTAAAGGAACTATATGTACTAATTGAACGCAAGCATTTTTAACTATTCAGTCTGATTTCAAAACACTGTCTGCCCCACCTCCTTCTCCCCAGTTACATAGCTTATGCTGAACCATGTGCAGGAGTTCAAAATGTTCAAATACAGGCAAACATTCCGTTTCTGATGTACATTTCTTTTACTGTGTTTTTTGCCAATGCATTAAAAATATAGTGGCCTCTCTGCTCCTTCAGTATGACTGATAGCAGTTCACAGTAACGTTTTTTAGCATGATGATGTTAGCCAACACTAGTCCAGATCACGTTACCAATCTTAAATACCTGCTGCACAGAAACCACTGAGTATAAATGTGAACATTTGAATGTTTAAGGGACTTACAATTCCAACCCCTATTTGTGGTTATGATAAATTACCTAGCTAGCAAAGGTTAGCTAAGATTAGCTGAAGTTCAATACCTACCTGTTCAGGAGAAAATTAGCAATATCTGTATTTGTCTCCATCTATCAGACATTTTGCTAGTATTTGTTTGCAACTTTGATCATGGAGTTTTTAGAAGCTGTGTTTTTCTGTTATTGGGTTCCATACCTGGCAACTCAGGGAGTGAAAAAAGTGCTAGGGAATGAGCAGTGAGTGGGATCAGAGGCTAAGACACAGAACACAAGCTAAAACAGTTTTCTGCACCATAATGGCCAGTTTAAAAAGAACATACTGATTAAAGCACTGCTGTCAGAAAATGCCAGTGTTTAAACTTGACATATTTCCTTTATATCTGATGACACATCCTGATGGTTTTATATGTTTATGAGCACAGAGTTTTTTACCGGATTAGAAGCAGTGTTATGGTCTTATAGTACAGTGCACAATAAATATAAAAGATAACAAATGTATAGCAAGTAATTACTTCAGAAACAGCCAGTCAGTAAGTGCTAACAAACTAATAAAACTCATAAAATAGTACACTAAAGATAGAAAGATAAAGAATAGATTTTTTTAACTGACAATTGCACTTCAAAAAGCTCTTGTTTAAAAGAATTTTATAGAAAGGAGAAAGTTGGTGAATTTTCTGTTTTTTTTTTCTGTCCCCACAGATTCCTCTCAGAGAAGCTTTTACAGCGCTAAGGAGCTGGAGTACGCTTTCTTTGTTCACTCACTCTGTGTGCTCGGGAGGCTGCTGATGTACACCAATGGGAGGAAACTTTTTCCCATTAAAGTGAGGAAAAGGAGAGGTCAGTGGAAGGTTGGGAAAGAGACGTGAATAAAAACCATTATGCAGACACCACAGTTTCATCATTTTTGCTTAGAACAGTAAAAACCTAAATGCAATTTTAATTAGTCAGCCTTACTAAACAGTCACCGTGAATAATAATTCTGCTGTCTGTTTCAGATCCGGTATCTTTGACCGACCTGGTGGTGATCTTGATCAATATTATGTACCAGCACCCAAACACGTCATATGCCATTCATTCTACTCACACAGGTGTGTCCTACTGATTCACATCCTGATGTTGTCTATGGGTCTGCCTACATTAATGTTTACACACCTTCCCTTCTGCCAGGGTGGATCATTTGTTTGGGGGCGGATGGGTACGTTTGGTTGAGATTTATGCTCTTTTATCTAACTATTAGGAGTTGTTTTCCAGGGAAGTGTATCGGCATTCTTTGTGACACCTCCGTCTGTCTGACACACACATTCCTCAGACTGATTAGTAGATTATTTTATGAGCTGTTGAGTTTTATTGGTACTGCTCAGTGTCTTCACTGTCTTTACTGAATCGAGCAGCACTGTTTCTTGACTCTCAGTGTTTTTGCTCTGTTTTGTACACTGTACTGGCTATGATTCATTAACCTTTCTTGCTAATGTTTAATGAGCTGAATTGACAACTGTGTTGGCCCAAGTAAAGCTGCAGTGAACTTACTATTGATTCCCAATATGTGATTGGGCATTTCTGTATTTGGGTCTGTCTACACTGTCTACACCTACTTGTAGATTTCCTTTTATACCCTTTTGATGCTGTCCAGAATATTAACTACATTATAACTCATCTATCAATAAGGTATCACCATAGTTCATATGCTGCCCAGATATTTTTTGTGTAGTGGACCATTTTCTGCTTTTTAAAAAAGCTGTTGTTGCAGAGCAGCTTTGCAGATTCCCCTGAGCCCCTGTTCTGCCAGACAGAGGCAACAGTAGCAAAAAAACATCCCAGAACATGAGCAAGAATCCATGAGAGATTTAGAGACTCAAATGGGGATTATGCCCAGCTCTGGTCAGCACTGGATTGCAAAACAAATAACTTAAAAGAGTGAGTAAATAAGGAAATTACAACAAAATATACAGAAATAAAACCCAGGAATTAAAATGATATAGGAGCCTCATATTTGTCAGAATTTCTCAGATTTACCCACTGAAGAGCAGTGATTAATGTTTGACGTCTCATCAGGGGATAAAGATAATTAGCTGTACAATAATTGCCATGCCATGACATGAATATGTAAAGAACTCTGTATAATTAGTTTGTTAATAGTAATGGCTTTAGCTGTCTTTATCAGGGGGTGAATAGAGCATGCTGTTGAGGTTTTCAGGCTCAGCAGGAGAGAGAGAAATACATATATCCTGGTGGCTCCATGGTAGTCAAGCTGGTCTGAACTGCAGGCAAGCAGGCACACCTGATCAAACCACATACAGGTGCAGTTTAGCTCAGATAATAAGCACTAAGATTGATGGCTTGTAAGGTTAAACAAAGTAAAATCGTTGACTACAACAGCTTAGCGAAAGGCAGCACAGATTTGAGTGCTCCATGATACATCAGCACCTTTCCATCCAGTGTCAAATCAAACCATTATGGATGTGTGAGGGTGGCAAGAAGACAAACCCCAAATCTGTACTTTTTATCATACTGACGCTAGTAACTAAAAGTTTAACTGTGAAATAATAAGAAGTATCATTTTCTGTTTAGACTTAAACTAAACCTCTCACCGATTAACTAAAATTTTATTCCAAAGCTGGGGGTTTTGTATGAAAAAAACAAAACTCTTTTACCTGTATTAGCTTGCACAAGTTATGTATGGGAGTAAATATCAAAAACAGAATTTTGCACTTAGTACGGATTATGGCTGTCAGCCTGTGTAGAGTTGACTGATAATATTATATATCATATCATATTGTTAAATTTTCTTCTAAGGACATAGGTCTTGTAGTAGTCCAACCTTGAGGGAATAATGCAAATATCATAGGTGATAGTACAAGCATGTGTGATTTACTTAATTGTTTGTACAAAATTTAAACCCACAAAAATGAAGTCAAATAGCAAAAATGTATAACATTTTTTTTACTCGTTAATTTTGCTCCTTCTTTCACTGTTGCATTTATTAGTGATGTCAAACATGTCCACATTGGGCTGGTGTGGCTGCAGGTTTTCATTCTAAACAATCAGCAGCATACCTGATTCCACTTGTTTAATGAGTTGGTCAGTATTTAAAAAACTGATCACATGACGTCTGTTTTGGTGGAATGAAGCCCAATGTGGAACAAGTTTGACACCCTTGGCATAAGTTGCATAGCTTAAATGTAAATTTGTCTGGGTTTTTTTTTTTGTTTTTTTTTTTAAAGAATTGCAATACTGCCATTTAAAAATATTTTAATTTATTTGTATGTTTATATTAGCACAGCAGAACAGCAGCTTTTACCTCACATCACTGTTGAGAATTTGCCACTGCCATGTTGATAGCACAGCGGTCTTGAAATGATCCACTGTTCATATAGGATAGATGGGGTAGTCCTTTGGTTTTCCTGTCCATCAATGGACAGCGTGTAAAAGGTGAACTGTGCCCTAACAGTCAAACTACAGTCAGTAATTCTCAGCCTACAAAGCACACCTATAGTATATAGTTTGTGTTACTGATATAATGTCTGATGTGCGTAGTTGTAAATTCTGCACAAAACTGTCAACTTAGAGTATATGTATGTACAAATATGTATATGATTATTCCTGTATGTGTTTTGTTGTGTAGACTCACTTTGTCCCACTGCCCTGGTGATGGAGGTCCTAAAAACCCTATGTGAACGAACTGAGTGTGCTGTGGAGTGTATCTACCAAACCCCTGTCATAGAGACCCTGCTGGCCCCCATCCTTGCTTTACTCAAAGGAATGCCGGTCAGTAGCTCATAGACATTCTGTTTTTGCTTCATGTTGCAGTCTAGACAGTTGTACCAATGTGGAAATATGTCACTGACCTTCTTTTTTTTCATATATAGACTAGTTTCATTGAGAGTTTTACTGCCTGTCATAGAAAACTGCTGGGCCCCAGCCCAGCGCTGTAAATTTTTATACTCCATACACAGCCATGCTTCACTACGGGAAATATATATACCGCTCCAGGAGTTTCCCATAAATATTTATGTTAAGACAATGCATAGTATAGCTACAGTTATTTTTTCCCCTTCAGATATCGCAGTTTGTAGCTGTCTGATGTTATTCTTTATGCACTGCACAATTTGCTCAAAGCCTTTTCAATTTGTTTTCGTGTCACAGGCCAAATTAAACTCTCCAGAAAGTAGCCTCACGCACATTGCGGACACGCTGGCAAGAATCACCACCACCCAGCGTGGGCTGGCATTGTTTCTTTATGAGAGAAAGCTTGTCTGTGCTGAGGGTGAAGGGTAAGCAAATCTAATTTCGCACTTAGGTTTATGTTTTATTGCTTTTGTCTGCATGTGTGACCATGCAGGTAATCTCCTTGCACACCACAGAGACGATGGGCTTCTTATCAACTCTAAATTCATTTTCCAAACAGTTCTATAAAAACTCATATGCCTCCAGCTCTCGACACAAATTCACTTACAAGACCTCACTTCAAATGTTCATCTGAGTGGTTTACATTTGAAGCAGTAGCTCAGCTTATCTCAAATGTAACAGAATAGTACAGAAGACAGGTTGTCACAGATTTGGTAATGCTACCTGACATGTAATAATTGCATGGTACTGTTTTTTTCTTTTTTCTTTTTTTTAGTATCTCAGCAGCCCATGTTATAGTGCAGTTTACACAAAGGCTGTTGGCTAAGGAGTTGCCCGCATCCACAGAGCTGGAAAACTCCCCCGCTGTGAAGGGGGCCTTCATCTTTGTGTGCCACCAGATGTACAACACCTGCGAAGGGCTGCAGGTGCTCAGGCCCTACAGCCTGCATGAGTGTATTGCTAAAGCCTGGAGAAAGGTAACTCCATTACTATTAATGCTGAGCACTTACAGATCTCTCTCACACACACATTTGTGTATATATTGTAAATATATATATAGTATGTGGTCTGGTTTGGTGCACACACTCATAGAGAGAATATTCAGGATATATTTATTTTTTTATAAAATTAATGTTTGCAGCTATGTTTCTGTCTTCAAATTGCAAATGTCGTGACTTCATAGGCCCTGCATTCTTTAATATCTTGATATATATCATCGAAAATAGAACATTTGCAATGTAAATCTTTTCCAATATCGTGCAGCCCTAATTTAGACTTTAGGGGGTCTCAAAATGATTTTGCATTAATTAACATGCATTAATTGGTGTTGGTAATTCCACAACAATTATCCATGTGTTTTAGTCTTAGTTTATTGATTTATGCAATCAAAGCCTACTGTAGCAGTTTGGATCTTGAACTTTGTTTATGTTTTTTTTTTTTTCTCTCCAAAATCAGTTCAAATGCATGTTTTATTTATATGCTATATTTGCATGCGTGCATCATTATAACTTCTAATCTCTATACATTATGGACAAAAGTCTTACCATTCTATAAGATATCCTATTCTAAATGGCCACCCCTTGCAACTTTGACAGCAGGTTTGCAGCTTTACACAGTCTGTAACTGTGTGTTTTCTGATTCTTCATGACTGAGTTGCTGTTTTCAGTAATACTACTCAGTTGACACTAGAGTATCTTAATGTGAAGAAATTGGACCAATTGGCTGGTTACACGAGTATCATCCTGTTACAGTGCCACGATGGAATTCAGTGAGCTCTTTGGAATAACCCATACTTTCACTAAAGCTTACTGTATAAGGCTAGGTGCTTGTTTTTTACTCCTATGAACTGAATATACACCTATAGACTGAAGAGCAGCTGCATTCAATGATAAAGTTGTATGTCCAATACATTTATTCATATAGTTAATCAAAATGTAAATGTAAATGTAAACTCTTATTGAGTCTGTAGACTCTTATTGAGATGAAGTTTGATCTGTGTTCATGTCATTGTTATTCATGACCGTTAGTCACAGGTGGTGGGTGTATGTTCTCAGAGCTTGTGTGAGAAGCAGCAGTGACAGATGGCCATAGCTGTGTGTGTGTGTGTGTGTGTGTGTGTGTGTGTGTGTGTTACTTTCTCTACTGTCAGTAATGAGACCTAGTGAGGATGCTGTGCTTTGATGGGATGAGACTGTGGAGTGTGAGAAATCAGTGTTACTTGTGGTAATGAGCTAAAGAGAAGAGTGTGTGTTGTTGTGTGTGTTGTTGTGTTGCATGGACACTCTGGCTTACTGTGAGACATTTTGCCCACAGACAAGCTCCCTATCAGAGAGAGTCCCCACCCCTGTCCCTGGAGCCGTCACATCATCATCCTCTCAAGATCTCCAAAATGCGTGAGTCACTCACTCACTCACTCACTCACTCACTCACTCTATTGCACTCACTTGCTCTCACTCATTCTCTTGCTCTCACTCACTCACTCTTTCTTTTGCACTTACTCACTAACTTTCTCTCACTCTTTCTCTTGCTGTCACACTCACTCACTCACTCACTCTATTGCGCTCACTTTCTCTCACTCATTCTCTTGCTCTCACTCACTCTCACTCTTTCTTTTGCACTTACTAACTTTCTCTCACTCTTTCTCTTATTGTCACTCTCACTCACTCACTCACTCACTCACTCACTCACTCACTCACTCACTCACTCACTCACTCACTCACTCACTCACTCACTCACTCACTTTCTGTCTTTTAACGCCACCCTTTTAACTCATTCATTTGCTCTCACTTAATTCATTTGCTATTTCTTTCCCAGTTACTCATTCATCAGTGTGCTTATACTGTCAGTTAAGTCAACGTTTGTGACATTGCATTGTAAATAACAACACAAACCACTTCTCTCTAACATACACTCTCTTTTACTGTATCTTCATCTGCATATCTCTCTATCTTTATCTCTGTTTATGTCTCTAACTATCTTTATATTACTTTCTCAGCAGTAATTTCTGTTATGTGTGTCTCTCCCTCTGGATCTCTCTCATTATTGCCCTGATTGCATCAAATAAAATAGTATCTATGGGGCACAAAACACACTATGACAACAGAAAACATAACAACAATATTAAAAGACAAATCAGTAGTGGTGTCAATCGATTAAAACATTTAATCCAATTAATCACAACAAAATTCTGTGATCAACTGCGATTAATCACATTTGTTTTTCCCCAGAAGCGAATTTTTATAGTGGATAATTAAAATGTAACTAAAAGAATGAATGTAAGAAATGTAAAATGCAATTACTGCATATTAGTGGTGTCAATTAAAATTATAATATATACTTGTATGTTTGAGGGGAGAAAATCAACGTAGGGTGCTGGAATAAAGAATGCATGATAATTGTAGATGTCTCGGGCTGGTCTTCAGCCAGATAACAGATCAGTGCGTTGTGCGGGGGCGGGGCAGATTACGGCAGAAGTAGGGGTCAAACTTGGTGCCAATTGACTTGCGTTAAAAAAATAGTAACGCGTTACTGATTCCAAATTAACAGCGTGCTTTAACTCTTTAATGTTGACAGCCCTACAAATCAGCGATTTTCATTTCAGCCTTTGCCTTTAACTCATCTGTGCATTGAACATTCACATACATTCACCTCTCAGTCTCACTCATTTTCTTTCTTTCTTTCTTTCTTTCTCTCTCTCTCTTTCACTTATTCATACAGTCTGTCTGTATTGCTTGTGTTAAATGCGATTATTAATGCTGATTATTAGTAAGCACTCCCTCTCCCTTTTCTCCTGAACTGCAGAGTTGCCTGGGAGGAGGTGCTGCTGGACAATCTGCTGAACTTTGCAGCCACACCTAAAGGCCTGCTGTTGCTTCAGCAAACCGGAGCTATCCATGAGTGTGTCACCTACATGTTTTCTAGGTTCACCAAAAAGCTTCAGGTACCATTTTAGGCCAAATCAAGCAGAACTGCACACACATTTAAATGGGTTATAGGCAGGTTAGTGTTCCCTAAGGCTGCCTGTCAAAGCTACTGTATTATTGTACCTTTCCCTGTCCCGTTTGCTGCAGGTGTCCAGGTGTGAGAAGTTTGGCTATGGTGTAATGGTGACCCAGGTTGCAGCTACAGCTCCTGGTATTGTGGCTTTGCACAGTTCTGGTAAGTTTGTGGCTTTTGGAAAAAGAAATGTGCATGATCTTCATAACAATTAAGCCAAATGGTATATAAAATGAAAATATAAAACAAAATAGATTAAGTCACCTTTTACCAGTAGAAATATCTGTCCTTACTCTAACATAAAAACAGAAACAAGACATTCAGGAAATAAGTCCTTTATTTTAAATAATCTACACTTGTACAGATGTGTTTGTGGTGTAATATATATAAAGCTATTTATTTTTTTATTAAAGCTATTTAATTTTTGTCATGTTTATTTCTGTGTGAACTAGTTTGACTGATTATCAGATGTTGATATAAGAGAATCATAACATCAATTTCCTAAATCATCTTCTTTAATAATTTTCTGTTTTTATTAAAGTCTAATCTGTTGCTATTTAGGCAGCATATGGTGATGTATATGCAATAGAGTCATTGTTAGAAACATGATTGTGTTGTCTGGGGAATATTTTATGTTTTTTTTTTTTTTTTTGTTTTTTTTTTTCAAATTACTGAACTATAAATGGTCTTCCAGGTTTCATCCAGGCCATTGTGGTTGAGCTGTGGTCAACATTGGAATGTGGCAGAGAGGACATAAGAGTTGTCCATCCCAAATCTACTCCAATGGATCCCATTGACAGAAGCTGCCTGAAGGTCTAATCATTTGTCTTTCTGATCTGTATCTTCTAAATGTGTTGCTCTGCATTATCAGTGGACTTTCTTCAGGGTGGCAGGTGTTTGACTTTAGCTTAAAACTGTCAAAGTTAATATTGTATGTAAGACCCCCTGAATATACCTCACAGACTCCTTAGACCTCACTTTGATGACCATTGTTTAATGCTATAAATGCTATCATGCTCTACATTAAATGCTTTAATTGCATTTCTTAATTTTTATTTCCTTAAAATACAATCATAGTAAAGTCTTGCATGAATTAGGTATTATGTGTTTTATGTTTATTTTAAACTATTTCTTTAAAACATTATAATAAACACAAGTATCATACATCTAAACCTAAAGATCTATATTGCTGACTTTCTCTGATTCCTTTTCATGCCAACATATAAATGTTTTTGGAAAACAACATTCGGAAGTGCTTGCATTAATATTTAACTTAAGCATATGTGCTTTTAGTTCAAAGGTGCATGGGGTTGCTTTGATCTTATTTCTTGCGTTGGAGGTATTTAGTGCAAAATATTATTTATGCACCCCAGCAGGGCATCCAAATATTAGCTGCAGGAGTTAAACTGAGCTTTGAATTTCCAGCTGTGACCTGCAGTAGCTCAGAGTGGCCTGTATTTGAACTGCTGTTTATGTTTGTGTGTGTGTGTGTGTGTGTGTGTTTGCAGTCCTTCGTAACACTAGTGAACCTGCTGTCCTCTCCACATGCTGTGTGGGAACTGCTAGGCCACCAAGCTCTACCCAACAAGATCGAGTACAACCTGAGGGAAATGCCCACATCTATAATTGTAAGTCTCTCAACAACTCAATCACACATTAAAACTGAATATACAAAATAGATGGGCCTCCTCCTGTGTTCTTATTTAGCAGTAGGGTATATACTGTATATCCTTTTGTATCAGTTTATAGTTTAACCCAACTTCTCTTCGATTCATTCGGACTTATTGCTTTTCTGCAAAATCTGCAGTTTTGTATGATGAATAGGCCAAACATGTTTTTTATATATTGCTTTTATATATGATCGTCTTTTGATGGGAAGAAAAAGTATAATTTGTCTAAATTATCCCCTGAAACTGATGTAGAAGCAGTGGGAGTTGAGCAATTGGCCATCATTGGGGTGCAAGCATTATGCGAAATTACAAAGCCAGTAGAGCACAATGATGGCCTCTAATTCTAATAAATGTGGGTTTTCAACATGACATTTTTGGCCATTACTTGGATTTGCATAGTTGGTCAATTTTAATTATTTAACAGCAATAAGCCCTCTCTGTTTGATCCTCAAATGCATCAAAATACTCTTCTTAAAATCACTTAAAATGTTTTTTTTAGTAAAGAAGCCACTGGACCCCACTACAGGGGACTAGCTTTTGAACTTCTCACCTTTTTTAAACATTTTTGACATGTTTATGTCAAGAAACAGAAAAAAATGCACTTTACAAAAACAATAGTTCAATTAAGGAGTTAAATGTCAGAATTAATGGCTGGTAAAGTGCTAAAAAGATGCAAAGTGCAAATACTTGCGGAGTCTAAAAGGCACAGGTGAACGGTTGTTTTTTTGTTAGTGTGCTATTGAAAATTAAATAATTTTTTTACACATCTGACAGATTCCGTTAACAGCTTTGTATTTTTCCAGGATGTCAGAAATGTAATTAGTAGCCCATTTAGTGATTTATATGCTGGCTATAGAATTTTAAAGTCTCTTTAATAGCTGGCATGAGTATGTCAGTGCTGCATTCAAACCTATTTCTATCTAAGCTAATGTAACACAAGTAACATGCACTCTGACCCTAGAAATTGTCTTAATGCAAACAGCATGCCTAAATCACATACTTGCTACACACTAGAATTGTTTAAAATATATGTAGTTGCGTGGTTTCTGACATTGTGTGATATTATGTTATCTTTAAAAATTGGCAAATAACAGATTTTGCAGCTAAACCTAGTACTGGAAGGCATCTTAAAGGTTTTTCCCCATAATGTAGCTCACTTCTATTAAAATAAAATATGTCATACAGTGTCATAAACCACATAAGCAAGTTGCAGCTGTGGTAGAAGCAGAATTCAGATACCAAACATGTCTTGGCTGTTAACTATGTTTAAAGTAAGTGGGAAAATTATGTATATTAAAAAAATAATAAATAAATAAATAACATAGGTGCTGTTATTACATCTGCAGATTGCCTTTCAGCCTTAGGAGGGCAGACTTTGACCAAAGATGAGTTAGTCTTCGATGAAGGAGTTCTAGCATCTGTTTTTCATCATCCTCAGCTACCCTTATTTTATCTTAACGTCAGATACTCTTCTTTTGTTCTCTCTTCAGGATGTGATGGACCGCCTCATTGTTATTAGCTCAGATGCAAAGATACACTCCCTGTTCAACTATGAGCAGTCACACACGTTTGGCCTGAGGTGAGATCAATAGTTCTCTAACCTTCTTCTCTTTCATTCATTGTGACCGAAGAATGGCAAGAAAAGAATAGCAGCACCTTTTAAAGATTAGCTCTCTTTTTTTTTTTTTTTTTTTTTAGTACTTTGTTCGTTCTCCCACCCCTCAGATCGATGCAGGATTGATTCAGTTCTCTGTGTTTTCCGTGTGATTATACAGAATTACTGCCAGATATAGGATTAGGAAAAGGATCAGTCACAGAGAGGATGTTAAAGTGAACAGTGTTCAGCCAACCATTAAAATGAAGATAGAGGAAAAAATGTATTCACTGGAGTGTCTGCTACAGGCAAAGCTCGGGCTCATATATCTGCCGCCGCTGCTGCTGCTGCAATTAGATCCACTGCAGAGCTTATTTATATTAATAAGGAGTATTTCAGTGTTTTTATTATGAGCATGATATACCATAGTCCTTCACTTTATTGCTTCATAAACCATGCCATGCCCTAGGTGTCTGAGGCGAGCGAAAATAATGAACACCGAAGCTCAAGATCAAATTTACTTCCGTAGTTGAAGATGCAGGAGATCAAATGATGTTTTATGCAGTGTGGAAAAGTTGAAGCTGTGAAGGCACATTCATGTTAGCAGCTTCCAGAGATATCCATGGTGAAATATCACCATAACACCCCACAACCTATCTAGCCCATGGTAAAGCATGCTATCATGGATCGTCTCCAGCTCAGTGCTTGGAATCCTCCCAGACCCTTTTCACACATGCTCCTATTGCTAAGTGCCTCCCACAATGCAGGCACATGCCATTTGTGCCAAGTGTTAATTTGACAGCAAGGGTGTTATGTTCTGAGATCGAAGTTCCTTTACTGGATGAGATGCTTAATGAATGTTGTGGGTGTGTGTCTATGTATTGATGTATTGATTTGTGTGTGTGTGTGCTCATGTTATTTGGTGTTACCGAGCTTGCTTTCTTTTTTTTTATACTTTCAGCTAACAGAATTTGTTTAATCTGCAAATATATGGTTGTGGTCGATACTTTACACAGTGAATATAAATGCAATGGCAATAGTGAGCTTTCAGTGAGCTGTTCTTATTTTTACTAATTTTCTCTTAGCAAGTAGCACTTTGACCATCAGCAAGGTCCTGATAAAATTGTGGTTGGATATTTGGCTGCTCTTTTTGGCAGAATTGTTAAAGTTTGATTAAACGTTAAACTTTAAAGTATTTGGATTGTGTTCAGGACTTTAGAAAGGCCTTACTAAAATTATAATTTTAGCTTGCTTTCAGGAATGTGAGTTTTGGATCAATTTCCTGTTAGAACACCAATTGTGACCAAGTTTTAGCCATCTATTCAGTGTTTTGAGGTTATGCTAAAGAATTCTATGGTAGTTTCTCAATATACCATCCACTTTGTGAAATATACCAGTTCTGCTGGCAACATCATAACTATAGATTCTGATACTACTACCACCACCATGCTTAACAGTTGGTACAGTTTTCTTTGGGTTAAATTCCCTGCCTATATTCCTCCATGTATACATCTGATCATCATAGTCAAACAACTTTAATTATTGTTTCATTTGATCATAAAATTATTTTTTCGTTGCCCATGTGGTCAACTGCAAATTCCACTCCGTCTCATGCTTTAGCTAATTAGAAGTTGGCATTAAATCAAATTAAATGGTATATTAACTGAAAACTGAAAATGGAAGTCTTATTAAAGCACATAAAAAAATATATGTTTGTTATGTAGCATTCACTCCCAAAGGCACTGTATTTATGGAATTAACATGCAACAATTAACACATTTACATAATTATATCTGTTTTACTAGACAACAATAGCATTGATTTTTAAAGAAGGTATGAAGTTTTGAATGCTTCTTCTTTTACTTTTTTACCTAGCTATCATCTTTCATCAGTAGAAAAGGTCAGAATTGGAAAAAAAGGGATTTTTTAACTATTTTTTAACTGTTTATTCGCTGCTTTATATGACAAACAGTATTTCTTCTTTATGGTTATCAGGGTTTTTAAAATGTAGTTTGAGTGCAGCAGGTTCAACTTGGCACCACAACAGGGACTCAGCATTGGACATTACATGTTATAGCAAAATACTGCAGCTGGGCTGCTAATCATGCCCATGAATTGGACTTGATTATTTTGCTGCACTTTTACTTATGGTGAAAGGTTTATGAAACAAGCTTACGGTTTTAAAAAATACAGAAAATTAACTTGAACAATAATAGACATATAGTTCTGTAACTTCTATTCTAGTCCAAGTCCTGTTATTTTTGGTGATTTCTTTTAATCTGTGATACAGAGCTGTATAATGGCAAAAGTAACAGATACAGAATGCTGATATGATCTCTGTATTTTACTGACCTTTAAATCAATTTAAATAACTGGATATTGAAATAAGTCACTCTATTCTTAGGGAAACTGCAGGCTGATAAAGGCTTGCACTGCTGGATCTCTCACTGCGTATCTGTCTGTCTTTCTGACTGACTGAATGTGCCGTCACACTGGATACACACTATATATTATCATCTCTGCCATTAATCATCTTCTCACAGACACAGCCAACCTCCCACATGCCAATACAACATCTACTGCAGCCATCAAATAGGCTACTGGCACTGTATCACATACTGCTATATAAAACCATGAGCAAAAGAATGGGCACAGTTCTGACTCCAAGATGACTGCTATTACGTTTCTTAGATATGCACCAAAATTTGGTTTGTCTTTAAAAACTGAGACAGTGTTAAACTATTCAAAGAGACAAGTACACTAAGGAAGAAATGTTAAAGATTCTTCCCTTTTTTAAAGGGAACTATGTTGTGATCTTTATACAGATTTTTTTAAGTCTGGTCTCTTCCTCTGAAGCTAGAATCATCTAATGGCTCATGTACACACCCTTTACGTACAAAACATACAAAACAGCAGAAATGTCTTCAGAAAATTCTAGCATAGTTTTCTTTTCCTCCAGAGTTTATTCCTTGTTCTTTCCATTTGTCAGTGGTCATGTTATGCTTGGCTTATAGTGCATACACTGCCTCTATGAGTAATACACTGTAGTACAGCTCCGTTGTGCACGTGTCCATATATGTATTTGCTTTTAGAGATTTACAGTGAGTGAGATGAACATCCCAGAGTTAAAGCTGTTCTATATGAAGGAATAAAATCATTTCAGGGTGGTGTGCAGGACTGATCAACAGTTACCAGAAACCTTTAGTTGCAGTTATTGTTGTAAAGAGGGGATCACACCAGATACTGAAATCAAAGGTTCACATATTTTGACACTCACAAATATGTAGTATTAGATCATTTTCCTTAATAAATAATGAACTATGTATAATATTGTGTCCAATTTGTTTAAATGACCACTATGTAACTAATTTTCAGTGGTAAATGATAAAATGATCAAGATGTATCATCAGATATTAAGGAAACATGTTGAATGAAAGCACTGGCAGCTCTTGTCAGCACGGCTTCAGCAATACGTTCCTATTTTAAATGTGCAGGCCGTCCTGGGGTTTTGTGTTTGTTTTGTCCTCTTACTCCTCCTGCTGCTCGTTCCCCAACTAACTCCAGTTGCCAGCACTACAGCAGCGCAGCACAGCAAAGGAGCTAGCAGAGCTGGTTCAGTTAAACCTTAGCTGCTACACAGCTTAAAAAGCCGCAGCATGTCTCAAAAAAGCTCAGTGACCAAAGCAGGAATATAACAAGAGTAAATACTGGCAGTGAGTTCGAACAGTGGAGACTTAGAGCTCAAAAAGACTACAAGACCGACCCCGGAGCAGACTACTCTCTGTGTTTTTTTGAAATTGGACTGCTGTAGCCACACACTCGCTCTCAGGTCCTACATAATGCACCTTTAACTAGGTTCTCTTTGGCTATGTTCACATTACCAGTCTGAAGTGACTCAAATCTGATTTTTTGCTCAAAGTGGCTCAGATCTGATTTTTTTCATGGCTGTGTTTTCATGGCTTAAGCCACTTTCATATGTGGTCCTAATTTGGACACGTATCCGATCCATGGACATGCGACATGAATGTAAATGGTCAAATCACAATGTATGCGTCTTTTTGCTTTTTTAAACATGAATTACGTGCTTCTCTCTCACACTCACACTCATCTCTTGGTGCAGCTGTGCAGCTATAGCTGGTAAAAACAGCAAAAGCAAACCGCCTGGCCTTTTTTCACCTCCTCGACCTGAGCATGAGATTCAGATCAGCTGTTTACTCTCCACTCCAGCAAAAATGCTCCACATATGATCTGCTAACACATCCATTTCACCTTTATAAAACTACAAGTCATCTCTCTAATATGAGGTTTTTTGTTGTTGGTGAAGAAGGAGACGTTTAAACACGTACCAGTGTGCGAATGTGAGGTGTTTCAGATTCATAGATTCATTCACATTACACACAGATACAGGTTACTTACTTCTGTGAATGTAAACCAAATCTGATCTGAGCAGGAAATTGGATTTGAGCAATCAGGCTTGCAATCAGCCCTCTCTGTATTTGTGTGTTTTGAAATACTTTATAGTAAAACAATAGAAGCATCCTTAGAGTCGTTACAGTGTCCATTTTTCAGCATCAGAGCTATGAAAGATTTCCATTTCGTTATAGATTACTATGTCATATAATCATGTGTCAGTGATGTTGGCACCTAAGTGGCATGTGATATGGCTGGCTGGTTAAACATTATTGATTACTCCTGTCATCAGGAGGTCACAAGTTCAATCTCTTGACAATACCACAGAACCTTGCGGTCGGAAGACTTTTAAAACCACCCCTTACACGTCATGTTTACCTACAAAAGATTTTTACAAAATACCTTAATACAATTCTTTGGAATGTATGAGTGAGTTTTATAGGTGTGGTTCTCTTTGTGGTGCTGATTAGAGCACAGAAACAGTGGCGAGAACTTCCTTTATTAGTAATGACAGACACAGTAGCACAGGGTGTGGATAGTAGGAGTAATAGTAGATAACTTTTTGACTAACACAAAGTTCACTGGAAATTCTCAGTGTGCCACAGATCACACTTAACACAGTACTAATAAACACTTATTGTTATATAAAAACGCTACAATACAAAACGGCTCAAATTTGAAATCGCCAAGTAAATTAATAAATTAGTAGGATGTCCTGGATACTTATTTTTATTTACCAACACAGCTAATTTTGTGACAGTAGTGCAATGCATAACCAGATCTGCAGAAATAGTGTGATGCAGGCAAACTTCCTTTCAACACAGACAGTATCTTAAAGGAATTATTCTAACAACTTGTGGAATCCATCCAATAAAGAAACAGAAAAGTTCTGAAATCAGTTTTTGTAAAAAAAAATTGGATATAGGATGTCAGGACTCAAAACAATAAATAAGATAAGTAACACCACAGCAGTGCTTACTTGCGTAGTCTCACAAGTAAAGAAACAAAAATAAACAAGGGACTTGCATTTTGCTGTTTTTATGTGAGGTCTAAGCCTAGAGATATACTTGCGGTTAACCATGTGTTCACTTATCAGCATCAGTATGATAAAAAGTTTTAAAAAACAGCCTGTATGTTGTGCCTGTATGATGTGTCCTTAGTGCAGTGACACGGTGAATCCTCTAAGTTGAAGGCTCCAGTAACACACACACCAAAGTTGAGTAGTGCAGTTGCTGGCATTTTAGGTCCAGAGTGGCACCGATGGAGAATCCATCCAATCCAGAATTCCCCCTGTAACAAGTCAGTGTAGCATTAAAATATTTTGGATTAAAGTTTTTACTTAATGTTGCTTTATTTGCATTGTGTGTTATCCAGGTGGTTCTGTAAGAACATCTCTGGGTTTTGTTACAATGTATACTTGTACAGTGGATCATGATCATGATCTTGATCTTTGTAGCTTTTGTGAAAACTATACAAGCAGACGTGTCCTCAAGCATGTGCTGCTTCATTGTCTATATTTTGAGAGAGAAATTCTAAGGGGAAAGTTATGGTAATTAGATTTTTAGCCAACCAAGCTTTTTAACCTTGCTGACACACACTGAGGCTATTCTTGTTCAAATTGACATAATATAAAGTGATGTATGTCTCATTAATTGGGCTGAATCTGCTTGGTCACAGTTGACTCTGAGCATTTTTATAGACCTTGACGAGCCAAGTTACAAAGGCAGGAGGGGAGAAGATGTGAGGAGCACTGGAATTCTGACAGCGTGTTAGTGTGAGATGAAAGATCATCTCCGCCCTCTGCCTTTAGAGAGACCCACACCACTGCCAAGTATGCAAAAAGAACTAATTGCAAACTCAAGCTTTTAGACAGAGACTTCCTGTTTACAAGAACAGTTAACATGCTCAGCTGTTGAGTGTTGATTTGCTTCTAAGCTGAGATTGTGCCTTGATGAGTTGGAATCTACTATAAATCGACATTTAGAAATCTCACACATTTATAATATTTTATATCATTTGGTTTAAAGAGGATGTCTAATGATACAGTACAGGCCAAAAGTTTGGACACACTTTTTTTTTTAATGCATTTTCTTTATTTTTATGACTGTTTACATTGTAGATTCTCACTGAAGGCATCAAAACTATGAATAAACACATGGAGTTTTATGTACTTAACAAATAAGGTGAAAAAATATATATTCTAGTTTCTTCAAAATAGCCAACCTTTGCTCTGATTACTGCTTTGCACACTCTTGGCATTCTCTCAATAAGCTTCAAGCGGTGGTCACCTGAAATGGTTTTCCAACAGTCTTGAAGGAGTTCCTAGAGGTGTTTAGCACTTGTTGGACCCTTTGCCTTCACTCTGTGGTCCAGCTCACCCCAAACCATCAGGATTGGGTTCAGGTCCGGTGACTGTGGAGGCCAGGTCATTTTTTGTTAAGTACATAAACTCCACATGTGTTCATTCATAGTTTTGATGCCTTCAGTGAGAATCTGCAATGTAAATAAAGAATACATTTGTCCTATACTGTACATACAGCTCTGGAAAAAAATAAGAGACCACTTATTAAGAGATTGAGAAATGTTGCTGTTTATAGGTCTATGATTGAGTAAAATGAACATTGTTGTTTTATTCTATAAACTACGGACAAAATTTCTCCCAAATTCCAAATACAAATATTGTCATTTAGAGCATTTATGTGCAGAAAATAAGAAATGGCTAAAATAACAAAAAGATGCAGAGCTTTCAATCCTCAAATAATGTAAAGAAAACATATTCATATTCATAAAGTTTTAAGAGTTCAGAAATCAGTATTTGGTGGAAAAACCCTGTTTTTTAATCACAGTGTTCATGCTTCTTAGCATGTTCTCCTCCACCAGTCTTACACACTGCTTTTGGATAACTTAATGCCACTCCTGGTGCAAAAATTTAAGCAGTTCAGCTTGGTTTAATGGCTTGTGATCATGTATCTGCCTCTTGATTATATTCCAGAGGTTTTCAATTGGATACAATGAAAGAAACTCATCATTTTAAGTGGTCTCTTATATTTTTTTCCAGAGTTGTATATACATTATATACAAAAGTTTAAATTTCCTTTCAGATTGTACACATTTATAAGCATTTTGTAGTTTTTTTTTTTTTACTGATGCCTTAAATTCCTATGTTTCTTCTCTCCATCAGACTCTTAAGTGTGATGTGCTGCAGCCTGGACTCTCTCCTGCTGCTGGAGTCTCAGTACAAGCTCTCTGACATTTTGCTACAGAGTCAGAAGGACAATGCCATAGATTCTCCCTCTGGTGACGGGTATGTACTTCTTTCTGACTCACTGTAAGTTCTCTACAATTTCTGAGAATGGACAATCTGGCTCAAGAAACTGAGGTGATGTCAACTAAAAGCGAGTGCCACTCTGCCCAAAGTAATAAAATCAAATAAAGTGATAGAATTGTGTCCTCTGAGGTAAAGAAAGGTGTATGTGTGTTTTTATATATGGTCTACCCCTTAGGGAGTACATCATTGATGGCCTGACAGTGGAGAGGAACCACCTGCTGGTTCGGATGAGTGTGACTGGTGGCCCTTCCGAAAGGACACTTCCTCCCAGAGCTCTGGACAAGGTCAGCTTCAACTCCCTACTTCTCCACAGCAAACTACTGTATTGTTTAATATTCTTTTGTACATCTTTTATTCCTACATGAATTGGTGATTTTCCTGATTTATCTATCACTATGTTAATTAGTTAATTTTGCCATTTTGACATTAACATGGCTTCGCAGTGGTTTTAGGTCCAGTGCTAGATGTAGGTTCTACACTGCCCTCTGCTGGAGGATAGAGTTTGTATTTCATGGTTTCTGAAGGTTTTATGGTAGATGGCATATAAATTGGTAGTCCAACATTCAATTTTCCAAACAAATTGTTGCTGTAGAGGTTAACAGCATGCATTTTATTTTGTTTAGTTTAAAACATTTGTTGTCTTTGTTTCAGGGGAGTGATCCATACCCATGGCCTATGTTCTCATCCTACCCCGTGCCTAACTGTTATGTTCTTGATGTGACAAAAGCATCACGTTCTAAACAAGGTAAGAAGCTAGTGTATTTTTTTCTATGCTACCCTTTCTGCACTTCATTTTCTTTTTCTTATCTTTTTTTAAATATTTGTTTATCTTGACCCTATGGGGTCACAAACTAACTCATTTTTGGCATTAATAAAGCCCAGTTAAGAAACATATCATCTGCCTCTCATTGTTTCTAAATGGTGTGTCTATAATCTTACTCTCTTCTGTAATTGGTGGACTAATTGCCTCTGTCTATGTTTTGTGTGAAACTAACCTATTTACATTTAACAGGGTTTGTACGGTCAAGAAAAATCTTGAAAAAGTCATGGAATTGGAAAAAAGCATTTTCCATCCCTGGATAAGTTTTGGAAAAGTCATGAAAATTTGCTCTACAAATGTTTTTATTTATTGACGGAGAAGCTGTTTTAAGCTAACAAATACATTAGATCAGTTAGTTAAGTAATTTAGCCTTACACAATGAATCTCTCAGGATTTGACACACATTTTATTATTGAAGATTCTTTATCAACATTGCTTAAATATATATATATATATATATATATATATATATATATATATATATATATATATATATATATATATATATATATATATATATTTTTTTTTTTTTTCTTTTTTTAATCAAATTAATTTTAGGCGTATTATCAATTTTCATTATAGTTTGTAATAGTGTTTGTCTACTAAGAATTTGATTGTATAATTAATTAGGACTTTAATGCAGTCTTTTATCAAACTTTCTCCTTCTGAGGGACAAAAATGAGAGTCACGTACAATCATTCTGTGCATTTGAATAGTGAAAACTTACAGACTCAATATTACAGATTAAATATCAGTTGAAACTCTGTGGACCCCAGAGGGTTAATCTGCAGCCCTGTAGGCCTAATACTTTTATTTTATGTCTTTATGTTAGGTGCAAAAAAGTAACTATTTCAGTGTATAGACTTCTTCGTTTAGCTCTAAATTCAATGGTAAACCTGGTTGTCATTCAAAATTCTATTCCCTTTAATTCATGTCATTCCTTATGACTAATTGCAATCTAAATGGCTGGATGTTTGCTATGGCTCATGGCAGTATTTTTGACTGGTGTGAAATGCTTGTTAACAATCCAGCACCAAACCTTCCCAGAAATTAATTATGGTATTTTGTCATGCCTTAGGAAAGAGAGAGTCCACTGTTATTACTGTTTTTCTCCTCTAGGTATAAAACTTGAGGCAAGTGAGCATATTTAATTTTTTTTTCTCTCATCCTACCTGACACACTCTGTACTGAATAAATCTTTAATGAAGCGTTTCTCAGTAAAGTCAATGTAAATGTGGAACTATCAGCGATTTGCATGGCTGCCATTGTACCTCGGTGCATTTTAGAGCCTCCTCTATCCGCTCCCCTGTCACAGCTCTGCATCTTTATTTCAAAGTGACAGCTGTCTCCATGACTACATAACACAGCGGCACAGTGACTCCCAGCTGCCAGCATAGATGCTTATTTTTGACACAGGTCTCTGCGCATTACCGTAAGCCTGTTCAGTGATTTAACGACACTGATTTATTCAAGGCTGTCTAGCAAAGCATTTGTTTGGCGTGGGTAAAGAGCGTGACATTTCTTGTCAATTCAAAGGTCATGGTTGGCCAATCGTGGGTAGCAGTGTTGATTCATCAACCAGCAAAAGCTTTCAAGTCATCTAGTAATGTAAATACATAAAGATGTAAAAACAAAATCTTGCTCATTGTTTTATTTTATTTGTTCTCCACAGACTCCGAGATCAGTGCTTTACTGGCCTCATCTAAAGACACAGAGAGAGATGAGAACTGGATGGAGAACTGCAGGAGACACTTCTGCAAAGCCATGACATCAAAATCCACCATTCTCACTGGAAACGGTATAAATAATTCAGTACCACTTTAAAATAAGACTATCTTTATAAAGGGTTTATGAATGGTTTATAAAGGAGATTATTAATGGATATTAATTAGGCTGCAAATACTTTAAAACTCATTAATAAGCAGTTCATAAATAAATAACAACATGGATAGAAATGACAACAGCGGGTTAAAAAATGAGAGTAGTGATTCCACACTGATTTCTACTGTCAAACCTCAGATATTTCTAGATACTGATCTAACTTTGTGTTTTCCTTCAATCAGCATTAAACCTGTCATATTAATCAATTTGTAAGTATCTTTAACTCTTTACTATAAATTAAATGAGTTGAATTAAATGACTAAAATGACTTAAAGTAAACAACGGATCACTGTTGCCTTTTTAATTGATGTGTTGTAACTGCTTATCAATGGTTTTAAGGCATTTACAACCTAATATATAATAATTAATAATCTAGTTTAGAAACCATTTATAAACCATTTATAAGGGTAGTCTTATTTTAAAGGGGTACCAATAATTCTATGCATTCCACTTTATTCCATTACACAAATATTTAACAGTTTGTTTCTCCTGTCTTTGTGTTTGAATTTCTGGTCAGTTTAAATGAAATGGTGTATGGTCGAATCATATTCAAAGTTAAAGCAATCAATCATAAAGTAGCTAGCTATTCTAGCCCAATATTCTAACTGTATATTAAATGCTATTAAGATAAACACAGAAGTTCTAAACATAAAACAAAAAGATTTAAGTAGGACACCTACCACTCAAAGAAAAGTAGCTGTGTCTGTGGTTGAAGCCACTGAAGGTCAAACATCCACCCTTGTGGAAAGCTTGGTTATGAAGCTCTAGTTAAGTAGACACTTCAGGTGCATATGTGTCTCTGAGGTTAGATGGGAGCCAGTTTATTTTATTATTATTTATTTATTTATTTATTTTTGAAAGTTAGGCTAATGGTCCTCTCTGTATCAAAATATTGGCCAGATATAATAGATAGATATGTCACGTAAAATGAAATCAGTGCAAATTTTCTGTTGTATAAATAAAAAAAATATGTATATTTTTATTGATATTTCACAGTATATTGCATAGCTTGCAATGTGAACCTTTGATGTAAAGTGATGTATAGGGTGCCTCACAACTCTCTGGTCTTTTTGTGTTCTTTGTTCAGAACACTGTTGTTTAAGAGATTTTCTCCTCTTTCAGTTATTATTGTGAGACCATTTTTTTCTTTTTATAAGTATCATCACAAGCTATGATTCAAATCTTTACTTTTGATTAAAAAATCAAACATAATTTCTATAGTAAAATAACATAGTATTATACTTTATTGTACTTGCACGTATACCCACCGATTTAGCAAATTTTAGAATGTACTAAGTTTCATGATTAAGCCAGGTCATCGTTTCATCTGAAATGATGATGGTTTAATAAACTCCCTATTGATGAGAAGTTTATTCCTCTATTCTGCAGTAAAATCATCTACTGTTCTGGGAAGCTTTTACACAGATTTTTAGATGTTGTAACTTTGTTGGGAGGATTTGAATATATTCATCATGAGAACTTGACCTTATGCCCCTCTGACCACTGCCTGACTTTGGGCATAGTGACTTTCTATTGCTTTTCTATAACAGCAGCAGTCCAGTGCTTTCCCATAGAGATTACACAAGCTGTAATATATTTTGTCAGTAATATATACATCTTTGTCTCTTAATTGAGATCAGCACATTAATTAGGACTGTCTGATTGCTTTTGGGCATATAGTTATATTTCTGGCAATATTATGCTGAGTATATTAATGTGTAAACTTTAAATTTTAGTGGAAATTTCAGTGGCTGAAATATGAAATTTGAAATTTGAGCCCCATTCTTTTCAATAATGTATGCCAATACAGTGAAGCTAAGCTCATCCACTGCTACATATCTCTGCCTAATAGGACCTAAAATAATATCACATTATTTAATTTATGTAATCTGTAATATTCTTGGAACAGGAAAAGACTTTATTAATTAGCAAGAACATATTATTGCGACAAAAATACATGTTAAAGTATTTAGTGTAAGTACAACAGTTTCAAACAAATAATTTGTAAATTATTGGCTGTTTTGTAAACAACAGTAACTTTCCATTTTGTATAAAAAATATAACTAAAAATAACTAAAATATTGTGGTGTATCAAAAAATATACCACAACATTAAGGTACAGAATAATAATGTAATCATTTAGTGCTACAGATAAATTGCAAACATAAGCAATTATTCGAAAAATACTCTTACATCTTCACAGTAAATAGCAAAACAAATACAATACAGACTGCATTTAAGAGTTTTTAGAGATCAGTATGCTGATATTCAGAAGACTGTTATTACCAAAATATGCATTTTCTTTTTCCCTTTTATTACACATTTTATAATAATACTATTGTGTACAATGTGATATGATATGACACAGCCCTCTGCTTACATATCTTTTTATCATTTAATGCCACTTATATTGTATATATTATTTGTTGGCAATTTGTAGTCTGTTATATTCATAATGGAACAATAACTGAAGTACACAGTATCCACTAAGGCATTAGATGACAATTTTAGTTTCAGTTGGGTAAATAAAAAAGGTCTCTTTATCATTTGTTTAGAATAGTGTTCTTTAGATAACAGCTGATTATAATTTATCAATGTATCTTACAAAATGTACATTTAAAAAAACATATTCCTACAGGTTTCTATGACAGGTTTTGAAGCAGTTTCTCTTCCTCCTTGCCAGCATCCTATGGGCCTTAAAGCGCTTCATTCAGAGATGTATTGTGGACTCAGCAATAGAGTGACTTTAAACAATTCTTTTTGAGAAAAGGTCATTTGTACATACCTCATCCGTCTCTGTTCCTGCTGTTGTAAAGTTTTATAGCTTCCCCTGCTGGTCACAGGGGAAGAAATCTTGATTAGAGGTCTTTCTAAAAGAACACGAAAAAGGGAGATGGAAATGCCGGCTGTCAGTGAGTGTTCTTAGCAGCAGTGCTTCTTTGTTGAGTCAGAATGGCTCAAAGAGCATACACTAAGAAAAAAAATCATTTATTGTAAGTACGTGAGTAAAAGGTAAGCATTTCTGCTGCAGCAGCAACTTTACTGCCAAAAGTAAGCAAACGTATAAATCAGCTATTTTCTGTGTAAGCAGCAATTGAGGAGAAGTAGGAGATCACTGATTTTGACTTAGCTTTGTTGCAGTGGACACAGTATAAAGAAAATAAATGTGCAGATAATGATTGTTTTATTTTAGTATTCAATCAAGTAGAAAGGTGCAGGTAGTGTTGTTTGATAAGTCTGCTTACGCACTGGCTGCTTGGGTTATATTATTAAAGTTAAAGTAGATAAATGGCCGTTTGGGTGATGTTTTACTTTCTGTGCCTTTAACCAAAACTCAGCTCCCCTTCTTTGGAAGGCAATGGATATAAATGATATGGTGCCTCGCAACACTTCTATCTTTAGTTTTTTGTTTTTGTTTTTAAACGCTAGTTTGCTATGCTCCAATAGACCTAAATTACAAAGGGTTCCTACAATCTATTCGATCAGTCCTGTTGCATTTTCTATTTGCTTCTGTATTAATATATATTTTTGTAAGTTTTAGTTAATGAGGCTTGAGGCCAGGTAACCAGTTGTAATTATCAACTGTCAACTGAGCCTCAGACCTCAGCCTCTCTGACCACTCAAACCTTGTGTGCACACTCAACAATCATTGCCTTATCCTCTAATAAAAGGTCAAAAATTAAGAAAACGATGCCCACACGCAGAGTGAATACGGGTATAAAAAGAAGAAAAGCTTGCAGTTATGCATTACGTTGTTCATGGTAACTATGGAGGTTCAGATGAGATTAATATAACCAGAAGATCTTCTCATGCTGTATAAAAATTTGTTGGTGGACGTTTTAGTTTTATCTCTTAGTCTGGGATAGCATGCAAGATTATACAGGTATTGCAAGTTCAATAGGCGTTTTAAAATGCAAATTAATATTTGTGTTTTAGACTAGCATATGTTTTGGCTGTGCTGTTATTAAATTTAGCCCATAATATATTACTTCTATTGTTTTACCTTAAATCTATTAATTTACCTTCAGTCAATTTAAAGTGATTTACAAAACTAAAAGCAAGACAATGAAAAGAATAACAAATATTTAAAAGAAAGTAATTTAAATCTAAATAACACAGTAGGAAAATGCAAAAACACAAACAAATAATTGTTTGCATTATATAAATGTCATTTTTTTATTATTATTGTTACTCCGTATATATATATATTTTTCTTTTTCTTTGGTTATTTCTGACACCGTGGACTATGGATAGTTTGACTGGAGGTCTGGTCTGTTAAATGTGCTGTAGAGGAGCTGATCAGGTTAATGAAAGTGGGCTTGCTCTGTATTGTTTTCCACAGTGTTGGCTGATCTGGTGGAGAGAGCAGTGCTGCACCTGTCCTCTTCTCCAGCCAACTGCTTCTTCCCTCCTGCAGAATATAAAGGTCAGTGCCAATTTAAGGGAGGGAATAATTGCGTGCCTGGAGTGTACTCCAGCTCATCCCTTTGGGACAACTTATGAATGCAGTAAAAGATTTTTTATTTTTTTACCAATATTTTTTAAAGAAAAACCCTTTTTATTCATGGAGTCTAATAGAAGCGAATTTCAGTCCCAGGTTAATATTATCTTTATATAGCCTGCTGTAACATTTCAGTCAGAACACTCATTCTTTCAACAGAATTATTCAAAGAAAACATACAAAGTTCAAGTTGAAAGAATAAAAAAAAGAAAGACACCTCAACTTTCCTCTGTTTAGCATATCTCTTGCTTTTCTAAGTTTCTAACTAACTTTTTCTTTGTCCTTTTCTTAACCTCTTTTTCATGTTTGCTGTTTTCTTGTTTTTATTTCCCATGCTGTTTCTTTTCTCAATGTTAAACACCATCTATTTCTTTCTTTCCATCTCCCATTCTATCCCTCATTCTCGTTCTTTCCCATTTTTCCTTCTGTCCTACTTTCTCTCTTTTCCCTTCTTCCCTTATTCTTATTTTTTCTCTATCTTTTCTATTTCTTACTCTGTTTTCTTTAGTTTTTTTCCCATCTGCTGTCTCTTTCTCTTTTCTTCTTTTTTTCCTTTTCTCTTGCTTCTCTCTCTCTCTCTCTCTCTCTCTCTCGCTCTTTCTCTCTCTCATTTACGCTCTGCTGGGTAATTTGCGTTTGCTTTGGTTCTCTTACTCTCCTATTAGTAATAAACATTACCAGGCGGAACTGTGATTTGGCGTTTAGGGGCAGAGCTATTTGCAGAGCATTAAGCCGTGTTCTCCTGTCATTCGGGCCGACAGACATTTAAGGCTGGCTGCGCCGAGAGACACACATTCATCTGCATTATGTCATCATTACCCTGCTGCCATTGTTCTCATATTAATGAGGATAGAGGAGTGGCCCTATAATCACATCAGTGGCCTCATTTAACTCTCACCAAGGGCATTTAGCCAATTAATCCCTCTCTTAACTATGATGAATGGACACTGTACAGCTGATCTTGATTGCAGAGTGATGTTGTATGGTGTTCTGATTAATGTATTATTCTACAACACTTTTTGTCATTTCTGCCATTCTGGGCCACATTCTCTGTAGTCCAATCAGGATCATGGCTTGAAGTGATTATGTTGTAAACGGAAAGTAATATGACTTTATGGTGTCTTTTTTATTATAGTGGTGGATCACTATGTAAAGACTCGCAGCCTGACATCTGTGGAACAGCTGGGCATCAACATCTCTCTCAGGTAAATGATTCAGAGGATGGGTATTTTTGTTCTTTAAGAATCCACATGTGCTTAAATCGTGTCTTCACATTCTCAGCAGTACTATGTTACACATGCAGTGTATATGCAAGTGTATATCTAAACAACCCTTGTACGATATTAAACATACATGTTTCATTATCTGAATATATCCTTACCAACACAATGGCATGCACTGGAAAACACATTAGTATAAGGTCACCATCCTATGTCCTGTGTTTTTTGAAGGGATATGAAACACTGGGAATATCTAATATAATTTAATATATTTGGGGATCATTACTCCTACAGCTGAATGGAATTCAATTTATGTTTTAACATATATTTTACAGCCTTCTGAGAAGTGTTGCCCTGTTATCAATACCCTTTCAGAATGAGAGAAACTACAGCATGTCTTGCTTTAAATCTAAAAGGATTTTGTAGACTGTACTAAGGAAAGTAAACTCTACTACCCTCTGCTTTCAGTGTACCTTCCAAAGCCACTTCACCAGAACACATAAATGTACATGGCTTAAAAAGTCATGGCACACAGCATTTTTAAAAAGATGGTGGGGATCACCAAGAAATCAAACAAAGTTGAACTGCTTGAATTTTTGCACCAGGAGTGGAATAACGTTATCCAAAAGCAGTGTGTAAGACTGGTGGAGGAGAACATGCCAAGATGCATAAAAGCTATAATTAAAAATCATGGTTATTCCGCCAAATATTGATTTCTGAACTCTTCCTGAGTTAAAATATTAGTATTTTTGTTTCTAAAGTAGTACAAATGCTTAACGTTTAACATAAGCACATCTAGCTTAAACCTACAGTGTAGCTACCATTAACATTGGAATAATACACTTGTTATATGCTAGAAGTCATAGGATAGAATTACTGTACATAAATTGTTCATGATTGTGACCTCAGAGGCAGCTTGGTAACGTCCATACGTTATCTGTGTAAGTTGAGGTGTTATCTTGTATGTGAGGTAGGACATAGGCCATTGTGCTCACAGCAAGACAAAATTTATTATTGGACCTTGTGGAAGACCTGATAGTGGGTGCCAGATGGGGAATTTTAATTCTGAAATTGTGCAGGAATTTAATATTCCTCGACACACAGTGTCACGTGTATATGTATACGTCACTAAAGGATTTACCACCCACATTGGACCGTACACATTGGACCGCAGAGTATTCAAGCCAGCAGTATCTGGCTACAATTGTCTATGTAAATATATAAACAGGGTTCATACAGTCATGGAAAAACCTGAAAAAAGTAATGGAATTTTAACATAGCAGTTTTTTTAGGCCTGGATAAGTTTAGGGAAAAATTTAAATACTCAAAGTTTTGAAAAAGTCATGGAAATTTGAAACCTTTGTTTCCCTTAACCGTCTGAGAAAAGCTGTTTTGGTTGGGGTAAATCAATCACATGTATTCACATTAGCTAGCTGGCTGTGAGTGGAGATTCAGCTGCACTCTAACTGCACGTTCATTCATTGAGAGAAAAATGCTGATTTATTGCTGTCTGGCATAATTCAGACAAATTTTGGCATTGACATGCTAATTAAGCAGAAATGTTATTCAGCTAGTAAAATGTAATATTTAAATTTTCTTTTGATATTATTAATTTTAGGAAAGATGTAGGCCTTTTGACATGGATTTTTAGTTTTATTGTCTGTACTGATGTTTTAAAGATTCTATGGTCATGAAAATTTGCATGGAATGGAAAAGTCATGAAAAAATCATAGCAATGTATAGGTTAAAAAGTGTATGAACCCTGTATTAAATAAGAGGCTTCACATGCCTCAGTGCAGCGTTCTTTAGCTTCCATGGAAAAGAGCAAAAGCATGGTACACAATATTAGCTCCTGTCCCATGACATTTGAAATGTCTGTGTATAGCAAATTATGTTTCTGTATTAAAATAAACTTACCCTACTGGAAAAATGTACCCACAGGTCTAATGTATGCTATATGACTCATCTATGGCCAGTGGACATAATCAGAAACTCATTACCCTGCACATCTACAGTAGGAAATCCAAGACGAGTTAAACTTACTGTGAACTCAGTTGGAAATCATCTTATACAGTGTACACTCTCTCCTGCCTGCACTTGAGTGCACAGCACAGTTGAACAACCGTAGCTGTCTATTAACCTCCATCCCCTATTTCTATTGGGAATTTACACTATCTGAGTGTCTGAAGACATGAGATTTTGCCCAGTGCATATATTTTTTTCATTATTGTGTAAATCCAGCTCTTCTACTTGTTCATGCTGTTACAGTGTTCCACTTCTGTTAGTCTTAGGGTTACGTGCTGAGACTTTTAATCTTACTTTCCTGCTATTGCATGGCTGTGCTGAATAGACCAAGTCGCCTTGGGCAGGTGGTAGATTGATCTGTGGGGGTGTGTGTGTGTGTGTGTTTGTGTTTCTTTGTAGGTATGGTTTATTCCTGAAGTTGCTGAGGGAGGATTCTGAACAGGATCTCTGTCTTCTCATCAAACACAGTCAGGAGTTCCTCTCTCAGCAGCGTGTCACACTACAGTCTGAACTCTGTATCCTTTTAGCTCAACTTTTGGGGTTTGTGTGTGTCAGATTAAGCTCAGTTTGATTGATTACAATCAACAGATTTAGTCAATAAAGGCTCAGCTCTAATTACCATTTATTGATGGAAAAATATAATATTAATATATAATTTGCATAAAAAAATAATATGTAATCTCTATATCGAAGCAATAATACACTCAATGTTTTCGTGCTTTAAAGTGTAATATTGGTGCAGTTCGAGTGCCATAAATCAGCATAGCAGTGACAATATTGCACGTTATAGCACGAACCTCGAGTGTATTATTGTGATTATAACACAGTTCCATTATTTTTGTTTATTAAAAGATTTTAAGCTAAAGAGGAAAAGAAAATATGATCTGTTTCATTATAAAAACTCTGTGAGTTAAAATAGTTCTTATGCTGCTCTGTTTATAGCTGCGCTGTTTCGCTGCATCGTTGTTAGGTTACCTGTATGTGGTGGAGTAATACATGGAGAGCTTCAGCTACAGTACATTACCGGCTGATAATGGCACTTATAGAACACCTCTCAGCCAATCACATTGCAGGGTTGGAACTAGCTGTGGTATAATATTGATTGAGTTATTTTTCTTTACAGTGCACACTTGTTTAGTCGCCATAAAAAAGTATCCTTAACCCTTTCCAGTCTAGGGGCATTATCTCGATTTTTGGATATTTTCTTAATTTTGCCTTTAAAGGCACTTGCCTGTAACATAATACCCACATATTATATATCAAAATATTCAGAACATTCTCAGCTGTCTCAATAATGAGGAAATAAGTGACCTGGAGGGAATATGAAGAGATTATTTGGTCCTAATCCTTAAAAAAATTAATTTCGATTTTAAAATTCTTCATATATCTTGTAAAAAATATATTTTACTTGTGAGGATAAAATGTTTTGGTGATTGTAATTTATTTACAAAAGTCTTAGTTTCACATAAGTAATTGATTAAAAATAAAATAATATACAAATGTGAAATAAATGGCTAAAATTAAATTTCTGTAAAAAACATTTATTGAGTAAAATGTTGCCACTGTACTTGATATAACAACCAACAGCCAAAAAAGTGGGCATAAACATGAAAAAATAATTGTTAATTAGTATATATATATATATATATATATATATATATATATATATATATATATATATATATATATAATATTAAAGTCCATTGTCTGTTCTTTAGAAAACTTACTTTTACATATTAAACAATCATTAAAAACGTACAGAATGAAAAACTGTTTATACAATTTTTGTATTTATTTTGTTCATGTTTTCAAATGTCATGCCATGCAGCAAAGCAGTTTCTGTGCAGCTGCAGACACAGGGCAACACCACACTTGCTGCATTTCCAAGGTGTGTCTTGTCTCCTACCCTGGCTTTGGCAAAATTCACACCTCCTGCGACCTGTAGTGGCTCTCTCACTGGGGTCTGCTGACTGGGGACTGCTAGTAATGGGGACAGGAACATGACCTGCTGGTGACCTTGCAGGAGATGTGAGGAGGGGCCTGCCACAGAGCTCAGACGTCAGTTTCTCCAAAAAGGCTTTGTGCGTCAGGTGTTGTTGTTGATGGGCTACACAGTGTTCCTTGTGAAGAATAAAGCTGTTGGTTGTGGCAATGTCCAGAAAGTGATAAAACAACTTTCTATACCAGCGCATGGTTTTATGCTGTGCAGAATAGCATTGAATTAGTTGATCTGAGAGATCAACTCCACCCATGTGTTTGTTGTACTCTGCGACTGGTGTTGGACAGGGGACTGATGTTTTTGTCCAGGAGCCATCTTCTCGCTTCACCCTTCTCTGCACAGTTTCACCAGAATGTGCTGGGTGAATTGTGGAGCACATTGACACTGCCCTTGTGTCCATCCATTTCACATAGACGATGGGGCCATCCCGGATCCATCTTATGGAGCCTCTCTCTGATCTCTTCGTGAGGGCGTTCACATCTGTCTGAGGACAGCCCTTGCGGTTCTCCCTGTAAGTCCCGCAGGCAGAAAATTTGCACTCGTGGAGAGCCCTAAAGAGCTTGGGACTTGAATAAAAATTGTCCATATAAATATGGTAGCCTGTGCCGAGGTAGCCTGGCTGCACCAGCGACATAACAACATCATATGACAGACCATGGCCAGAGGGGATGTCACTTTTCCCGGTGTAAACTGAGAAGTCCACTGTGTACCCATTTCTGGAGTCAGCCAGGACGAACAGTTTGAATCCCCACTTCGTGGGTTTGGACTTCATGTACTGAGTCATCCCAGTTTTAGCCTTGGACGCAACCATCCTTTCATCTACAGCCAGTTCTTTGTGGGGATGATAAAATGCCTTGCAGGCATTTTTGATGGTCTCCATCAGAGGCTTTAGCCGGAAGAGTTTGTCATGCTGTGCTGTGCCTTTTTTCTGGTCATTGTGAACATCTTCATCTGGATCACTTAGATGAATGTTCCAAGATACTGTTCGGTATCTGTCCCTTGACATGATCTGGGAAGGCAGAGACAAAGAAAAAAGGTGATCCTGCCTCCAGTAATCACTAACGCTGTCGACTTTGATTAAAGCCATGTAGAGAACCAAACCACAATACTTGTAAAATTCCTCTGCATCCAAGTCTGTCCATTTGTACTTCTTTCCCTCTGACAGATTTTTAGCTGCCTGCTTGTTTGTGTTTTGACACAACGTTTGCACTGTTTGAACAGGGAAGAAAAGTTTGAAGAGGTCAAGAGGTGTATATGAGGAGGCTGAAATGAGCTGTGGCCCTGGTGTCCGAGCTGGTTGAAACCTGGAGACAGAGGGAGCGGTGTCTGGGTCATTTTCTGTCTTCCAGGACAGTGTAGCTGTTTGGGGTTCTGGTGGCTGGGGTGCTCGTATCTTAGGGGAATGGTACCTCTTTCCTAAACAGACAGGTGGGGCAGGCCCTTCTCCTGGGGATGTCTGCGGCATGGGCATGGGCAGCGGCAGAAAAGGAGGTTGTGGCTGCTGGGAAGGGTAAAATGTGCTGACTGTCTGTAAAGGAAGTGGTTTACGAGGTTCTGGTGGCTGTGGGGGATTTGTATGTGGCATTAGGAAATGGGTCCTCTTTGCTGGCTGGGCTGGTGATGGCTGTGGTGAAGAGGTTGACTCAGATGTGGCAGGCAGAAAATAAGGTGGTGGCATCTGGAGAGGAGCTGGCTGATGGGGAAATGCTGCACCGGGTGTAGTGTGTTCTGGCAGCTCTCTGTAAGAAAGATAAAAATGTAGGACACTGATTACTAACAAAGTTTGCTGAAAGATAGTTTTCATTCCCTTTCTCCCACACACCTAAGTGGAATGCAGAAGAGCCCATCATGGCTGGATTTACTCTCTTGCATTTTACTACACTACACTTTACACATGAACAGACTACCAGTAACTGCATTCACCACACACACACACAAACACACACACGCAGTATGATATGTATGGCATAGTCCATCACTGGTCATACATTTTTTGTATATTTGTATGCAATGTATAAGTGAAGCTTACTTTCACTAAAGAAAAAAACTTTTATACAATAAACATTTACTCATGGGCAGAAAATTAATAGCAAAGTAAGCATTTACTATGAGTCCGAGTTTTTCAGGAAATTAGGTCATGACCATTGTAAGCTAGCTAGCTAGTTAGCTGTGTTCATTGTTTACTGTGTGTCTGTATGTGTGTATGTGTTTACTGTCAGTGTTTTTTTACTGTGTGCTCAGTGATTACTGTGTGTGTTTTCTTACTGTGTGTTTACTGTCTGAGTGTTTTACTATGTGTGTGTTTACTGTGAGTGTGTGTTTACTGTATGATTATTGTTTACTGTGTGTGAGTTCAGTGTTTACAGTAAACACTGAACTCACAAACAGTAAACTATAAACTCACACAGTAAACACTGAACTCACACACAGTAAACACTGAACTCACACACAGTAAACACTGAACTCACACAGTAAACACTGAACTCACACAGTAAACAATAAACTCACACAGTAAACAATAAACTCACACAGTAAACACTGAACTCACACACAGTAAACACTGAACTCACACACAGTAAACACTGAACTCACACACAGTAAACACTGAACTCACACACAGTAAACACTGAACTCACACAGTAAACAATAAACTCACACAGTAAACACTGAACTCACACACAGTAAACAATAAACTCACACAGTAAACACTGAACTCACACAGTAAACAATAAACTCACACAGTAAACACTGAACTCACACACAGTAAACAATAAACTCACACAGTAAACACTGAACTCACACAGTAAACAATAAACTCACACAGTAAACACTGAACTCACACACAGTAAACAATAAACTCACACAGTAAACAATAAACTCACACAGTAAACACTGAACTCACACACAGTAAACAATAAACTCACACAGTAAACACTGAACTCACACAGTAAACAATAAACTCACACAGTAAACACTGAACTCACACACAGTAAACACTGAACTCACACAGTAAACAATAAACTCACACAGTAAACACTGAACTCACACACAGTAAACAATAAACTCACACAGTAAACACTGAACTCACACAGTAAACAATAAACTCACACAGTAAACACTGAACTCACACACAGTAAACACTGAACTCACACACAGTAAACACTGAACTCACACAGTAAACAATAAACTCACACAGTAAACACTGAACTCACACACAGTAAACAATAAACTCACACAGTAAACACTGAACTCACACAGTAAACAATAAACTCACACAGTAAACACTGAACTCACAAACAGTAAACAATAAACTCACACAGTAAACACTGAACTCACACACAGTAAACAATAAACTCACACAGTAAACAATAAACTCACACAGTAAACACTGAACTCACACACAGTAAACACTGAACTCACACACAGTAAACACTGAACTCACACACAGTAAACACTGAACTCACACACAGTAAACACTGAACTCACATACAGTAAACACTGAACTCACACAGTAAACACTGAACTCACACACAGTAAACAATAAACTCACACAGTAAACACTGAACTCACACACAGTAAACAATAAACTCACACAGTAAACACTGAACTCACACACAGTAAACAATAAACTCACACACAGTAAACACTGAACTCACACACAGTAAACAATAAACTCACACAGTAAACACTGAACTCACACACAGTAAACAATAAACTCACACAGTAAACACTGAACTCACACACAGTAAACAATAAACTCACACAGTAAACACTGAACTCACACAGTAAACACTGAACTCACACACAGTAAACACTGAACTCACACACAGTAAACACTGAACTCACACAGTAAACACTGAACTCACAAACAGTAAACACTGAACTCACACAGTGTCCAGAGACTGTGTGTGTGAGAGAGAGAAAGTGTGTGATTTTCCAGCTTCTCTCTATCAGTTCTGCGTTTTCATTCGGAGCTTTTTCATTCATACGGCTGCTAGCTCGCTAGCTCGCTAGCTCGCTAACTCACGTCACAGAAATATCCATCATCAGTGAGAGTTTTTATAAATACACTTACCGATCTTCAATTGGATCTAGATTGTTTCCATATTCCTCCTCATCATAAGAATCAAAACCTTCAGGCTCTGATCCGCTGCTATCTTCATCGCTGCTTCTCAAAATCGCTGCAGCAACTTCAGCCGCCGTCAACTTTTTACTCCACATTTTACTTCTCTCTCTCTGACAAAGAGTGAAGGATTGAGTGTGGGCGGGTCCTTAGTGATGCAATGAAAGCCCATTGGTCATCTTTACACAACCCACAGATGACAGACACATGAATGCACCAATTATAGACGAGAGGCTGGTCACAGACACACGGATTCACCAGTTACAGATGAGAGGCTGGTGACAGACACATGAATCCACCAGTCAGACAAGAGAGGCAGACCGCACTGCTCGATTTTATAGGCTTATAAGGCCGGACCTAAGTGACGTACAGAGTCAGGATTGGGTACAATAAAAGCACGAATTCTTTTGATTCAGGAAATGTTTGAACTGTATTTCTGTGCCGTGTTATTGCAAATCTATTTATAGAAACGCCCAGCAACGCTGCGTTTGACGCGCCCGCGCGTCCGTGGACCTTAAAGGGTTAAGTATCTTCTTGAGCAGCCACGCATGAGTCTCCATGCCCAAATTCCATTCAGTGCAAACAGGGCTATATAGCCTTGCAGCACTGAGCTGTTCAGCAGTATAATTGGTTTCTCTAGAGTGCTGGAGTCCCACAATCACCAGAACAAATCTGAGGGGAATTATGGACCTGTAACTTATTATTCACTATCCGTACCTGACCAGCTAATGCTCATATGGCTGAATTAAGCCCTCAAAGCCAACACATTCCATGTAGCCATTTTGAGTATTAGCATGAAATTGAAGCATTTTATTCCATTGTCATTTAAACTCCAATGTTTAAATTGAGTCAGTGGTGACTGGTTAGTGGTGATATAAATTAAAGCATTATTATGTCTTTTGGTAAGCAAACAAATGCTAAGGTTAACTTATCTAACATTACTATTCTTTGCACTGTATGGTTCGCAACTTATAAACAGCTCAAAAACAGTCATTGAAGAGGTAGAAAACTGAGTAAACTTTAACGCCATGTTCAAGTAAATTTTTACACTCCACTCGCATAAAAATGTACAGTATATGCTGTCCCTGCAGACATCCTATATAGAAGCAGCTGATTGATAGCTGGTGTAACAGAACTGGAGGCTTCATTTTTTTCTCCTCTACGGTTGTTAAATTGTCCAATCATGTTAGTGGCAGATTGGAATGATTTGGTTCTTTGTGTGTTTAGAAGGAAGCATGTGCGTTCCTTCAATCTTTACCCAGTACTGATGGCATTGTTTGATAGAAGGCAGTTGATAAAAATGATCAAGGACTAAACTGTGGTGAAAAATGGACATAAAAAGATGGAATAGAATTCTTGATCCTGCAGGAAATTGCTCCCTTTCATTAGCTCAGTCAGCAGACAGGAGGACATTATGTTTAAGGAAGGAGGAATGAGGCAGAAAGGTAGATGACCCCACTGACCTAAGCAGTTGTCAGCACGTAATGCACGTTATGAAAGTAATGGTGAGAAAGGAGTCGCAGTGACCGTTCCTTGACCCGTGCTCTGCTAGGTTATCTGCGAGGAGGCTACCCTGGCCATGACTGGTTCGCCTCCACCGTCTTCTTGCTCATGGGTGGAGACGTGGGCCGTTCTCTCAGTCTGCTGCTGCGTTTCTCACGCCTGTTGCCCTCCGCCTTCCTCTGGCCACCCAGAGTCTACAGCTCTGTGAGTACATTGTACAGCCCCCAGGCTGCGCTAACAGCACCGCAGCAGTTGTGCTGGCTGGAGCTGACTAGCGTCTTTCATTTCTGCTTTCAGTCATGCTCTTCATGCCATCTTCCCTAACTTTTCCACTGCAGTCTTTCTCAACATCTGTCTCCACTTCCCTTGTGTGTCACACTGTTTTGTTCTTTCTCATTTTCTTCCTCCAGTGACTTTGAAAAACAAAGACAATAAATGTTAATGAAGCAACCGCATGACATGCACAATAGAAAGCACGTCACACTGACCATTGACTGTTTCCTCCTTACAGTACATGATCTGCTGCATCCCCCTTGTGGTGTAACATGCTGCTGTTTTATTTTTTTTATGATACTACCAAAAAAAAAGCCTAAGTTGAGAGAGGAATGTTATATTACAGCCACCAACTACTGATTACAGGAATGGAAGTTTCTTTTTTTTATGTCCTATCTGTCAAAAATGAATGATAAATCTCCAAAGACCGTCAGTGGCCAGTCACAAAACAATACAAATGCTGTAACCAAAAGAATACAACTAACAGAATAAAATAATTTAATAATTTCTTGTCTAAAATGTACTACGCCAATTGTAAACTTTACTTCATGTGTATTGAATACATGAAGTGGATTAAAAGATAATTAGTTATTGACTGTTGACAGATATTGACATATCTTTTTAACATCATTATCAACCAAAATGTAAAAGATAAATGCATTTCATAAATAAATACTAAGGAAACAGCTATAACTATGCTGTACAGACTATTACTGTTTAATAACTGTTTAAGACAGTAACTTAGCGATATATATTTAATATTCACTGACATTTTTATGTACAAACTGTATGTAGAGACTGTTACACGGATGTATACAATGTTTTAATATAAATCACAGTATAAAATGGTGAGGGAAGATCATAATATAGCATGGCTTGATAATCACTTAAATCAGAAATCACATTATTATTATTATTATTATTATTATTATTATTATTATTATTATATATTTTTATATTTTTTTACAAATTGAGCTTTCAATGACATGCTGTACATCATCAAATATTATTAGTTATTAGTTTCTGTCTTGTCATAGTTGATTCAAAATTGTAAAAGCCTTTTGTCAATGAACCTTTTCATTATTAATTTTGTGTAATACCGCCCACTTGTGGTTGAAAGGTTGTTAAACCCTCTATTGCATGGTGTTGCCCTCAGGCAAAAAAAAACACTTATTGGATTATAACACTGTCCCTTATTTTTTTTTTTGATGTAAAAAGTATATTTGAAAGTGTATTCAAAGCAAATGTTGGCTATTTTGTTCCCATTTACCTGCGAAAACTTTCAAAAGTGGATTTTTTTATTTGTTGCCTCATTGGCAACATCATGCTGTTGGATCACAACTGTAATTATGCTAAAGCAGTGGTTCTTCATGTGGTTCTTGATATAGAAACAAGGACCTACAAGCTCCTAAAAAGTGGGCCATATGTTTCTTAACAAACATAATTGTCATGCAATAGAGGGTTAAAACTCATAATTTTCAGCAAAAAAAAAAAACAGCAGTTAGTTTATCAAAGTGTTTTTCCTGGTATTAAGAGACTATAAACAGGGTTGCATTGCCACTAAGGCTTTATTCACATTTGAAGTATTGTAGCATTAATCAATTTCCAAATATTTGCTTGGATCAGATTGTTCTGGGCTGATAGATCACATTCCTGTTGATAAGCTGGCTGCTGATATGAACAAAATTATGCTTTGAAACACTGTACTTTCACACACTGATATTGATAACAGCACGCAAATGAGCCTAAAACTAGGCTGAATCTCAAATAATCTCCTTCATCCCTAGTCCATTCACCGTAAAAAAACACCATTTCCAGTGGAGATCTTTGCTCGTGGACAGAATCCAAAATAACTCTTTGTTAGACATATAATGCACTGTTTTGGCATAGAATCCCCTATTGAAGCACCTGCATAGTGCAATATGAAGGCAGTAGATTGTGTTTTAGAACTGAGTCTGTCTAATTAGCATCATAAGCCTTCGGGAAGAGATTTTGTTCCAAACAGCCCTGAGCTCTTCAGAGTTTTAACATTATAAACACTAAATTATGATTCATTTGCATGGGAACAAAAAATATTAATTCCAGTCTGATCATTTTCATTAAGATCAAATGGTCTGGATGTGGATATATTCTGAGAATATAGAAAGTGGCTCAGATTTGAATGGATCAGATTTTTGTGTCCAAATAGCTCTGACAACATCATGCAGCACTTCAATTTGGAAATGTGAACGTAGCCTCTAGTTTTTGCACAACAATTTACATTTGTTACACGGATTGTTTTCTTCAAATATAAGTCTATAATATGGCATATTCTCTCAGAAAAGACTGTGTTCACATCATGACATGAATCTCTAAACAGTAGCGCAGTCCTCGGCGTGTTCGCCACTGGCATCACTGTCAACAGTGTGAGCACAGAGACAGATAATGAGATGTGTGGGCTTCGTCTCAGAACACTGCATGAGAGATGTTTACTCTCGTACTTCCCTCTACACAGCACAGCACTGGCAGTTAAGTTATGCTCAGTTCATTAATGATGCTGCTCTTAATGAATCACGCATAACCTACTCTTCACATGCAGTTCATTTGAATTCTGACTGCCTGCTCAAAAGATGCTAGCTATATAACAAGTTGATTCATTTAAAATTTGGAAGTAACATTTAATTGTTCCCCAGTCAAGACATGTTTGGTCTCCTCAGATCTTCTCCCAGTGCAGCCAGACCTGCCCAAATCATAAATTATAAATATGAAATGTTTTTGAAATCTATGACTTAGTGTCCTGTACTGTGAGGTGGACCCAGATTCACAAGTGCGAAATGTAAAATGTGATGCTGTGTTGCTATGCCTAAAACCTGTAAACCAATGAGAACCAATCTTAACTATACTTGTTAAAGTGTACGATGAGCACGACTTTATAAGAAAATTATAAGACTACCTCAGTTTCTGCATGTTTCTCAGATGTACTATCTATAAGTATATGTTTGAGTAAAATGAACATTGTTGTTTTATTCTATAAACTACGGACAACATTTCTCCCAAATTCCAAATAGAATTTAGCCATTTAAAGCATTTATTTGCAGAAAATTAGAAATTCCTGAAATAACAAAAAAGATGCAGAGCTTTTAAACCTCAAATAATGCATAGAAAACAAGTTCATATTCATAAAGTTTTAAAAGCTCAGAAACCAATATTTGGTGGAATAACCCTGGTTTTTAATCAAATTTTTCATGCATCTTGGAACGTTCTCCTCCACCAGTCTTACACACTGCTTTTGGATAACTTTATGCCACTCCTGGTGCAAAAATCCAAGCAGTTCAGCTTGGTTTGATGGTGTATGATCTCAATCTTCCTTTTGATTATATTCCAGAGATTTTCCATTTGGTAACATCATCAAGAAACTCATCATTTTTAAGAGCTGTATATATAATTAATTGTCCTCGTAATTTTCAAATAAGAAAATATTGATGAATGCTTTGAAAGAGTGTTTTGGTAAAATAGGCAACAATGCTAACCAAAAAACAAATTTGATTAAATATTGCTTGCCTGCATTGCTTTCTGAAAAGGTGTAATTTGATCTAATTATCAACAGGCTTGTTACTTAAAATTATGAACGTGATTTTTGCTTCAGATTATTGTTACTTGGTACAGTAGTAAATGTATAAGAGCAAAGAGAGCACTGGAGTGTTAAAAAACTTCTTGTACAGTGTAAAATGTTACCTCTCTGTCTTGCTTTAACATGGGTGTACGGTACATGTCTCACCAGTCTCAAATATTTTTATATCATCAACCTTTTCCCAATAGCCGGTAGTAATGCTTGTATTTCTTCAGTGATGTATTGGTGTCTTTCTTCACTCGATCAGGTGCATATCCCGGTGGAAATGGCTCAGTCTGGAATCCCTCTGCTGTACTCATGCACCGCTCACTATGTGGAGATGCTGCTGAAGGCAGAGGTGCCTCTAGTCTTCTCAGCCTTCAGGATGTCTGGCTTCACTCCATCTCAGGTACACAGCCTTTTCAGCACCATCTGGTGGCTGTCAGGGTCAGAACACATCACCAGTATATTGGGTTCTTCAATATTAATACATTTGCATTGTAAATTATGTCATATCAAAATGCCTAAGCTAACAAATAGCAGTCTGTTTACTGAGTGGTACTAGAAGAAGCACTATATCAGGATCAGCGTAGTAGTAGTAGTAGTAGCACAATGTTCAGTGTGTTGTATTAGATGTATATTACTGAACTCCAGTTTTAGACAGTGTAGACATGAACACTAAGGAAGTCCTCATCCATTTTTCCACTATTATGAACGAGCAAAAGACAACCGGCCTACTGCACTATTTGTTAAGGTGGAACGTCAGTCAGCTTGATAAGATAAGACCATAATCCTAAAAACAGGGCTGTGCTGTTCACAGCTTTAGGTCATTTAAAAAAAAAAAATGTTGTTGACAAAGGTTTATGACACTTGGGACATTTAACAAGCATTTAAGGTTTCTTGATCCACAGTATCACATGTATATTTAAAGTAGAAGGCATAACCACTCACTGTGCTTTCCACAATGATTGTGTCTGTCAAGAATTGTCCGCTCTAACAGACGAGCATCTCTGTCAAAAATGTCATCCACATTCAATGCAGAACTCCTCTCCCACACTTTCTGCAGGTCAATGCAGTTTTCTTTAGCTCCTAGAAGACAAGGAACAAGTAATGGGACACCATACTAGTTTCTGTCCTATTTCAGAGTAAAATATCTCTCGTAATTAAATATGTACTTCTTAATCATTACCATTATTCTATAATTAGCACATATAAACCAAAGACTGATTTTCTGTCTTCTCCAAAACCAAGAGAAAGGGCCTTATGTTTTTCTTCCGACACAGATAACAATAATGGATAATATGTTTGTTTCTCACTAATGAAGAAAACAAGGAGTCGGAACTGGGAGTTAATTAGCTTGTCCACATTTGATTACATTTTGGTTCCGATTTAGTTTATCTATCCTGTCATTCTCTGACAATTAAATCTGTCACATAGAACACTGGCACCTCCTCCTCACACACAACACTCGCTCTCTGCACACTCTCTATTACTGTCTCTCATTTGAGACGTTTTTCAAAGCTTGCTCTCGACTAAGCCTTTGACAACACAGTCAGACGTTTACACAGTCTGTTTAAACAAAGCTAAAGTTAGCACCAGCTTATAGTCAAATTTTCTGTTCAGATAAAGCAGCAGCAGTATGCGATTTCAATTTTTTAAATACTGGGCTGAGTACTACTGGGTTATTTGTCTTGATAGCTTACTGAGCCTACTGAAAATAGCATGACTTAAACTCTTTCTTAGGTGAAGCTATAAACACGCATTTGTTGACAGGCTAAGTGATTGGGAACCAGCAACTAAAGCGAAAGAACCCTGTCATCCGACACAGTAGAGTAATATTACAGGATTTTCCACAAACATGGCCTTGTGCATATCTTGTGTTAGCTTCATTCCAGAGAGACAGGAGTTGCAAGTCAGTGTATCATTAAAATTATTATTTTAATTATTATTATTTATCTTTTTTGGGGGGGTGGGGGGGGGCTTAAAAAGACTTCCTTCACTTCAAAAGACTTCATTTTAAAGTCAAACAAGTGCTGAATGTTAATCTACACAGATTTATCTCCTGAAAACTATTTATTTGGGTGAGTAAAGTGTTTCCATTTATTTACAGTAAGCTTAGATTCCCTAATTTCTCCAGCTCTAATGCTGGAGCATTAGCATTAGCAGCTATCCGCTAGTGGTTAGCGGCTAATGCCGCCCGACAGCACTACACTGAGGAACCCTGATTTTTTTACACAGTAAACGAAGAAAGAGCTAGCGCAGTTAGAGGATAATGCTAACCCTGATTCAGCAATGCTAGCCGGGGTTAGCAGCAGGCTACAGGCAGAAAATACTCACCTCTGAACGGGGAAAAAGCGGTTAGCAGCTAATGCTAATGCTACTCCAGCCCCGGTGCTGGAGAATTAAACTGACACGCTGCACTTTAGTGGAGTGGCTTTACTCTCCTTACAACCTGCCTGGTAAATTTATACATAAGGCTCACTTACTATTCTTGGGAAAATGTAAGGATTTTAAGTGCGCCTTATAGTGCGAAAAATACGGTAAATTATAATAACACAATAACAACAATAATAACACAACAGGAATGAAGCTTGGTAGGTAGCTGTGCCAGACTGTTATGGAGTGATTCAGAATGGCAGTGGGACGAATGGCATTTTTGCCTTAGGTAAGATGGCCAACAAATCTGTGTGTGGAGGCACTGTGATCAGCCCCAAGATCAACAGTTTTTGTCATGAATCACAAATCCAGAGAGCAAGGTGTCATGCCGTAGGGTTCAATTCCATACGATATCAGTTCGCCTTTGGTCTTCTTTACAGGCACTCAATGCTCTGTTAATGAGCTGAATCCACACTCCTATTTGCTGTTCTACTACTTATCTACTTGTCCACATACTGCTGCCATTGCAAGAGCTTGTCTTGAAGACACAGATACTATGTCATGGCCAGCCACATTGCCAGACCTATCCCTGATTAAAAATGTGTGGAATGCTGCTGAATGCGCTATGAACACTCCACTCTCTAAGACAGAAGAATTTTCATATTTACAGCTTTCACTCATATGTGATTCAAAACTGGACCTTTTACCTCTACAATAAAGGGCGGTAACTGATTCTTTACGAAATGTAAAAGTACATTTGATTAACAAATCAGTTGAGCAAAACAGGCCAATACTCTCAGTGGTTGACAACAGTTGATAATTAAAGGCTGCATAATCTTTAAGACAGATTTTTTGATCAAGTACTTACGTTTAGTAAAGTCATACTGTGACATCAGTGACATCAGTTTGCAGCCAGCTGTAAATGTGACAATTCCTTTGTCTTAGAAAGCTGCTGGCCAGCTTTGACTGATTCAAAACTAAACCTAGAAACCTGCAGCAGCGAGTACATCACTGAATATGAGAGAGAAGTGATCTGAAATTGAGTTTCACCTCCATCAGAGGAGGGCAGCTGTGTCTGAGTGCTGTGAGTCTCCCTCAGATTCCAGATGAAGCAGAACAAGAAACTCGGGAAGACATTCAGAAACTGCAGTGACTGCCTGCTGGAGTGACTCAGAAACAAGCATAATAAGCATAATAATTAATCGACTCTGAGAGAGAGAGAGAGAGAGAGAGAGAGAGAGAAGACTAATATGACCTGGCATTCTGTTCAGCCTCAGAATCAAGAGAGGATCAAAGTGAATGCTGTATGTTTGGGATCGTAAGATGTAATTGCTTTGTTGTATAATGCATCTCCAGTTTTTGCATTAGCCATGCCTTATTCATGCTTAATTGAACTCGTCCTGCAGTGCGTTTTTGATTGGGCTTTGTTTTGCTATTAATTACAGAGCTGCAATTAGACTCAGTATTGACTGCAGTCAGCCAGTGATGTCTACAGAACTTCACAACTCTCTCTGAACTAGTGTCTAGTAGTCATCTAGTATTGATTAGATTTAAAAATTCATAGAGCAGCTAACTTTCTGAGCTTTACTGTATGTGCTCATTCTATTTCTTTCTTGAAATCTACAGAAGTAAAAAAAAAAAAGTTTTTTTATGGCATGGTTATATTAAGTAGCCGAGGCATAATCACAGCATATAAAATAGTAATGTTTTTGTCTATAAATACAGATTACAAAATTAAGACATATCTGTATTTTAGTAATTGTAATAAAAATAGATGCAGTTTCAATATGCTGATTTCTTTTAAACGTTTTAATTTTATTTTGTCTTAAACCACCATCTTGAGTGCATGAATACATTATTAGGAAATTGATGGATGGATTGATTGATTGATTAAACAAATCTATATTCTACACAGTTTGTGCATGCATGCTCTGCATATATTGTGGTGACCTCAGCAAAAGAGGAATCATTAATTTTTTTTTTATTATAGTGAAAACGTGGTACCATTCATAAATGAGTGTATTTGGATACGTATTTAAATACATTTGTATACAAAATCCAAGTTTACCTTTTAAATTCCTATTGTCATTTAGAGCATTTATTTGCAGAAATTAAGAAATGGTTACAAAAACAAAAAAGATGCAGAGCTTTCAGACCTCAAATAGTGCAAAGAAAACAAGTTCATAATTATTATAAAGTTTAAAAAGTTTAAAAATCAATATTTGGTGGAATAACCCTGGTTTTTAAATCATAGTTTTTATGCATCTTGGCATGTTCTCCTCCACCAGTCTTACATACTGCTTTTGGATAACTTTATGCCTTTACTCCTGGTGCAAAAATGCAAGCAGTTCAGCTTGGTTTGATGGCTTGTGATCATCCATCTTTCTCTTTATTATATTCCAGAGGTTGAAACTCATCGTTTTTAAGTGGTCTTTTATTTTTTTCCAGAGCTGTATATATTTTTTGTACAAGAAAAAAACAAACAGCATTTATAATAAAGGATACATAAAGTTCTACTATAAAAAACTTTGAAATAATATAGATAATAAGAAACGTTGCAATTGCTCTTTTAAACAGTATTCTTTCTCTGATACAATTAAACATGTACAGGAATCTTCAGACGAAAGTGTAAAACTGCAAAAAATGAGGGGATTGGCGTCAAAAACAGTCAAAAGTCGAACTTGCTCTTTCTGTATAAATAAACTGAAATTCTAAAGACAGTTTAAATAAGAATTCAGTCTTTTCTTTTCATTTTTAACCATCAACCACATTTTCATTATGTCATTTTCTGTCTCTTGCTTGTGCAGATGTGTATTCAGTGGCTCAGTCAGTGTTTCTGGAACTACTTGGACTGGCCTGAGATCTGTCAATATTTGGCCACATGTATCATCTTGGGACCAGACTACCAGGTGTATATGTGCATCGCTGTGTTAAAGCACCTGCAGCAGGACATCCTCCAGCACACACAGACGCAGGACCTCCAGGTCTTCCTTAAGGTGAGGTGTTCTATACAGCACTGCCGACATAAAACAAAGTCAAATAGCATGTAAAAAACGAACATTGTGGTTCCATTTCCATTCTATAGAAATTAAGCAATAATTGTTAACAGTTTTGCCAAATTTGCAACCAGAGTCTGCACAGTAAAGACCAGTGGCAGAACCAGATGTTGTAGCCTTCATTGACCTTACACTTTGTCCAGTACGTGTAATGTTTTAACAGTAATAACTACAACTACAACGACAACTCAGCTGCAGCATTAACCTCAGGTTTTCTTCAACCAAGCATGTCAGTCACATTATTTTTAAGTGTATACAGTTAGCCTAATGAAAAGTACAGCCCTGAATCATTTTAAAGCTTGCTCCAAAGCGTGTCAAGTTGTGTGTCAACTTCTTATAATATACTGGTATCTGTAAGCATTGACATGCCATTCTTGTGTACTACTTAAATATGCAACAGCTACCAAGTGTCAAACATTCAAGGTAAAAAGAGAGTGGTGCTTTTACACCCGTGCCTGAAAAGTGCCTGAAAGCATTGTGATGATTTGTTCATATCCAAGAATTCCAAATGTATCTATCTCTGTCTTTAATCTAAGTTAAAGAGTGAAACGGAAATGACTTACCAGAATTGCTTTTGCTGTCACTCTGAAGTTGAATGCAGAAGAAGACTCAAAGTTAATCCATCCAGGATGACTCGGATGAAACGAGAATAAAACTAAAATAAAGCCAGCCTTTGTTCTAGAAATTGAAAAAAAAAAAAAAAAAAAAAAAAAAACGCCTGTCAGTGTACAATACTTTCAGCTCTCTCAGCGCTGTTTATGCGGGGAGTTCAAAGACTCCCACAGAACTATTTTAAGGCTTTATTTTCTTTTTATCATTAACAGCATTTTAATGTCCTTTAATGTTTAATGATTCGCTTTTCACTGGGCTGAAATATTTAATTTAAAAACAACAGCAAGTCTTTTCTATTTGATGCCCTCGCCCTTGCTGTTTTATATTGGAGCCATAGGGGTTTATTAATCTAAAGGGAAAACAGCTGTATGTTTCATTTTCTGCAGTAATAGCCTTTTTTTCTATTACTTTCTTTGTTGGTTGTGATAATTGTCTTGATGCTTTAAAGCAATAACTGACAGAGCAAACAAATTCAAATTGCCCGATTGTTTGGAATAAATTCAGCCTATTTTCATTTCAGTCAGGTCTTGGTTGGATAGAACTGCAGTTAATTAGGCGTAACCCTTAGGAATTGTTAAGATATTTCTTGTTATTACTTTATTCTGGCTTAATAGGAATTGTACAGAACAAAGCATAAGACATATAGGCACTACTCAAGTGAGAGAGAGAGAGCAAATTTAACCAAATCATCCTGATGGTGGCGCTACAGCAAAGCCATAAGCACTTTGGTCCATATCTACCACACTGCATGACATGGTGACAAATTTCCTTTTTTTGTCCATTTATTTCTTATTTCATGCCCTACAAAAAAGTTTCAAGGGCAACACTTCACAAGCATGTACCCGAGGGATCTTCTAGGCAATGTTCAAAGGTTGGCGCATCTGCAATATTCGGAGGAGCTATATCATTCACATAACTACGTCTTGGCAACTGCTTGTCTGATCAAGATGAAATCTGGCATGCTGCCACTTTCCTCAGTGATTTTGTTAAAATGACTTGACATTTCGACCAGCATGATCTGCTTTCAGCTGCCATAGGTATATGTATAGAATAGTTAAATCACCATGATATTAAGTGTGTGTGTCCAGAAATGAGCTCTCTCTACTACCTTTTGAACTTTGAGAGAGTATAAGCTCAGTTTAAATTCTTACGCCAAAAACGCTTTAATCAGTAGTTATGAAACTTCTCAAAAGTGTCTTTTATGTAACATTCAATCTTTGGTGCCACTGCAGTACTGTGATAACATTCTAATAAAAGTTCCCCAGTCACTTGTGTAAAACTTGGCGTACTGCATCGTTGTCTGTACATGTGAGTTTGTGATTACAACTTCATAATTCTGTTTATATGACCACCCTTGGCCTTACAGCAGTATATATATGGTATAGAAAGCAGGTATAGAAAAGTTCATCATGAAGAGCATTCTGATTGGAGAAGTCCTGGACTGGGCAAAAACAAATCAACACATATTGTTATAACACTTAAATGTCAAAAAATCATTGTCTTTAATACTGTAGAGATCGTTAAAAAATAACACTTTTATTATCTATCATATTTTAATAAACAAGCTACAGTTTACAAAAAGTACAAAACTGTACAAACCATCTTATATAAACCTTTATAATCTTTTGTTGCATTTTAAATCTCTGTTTTTTTGCAAATCTGTGTATTCTTTATATTGCATGAACAGGTTACACAACAAAGAGCGTAAAACATATATTTTTTTAATTGGTAGCGGTAAAAATTATTGTTAAATGGTTAAGTAACATCTCCACTAATTAATAATTAACACTAGTTAAGACAATATTAAACATTGCTAATTTTTTAAAAGTGTTTTTAAGATTTAAGAGTTGTAAACAATAATGAATTCAGACATTAGTTAAAAATGTTACAATGATAAATAATGTCTTAACTAGTGTCAATTAATAATTAGTTGAGATTTTGTAAATACTGTTAATTTATGTACCCTTAGAGCAAACATTTTACACTATTTTATTGTTTATATTGTTTATTGGTAAATAAAAGTTTCTAGAGGTCTCAAAATGAATTTGTATCATAAGTAATATACTTTGCTTTAATGGTTAGCATTGGCTGTACATTTGAAATACACTAATGAGACTATAGAAGAACTTGTAAATGAAGGTACATTGGGGACAGAATGTCTGAAAGTCAGGAAAGTAAGTAAACATATTATACATCATATTTATGTTAAACTGTGCCTCTTATGTTAAACTTTCAGCCTCTGCAGCTAATTAGCTTGGTGTAGCATGGCAGTGTCCAGTCTCAATGATACATGCCTCATTATAAACAACACTGTTTATTAAATGAGTTTTCCCTTTTGGCGTGGTTGCTGTCAGTGCGCTGAAGTATTATAGTCGTGACTTACCTACTTTATTATTGTTTAAAACAGAGATGACTGTCACTCACCAATGCAGAGCAAAAACATGCAGGCAGAGATTTTATGAGCTCTAAAATCTAACCCTCTAGACCTCTGGACAGAATGTGTGTGGGCCAGAGCCACTGCTAACAGGTTTATACTATGGGAGTTTTATAGTTTTCCTGGATAGTTGTTACAGATCCAGATATAGACTGTGAATCTCTGCAAAATATATATACAGTCATTTTTAACAGTAATAGACAGTGGTTGACTTATAGGTTGCTGGGCAAGGTTTAACAATTCATATCTCCAAAACAGACTCACGGATTGGAGGAACAGAATGGAATACACAGCCTGGAATCAGATGCATACAGTTTCACATTGCTGGCTTTAATAATCTGAAAATAATGCATATTACACCTGCAACCATATTTATAATATATATAGCAAATGCACTGTGTGCCCCGGCGGTATCTAGGCACCCAGTCTAGATAGGGAATGTAACTACTTTAAGGTGCACTCCCTGCTGACAACAGTATTCAGTTACACACACACACACACGCACACACACACACACGCACACACAAACTTGTAGGAAAGCACTGTTGATAGAATGAGCTCTGGAGCTGCTGCACATGAGGGTATACATAGGGTAATAAAGCTCCTCCTGCCCCCAGCGTTGGGGTTCTAAGCAGTAAAACTGTTTGTCCTTGAGTGGGTGATCTCCATCCAATACCTCTGGGATACGTTTGAGTGTCATTTCTAGTCCAGAACTAATCATCCTGACCTAACTAATAGTATTGTGGCTGAATGCAAGACAGTATTTTTCGCACTATAAGGCGCACTTAAAATCCTTTAAATTTCACAAAATTCGTCAGTGCAATTTATAATTCGATGTACTTTATGTATGAATGTTACCAGTCAGTTTGTAAGGCGCAGTAAAGTCACTCCTCTAAGGGCAAGTGTTATACAGGAGTTTTAGTTTAGCCTGAGGCAGCAAGACTGGAGCAGTATTAGCATTAACCACTAACTGCACTGAGCGCTAGCTTTTTCGCCGTTTAGAGGTGAGTATTATTGACCTGTATCCTTCTGCTAACCCCCGCTAGCACTGCTGGAGCAGTATTAGCATTAGCCTCTAACTGCGCTAGCTCTTTTGCCGTTCCGAGTTGAGTATAATTGGACTGTAGCCTGCGCATTTACTGTCAAAACAAGCTACGTGAGACAAACTGCTAGCTAATATCTCTCTGCCAGAACACTCAGGGTTCCTCAGTGTATCGCTGTTGGGCGGAAATCTGAAAATCTAACCTTACTGTAAATAAACAGAAGTGCTTTACTCATCCAAATAAACAGTTGTCAGGAGAGAAATCTGTGTAGATTAACATCCAGCGCTTAAAAAAAAATGTTTTTTTTAAGAATTACAGTTTTGTTTACCCAGTGGCAAGACCTGCTAAATTAGAAGGAAAACATGGCGACACACCTTTTCCTGACTAGTGTCAAATAATGCGCCTTATAATCCAGTGTGTCTCATGTATGTAAATAGATCAGAAAATAGACATTTTTTTGATAGTGCACCTTATAAGCTGGTGGACCTAATAGTGTGAAAAATGCAGTAGATTCTCACAACAATGTTCTACCATACAGTGTGAAATGTTTCCAGAAGAGCAGCAGAGAGATCAATTTACCTATTAATGTTTTGAATATCTAGCAATGTTTTGGATCACAGTGCTATTTAGAAAGAAAAGACAAGGAGCAATGAATGATTAAAAATTAGCCTGATATGGGTAATAATATTTATTGAGCTTCACATACAGCAGTGATGTGTACTACATGTGTAATGCAACATGCCAGACATTTCCCTCCACTTTTCTCATGCCCAGTCAGGTCTGGCTGAAGAAAATAATCTGTGACATAGGCCTATGTTTTTAATGCTATTTTTATTTTATAAAATTTTATATAAGCAATGGCATGAAATCACAATATTGCAAAATAACAAATTATACTGTGATTGTAAAAAAGAAAGTTGTGAATCACAAAGCACTGGCTCTTCATTTGAGCCTCCTCCACTTGTCTCGCATTACACTCGACCTGCAGCACTGTGTGTAGCCTACTAATAGACCAACAAAATGGAGCCTTCTGCAGTGAGAAGAAAAATTACAACAGGTGATCCTGATCCCTGAACCGAATAGTATGGGTGACTGGTTAAGGGACTTGGTTAGGGACTTGTGAAATAAGTGAAACTATCAGGCCAGGCAGCACACTTATCAAAGAGTTCTACAAATGGTAGAGACCAGTTTAGCACAGTTTACCTCACACTAGCACAAGTCAGTGTAGGACATATACAAAGAGCTACGAAGGAAACTGGAGACTCAGGGTGAGCTTTCTGAGCTTTCTGATCATGGAGAACTAAGTAAAAATAAATAAATATACCTCTTAAACTAGGTTTGTCTCTGGGTTTATAGACTGAAGAGACACTGCCAACCTTTTTCCTGACTTTCAGAGAATATCTTGTGCTGCACTAGAAGTTCTTTTCCTATTTTCTGGTCCTATGATTTCTGGAGTACATGTACATGTCCGAAGCTTGCTCCTGCCTGTGGAGGAAGATGCAGACTGACAGTGTGCACTACAGGCTTCACACTGCCAAGACCAGTGGAGACCCTGACTTTGCAGATTGGGAGAACCAAGATGATGATAAAGGACCAAATGAGGATGAAGTGACCATGTACATCTCACAGAGGCATGTCATTGAGGACGATAGATACCTTCTGGCTTTCAGATTGGTGTACTCAAAACTGGCTGAGTTGGAAAGATCTGTCCTCGGCATCCCAGCAAGTGCGTATTTAGCGTAGCTGGCCGAAAAATAGAGCAGAGGAAGACTGCTCTGAAATCAGCAACCATGGGTGCAATCTTGTTCTTGCACGAAAACATGTAAAACCATGTAAGTAGGCTATATAGCTTTGTGGTTAATGTGCCGTTATATTGTTTTATTGGTGGCACTTATTATACAGCATGCAGTACCTACTGTAGTTTACTCTTGGTAGAGCAAATTTACTTTTTTTATGTTCATACAGGCCGAAGACTGCTATTAGGCCTGACTGCAACGGGCCCAGTGTCAACCTGTCCAGGAATTCTTTAGGTTGCTAAACATTGCCTTGACTTATTTTTTAACCTAAATGCTTAATTTGTGTGTGCAATAGTGTTATGCATTTACAGCATCCTACAGACTATATATTAATTTGTTTTGATTAGACTACAGTTTGTTTATAGGCCTTTATTATTTAAAGAATTTATTGGTTTATTTTACATGTAAGTTATTGTTTGCTTTTTGCACAACAATAACTATAATTCATTTAATATAAAAATGTTAGTGTATCGGAAAGTATTTTAGATGATTAAACCTTGTTAAATTATATAAGTGTACAGGAAAGTCATTCAGACATCATTTCTGTAGCTTTTTTTACCATGTTTAGGCCTTCGAATCATTGTTCGCATCGTTCAAGTTTTAATCAATTGGAGTTTCATTCTTTATAAACAGTTTTCTTAATAAATAGGTCTATATATCTTCTGTGTTGCACTGTTCATTAACATCATTCTGAATGGATTTCAGTCTTTTAAACAACTCTGAAATGTAGTTAAATGGTCAGCTTTTTACCCTAAAGTATCAGGCTCTGACTCATAATGACAGTTCACGGGGTGGACCAGCTCGGGCTCGGACAGATTGTGCACAGTCTCAGGTAGAACTAAGCTGCATTGTTGGACCCGATGTTAGCTCTAACATGGAGTTGTAGAGGTTCCTAATCATTTCCTGCAATGATCCTTCCCATGCAGCTCAAATATTCATACGGTTCCTGCTGATTTTGCGGTCGGGGTGCAGTGTTTAGAGCATGTCCAGTAGCACCCCACACATTTGCAACTTGGGATAGGTTTGGTTGTGTCTTCAAGGTGAGCTCTTGAGGTGGCAGCAGTATGTGGACGAGCATTGTCCTGTTAAAATAGCGCACCAGAATATGGGTTTAGAAATGATAATGCCGCTGGTTGCAGAAACTTATTCATTTTACATTGGACAGTCCCAGTGCCTGTAATGAAGAATGAAGGTGATCTGGCCGTATCTGAAATTGCATCCTACTTTATAACACCAGGCCTTCTGGACATGTGATGCATGACTACAAAGTGTTGATCTTTGCCGTGACCACAGTCAATCCACAAACAGATTTGTTGGTCATCTCTAGGGGGAAAAAAAGTGAGATACATCCTGTAGATGACCAACTTCCAACACAACATGACTACCAACCAAGTTTTGCTCTTGACAACTGATTCTTTCTCAATGAAAACATTTTTAAACCTATTGTATAAACCAATACTCTAACTGATGCTGTTGTATTGGTTTTTCAAAATTAATCATATCATTTTTGTAAGAAGTTTAGGCAGCTTTATTAGACTTAAATAATAATTATTACTTACATTACACACATTACTTGCTTGGATTTTGCTGATTCATATGGCATAATTAGCTGGCTAATTTTGTATATCATTTCCAAATAGACTAATTGCCCTGCTTGCTGTGGTCTGCAGTTCTGACCACAGTTTGCTTACGCTGCAGTCATATTTTATTTAATATACCAGCCTGTAAAGATTTATTTGTCCTTTCTCTCATTTCCATATTCTGTTGTGTCCTTTTGTAACTTGAGGAGTAATTTTAGGGCATTACATTCATGTGCTGACTCAAAGAAAACAATATTAAATTATTTTTTTCGGTCTTAACCAAGCAGCTTTATACCAAGTGAAATATCAGTGTCCATTGAGAGAACACATGAACACATAGATTATGCTCTCACAGAGAAGTTGTATCTCCAAACATAATCTTTACGGAATTAATGGAAGCTTGTCTGCTGGGTTTAGCTTGTGTAATGCCACAGAAGGATTTATGCTTTCAGAGAATATTTGTGGGATAAAATGTAGAGACCAGAATTGGTGGAGACAAAAAAAATAAAGTGCTTTTCTTGACTTTTTTTTTTGTGCATTTTATTTACAATTTAGTTAAAATGCATTTTTTACTGTTTTAATTCAATGTTACATTCGTTAAGGATAAAGATCTGACTCAATGTTGCTTATTTTGTTTATTTGAGTAAGCTTTATTTAGTAAATCAATCATCAGTCATTTAAGGTATACTCACACTAGGCAATTCTTGAATAGCTCGGCTCAGTTTACTAGTTTGATTGCTCTGAATCGTGCCCAGTTCACAACCGATTGAAGAGGTGGGCCAGAGCACGGTTCATTTGGACTAGAGCACGGTACGCATGCAGTGTGAATGCTATTTGTGCCAAATCACGGTACAAAATGACGTCAGTGATGTTCCTGTAAAACAAACATGGCGATGTTGTACCAAATTCGGCACCCCCGCCAGGAAAAGCACCCCCTCTCTGAAGCACATGCTATGTTGTTAAATATGTAACCGTGACTTTTATAATCGTGACTTTTAGCACATATTTCTTAGAAGAGGGTGCTTTTCATGGCCGGGGAGATGAATTCAGCACAACGCCATCAAGCCCACTGAGCAGTGAGTGACGTAAGCGTACTCGGGCATGGATTGTTTGAATGCAGTGTGAGTGCACGCCAGCTGGGGAGTGGAAAGGTACAGAACCGTGCTCCAGTGTGAGTTTAGTGTGAGTACACCCTTAGATGAGTTGAATCATCATTAAAATATATACGTAACCTTGACTTACGTTTATGCTGGGACTTTTTAAACTTTTTTTCTGTGCCATTATGCATATTTGTAACTAATGTTTGTAATTCTGCAAAAATTTAGCATTATTTATCTTTGCTAGAAAAGTACAATAGTACAATAACGTCTGACCCTATGAGGTTATTTTAAAGGGACAATTGCCAGATGTTTTTTATTAGGAAAATAGCAATCAAGTGTGAGTTTAGCAGGCTAAACCATGTTTTAGGAACATAAAACTGGGTGTACACTACACAGAATTTAGAAGTGCACCATGCTGTAAAAAATTAAAGACTTCTGAGAGCTTCAGAAAAAGTGTTATTAAAACTCACCAGGCTGGAAAAAAGTTACAAAACCATTTCCTTTAATCCACTGTGAGGCAGAAGATAAACAAATAAAGGATTTCCAGTACCACTGTTACTCTTCAAAAAAGTGGTCATTCAGCAGAAAATGGCTTTAAGTCACCTATGGACCTTCAGGATTGACTTGCATTTAGTAAAGTAAATGTTCTTTACTCTGTCTACCATTCTGAAAATGCAAACCAGAACACTGTATGTGTTGTTGTTGTTGTTTTTTTGTTCTTTTGTTTTATAAAATGTAGTATGTTTGTTATTTTCTTTGATAAACCTAATCTTAGCCAACTGTTAAGCATGGTGGTGGCAGTGGTATAATATGGGATGCTGTGTTGCCTCAGGTTGAATATGACTTGATGGATGATGGATCTATGAATTACTGATTGTATCTTCCAATTCTCAAATAAATTACAGAATATCTGTAATTGGGCCATGCAGCAAGATAATGACCCTAAACTCAAAAGTAAGTCTTAAAGGAAATTTTCAAAACATAAAAGAATTCTATATTTTGGAATGACCGAGACGAGGCAGTCTACAAATTGCTCTTTCCTAAATCACTTAGTTTCATGTTCCTGATTGTGTATTCTTTTGTATGAAGAATAGTGTTTTAAACTGGCAAAGAAAATTCACTCATTTGCATCAAAATGATTTTCAGAAAGTGTCTACAAATGTTTAAAGAAATGTATACTAATACTGGTATTTTTGGCAACCTGAATGGCTGATTACTGTATATACAGCTTTTAATAAATCAGAGAATATGCTCAATCTCTTTTCTGAGCTCAGACCTCTATATATTATATGTGGTCTGTTTTATTTTTTAATTTTATTTACAAAATTTCAACGGCTATTTTAACCCACATTTACTGATCATGGCTTTCTGCCTCTTTTCCTCTTGCAGGAGGAACCCATCCGTGGCTTCAGAGTGAGCGATTATCTGGAGTATATGGAGAGCCTGGAGCACAGTTACAGGGGCATGGTGCTTGCGGACATGAGGAGCATCTTACAGAAGAACACCTAGCATTTCTGAGAGCTCTAAGAGCCTAACACTACATTCACCTTTGTAAAATTGCTCAGGGTAATGGCATTAACCAAGTACTGTAAACAAAAGAGATATCAAAATCAGTGTTTTACTGATTAAGTATAGCAATTTTCCAAAACATATTAATCTTAGTCCTGTTCCTAAGAGAAAAGAATGTTCAGTAGTTATTCATAAAGGTTTAACAATAATTCAGTGTCCAGTATCCTGAAAGGCAGCTTGGTTTGTAGAGTTGCAGCAATATGGGAATGCTGAACTGTGTTTTTTTTTCTCTACATATCTGTGGATGCAGATGCATGGACTTGATAAACTTAGTATACATACCTAAATGTATTCACTTCAAAAAATGTTAAAATGGCGGCTACATGCACCTGGATTTGCATTGCTTTCTAAAAGGAATTGTACTTTGCCAAATGAAATTATTTTAAACATAATCACATTATTTCATCTTTCTCATTTAGAAATGTATTCCTTGATGTTTTTACTGTTAAATTACTTGTGTTTAGTGAAAGTGTCAAATTCTTTTGGTAGATAACTATGACAATCATTTTTATTATAAAAAGGGTAATTATCTACCAGTAGAATTAGACATAAAATAAATAATAATAAAAAAGGAGGGAGGAATCATAATCCTATAATATCCTTACAACATAATTAAATTTTGCTTGCTAATTTATAATTTATGCATTGCTGAAAAATTAAAAAAAAAAAATAAATAAATAAATAAATAAACCAACCTAACCTGAATACATACAATCAAATGTTACATAATCAAATACATAATCATACATAATAATACATAATCAAATATTAGTTTAAAAATATTGGTCATATCTGTTAAATGCAGAGAAATGTCTATTTTGTTATATCTCTGCAGATACTGAAATGATACTGATATCATTCTGCATCTTTCATCTGCAGAATTAATGTTTTTCTTTTTCTTTTCTAAGGTACAAAAGACACATCCTGTGTTCTACACAGAAATATAAGACAAGACGCACAACATGCTGTGTGGAGCGTGACAGTATTTATATTGAAGTGTGTGTGTGTTGGTGTGTGCTATTTTAGATAGACAGGTGAATGCTCTTTTATAACATGCCCTGTACAGTTCTTTCTTGTTTTAAATATCATGTATATATTCATTCTGTTTCACCTCAGTGAACCCAGTTGTGAAGTTGCATCTCTGTGAGTAAACAGTGACTTGTATTTAAGCTGTGCTCAGCCTTTTCTGCTTCCCACTGCAGCACTGATCTCTTTCCAGGCTTTTCCAGGTCATAGTATAGTAGCTGGAAAATTGAGGTCAGGCTTCAGTGATCATGGGTCTCCAACCTATTGCTTGTGTTGTGTTGAAACTGCATAAAACATTAAGATGTATTACTAATTATAATACAAACAAATTAAGTGGCAACATGCTTTAAAAGAACAATCAGTATTAAATCGAGATCGAGACACAGTGGCTAGAGATAATGTGTCTTAGTCTGTAGCTAATTACTGAATATATACATTTAGTGTCCAAAATGCTTGTCTCTACTACGCTAGTGGTGGTGTTTAATTACCCAGCTGTGGTTAGCAACTTCACTGAAGGTCAGTGATTACCTGTTCAACAGAACAATAGCCAGCTCACCTGTTTCTATTACTGCAGCACACTGTTTCCATCCTGTTGTCTATACCTGGGATCCCGGGGTGTGGAAATGAGACTGGGGGAATGACGGTGGGAAATTCATTGGCTAAATCCCAAGCACATTTCTGTGATGTACCGCACAGTTCAATTAAGATCATTCTGATAGAAGCTCTGCTGTAAAGAGCTGCCAGTGCTTTAACTCAGCATGGTTCCTTAATATCTAATGATACATCCTAATTATGTCATGAGTTACTACAGAAAATATAATCTTTAATGGATCTTTAAGCTTCAGATACAAGAAACAACTTAAAACTAAAGTTGTAGCAGACTGGGAATGTAACACTTTCAGACTGGCTTTTCCTGATTTTAATGGAATGAAAAAAAATGTCCGTCACGCACTAAACAATTACAGATCATACACTTTACAACTCTAATCTGCTCCCGAATCAAACTGAACTACTCAAAAAACACAGACCTCACATTGCCTAAAGAATACATACTGTACTTTTCGCACTATAATGTGCACTTAAAATCCTTTCATTTTCCCAAAAATCGCCAGTGAGCCTGATAATCTGGTGCAACTCTGAATTTTATCAGTCAGGTTGTAAGAAGCAGTAAAGCCACTCCACTGAAGTGCAGCATTATACAGGAGTTTCAGTTTCTCAAGCACTGGGACTGGAGCAGTATTAGCATTTGCTGCTACCTGCAGCTCTTTTGCCCTTCAGAGGTGTGTATTATCGGCCTGTAGCCTTCTGCTAACCCCAGCTAGCACTGTTGTAGCAGCTTTAGCATTATTCACTAACTGCGCTAAGTGCTAGCTCTTTTGCCATTCAGAGGTAAGTATTATCAGTGTAAGGGGCCGCCCGTGCCGTGGTCTTCCCACCACTAGAGGGAGGCCACGCTCTAAGCCAAGTGGTAATCAGCGCGATTAACAACAGCTGGTGTCACTACCTTATAAGGGCTTCCTTCCGGTTCCTCGGCGCAGAGTCTTGAGTATTCCTGTCAGAAAGCAAGACCACGCCGGTTTTCCTAGCGATCTCCTTAGAGTGGCCAAGTGGCTCTCTTTTTCTCTTCACCTCTATGAGAACAGTGTATACTGGGCTCAGTTCACAGAGGTTCTCTTTATTCCTTCTTTTTCTCTTCACCTCTATGGGAACAGTGTATACTGGGCTCAGTTCACAGAGGTTCTCTTTATTTCTTTCGGAGCTACCTGCTTCGCTTTAATCACTCCACCTCGTTGGTCGTGTCACCACGAGGCTGTCTTTCTTTTTTTCTCTCTCTCACTTTCGTCACAAAAAAAAAAAAAAAAAAAAACTTTCTATCGTTTCTAGCGACCAGAGGGGGAAACCTTTTCCCTTCTAACTTCGCTTACCTTTTTTAATGTAGCCTTTATTGGTTGGTTCTCACAGTTTACAAATCATTAATCCTGCTATAATTATTATTATTATTTTCTTTCACTTCGTTTACTTTGCTCGCACTCCGCTTGCCGCGAGTCATTTAGTTCTTTCCAGCGCTGACGTCATCGGCTCGTCCCCGGTGGCGCAGTGTGTAGGCCGGGGTCTCTGTGCCTCAGAGCCCATTCTCGCAGGTGTTCAAACCCCGCTCTCCGCGATTTTTATTTTTAACTTTTTCAAACCTTATACTGTCGCTTTGTGTCTTCATTTCTTTCATTTCGCCACAGTAAAACAGTTCTTTCTACTCTTACACTTTAGTTTGTTTAATTATTCGGTGTTCTATACCCTGCCCCCAGTGTTAAAGCACCTACAGTCACAAATCACTCATAGTCCTCTATAGTGTTGTGGTCTACTCATTGGCCCTTCACACAAACGTTCTGGGTTCAAATCCAGCTCAATGCAATTCTCCCATATTTGCTTTTGAGTTCATCCTGGTGCTATATTTCACCAGGTTAAATACAATCTGAGACAGCTATCTGGATCTTACCTTTAGGGTAGCTGTCTCATTACAGCAAGACTCTGCCAGAATATGGACTCAGCAGATAAGGCAGCATTGCAACAGGCCATAACCTCTCAGGGTGCTCGTCTGGGCAAGCATGAAGACGCGTTAAATCAGTTAGCTGAGCGTCTGCAGGAGTTAACGGTGGCTGTCCAACGGTTGGCCATTCCACCCAAGGATGAAGCCCCACCTGCTGCTGAGGCTCCGCCTCTCACTGCATCCTCTGCAGACATAGTGCTACCAGCCCCCATGAGATTCAATGGTGAGCCAGGTGGATCTCGGGGCTTTCTGCTCCAGTGCTCTTTGGCTTTTAAGCAAGCCCCTAATCGGTTCCCCACTGAGGAGGCCAAGGTCGCATACATGATTTCCCTCCTTTCTGACCGTGCCTTAGAATGGGCTACAGCCCTTTGGGAGGCCGGATCTGTAGACTGTACCACCTCTTCTCTATTTGCCGGAGCCATGAGGCGGACATTTGATAGTTCCAGCAGGGGCAGTGATGCTGCCACTGCTCTCCTCAATGTACGCCAGGGTACTCGGTCTATTGCGGACTATAATATCACTTTCCGTACCCTGGCTGCTGAGAGTGGGTGGGACTGCCTTGCTCTTATGGCTGTTTACCAACAAGGCCTCAGTGAAGAGCTAAGAGATCTCATGTCAGTCCGTGATCCTCCAAATTCTTTGGAGGACCTGTATGACTTGGCTCTTAGGCTTGACAACCGTCTTCGTGAACGTCGCCGGGCCAGCAAAAAGGGGCCTCGCACTACTCAACCTCGGGAACATTCTCCTCATTCCCGGCCACAGTCTCGGGCTGATGGGAATGAACCCATGCAACTCGGTCGCACCCACCTCACCCCCCAAGAAGCCGAGACACGTCGCCGTCAGGGCAGATGCATGTATTGTGGAGGGGACGACCACAAGATAGAAAAATGCCCTGTTAGGCCAGTAAAAGGCCAAGCCTACCCCCGGTAGGGGACCCCAGGGTAGGCTCTCTCCTCAGTCCCCAGTCAAGTGGGCTGTTTCTCCCAGTCACTTTGATATGGGGAACACCACCTAAGGAGGGACGCCTGACTGCCTTTATTAACTCTGGTGCAGCAGGCGATTTCATGGACATCTCCACAGCACGCCAACTGGGTTTACCCCTGGAGTCCCTCACCACTCCTCTACCAGTGTCGGCTATAGATGGCTTCCCACTAAGATCAGGGGCAATTAACCAACAGACCAAACCAGTCATTATGAAAGTGGGTCAACATACTGAACGCCTATCTTTCTTTTTGACCCAGGCACCAAATCTACCTGTTATCTTGGGGTATTCTTGGCTGCAAAGGCATAACCCCCATATAGACTGGCTCTCAAAAGGTATTCGTCAGTGGGGTCCCCATTGTAGGGCTTCATGTTTACGCCCTGGCCTCCTGGAGAGTCATGGAACCCCACACCAAAAGTCTGTTGACCTGAGTAAGGTACCAAAGGCATACCATGACCTCGAGGAGGTCTTCAGCAAGCAAAAGACTGAGGTCCTACCACCTCACCGTACCTTCGATTGTGCCATCGAATTAATGCCGGGGACCGTTCCTCCTAGGGGGCGCCTCTTTTCTCTATCAGGGCCTGAGAGAGAGGCTATGGAGGAGTACATCAAAGAAGCACTGGCACAGGGGTTCATCCGTCCTTCAACGTCTCCTGCTGGGGCAGGATTTTTCTTTGTAGGCAAGAAGGACGGGGGTCTGCGACCGTGTATTGACTACAGAGGTCTTAACAAGATCACGGTCAAGGACCGCTACCCTTTGCCTTTGATGACAACCGCCTTTGAGGCACTCCAACAGGCCTCCGTTTTCACGAAATTGGACCTTCGGAGTGCCTACAACCTGGTGCGGATCCGCCCTGGGGACGAATGGAAGACAGCATTTGTCACCCCTACAGGCCACTATGAATACCTAGTCATGCCTTTTGGGCTGATGAATGCACCAGCTGTCTTCCAACGGCTAATCCATGAGGTCCTGCACGAGACCCTCGGCCTTTATGCTTTCGTTTACCTGGACGACATCCTCATATTCAGCAAAGACCTGAATGAGCATGTTGTTCATGTTCGCAGGGTGTTACAGCTACTCCTTGAGAACCATCTCTTTGTAAAACTTGAGAAGTCTGAATTCCATGTTGCTACAGTGCGGTTCCTGGGGTTCGTGGTCTCCAAGGGCAGCTTAGCTATGGATCCTGCCAAACTGAAAGCAGTGGCCGAGTGGCCTCGTCCCACCTCCCTCCGCCTGGTCCAACGTTTTTTGGGCTTCGCCAACTTTTACCGCCGGTTTGTTAGGAACTTTGGCTCGGTTGCTGCACCACTCACCGCTCTGACCCGCAAGCAGCCAGGCCTATTCCAATGGACCGACGAGGCCCAGAAAGCCTTTGAGGAGCTCAAACACCGGTTGACCAGTGCCCCTGTCTTACGCCTCCCAGATCCTGACCTCCCATTTTTGGTGGAGGTGGATGCCTCGGACATTGGGGTTGGTGCTGTCCTGTCCCAGCGCTCAGGGGAGAACAACAAGCTCCATCCCAGTGCTTATTTTTCTCACCGCTTGACTCCCACTGAAAGGAATTATGACGTGGGAGATCGGGAACTCTTGGCCGTTAAGATGGCCCTTGAAGAATGGAGACACTGGCTAGAGGGTTCCAAACACCCGTTCTTGGTCTGGACGGATCACAAGAACCTCTCTTACATCCAGAGTGCTAAGCGACTGAACCCTAGACAGGCCCGTTGGGCCCTGTTTTTCAGTCACTTTGACTTCACTCTGTCTTATCGTCCAGGATCCAAGAACATTAAGCCTGATGCCCTTTCCAGGCAGTGGGAGGAACCATCTGTACCACAGTTCTCTCCAATTCTTCCCCCCGAACGTATACTTGCTCCTCTGCAGTGGGAGATTGAAGGAGTAGTCCGGACAGCCTTACAAACTGAGCCAGATCCAGGCGGAGGTCCCACCAACAGGCTGTATGTCCCCACCTCTGCTCGGGCTCAGGTTATGCACTGGGGACACACCAGTCCTGTTTCAGGCCATCCAGGGGTTAATCGCACACTGGAATTCCTGAGCAGACGATTCTGGTGGCCTAAGATGGCAAGAGAGGTTCGGCAGTTTGTGGCTTCCTGTGATGTATGTGCACGTGCCACTTTGCTGGCACAAACCGCATCACGCAAGGCCGCTGCAGATCGGAGGCGTATGCTGGGGCCATCTCTACGTCCTGGTCAGCGTGTGTGGTTGGCGGCTAAGGACCTTCCGCTTAAAGTGGTCAACAAAAAATTGGCCCCTCGTTACATCGGGCCCTTCAAGGTCGTCCGCCGTGTCAACCCTGTGTCATACAGGCTGCAACTCCCACCGTCCCTTAGGATCAATCCCACTTTCCACATTTCGCGTCTCAAGCCGTTCCTGTGTTCAACTGGGGCCAGGCCTGTAGATCCGCCACCCCCTCGCATGGTGGCGGGCTCGCCAGCCTATACAGTACATAAAATACTGGATTCCCGTATGGTGAGGGGCCGAGTCCAGTATCTGGTGGATTGGGAGGGTTATGGTCCCGAAGAGCGCTCTTGGGTTCCAGCTGCCCGGATTCTTGATCCGGATCTCATCCGGGCTTTTCGGCATGATCGGGCGGCTGGGCTTGGGACTTCTGGAGCCGCCCCTCCGGGAGGGGGTCCTGTAAGGGGCCGCCCGTGCCGTGGTCTTCCCACCACTAGAGGGAGGCCACGCTCTAAGCCAAGTGGTAATCAGCGCGATTAACAACAGCTGGTGTCACTACCTTATAAGGGCTTCCTTCCGGTTCCTCGGCGCAGAGTCTTGAGTATTCCTGTCAGAAAGCAAGACCACGCCGGTTTTCCTAGCGATCTCCTTAGAGTGGCCAAGTGGCTCTCTTTTTCTCTTCACCTCTATGAGAACAGTGTATACTGGGCTCAGTTCACAGAGGTTCTCTTTATTCCTTCTTTTTCTCTTCACCTCTATGGGAACAGTGTATACTGGGCTCAGTTCACAGAGGTTCTCTTTATTTCTTTCGGAGCTACCTGCTTCGCTTTAATCACTCCACCTCGTTGGTCGTGTCACCACGAGGCTGTCTTTCTTTTTTTCTCTCTCTCACTTTCGTCACAAAAAAAAAAAAAAAAACTTTCTATCGTTTCTAGCGACCAGAGGGGGAAACCTTTTCCCTTCTAACTTCGCTTACCTTTTTTATGTAGCCTTTATTGGTTGGTTCTCACAGTTTACAAATCATTAATCCTGCTATAATTATTATTATTATTTTCTTTCACTTCGTTTACTTTGCTCGCGCTCCGCTTGCCGCGAGTCATTTAGTTCTTTCCAGCGCTGACGTCATCGGCTCGTCCCCGGTGGCGCAGTGTGTAGGCCGGGGTCTCTGTGCCTCAGAGCCCATTCTCGCGGGTGTTCAAACCCCGCTCTCCGCGATTTTTATTTTTAACTTTTTCAAACCTTATACTGTCGCTTTGTGTCTTCATTTCTTTCATTTCGCCACAGTAAAACAGTTCTTTCTACTCTTACACTTTAGTTTGTTTAATTATTCGGTGTTCTATACCCTGCCCCCAGTGTTAAAGCACCTACAGTCACAAATCACTCATAGTCCTCTATAGTGTTGTGGTCTACTCATTGGCCCTTCACACAAACGTTCTGGGTTCAAATCCAGCTCAATGCAATTCTCCCATATTTGCTTTTGAGTTCATCCTGGTGCTATATTTCACCAGGTTAAATACAATCTGAGACAGCTATCTGGATCTTACCTTTAGGGTAGCTGTCTCATTACAATCAGACTGTAGCCTGCGCGATTACTGTGTTAAAACAAGCTACGTGGGACAAAATCTGGAAATCTAAGCTTACTGTAAATTAACAGAAGCGCTTTACTCAACCCCCCATCACTCTTTTTTTTAAGAATTACAATTTTGTTTAATTAGCTTAGCTTTACAGGTGTCGCCGCCCAGCAAACATGGGGACTCCCTTTTCCTTACTGGTATTGCCTTAAAATCTAGTGCACATAGCTAATATATCTTTTAAGGTGAATCAGAAAATTTTAATCTGCACAAGATCAGAATCTGCTTAATAACAAACCAAACTAGTTCAGTGGTAGCTAAAAAGGTTTGAATACAAACAGAAGCGTAAAAATTAAACACAGGAAAATACTTCTACTGTTTATTTTTTGTGTTCAGTTTTCATTGGCTATTGATGGGGCACATTCAGATTAAGTCACTAACCAGTATACACTACCAGATAACGAGTTGGGTGTAAAAAAAAACAAGCATGTTTACTGAAATTATGCAGAGTAGAGACAGTTATCCCAGATTTATGTGTCTGAGTTTCTGGGCTGACCTGAACATTAAACTGATTTAGTCATGTAAGGAATATAACTGGATGCTAAATCAGTATGAGTATACTGGCTGTTTTTCTCTAAAGTTGAACTTCAGTGCTAGTACACAGAGCCAGTCTCAGAGTTCTTTATCCTCTATTTTCCACACTTGTGTTCTGTATAATCAGACATGCAACAAAACCCCGTCGTTTAGCACTGGCGCTGACTGTGTTGGTGCCTAAGCCCTGTGTTGTTCGAACATCTGCAGCCTTATAGGCAGCTGTATAGGGTATATCACACTGACAAGTCATCATTAGTACACAGAGCCAGCTCCACACATACCATCTGTAACTCCCACAGTGAGTAATGAATGGGATCGTTAAAGAGGTGTCTTTCTCCTTCACAGCAACCACTAAATATAACATACTGTTTACTCCGTAGGAAGACGAACCCCTTTTAATTTGACAGCTTGAAGCGTTTACAGAGTATTCTTAGTTTTCTCGTCTTGGGCACAAGTTGGCACTGCCTAAATGGCCTTGTGCAGACTTCTGATTTCTGTAAAGGGGGATTGCATAATGAAATACACTTACATTTTAATAGGACAAACTGAAAATAAAAATAAAAAAAACTCAAACGTGTGCACCAAATTCTTTAAAGATGGGTTCTTGCACTGTGCTTCTGCCCCAAAAAGACAGATCAAAGAAATAATTAAAAGCCCAATTTTCCTCCTTGGTAAAGATTTCTGTTAGTGTGAATAGATACTGTAAGTGTGCAGTAAAAATAAATGAGTCTTCAGAAGATGAGAAGAAAAGATGAAACATTATTTTTAATATTTTAAACAAGTTTAGTTTCTTATTTTGTCTTGTTCAACTTTAGAGCCAAAAAAAGAAAGCAGCACCATGCAAATGTTTGGACACCCCAAGAGATTTTAACCTTAAAAGAGGAACCCAGTGTGAAATGGACTTGGCTTATAGTGAAACATAATAAGTACAAACTTTTGTTGGCATAGCATTACCCATGAAAACAAATTACAACTTTTTCACCATTAATAAGCTCAAAGTGGCTCCACACTTCCCTGGTAGAATGTAGAAGGTCCTGACATTTAAAACGAGGCACTGAGAACTTTGAAAGTGCACAGATAGTTTATTAAAACAACACTGTTTATACACACAGTACCATTTGGTAATTAAGCCAATAAGTCGACTGACGTGCATAAATGAATAGGTAATATATGGGAATTTTGTAGAAATGCATTGTACATTGTGCATTGTGTGAAGAGATATTTTTAGCAACAGCTAGATTTCCTGCATTTCCACTGAATTAGTTTAGCAATATGTTTCCCTTTCCTACCATTTCCTTTGTTCATTATGATTTAATTTAAAGATGGCGGCACCCGGAGAACTACTTGAAGGTACTGTGTGTATAAACAGTGTTTTTAATAAACTATCTGTGTGCTTTCAAAGTTCTCAGTGCCTCGATTTAAATGTCAGGGCCCTCAGTATTCTAAAGAAGTGTGGAGCTTCTTTAGCTTGTTGATGGAGTAAAAATTGAGATTCTTCGCATGAGCAATGATATGCCCCTATCACTAGCATTAGCAAGTCTGTTGGGAGCATTGATTAAAGCCACTGTATTTTGGAACACTAGGGGAAAACAGAGATGGGCTATTCAACAAAAGTTTGAAGTTCATTACACCCCAAGTTCATTTCACACAGGAGTTCTCCTTTAATAACTTTTACCATGGTTTCTGACATTAATTAACTTTTTGACAGTCATATTTAGAAAAAGCTGTGATGATGCAAATAAAGCAGGGCATGATTATGAGAAGATCGTAAAATGTTTGTAATTAAATTAGGAAATTACAGTTAACAGGAATGGTTGATGTCAGTCTGAAGTCTGAAAGACTAAAATAAAATGGAATTGTTTGTGAGAGTGCTCTAAAGGCAAATAATACTAATCTATTTTTCACTGCAAACTTCTTTTAAGCAGTCTCTATAGTGGTGGTGCACAGCTGTCTGAAGAATGATGAAGTTAAAATCAAAATGGAATTTAATCAAAGAACACCTCTCTATCCCGTAAACACAGGGTTTTTTAAACTCAACTTATCCGGTCTCACAGTATAACAAAGATAAAAAAAGTTAAATCAACTTCCCCTTTAGTTGTAATAACTTGATGTTCTAAGTTATGCTAACTTAAGTTTTCATTACTTATTACTCACAACTCTTTTAAGGCAACCAGTTTTCTCAATGTTTTAAAATTAATTTAACAGTTCAAACATTTTACAGTGCAAACATACATCCAGAGCTACAGTAGAATGGTTTAGATCAAAGAATATGTATGTGTTAGAATGGCCCAATCAAAGTCCTGACCTAAATCCCATTGAGCTTCTGCTCCATAAAGTTCTATTCTACTGGCAATACTTCTTTACAGGGACTAGTCAAACTGTGTGCATTTGCACATCTGTAATACTGTATCATTCCAGCAGTGGGTGACAATATTTATTAGAAAAGTGTTCACAAACATTTGTACATACAGTGTATGTGTATTATATAAGCATATGTAAATACACTATAGCGTGTTTAGGAACAGGTAATTGCTTTGAGCTGCACTTTAAACAGACTATGTGTGATAACAGAAAACAGTTAACTTCATCAGTATTTCATGCTGTTTACATCAATTATAGTTAGATGTGATTACAGACCATCAGCATTCTAGTGAGTTTTGTTTGGTTTGGCTCGGAAAATGATAATGGCAACCCTTTTTTTTATGTCTCATTTGATTGCCTGTCTAATAGACCTTAATGGCAGAAGGTAATTTGAGACGGCTAATTAGCGCTAATTAAGCTGATTACATGCTAATTAAGACCTCTCTGTTCCTGTATCTGACTCTGGGAACAACATTAGCCTTGTTCTTCCGCATGAAGGTGCTTTATTATTGCAGCAAACTGCTTCGATATATCAGTCTCTGCCTTTAGCAACTGCCTGCCTGAATACATTACAGGCCCGTCATGCAGCTGCCTTGCAAATTGATCTTCAGACTCCAATCAGTGGAGACTGATGGGCGTGTGATCCGTTCTTCTTTGAAGTTGATGTCAACAGCGCTATTGGTCCGATCGAACGGTGCTGTTCTAGTAAGTTCAGCTCGCCCTCTTTACCTCTGCCTTTCTTAACCTGAACTGATTATTGCTTGATTAGAATGCAGGCCCACTGCAGTCAGCAGCAGCCTGATGGTCCAGCTCTGTTAGAGCAGTATGAGAACGGAGAGATTCTGGCTCCTCCAGGAATAGAGGAGGCTGAGAGTGGGCAGCGAAAGACTAAAGAATGTTGGAGAAGAGAGTCTTTGATCATAAAAGCTGTGCTTTACTTTTTTTTTCTCCCCCAAAGCCAATGTCGAAACATGAGGCAGAAAAAAAAAAAGAATATACAACAGCAAAGTTTGCCTCAGAGAGCCTGCGGTAATATGAGGTTGAATGATGTGCATGATACTAGGGATGTATGATATGGATAAAAAAAAGTAATATAGTGTGATAATGCTCTTGGATATTTCAGTATCTATGTGAAGTGTAGCAAATTAGGACCAAAAATAAATTATAGGAGCAATCAGTAGGAAATAAGCCCTCGACAGATGCAGTGCTCACTCGGGTTGCCAAAGTAATGACACTAAACCTACACATAAGAGTGCAAGATGAGTTCAGTAACTTCTACCATGGCAAGCAACATTATAAAGCAGATAAACAAGCTCATGTTGATTTTATATAACTTTATTTGCAGTTAGCTTGATGCGTTAGCCAAGTCTGCTATGCTGAAAAAAAAGCTCAGAAAATACACACCCTAGAGTTGGAGTTACTACTTTACAGATCATAGTAATATTATACTGCTTATTTTAGCAGATAACTTAAGAAAATGTTCAACTTATAATCACATTGATAGCTAAATTGGGTCAATATAGAGTCTAACTTTTGGTTTCTGATGTATATTTTTGGCATATAAGTCAATGTTGAATTAGTAATCAGATATAATACCACTGTGACTGACTGTAGTTAACGTTTAGCATACGTAACACAGACCACTAATATGTGTGTGAACACTCAAACACTCGTTCCTGGTAAGCTAACCTAGTAGCTGTGATAAATTGATCAATTTATCTGGCTAAAGTAGCTAACTAACCTGTTCAGGAGAAAACTAGCAGCTCTGCATCTTGTTGTCCTTCTGAGCTCAAAGTCTTTCCCATCCGTCGAACTCACTGCCCGTATTTATTTACGCTTTATTCCATTCATTTAACTTTTTAGGCTGTGTAGCAGCAAAGATTTGAACTAAACTTGCTAAGTTCCTTGGCTGCTGCCCCGCTGTTGTATTTTTAAACCTGGCAACCTTCGGGGTGGAGTTAGTGTTGGAGAATGAGCAGAAGGTGGAGACAGAGATCAACAGCCACACAGATTTCAGTCATGTTCTGCTGCACAGGTCTAGTAATAAAATACTGGCTGAGGCTCTTCCTACAAGAGATGATGGTGCTTGAACTTTGCACTTTTCCTCAATATCTGAAGACACATTCTGTTCATTTTATCATTTATTACTAAAAATATAATCCTTAATAGTTTTTAAAGCTTCTCAAAAGTTTTTCAGTTTTGATTTGGCTGCACTCATTTGTTTGTTACTCATTGTTACCCTGTTTACGCAGGGTAAACAGTAGTTTGGTGTGGGCAATCACTGTGGACCAATGTACCTTTCACACCAGCACTGTTTATTCCAACTACAACAGACTGCGGTTCAATTTCAGCAGGTATGAAAACAGCAATCACACTTGGGTGTGGACCAAAACAACTGCATCAAGACTCTTTAGGGGATATAGTCTGGGTGAGAACATGATCTGACCTCAATCTGACCCAACTATTAAATGTACTCTGCAAAATTGAGCTAAACGGCTGTTCAGGTGCAGTTTAAAATGATTTATTACTCAGATAATCTCTACAGTTATGAACAAATGCCATTTCTTTTTAAACGCTACTTTATGCTAAGTTGCACTGAACAGATAGATAATTCTATCTGTATTTTTTTGCCTCCACCACAGAAAGGTCAGACCAATAAGCAGAGACAACACACTCACATGGTTTGTTGTGATGCATTTTGTTGCACTTTCAGTTTTCATTGTAAGAACTATTAACTGATTCAGACCAGAGAAACAAACCCCTAGGAGTCACAGTCTTCAGTGTAAGGAGCTCCATCTGTTGCTGCATATCTTTGTTGTAAAAACTCCACAATAACACCGAAAATATGACTCATCACACAGCTGTACGTGATACATGATTTATGACAGTCTTCTTATATTAAACTTTTTATGTTTGTTTGTTGGTTTTCTAAGCAGGAAAGATCAGCCCTATATGCTGTCACTGGCTGCCATTCAGCTTTGTTAAAGATGGCTGGTAACACTTTATAATACTGTTCCATAGTTAATAAGTAACTAAGCAGGAACTAAGCAGTAACTAATTAATAGTGCTGCATTAACACCTAAATATTTTCTATTAACTACCAGGGAGTACTGAATAATTACTCAGTAGATAGTACTGAACTAATGATTATAGTAGTTCACTAATAACTCCACAATAATTACTGAGACTTACATATCTCCCAGAGAACTACTTACTAATTATGTCTCCTTTATAATAACTATTCATTCATTTCTGCTCAAATCAACATTAACTACTGAAAACCCTTACATCCCACCTGGGGAACTATAGATCTAAATCAGGCTTATTTGAGTTAAATGCATATTAATTGAAGGCATATTTGAATTAAGCAAGTGACACCATTTGTAGTAGTGGTAACCTTAATTACCTTATCCTCAGTTCCTTCCAAATATTAGCAACATAAAGTAAAATACTTCAGTGTGTATTACTCTGCTTAACCATCAATTTTTGGAAGAAAAAAAACAACATTATAACGTAATATTATTGCATAGAAGACATTGATGAAAGTTCTCCAGAAGGCATCTAAGACTATAAGAATGACTGTAAGACTGTAATAATGTAACAATCATTGCTTTAATACTAGGTATCAGCCTTATAAAAGTGCATCTTCAGCGTTTGCAGTCTCACAGATTTATTTAACTGCGCACTATTAGGGTAATTACGGTAATTTCACAGCGGACGCAGCTCTCCTGGTCCTTCATGTAAATTCTCTGCTGTGCGCTGCTGCTGGAGGAGGATTAAGAGAGACTGCTGCTTTCATATTTCTGTATTTGATTGAAAATAAACTAGTAATCAAGATATTGAGATCTTTTCCAGCTTATTTTACCCCCGGATCAGAGGAGGATTCTTTCTGGGTTGTTAACCAGCTTTAGGATGTGTGTTAGCTAGCTAAGTTAGCTAGGTTATGTGTGTGTTAGTTAACTGGCTAAGTTAACTAGGTTATGTATGTGTTTGTTAACTGGCTAAGTTAGCTAGGTTATGTGTGTGTTAGTTAACTGGCTAAGTTAACTAGGTTATGTATGTGTTTGTTAACTGGCTAAGTTAACTAGGTTATGTATGTGTTTGTTAACTGGCTAAGTTAGCTAGGTTATGTGTGTGTTAGTTAACTAGATTAAATGTGTGTTAGTTAGCTAGGTTAAATGTGTTTTAATTAGCAAGCTAAGTAGCTAGGGGAAATGTGTGTGTGTGTTAGCTAGGTTAATTGTGTTAGCTAGTTTACATGTGTGTGTTAGTTAGCTAGGTTAAATGTGTGTTATTATTATTATTATTAATGTATATTTCACTTTATAATACTGTGACATGATCTGCAGTAACTCCTAAAGAAGAACACAGTAACTCCTCAGTCATTAGTAATTAGTTACCATGTTTCTCACTTTATAATACTGTGACATGATCTGCAGTAACTACTAAAGAAGAACACAGTAACTCCTCAGTCATTAGTAATTAGTTACCATGTTTCTCACTTTATAATACTGTGACATGATCTGCAGTAACTCCTCAGTAATTAGTAATTAGTTACCATGTTTCTCACTTTATAATACTGTGGTATGATTTGCAGTAACTCCTAAAGAAGAACACAGTAACTCCTCAGTAATTAGTAATTAGTTACCATGTTTCTCACTTTATAATACTGTGGTATGATTTGCAGTAACTCCTAAAGAAGAACACAGTAACTCCTCAGTAATTAGTAATTAGTTACCATGTTTCTCACTTTATAATACTGTGGTATGATTTGCAGTAACTCCTAAAGAAGAACACAGTAACTCCTCAGTAATTAGTAATTAGTTACCATGTTTCTCACTTTATAATACTGTGGTATGATTTGCAGTAACTCCTAAAGAAGAACACAGTAACTCCTCAGTAATTAGTAATTAGTTACCATGTTTCTCACTTTATAATACTGTGGTATGATTTACAGTAACTCCTAAAGAAGATCACAGTAACTCCTCAGTAATTAGTAATTAGTTAACATGTTTCTCACTTTATAATACTGTGGTATGATTTGCAGTAACTCCTAAAGAAGAACACAGTAACTCCTCAGTAATTAGTAATTAGTTAACATGTTTCTCACTTTATAATACTGTGACATGATTTGCAGTAACTCCTAAAGAAGAACACAGTAACTCCTCAGTAATTAGTAATTAGTTACCATGTTTCTCACTTTATAATACTGTGGTATGATTTGCAGTAACTCCTAAAGAAGAACACAGTAACTCCTCAGTAATTAGTAATTAGTTAACATGTTTCTCACTTTATAATACTGTGGTATGATTTGCAGTAACTCCTAAAGAAGAACACAGTAACTCCTCAGTAATTAGTAATAGTTACCATGTTTCTCACTTTATAATACTGTGACATGATCTACAGTAACTCCTAAAGAAGAACACAGTAACTCCTCAGTCATTAGTAATGGGTTACCATGTGCTGCTGTTAACTCCCGAAAAAAGAAGACAGGGACCCCTTATTAATTATCTATGAAGAACACAGGGATGCCTAGTTCGTTATCTAACACAAATATTTATTCATTTAAACATGATTTCCCCCAGAATAAGGATATAGGACACAGCCTAGAGTAAAGTTGTATGTGAGCCATCACTTCTACTGAGCACATCTCCAGGAGGACTGAAGAAGAGCACAGGTTTAGAATAAACACCTGTAACACACTGACAGAACATTACAAAAATGGGGGTTATGCAGACTACTGCACATTTCAGTGTGTCTAACATTTGGAAGATATTGAGCATACTAAGGTAAGCTCAATGATAAGCGGTGTCACTGACTTTAATATCACCACTGATAGAATAACCGCAGCAGCAGATAAACACACTGATAGAGGCTAGCGGTCCGGCGCTGTGGAATTACCGTAATTACCCTAATAATGGGCACTAAAAGTCTGTGAGACTGCAAGGCTAAAGATGAACGTTTATAAGGTTGGTGCTGAAAATTAAAGCAGTGACCATTAAAACAAAATTGAGTACAGTCAGTCTTAGAGTCTTCTGGAGAACATAAATAATGTCTACTATGTAATAATATTACGTTATAAAGTTTTTGTTTTCTTTCAAAAATGGGGTTTAAGCAGATTACGACACACTGTAGTATTTTACTATATGTTGCTAATATTTGGAAGATAATGATGATAATAAGGTAATTAAGGTTACTACTACTACAAATGGTGTCACTCAAATATGCCTTTAATATCACCACTGATATGAATTGTTTGTGTAGACTGATTTAGATCTATAGTTCCCCAGGTGGCATGTAAGGGTTTTCAGTAGTTAATGTTGATTTAAGCAGTAATTAATGAATAGTTATTATAAAGGAGACATAATTAGTAAGTAGTTCTCTGGGAGATATGTAAGTCTCAGTAATTATTGTGGAGTTATTAGTGAACTACTATAATCATTAGTTCAGTACTATCTACTGAGTAATTATTCAGTACTCCCTGGTAGTTAATAGAAAATATTTAGGTGTTAATGCAGCACTATTAATTAGTTACTGCTTAGTTACCTATTAACTATGGAACAGTATTATAAAGTGTTACCAGATGGCTGCTCTTTTTTTTTATAAAAAAATATGATTCTCCTGACTGTATCTTATCCAGCACAATGCAGCCTTGTTTGCTAAATTCCTATATTGCATCCACTGGCAGCACAATGCCGTTTGACTCTCTGTCACAGAGCGTAAAGGGACTATAGCTGCCATTGTCTGGCCTATAATTGAAGTAGAATGCAGTCTCTCCCAAGACTCACCTGATGAAAACATCAGGATAATCTCCTAATCCTCATTAGTGTCAGCATCCCCACAGCACAGCAGAGTCGCTTAAAGAGAAGCACAATTACTGGAGCTTATGAGGAGACCAGTCAGCCTGTTATTAGGGCATCATGATGATAAAGCAATAAAGCTTACACTGCGGTGTCAATCACAACCACTGCATGTTTTAGTGGGTGACACTTTTGCTTGGGGGGATCTAGCCATAAATGAATCAGTTATAAATTAATTTAATTTAGACCAGGAGCCTATGCTGTTGATGTAATGCTCTTTCACAGTATACTTGATGAAGATACTGGCATCAGAGGCAGATCTAAGATTTTTCACAATATTCATAGAGGGAATATTGAAATGTATTGCTTCATTAATCAAAATAAAAAATATTACACAGTAAAATCTATTGAGTTAATTTTGTGACAAAATTTTACATAACAAATCTGCAATCAGAATTCAAGAACCAAAAGAAAAAGGTATATGTTGCAAAATCAAAACATATATTTTAAAATACAATTGGTTACTTATTATTATATACGTATTGTTCTTTGCAGTTATTTGAAAATTATTTGCATTTGAATTTTGCCAGTCTTTGCTTACATTTTATGGGATTTTGGGATTTTCTGTGGATTTTTGTTGATTTTGCTGCAAAAGTCTTTTGCTTATTTTTTTTGCTCTTGTTTGCTTCTGCTTCATTTTTTTGCTTTAAATGTATTTATTTAGTTTTTAGTTTTGTGTAAAACTTTTGGCACAAAATAACTTCCCAATTTTACATGCATTTTTACTGTGCATAGACCCTGTGGCCCCACCCCTAGAAACGCCAGTGACTGATGTGCCAAAAGTCATGGGACTGCAACTAATAACTGTATCATATGGCATTTTCCCCTATGTCCCATGGAAGCTAAAGAATGTGTCTAGGGGCATTAAATTTGAATGTGATGTCTGAGTCGCGCGTGTGCTTACATGCACATATGTAGCCAGACACCGTCAGTCACAATCATTACTAACCAGTGTGCAGTCCATAGCTTGTAATGCTTTCTATGATGTACACACCAAACTGGTACACACGTGCCACTATAAATGCAGTGCAGCACACTTCAGCACTCTTTAAGTAATTCTGGTTCCATCACCTTTGGCATGTCAGGCGGTTTTTGTGCTGCAACTTTCAGATGGACATATGTAAATTAATTAAGTTTTGTAATGTGTAATTGCAAGCTAAGCTATTTTTAAGTTACTCTTCATATATATTTATGCCGACTTTTGTGACATCACAAAAATAGGTAATTTAAAACAGATTCATTTTCAAATATACTGTACCAGTCTCATTCAAAGTCTTTCTAATGTATTTTCTACATTGTAGATTAATATTAAATACACCAAACAATTAGGAGACACATATAGAATTATGCAGTTGACAAAACGTGTTTGTCCTCCACAATCCCCTGATCTAAACCTGATCAACTGAGATGGTGATTTGAGGTGATTTGTAATGAGCTGGAGATTCACAGCCTGAAGGAAAAGCAGCAACTATTGTTCAGCACCTCCAGAAACTCCTTCAAGACTCTCCCTCATTAAGACACCAAGATTAAAATACTAAAAGTGTGCAGATCTGTCCTCAAAGATAAATGTGGCACAACATATTCTGATTTGTTTAAAACTTTGTTTAATACATCAATAATTCTGCATGTGTTTCTATATAGCTTTAATACAGTTAAAGCTATGTTTACAAAGCTACAGTTAAAGTATGTTTACAAAAAAAATCATAAAAAGAAAGAAAACACATTGAAGTTCAAATTTTTGACTGGTACTATAAACTATTTATTTGAATTGAGTAAATACTATGTTCAAACATAAAAAAAAGTTTGCATTGACTTTTTCAACGTCCTTTAACTAAAATCGTTATATTAGTAATATGTTAATAATATAGGGTAGATTTCTAATAGATGTTTGATGACTAGATAAGACAAGACCATTGCAATTGTTTAAAATATGAGAAAGGACACATTAGATCTTGAGGTTATGCCCAGTGTAAAACAATCCTGAACACCATTGGCCTACACACACACACACACACACACACACACACAGCCAATTCCCCTCCTGTCCCAGTCATATTGACCTGCAGGCCTAAGGTCAGTGTTAAAGTAAAGCAATCATAGGCGAAGTGTAAATCACAGCCGCAGCCAGATCAGGGAAGGTGGGGCAGTTTCATTTCTCGTGCGGCGCTTTACGCTGTTCTTACGGCTGCACATTGACTCCTGCAGAAGGCCTCTGGAACACATCTGTAAGTGGACCTGTAGCTGACCCACACAGCCGCAGTAGCTTCAGAGAGGTGAGCAGATCAATAATACATTAATCTCTCTGTCAGCTCTGCTCTTACAACTCCCTCTGCCATGCAGCCCATTATGTTATTTTACCCATTTAACCCATGGCTCACTGCCACTGCCTGTTTGATGGTTTATACTTTGAAATACTGTAAGGCACCAGAGACAAAAAGACACATATATAGTTTATATTGATGCTTTATGCAGACTTTGGCCTCTGAGGATAGCTTTTCCTGAATGTTGTAGCTTTCATGTTTTTTTTTTCTCTATAAATAAGTATTGCATTGTTGCATGTTTTAAGCCATTCATTTTAGCACATAATTTTTAGCATGTACTCTCTTGGGAAAGCCTGTTGTGGTTAGTCACCTTATCTGCATGGGTATTGGAGCAAAGCTCAATGAGCCACTGTTCAATAAATCCATTGCACCTTTGATGAATGTATCGATTCAAGAGAGACATTTGGCTTCCCAAGAAATGAGCTCTTCATTTCCAAGAAGTTTCCAGCTTCTTCTTCTTCTTCAATTGCGCTACTTTGGTGTCAGAAGCAGGATGCATCTCACAAGCTGGAAGAAAACAAGCTGCATATCTACAAATTCAAAGGCTTGGGATGAAGAAGACAAATCCCAAAAGGAGGGGACTCCATCCACTTTGAGATTTTTCTGGATGGATCCTGCCAGCCAATAGCTGGGTGGGGAAGACTGCATAGGAAACTGTATGTCATGGAAACGTGGGTTTCTATGGCCAAGCAGCGGCTGCATGCAAACCTTATATCACCAAACACAATACCAAAAAATAGATGAAATAAAGTGAAGCACATCACCTCCAAACTTGTTTTTGCGGAGTGATGAATCTTTATGAATTCTTTATATCTTGCAGTCTGATGGATGAGTCTAGGTTTGGAAATTGCCAGGAGAACATTACCTAGTGGACTATATTGTGCCAATTGTAAACTTATTGTAAATACTATAAGATTGGTTTACAGGGTTTCGAGTTAAGGGAAATCCTGATGCTTCGGCCTACCAACACATGCCAGACAACGTTATGATTCCAACTTTGTGGAAAAAGTTTGGGGAAATCCCTTTTCTTTTCCAGACGCTGAGAAAATACCAAGAGTGTGCAAATCTGTCTTAAAAGCTAAATGTGACTACTCAGAAGAATCTTATTAAAAACATATTACATGATATTTTTGCACGTGTTCTTGTGTAGCTTTCATGTCTTCAATATTACATTTACAATGTAAAAAAACAACATAAAAATACAGAAAACACATTGAATTAGAAGGGCTGTGTCCAAATGCTTGGCTGGTGCTCTAAGTTATGTATTTTAATTGAGTGAAAAGTTTAAATATTTAAACTTAAAAATATTTTATTGACTTTTTTCAGTGTCCTTTAACTGACAGCTTTACTGTTTATCAGTAATAAATTAGTAATATAGCCTATATAAAATATAGATAAGACAAGACCATTACAAAGGTTTAAAATATGAAAATGGACACATCAGATCTTGAGGTTATGCCCAGTGTAAAAACCTTTTCCAGACCACTGTATGATTCCAACTTTATGGGGGGAAAAAGTTTGGGGAAAGCCCTTTTCTGGAAGCAATCTCCTTAAAGGCACGGTTGTATAAGTTTGGTGTGAAACAACTTGGTGATGAACTGGCCCTCACAGAGCCGTGACCACAACCTAATACTGGATAAACCAGAGATTTAGAGCTAGGCCTTCTTGTCAAACATGCTTTTAACTAAAATTGGTTTGATTGTTTGAAAATTGGACATTTCTAAAATCAACTATGATTGCACTGAACATGTACATAAACTTACCCTCCAAACGGGAAGAACAACACAATAAAAGCATCATTTCAATCAAAAAGAAGCAGCATTAGAAGAGCGGATCAAACCTGGATGGCGTACTGTGAGAGCAGCTGAAAGGTTTACCTGTTTTAATTATCTCAGTAGCGTCTCCTCTGGCACTCGTATACAAGATCTACTGTTTAGTGATAATGGATGAACCTAATTAGCTGAGATGTTGTTTTTTTCTATAATCAGTGTTTATTTGTCTCAGTAGTGAACAATTCATATCCTAAATGTTTAAATCAGGCAAACATTTAGAATTAGTCAAATCATGGTGAACCGCTACAAAATATATAAACAATTTAATAATAAATATTACACACTACTACATGAACAGCCTCCGTTACTACATCTTTACGTTGTCATATGATCAGTAATCTTTGGTAACAGATCAAACTGGTTTGTTTATCATACTTCTTAACTGATTCTATTAAAGTGTGATCATTTCTGTTTTTGTAGTTCCATATCATTTTCTGTCTCATAGAAAAGTTAATTAAATAAGTTATTATTCATTTTTTTTAAAAAAAGCTCATTAAAAAAAAAACTGTCTATAATAATTCAGTCCTTGTAACAAGACAAATGAAAAGCACACTGTTAAACTGTTATTACCTCTGTGTGTCCTCAGGAATGATAGACCCCTGGCCTAGCCCCATCAAATTATGACAATATACATTAATATATTACCCAAAAAATATCATACTGTGATGGAGCATGTGATGATATTGGAGGCAAGTGTGAAATTATTTAACTGACAGATTTCACTGATTTGAAATCAAGTATTGATTTAATAGACCCAGTACAGTTGAGGTATTCTTAACACAAGAAAGTTATTGATCTAATACTGGAAGTAACATACAAAAACAAGGGGTGTCCACACCTACAGTATAGCTTGTTTGCTCTGGTCTGAACCAATAAGTAAATACAGAAAGAAAGTCCAGTGTTCAGGACTAGTGCAGATTTAATCATGTTTTCACCACAAAATAACAGATCCGAAGTTCAAATCTCAAAATCCCCTCCTTTCAAGGGTCCTGTGTTTTTTTTTTTGGTCCACATCTGAGTGTGATTACTGGATTACTCTTCACATCTACACAAAAAAAATCACAGCAAGGGTGGGGGTGAAAACACCCTAACTAACTTAAAATAAAAAAACTAAGTATAAACACAGAAAGGCAGTCACTTTAGGCACAATTAAACACTTTTTAAGTTTTCCATCTGAGTCAGCAGGTACTCTCCTATTATAATATTTTTTTTCCATCCACTAAAACACAGAAGCTCCTAACCTGACACATTTGTTCCATAGGTTTGAGTGACTTGTCACATATTCTCATATAAAAAATATATTCAAAACAAATATATACTAAAAATTGTTGATTTTGAATCTATTTTTAGATTTTTTTTCAAATATGTAAAAATTTAAAACATTCAAAGTAACTGCTGTTCCTCTATTAAGAAAAACATATGCACTACTCATGGATTTCGTTTCTTGAAATTGACTCTGCCATTTTTCTTCCGCAACAAGATTAGGTAAAAATAAACATTGACCTTGTTTGTCTGGAAGCTGCCAGGCTGAGCCCAGCCTGAGATGAATGACAGGTGTAAGCTAGAGTGCCAGCAGTCGGTGGCATCCTCCACTGAGCGTGTCGAGCAAATTCTAACTCGATGCTTTCCATTCATCAGTGTCCCTCCTTCAGGAATCACACAGTGGTCTCCCAGCAGCAATGCAGGAATATATCACTCACATGCTTCACAGTGTAAACACTGATGATGGAGGAGATAAACAATCCAGTAGATCTGAGTGCTGATGATAGAACTATTGTATAAACACACAGACATGGTCACGTTTAGAGTCTGAATTCTGTGGATACTCTAATTAGGAGAATCCACTATCTGACATCACCGATACAGTGGTATTAAAAAGTTTGGGCACCCATGATAATTATCAGTTTTTTTTAATAAGTCATTGGTTGTTTGGATCAGAAGTTTTAGTTAAATATATCATAAACACAGCAGATAAACACAGTGATATTTGAGAAGTGATTTTTATAGTATTTACAGAAAGTGTGCAATAATTATTTAAACAAAATTAAGCCGGTGAATAAATTTGGGCACCCTTGTTGTTTTATTGATTTTAATACCTTTAGCACTCATTATTGAAACACAGATTACTTTGGTTAACTTGTAAGCTCATTGACTCTTGACCTACATACACAGGTGCGTCCAATAATAAGAAAGGGATAAGATAAACAATCGTGAGTTTTTCTCCTCTTTGCATCTTCTCTGAAGAGTGACAACATGGGAGTCTCAAAACTCTTAAATGACCTGAAAACAAAGATTCTTCAACATCATTTAGGGAAAGGATATAAAAATCTCAGATCTCAGAGATTTCAGCTGTCAGTTTCCACTGTGAGGAACAGAGTGAGGAAATGAAAGACCACAGGGAAAAGTTCTAGTTAAGACCTAAAGTGGCAGGAAGAAAACCAAGATAAATCTCAGATAATCAGAGGAGAAGGATGGTGAGAACAGTCATAATCAACCCACAAACCCACAGACCAGCTTCAAAGACCTACATCATCATCTTGCTGCAGATTCAGCGCACTTTACACAAGGGGAGGCTGTATGGGAGAGTAATGCAGAAGAAGCCTTTTCTGAGCACACGCCACAAACAGAGTCGCTTGCTAAAGCACATTTAGACAAGCCAGCTTCATTCTGGAACAAGGTGCTGTGGACTGATGAAACTAAAATTGAGTTATTTTGAGGACGGTATGGAGGAAAAAGAACACAGCTTTCCAAGACAAACACTTTACTGCTCAGTAAAATTTGGTGGCAGTTCATCTTGATGTGGAGCTGTGTGATCAGTGCATGTACTGGGAATCTTGTTAAAGTTAAGGGTTACATGGATTTCAGTCAGTATCAGCAGATTCTTGAGAACAGTGTTCAAGAATCAGTGAGAAAGTTAAAGTTGCGTCGGGGCTGGATACTTCAACAAGGCAACAACCCTAAACACTAAACACTGCTGCTCAAAATCTACTAAAGCATTCATGCAGAGGAACAAGTACAACATTCTGGAGTGACCATCTCAGACCTGATAATTATTAAAAATCTCTTTTTTGTCTATCTACCTTGTCTATCTAATACAGTCTCATTTTACATTTTCATGTATTGCATGTGCGCTGTTAAATATCTATGCTGATGAGTGTGGTGGTCTGGAAGTGAGGTGTGTTCAGGTAAATTTCTTAGCTGTGCAAAACACACTGACTGATTGTGCGCCACTGACTGATTAGAACCCTGACAACAGTCAGACGTTCATTGCTATCTTGGCAAATCAGGCACTCCGAGTACATGCCTTTACTGTGTTTTGTAATGTGCAATGCATATTTTTATGGTTGCTATGATACCAGTAACAAATAGACACACTGCATGGTTTTAGTCACCCACTGTTTTGGAGATTGCAATAAAAAGCTGTGGATCAGAGACAAATCCTTGTTCACTCTGAGAAATGAGAAGCTAAAGCGAAAGACTGAAATGTCAAATATCTGCCATCCGAATCTTTAACATGCCAGGTGTGAATGTCTATGGGTTTTAGCAGTCACTTGTGATCGGATCACCCAGGACACATGTTGATGCCAGATGTGAACAGGTCCTGGGTGTGAAAGACAGACATCCATACACAGCATCACTGACAGGTGTGCTCTGCTGAGAGACGGAATACAACAGGTCTAAAGAGTCTTGTTCCTTATGTGGATTTAGAAAAACTGCAGTTCTGTAGTTCTAAATGTGTAATAATTAAAAAGACTAAAGCTAAAGAGTGAGATGTTTACATTGTTTGTGATTCTATGCCAATGTTTCTGGCTCTGAGTCATGCTTTTATAACCTCTGCTCTGAAAAGTTCTGGTTTCTCATCCATAAATGCAATGTTATGGTCTGCTTTGCTGTTTAAGGCTGGCATTGAGGAATCGCTGCGACAGAGTCTTTCAGACTGAAAGACTGCAAACCACAACATAATGTTTAGAGTGTGTGTGTGTGCCACACTCCATTATCACATCTTAACTAACAGCAGTTCTGCTAGTCTAGGAACTGAAGTTTGTTAGATTCTATTCCTGCCTATATGATTGTGATCTAAAATAAAATGCTAATCGTTTAAAAGAAATGTGTGACTAATCCCGGATCTGCACAGAGGGTGACCCAACACATAAAAATTATTGAGCAATTGAATATGCTCATATGTTTATGAACCCTTTAGATTTGTATATATTTCTGCAGAAATGTGTCCTAAAACTTCAGCAGATTTACAATAAAGTCATAAAAATAGATACAAAGAACCAAATTAAACAAATGAGACACAAATATTAGACTTGTTCATGTATTAATTAGGAAAACGATCCAATATTATGTAAACCCTTAAGGGTTACCAGATAAATTGAGGGTGAAATTAGAGTTAGCTGTTTTCAATCAATGGGGTGACAATCAGGTGTGAGTGAATAGAGGTCCGTGTTCATAACAGGAATATTAAAATCTGTTCTACCTCCTCTGACCATTTTTGAGGAAGAGTTGTACGTGCTCATCATTGGCTCTTTTAAAACATCTCTAAAAGTTTGAACTCCACCATCATACAGATGTGTACAATTGGAGGAAAGTTTTTACCCTGATTTAAGCATTTTTTGGACTATAAGGCGCTGGATCTACACAGATTTATGTTCTTAAAATGGTTTATTCGGGTGAGTTTGTTAAGGGCTTCTGTTAATTTACAGTAAGCTTACATTTCCAATATTAAGTGTTTTGTTTTGTTTAGACCTAATAGATAAACATATTGTTCTTCATTTCATTTATCTAACATTGTCCTCATTCTTTTTTTATAATAATAAACAAGAACTGGCATGTGACTGAAGAAAATACTCAATGGGTTCTTAAAGCTATGGTGTGTTATTTGGTGTTTAAACAGTGCAAGAAAAGATAGCATTTCATTATCCAATACATTTCCATACTAATTAATAGATCTTTTTGTTGATGATGTTAATGATCATTGATTTTACTACATGGCATTACAACCATCCCAGTATAACAGATACTAAAAATTTCTATTTTTAGCTTATAAAACAGTGATTACAATAATACTTGTTTGAATTCCTAGACACTTGATCTCAGGACAGTATCCCAAAAATACATCTGATATACAAAATGTTTTACCTTACCTTTTTAACTAATAACTTTCTCTGGGAGTTTTACATATGGATCATTTTTGTTTAGCTTGTTTCTCACTGGAGGAATTCAAGGTGTTACAACTGTCCCTGGTCTTCCCTAATGATACACATGGTAAACATAATGCAATCAAAACTGCTTTCATACTTTTACATGTACATTCTCACCTGACAAAAGTACAGTACTACTGTTGCTCTTTCTGCATTGTGATCACACACTGTCATAAGACCAATAAACCTTGATGGACTAAGGTGTTGTTGTTTAAGAAAAAAATCCTGTTTCGACACCTTTGAGTTCAACTAAAGCCTCCTGGAAGAAAGGTTAATGGTCAAATGAGACAAATTTTGAGTTGTTTGGCAACAGTGATCAGAGTAATGCTTGGGGAAATAAAAGAGAGGCATTTGGCTGCAAGAACTTTTAAGCATGGTGGTAGTAGCCTCATGCTCTGAAACAGTTTTGCTGCAAGTGGGACTGGTGCGTTGCACAGACTGGACAGAATAATAAAGGTCTACCTCAGCATTCATTAACAAAACCTCAAATTAGAGGTCTGAACCGACTGCTTTAAAAAAACTGCTAAAAAAAACGCTCCCGCTTGTTTTTGTCCCGTTGCTGCCCGCTCACTCCCAAAAATGGCTTGTTTTAGTCGTGCGCTTGCTCACCACATACACATTTCTACTGCTCCTGCCCTTATATGAATTTAATTAATTAAATTTAGTGCTTGAAATTTACTTATGTATTTATCAAAACAGCAATATACTACTGGATAAGCGCTCTCCCATTTCTTACCACAGTCCAAACGCATGCCGTCAGGTGACTTGGAGATGCTGAAATTGTCCCATTGGTGTGTGTTTGCAATCTTTCAGTCCATCCTTTACTTTGATTTATTTCTATTTCTATTATATTTATCAGTAATATCAGTGTTTTTTGTTGTTTGCCTTGGCTAATATCTTAAAAACATTTCCCTTTTTCCCTTTTATTTCAGTTATTCTCAGTGTTGAATGCACTGATCAAGGTTTTTGCGTTAATTGCAACCAGATCAAGATGTCAATATCGAGCAGGAACGAGACGTGGAGAGTGGACGCAAGTGTGATTGCTTAAAGTGTTAGTATCTATTGAAAATTGAATAATAAACAAACAAAGAAACCAAAAGTAAGACAAAAGAAACAGAGAACATTAAATAACACGGGACCTGACTGATGGTAGACATACAACCTCGGACAGGGATGTCAGGGAAACAGGTACAAGGGGAATATTTATACAAACAGACAAGAACAGGAAACAGGAAACACCTGGGACCAGGGGGCGGAGCTACAAATGAACAGGTGAGGAACAGGGGAGGAGACACAGGATAAACACAGCGCACCTGCAAAGGGTAAATAAACACAGGGACAGACCAGAGAGACTATTACACAAGAACCTAGTAGTAGAGGTGGATTTAGGCCTGTACACTGGATAAAGGGATTGATTCAGGAATAAAATTTACTTCATTTAAATGAATGAATATGTGCAGTATTATTATATATGTATTATTATTATTAATCTAACTGATTGATTAGTTCTTCTCTTTGTTATTCATGGAAATCATGCGTGATTATTGTAATTTCCTAGACTATTTATTAGAAATAAGAAATTACAATAGAAATTACATTCTGTGTCCCACGCTGCAAGATATTCTGACTGGTCCTGGGACTCCTGTGAGTGCAGACCTCTACCTTAAATCATCAGCTAGAAGTTTTAAAACATGGCCACAAGTGGGTGTTCTATCAGAACAATGACATCAAACACACATGAGAGGTGGCTGTGAAATGGTTACAGCAGACTAACAGAAGCTTTCAAAATGTTTCTCCCAAAGACCTGACCTCAACTCTATTAAAAGAGTGGTACAGACGAGACAGCCCAAAAACCTCACAGAGCTAGAAGAAGAACAGGCAAAATCCCTCAACTGAGAAGAACAACTGTCTCTTAATTGCTACAAAAAGCATTTACAAGCTCTGATACTTGCCAAAGGGGGTGCTGATAATGCAGAGTTCCCAAACTTGCTGCAGGCCTTTTACTCTTTTTCTGTATTGAAATAGTAAAAAAAAAGTAAAATTGCTTAAAATATTAAAGAGAAAGTTTCTTTTGCAAACTTTTACATACAACTGTATGTGTTTAACAGAGTAGTTTTTGTTTGTTGTTTGTTTAATCTGTTATTTATTTCACTTATTTTTTGCTGATAAAATGCAAAAAAGTAAGTCTACAACAAAATGCTGACCAGATGTTTAGTAATGATGGTTCATTTTTTTATCCTAAGCAGAGGCAGAATATGTAGAATGTGCTGCATTTTAATCAACATATTTTATTAACTCTAATTATAATAAGAACTTATTCTGTTCCAGCCCTATACAGTACATGTTACTCCAGCATTTACAGTACCAGTCAAAAGTTTGGACACACCTTCTCCAATTATTTTCTTTATTTCTTTATGTAATTTGTTTTCAACATTGTAGATTAATAATAAAGACATGAAAACAATCCAGGGACACATATGGAATTACGAATAAAAAAAAAAATAACCTAAACTGAGACGGTGATTTTATTTATTCTACTTGTTCTTTCTGTTGCAATGAACAATATAATGGATTTACGTAATTTATACGTAATGTGTGGATAGTGATACTTATTTTAAAGAAAGCACGGCATGTTAATGAAGGCCTGTCCACCTTTGTTTGCATTGGTTTGAACAATGGCACTAAACACCGGTTTGTCCTCTCCAGGAGAAGCTGTGTGTGTTTGGCAAGGACGTGTATTGTGGTCAGTCTTCCATGCATTAAACATTAGTTTCATTAAGGCTAAGCTGCTGCTGTCTGACATCAGGTGATTCTGTGGAAGAATGCTGAGCTGGCACCTGATGAAAAAGGGATTTTATTTCCTTTCTCTTTTCTTTCTTTAATGCAGTAGTTTGGGAATAATCAAACTTTCACAGTTTCCCCCCCTTAACCCAAATGAAACTCAACAGCAACAACAGTTCTTTTTGTTTAGTTGTGCACTGGAGCTGTGAAGATAATGCAGCATGGAAATGCTAAACACATTACCCCACCAATTACAGACAATCAAAGCAAGTCAATTTAGTGTTTGAAACTTTAACTCACAAACTTGACCTATAGCACTGCTGCTTTGGAACATCTAGACCAAGTTCTATAATGTTTTTACTTCTTTGTTTTACTGCTTATAGTTGGGCAGTTATCCAAATAAAAGAGAGCATTATAAGATTGTTTAACAATATTTTGAAATGGTTCTAAAAAAAAAATAACAACCTAAAATGTACACAAATAATGGTCGAGGAATGTTCTCAAAACATAATGGTTAACATGACAACATTATTAGTATGTTTCTCACATAACATTCCCAGCTAGTCGAATAATAACATTATTGAAATGTTAAAAGTGAATCTAAAAGTGTTAGATTAAAGATTTAAGTTAAGATTAAGGTTAAGTTTTATGGTTAAACTTAAGGTTTAGGTTAAGGTTAGAGTTAGGTTTTAGGGTTAGAGGTAAAGTTTATGTTAGGTTAAGGTTATGGTTAAGTTTTAAGATTAAATTTAAGGTTTAGGTTAAGGTTAGATTGTAGGGTTAGTTTTAAGGTTTAAGTTACGTTTAAGGTTATATAGAAAATCATCTACATTCTACTTAGGTTCACATTGCATTTAAAATACATTCAGTTGAAAGTTAGTTGAGCGTCAATAAGGAATCTATAATGGACCATCCAAATAAAGTGACTATGTATCTCATTTTTGCCATGCTCTATGTGAAGTTGACATGACACTGGGCAGGTGAACTCTCCTTTTCCACAGACTAGACTAAAATGATCATCTTACCGCAAGATATTTTGATGGATAACTGACTATGTAAAAAAGGTTAATAACATTTAGGAAAATTGCAGTGTGTGTGATTTAGGACAATTTGAGAAAACGTTCATTAATTTCATGGCCTACTTCCCAAACCGTGGAAGATCTAGGAAGGTCAAATCAGGACACAGATTATTCCACTGTTAATTTACAACATACCCCAAGCAGGTAAGTGATCAGAGCTCCAACACGCTCTCATTTCAGCTCATTACCAGATCACACACACACACACACACACACCACAAGCCCTCTGGGTCACTCTTCATCTTGACCAGCTGATGCAGTGTTAGAGATAAATGATAAGGAGTGAGTAGCCCTCAGTTATAGAGTCAGTTTTTAGCTCGCTTTGCTGTTGGAAAAATCTGAAAAATGCACGTAGTTGGAATTCACAGAGGCAGTAACTCAGGAGACTTAAAACTCTCTGCAGCTTCTCTGAACTGGAAAGACTAGAACTGAACTGCGAGTGTCTTAAAATTCACTGTCTCATTCTGGTGGAGTTTAAGGTTGAGAAAAGTCCTGTGCTGTCACTGCAAGCTTTAACATATGCAGAACAACACTGCAACTTCCACTGACAGCAGTAAGAGAATAGATTAAAACCTCTGTGGATTAGTACCACAAATTATATTTAATATATCTGCTACAGTTGCACTCATATTAAAGTTCTGACAATTGTTAGATTTGCAGACGGCAAAGACAGGGTTGATGTTGGTCGCAGTTCGGACATGGTAAGGATCAGTGATGTTGTTAACACAATACTCTAATCAGTATTTAATTCAATAAAATGTCTAAAAATACAATTTCATTCTTACATTATAAGCGTATAGCATATATGATGCCCTATTAACTAAAATAACTAACTAAAGCTCCACTAACTAAAACTCTAAAAGTCCACAAGTCCACATACAGTATTGTGCAAATGTTTTAGGCACCTGTAGGAATTGTAAGTAAAGAAAAAGCTTCTTATCCAGGCAGTAAGTGTTTATTAGCTCAGTGAAACACGAGCATTGCAATAAATACAAACAGCAATTTAAAAAAAGCAGTGCTTTTACAGCACCGTTTTCCTTAAAGCATCTCCTAATCTCTCCTCATCTGAGTTTAATAAGAGTTATTTCTAGTCATCATATTAGCACCTGTTTTGGTAAATCAAATCTTGCTGATGTTAAATCCGGTGAGCTGCTTACAGAACTGAACTTGTTACGTTTTACTGTATTCATGTTTTTTTCCATTTGTTTAAATCATAACATGGTGCTTTTTTCAGGCAAAACACTTGTATTGCTGAGATTAATGGATTAGTGTAATTTGCTAAAGTGGCTAAAACTTTTGCACAGTACTGTATGTGTACATCATGTTTAGCGACATGGTAAATTGCTAAAGTTGCTAAACTTTGCAAAATTTGACTTTTACAGCAAACATTGAAGGCTTTTATTTATATGTGAACAAGAATCAGCCACTAAATCTAATCAGTTTCTTTACCTGGTCAATGTTTGTATCAGAAAGTTCCCATCTGAATTTCTGGGTGTTTTTTTTAGCCATCTGAACATAACTGTAATGTGTTAAACTCTTCTGCCACCACTAGGTGGCAGTATAATGGCCTCATAAGAGGACACCAGGACCTTGTAGAGCAAAATTTAGTGTTGTGGTCTAGACAACCCAAAATGTGATGTCCACATATGTGGACGTCAGGTCCTAAGAGGTTAATTATGAACATATATACTGTAATTATCTATTACATCTATTTGTTTAGATATTAAAAAAAAAAATATGAAACAGACAATATATGGCAGTGGCAGAATGTAACATTGTATGTCTATGAAAAAAAACATAGAAAAAAAAAACCTTTTCACAATTCATGGTAATAATAAATGACTTTATCTCGAACATGAACACCGGAGTATTTCCCAGAGTGCACCTCCAACATCCTATCATAAATCACTGATGCTTCAAGGTGATAATCGCAATCAAGTGCTGCACTGAAAAGCAATTTACTCTCCAAGTAAGTATTGATTGCTGTAGCGTACTCTTTTAATTCCTAAAAAGTGCCACAAAAAGAGATATCAACGAATATCTAGCTGCGCAAGCAGGACTGATAAGAGCTTTGCAATTCGGCTGATTTAAATAACACGTTCAGCGCGCAGATTTGCATGTGCACAATATAAATAATTACAGAGGAATCCAAGCAAGCAGATTATAATTTCAGGCTTTCTTGCTGAATGACACACTCTCACTGTGAAACTCTCTATTTTATGCTGTTCTCATGTAAGCGTTTTTTCCCCCCAAGTTTAGCGTTTCTCTATTCATTTAGGTCAGTAATTATAGCAGAGCATGGTCACGCGCAGACTGAAGCCTGCAGATATGGTCACTCTCTCCATGGCAGATGGTGTAATTTTCCTGGAGTGATTGGTCGAGAGCAAAGTGTCAAGTTGTTTAAATTATGCAGTAAATCTATTTGCTTTGAGATCAACCGGTAAAAGGCCATCAGTCACAGTGGATTAGGGTGGATATTCAACGGTCATTAATTATTTCAAGTATGTGCTGAAGATGAAAGTCATAATTACAGTTTTATGTAATGCCTGCTCTTTATGTACCAGGATTTGTGGAGTCAAACTCATTAAGCACAATGGCCCTTATTTAACTGTAAAAGGATTCCAGCATGACATGAATGCATGTATGCAGATTTTAACAGCAGGTTTGTTTCCCTTTAATTTTATCTTTGTTCTTCCTGCACAGACTGTGAATTTGAGCGTAAGATTTTTACAGCCTAAAAGCTGCTTGTTTTGTAGTTACTTCATGTTATATGATATAAATAAAAACAAGTAGAAAACATCTGTAATATAACCATGTTTATAGCAACATTCAAAATGCAACAATACAAATGGCTGAATGAAAATGTATAAAAATTGATTGATTTTTTTTTGTCCAGGAGCAAGTTAGGTAATAATAATGTGCTTTTGTGCACAGCATGTGTTTTTTTTTTGTACCAGGCATGTAAGGGGAATTTTTTCAATGCAAAAAAATGTATGCATAAATGCTCTTGATTCAGAAAAAAAAAAATCGAAATTTGTAAAATGTTAAACATTGCTGTCAGAGTGTCCGAAGCAGGGAGACGAGGAGAGTGGACACAAATGCAAGTAACATAAAACACCTGGGGACAGGTAACGAGGGGGCAGAGCCACAAATAAACACAGGTGGAAACACTAAGGCGAAGACATGGGAGGAAACACAGGGCCCTGTGCAGGGAAGCACATGGGGAGAGAACGCATAGGCAAGAAGGAGAAAGGTGAATAAACAAGTGTCACAGAACAGGATGAAAACATGACACTGTTTGACTTTTTTAGATAATTTTAATATTAATTTAATTGATCAGTTAACAGAAATAACATATCACATTCCTTTTCGTGGAGTTATGTGTCATAACTAAGTTTTGGGAGTGAGCCACGCCCTCACTCCTCCCACTTCCATCCCTATTTAAACAGTCACTTCCTCTCTACCTACTCATTGAACAAACCTCGCACCCACCTCCTCCCCATCTTCCTCCTTCTTTAATTTTATTCTCTTCTCATGTTTCTCTTCATTAGAGGGGGGGCTTCGGCTTCACGCTTTACAGCGAAGCTGCCCCGAACTCCATCCCAAATACTCTGAGTTCGCTCCCCCTCTTTCTTCTTCTCTGCCCAATCAAGGGCGTGGGTCAATACTAGCAAAAATACAGATACGTAATACATACAATTAAATTATACAAATGTACTTATGTACTGAATATCAGCTTCTTCAATAACATCCCAATCTAGATTCATCATTGCAGTATGATCAATGTCAAACAATATTTTTAACTGAGTATTAGCAATTACTACAGACAACCTAGCATTTATTTTTTTACACAAATGATGCGCAATTTAGCAGCAGTTAAAATTGAAATGAAGCATTTTTGGGCAAACTTTGATTTCACACACAAGGCTTACTGAGTGTCAGCAAATCAGATCATGCAGATAATTAAATTTAGAATTTGCTAATCTTACTGCAATCCCAAAACATGAGAGGATGTGGACTCATGCAAGCCCAATAAAGTGAGAGAACTGAATGGTGTAAAGTACATTTGTTTAAAAAAATCAATTAAAATATTGTTATTTACATTAATGAACTAATAAAGTGCATTCTTCAAACTAAGAAACGAATAATCCTACAGTATAACCCCACAATAACCCCACAAACTCCTGAATATCTGCTTTTTTTTGCTGTGTGTGTGTGCAGTCTTTCTTGTCACTATGATTGGGTGTGCGTGTCACTTCCTGATGGACGTCCTTGGTGGTGTGATTTACTCCTCAATCCTGCTGGAGGAGAGATTACAGGCAATCCAGTGAAAAGTGTAGAAGTGGCTGAAGTCTGGTGCACTCTGTGATTAGATCACGGTCCTGTGCTACAGGTTAATATTACTGAACTGCAGAGCATTACATCACTGATCGCTGATAAAACACCCCACTGAGTGATTTATGAGGAAGTCATTTAGAGAACTAGACTAGACTGAACTGTTGAAAAGTTTCACTTTTGAAGTTAGCCTCAGTATGGGTTTATGTGTAGCATTTTAAAGGAACATTATGAAGCATTTTTACTTAAAAAATAAGAGATATAAAATGTAGTGTAGAGCTGTTATCATTGTTAGTCCAGGCTCAGTCCCTATAGAACTACTGTATGTAAAGTTATTATACAATTTCAAAGAAACAAGCAAGACAACATTCTCTAGAGCTGTGAAAGTTGCGTTTGTATGACATCCTTTAGTATAAATCTACTTCCTTAGCCCACATCATTTTTTTTACTCTCAGTGGTGTCCAGAAATGCATGTGTAAAGTGTATCCACCTTTGAGAATGGCTCAGAAAGTGAATTCTCTTTCTGACTGTAGCAGGAGCCCAGATGGAAGAAATGCAAATTTTCCAACATGTTACTTGAATGGGCCTCTATTCTACATTTAACTATCGTGTGGCTCCAGATAATTGTTTTTGGACTCTTCTTTATCGAATTAAATTCGATGTATTTGTTTCTGAGTTTTAGATCTTCTATAAGACTTTTATATCTCTGTTCAGATTCAGTTTGTTCCTCGTTCAAAAAGCAATCCAAGATAGTATTGATGAAAGAAATTAAATAAAAAGACTTACAGTGAACTGAAACAAAACATTTGCCCCCCCTCCCCCCCATATATTTCTGTCACTTTACTATTAGACAAAGATACTTTTTAAATTATTATTTCATTTATTACGGGAAAAAGCAGACCTGATTACTGCCAGATGTGTAGAATCAAGAAATCAGAAAAAAAGATCAAACTGAACGTATGGTGGTGGTAGTGTGATGGTCTGGGGCTGCGTCGTTGCTCTAGAACATGGATAAAATGCAGTAATTGATGGAGCCATAAATTCAAATAAACAATCTTTCATCGATTTGTGACCTTAAGCTCAGGCATACTTGCTCAAAAAAAAACTAAATTCCTCCACAGAGATGTAAAAGACTCATATTGCCAGTTATCACAAAACGTTTGGTTGCAGTTGTTGCTTCCAAGGAAGGCACAACCAAGTTATTAGGTTTAGTTCAGACTGAAACACTGAAGTACATTTGAAAAAAAAATGTACAGCATAAAATGTATTCTCATTTTATTCTCACATTTTCCACTCTATTAACTGTACTACTGAACTTTAGAGCTGTACTGCTGCAGAAATGACACTGTTTAGCACTTTAAACTAAACTGCTTTTGGTGGCCTTATGTAAATAGTATAATGGCTGTGACATGACAGCTATTATGAATTCAAACTGGGCTTTTAGAATTAAGCTTTTATATTTGGGCCGTATTTTAAAACGTAAAATACAACAATGTGAACATTTTTTTCAAAACAGATAAATTCAGTTTTGTGGACCCGTTTTCATTTTTCATCAAATGATACAAAAAGAATCACACACACACACACACACACACACATTTATATTACATACAGTATGTTTGGCCAAGGGCTAGTAAACATTGCTTCATTTGTAAATTTGAAACTAAACAAATTTTCTACTCATATCTTGAGTTTAATTCATGTTCTTTTACATTTTATTAAAAAACTAATAAAAAAAGAGTAGCACTTTTTAAAAGAAATGTAACATAAGAAAGGTAAAGGGCAAATATTAACCATATAAGCTGTTTGTATTGCTTGCAATTTAGGTGAAGCAAGCATGTGTAAAGCATTTTAATGTAAAATTGCTTAATTTTGCTGAATTAAATACAAGTAACAAAGTAAACGAGTAACAAAAATATGAACACCACACAAGGGTTAAACATACCAGATTCTTTAATAATTTGATTGGTTGGATCCAGTTGCATCTTGTCCTTCAGTCATCGGGGATATGAAGGCCCTTTGTTTGATGCTCACTGTGGCAGGGAGGAAGAAGATAGCCATAGCTGCCATTCGTCTTTGTGACACTAATGCAGAATTAAAAGAACCCCAGAATGCACCTTAGCTGCACCACTACAGGCCATCTGAGACTCCACACACTCCAGCAGCAGTCTCACCAGCCTCCGGTAGCCCGGCGGGATCTGTTCCTCCCTGCCGGTGATATTGCAGATTCAAATCACCATTGCCTTTGTTATTTTATCATTTTAGCCATAAATCATCCTGTGGTTGCTTTGGCGTTCAGTCCCAAGGACATATCTTGAAGCTGGAGCTGAGCTAAGTGCAGGGGCACCTAGGCCAGTTTTAGAAGGGCTTTACCTTTAAAAAATATACATTATTAGTTAAAAATACATTTTCTCATTCTTCCTTATTCAGCTGTCCCACAGCATCTCCACATTGTCACAGGCATCTCTGGACGAGGGCTGCCTCGGAGGGAGACCTCGGAGACAGTCAACAACCACCGGCGCTCTGACAGGATGTTGATGAGGTAGATTTCAGAGGTAGCTATTTTAGGGAAGCCCACAGACAGTGAGTGTGAATGTGGCAGCTCCTTATAGTGCATGCTTACATAAATCCCTCACTGTCAAAACAATCACATGACTACAAATCAAATATTGTTTTTAATTTTTTTTTTTTAACTGAGATAATGTCAGTCTTAAAAGAAAGTCTTGAAAGGAGACTGACAAGGCTGGATGTAAATCTTTAATCAACACAATAACTGTATTTTGTGTGAAGGCATATCATCTATACAACATTTATCAAACACAAAATCTATAGTTATTAATTGATCTAAGCTCTGTAAAGAAATATTTATTAGAATGCAAGATTTATTTTATTTTATGAACATGATGCAACTGTTAAAAAAACATTGGGCAAATATGTACCATCATGTTTATTTGTGCTGCTAATGGCGTTGCTGTATATGTCAATAGTATGTTTTTTTCAGTTCTCATACAGACATCGTACCACACATGTGGTATGTGGTTTAGTATATTATGGGTTTCATGGGATTATTTTTATACTGTTCCTACGAAAGATTTGATGTAGTCATAGTTATACTTGTAAATTAGCTGCTTCATTACGTACTACAATTGATTGTTTTGGTTATCTTAAAATATAATTAATTGGCCCCTTGGCTACCCCATATACAGCTCTGAAACTAATTAAGAGACCACTTCAGTTCCTGAATCAGTTTCTCTGATTTTGCTATATATGTATAAGTATATGTTTGAGCAAAATTAACATTATTGTTTTATTCTATAAAGTACAGACAACATTTCTCTCAATGTCATTTAGAGCATTTATTTGCAGAAAATGAGAAATGTCTGAAATAACAAAAACAATGTAGATCTTTCAGACCTCAAATAATGCAAAAAAACAAGTTTGTATTCATAATGTTTTAAGAGTTCAGAAATCAATATTTAGTGGAATAACCCTGGTTTTAATTACAGTTTTCACACATCTTGGTATGTTCCCCTCCACCAGTCTTACACACTGCTTTTGGATAACTTTATGCCACTCCTGCTGCAACAATTCAGTTCAGCTCGGTTTGATGGCTTGTGATCATCCATCTTCCTCTAGATTATATTCCAGAGGTTTTCAATTTGGTAAAACAAAGAAAAACATCATCATTAACTTATCTTGTATATTTTTTTCCAGAGCTGTATGTACAAACATATTCATTATTTCTTCTAAAATCAATGTTATTGAAAAATATTTATTCCTGCTTTTGTTTAAGTAACTGTCTCTGCTGTCCATGGAAAGCTTTCTACTAGATTTTGGAGCATTGCCATGAGGATTTGATTGCACTCAGCAACAAGAGTGTTAGTGAGATCAGGATGATCTTCATGATGTTCTTCAACCAGTATCATCACCAACGGGGGGCGAGTACTTCTCTACAGGGACTAGACAAGTCGTGAGTATCCACAAAAACAATATAATGTATGTCAGGGTATCTAGGCCAGACTTCAAATGTAGAGCAAAGCAAAGGGATACCTAGAAAGTAAACCAAAACAACTTTAACTCACTTTTAAGTAACAGAAATGGAATGTTCTCTGACCTCAATGCAATTAAACAGCTTTTCATTTACTGAAGATAAAACTGAAGCAGAAAGTGCCACAAACAAGCTGAACAAACTGAAGACGACAGCAGTTAAAGCCTGACAAAACATCTCAAAAGAGAAAATGCAGCATGTTTGGATGTCCTTGGGTTTCAGAAAGTTTTAACAATGTCTAAGTGCACCAAGTGGTCCAGTAGTCTAAAGCGCTGCCACTATGAGCAGGAGGTCGCAGGTTCGAACCCCCGATCATGCAGCTTTGCCATTAAGCGGCTTGATGGCAAAGCTGCATGACCAGGGGTTCGGTGGGTGATGGCGCTTTCTCCCCACATCACTAAAGGGTAATGTCCACAGCACAGGGCATCTGTGAGCTGATGTATCAGAACCGAGTCGCTGCACTTTCCTCCGAGTGCGCTGTGATGCTACTCGGCATTAGTGCATCAGCAGCAGCTCGAAAAGAAGCGGTGGCTAGCTTCACATGTATCAGAGGAAGCATGTGCTAGTCTTCACCCTCCTGGTGTGTTGGGGCATTACTAGTGATAGGAGGAGTCCTAATGAATGGGTTGGGTAATTGGCTGAGCAAAATTGGGGAGAAAATGGGTAAAGAATAAATAAAAAAAAATGTCCATGCAGCCACTCACATATTTTAGCTGGTTGTGTTACAATAGGTCTGTCAGTCACGTATTTCACAGTATTTTTTTCCACAAATTCCTCACAGGAACCTGCATCAGATGTTTTTGTAGAACTCAAAATGTCTAGAATGGGGCCAGTCTAGAGGTAAATAAAGGGCCACCAGGTTTGAGTTCTGTTATTTTCTTCCTACACGCTGTGAGCAGCTGACTGGTTGTTGAACACTTTCTCTTTGGCTGAGACTGGGTGAAGAAGCTCCAGCTCCGCTGGTTTCCTCTCAGACAGACAGATGTCATCACAGCTGCTCAGTCAAATGGGGGAAATTGTGACATTCTGCCACGGTGATAAACTAGCTTCTCCTGTGTGATATACACCAGGGTAAGAGAATATTACAAAAAGAATGAAAGTCAGACAGAGATCAAAATGGAGTGAAGCCACACGTAAGACTTCAGAGAAACCTTTGTTCAGCTTGAATGTGTTCTGTGGCACTGCGCCACTGAGAGAGCCCTCCTGAGAGCAAGAACTAAGTCTGACACAAAAATCCCCAAAAACTGCCATCCAGTCGTCTCCACACTGATCTCCTTTAGATTCAGCACTCGTGTACATGTTGATGAAATTTCTCACCTCTCCCTCACCCTGCATAACAGAACAAAGAAGACTGAGCATAAGAAGAAAGACCACAATTTCTTATTAGCATAACAGTACAGAAATGTGCACGATTGAAATGTCTCTTTAATGTCACTTAATAATTTCTTAACATTAAGCTTTCAACCCCAGATTTAATTATACATCATGATCCTTAAAATGACCCAGAATAGTACTCTGGATTTATATAACAGCACCAGATACACCTTAATTATAAATTTGCCTTAATAATCCCAAACTAACCTAAATCTTAGACCAAAATTAATCCAAACCCTGGCCCAAAGCCTACCCCAAACTTTAACATCATCCCAAACCCTATCCCCAACCCTGACCCAAAGCCTACCCCAAACTTTAACATCATCCCAAACCCTATCCCCAACCCTGACCCAAAGCCTACCCCAAACTTTAACATCATCCCAAACCCTATCCCCAACCCTGGCCCAAAGCCTAGGCCAAACTTAAACCTCATCCCAAACTAAATCCCATCCCTGGATCAAACCTTAATCTCATTTCAAAACCAAACTGACAAAGAGCATACCTTTAATCTTAACCCCAATCCAAAATGTAACCCTAAGCTTTTCTAAAGGTCCACCTAAAACCTTTACGTTAATCCAAAACGTATTATTCTGAGAATTTATACACACTTAAAAGTGACAGAAACATAAAAGCCAATAGGAGCACTCTAATTATGTATACAGTATATTGGTTGCTACACAACCCAATTACCACAAGTCTAAAGAGTATAACATTTCCAAATTCAGCACTTTATACATCAAGCTCTAAAGAACGTCACAGTTTCAATGCAGTGCCCATAGCCTGTGATAGATTGCTGTTTGCATCATGTTGCCAAGTTAAAACCTTCATGTGTCCAGGATTTACAGTATAGAATTCATTAACAGCAAAAGCCATCTTTATTAACTCAGAGTTTAGTCTTGTGTTCTGAACCTTACTTACCTTACCATTTTAAACCTCCTAAGACAACATGGATATTCAAGAAGCTGCAGGGATGGTTTCATGAAGTGGAAACACAGTTTGTCCACCTGAGGTTCACACCTGCAAGAGGAATTTGGGGAATTTGTGCAGTCCAGTGTTACACTCTGGGTCAGATTCTCATCCAGGGATTAAGCCTAGTCTCAGGCTCTATTTTCTTTTCACTAAAAAACTCCATTCAGATTGCTGTGTAGACTAGGCTTAATCCATGTCTTGTCTGGAAAATGGACAATTAGTGTGTATTGAGAAGCCTGTAGCTTGTAGCATGCTCCAAAATAAGTAGTTCTATGATTGAAGACAATGGAGGGTTTAATAGTATAGGGCTGGTTATAATCCATTGTTATGATTTATTATACCACAGTTAGTTCCGACCCTGCAATGTGATTGGCTGAGAGGCGTTCTATGAGTGACATTATCAGCTGGTAATGCACTGTAACCAAAGCTCTCCGTGTATTACTCCACCAGATACAGGTAACCTAGTGGTAACCGATGCAGCTACAAACAGAGCAGCAATGGAACTATTTTAACTTGCAGAGTTTTTAGAACCAAACAGATCATATTTTCTCCTCCTGTTTAACTCAAAATCTATTAATAAACAGTGATAATGGAACTGTGGTATAGTTGCAATAATACGCTCGAGGATCGTGCTCTCATGTACAGTATTATTGCTTAATTAACTTTTTCCAAAAAATCCTTGCTGAACCAAAATTAGTAAAAAAAAAAAAAAAAAACATGCTGGTTTATAAATGACAGCTCCCCTAGGATTTATTCCTTATTAAAAATACTTGCTTCTAGGTACTAGCTTTGTCCTATTCACTGAATGTGAAAGCCCTTATATTCTGTATTTAAATAAATATATTCTGTATTTAAATGAAAATATAATGCTACTCCGCTAACTACAAATGTCCTACAACTAAACCCTAGGATTGGATTTGATTTGAGAGCTCATGTTATTCATTGAAAAGTACTTCTATTAAGCAGTGTAAATTCCTGTATGCTCTAAGACTTGCTGCACTCTGGTTTACCACTAAGGCACTCTGAACTTCTCTCTCAGCTACCATCATATGTCTGATTACTGAACTTCTGCTCCAGGGAGGACTTAGACTGGAAGGAGGTGGATTAACTTAAAGCTCGTGCCACCGAGGAGTTTCATCCACTTCACTGTGTAAAATCACTCAAATTCAGCTCGCTGTGGCTGATAAAAGGTTCTGTTCCAGACATGTACTTTACTTCTGCAACTGACCCCAGTTTCACAGCAACAAACTTTGAGCCCAGAGATTCTGGTCTAAGCTGAAAGAATGCTGGTTTTGGGACCATTAAAGACTGCTCAAATTGAAATATTTAACCCAAAAGAACCGACACAGACCTTTTAAAAGATGTGGAAAGTTCCTTCCAGTGACATATACTGAACATTCTGAGAGCATCACTATAGAACAGTGTGTGAGTCTGTGTTTATTCGTCTCACTTTATTTACAGAAAGTAAGTGTACTGGGTTAGTTCTGGAGATACAATTCAAATGCTTAAATTGAACTAATTCTGACTGGATTTCGAGACTAAAATGTTATTAATCTGCTCTTAATCTGGGTTAACTGCTACTCGGGCTGTTGATCATTTAAAAAAGAACATAATTAATCACACCCATCAGTGTTAACTGTTACTTAACACTGACGCTTTGATTAATGATTATTTTATTGGAAAATGAAAGAAAACACACGAAAGATTATCACAGTGGGCGTTTATATGTATTTTTATATGTCTGTTTTATATGTTTGTTTAAGTGTTAGTTTTTAATATTGAACCAGTTAATTTAGGTAAAAGCTTTAATAGAAGAAATGAATGCTACTATCAAAGTGTGTGTGTGTGTGCTAGAGAGAGAGAGAAGGTGAATATAACAGAGGAGAGAGGAAAACTTTATTATGAGGGCTTAATCTATATATTAAAAAATAAATAAATAAAAAAGTAATCTACCTTCTAAACTCAGCGGTGTTTAAATGGTTGAATACTACTAACAAAAAATGTAAAAAAAAAAAATAATAATAATACGGCACCAGGCAGTAAAATATGGTAGTTGTAGTCAAAATTGGTAAAATGATTAATCCATTACAAAAAAATACCTTGTTAAAGTTTCCAGATTAATCGCATGCATTGATGTTGACAGCACTAATGTCTAAAATAGTAAAGGGAATATGTTGTAAAACAGCTCTACAAAAACATAGAAACTACCTACCATAATATAACCACATGTTGCAGTATAATTCTACACACAATACGTACTGTAAATATAAAGAATGTATAGACATATTTGAATATTGGAATATAAAATCCACTAATAGTGGGAACAACCACCATTGGCTTAGATGACACAGCTAAAAACTGTGGACTGTATTAGGTGACGAGAGGTTTTTGGAACCCAGAGGTGCCCATTTTACAAAAGAACCATTTTGGTGCTACACAAAATCATTTGAGGGCTCCCAAATTGAATGCATTGAAGGTGAGACACACGCATTTCAAGCAGTTCACACGCTCACATGCTCACACCTTATCTCTAATGCACAGAAGTTACTAGAAAAACACCCACCAAGGAGAAATGCTATTTTTAAACTGTGGACGATAGGCAGCGATTTCCCCTGTACTCCACAGCTAATCAAAAAATGTGCATTGTTGTATCCAAGTAAAATTTATGTGATTCTGCCAATAACTTTCCCAAGAAAATGATGTAGATAGACTCACATTGGACCTCAAGGGAGCGCCTTATTGGAAGTCGCCTCATCATTTGATTTTGTATTTAATGATCAAAATTAGTACTTTCTCTAAACTTTTCACAAAACCAATCATAACATCTGATCATAACACCATTCATAAGAAAAACAGCTAAACATGTTTGGAGGAGAACACTAATACCTCTTTTCCATCAAAAAAGCGCTGGTGCCGGTGCCGGTTCCTGCGAACCTTTTAAGAACCGGCCTGTGTTTCCACTGCTCTAAGGAGTCACTCACTACGTATGTGAATGTGAGCGTAAACAGAGATTTGAAAACAACATGGCGGAACCTGAGCTCCTCTTAAAACTTGTGCTGATATCCTCGGTGGAGCACTGTTGATTCATTTTCATTCATTAAGCTGCTTCTGCTGCTCTTAGCTGTTAATGGAGGTGAGGTTTGTAAAAAACTTTGCCCCGGAGACACTTCAACGCCCCGCCCTTTGGCCGCTCACGTCACAGGTTTGCAGGTTCCAGATCATTTTGTGGTGGAAATGCGAAGAACTGTTCTGGAACCTGGCACCAGCACCGGCACCATGCTGGTGGAAAAGAGCCTTGTGTCTCAGTTCTTTTACATGAGACACCAGATAGGGGAAAGCAAGGACGATTAAAAGAGCAAGGCCAGTTTAATTTTCTGGGACCTCCAGACACAGATAAAGCATCCAAGAGAGATTTTTTTTTAACAGGTAAACTCAGTAAAGGACTGTTTATTAGCTAATCAGCTGGATCTGGTGGAAAACACAAATTTAAGGGCAGTCATCAGGGTTAAGTAACTGCTTTAAACTACCAATATTACCCAGTGTTGTACTAAATTCTGTCTATCCCCTACATCCAGCTTCTAGCTGACTGAATTATCTAAATGAATGAAAATTAAATAGTTATTAGCTAGTCAGGTACAGGGTAAGCTGAACATTATATAGTTTTGTTTTTCTTAAACTAAGCTAATTCCAAAGTTAAGCTAACTGACTGTCACAGGCTGTATTGTATTAAGCGCAGAGTTGGTATGTTTTGATTTGTGCATTTTTAACCAGCTATCAGAAACATAGCAGTTTACATGGTTTACATGGTTAGCCTACTGTTACCTTTCTGTTAGAAAAATCGCTGGATATCCAGATCTGGTTTAAGCTCATCTGCTGCATTCCGATTGCGCTGCTTAATCTGACAGCGGGGGAGGGGCTTCCCCCCCACCAGCACACTCTCCTGCGTGCACCGCAAAACCAGCAAGCTGATTGGCTGTTTCTACTGAGAGGCGGAACTTAATTCCTGAACCAGCTCCGTGATTGGCGTTAAGAGATTTCCCATTTACTCAGCGGTCACCTGTCTCCTCATTAATAGTACAGCTGATCCCCCCTAATGTGTGCTGAGCCCCCTTCTGTTCACTCTGCTGACCCACGATTGCACACCAGCACACACCTCCAACCTCTTCGTCAAGTTTGCGGATGACACGACGGTGGTGGGTCTCATCAGCAACAAAGATGAGTCACACTACAGGAGCGAGGTGAGCCGCCAGGCCTCCTGGTGCAAACACAATAATCTCTCTCTGAACACAGAGAAGACCAAGGAGATTGTTGTGGACTTCAGGAGAACTCACACACTGCACACCCCTCTGTTCATCAACGGAACTGCTGTGGAGAGGGTGAGCAGCACCAAGTTCCTGGGTGTGCACGTCACAGAGGACCTCTCCTGGAGCACCAACTCAGCGTCACTGGCCAGGAAGGCAAACCAGCGTCTCTACTTTCTCCGCAAGCTGAGAAGAGCTGGAGCCCCCACCCCCATCGTGACCACCTTCTACAGAGGGGCCATCGAGAGCATACTGACCAGCTGTTTCACCGTGTGGTACGGGGCCTGCACAGCATCCTGCCGCAGGACCCTCCAGCGCATCGTGAGAGCAGCTGAGAAGATTGTTGGCACCTCTCTCCCCTCCCTTCAGGACTTGTACAGCTCCCGCCTCACACGGAAAGCCCTCCGTCTGGCAGGAGATCCCTCTCACCCACTACACAGCTTCTTCAGCCTGCTGCCATCAGGGAGGAGACTGCGGAGTCTCGGGGCGAGGACCAGCAGACTGCGAGACAGCCCCATCCATCAGGCTGTGAGGATGCTGAACTCTCTTCCTGCTCTACCCCCCATCCCAATCCTGCCCCCAGCACACACTCACTCAGCATCCTGACCCCCCCACTAATAAAGTACTGAAACTCTGCACTACAATGCACAAAGTACTGGTCCCTTCCAAACGGACTTGCACTACACAACACCTGCACTACTGATATACTTGCACTGTCATACACACTTTAATTCCACTTAATTAAACTATGAACTTTAAGGACTTACGCACCCATTCACTTTACCAGCCTTAAGCTATATACCATATACCGTATTTGCTCTACTGTTATTTACTATTTTTACTGTCATTCCATCTCAATCACCATCAATATTGCACTATTGTCTTACGTATGTTTATTGTGTCTTGCTGTATTGAACATATAGTGTCTCCCACTCTTTTATATTATAATTATATATCTATTTTTACTTATTTACTTATATTTATATATCTATTCCTCCCCCACACCACTGCACCTTGTTTTTGTCTCATGTATGTCTATTTGTGTCCCTGCTGTATTGTACACATAGTGTCTCCCATTCTCCTTTATTATATCTATTATCTGTACTTGCTGTAAAATTGGGAAGGAGAGTAACGTAATTTCAATTCTCTGTATGTCCTGTACATATGCAGTATTGACAATAAAACTACTTGACTTGACTTGACTTGATCTGAGCGAAACCATTTAATTTTTGGGGGGGACAAATCCATCTTTTTCTAATATTGGGTGGGACATGTCCCACCCATCCCCCCGGTTCCTACGCCAATGAAAGCATCCCTTTTTATTTTGCTCACAAAATGGTGAAAGTTACTTTACCACAAATAAGAGTGTTTACACCAATCACCAAACTATGTCAAGCTCCTCCTCTACAAACACAAGTCATTAATTTGTAAACGAGTTTATCAAGTTTATTTACTGTTTCCAGTAATGGCTCTGCAGAACTACAGCCTGACCTCCAAGGACAGCCTGGGTTTGAGCCATTGCTTAGATAATCCTCCCAGAAGAGCAGTAAAACCTGTTCCTCCTCTTTGAAGCATATGCTCTGGAATAAAATATTAATTCAGGGCGGCTTTAGACTCAGTCGCACTGGAATTTGAATATGAAGTCAGAAAAAAAAACATGTAGAGCATAGAGCATACGGTATCAAAACCAAAATGAGCTAAATCTGCACTGGCATAATCCTTCAATATGCGATAAATATAAAACAAAACTGAAGGCTGAAAAAAAAGACAAGCCAAAAATACACAGGCCGAAGATCAATAATGGCCGAATGTCCTACCCTTGGCACTTTGAACTGGAGCTTTAACAAGCAATGGATTACTCACAGTCCTTCTGTCCACATCCACTAAGGGGGCCTTGACTCACAGAGACACACAGTAACAGCTTGTCCAGTCCACTATTTATTCACGTCAGACTCAACCCAAAAAGGCCATGTGCTTCTTCGTAGAGCTATGAAGTAGGAGAGGAGAGGAAGATGCCTAAAGCCCCTCTTCACCCAAATATAGCATTTATCTCTATATTCTGTGTTGGTCAAAAAAGTTTTCTCATCTTACCAACACCTCGTCTCTTCCATGTACCTTTAGTCCTATCTTTTAGTTCCAGCTCTGTTTATCAGAGGGTGGTCTGGTCTTTAGGATCAAAGCTGAAGCCACCCACATCTCAGCTCAGTTTTCTCTGCCGTTTACATTCCCCTCCTTTACTTGCACATCATTAATGTAGAAGGAAAAGCTTGTCTCCTCTAGCTTTAACTCTTACTGTCGCTGCAGATAATCTACAATCTGTACACAGGATAAATATAATATTAAAAAAAAAAATAATAGGAAAAATAGACAGTATTTGTAGTATTGCTGAAGTCAAAACATATACAGTATATATTGGTTATACTTTATTTTGATTGGTCCTTTTTAAGTGAAATGAACAATAATCCAAATCTCACTAATTTATAAACAGCATATAAAAAAATATAGCATCATCTAAACCAGGGGTCACCAACCTTTTTGAACCTGAGAGCTACTTCTTGGGTACCAATTAATGCGAAGGGCTACCAGTTTGATACACACTCGTGAAATTACAAATTTTCTCAATTTACCTTTAATTATATGTTATTATTAATAATTAATGACATTCATCTATGTGAAGACACAGATATCAATAGGCAACACTATTATTATAAATCTCTGCAAGTGTTTACATTTTATATTATATTTTAATATAATATTACATATTATATTACATTATATTGTATAATAATATATAAACTATAGGCTATCTCTAAGCTAATATTAATGTAATATAATCTAAAATTACATCAATGCAACTGTGATTTAAAAAAAAAAAGAATAGCAACAAAAATGCTATTTTTAGACCAGGCCTGCGGGCTACTCATAAGGTCCTTGCGGGCTACCTGGTGCCCGCGGGCACCATGTTGGTGACCCCTGATCTAAACATTCAATAGATCATCAATAGACTAAAATTGAATTCAGTTGATTTTCACTTTATTTGGATAAATTCATATTCAAATTCATATCTGTACATGTTCACCCGAGAAATCATCTCAGGGTCAGGATAAGGGTTCAGATTAGATTTTGGATTTAGAGTCAGGATGAGGGTTAGGGTTAGGTTTTGGATCAAGATTAAGAATATGATCAGGGTCAGGATAAGGGTTCGGATTAGGTTTTGGATTAGGGGTCAGGATGAGGGTTTGAATTAGGTTTTGGATTAAAATTAAGAACAAGATCAGGGTCAGTATGAGGGTTAGAGTTAGGATTTGGATTGAGGGTCAGGATGAGGGTTAAGATTAGGGTTTAGATTGAGATTAAGGATACAGTCAGGGTCAGGGTTAGGGTTAGGTTTTGAATTGAGATTAAGGATATGACCATTTTGATTTAAGGTTAGAATTAGGTTCATTGGATTTTTATCATGTAAATAATCAATAGCATAACTAATATATAGTTTTACCCATATATTTACCTTGTACAGTGTGTTACAGTTTGTACAATGTCTCACTGAAGGGTAATAGCACATAACTTAATGGTTAAGTCAGTTCCAGTTCCTGTTATTTACTCTCTCTTTTAAGCTCTTTTAATTTGTTTGTAGTAAAAACTCATTAATATCATGAAACAATAAAAAAATATGATTTACTTTACATCACTAATACACAAAATGAAGAGTTTATGGTATTCTCAATTCTTCAAGCACAACAAACTGTAAGTAAACAGGCACTTCTTGCCTTTTTAGAGCTAAATAAATACAAAATCACTCCTGGGTTAATCCTCAAAGTTTCTGAGGAGCTCTGGAGCTCAACAGAAAGCAGAGAGAAATGTAAAACTGTGCAGTACTGTGCAATAATAATGATAAGAACCATATTTTTAAAATTTAAATGGCTTCTAGTCTTTCCCACAAGTGGTAATTTCTGTGCATATCTGTTCGGAAGCCTCTCTCTTTCGGTAAATATGAAGAATCCAGCCTCATTAGAGTGGAGGAGATGCTCTCGTGGGAGAGGCTATGATAGAAAGCCTTAATCCAAGCACAACTATGGGAGCCTTATGGGACATAAAGGTAGCTTGGTTTTATGTTTATGTTTTCCTCTCTTTAGCCCACAGTCATATGGCTCTGCAGGGAAATAACACGCTCCTCTCACTCTCTCGCACCGCCCGTCACCATCGTTCATGTTAACTGCGGTGACAATTCTCTGCAGCTTTCACAGCCTCTTGCCAGGCTCCTGATGGAGGGGCTGCAGGACGAGCTCTCCAGCAGCACACTCTGCTCTCAGCCTGAGCCGAGTCGAGCTGAGCTGAGCTGGCGGCGGGCAAAATGAGTGACATCATTAATTATTTGCTTCTGGGTTCACATGAAAAAGCGTCTTGAAAAGGAGGAGGAACTCATGTACACTCCTCCACAGAACTACTGGAAAAAACGTCTTTCAAGCTGAGCTGACAGCATGCATCCCAATCACCGGCTAATCCAGCTCTGAAATTACTCCCAGCTTCCAGCCTGTGAGCCGCTAACATGCTCCCGAGGCATTTCCACCACACCCTACATAACATGAGACCATCATAGCATAAGTGTAGCGAAACATCGTATCTCCAACAGGATTGTTTCCCTACATGAGGAGGAAAACATGTTTATTAAAGGAGAATGGAATGGTTTGGTGTAAAAAGTGCTGTTCTTGAACTGCACAAATTGGTAAGGATAGGAATCAGACTTCCCAAACTTGGTTCATGGAAAAGTTGTACCCAAAGTTTAATTACAGATTCTTCATATATCTAAATTTCAAAAGAAGCATCTATGAGTTTTATATAGTAAGTGCCTTTCTATTCAGTATCAGTCAGAAATTCCAAGGACCCCTTCTCAAAGTAGATTTTCCATACTAGGTATCCATTACTCCTCCATGAATTAGAGAAAGGGATTTGCTTCCTACCACAAGCAGAAGCCACCAAAACTACAGACCACAGTACTGTGAATTCTCTGCTCTCTCGTCAATCTCCTCCCGTTATCATGCATGGTCCAAACTAGCAAAGATTTCATTTAATAACATTTTATCAGGAACTATAATTGACTTGTTTGGTCAGTTTTATCCTGCTCAGAAAGTTATAATAATAATCATCAAAGATTTCAAAGACGTTTTGTCATCTTTATATACTGTAATTGTCTTTATAATTATGGCTTTATTGAGAATTTTATTGCTGAGCATAGCTAATAAAATGATGAACCTTCAAAAGTGCACCCAATTAATTTATTCCACCCACTGGGCTAAAATAAGAGAAAGGTTTATAGCTTAGCTTCTCTAGAAGAACTTTTCAGTAAGTTTTTTTTTCTTAAATTTATTAAATTAGATATTAATCATAATGGCATGAGTGCTGTGTTTAGAGACACTTCACAATGTTCAAGTGTTACATTTAACTTCAAAGAAAATAATTGTCTGTTTTTGAAAAAAGAAAACAATGGAGAAATCTCAAAAGAAAGGAAAAAAGAAAGCAGCTTAATGTTTCTTTAATCAGACAGAAAAAAATAAATAAAAATCATTCATCACATGAAAAAGCCTTGATACACTTTATTTATTGCATGATATCATATTTTTGAAGTTTTACCTTTGGCTTAGTTTTATCAACTGCCTCATTTAGTAACATACAGTCACATCTTCATCATTATTTTACCCTGAAATACAACAAAAAAGAGCAGTCATAATGTCAGTTACAGTCATAAAGTGCTATGTACCTTACCCTAGAAAATGTCATAACTGTCAGGTCTTAGCCCTGTCTCGTGTCTCTGTGTGTCTTCCCCACGTGACCTGTGCTCCCCTGTGTCTCCTGTCTCAGTACTTTTCCATGTGTGTTTCACTTGTAGCTCCGCCCCTTCCCCAGGTGTTTCTAATTATAGTGTTTCCTGTTTCTTTAAATAGCCCTCGTCTACCACTTTGTCTCCGTCGGTCTTTGCACTAACCTCTGTTGTTTTGTCTCTCTGTGTTTCTCCGCGTTTCCTAGCCCTAGTCCTTGCTCTGTGTTTTTCTCTGGTTATTTCTTGGTTATTTTGGTAGTTTCTAGTTTCTTGTTTATTCCTTGTTTATGTTCTTAGCTTTGTTTGTTTCTTTGTTTATTTACTCCCTGTTTATATATATATATATTTAGTACTTCTTGTTTGTTGAGTTTTTGTTCACTAGTTCCTCTCGTTTGTTTTGGTTTACTTTATTATTACGTGTTCTTTGTGATTTGATTATCTTTGTTACGTGTTTACTTGTTTCTTTGTTATTTATTTAATAAATTATTTATTTATATCGCTCCTACCTGCACCTGTGTCCGCCTCCTCGTCTCCCTGCCTGGGTATCCGTGACAATAACAACCTAATACCCATAATTGTGTTTCTTGACATTTGGAATGTGCATTAATAAATGTTTATGTATGTTTATGTCAGTTGTCATAAAGCATTTTGTCATGTATGTGTCATGTATTCTTGTAAACAGTGTTAATTAAAGTGTTATTAACAGTGCATTAGCCTAAACTGTGTTTTAGAAAGCTTGTGTGAAATGTAAGAATGGGTTTTATTATGCAGTGTGTTTAATTGAGGGCAGGAGTATCACAGGGAAAGTAAACAGGCTTTAGGATGTGACTACATGGGTTGTTGCATGTGGGATTTGCCGGGGTCCGGAAGCTTCCCTGTGCAATGGCTCAAGGAATAAATCTTTAATGCAGCGTAAATCCGGTGTTGGGAAGTTGGCGGGTTTAGTGTGGCCCACTGTCCTGAAATGTCTTCGGGAATTCTGCTCTCAATCTTGTTTATGCTTATGTATTCATTCAATTGAGCAAACTCATTTGCATTATAAATGAATAATTCAGTAATAGTGCTAAGGGACCAGTGATTTTCCGCCATGCTTGGTTTGCTCGCAGTAATCAGCTCTGCACTAGGCCCTGTTCTGATCTCCAATTTATTTAATTATTGAGCGTTTTCTATTACCAGTCTGTGCTGTTGTGTGCAGTGGTGGGTGATGGCTTTTTTTTACAGTCGGCTAAATCCGCCACGCTTCTCTATATGCTGATGCAATGACGGGTTACACATTTACATATTTGTGGGATACACGGCTAGCCACAAGTTGTAGGGAAGACATTTAGCACTTGTCTTTACTGGTAAAGCCTCAAGAATCATTTGCCAATACTGGTGTGACAGAGGGATTCCCAACAAGTGGGTGAAAATTGTAAAATTCTAAACTCTAAAATACTTTCTTTTGTCTTTTACTTTGCTACAAGAAAGCAAACCACAGCAAACAAAATGTCACATTTCTTCAGTTCTTTCTTCTAAGTGTTGTCCTAAGTTTGGTCCTTACTAGGTATTTTCATAAGCAACATTATTTACTTTAGCCTTTTCTCACATTTGCTTAATAATTAGCAATAGCGTAGATATTATTAGCGTAGACAATATGAATGTTTTAAATTTTGGACCAGTTTTGAAGTCAAAATATGGCTTTAAATTGTTTAAATTATTTAAATTGTGTTAATAATGTTAATGTATTATTGTATTTTGTTGTTGTCATTAAAAAAAAACGTTCATTTTTCACCTTTTTATTTCTGACTGTTGTGACTGGAACAATAACTATAATTTTTTTATTTTTATGAATGTTGCATTTTTTTCCTACTCTACTGTAAATTTTGGAAATACAAGGTCATCACTATTCAACTCACAACTGTTGCACAGACTGTTGGATTCTGCCATTCTCTACTGAGAAAAGCAATGAAAGCGGTGGACATTAATACACAACCCACCAAATATTTTTAAATTACAGAGAAGAGTAAATAACAGGATAAAAAGCATCATACAAACACCAAATTAATGTATAAAACGTGAAACATATTTTTTTAGCATTTACTTTAGATTTGATTTGTGCATCTGAAAATACATAAGGCATTTGTACAAACATAATAATATATTAATTCATAAGTTCTGCATTCTCAGAAAAAAAATAGTAACTGTCTTTGGGGACGTACTCTTAGGTTTGTCTTCAGTACTTTCAGTGAAGGGAAATGTTTTTAATATATGTTTTTTTATATTATTTTTTTTATATTTTTCCCACATTTTAAGGCACACATTTGCACCTGAAGGGTCATTCTGTACCTCTAAGGGAACATTTGCATAAAAAAAAAAAGAATCTGACAGTGTGGGTCAGATATGTTCTGTGTAATAGTAAATTAAACTGTGTGGTTGAACACTACACAAATTGAACTGTGTTTTAAATCTATGCAATTTCCAATATTTTATTTAATCAGATAAATAAATGTAATCAGTTCAAGATAAAAATTCACTACTGTTCTCAGTCTTAATCTTATCTTCATCAGAATCCTCTTGGTTCGTCAGTCCGTCCATCCATGCGTAGAGATGCGTTTCCGTGTGGCTGATTGATTCTTCACTATGACTTTTTGTGGGCGTGCTGCACCGCAGGAAATCTCAGGAATGTTAACATTTACAGAGGCCTGCTCTGTTCCTCTGCTGAAATGAGATTTGAATGGATGACATTTGCAAGACGAGCCGGCGGCAGGAGGGGGGGTGGTGGACGTTTGTCGTGTAAGAATGAAGAACAGAGGTGCTCTGGTAGACCCCTTAATCACAGAAGATTCCTATCATAGATCCTGGAGCTCTATCTGCGGAGCCCTCATTTCCTGGTGATTATGAGCGCTCCCCTGTGTCCTGGTCCTGCAGGTATTCCCCTTTAGAATGGAGTCACACTCCAGCAATTCCATTCGCAGCACTCTTCTCATCTCAGAGCTTCCATCATGTAGCTATTCATTAAGTACATGGCCGGTAGAGGAAAAAGCAGATATGAAGGATGCGTATTTCTGTTCCATTGCTATTCCAGAGGTGTAGTTTCACAGGTTCAGGGCTGAGCACTTTCACCTTGCTGTCTCGGGGTGAGGAAAAACAATGCAGAGGCCTTTGACACTGCAGTTAAAACTGACGTGTAAACCACAGCGCTGAACTCTCTCTGTAGTCAAGCTGTTGGCCCACATAAACATCCACTCTTGACAGCTGGGGTTTGACAGTGTTGAGACTGATGGACAGCAAAACGTTAAAAGCAAAAGAACTTCAGAAGCACAAAAACTAGCAAAAACAAGTAAAAAGCACAGAAGAGTCCATTTCAGGTTAAGGTAGGGCTGAAAGATATAATAAATAAATCCGATATTGTATAAAATATATGAATGATTCTCGATTTAGAGATTTTGTTTTTACATAAGAGCTTTAATTATTGTATTTGTAAACAAACAGCACCATTTAAAAGTGGAATCAAGCTATTGTTTCCTTTAACAAAATTGACCAATAGTACCCCTTCAACCTTACACCAACTTTTTAGGATTCATAGAGATTTTATTGTCATTCGCATCACATGTGGTACATGAGGTGGGACGAAATTCTGATCTCACAATCCAGTTTACACCCAAGAGATGTTGTTAAAATATAGATATAAATAATATAATATAAATGATAATATAAAAATAGATAAAATAGATAACAAAATAAAAGAACACAATAAAAATAGAATATAACAAAATAGATCAAGATAAATACACAAATAAAAAAAAATAGAGAGAGTAGACAAGTAGAAGCAACATGAAGTCCAGAGTGCAGGTTTTGCTATAGCAGCATGATGATGTGAATTAAGATCAGTACAAGATAAAGTGTCTCAGTGCGGTTTAAGATGACAGTGTTTGTAAACAGTAATTGTCCTTATAAAGTGTCAGTGCAGTGTGTTGTTTAGGAGGAGTTTAAGAGTCTTACAGCTTCTGGTATTTTATATCAAACACGGTGTAAACATAACCTCTGGTATTTTAATTAGAAAAGAAAAGTGTAAAATATGAAAATCATATACGAGTTCCTTACAGGTTTCTGGCAGAAGCAGCTTCTATATGTAAAGAGGCACAATCTCGATTATCGCATTTTGAAATTTGAGTTAAAACAGTAATTTGATTAATTTGATCAATGAATTCGATTAACCTCTCAGCCCTAAATAGAGGATCATACTCCTTCAGATCTATAAGCTAAAATGAATTGAGTTTGTATGAGTGAAACACAGTATAAGCAAAGGCTAGCTTAGCAAAGGCTAACTAGCTGAGCATGTTCTTTTGGTGTTGACTGGCTTGGTGGTAGAAGGAGGAGAAACATGATGTTAATGTTTAAACCTGATATTATTACAGATAAATCAGATTTTTTTTTAATCAGATTAGCTCTTATTAATCTTTATAAAAATTAATGTAATCTTGATGTGTCTGTTTGAAGTCTTAAATTAGCTTCTGTAGTTTTGCAACGAGGAACTACATCACAGGAGTGTTAAATATACAGATTATTGCTTAATTTAAAGTTTGAGTGCTGCATCATAAGAATGTGGAAATGTGGCCTTGATCGTGCCCAACTACATATACAAATATGCTCCTTACATTTGAGCTAAACTGCTCTGCAAGTGCAGTTAAACCTGATTTATTACCCAGATAATTAATACAGCTATGCCATCTGCAATATTTACTAGTCCAGAACACAGAACCAAGATTCAAGATTCAAGATTTTTATTGCCACGTCGCAGTACAGGTGTACATGTGAGTGAAACACTTGGGTGCAGATTCCCACCAATGTGCAAAGAATAATATTTACAAGAAGAGTAATACAATAAAAAATTAAATAAAATAAGACATACAGATACCTTTACAGCATAAACACTATACACAATACACCTAATAACAATAAACATAATAACTTGGGTGGGTTGGGTAGAACACTGTTCTACTGGCTGTTCCACAGCCTGGCCGCCTAGGGGAAGAAGCTGTTTTGGAACCGGCTGGTTCTGGTCTTCAAGCTTCTGAGCCTCCTTCCACTCGGCAGCTGTGAGAACCTTCTTATTGTATTTACCTTTTTGACCAATAAGCAGAGTCAGAGTCAGCAATACCAAACCAAGGAGGAAATGCTCCAAGTTAAGGAACTCGTTAAATGATTCAGAGTGTTAGAGTCCAACAGGCTTGAGTAACACATGGAGAAATGTGCTGGCTGCTGAAGACCAGAAATACAGTTCAGAATACACTTGGTTGGCTGGCAAGAGTCTAGAGGAGGAGAGAAAGAGTGAGAGAGAAAGAGAGAGAGACTGAATGAGAGTTCATTTCTCACACAATACAAAACTAAGAATACATGGATTACTACATCATCTACACAGGCAAGTGATCTGAGGAACACTTTAGGTAAATCAGTGTAGCTGTATTGTGATGCAGATTGGTCTATACTAACCCTGATTATACACTGGATTGCATTATGTATGGAATTGTGCCCAAGCAGCCCATGATTATAATTGTAATGTATGGTATTGTGTCCGTACAGCCAGTTGTAACACACTGAATTATACTGCATGCAGAATTGCACCCGCACTGCCCATGATTATATATAGCAGTGTGTCATAGTGTCAGTAATAACAAGTCTATTTGATGGTAGCAGTAGATGGTAGTATTGGCATGTGGGAGGTTGGCTGTATTTGTGAGAGCAGTGATGATGAATCTCTGGGAGGATGATACACAGCCTGTCTTCAGCTTGATGGCACATTCAATCACAGAAGTCAGACACGTGGTGAGGGAGGCAAAACATTAGCATACCTTATACAGCATGAGGCAGGTGTGTAATGATTTAGGTGTGTTGTTTGCACAATGCTAATTGGTGGGCACTAAACTTTAGATGTGCTAACTTTAGCTCTTCCATTGCAAAATTAGGTGTCAAACTGGTCTTTGCAAGTTTCAAAAGATTCAAAACCCTGATTCTGGCCTACATATCTGAAAACGGACCAGCTCCCTATTACTTGATGGCAATAGTCAAAGCCTGATCAACACCAAGAGCTCTTCAAGCTTCCAGTATAGCTCGATTTGACCCACCATTCCTCAAGTCCCGTAGAAAACAAGCATCCCAATTCTGTCCTGAACCAAGGTGATGGAACAAACTTCCCCTGGGTGTCACCCGTTGTCTTCAAATGCAGGCTAAAGACTTGTGATGATGTCAATAGGCCTGACCCATCACCAGCACTTTCTAAGACCTTGTTATGGACACTGTGTATTAATAATTGATCGTAACCTGTAATACTTTCCTGATAACTTCCTTAGGGGACTCGTGGTCTGCCAGCTTTCTCATTGGTGATCGAAGGGCCCTCGATTCACCAGTGGGAAGGGGGGTGAGACTGCTGCTCCGTAAAACCTGTGAGGGGGGGGGGGAAGGGAAATGTTATTAGTAATATGTTGTGTAAATACTTACGGGTAAAGTGTACTTTTTTGGGATACGACATGTCTGTAAATAACTGATATCAGTAGTGTGTGTAAATGATTGTTGTAATTGTATGTTTGTATGTATGATTTAATCACACCTAGTAATGGTAGCAGCCAATTGTTTGGTGGGAGGGGCTACAGCCTTAAAAGGGGGGGGGGGTGTAACTAAACTAGGGGGTTCTCCTCTTTGCATTTGGAAATGGCGTTATTAGAGGGAGGTAGGGTATTTCTGCACAGGCCAGCTTTGACCCTTCACTGGCTGATGTGAAGTCAGGTAGCCCTCATTACCTCAAAACATTTTTTGTACATTTTTTCTTTATCATTTTTCTGTGTGCTGAGAACTAAAATAAAATCACTGTGGATTTTGCACTTACCTCGGATGTGTTCGCCTCTCTCTTGTTGGTGGAGCCCGCCTTCCAGTCCTTACACTCCTCCACACATAAACCCAACAGCAGCAACATTCACAAGACTCATCTTTTCATTTCAACGGAGCACTTTTAAATGGCATCTGCTAAATATAATATAATAATATAATATAATAATTCATGGAAGAACTGCCAATAAAAAGCCATACTTTTACATACATCCTTCCCACTCCCCCAAAGAAATGACTATGTGAGGAGGAAGACTGCATCAAGCCAATCCATGTTGTGGGAGATGCTCCAGGAAGCATGGAGTCACCTCAGATTACCTCCAAAAATTGACAGCAAGGATGCCTTGGGTCTGCCAGGCCGTAACTGTTGCAAAAAGAGGCTTTTTTGATGAAGGCAAAATTTGAAAGTATAATTTCTATTAAAACCAATATTTCTTTTATTTATACTATTTTTTTTAAGAAATCTTCAGACAAAAAGACATCCATATTAAATGCTTACACAAACAAGATCAAACAATAGACATATGTACAATAAACAATTTAAAAATATAAAAAATAAAAATTTTTGTCCATTTTGTTGCTTGAGGTCCTTTTTCTTTTTAGTTCATTCATTTTTTGTTCGAAACACGTTCACTCATAATGTTATAATTTTTCATGGCAATCTTTCACTTGGTTTTTTTACAACTTACATTTGACAAGCAAATAATTAACCTTTCCTTTTGGGATTCTGTGAGGGTTTTATTACAAATTTTAGGGTCTTTAGTCCAAAAGTGATTTTTGTGCTTTTATTTTATTCCATACCTTTTTAGACCTGTAACATTTAAATAAAAGTTGATCTAAAGTTTCTACTTGGGAGCAGTTTGAAATAGCTCACTCAGGGCTGTCTACATTAAAATTTAATTCTATGTGGTTTCTTACTGGAAGTCTATCTATTAAAATTAGTCACGTAATATCTCTCTGTTTTTTCAGACGAAAAGTTTACTTGTGATGTTTTTAATTGCTTCTTTATCTTTATTTGAGTCAAAGACCCAATTTATGTTTTATTCTTTAAATGTACTGACAAAGTCTGAGTAAATTAATTTATAGAATGGGATATAATTTCTAGAAGAACCCTTTTTTTCTTTCTAATTTGTTATGCTGCCTAATCATTCTGCATGTCTGTATTTCTTACAATGTCTGCATGTCCTGTTTATTTGCTATAGTTACTCACTTTTTTTTCCACTAAAAACAAGAACAATTCTCAGTGATCCCAAACATTTGAGTGGTTGTGTATGAATATATAGGTCTAGTGTAATACATAACCTGTAATATGTGAGTGTGAGGAATGAACTGTGGCTGCTGAAGGGGTTAATCTTTAGAGTGCGTTATTTGTTTGTCGGGGTTCGTTTACCAGCCCTGTCACTGCACTCAGCCATGACAAATCGGCTGGTGTTTTAAAGCACACTGCTGGAACACAGCATGCTGCGAGGAATCGAACTAAGTCTATTTCTGTTGATGTACAGTATTTTTCATGACTCATTTTTCCACTGCCTCGCTGAGCAGCCCACCTACACATGTTCACTGATGACAGCCACCCCAACCCTTCCCCCTGCCACATAGAAATGACTGTGTAACAGTTCAGAGCCATCAAACACCTGTCTGGATCACAATTAGGAAAAGCCGTGTCAGAGAGGTACGCGGTGTACGGCACCCGAAAGACCAGAGTGCTGGCTGAACTTTATCAAACATCTTAGTATTTCTAGCTTAGTGAAAGAAAAGGGCTTATGTCATCAACAATACCACCGTCAGCGGTGCTCTCTGCTGTTTCCTGCACACTAAATCAGCACTGTTGTTCCCTCATTAGGTCTCAGAGGCTTGAAGAGTCTGTACTCCATGCTCTTTCTCCACAAAGCCTCTGTGTCCTCCGTCTTCACTGCGTGTGATTCTCCAAAGCTGAGTGTAAATCACAGGTAGATCTTAATGCACAACCTGAGACAGTTTAGCTTAGACAGCCAAGCTGGAAAATTCAGACTGAACAACTCTCTTAGTCTCAGGACTGTGGGGGTTCCATAGACTAATTGACTATTTGACTATTTGACTAGCTGATAGTCGACCAGAGCATTCACTAATTACTGCTGTGGGAAGCTGTTGACTTGTTGGAAGAATAAAAAACCAGTACACTGTAAACCAAGAACTTGTTTGAACTCAAATAAATTGAGTCTGTTTTACATAAAATTGGAGATTTCTAAACAATACTCAACTATTTTGAGTTAGTTGAACATTTGTGGGCACATATACATTTAAACAGAGATCTTTGAGTTGAACCAACTTATAATAACTGAGTTAAGTCTGTTGCCATTGGCAGCCTCTTTTCCATCGGCTTCTGTCACAATCGATTTGCATACTGGGTGTGTCCCCCAACTTCTGGCACTCACCATCAGTGTGTAGTGATTCCTCCCAGGCTAGGTTAGCTAAACTTGTAGATTACATATTATGATTAAATATTTGGTCTCTGTGTTGTTGGCTGTAAGAACAAGCATCATTTACTGAGCTGCAGTAACTCTGTGTTCTCGCTGTGCTCTCAGTGCTTTTAATTCTATACTGTTTTCTTTCATCTACTTTTCTATGAGTATTTAAAAAATAGTTGAATGAAACTAAAAAGAAGACTAAATACAAGTTCAGGAAAATATTAATTTTAAATATATATGTATATGTATTTGTTAAGTTCACTGTACTTAAAAAATTATATTACATGAACTTAAAATTTTTTAGGTAATTGGTTGCAACAAAAGTTTTAAATTTAGTCAAAAATCAGGTTTTACACACTTAAAAAAAACTTGCATTTACAGGCTATTTAAAGTAGAAACAACTCAAGCAAACTGTGTAGATTTAACTATGATTTGAGTACACTTAAATAGCAAGCATAAAGTGAACTTAACTTGAAAATAATAGTTAGAATTGCTTAACTTTTTCAAGGCAACCGGTTTCCTCTTTTTTTTTTTTTAAGTAAGATCAACTTATCACATTTTACAATGTAGCCAAGATGCAAGGTGGTGGAATATAGTAAAGAAAGCAGTTCTGCTGTGAAACACTGTGTGAATCAAATTTCAGTAGCCTATTATTACTCCAGATGAGATTAATCAAGTTCTACAGTCAGCTACACAAAATAAAGAAAAGCTAAAACTATGTTTATATAAAATAAGAATACTTCTGTAATGCATAATCATCTAACAATCCAGAATCCAAGAATCCAGTGCTAGCCACTAACACTCGTAGTAATAAAGATGGAACATGCCGAAAATAGGTAGGCTAGCATAACAAATTTCACTATTTTACTTGTCAGATTTATTGTCCAGGATATCTGCCGTTTCTGTAGAAGGGTTCATAGACATAATTCACATTAATAATACATTTAAACCAAGCTACACAATCCTTGCAGTACAGTGCTCGGATTAAAGCGAGTATTTCTACAAAGATGAAAGGTCATAGTGTCTCTTTCACTACTCATCTCTGGACATCCTGAACTGTAATTTTGTGGGACAAAGTAAACCTATACAAATCAAAGACTTCATTTAAAGTCTTAATGTTTGATATTAGATGTTCTCCTAACAGTACAGTTAGTCACAAACCTACATGCAAAAAATATAAATTAATAACAATAATAAAAATACTGTGATATACAGTGTTGTTCAAATGTTTTTTTAGGCACCTGTAGGAATTTCAGTAAAGAATAACAAAGTATTTCTATCCCTTTATTTCTAGAAGAAGCACATATTAAAAAGTTGCACTAAAACATTAGGTACTCAGTTGCTTCATAAGAACACAACTTGTAATGAGGAAAGAATAGATACCTTTGTCTAATTACAGTGTGTTTGATTCTTCTTAGCCGCATTCTTCTTATGGCACATTTTTTAAATAACTTTCTTAAAATGGTAAACACTAATCCTATAATATACTATATTGTAGAAATAATGAATGAATGTATGAAGTTCAACTTATATAGCGCCTTTCTAGAAACCCAAGGACGCTTTACAATTTACACGTTTTTTTTTTTTTTTTTACACACAAGCACATTACATACACACACCGGTGAGAAGCTGCAGCCAATAGAGCAGAGCGTACTCTCAACCGGAAACGACTGTCCACCTGGAGGACTGCATCGGGCACTACAGCATTTATCCAGTACAGAGTGCCGATCCATATCTGGGCACAGTCGTGCATATATTTACACACAAACAAACTTACATACAGATCAATTTAGAGTATTCAATTTGTTCTGGGCAATTTAGAGTATCCAATTTACCTGATCTCCATGTTTTTGGACTGTGGGAGGAAACCGGAGTCCCCGGAGGAAACCCACACAGACATGGGGAGAACATGGAAACTCCACCCAGATAGGGACTTGAACCCAAGACCCCAGTGCTTGGAGGCAAACGTGCTAACCACTAAGCCACCGTGCCGCCAATGAGAATAAGAAAGCTCACTCTGTCATCATGAAGAAAATCATTTTCATGTTTTATTGTATAATGTTTTTGGCACATTTTGGTGTCATTTGTCTCAGTTGTGTCATTTGTGAAAAAAAGGCTCATTAGCATAGCTTCTTTTTCTGCTACTCTGGCAGCACTGTTGGCTATTGACATTGATTATTCATTACTTTGTTGTGTAACCATGACCAGCTGTTGCCTGTGTCCTTCTGTTTCAATCCACGAGCTTGTGGTCATAGACTCCTAATGAATTCTCTGCTGACTTTCACTTGGTGGACGCGTTTATCTGATTGATCTTACAGAGGATGTGATTCATTTTTAGCAATAAAGTTAATTCACGGTGAATTTGGCAACAGACAGACTCTGCTAGTAAACCGAAACATTGGTTTAACAAATATCGTATATCTTTGTTGATTTTCATGCACTGGAAAGCAAAGTGGATGCACATTATACACTAATTCATCAAATCTAATAAATAATTATGGATGTGTTATATGAAGATTCATAGCAAGTTTCAGTGACCTATTGAGTAAGCAATAAATGGGCCATGATATTAGTGCAGAAAGTTGTTTGAACTAAATTTGATGTATCTGCTGAAACGGATTGGTTAAACACAGAAAGCTGCAAAATGTTTATATGCCTTTTTACAGGCAGGAAAACGATAAGAACTTTTAAAAAGCGAAGAAACGAAAGGCTTCAGTTTCCCAGTCTGCTTTGGAGCCACTTGGGAGAAGAATATCATACAAAAGGAGCTAATTTGTCAAGAAATTAGGTCAAAATATTTTTGTAAATCTCTCTTTAAAAACAACTTGATGCAAACTGTGTTAAATTACTTGTGTTTAGTTTGGTTATAGCTACTAAGATACCGGCTGATTTATGCCCTGTTTCCCTGATAGTCAAGGCACTAAATCAAACTGTACATCTGACTGCTGCTGTCTTGTTCTACATTGTAAAAGGATGGCAAACTGCCGGAGTTGCTGAGAGCTTGCTGGCTCCTGGGCCACTGAGCTGTGCTGCTGGGTGGCAGAACCAAATTACTCTTGCAGCTCCATTTATCGTACCAACACAGACTTCAAGCTGAGAGAGTATGCAGAGATAGCTCTGTGTTTTTTTTCTCTTACACAAGTCTCCTGTTTATCCTGCTGTTATTAAGTTGTAAATGCAATGTTGTTGGTAGGATCCTCTTGATATTCAGACATCCTGTATTCTGTACGCCCATGCTGATTTTCTTCAGTTTTCATTTTACCATATATTTCACATCGTCCCCAAACAGTGTTCCAGAAAGGAGGGTTCAGACCCTACTGAGAATCACTGAAGAGAAGAGAAACGTTTTAGAACAAAAGAACAGAAACAAAAGAACACTATTTCTTTGTTTTGAAACAAATCTGAAAAGTATTTTACTGAGCATTAGCATTTTTTTCTGTTATGACCAAATTATCTGTAAAACAATTTAGACCACTTTTTTGTTTCTGGTCTGTAGCTGAAGCCCATGATGATTCAGGATGTTTTATACCTTCCTTGATTGGTCCAGACCTTCTGACTTTTTTCAGTTTATATTCCGAACCAAAATAGTCAGAGTAAAAGGTTCCAACAACCACAATCCATTCGAAAGGATCAAAACAGGGTCCTACCTTACTTGAAGGTCTCATACAAGATTTAATTATTAACATTATTAGACTAAAGACACCTTTTTTTAGATGGTTCTGATTTTTGGAACATTTACAGAAAGTTGTGGTAGGCTATCTTCGCCTATTAAACAATAGAAGATGAAAAAGAACTGGTGCCACAATTGGACTCCCCTTCACTTGCATGTATGTCCCTCAACAGATTCTACTTACTGACTCCTGTATCTACTGTAACTGTAGATTATCCCTTGAATATAAACACTCAAATGTATCAGATTTTGATAGGGAGGCAACTTTCTGAACTGACAACGCAGCATCCTCTGACGCACACCCTTTGAAAGCCCAGACACAGCCCACATATGTGAAGAAGACAAGATGTAGCAAATATTTTATTAGGCTCTCTAAACTTCAGTGTAAAAGTAAAACGAACTAGATCAAATGTATACAATGTAACATAAACACCAAGATCAGATCAAACTTCCATAGACGCCAGACAGAGTGAGCAGATGGCCATTTAATGAGATCTGAAGTGAACACTCTAAAGGAAAAACTCCCTAAAAGCAGGAGAAAGAATGAATCTTCAAAAAATATCTTAAAAAGACGAACTGCTGGAGACCTGATGTTTCAGACTCTCACAGTGAGAACATGACAGCAGTGGTGGTTCATCCCCTTAAGTAGCTTAAGCACTGCTAATCAAACACATCTACACAAGCAATCTATATTTTGAAGTTTGGTTCCTCTCACTCTTTCTTCCTCGAGCTCTTAGGTACTTCCCTTTGAGTCTAGATGCCAGCAATCATTAAATGGCCATCTGCCCACTCAAAACCATGACGGTCTAAATGTGGTTTTGCTGAAACAGCACACTCTGCTGTTTATGGCATTTAGCACACCTTAAATTGAGATGAATCAACTGTGTGGTATGAACAGTACATTTGAAGATTTGATTAGACAGTTAACCCTCTTTTTTAAGACTGAATAAAAAACAGGGCTGTCAATATATTAAAAAAAGAACAAATTAATCAGCTGTGATTAATAAAAAAATTATTGCATTTCTCCTTTTCAGCTCTGTTCCATTTAATAATGGATATTTAAATGTAAAAATTTGTTAATAAATGATCATTACAGTGGCATATTATTTATATTCAAATATGTTTTTTTAATTGTACCTTTTTAACTTTAAACCTTTTGATTGTCCTTTCTGTCCTCTGTCCTCTGTATGTTCAAGTACCAGCTTAGAAATATGCTTCTGTAAGTTCTCTGTGTGTGTGTGTGTGTGTGTGGGTGGGTGGGTGTGTTGGTGTGTGTGTGTGTGTGTGTGAGAGAGAGAGAAAGAGAGAGAGATAATGGAGGTGTAAGACAGTGTTAGTTATGAGATTTAATCCATATTTCAACATAAATAAATTGTAATCTACCTTTTAACTTCAACAGTAGCAGCAATGTGTTTATAATGCTAAATAGGATCGCTAATAGGTCTAAGTTGTGTAAAAAAAAAGAGTAAATTACAACAGGAAGTTGGGCGCAAACTAAAATGCTTATTTTGCATTTGAAAAATAAATGCATTATGGTTAACAGCACTAATTAAAAACATTTGTATACAAACAAATGTATAATTTAACAAAGTGTACAGTGTGATTGAATGAGAACAGTATTACTACAATAATGTTGAATTTAATCTGCTTTAAGCTGCTTTCCAGGACAAATGTGCATTTCCATTTTTTGACAGTAATTAGTTTGTTCTATAGTTTGAACCTTGTAGCTGCTTTGTGCAAATATGTGTAAATAATTCTGAATGAGCAGACCAATTGACATGCTCTAATTATATAAATGATGAACTTATATATTACATTAACTTCTATCCAAAGCTTCAATACAGACAAGCAACATAAGGAAGTCTATTTGTTAATTATTAAATCATTTCCCACAACAATGGCATAGAAAAGTTCCATCACTTGCATCACTTGTGTCTATTGAACTAAAAGTTTAAAGCAAACTTTGCTGAATATCTTGACTAATCGACTGCATTTAAATTGAATATCGAGCAATTGTGATTTTAGCTTGAATGGTCACATGAAGTGAGGAGTATAAGTGGTTGCAGAGTGTGATGTGGAAGTGCTGTGTGGGTGGCAGGGGAATAAGAGAAAATGTGGGGCGATGTGGGTGAAAGAGGAATGATTTGAACAGCCACATCAATAGGAAGTGGCAGAGGGCCTGTAGGATTCCAGCCCTCCACTCTCAGCCTCATTAGAAGCAAAGCCTTTAGTAAGCTCAGGCACACACACAGCTAGATCCTCTCACACTACCCTCACACTCACTCCATTACCTCCTATACAACACAAAGAAACATAACTAACATATCTATCTGTTTAAACACAGTCCTGAAGAGGCAAAATACACTGCTACATACATATTATATGCATACATATATATGTAAATTAATATTAAAATCATCCAGATCATGAAGGAACACATAAGGAATCATGTAGTAACTTAAAAGTACTGTAAAGCATTTAGGTGCTCTTATCTGGAGTGCTGTTAACTTGTGGTTTCTGAAGCTGCTAACTCTGGTGAACAAGAGGTACCTCTTGCTCTTCCTTTCCTGTGGTGGTCCTGATGAGAGCCAGTTTCATCATAACACATTTGATGGTCTTTGTGAATGCACTTGAGGATATTGTTAAAGTTCTTAAAAAAAATTAATTGGCTGACCTTCAATTCTTAACATGTTTTTTTATGTAGTTTAGTAGTTATTGTCATAGCATGGATTAAACATTAACCAAATAGGGTAGGGGTGTATAGGGGATGATCCCCAGGACTTTGGGTAAATATTTTTTAGACTGATAAGACAAAAGTGAACATTTTTGGAAGGTGTGTGTCCCGTTACATCTGGTGTAAAACTAACACACAATTTTAGAAAAAGAACATCATACTGAACGTAAAACATGGTGGTGGTAGTGTGATGGTCTGGGGCTGCTTTGCTGCTTCAGTTGAGGGGTACTTGGGTTCTGCAGCAGGACAATGAATTGAACTACACCAGCAAGTCCACCTGTTTATTGCAGTAATTTCTATCTCTGTAGCACCCTCACAGGGTCAGTTGTACTAGGCGAGGAGATTATGTACTTTTGTTTGTGGAAACTCACAATATGCAGATCTGTCAATCTGTCTATCTGAGGCACACTGCTAAGCCCAATCAGCTCTCCCTCCTGCCCCGCTCCTAAACCCATACATCACCCAGTGCCCCTCCCAAACTTTCATATTTTTTAGAATTTTTCAAATTTGAGACGAGGGAGGAGTCAGCTAAAAGCAGGGAGTTACCCTTTAATTCTTGAGTAATTCTTGATTAGTAAATCGTAAGGTTAACATTTTTAGATGCATATATGTTATTTGCAAAGAATGTTTGGCTATAAAAAAAAGAATATTAAATCCCTTAAATATTAGATTTAGTAAAGTACAAAACTGATGTATAACATCTGAATTCCTGACCTATTCATCATTTTTAATCATTTGTTAAGAATGAAATAAGACCTTTTATGTGGCTTGTAAAGCATCACTAATAATTAAATTCATGATTCATAGCTATGAGTGCATAATAAATTCACAATTAGCTCATTATGAATTAAAAACTTAAAAATGTTATAATCACTAACGATATTATAAAGTGTTACCATGTTGTTTTTATCCAGTATGAGTCTGCAGTGTGTTTGTTTTGGTCTGGAAGTCTGGCACCCCAGAAACCGATCAATAAAATTTCTATCAATAAAAAATGTTTTATTGTTATTGTAGGTGTCTTTTGTCATAACACTTACGTTAACATCTGAGTGATAGATGTTCACTGCTCTCTGCGGAAATATGAGAAAATTACACACAAACTTTCTCCCAAACCAATCAGCCAATATCATTCAAAAGTATAGAATCACATCTTATACAACTGATTGGAAAGTCAGTGGGAATCTTAATGCAGCATTTAGTTTAAATTGTTATAAAGAGACCCTTCTGTATACAGCAAAATCTCTGTGGTTAAATCATAAACTGCATAGCTAATTCACACCCACTCACCTAAAATGCAGATTTGAGTGTGTACTGCTTTAGATAATAAATGAGTCTCCCTGATACAGAACCTCCACAAACTGTTTATTAGTTTGAACTGTTTCTGAGGCCTCATATTTACTCATATCTCTCAGCTGCCAAAGTATTAGAATCAATGAAGAGTAAATAGATACTTTACAGCCCCAACATCCACTACCATGCCTGCACACTCAGTCTTCCCCTCCCGTTTCCTCACTGAGTGTTCAGATAGAGTAACAGAGGGAGAACGAGTCAGAACTGACAGCGCAATGCCTGTAATCTGTATTCTGTAGGTTGCTGGAGAAAAAGGAGTGTGTTTCTCAGATTGAAACAGTGTAGATAAATCTCAGTGGATTCTCCTCCAGAGTGTGTCCGTCTCTCAGCATGATTCTCTATGTCTCGAGAAAACGAGCAGCTTTCATTCACACACTCCACTCGCTTTTCAGCTGCAAGCGGCTTTCAGTCACCCTCCTCTCACCCTCATCATTTACATACAGAAAACAGTATAACTGGCAGGGTGTTACTTTATATAAATTATTTATTCAACTGAAATAAGTGCAGTGTGGATTTAAAACTTTCAGGAAGTCATAGGATAAAAATGTATTTGTTCAAGGTGCAACCAATATTTTAACACTTCAACTTTCCTAAACTGTTAAGCACTAAAACAAAGGTTTTTTTTTCATTCATAAGCTGTATTAAGCCTAATATAACTAAAATAATGTATAAATAAAATTAAGATTTTCATTAAAACATTAAAATTGAATAAAATGGGTTGTCATGTTATATACTTTATTATGAGTGTCCTTAATTCAATATATTATAATCTGTCTGTTTTGTTTGCATGCTAAATGATCTACTAAATTGAACTGCCTGTTTCTGAATTCAGTACAACAAATTGGTTTAATAATCTGTCTAATGCATGATTGAGCATAATGAGGTATTATGTTGAAGTTTTATTTTTTAAATATTATTTGCATTGTGTTCCCTGGACTAAATCCATGTAGATTTCGTAGCCTGAGCTGCAAAGCACAAATGTATTTATGGAAAATTAATACATTTACACTTGATCCAAACATATTTGAGGATTTGTAAGATAAAGATAAATAATCTATGCATTATGCCACATTGAGTGCATTTATATTCACCTCATAAACCGATTAAAGCAGAACATTAAGGTTTGTCAATAACCATCTGATTTAATGCATTTACATGAACGGCATCCAACCAACCAATAAACTTATAAAATAAGAAGTGTCAAAAAAATAATCACGTGAAAAAACTGAACTTGCTGCCGTAGTTTTTTTTTTCAAAACACATCAGGCTGCAGTGTGAAGATTATTTAAATTATTAACATTTTAGCATTGTCCTGAAAGTTTTTTTCCTCCATCTCTCAGGTGCTGGGTTCTGTTTCCTGGTCTGTTTTTATGCATGCACAGACTGAGATATCCAACAAAAATCAAATATCAGAGCTGATTTTAGACTGTTATTTTAGAGTGGTCTGACTTTAATAAGAATATGTGGTCTAAATAATGAATGTCATATAACTATATAATCAATGGTTAAATACAAATATAATATTTGCATTAATGTACATCGGGAAGACACATCTTGGTAGCCACACATATATTTCAGCTAAATCAAACTAAAAAAAAATATTATTACAGTTTATTTACATTATTTACAAATTACATTACTACTACTACAGGTGTGTTTATAGGTGCACCTCAAAAATTCCTTTTGGGGTTTCACTAGCTGAAAGTCTTAATTATCTACATTAAAAGAAATCAATTCTGTGGGGAATAAATCTATATAATATATTAGTTTCACTTTTTAAATGTATTACTGGAATAAACTATTTAATGATATCATAATTTTTTGAGATGCACCTGTATGTTAAAGTCAGAAAGACTAACCACCCAATCAGAAACTAGAAACTGTATTTTTTGTGAATGTGGGTGGGCTTTCCAGATCTTACTCCAGTCAAAAAAAAAAAATCAAAGTATGCTGTTGGCTTGACTACTTGAATAATCAGATAACTAAAGTAATTAATTCAATTATAAATATTTTAACGATTGTAAATACAAGTATTGATTGTTAGAGATTTTCAACCATTCTTTCTTTTTTTAGTCAGTTAAGGGTAATTTTCCTTTTTGGTTGCTTTTTTGTTCCTACTGTGAAGAGGCAAGAGAGTGGTCTATTCACATTGCTGGAAAAAATCAAAAGCTAACCTTAAAAATAGTCTGTTTTGTCTCATTTCAAGCACATTCAAAACTCTGCTGGCTTTCCTCTCTCTAGTTTATTTAAAGGCAGTATGCTTGTGATTTCGCAACATTTAAATCTTGTTGCTGATGATAATAACTCTAGTTTCTAATCTTAAGAAAGCATTGCAACATCTTTTAGAAAGTTGTTCACCCCTTAAATCATTCTCATTAATCTCTTTTGCAAGAAAAACAACAACATTGTGCTGTGCTTCTTACACCACAATTCAAATCCCGCTTTCAAACTTGTTTATTTTCTCATCTGCAGTGTTTTTGTTGAGGAGCGGCTATAGAAGATATCTGGGCCTTGCTGTATTGATTCATCGCAGTGGGAGCAGCTGCAGGCCGTAGACTCTGACAGGCGGAAACTGTGCACTGGTGTTAAAGACACTCTGTGCTTCTCTGCTTGCAGTCAGAGCCAGGGATCAACACACTGCCCACGGCCTCAGAGGACTCCACAGTGTGTTGAAATGTAAAGCAGAGGATGCTCTTCAAAGAAACTGGGAAAGTATGTTTCTTTTAGTTTGCTCTATTTTGTGTTTAGCTCATTATAAAATAATTTGTCTCAATAGTAAAGACACCATCAATACAACAAGAGGGGCTAGAGGGGTTAAAAGCCTCCCGGCACTGAGCTGTGGAGCAGCAGAACTGTGTTCTCTGGAATGATGTTGCTCCATACAGTACTTCTGGACTGAGGTCTGGAGTTGGGGAGGAGATCAGCGTTCTAATCTCACTGATCTCACTAATTGCAATGAAATATTCTCAAAAAATCTAATCTCCAAGATCTAGCGGAAAGTCTTTCCTAGACAGTGGAGACAGTTACTGATCAACACCTTCAGCCATATATATGTTTTTACTTCAACTGTTTAAATGTAGCATCACTGATATTTATAGCCCATTTTATTATATTTATTTATTTTTAGCTGAAAAAAATCCCACATTCGATGTATGGACAAAAGTATTGGGACACATGCTTATTTACTGCTCCATCCAAAATGAAAGGTATTTAAAAAATGGAAAAATAGTCTCTACTGTCCAGAGAAAGCTTTGTACTAGACTTTGTTGCATTGCTTTGTGAATTTACATTACATTACATTACATTACATTACATTACATTACATTACATTTGGCAGACGCTTTTGTCCAAAACGACTTACAATAGTGAAGTACAAAGTACTAGAAGTAATAGAAGTTAAAGGTAAAAACATCTTTAGACAGGGCTTAAAGGAGGTCAAAGCAAAATAATAGGATAGAGAAGTGAAGGAGGGGAAGAAGGAAATGAGGTTAGAAGTAGTTAGTGTGTTAGAGGTGTTAAGAGAGTAAGTGCTCTTTGAAGAGCTCTGTCTTCAGGAGTCTCTTAAAGATAGTGAGAGATTCTCCTGATCTGGTAGTGGAAGGTAGTTTGTTCCACCATTGGGGAACTCTGTATGAGAACAGTCTGGATTGCTTTGTGTGAATGTTTGTTTGGTAAAGCGAGGCAATGTTTATTGGGGGAGCACAGCGGCTGGGAGGTAGCGTAAGCCTTCAGGAGTGAGTGCAGGTAGGAAGGAGCTGTTCTGTCATCACCTTGTAGGTGATTGTAAGAGTTTTGAACTTGATACGACCAGCAACTGGTAGCCAATGGAGCTGAATGAGCAGTGGGGTGACATGTGCCCGTTTTGGTTGGACATGTGCCCGTTTTGAATTTGATTGTATTCAGTGACAAGAGCATTAGTGAGGTCAGGATACTGAATGACCCCACCTCATCCCCAACTCTCCAGTTCATCACAAAAGTACTGGATGGAGAACCACAGTTCACACACTTCTCTCAATACTGGGGGCTTTATACCCCACTAGCCCACTCCGGGTCCACTCCTGGCGTAATGGATTATTAAACAATGATTAAACAATAAGTTAATGTTTATCTGCTCCAGAAAGTCCAATCTGGCAGCAGTTTATGCAACTTAAAGTAAAAGAAAACATTAATTAGAAGATATATCTACAAATATTTTGACATATAGTTCAACAAAAATGTTTAGGTAGAGATTAAAGTTTTAATTTTATTGTATTTGACAAACATTATCCTAACAGCTAAGACCAGTTACATAGGCAACATAACTAGTTAACCAAATAAAGGTGGTTAGACCAGCTAGATTTCTTTATAGTTTAGAAGTAATATGTATGAAAATATGTAAGAATAAGCATGAACATGAAATAAGATTAGACTTAAATTAGCAGGTAATAAAATATTTTTTGGGTATTTATGGTAATTGGGTAAATGTAAATGTTTAGCATATAGAATATATATTTTCTTAGAGCTGAGCATACACTCCTTAAAATAAATGTGCTACAAATGGTTATTCAATGGAAGAGACGTGAGTATGAACAAACCTTATATTTGTTGAACAGAGAACACTTTTTATTGACTTCACACTCATATCTATGAAAAAGTCAATTAATAAGTTGTTTCTCTGTAAAAATCACCCAAATGTGTTTAAAAAAACAGGTTTTGGACTGGTTTAATTAGAAAACTGTAGTTGAGGTCTTAATACTGTTTGAAGAAAAATGCAGAATAAGGACATGCTACACCAGGGGCCTCAATTCAGAGCAGGAAATAAATGCTGACATGTCCATATACTGTATCTCTATTTCCTCTTTATTTCCTCATTATTCATTACATTATTTTCCCTGTTAAAGTAAAATACATAAGGGGTTTGTTCAGATAGTTTAATCTCTTCTTTTGATGTGTACATTACATTCTAAGACTTAATATTCTGGGACTGCATGAAAAATAGTGAAAATAAATCAATAGATACTGAGGTCAGCTATTATGAAGTTAAAGGAGTGAGGAATAAAACTATCTAAATAATAAAATATAAAAATATCTGAATTGACTGGTTGAAACTTTACAATGACTTTGAGCAAAGAATTTGCTTCAATACTCAGAGCAGTGACCCAGTGACTAAAACATGTGGATTCTCCATTCTCCAACACCTCCGCGAGACATCACATTCTGTACCGCTTTCTATAGGTGTATCTAAAAGCATCCATTTAAAGATGAATCCTCTCTCTTCTCTGTTTTCTCTCTTGCATCAAAGAACATGTCTGATTAAACTGCAGTGTGTGCCGGCGCCACCCCCACTCCCCCACAGCCCATCAGAGCGTGCAAACTAATTAATCTCTTTGCAAGCTGGTCACCCAAGGCCATGCACTACATTAAAGATGACTGGAGACGAAGGTAGCAAGCAGGAAAGGAAGAAACTGACTAATTATAGGGAATTCTGTTTTACATTGAATGATTTGTGGTCTGGGGCTGCAGAGGAATAAGCTGAGTGTACTTTGTTCTCAATTCAAATCCACACTGCCTCGTAAAGGAATCCGAAACCTCTCAATCACGCTGAGCCGAACACGTGCCGCTCCAGCACAATACCATGTTTGGTTAAATGAAATTCTCCTGAAATGCAAATCAACAAACAAAGTCACTTTAAGCGCTCCCGGGGTTTAATTTTTCACATTTCCTCTGAGAACTCATTAAACCAAGAGGCATCTCAAATGGCTCAAAGCAATCAGTTTCATGCTAACACTGGAGTTCACTTAAAACTGAACACGTTCAACACCTGAAAAAAAATGAGACGAGCTGCACTTCCACCAACTCAAGATTATTACGAGCTATTGAAAGACTCCTCAGCAACAGAGCACTCGTTCATCCATCCAGCAGTTTCTGATGTTGATCACAAGCAATAATGTTTTATATTTTAAAACGTTTTGCTAATGTGTGCTTTATTTTTAGAGTTTATTTTGTGTTCTATTTTCTTTGTTGTTGTCTATTTTAGCAAAAATACATACTATTGCCACATACTATTAATACATACTATTAAGGAACTTCATCACTTAGCAAATCTGTTTTGCTAATCTGTTTGACTCTGTTTTGGTGCTATACTGAATTAGTTGTAATGGTTCATTAAATCCAAAAAGCATGTACCTCCAAGAAAAGAACAATTACCTTAAAAATTCATTTAAACATCAGAAATGACTTTTAAAAATCTTTTCTTTGCTTTATTGTCAAAAGGTTATATATTCTGTCATCTGTGACCTTAAGTCCAAGCTAGTATAACTGTCCCCAGAGATTCCAGGGTTATCTGTTAGATGGCATCCCATGTTTGAGACCCTTGAACAGATAATACCCCTGAAAAACAGAGAAGACAGAAACAAAGGTTTGCTCTCATGAATTTCTACAGGTCTCTGTATAAATCCACTTTTTTCACCAAGAAACCTTTTTTGCTTATTCTGTTTTTGGTTCATCACAAATCACCATTTGTATGTTTTATACAACCACTCTATAAAACATACAAATGTAAGTGCAAAAAATAATATCCAGAAAAAATATTTAGCTTTCTTTTTGTCTTTTTTCTCACATTTGTAGCCAAATGGCACAGTGCTATACTATACGGTGGCACAGTGCTATACTGATATTATCATTATTATTAGAGATGGACCGATTTGTGTTTTTGTGGTTGTGTCACAGCTCAGTCAGTCAGTTGCCAATACCGATCTTGGGCCAAATGCCACATTAATGCCTCATATAGATACCAGGCAAACTTGATACACATTTTCCTCACGCAATTACGGCCACCACTAAACATACATTCACGTACCTGCAGTAACACCAATAACTGGTGAAACTACTGACCAGAAAAAGAGAGCTAGTATCAGTGATAGTGTCACGGATGACCCAGGCAGGGAGACGAGGAGGCGGACACAAGTGCAGGTAGGGTGAAAATAAATAATAATTTAATAAATAAATAACAAGAAAACAAGGAACAAGTAACATGAAACAAAGATACACAAATAACCAATAACCAAAACAAATAAGGGGTTAATGATAACAAAACAGGGAGACTAAAGAAACAAACGAGTAACTGAAACAAGACTAAAATAACTAAACAGAACAAGGATAACCAAATAATAAAATAAACCAAATACTAACAAACAAGGAACTAAAACAAGACAGGATTAACTAAACTGGGCAAGGGAGAAAAGAAGCAAAATAAACAAGGAGCTAGAAGTAAAACGAGATAAACACTGAACTAGGAAACGGGATATGAAAACACAGAGAAACGCTGAGAGACAAAACGACATGGGAAGGTGCAAAGACCGACGGAGGACAAGGTGGCAGAGGAGGGCTATTAATAGTAACATAAAACACACTAGAATTGGAAACACCTGGGGAAGGGGCGGAGCTACAAATGAGAAACACATGGTGGAAATCTACTGACAGGAGACACAGAGAGGCACAGGTCACGTGGGGAAGACACACAGAGACATGAGACAGGGCTAAGACGTGACAGATAGAAAGAACTTGGGCACATTTTTTTTACATTGTTACTGGATGTTTTTGATAGAAATAGCTTTTGATTTCAGTGAATGTGACATCCTAATGCTGCAAATTCAACAAATGACCATTTTCAGTTCCTTATAACCTATAAAATGTTTTGAAACTCTGCTGTTCATAATAATTTGGAACAGTGCATTTTGAGATTTTTTATTTTGGAAGAATATACTGTTATCATCGGGAGGTTTGTTTAATAAAATTTGATTTATACTCTAATGGGTGATGACTTTTTATTATATTAACTGTCATTTGCATCCACCATATAGGAAATTCAGGGGAAAATATCATTTGCATAATAATTTGGAATGCAGTGTATGTGGAAAGGCTTTAAACAGCAATTTGAAATCTAGATCTTTAAATACGGATTAATTCCTTGTAAAAAATAATTTAGGAGGCCTCCCACTGCTGAATCAATAGGTGCTGTGAAGTGTGTCTAAGTCTGAGTGTGCGAGGAGGTCAGGTCAGGCTGTCCTGCCATTCTTCTGGATTCAGGTAGCATCCTGCCCTTCAGCACGTGTCCATATGAGGATGTCACACTGTCTGAGCATGATCCTCAAAGCTATGTTCCACAGATCAAACCTGCTTATAGCCCAGTCTTCCACAGATAAGGTGTTGGTGTGATAGAGCTTTGAAAATAAGCTGCAGCTCCAGGATTTTCATTCTAAACAAACTGCCAGACCTAGAAAATGGATTTAAAAGGTAGAGATATATTAGAGCTGGTCTGATGTGATGCATTAGCTTATAAACTGTGTGCTTATTTCTGAATTCTCACTCTGCAGAAAATGCAGAGAGAATAATAATCACGGCAGAGCAGAAGTGAGTAAGGGACCAAGTTAGGAAGTGTACATTCGGCTTAGATGCTAGAACTATTCAGAATAACCTATTTTATTAGGGGGTGGAGCAAAATTACATTACGTGTAGCTTTATAACCTTTACAAACAATTCTAACCATTGACTGTGAAAAAAAATGGTAACTGTGCTTCTTTTCAATTCAGTTTTACAAAAATGTTCAAACAGTCCATGTAGTAGTGACCAGAGGCAGGGTCACACTTGCACACTCATTTGGTGAACCTGCGCTTTCTCCCAGGATAAGACAGACAGCCTCTCAGACAGCCTTCATTGAGTTTATAGCTTAGCCTAATGGTCCAGTATTTGTTCCAGTTTGAAGACAAAATGTTTGACTGACTGATTACTGTGTATGTGAATGAGCCTGCAGATGTTCTGTGAAATATCCTCTTGAGACCCTGCGTCCTCATATGAGGACATCACTTTTTTGCTTCTCTACACCATTATAACTTAATCATTTTGCAAAACTTTAACCCTTTGGCCTCATATGGACACACTGCTGTATCATCTAGTGGTCACATGACAACATTCAACACTGGGTGGGAATACCAGTCAAATGTTTCTACAGCCAGTTCAGACAAAAACATGGACCAGATAGAAAACTCTCATCCAATTTTATGTTTCAGTTAAAATTTCATGTTTCAGTTCTTAAATTTTTAAATAAACAACAATTTCTAATTGAAGATCTGTTTTTTGCTTGTTAGATCCTAAAGTCAGGGTCTAAGGAGGTTACTATAAAAATTTACATTTTGGTACTTTGGTAATTTTGACCCTTTTATGACCATTTTATCCTGAAGTTTGAAAAACTAAAACATTAAATTCAGTAAAATATGTAGTTTTGTTAATCCAATTGCTTCACCAGAAGTCATGAAACTGACTGAGGCCAGAACCTATTACAGGTGGAGCATTTACATGAATTTGAAGCTGTTTTTAGCTGTTATTTAAAGTGAAATGTTAGGTAAAGAGACAATGTTACTTTAGCTCATACTGGATGCTTACGGTATATTTTACATTAGTGTCCTAAAGGTATGTATGACAGACTAGCAGACTACACATAACAACAGAAATCTATTGCCCTGTAAGGTTTCTGGATTTTTTTCAGAATCTACCATCCAAACATATTGGCATCATCACATTAAATCCAGGAGCTTTTGCCTGTTGGAACAAACAGTACTGGTAAGTGTCTCTTCTGAGTTCATTAATCTGGAGCAACAGTTCAGTTTTTTCATTTTGATAGAGTGGAACAGGTAAAGACAACATAAAGAAACAGTATTCACCTACAGTGCGTTCCTCTGGAATATCAGATGTGTTTTGAGGTGTTTGAACGCCGAGCTCAGTCTGTAATGTACTGTGTGTATTTGCAGTGAGGAATAGCCCACACACAGCACCTCTATTTACCCCTCTGGCACTCTCTTCATACAGAACAATCACTGTATCACAATATACGCAGCAAGCAGCTGACAATCCTCTGAGATAGTGGCTGCGCGGTCATTCTGAAGTGATGTATTTTTTTGCTTCCATTGCTGCCGTTTCTTGGGAAATCAAACAGAGATGTAGGAGGGGGTCGTCAGAGTTATTGGCCCGTCTGCACTCGGCTCAGGCTGTTTATGGATCAGCTTACAGCAGACACGGGGCAGCTGTCGCACAGCCACGCAGAGTGATGAGCCGTTCATGCTAAGCCGGACGGCCTCTGTAGCAGAGGGTTTGCAAATGAAGAAAATAACGAATTCCATTAGGATTTTTAAATGGCCTTTCAGCAGGCGATGTGCGTCGCTGCACATTCTTGGCTTTTAATTAAAAACTCAGTGATTATATCCACAGAACTGTGGATGAAGCCAGTGCTGAAAATGTACCCTTATATTTAAATCCAAAAGATGTCTAATACAAGCAAGGTCACACATAGGCACAGAGACTCCGAAGCCTCTTTCTGAATACTGTCACACTTAACCGGCTTTAACCCAGAGCCTCCCTCCTAAGCAGGCTGCAAATTCCAGCTCATCTTGCCTTCTTGGCCTTGTGTTTGGCCAGGAGGAACACACGCTCCATCATATTATTTAAAAAAAATGTCATGCTTTCATTTCGGATGCAAATGTTGCTAAATTGTGTCAAAGCAGAAAATTAAATGCAAGAGTAATGATGGTCACGTTGCACTGCCAAGCCACTTGCCTCTGACACATCATTAGTCATGAGTTTTATTCACAACTCTTTAATTTATGCTTGCTTTTATAATGTGTTCTTGTCCTAAAAGTTACAACTGCTTTCCGAATCACTTTGTTGAACCTCTCTGATTTGGAAAATGTATTTAAATCAGCCTGACGCTTTTAGCATTCCAGCTCTGGCTACAAGCGTGACATTATTGCTAGAATCCAGCTTTTTATTGTCTATTGTGAAATATGGTAATTCAGAGGTAAAACTATTAAATCTTGTTCACCTCATTTCCCGCAGAAAAGACTTACTACCACATTAGCCATGATTTATTTTATCGGATTTATTTCATTTATGCTGGATCTTATAGCTTATTTCACATTTAGTTCATGACTTTAAGAAATGGTTTGACATTTAATCATACCTGATTTTAATCATGTGTTTAATCTACAGTGGATTTAGGGCATAGCAACAGTTCTTAATCCAGGTCCTGGAGGCACCCTGCCAATATTTCTGGTTCTTTAGAATCAGAATCACTTTATTTCGCCAAGTTTGTTACACATGCAAGGAATTTAGCTTGGTGAGAGTAACAGCTACACAGACTATTGACAAACATTACAATACTAAAGAAGGTACAATAAACAATAAATAGAATAAGAATATAGTTAAAAGTACTAAAGGAATAAAGAGTACTGAAGAGCTATAGAAGCTAAAAGATAAATTAAATGAAATAAAATAAAATAAAACAATCAGAACTGTGAATATTATTATACTAATATTATTATATCCAAAGATGCTTGAGGTAGGTTTATGTTAAATATTGTTTAAAGAAAGTTGCAGTTGATGTTTACATTACAGAAGAACATCTGTATAGCTGTGCAAATTGTGAATCCAGTTAGTACCATTCAGTGAGTGAGGGTTGGAGACTCAGAGGTGTCCGCTGTGGTTAAGGAGTGCTACAGCTCTGGGGAAGAAGCTGTTAGCGTGTCCTGTTGTGCTGGATTTAATGGTCTGAAATCTTCTACCAGAGGGGAGAGTCTGGAAGAGGTGATGTGCAGCATGTGAGGGGTCAGTTTTGATTTTGCCAGCGTGTTTCCTCACCCTGCTGGTGTAGATCTCCTGAAGCGTTCAAGCTTGCAGGTACAACTCCTTGTTGGATTCATTTGAATAGTAAAACAAAATGTGATAAAATGAATAAAATAAGTCAGATGCTTTTTGAGTTCCAGTTTCAAATATGTTGTTTATACTGAGTGAAGCTTTTTGTCTTCAATTTCACAATTTCCCCAATATAATTTTCTCTAGATAACAAATCCCATCAAACAATGCCATCAATAGGGATTTTTTTTTTTTAAACTGCTGCTAAAACAACATCACTAGGCAGACCTAAAGCATGCATGTTTTGGGTGATCTCTCGCTCTAAAATCCTTGATTCTGAAAATTTACCTTACTTTAAAACTGCACTTGGCAACAAATAACAAACCCTGTTTTCATAAGTTTACAACAAGAATGTAAGAATATAGGAAAATATACTTCTTTTACATGTTATTACATATATCTTGATTTATGGCTCATTGTTCTGGACATATAAATGCCAAGTAACATTATATTAAAAATGAATAAACAATTAAAATAAATAAATTAATTAATAAATAAAAAAAAGATATGGTATGGAAAGGTGTAGTAACCAAAACTTAGGCGCCATAAAGGGTTAATGGTTAGTAATTTGTCCACATCGCTTAACCCTTTCAGACCTGAATTATGTTCTAGTGATGGGAAAATCTAAGAATATAAGAATGTTTTTTTTGTCTGTGATGTACAGGAAACAGGACTGTAATATTTTAATATTAACTCTAAATAAGATAAAATCCAAATAACAAAAAAATGTAATTGCTTTTTTATTTTAATTTTCATTTCATTTTCCATTGCATTATTTAGAATTTTTATTTTATATTTGATTTTGATTTTTTTTATTTTACCAACTGTCTCTAAACAGTAAATAAAGATCATAAAAACATGTGTTCTAAACCACATAAAAGGAGTCAAAATTAGCTCTTAACTTTGCTTGTCAGCTTTATAGTGCTACCATGCTCTATAGTCTGAGTTGCTGTGTTTTCCAATGCAGTGGGTGGGTCTAAGCTACTGTTTCATTGGCTGGTAAACTTTTTCATTGGGCGATTCATGGTCTATTCTGATGGACAACAGGCCTCAATACTGTTATGTGCAACAAAATATATATTAAAAGAATAAAATATGTGATATGTAATTCAGGGTCTGAAAGGGTTATTCTCACATTTTCAAAAAAATCCTTTGTGCATGTGTCAAAGGTTAACTCTTTAAAAAAAGATTTTAATTTGCTTATGACATATTTCTTGGATGAAATAAAATCCATTTCATGGTTGTGGTCCTTAAAGTTGTAAAGTCATATCTGGCAAATGTGAAAAATCTTCTTTTATGTAATATGTGAAAGGAGACTGCAGCACTATTGTAACAGTGTGAAGTGGTAAGCCTTCATTACAGTAAGAAATGATATTCAGAGATTTAAAAAATCTTTTGGTAATCTTTTTTCATCCTGCAGAAAAGCCTTACCGTCTGACTCAAAGCCATGTCAGAGCCAAATACTGGCCGAGTGGGAATTACAGTGGAGGTGAGTGACACAGGGAGGGAGTTGGACCATAATGAAATTTCAAATGGAGTATTGTCCCATTCAGGGCGATGAGTCAGAGCTGAAATTGAAAGGCGGTTTGTGTTTAGACAGCTTGGAATACACATTTCCATCTCTTCCTGCATTTCTCGCTGTGCCAGAAACAAGCGCGCTGACCTCAGACACCCTTCGCGTGCTTCCCGCAGATGTGACATGCCTGTCACTCCACATTTGCTTCTCGATTTGCCTGGATAAAGATGGCTTGTGCATATCTGCGTTTGACTGACACCTTGCAGGTTCATGGACGTGGCATGATAGATTGATTTCTGGTCTTAGACATCCACCCAGACCCTTCTCCTTGAACTTGATTGTGAGCGTCCTTGACACTAAAACAGAATAATCTCAAGACTATGGTTTTGTCATACTTCTATAAATGCTACAAACAAGACCCATAAAAATGTCAGCAGGGGTCAAGGTCCAGGTTCAGGGACAGGAGAGCAATTTATGGCTCAAAAAACCTTTTCAATAAAGCTGTATTTGTATAGACTATTGTGAATGATTTATAGAACTTTGCATTCATTTTACATTTAACTGCATTGTTTAAAAGTGCTATAAAGATTGTTATGAACAATACCGAAGAAAATCTACAGAATAAACTGTGACTGAGTGTGAAAAACCGAGGGTGTCCTGGCTTCCCCTTAGTGGCCTGGTGCCTGGTTTTCATTCCAAACCTGATTTCACGTCTTTAACAAGTGGTCTTAGTCTTTATATATCTTTAGTTACATCATTTGGGAACTAGACTGGACACTCTTGGTTTAAACCTTAAAATGGTTCTTAAAGGACACTCACTGAACAGTGTATCAGTCCTGTTACTACTTTATTGCATGTTCCTCTTAGAAACAACCTTCTAAACACTACACATTCATACATCATATTCACAAAAAAAAAACATTTCTCAAAAGTACCATCTATTAACATGTATCACATAAAAGACCTTTTGGCACCTTTATTTCCACCTAAACCCAAAAACAAAATGTAATCCAGTGTTCCGTAGGTCTTCTTACTCCCCACGAGCAGTCTATTTTTAGGCCTTCTGCCTGCATCGTATTAATAGCAACAGTGCTTAAGAACTAACAGTGCTATGCTGATGGGCTTGGTGGTCTGGAAGGAATGTGTTTTCAGGTACATTTCTGGTGTATTGCTATCTTAGCAACATAAAACACAGGTGCACCACTGACTGATTTGAACTCTGACAACAGTCAACCGCCAGACATCTATTGCTATCTTGAAACGCAGGTGTGTTGCACACGCTCAATGCGACATGCAGCAACACAAACCCAGCTTTTCCATCAACAACAACATCGGCTCACCTATGAATGACTACAATAGGGCCCTTCCTGTTCCTCCACAGTTATCCATGCATTAATTACTTGTTCAGAAGCTTCAGAGAAAACAGAGAAAGAAGAAGAAGACAATGAGAACAGAGAAATGAAGCAACTCTGGGTGTGACAGGCAGGCAGGTTGTGTGTATTTGGCAACACATTGGCATCATGGTACAGTCTATGATTGCCTGTACAGAACTGCATTGTGGAGCCAAAAGTGGAAAGAACAGAAAATCGCAGCTTATCAGCAAGAAAAACAGTCTGAACGTGATTAGCTTTAGCTTTCTGACAGCAGCTGCTGCTGCAGTGTTTGGTATATGCACAAGATCTTACTGCTACACCTAAACCATATTTTACCAGATATTGCACATATTTAAACTTCTATATCAGATCATTCTAATGAAATTAAACCACATTTCCTTTTATCTGCTTTTACAACTCAACTAATGTTTATAATAACCGGTCCTAAACTTAACCCTTGGTTCCTCATGTCATATGGTCTTGGTCTTTAGTGTCATTATTTAATATCATAGCTCACTGGAGCAGAAAAATTCCCACACATATATGTAGGAAGACATTTGATGTTGTGATTTAACTGATTAAATGTTACATGTTGTGCACAAGTAAACTGTCCTGTCTTTTCTCATCTTTTTGGCATGCAGATCATGTAGATAATAATAGATAAGATAAAATAAATATAAATGCAATTAATTACCTACTCACATATTATCTATGTGAGTAAGTATATGATTAAAAATATTCAAGTAATTAGTTGAATGTTTAACATAATGAACATGCTTTTAAGGGTTAAACTCAAGTAATTATCTCAACCGCAGCACTGAAAATGCCTGAAATAAGAGGCATGGTGCGATGGTGAAAATTACTATTTCAGGCACATTATTCCTCTTTTGCAAATGGCAGAGCAGAAATGAGTAGGAGGATTAGAGACAGGCTGTAATATGAAGAGTTTAACAGGGTGCTGATGACAATAGTTTAATTTCTAGCCCAGCGCAGTGCACATTTCCAGAGGGAAATTAGACGCCTCTTTATTTCACTCAAGCTCAGACAGCGCTTAGTTTTTTCAAAATTTCCTCAAACTGTCAAATTTAGAGTCGAATTCACTTAGAGCAGACTTTCTGTAATGTTTCAAATGTTTCTTTCTCCTTCTGAGACTGATTTGGTTAAAGTATTAATGCTTTCTGGAATACGGAGGAACAAAAAGGGTATCATCTCTTGCTGGAGGTTTAACCGTTGATATGTCTTTAGCTAAGGACACATCCTTCTTTTCCGTTACTAGTCTTTGGGTAAGACTCATAACACTGCTAAAACTGCATTTTTCTGCAACTGTTACATCGGTAAAATGAATAGGATCATCTGTCAAGTTCTGTAAAAGAATCAGAGGCTGTGTAATTATAATTAGCCTGATGAAAAGGTGAAGATTAATGAAAAAAGGTCTTTGTGATAATGGAACCTTCTAAATCTGCTGACGCCACTACACTAGGATCCTTCCCTTTTATTGAATGCTTTTACAAGATTTTTTTTTTTTTATTGTATTTAGTGTAGGCTTCAGCATTAGAGCATACAGTATTAAATATTATTAGTATTCTACAAATGTAGATGTACTTACAATAAAATATACATAGATACAGTATTGCTTTTTCCCATTGTGTGTCTAATGGCATAGTAATAGGCCACATTAAGGCGTCTGAAAGCATCACTAACCTTTCTCAATCTAAATGTCTCAGTCTATTACAACATGCATTCCATTTAGCATTATCAGAATCCTGGGACGGGCTCAGAAGAAGCAAAAATGATTAAAAATCTTTCACTGCCTCATTTGCTCCATTCAGTCCATTCAGTGGCTCTGCATAATTCCCTCATTGGTTAAATGAACTTAAAGCATACCTCATATAGCAGCACGTCAGTTAGAATTAAGGCAGCACACCAGCTCCCTTTTACCTGCTGAAGCCTGAACACAGACTTCATGTGTATGTATTGTAGGGCTGATAAATATGCAGCTCTGGAAAAAATTAAGAGACCACTTCAGTGTCTCTGATTTTGCTATTTAAAGGTATATGTTTAAGTAAAATGAACATTGCCATTTATTCTATAAACTACGAACAACATTCCTTCCAAATTCAAAATAAAAATTATTGTCATTTAGAACATTTATTTGTTCGTATTCATAAAGTTTTAAGAGTTTAGAAATCAATATTTGGTGGACCCTGTTTTTTAATCACAATTTTAAATGCATCTTGGCATGTTCTCCTCCACCAGTCTTACACACTGCTTTTGGTTAACGTTATGTCACTCCTGGTGCAAAAATCATATCAAAATCTTGTGTTTTTTTAATACATTGACATGTTTTGACAAACTTATCCAACAAAAATCTTTTTAAATGACCTTTTCATCACACAATTATCAGGATCCTGATACTAAGTAGAGATGCAGCTGGTTTTCAGACAAAATATGCAATCGTCAATTGGCCAATATTTTTCTAATTAGCCAATCCTGAGAGCAGAGCTGATCTTATTTGTAGGTTAAAGATTGAATGCAACTCTTCCCTTATGTTGAATGCAAAATAATGGCACCACTAACCAAATACCCCTCTAAAGAGTGCATTACTCAGCACAGTACAGTGAGAGCTGTATCAGCACAGCAGAGCTAACAGACACCATAAAGCACACAAAACAACAAACAGTGTTGGTCACATTTAACCAACACCGAAAGTACAGTAGCAATAGTTAGAAAAGTAAAGCAATTGTGTTTAAAGTAATGGAGTTTCTAGTGCTAGATAAAACAACACATTTTGTGTCGCTCTGCTTAGAAATTTATAAACGCTCTTAGCTGGTGAGTCCCACAATGTTATAAATGTAGTTGATAAAAAAAAGCTCCAAATAATGACACTTTATCAATACTGCTTGGAAAGGAAGCCGAATGAGCAAAGTGTTGTATCTTTAGTTTTATACATTGATATCCTTCCATCCACATTTATATTTGTGAGTTGCAAAGTATTTATTTTAGTATGATGCAATATTAACTGAAAAGTTATTGCTATGTATGTTGTATAAAAAATATATCATTTTTGCTGTTCACTTGTTGACACCAAACAAACTGAGAGAAAGGCAGAAGTACAGACTTGAACTGGTCCTGATGGTGTATAAATGAAATGTAATCCTAATTCATTTTGTATCTGTATGAATAATCATGTAACAATTGAAATAGTATAACAAACTGTGTGTACTGTAAAGACCTGAAGAAACTAATTAACATCTTGCGTTGATTAAAAAAACGTGGCATTTGAAAATACTTTGAGCAGTGGAAAAAATGCTTGCCATTGGTTTACAAGTTGTGTGTGTTGGCTCGCTGTTTTTCGATATATCCTCAAGACAGATAATTATTTCCAAAGGTTGCAAGTAGGTTGTGGAGCAGGGGAGCAACATAGGAAACATATGTTGATTCATTCATGATCTTGAGTGTGTTCGTTTCAGCACACATAGCAGCAGATGGTGAGGCGGCTGGTGAGAACGCAAATAAGCATCTGTTTGTTTCCTCGCAGATTCAAACGCAAATTAGTGTGCACCCGCTCAGAGTGCAAGAAGCAGATCCTGCCACTGCTAAACAAGGTCATGCGTGGAACACAAAGGCAGCAATACTCACACAAAATATGATCAAGGCCATGCTCCTGCAGTATTTATTATTTTGGCTTCTGTCACTGTTTCCAGCCAATAGTAGCTGGTTCATATGTTTTTTGAATCATCCAGCTCATCAATAGATATGAGTTTCTGACCACAGAGTCACTCCTTGCTGGATATGCTTGTGAATCTAGTAGTGATATTGTGATGGCTGTGTCTGTCCCGTTATACTTCAAAACAGGATCATGTGGTCAGATATTGTCTAATAATGAATGGAGAAAAAGGGAACTGATCAGTTGTGCAGTGAAAAATGAGCTATAGCAAGGGTCATCGCTTATGGACCCCACTACTTTTTGGTAGTGTACTTCTTGGTGAGAGATTGCTTACTGGTAGAATTGCCTCTACAATGCACTTAAAGACATTTGAGAGAGGTGGTATCATTGGACTGAAACATGCAGGCTGGTCAACTTAACGAATTCACTGATCTTCATTTCACAGTGGTGGCGTCAATGAGAAACCTGGGCTGCTGTGAACTGGACTTCTATTATCTTTAGGGACAAATCCAGGTTCTGTTTGGAATCCCCCATTGGTTGGGTTCAAGTATGAAGGCATTGTTGTGAATCCACTTCAATCCTAAATTTACTGTGGAGTAACACAGTGCACCGACTGCTTGTGTGATGATCTGGGAAGCCATCACATATGACAGTTGGGCACCCCAAGCAGTGATAAGAGGGACACTAACAGCTCAGCAATATGTGCAGGATATCCTACAGCCACACATGTTGCCTCTCATGGCTTCCGACTGGCATTTTTCTGCAGGATAATGCTCACCCACACACCTCAGGGGTTTCACAGAAATGTTTTTACCATCCTCTATGGCCTCTTCGATTACCTGGTTTATTACCTATTGGGCATTTAAAGGACCCGCTGGGCCTATGAGTCCAGATGCAACATCTGTAGGCAGATGTGTTGCAGGATGGCATATGGAACCTGTGAACCTGTGAGTTGAAACATATGGTCCTTTATGTGATTCTAATAAAGTGAGTGAAGCCTGTGAATTAAGCTACAAAACAGAGATTTTCTAATAAGGTAAGCACACAGTAGATAGTACAGTATATGTTTCTAATAAAGTGACCAGTATGTAGAAACAAAAAGGTAAGGGTTTTTTTAAAATGGTAGCCAGTGAGTGAAAGCACATGGTAGGTGTTTCTAATAATGGGACCAGAGAATGGAAATACAAGGTAGGGGTTTCTAATAAAGTGGCCAAATAGTGTGAGTACTAATAAAGTGACCTGTGTGTAAAGGCACAAAATAGAGTTTTATTATGAGTTGGCTCCTGAGTGGAAGCACACAGGTAGCGTAGATGTTTCTAATAAAGAGGCCAGTAAGTAGAAGAAAAAAGGTAGGGGGCTTCTAAAAAGATAGCCAGTGTGTGGAAACACAAGGTAGGGGTTTCTTACAAAGTGGCCACTGAGTGTGAGTACGAGACAGGTGCTTCTAATAAAGTTGTTTAATGGATGGAAGCATACAGATAGGTACAGTATTTCTAAAAAATTGGTCAGTAAGTAGAAGCAAAAAAGGTATGGGGTTTTTAAAAAGGTAGGCAGTGTGCAAAAACACAAGGTAGGGGTTTCTAATAAAGTGGCCAATGAGTGTGAGTGCAAGGCAGGTCCTTCTAAAAAGGTAATCTGGGAATAAAAGCACAACGTAGAGGGTTTCTAACAAAGTGGTCAGTGGATGAATGCACACAGGTAGGTACAGTGTTTCTAATAAAGCCACCAGCAAAAAGGTAAAAGGGTTTCTAATAAAAGGTCAGTGGGTGAAAGCACAAAGGTTATAAAACCTTTGGGGGCTTCTAAAATGGTAGCCAAAGTATGGAAACCCAAGGTAGGGGTTTCTATTAAAGTGGCCACTGAATGTGAGTGCAAGGCAGGTGCTTATTATAAGAGGATCATGAAGTGAAAGCTCAAACTAAAGGTTTATAACAGTTATTATACTGTATTTGTAATGAAACTGTTGAGGTAAATTACATGTTTAAATACCTGAAGCATTAACATGCTAATTTACCTTCAGTAGCAGGGTATTGTATGAATGTAAAGATACAGAAGGAGCAGAATAACGCAAGGAAACAGCAGTGCACCAGGTTACGTCAAAACCCAGGCTGTTAAGTGTGGTTTCACGTGGAGCACATACACGGATGTAGCCTGTGCTCTCTGTATGTAGTGTGAGGGCCATTATTTGACCGTTCCATTCAGACCTGCTCTAAAAATGAAAGCTCCTGCAGTCGGTGAACAGAGGTGGAAAGGCCTGCGGTGCATGCTGAGTCACATTCAGGTGTCTCGACTGAATATAAACAAGCTTCTAACAACCACACACTTCTCCTGTCAAAGCCTACACCTTTGCTTCTGCTTATTTTGGTTGCTCTCGTAAAGATATCTTCCCCAAGCGAGGGCCTGCACTCTTTTCCCCTTAATGAAGATGGCCTCTTCACCGCCATATGTGATTGCTCTACGCTGCATTCTGCCTGATTGGTAATGGAATTGATTGTGACAGCGTTTTGACTGGCTGGATAATTACAGTGCTCAGCACTCGGTGCACGCGGCGGCTGTCTCTGGAGCTCCGGTCCTTTCACACTGGCCTAACTGCCCTCCAGCCTCGCACGCCACGCTGCCCAGGACAGGCCTAAGGAGGCAGGAGAGGCCCCCAGACGCTGCTCCAAGAAGCATGTAATTGATTGTCTGTGGCATTATCAAACATTAATAATTCCAGTGATTCATTCTATTAGCGCCACAGATGCTGGCTGTAATAGCGGCAGCGAGTTTTCACAGCCATGCAGAAAAAAAATCAAACCCAGTGGGCCTTTATCCAGAGAAAGTAAAAGTGCCTTAGTCAACTAATTTACGTTCTTAACACAGAAGGGGAATTATATAAACGCATGAGACCAAAAAGTTTTCTTTTTTAGTGCTTGGTTATTCATTGCCCTTTAATATCAGCATCAATACATCAATCAGGACTGGATTTCACTTGTATTTTGACAGTTTCTGCACATTTTAGTCCACTATTCCATTTACTTACTCATGCTGTGTGTGGTTCAGAAACAGTTATTTAACTGCTGTTTAACTGCTGTTTAGATTAAAAAACATTTAAATACAGGTTGTAATGTAACAAAATAGGTGAAAAGCTAAGGGGGGTGAGTACATTTGCAAGCCACTGTAAATGCATTCTCTTCATATAATTTAAGAATTAAAATGGAAATCTGCTCACACTTGGCTCATTAGTTTTCAGAACTTCAACAACTACACTACAATAAGGAAAGGTTCATTAACTTTCTAATGGAGTGGTAAATTATTGTATATAGAATAAAATGTGAACTATGTTTTTTTTGTTGTTGTTGTTTTTCAATTGCAATTAATGTTAGTCATCCTTCAGCTTCAACCTCAGGAACTCACAACAGCATGTGCTGCTGCTAGTCCTTATTAGAAAATGTGAGAAAAAGAGAAAGATGGAACGGTGCAGCGTGAGCCGTTTGGACCCCATCACAAGAGGAGGGCCTGTATGAGCTCAGAGGCTCGGTCCTCTTCCACCACATCTGCTGCGTCATTAAAGCCTTCCTCTCAGCAGAGCGGCAGGTCCCGTAGTCCCGTGACACTCACACATCTCATCTCCTCAGCTCACTCTGCGGGAGCTCTCTGCTTTCAACAAAACATCAAGATGCTCCTAAACTTTCTGACTGACATACAGCAATCTGTTCACCCCACGCTGCGACTGCTCCACACATCCAGATCAACACTGCAGCTGAAAGCAGCTGAATTTTCTTTCAGGAATGAAAACACAAGCAAGATAATTAATATTTGAAAATGTGAAACACTTATTATACATTTCTTTAGTTTTTTTGTTATGTGTTTTGTATGTTTGTCACTCCATATATAGAGGGTATTGTGACTGCACCCCTGGGGATAGGGGCGTGGCCACCGTGAACCAGTAGACCATAATCACAGAGAGACACAGACACAGGTAGTGAATGAATTTTTGAGGGGGGGTTGTGCTGTTGGATGTTTTACTTGAAAATAATTAATTAAAAGATGAAATAAAATGGCACTTTGGGGCATAATATAAATTTGCAGATGCAACATAAAACATAGGGATTTGTACTATTAACCGTACCATGTTCACCAGATAGAAATTACAGGAAACCGCATGTCAGTGTAAGAATGCACAGATACATTATTCTAGCAGAGATTCATTGGTTAAGAATTGCTTGACACATCCAAATGTACATTTTCTGTTCTAATTATGTTGAATGATCGACAAGATTTTTGTAAATTATAAGTGATAGAAGGCATATCCAACAGGAAAAAAAGGATCAAATTTTGACTTTAAATAACCTAACCATATCTCGATTGGCTGATGCAAAAAATGATGGATTTTTGATTTTTGAAAATTTGATTGACAGCTAAGACCAAGAATTTAATTGGTTGATGCAAAACATGATTGACAGGCTCATGTCCCGAGTCCTTGTTCACTTTAGGTCACCAGTCCGCAGCAGTACCCTTCTCGTTTAGCCAGCCATCTGGGACCGACTGGGGCTGCGTGTCCTGGCATGGGGCAGTCACAGTATCCATGTGATTTCACAGTTGGGGCGTGGCAAAAGGAGCTCACGCTCAAGAGATCACCCACATACCCAGTGCAGATACACATACGTACCAGGTCTCTTTAGGCTTTTTCAAATCTGAAAGTCCAAATCAGATTTCAACATCATTTTATTGAGAACTTTATTAACTAAAGAATTTTGTCCTCTTCACCTACATGGGCTGTATCTCTCTATACTTTATTCTAGTTGGATTGTAAAATGTTATAATTTGGGGAGTTGCCTTTCCATGTATTGTACCAAACCTGACTGCAACACATCATGCAGCAGAAAGAGTGTAACAGATTATCTCAAAAATATATGTTATGCATGGGATTGACATCCACTACCTAACCACTCTGCTTAGTGTTCTCAAGTCTCACGCTTTGAGCCAGAGTGTCAGGCAGGAAGAACTGTCCAATTCAAAAATTCTGAAACACACAAACACACGTGAACAACTGAAGGAGAACGGCGTGCATCTGGACGGGACTAAAATGACCAGGCCAACACAGGGTTCAGTGAAAAACAGTGCGTAATTTTCTCAGAGGACATCTGAGAAAAAAACGGACATGGTCATTCCGGACGGGAATAAAATCACAGAGGACCCCCTATAAAAGAGCAAATTACCCCAGAACCCCCTAAGAATCTAATCTCGTCCGGATATGGCTTCATTGTTTTTGAACAACATTAAAATCAGTTACATAAAATGTGAAGAAACACAGTATTAATGTAGAATGGATAAAATAAAATTACTTTATTTATAACTTCACACTCATTCTTATTGCAGTTTTATATTTGAAGGTTTGAAGTCCAAAAGTATGTGAAAAAGCTTTGATTTTCTTCACATCAGCATGAAGTGGAAATCGTAACATATTACTTTAGAGCTATTATTCTAGATATATGTCTAAGTAAAGGAGATGTTGGTGTCATGGAGTGTGTCATTTAAACTGCTTACTGCCTCTACAAGCATATTTTTACTTTCTACCAAATTGCTTTTATTTTATGTTGCTTGATTTTGGGAACAGGGTTTTAAAACATTTTTTGATATGCTTTTGGCCTAAAGCCTTTGTATTATTAATAGCAGAGTGGAATGTGTAGAATGTTTTATGGCTTGAATGGCCCTGGAACAGGCAACATCTAACAAAAGTATTATAGCATCTTATTCTTCTTACCAAGCTGCTTCTTTTAGAATGGAATAGGGTGGAACTGCAACAATGACAATCATTTAAACTAATTAAAAATGAGTTGTATGATAATAAAAATGTACTGTCTGCTCCCTTTAGAAAAATTGATCTAAAAGTGATGTTTAAACGGTTGTGTGTTGTATAGAAGTTCTTCCTTCAGTTTTGAGTGTTTGTGATGCTGTAAATAAGCTGTAAAATGTTTTGACATTCTGTTTGATGACTAACAGCACTGGCTTAAGAACTGCAGAAATGTGCTCTCACTCTCACGCTCTCTCTGTGGATGACATCTCTCCATCACCTCATTGCCTTGTGAGACAGGCTTCATTGCTGTTGTGATGGATGTCTTTCATGAGAAATCCTTCTTCTCTCAAGAAATACATATTTACTATGCAAGTGAAGACTAAGCTGAACGATTTTTTTTTTTTCATGAAATAATCCTTTTTCTTACATTATTATTTTGGACATGTGTCTTGACATTTGTCAGATATGCTTGCATATTGTTACAGAGTGTCACGTCTTGGCCTCGTCTCGTGTGTCTGTGTGTCTTCCCCACGTGACCTGTGCTCCCCTGTGTCTCCCGTCTCAGTACTTTTCCACCTGTGTCTCATTTGTAGCTCCGCCCCTTCCCCAGGTGTTTCTAATTATAATGTGTTTCCTGTTTCTTTAAATAGCCCTCCTCTGCCACTTTGTCTCCGTCGGTCTTTGCACCTTCCCCTGTCGTTCTTCTTTCTCTGTGTTTCATTGCCTCTGTTCCTCGCGCCTTAGTCTCTGTGTTTATCTCTAGTTTTATGTTTCTAGTTTCCTGTTTATTTCCGTCTCCCTAAGCTCCTGGAATATATCCCTGCTTTGTGTTTATTTTCTAGATTAGCTACTTGTATTTATTCCGTTAGTTTATCATAAGTACTTCTTGTTTGTTTAGGTTTATGTTCTCTAGTTTCACTCGTTGTTTTGGTTTTTGATTATTCGTTTATCTTGGTTACATGTTTACGTTACTTGTTTCATTGTTTATTTGTTATTTATTTATTAAATCATTCATTTTTCCCTTACCTGCATTTGTGTCCGCCTCCTCGTCTCCCTGCCTGGGTCTCCGTGACACGGAGAGCATTGGGTTGTGAATAATCCTCAGCACTGCAGTGACATGGTGGTGGTGTGTTAATGTGCATTGCACTATACTGAATGTATAAAAACCCCAGCAGCACTGCTGTTTCTAAAACACTGTGTTCACTCACTGTCCTCCACTCTATTACACACTCCTACCCAGCTAACAGGGAAAGAATGTTTAGCAACGCTTTTAAATAGTTCCAGGAAGTTTAGCCTGTAACATTTCAGAATGTTACTGGAACCTTATTTCTGTAAACACATGACATTTTAATGGTTTGAATCACAGTATTTTTCGAATGTTTCAAGTACAACATTAAAAATACATTTAAAAGACATTTCCTAATACATTGGGAAATCATTGACACGCGTGACGTTGCAGAAATGTTACCAGAGTGTTTAAAATGTTCATTTGAATCATTCTAAGAACATCCAGAAACTTGTCAGATTGAACATTCAAAGAATGTTAATTGTAATTTACAGGAAATATTCTGTTAACCGAAAATTGTTAGCTGGGTATCAGGCTGCTCCACTTTGTTTGTGTTGGTTATCCTTTGGCCTCTCTCCATTAGTGCCCACAGGACTCTGCCAGCATGACTCTGCCCACAGGACACTGCACGCAGGACACTGGAAATGGGACACTGTCTGCAGGACAGTGCCTACAGGACTCTGTCCACAGAACACTTTCTATATGACACTGTCCACAGGACACTGCCTGCAGGACTCTGCCCACAAGAGACACTAGCCAGAGGACACTAGCCAGAGGACACTACCCATAGGACTCTGTCTGCAGGACTCTGTCTGCAGGACACTGCCTTCAGGACATTACCTGGAGAACTCTGCTTGCTGGACTTTGCCCACGGGACACTTCCATAGGACTCTGTCTGCAGGACACTTTCCACAAGAAACTGCCCACAGGACTCTACACACAGGATGCTGTTTGGTGGAAAACTCCAGCACTGACACTGAGGTGTTTAATAATTCCAGCAGCACGGCTGTATCTAATCATACCAGCACAACACACACTAACCACACCACAACTTAGTCCAGTAACACTGCAGTGCTGATAATGACCCATTACCTAAATTATACTCTGTCTTGGGGTCCTGTGGGGTCCTGACCATTAAAGAACAGGATGAAAGAAGGATAATAAAGTATGCAGAGAGACTGATGGACTACACAACAAAGAGTCACTACATTAATAATGGAGAAGCTGTTTTTCTAATTTGTATTTGTATCATAAGGCGAGAGACGCCTGACCTGAATTAACCAACTGAAGAGTCTGGGAAAGAGATATTAAGTGCTCCCATTAACTTTGTTTGTATTTAAACAAACAGATTGCTGCTGACTTTAAAACCGTATATAAATGCAGCTGTGGCGAGGTGTCTGACCTTCTTTTGGGAGCCCTGCTCGCATGCTAAATGTCTCTGGGCGTTTTACTTGAGGTAAAGGTCATTCTTCTCGGCCCGTTTTGTGATCAGCTCTAAAGCGGAGGCTGCCTCTCTCTCTCTCCGGACGAGTGGGGCAGGACATTTCTCTCATCAGTGTGAGGTGGCATGTGCCGAAGGTGCTGACCTTTGGCGAGAGCTAAATGGCTCAATTCAGCCTCCAATTAGGAGGAGCAGGAAGAGGGGGAGAGAGAGTGCAAAGCTATCTCACCAGGAGCCGGTCTCCATCTGACCTAACCAATGGATTTCAGCAGCTCCCACTTATCAAAGTGCTCCTGCGTAGGATTGAGTGATATGACGATATGATATTTCTCCCAGATAAATTAGACATGCTGTGAGAATCGAGTTACCATCCACATTTTTTATTGATCTCCTCCCTGGTTCTCAAAAGTGTGGTTGTATCTAGAGCGTGAAACAGGAGCTTATGCTACTGTTACTTCAGTATTCTCACACTGAGGTTTCCCCAACAGGCACATCATATTAAGCTAAAATGCAGCTACAAGTAATGGGATGCCATTTAATCATATAACCACATAAAAGTACATTAAAATAGCCGGTATATAAAATTGGGGGTAACGCTTTATAATACAGCCCGCGTTTTAGAGGGTAAGTACCCATTACTTACGGTGTAAGTTCTCTGTATGTACCCTTTACTTACGGTGTAAGTTCTCTGTATGAACCAGGGTACATTCAACATACTTACCGGGTCCTACAGGTACTTAACTGTAAGTATAAATAAAGAACACAGAAAGAACCAGGAACAAGAGAGTAACAACTGGGTAACTTTCTGACACTTACCGTGTACTTTACCAAAACATATGGTATAACGTTTCTGTATTTATCAGTTTATTTAAAATACTTATGTGGTTCTCCTAGTACTTAAATGTAGGTACAAATTAATTACCAGGAACAACAGTATAAAAAAACTGGATATGTCATTGCCTGCACTTTCCCTAAATTTCTGGTGCAATATTAATGTATGTATATATATGTGTGTCTTATTTAAACATTTTGTTCATGATAGTTATAAAGGTTTCATTCCAGTCATACCCAAGGGACTTATCATTCTAATATATTTTATTAGTTTGAATAAAAAGATAATGCTGAGATTTCAAAGGGAATTTATTTTTTAATACACAGAAAACACAAGGTTTTATTTTAATGGATAATGGTGGATAGGTTTCCATCTTCAGTCCTTTTCTGCTCGACTCTTCTCACCGTTGTTGCCTTTGTCTTGCTCCTGGAGTCCTGGTGCACACCTTGTCCTGTAAAGCTGCTTTTTATAACCCCTGTTCTAAAAAGAACTTTAAACCCACACAGACAACAGAGAGCGGGCTGTATTATGTAGTGTGCAGTGTTCTGCTGTTCTTACTCTGTAAGTACCCAGTAAGTACTCAGAAACAACAGAGAGCGGGCTGTATTATGTAGTGTGCAGTGTTCTGCAGTTCTTACTCTGTAAGTACCCAGTAAGTACTCAGAAACAACAGAGAGCGGGCTGTATTATGTAGTGTGCAGTGTTCTGCAGTTCTTACTCTGTAAGTACCCAGTAAGTACTCAGAAACAACAGAGAGCGGGCTGTATTATGTAGTGTGCAGTGTTCTGCAGTTCTTACTCTGTAAGTACCCAGTAAGTACTCAGAAACAACAGAGAGCGGGCTGTATTATGTAGTGTGCAGTGTTCTGCAGTTCTTACTCTGTAAGTACCCAGTAAGTACTCAGAAACAACAGAGAGCGGGCTGTATTATGTAGTGTGCAGTGTTCTGCAGTTCTTACTCTGTAAGTACCCAGTAAGTACTCAGAAACAACAGAGAGCATGCTGTATTATGTAGTGTGCAGTGTTCTGCAGTTCTTACTCTGTAAGTACATACCACTGAGACCAATTTTTTGTTAAATCTTAATAAAAGCAAAAACAATCTGTACAACAATACATAACATTAAACTTATTTATTTATTTATTTACAATCATCATTGATTATATGTTTCTTTTAGGTAAAATGTTATATTTTTTGTTCTTCTTGATCTTCTTCTTCTTGTGCTTTTCCTTTTTTTCGTCTATCAGAAAGCAGGATGCGGAATCTTCTGCCCCTCTCCATCCTGCTTTTGTCCATAAGAAAAAAAAAAGAATAAGTTTACTTTTTAGATGCAATTATATGTATCATTAATTTCAAAGCATGTCACACAAGTTTTTAGCCTTTAGCAAATACTCATTGTGCATTTATAAAGTATATATATATATATATATATATATATATATATATACAGTGAGTCCAAGAAGTATTTGATCCCTTGCTGATTTTCTTCGTTGGCCCACTAATAAAGACACTATCCTTCTGCACTTTTAATAGTAGATATATTCTAACATGGAGAGACAGAATATCAAGACAAAAATCCAGAATATAATTTTAAAGAATATATTTTAATTAATTTGTATTTCAATGAGGAAAATAAGTATTTGATCCCTCTTGCCAAACACACTCAATACTTAGTGGCAAAGCCTTTGTTTGCAAGCACAGCGGTGAGACGTTTGTTGTAGTTAACCACAAGTTTAGCACACACACCAGGGGGAATTTTGTCCCACTCTTCTTTGCAGATCCTCTCTAAATCATGAAGGTTGGTGGGCTGTCGCTTGGCAACTCTGACCTTCAGCTCCCTCCATAGATTTTCGATCGGATTGAGGTCTGGCGACTGGCTGGGCCACTCCATGACCTTAATGTGATTTTTCTTGAGCCAATCCTTTGTTGCCTTTGCTGTATGTTTAGGGTCGTTATCATGTTGGAAGACCCAACCACGGCCCATTTTCAGATCCCTGGCAGAGGAGAGGAGGTTGTCCCTCAGGATTGTGCGGTACATGGCTCCATCCATCTTCCCAGTGATGCGGTGAAGTAGCCCTGTACCCTTGGCAGAGAAACACCCCCAAAACATTATGCTTCCACCTCCATGCTTGACGGTGGGCACAGTGTTCTTGGGGTCATAGGCAGCATTTTTCTTCCTCCACACATGGCGGGTGGAGTTGAGGCCAAAAAGTTCAATTTTGGTCTCGTCTGACCACAAAACCTTCTCCAAATAACTTGGTTCATCTTTCAAATGATCATTGGCATACTTGAGGCGCGCCTCCACATGTGCTCTCTTCAGCAGGGGTACCTTTCGGGCACTGCAGGATGTGAATCCATTGTTGCGCAAAGTGTTGCCAATTGTTTCCTTGCAAACTGTGGTCCCAGCTGCCTTCAGGTCATTTGCTAACTCCTGCCGAGTGGTTGCAGGACAATTCCCGACCGTTCTCAGCATCATTGCCACCCCACGAGGCGAAATCTTCTTTGGAGCACCGGGCCGAGGTCTGTTGATTGTCATGTTATACTCTTTAAACTTTCTGATAATTGCACCAATAGTTGTTACTTTCACATCCAACACCTTACTAATCTTTTTGTAGCCCTTTCCAGCTTTGTGAAGGTCAACAATTCTGACTCTGAGGTCCTGTGACAGCTCTTTGGTTTTACCCATGTTGGAGACTTGAAATCTGTGTGATCTGTCTGATTCTGTGGACAGGTGTTTTTCACACAAGTGATTAGTGAGAACAGGTGGCTTCAGGTCAGGTAACAAGTTGATTGGGAGTGTCTAACTGGTCTGTAAAAGCCAGAACTGCTAATGAATACTAAGGGATCAAATACTTATTTCACTCCATGAAATACAAATCAATTAATATATATTCCTTAGATTTCTTTTCTGGATTTTCTTTTTAATATTCTGTCTCTCCATGTAAGAATACATCTACCATTAAAAGTATAGAATGATCATGTCTTTATTAGTGGGCCAACGAAGAAAATCAGCAAGGGATCAAATACTTCTTGGACTCACTGTATATATATATATATATATATATATATATATATATATATATATATATATATAAACATACAGTTGGAAGTTTACATACACTCATGGACACAAATGTCATGGAAATGTTTGCAAATACAGATTTACACATGAGTGATCACAAAAATTATGCAAGATAGTTTTGTCACTGGATCAGAAATAATTTAATTAATCAACTGGCCAATAGGAAAGTTATAATAGCATCATGCTTTTTGGCAGTTTTTTTTGGCAATAGATACATTAAAAAAGGTAAAGGGAAAATGAAGAGAGTAGGAAAGCTCAGAATTCTGCGGCTGAACCTAAAACTATCAGCTACACTGCTGGAATAAGCAAGGCAACTTTTTAACACTCTGGCCTCAAACATACAGGAAACGTGTATTGTGCTTAAAAGTTGTATCTGTGCAAGGAAACCAACAAATTTAGCGACATCTACTACTTCAGCCAAGAATGATCAAAACTACAACCACACAGACACACGCAAAGGCAATGTGTTGACACGTCTCAGAGGTATAAACTTATATATGTATATACTACGTCTTGTCTCTTGAACCCAATATTGTGAGATGAGTATCTCGTCACACCTTTTGTGAGCAGTGAACACTGCACATACACATTCAGTGTGAAACAGCTTAGCATGGAGCAGCAGCAAAGATGCATTAGTTAACAGCTGTAGTAATTATCTGGCTAATATATCAGATTAATCTGACCACAAACAAACTGCTCCAGACCACAGGGCACCTAAAGAGGACTTGTGATTAGGAAGGTGTTGATAATGTTATGCTTGATCTGTGTATTTCTGCAACTGAAAGTGAGAGAGAATTTAAACGATTTAAACAATAATTTACACATGCACATGGAGACACACACACACCTGAAGGACCTGCAGCCATGTCAGGAACAGATGTTAATTTGTCCACATGTTCCTTCAAAACTGTGCATTCATCATGTAGGAATTTGATTTCCACCTTTAGCTTTGCCACCTCAACTAAAAACAAAAACAAAAGAAAGTACAACATGTTAAGAGTGTAAAACCTTGTGCTGCTTGAGAAAATGTTTTAGGCTAATGGATTAATAAAAGAGTCACACCCCTAATGTATGTATCAAGTTTGCTTTAGTTTAATAAATGGTTTCATTTATAATTACATATAAATTATACAGATGCAGTTAGTCACATTTAAGGGGGAGGGGGGATCACTGTTTGTAAAATGCCTGGATGATGGGGCAAAAATATATACAGTGCCTCAAATAGGGCAGTGCAACAAGATGATATGTTTCATTATGACAATAAAAAAATGTCTATTGTTTAGTATTAAGGTCTATCATCTATATCGTTGCAAAATACAACTTATTTTTTTGTTGCCTGGGTGATGCACCAAGGCTAATAGGATAGAAATGGGATAATAGGACAGCCCTACATCAGGATAGAAATGTTTGATCAAATTGCAAGGCCCTACCTCCGAGTACTATTCAACCCCCTACAGATTTTGCAAGTTAAACAGTCACAATTAACATATAATCGTGAAATATGGCCTATACGTGGCCCTGGACATGTTAAATACACTGTAGCAAAAAAAATATTCTCTGTTAAATTCATTTTGAAACATTTTGAAAAGTTAAAAATGGTCAATTATTATCCAACAATTCAAACCACCAGAATTCTGTGTGGTTCCCTCAAGTTTTAAAATGTATTTGAGCTATTACAAAAAATGAGCTTCACATGCTTGGATTAATTTTTTTTCTGACTACAAAAGCCCCTCCCTAAACAAAAGAACAGCACTCATACATGGTAAGCATGGAAAACACTTGTCACAGATAAAACCCTGGAGGGTCACAAGGCTGGCAAGGGCTATAAAACCCTTTCAATGAGTTGGGCCTTTATGTCTTTGCTGTCGGGAGCATCATCCAGAAGTGGAAGGATTTCGGAGTCCTATAAAACCAAAAAAACAAAATGTTATCCAATACCACCAAGACAGTCTTAAAGAACACATTCCATGGAATGTGTTCTTCAAGACTGTTCTGGTGCCTTGAATAACAATTTGATTTGCTGGTATTATAGGACTTTGAAATGTGGTTTATGCAAAAGCGAACAGACATTTTTCCTAAGTTTGGTATTCAATTACTCCAAAATGATACAGTAATATCCTTTGTTACTCATGCCATTAATGGAATGTATGGAATGTGTTCTTCAAGACTGTCTGAGTGTCATTGGATAACCATTTGATTTGCTGGTTTTATAGGACTCCGAAATGTGGTTTAAGTACAACCGAATAGACATTTTTCCTAAGTTGGGTATCCAATTACTCCAAAATGATACAGTAATATTCTTTGTTACTCAATCTATTATTAGTATGGAATGTTTTCTTTAAGGCTGTCTTGGTAGCATTGGATAACCATTTGATTTGCTGGTTTTATAGGACTTTGAAATGTGGTTTATGCTAAAGCGATTGGACATTTTTTCTTAAGTTTGGTATCCAATTACTCCAAAATGATACAGTAATATTCTTTGTTATTCATGTCATTATTAGTATGGAATGTGTTCTTTAAGGCTGTCTTGGTAGCATTGGATAACAATTTGATTAGATTAGATATTTTTCTCTAAATATATTTTACTCTAAAAATTTACAGTAATATCACTTGACATGAATAACATTAACAGTATGGAATGTCTTCTTCACGGATTTCATTGTCTAATATGATAACAATTAGATTTTTTTTTGGTTTTATAGCCCCGAAATATCTTTAAAAAAAAAACGAATGGACATTTTTGGTATCAAATTACTCCAAAATGATACGGTAATATCACTTCAAACATTTATCTGGGATATATGAGAAAAAGATCACTAAGAATTTAGTGCTGTGATATGATATTAATTTGATTTGCTTATTTAATAGCTCTTTTTCCAAAACGTTACACTGCTCTACAGATAAGCAGTGGTCTTTCTGGTGTATATTTGTGGATTATCCCTCATTAAATCATGTTTATTTGGGTGTAAAACTAGTCTCTGTTCCATTTTAAGTCTCTGCACGAGAAGCGCCAGTCTCTGCTCCTCCGGGTGCGCTGTGCACGCGGCTACCGTAATACACGGCTTAGACGCGCACTCCAGTTCTCGGTGTAGATAGCGCGACCGAGCGTTTTCTAAGTGCAGATGGCGTGACCGCGATATAATTCCAGTAAGTAACGCTTTACTCATGTCAATGATAGATAGTTAACCTAAACTGATTTTACCTTTTTCCTTTCGTGTCTCCTTTTTTCACGGCTGCTGGCTCCCTCGCTTTGTGCCACTCAGTTTTCCAAACAACTCCTGCGGTCCTGACGTCATTTCCTGCTGCATTCACATTTACTCTCGTAAATGTCTAATTGGCCATAATATATTTTCTTTTAATTTGTTGCTGTCAAACAAAAAGTAATACATGCATATGTGTTTCATAATAACATTTTTGTGGACGATGTTTTGTCAAATACATTATTACGAAAAACAATATTATTGTAATTTTAAGACGATTAAATGTGACAAACATAACAATAATATAGCATATCAAAGCACTTATACCCTTTTAAATAAAACAAAATTTGAATATATAATAATATATATATATATAGTTAAATATAAAATAATAATAATAATAATAATAATAATAATAATAATACGTTTTTATTATGATTACTGTAATAATATTATTATTAATATAATTTCATTTTATGCCTTGTTCAAATGATCAAACCCAATACTTAATTAAGTGATATTGTCAAGATGGGTCAACATTTTTTGTATTTATTTTACTAATTATTTATTTAGAAAATGTTTTTTTCTGTTTTACTGTTATTTTATTTACTTTGTAGACTAGTTATAGGTACCTTGGTTTGCGACAAAAAAATTTGAAAGCATTACAAGCTAGCAGTATTGCTAAACCTCCCTTCCAGTAGGTGGAGTACTGAGAATTTAAACTTAGTTCACTTGGTTAACTGTTTGTACTACAACACTGGCTGTTAAGCATGGAGCGAGGTAAGGTGGAATATGATATGATACATTAATATTGATATGCATAATAGGGTTTATTGATTTTAAGTCAACATACATAGATGTTACCAATCTTAGCTTAACTAGTTTAAATTATAAATCCTCTAGCTGGTCAACACACAGCTCCTCAGCAACGTTTTTTGCTCTGCTCCCGACAGCATGGATTTGTAGTGATAGCTAGGTTAACTGAAGCTATAGGGTTCATAACAAAATTACTTCAAAGAAAATAACAAGGCTGTCGTGAGTTTTTTTTTTGTTCAAATACCCTGTTACACCTTAAGTGGCGCATCATTTTCCCCCATTCCACCTTAAATATTGCTGCAGGAATAGAAAGTATGTTGCGCAATTTAAGGTGGTACTGAGAATGTCCAATAGAGCGGTCTGCTCAAACAAGAAGCAAAATATAAAGCTATTTTTTTTGTGACGGCCATAGGATCGGAAAATGCACCCTTTGAATCCATTAAAAAGTTTCATAGTTAGTAATGTTAGTAGAGTAATATTATTATTATTATTATTATTATTATTATTATTATTATTATTATTATTAATATTGATCCATGATGGTCTGCTCTACTCATTAATACTTAATAATTACATATTAATTGATAGTTTAACAATACGTCTAGGTCATGTTTATGCAGGATTTTCTTTTTAATATTTACAGTTATGGTATATAGAACTTATAATGATCTGTTTTCCAAAAGCATCTTAACATTAAGAACATCAGACTTAATGATCTTAAACCCAGCCATGATTGTTAGATCCTCAGCTGGTTAATTTGGTTTGCAATTCATTTATGTGTAGATAATCAGGGATTATTTAATTTCAACCTTTCCTTCATTCAGTTTATTATTTTAAATATTGGCTTATTTGGATTGTTTTGTAACATTACAGTATATGAAATGCACTAGACCTGATGGATTTTTAACATAATATCAAATTACATTTAAATATTGTATTGTTATGTTTAGTCTGCAGAAAATATGTTCAGAAAAACACAATGTTTCCTACTATTATTATAACAAATTATCATTCACATATTAATGCAGTAATTTAACTTTGTGTATTTCATACTTATTAATGTATTGTGTTTTATAATAATTTTAATATACTACCATTTTTGAGCTTCTCTTTTTTATAAATGCACTGCTCTTTATTTTACACATCTTTATTATTGTAAAATTTATTTAATCAAACATTTTTTGTAAAATAGTTCGTTCATCCAACATTTATTTAATTATTTAATAAAGTTACATACATTTCTAAATAAAAGTATTTTCAATTAATGATTCAGACATCCTAACTAATATTAAAGTTAAGGGTGCAGTCTTACAATATGAAATATGCACTAATATTAATAATAATACACAACCGTCAAACAACATACCCTTATTTAGTACACATAAGTATCAACAACAAAAAATGTAGTGTTAATAATAATTTAATTCAATAATTATTTTCAGTTCTGATTCAAACTATGTATGTTTATACAGTCTCATATCTATGATCTACAAAATTACTGCACAACAACAAAAAAATGAATGTTAAATAGGTTTTTGACAAAACAGTATATTTTTTGTTTTCATTTACAAATTTCATGAACATTTTTACTCTGTGCCCTAAGATGGAAAGACCAAAAAGACTTCTTCCTCAAAAATATGTGGACAATGAAGAGACAGGTGTGACCAAGGATGAAGCATCAAGACAAGAAAGAAGCAGGTCAAGCAGCCAAGGTGACAGTGGATATTATATAAATTGAAATGCAGCAACCGAATATTATACATCTGCTGTGATTTCTATGGGTTCTATGATATATCTTGCTGGCCATTTTTGACCCATGTTGCACATTAGAGGAGTAGTGATACAAAAAGAGCTTTTATTAAAAAAGTAAGAAAATACAAAATAAAATAAGGATGCACTATGATCCAAAATACTGAATACTGAATGATTAAATTAATTTAAATTTAAATTAATTTATTGTAAACCTGTGTTGCGCATCAAAAGGTTAAAGGTAATGTATTAATAGTTTTGGCTTTGGATAGATATCTATACGAACATGCTTGACTAGTTTCCCTTCTAAGGTAGTCCATTACATATATTGTCACTATAAGACTTTATGTTAAGTATTTTGCTTGGAACTATTGTGATGTAATTCATTACTTATGGTATTTTTTGAAACCAATGTCCCCACCACCATTAGCTAGCCATGACCATTTAGACAAGACTGATCTCTGCACAGGAGGAAACTTTGAAAGGCTGTCCAGGGCATGTAAGGTTAAAAGTAGCTACATAATCCTTCCACTTCTGGATGATGCTCCCGACAGCAAAGACATAAAGGCCCAACTCATTGAAAGGGTTTTATAGCCCTTGCCAGCCTTGTGACCCTCCAAGGTTTTATCTGTGACAAGTGTTTTCCATGCTTACCATGTATGAGTGCTGTTATTTTGTTTAGGGAGGGGCTTTTGTAGTCAGAAAAAAAATTAATCCAAGCATGTGAAGCTCATTGTTTGTAATAGCTCAAATACATTTTAAAACTTGAGGGAACCACACATAATTCTGGTGGTTTGAATTGTTGGATAATAATTGACCATTTTTAACTTTTCAAAATGTTTCAAAAATGAATTTAACAGAGAATAATTTTTTTGCTACAGTGTATTTAACATGTCCAGGGCCACGTATAGGCCATATTTCACGATTATATGTTAATTGTGACTGTTTAACTTGCAAAATCTGTAGGGGGTTGAATAGTACTCGGAGGTAGGGCCTTGCAATTTGATCAAACATTTCTATCCTGATGTAGGGCTGTCCTATTATCCCATTTCTATCCTATTAGCCTTGGTGCATCACCCAGGCAACAAAAAAATAAGTTGTATTTTGCAACGATATAGATGATAGACCTTAATACTAAACAATAGACATTATTGTCATAATGAAACATATCATCTTGTTGCACTGCCCTATTTGAGGCACTGTATATATTTTTGCCCCATCATCCAGGCATTTTACAAACAGTGATCCCCCCTCCCCCTTAAATGTGACTAACTGCATCTGTATAATTTATATGTAATTATAAATGAAACCATTTATTAAACTAAAGCAAACTTGATACATACATTAGGGGTGTGACTCTTTTATTAATCCATTAGCCTAAAACATTTTCTCAAGCAGCACAAGGTTTTACACTCTTAACATGTTGTACTTTCTTTTGTTTTTGTTTTTAGTTGAGGTGGCAAAGCTAAAGGTGGAAATCAAATTCCTACATGATGAATGCACAGTTTTGAAGGAACATGTGGACAAATTAACATCTGTTCCTGACATGGCTGCAGGTCCTTCAGGTGTGTGTGTGTCTCCATGTGCATGTGTAAATTATTGTTTAAATCGTTTAAATTCTCTCTCACTTTCAGTTGCAGAAATACACAGATCAAGCATAACATTATCAACACCTTCCTAATCACAAGTCCTCTTTAGGTGCCCTGTGGTCTGGAGCAGTTTGTTTGTGGTCAGATTAATCTGATATATTAGCCAGATAATTACTACAGCTGTTAACTAATGCATCTTTGCTGCTGCTCCATGCTAAGCTGTTTCACACTGAATGTGTATGTGCAGTGTTCACTGCTCACAAAAGGTGTGACGAGATACTCATCTCACAATATTGGGTTCAAGAGACAAGACGTAGTATATACATATATAAGTTTATACCTCTGAGACGTGTCAACACATTGCCTTTGCGTGTGTCTGTGTGGTTGTAGTTTTGATCATTCTTGGCTGAAGTAGTAGATGTCGCTAAATTTGTTGGTTTCCTTGCACAGATACAACTTTTAAGCACAATACACGTTTCCTGTATGTTTGAGGCCAGAGTGTTAAAAAGTTGCCTTGCTTATTCCAGCAGTGTAGCTGATAGTTTTAGGTTCAGCCGCAGAATTCTGAGCTTTCCTACTCTCTTCATTTTCCCTTTACCTTTTTTAATGTATCTATTGCCAAAAAAAACTGCCAAAAAGCATGATGCTATTATAACTTTCCTATTGGCCAGTTGATTAATTAAATTATTTCTGATCCAGTGACAAAACTATCTTGCATAATTTTTGTGATCACTCATGTGTAAATCTGTATTTGCAAACATTTCCATGACATTTGTGTCCATGAGTGTATGTAAACTTCCAACTGTATGTTTATATATATATATATATATATATATATATATATATATATATATATATATATATATATATATATATATATACTTTATAAATGCACAATGAGTATTTGCTAAAGGCTAAAAACTTGTGTGACATGCTTTGAAATTAATGATACATATAATTGCATCTAAAAAGTAAACTTATTCATTTTTTTTTTCTTATGGACAAAAGCAGGATGGAGAGGGGCAGAAGATTCCGCATCCTGCTTTCTGATAGACGAAAAAAAGGAAAAGCACAAGAAGAAGAAGATCAAGAAGAACAAAAAATATAACATTTTACCTAAAAGAAACATATAATCAATGATGATTGTAAATAAATAAATAAATAAGTTTAATGTTATGTATTGTTGTACAGATTGTTTTTGCTTTTATTAAGATTTAACAAAAAATTGGTCTCAGTGGTATGTACTTACAGAGTAAGAACTGCAGAACACTGCACACTACATAATACAGCATGCTCTCTGTTGTTTCTGAGTACTTACTGGGTACTTACAGAGTAAGAACTGCAGAACACTGCACACTACATAATACAGCCCGCTCTCTGTTGTTTCTGAGTACTTACTGGGTACTTACAGAGTAAGAACTGCAGAACACTGCACACTACATAATACAGCCCGCTCTCTGTTGTTTCTGAGTACTTACTGGGTACTTACAGAGTAAGAACTGCAGAACACTGCACACTACATAATACAGCCCGCTCTCTGTTGTTTCTGAGTACTTACAGAGTAAGTACTGCATACTTTCAGAGTAAGAACAGTAGAACTCGGTGAAGTGTGGGTTTAAAGTTCTTTTTAGAACAGGGGTTATAAAAAGCAGCTTTACAGGACAAGGTGTGCACCAGGACTCCAGGAGCAAGACAAAGGCAACAACGGTGAGAAGAGTCGAGCAGAAAAGGACTGAAGATGGAAACCTATCCACCATTATCCATTAAAATAAAACCTTGTGTTTTCTGTGTATTAAAAAATAAATTCCCTTTGAAATCTCAGCATTATCTTTTTATTCAAACTAATAAAATATATTAGAATGATAAGTCCCTTGGGTATGACTGGAATGAAACCTTTATAACTATCATGAACAAAATGTTTAAATAAGACACACATATATATACATACATTAATATTGCACCAGAAATTTAGGGAAAGTGCAGGCAATGACATATCCAGTTTTTTTATACTGTTGTTCCTGGTAATTAATTTGTACCTACATTTAAGTACTAGGAGAACCCCATAAGTTTTTTAAATAAACTGATAAATACAGAAACGTTATACCATATGTTTTGGTAAAGTACACGGTAAGTGTCAGAAAGTTACCCAGTTGTTACTCTCTTGTTCCTGGTTCTTTCTGTGTTCTTTATTTATACTTACAGTTAAGTACCTGTAGGACCCGGTAAGTATGTTGAATGTACCCTGGTTCATACAGAGAACTTACACCGTAAGTAAAGGGTACATACAGAGAACTTACACCGTAAGTAATGGGTACTTACCCTCTAAAACGCGGGCTGTATTATAAAGCGTTACCAAATTGGGTCTTGCATTTGTGGGGTGTACCATATTGTATTGTACACAATAATATCATCATTTTTGACACTAAAAAAAAAAAAGTCCATATCATGATATTGCAATATTCTCAAAAGAAGTCTGTTTTGTATTTGTTTTGATATTTACTTTAATTTACCTTAAATTTGTGGTAGATTCTTGCTGTTGCATTAGTTTATTTTTGTTACCTTTTTTGTTACAATATAATTACTTTATACAGTATTATATTATGCCAAGTTGTTTACAATATAGACCGACGGAGAACCATGGGGGCTCTGCAACTCAGTAGAACAATAAACAGTTCTCACATCCACACACTTAAAACCTCATACAGAGATAGAAAGAGCAATTGAGAGCAAGAGAGAGAAGCCCAGATCCATAGATCAATAATGATTAGCACTCACGTTAACATTTTTCCCAACTGACATATTTCTGCTTGCCTGATGGAATCAGGATTGATAGAAACATCCTGCTCAGGTAGAGCCTCTCATTCAAGAGAAGCCTAAAGTTCAGTCAAAGCCATCCGAGTGGTTTTACCTAACACAAGAGATGCAGTGTACCCCCGCAGCAAGAGATTCATTATTAATGAGGAGACAAACCACTGACAAAATATGACTATTCTATGAGTATTCTTGCAATGCTTAACTAAATGTCTGTTTAAGAATAAAGTCTCGTCCTTCAACAAAAAGAGCCAATCAGCTTGCTGTTCCACTTTGAGTGAAGGTATGAGTCAGCATGCAAGTGAGGAAATGAGGAGATCCATACCAAGCCAAGCCAAGCCAAATTCATGTTTTTGTGCATTATGGAGCCAAACACAATGAATTGTTTATGAGGATTTGTCAGATTTTATCATGGATTGAAAACATGTTGAATTGGTAATTAAACCTTTTAGTTTAGAGTATTTTGGACTCTCCCCATTCAAACAGATGAAAGGCTGGTCTTATATGAGTGGATATAACTGCCCAGTGGCATTGCAAAGGTGACTGTGAGAGGAGGCTCTGATCTAGCTCTACTAAGCACTCTAAGAACAGCTTGCAGATCTAAACTTTGGAAGACTGAAGATTGATTTTTGTTGTATTAAAAAATCATACACTCATCCAACACCTCATAATGTTAGAAAATCCTGTACAGTAATTTTAAACCTATTCTTGCTTTTCTCATCTACCACAGCTATACACACAGAGAAATAAAATGACAAAAAGGACATAAGTGCTCATTGCTAACTTACACCCTGTCAACAGTCAATTTTCACGCCTTGTTAAAATAGCGTTGGAGTTTAGGAATATATTAATCCCGATGGCTGTGGAGGGAATGACTACTGGCACACTGATTGGTTTATTTCAAGTTACACCCAAAACACACCCATGAATAATTAAGAGAATTAGTACACTCCTTCTGCGTGTTTTGAGCTGCGCAGAGCGTATTTTTTGCGCCCTCAAGATACCAAAGACACAGGACACTGCCCCTAAATCAATCTGTGCAAAGCACCACTAACCGGTGCACTATATATTGCTAACATTGGGCACCAAGACTCAGTGATAGAAGGGCAAATTACTTCAGCCTGACGGATGTGATGAAATCACTTAAAGCTCTAGATAATGGAGAAGGAGCATAATGGGTTTCATATACAAGACTAACTAAAATATTATGGTTATTTAGCTGAAATGTTCTGAATTTGCTTTTAAATGTACAATAAATTATTAATCAACAACAGTGAAAAGTACAGCATGTTTTCTTTATTGATCAAAAGCAATTTGCTTAAATTAAATATAAAGAATAATGCGATGCTGAAATGGCAGTTAGTTTAAATAAAACTGTCAAACAATTTTGTAGTACAAACTTGTAGTACAGTATAATATAATCTGTCTGTTGACTGATCTGCTGGAATAGTCGTTTATTTGTTCATTTTTTCCTGAATCTAAGTTTGAATAAATAGTTTGACAGTTTTATTTAAACTAACTGCCATTTCAGCATCGCATTATTCTTTATATTTAATTTAAGCAAATTGCTTTTGATCAATAAAGAAAACATGCTGTACTTTTCACTGTTGTTGATTAATAATTTATTGTTTTAATCTACACAACACAAATATTATTGATTAGATTGATAATGCATTAAGCATTAAAGATTGATTATACCATTGAATGGAAAAGGTATCATAAGTTTTCACTCAGTACCATTTTGATTTATTTAGATATGTCTCATATTTATGCAATCACTTTTTTAAAATTTACTACATTGGATAACACTATTAATATTATGTGTTTTACCCTCCATTTGACCCCATGCTCCTAACAGGCATACAATGCTAGTGATAGGGGCATGTCGTTGGCCATGCAAAGAAATCACTATTTTTACCCCATTAACAAGGTGGAATTCATACATTCCCACAGAATTAATTTAGCAATCTGTTCCCCTATCCTACCGATTCATTTGTACTTGTTACTTTTTTTCATGTTACTGTATTGTTGGCCTTATTTATAACAGAAACGGTTGTAGTCACTGATATACGTGAGCTCATTAACATGTTGATTTTTATTGGCTGGTAATGAGGTCACATGTGTAAAGACAGCAGCGCTCTGTGTACCACTTCCATAACTTTGTAAAAAGAACTTTATTGCCATGCCAGCAATGTTGCTTCAAGTTTTATCAGTCTGGCCCTCTGCCCGTGCAAATTCACTGCAGACACTCCTTTCCCATAAAATCACAGTATCATTCATTTCAGTACAGAGCGAGCAGTAGGTGAACATGGACATGTGCAAGTATTTAACAGCAAGTTGACTGTTGAGGAGCAAAATCTAACCATTATTGCCTTAAAGGAATATGAAACATGATAACGAGTACAAACTTTTGTTGAATATCCCAACTTTGTTCTCACCCAGCATTCCGAAACATAGCGCTTTCAGCCAAGGCTCCCAATAGGCTTACAATGCTAGCGATAGGGGCATAGCATTGCCCATGCTAAGAAAGCACTATTTTTACACCATTAACAAGTTCAAAGCAGCTCCACACAGAAATCTGAGGCACTGAGAACTGAGAATTAAAAAACATTGTTTATACACACTGTACCTTCAGGTAGTTCTCTGGTCATAGCCATGTTAAAGTTAGTCAAGATAAGTCGACTGACGAGCACATATGAATCGGTAGGATAGGGGAACATATTGCAAAATTAATTCTGTGGAAATGCATGAATTCCACCTTGTTAATGAGGTAAAAATAGTGATTTATTTGCATGGCCAACGATATGCCCCTATCACTAGCATTGTATGCCTGTTAGGAGCATGGGGCCAAATAGAGTGTAAAATTTCACACCGGATTTCTCCCTAAAATGACTGTAAAATTAAAGGCATTTGTTGACATTAACAAATAGCATTTGTATGTTTGTGTGAAATGAATATAACAAAATATTTAAATAAAATATTTTTAAATAATACTTTCAGAGCAGCAGAGAATTAGCTGAAAGCAAGAAAAAAAAAGAAAACCAGTAGAACAAAAAAAAAACCTAACTATATAAATTCAGCAGTGAGTTATAACAGCTAATAGAAAAGCACATTTCATAGCACCTGTAAAATGTGATCTAGGCCAGAAATATAAATCTGTTTCATGTAAGTATAAATGAATGCAGTAGATGACAGCAGGTAGGCACAAGCTGTACTTCTTACTCAGCAGCTGATGATGCTACAGTATTGATAGTATTGACATATTATTGATTGATATAGTATTGATAGTCTAAGTAGCCATGTACTGCAGTAATAGCAAAGCATATTCACACTGAGATAAGACGGATACCGCAAGCATGATACCATTGCATGATAGATAACATCAGTATATGGTACAAGTGCATGAAAAATTCATTTTTATGTCTAAATAGAATATGTAGCCAATATTAGCCACTGTCCCTGCAGTAATGTGGATAACACTTTACACTAAAAGTACATTAATTAACAATACTTATGACTGTCTATCTTAACTGAAACTAATTAAGACATTCTTGAAAATCACATGTATTAAGCAATGTCTCTATTCATTATTATTTACAACATTCGTTGATCCAATAATAATAGGTTTGAGACCTGAATGAACCATTTAAAGATGCTTCGGCTTGCCATAGAAAGCCATTCCCTCTTTCTAATAAGTGGAGTGAGAAATCAGAGATAACAGATCTAAAGGGAGTAAATGAGGTGGTGGACAAAGGGTCCTATTGTGCACTTCCTGCCCTATCCCAAAGCACGTTTTTTTTTTTTTTTTTTTAAAGCCATAATGACTATAATGTTATATTAATTTTTTTTTTAATATGGGATGAACTAGGCTACTGTTTTTCTGAAGGATGAGAAACAAGGCTATTTTTTAAATGTAAGGAGTAGAAAGTTCAGATAACTGTGTGAAAATGTAAGAGTGGAAGTAAAAAGTGATCTGAAAAATATTTACTTCAGTAAAGTACAGATAACCAAAACTTCTACTTTACTAAGTTAACACAATATTTGTAGTTCCTTACTTAACACCTCTGGTGTTGGGAGGCTGTGAAGACTCATCATAAACATATGAGCAAGACAGGGATTATATTTTGTAGGATGTTAGATTAAGAGGTGGGGCTTTAGAAATGTTCCTCCACCTAAAATGTAGGTATTTCCACCACTTAAATATAACTACATTAGAAATATTGCGCCTGCTAAACAAGTTATCATATGGGTGATATAATTCCGAAAAAAGAATGTGCATGGACTGTTTTTTTGTGAAAGTGGTTCGTTTTTTTTCGGTAAAAACCTACAAATTATGTTGTAGAAACATTGCAATTATAGGAACAGCATGATGACTTTATTTTACCATCGCAAACAACACAATTTAGTTTAGTGAAATAAGATTGGAGATGGAGATTGCCACTGTCTTATATCTAGATATTTTCTATTTCATTTTAGTTTATCCCAAAGCCCTACCTCAAACCAAAAATCTCTCTCATTAGGCTAATTTACCTTTACATAAAAAATGTAGGATACAGGCCATCTGAAACGGCCTAAGGAAAGACTGAGGCCAGCTCACGGCACAACTTTTTAGTGTAAAATGGTTTCTTTCACTTTTATGGAAATGCATTTTTACACAGATCAGTGTGACAGTATGCATGTGATGCATGTGATGTGAATATATTACGAACAGATGATGAGAGATAGGGAAGGACACTCTGATGACTCAGTTTGAGCCAATCAGAAACACTGATGGATTGTAGAGGAGAAGCAGCTGGTGCCACAGATATATATCTGATAACCTTGGGAGAGTTGACGTGTCCCTGATAGGGAGTGTGAAATAGACTGTAAGGGAGGAGCTAACGCACAGCACAGAAACTGATAATAAGCTACACATCTTGGTAGAGAGACAGCTGTGGAACATCTGGACAGAGAACTACTGTAAATGAAGCTTTAATAAAGCATCTTCTCTCCTGATGGTCTCTCTCGTGTTCTTTAAATCAGATCTGGAGTTGAACAGAAGGTGAAAAACGTCTGATTACAAAACTTCAACAACAACACTCATCAAGAGAAGTAGCCTGTAACAACCAAGCCGTTTTCCACCAATCAGTGAGCTCTTCAGCTGTCCCCGAAGCCACTTAACGCCTTGCTCAAAACAAACCATCGGTGTGCAGATTTAACATCTCGTTGAAAGCAAGAGTAGATTTGCTCTGACAGACTAATGAAAACGAAATAGGGGGATTGTCATAAAGAGGAAACAAAGCCATACTTTAACAGTGTAACTGAGTGCCATATGTTCCCTGTTTCCATCCAATTAGTTGGATACAACCGAGAAAGGAACTTCCATATGCAGCAATTACTGAGTCATCGATGGGTCTCAGAGCAGCAGCTCATGTAAATCCAACCACAGATAAGCCATTAAAAGCCCTATCCAAACACAGCTCTGTGTTCCCATCATTAACTCGGGCCAAGCATCAGGGCTCGGGCTACTTTAGCTGACTCACTGGAGATACCACTTTGACCTGTAAATTCTTCAATCTGGCATCTGTTAATACAGGATTTGGTATCTTAATAAACAGCATGCTTTTGGTCACTTTATTAGAAAACCATAGCCATTAGGTTGATTTTCAAACATTTTTTTTTACAACCCCTACTCTTGGCATAAAACATATGAACAATTGGGATGCCATGTAGGCCAAATCAATTTCGTGTCACATGAGTCCGAAAGGTGCGTTGGTCCAAAGCAGACAGACTGACATGGAAACTATGATAAAATATGATGTTATTAGCCTAAAAAAAGGTAATATATGACATATATATATATATATATATATATATATATATATATATATATATATATATATATATATATATATATATATGACATGAAGCCATATTTAATGGCCAGATTTGTAACAGAACTTAAAGAAAGTGGTTTACTAGTCAGAAATATTTTATTTTCTTATTAATTACAGCTTTAAATATCTAGCCCCTACTATCAGACTATCATTTTATTGATTGTATTTTTTATATTTTTACTATGGTAAGGCTTACTACTCGACTAAGCTACACCATATGACAGTCACAGCAAACTCACTCAGTTTTAAGCAAGGAATACACATTTTTTCAAGTGTTTTTTATTTTCAATTTACACATTTTTTTTACAATTTACATACGTTGGTGTAAGAGTATGAAAAATGTGGATACTGCCCTGCTTTTCACACACAGTCATTTGAATAATGCTTCTTTTTCTCTTACAATTTCATTCAGCCTAAACCAATTTGCAGCTTTGCAGTTTATGTGTAGTAAGTTTTCTACAGCCAGTGCAGTTTATTTACTTCCTGTAGAAAGCAAAAATTTGTTTCTGACTAATTGGGATAATTTTAAATGTTAAAACAACCTCCTGTCCCCAAATGGGGACATTGTTTTGTGAAGAACTAGTTCCAGTACAATTGTTATACATTATACCTACTAATCCCAGATAGATAGGATATAAGTAGATAATAAAAATGCAAACTAAGCAAAATTTAAAATACATTAGCTCAATAATATTTTCTACTATAGGAGGCAAACATACATGAGAAAAACTTTAAGTAAAAAAGAAAAATCTGTATTAACAATTTGATAACAGTTTTAAAAGTAAAAGTCGATGGTTAAGGTGTAGCATTACACCATTCTGGTAGATTTTCACTGGAGCTTTTAAGTCAGTGTTGTAAAATGTGTAAAAACTCTACGATGCTAAAATAAAACTGAAACATGGTGTTACACTTTACAATTCAGTTTTAACAAATCTGTTCAAGTTTCTAAAATGGTATAGATTATACTCAAGATTTTCTATTTCTATAAGTGTTTCTATTGATCCATTTCTCACGAGTGTCGGTGTATTCACTCAAATTATAGGTGAGAACAAATCAGATCAGAATGAAACACCTGGTCTGGATGGTTTGATCCTCTCTGCTGTACAGTATTATTTCAGTGTGTTCTGGAAGCATTTGCACAGAAGAGAACCATAAGCAGGCAGCACCTGCTTTCCAGTGTCTGATCTGTAAATGTGAGTGAGCTGGAGGATCATTTCATGCTATTGACAGCAATAAGCGATCCTACAACAGCCCACTTCACTGCAGAGTTTCAGAGCGTTCAGTGTGGCTGTACAGACACATGGAGCGATTTATTCACACTGGAAAATAAACGGCTGGAAGAATAGGGGTGTGACCTGAAAAGACAGGATGAGCCGTGCAGCTGTGATTGATAAGCACGACCTGCTGCCATGCACACGTCCTCTACGGCACAGTCCCACATTCCCTCTGTGCAAACACCTGCTTCTAATCAGCACTGTGGACCCTCTCCAGTCTGCCTATTCTGGAAGTAATTGCTTGTGTTTGAGTGCAGTGTTTGCATCCAGAGCACAACAATTGAAATCACATTCTTGGAGGAGAGCAGTATTCTAGTGTGCAGAAATGCCGAGTTGGACGAGTTTTTCATTCTCAGGACGAGTATCTATGTGTGCTCAGAATAACAAGATACAGTTACACTGACCTGTAAATGTTTTCTATGGAGTTTTTGAACACAGGCAACACATTTCACACAAACACATGTTTAACTAATTATCTGTAATATACAGTATCTGCAGCAAGAAGGCAGAACCCAAAGGCAAGTTTATGATCATAATTGTCACATTTTGAAAGAGTCCACAATGGAATAGAACCGTTTAACAGTTGATAATAACAAACACAAGACAAAGACACAGCTGTTGGACAATTGTTTTAATTTCTGTTTCTTGTCATTTTTCCATTTTTTTCAACAATGAAATGATTAATATGGATATGGAGTTATATCTTTTTTTCATTAACGTTTTTCTACTTAGCAACAAGTAGTTTTTTTTTTTTCTTTCTGCAAGTTGCAAGTCAATTTTAGATATTAATGCTCCACAGCAAGCAGCATATTTACCTTTGGTGGTGTGGGGCTTAAGTGGTCTATTTACAAGTCCTGTATAGTTATTGCCATGTTTGATTGATTGATTTATTTATTTTAATTAATTAATTTATTTATTTATTTTTTCATCCGTGTCAGTTTGTGGCAAGGAGGAGACGTGAAGAGCAGACGCAATTGCGAGGATTTATTGAACTGATAAAAGAACAAACAAACTAAGAACAAACAAACAACCGAAACAAATCTGAAAACGAGGAACATAGAGAACAAAGCAAAACACAGGGAACAGCCTAACAGATGTAACAACGTAAAAGAACCGACAACGAGAACAGTAAACACACGGACTATAAATACAGCAAACAAAGGACAGGAAACAGGAAACACTTGAGGCTAAGGGGCGGAGCTACAAATGAAGCACAGGTGAAGGCACTAGACACAGAGGAGAGCGGGAAACAGGGTAAGGACGTGACAATTCGACAGAGGTAAGAAGTTTGATTTGGGAGAAGCTCAGGCTTAGTTAACCCTTTCAGACCTGAATTATGTTCCATTGATGAAAGAAAATGCTAACAAGATTCAGTAAATAAATAAATTATTTGTTTAACATTATCCTAAATAACATTTATTTAACTTATTTTATGTCACAAATCATCCCTATGCAGTAAAACCGAATACATGATAGTAACAAAAAAATCATTAAATCATCAAATCATTTCCATCATTAGCTGGGATGTTGCCATGTTTTACTTTCAGTGAGCAGATTCAAATTTTTGCGCAGTGGGCGGGGCTAATATGTGGTTTGATTGGCCGATAAATGTCTATGCTGATGGACTACAGGTCTCGATCTGCAAGAAATGCAAGAATACACACGAATGAATAAACCACATGATGTCCATTTCAATGGGTACAGGCTCTAAAGGGTTAAAGGTCTCATTTTATGTTTTTTACATTAATTCTCTGGTGGTATCTAGAATGAATGGATGCCCTGTGAGCTGGTTTTAGTGAGAAAGTGCTCCAGGGTTCCTGTTTCAGGCTGTTTTAGTTCTGTGGAGGAGTGGGTGGGGGAGAAGAATAAGATTTTACCTCCTACTCATAAATGTTCATTATATGCAAACATCTCACCTCCAACTGGCTAACAGGACTGGAAGGCTCCCTCCACAGCTCTGCAGTATGTGGTCACAAGCCAAGATAGGCGGGGCCATGATTCCTAATTTACAGGTCGACGTTAGTTTTTCCTGATTCACTCGTTTATCTGTGTGTTTCTTTTTTTTATTGGCTAATGCAGGTTATGGGGGTATAAAAACAGTTTCACCTTTTGTATTTTAAAAAGAGCAATTACTAAGTGCTTTGCTTTTTAAAGCTGTTTTATCTATTGATGTTTAAATTTAATATTTAAACAAACCATAACAATGTGTAATATATACAGCTATGATACAGGATTTTACATGTTACTGTAAATATTGAGATTTAAAATGTTCTTTATGTCCAAATGTTTGATACTTTATTATTTGTAAAGTTTATATTGCTGTACTTAGTCTGTTCCTTCGTTCTGTTTTATTGCGCCTTGCTTTCTCACTATGGAAATAAAAAAGGATTATCTTTACTTATCTTACATCAATATTTGGAGAATCTGCGTACCTCTCTTCTGATGCCAATTAATCAATCAGACACTGTATCGAATATGACCACATTGAAAGGACGCTGTGTTTTGGAGCCTGTAATGTACATCACTTCTAATTCACTGTTACCTGTGATGAAATGCAAACAGTTGAGGCTGACCTCATGACTGTCCTTCACTATGTAGCTTGGTTTAAATTGATTTTAGCTGAGTCCTGGTTGACAACAGTATCTACAACTTGGGGCTGTTTAAGTGTGCTGTTGCACAACTGATCAATACAGCTTCATGTGTTTATCTCTATACTGTGTGTGTTTGTGAGTGTGTGGGTGTATTGATGCCTGCGCTCACTTGAGGTGTGCTGTTAGCAGGGAGCATGCATCTCCCCATGGTGTCCACTTAAGATAAGCAGCAGCTTAGATATCAACACTGCAGCTTCAGTTCAGTTGAACTGAATCTTTGTGGCTGTGGCTCTTTGAAGCTCCTGTTTAGGGTTCACTATCCTTCCTCCTGCAAGGGTTCACCTCACGCTCAGATTGTTATGACCTCATGTGTGATGGATAAGGGCTATAGGAAAGTACAGGGTGGTAATTGCTTTCAGTATGATTTGTATTAATTGTTAAGTTTTAGAAACTATAGAGTTTATATCCTGTGATATTTAACCATGTATGGAGCTCTCTCTCTTAATGGTTAAAGCTTAAGGGGCTATATTTCTACCAACACAATCAATAAGTGATAGATTAATTAATCAAACATGTTTTGATTCATATTATGTATGACCAATTTTGTGACAAAAAAAAAACAAAAAAACGACTGACAGTAAAAAAAAATTATTCAAAGCAGGTGTCAGTGGACAACCACAAATTGGCAATCTTAGGAGCAAAAGTCGTATTATTTTTGCTAATTAATCCTAATTGCTATTTTCTTAATATATAACCCCATATATAAGTGTGGATTTGCAAAACAAAACTGCACAATCATCCATATATACCTTTATCTGTTTTAGCAAATTAACTCTTCATATTACAATATGTGTTATGACACTGCAGTTATTCCATGCTCTTATGTCTTGTATACTTGTATATCATTGCTATCCAGTGAAAAACATGTATCTCCATAACAGCACATTTCCAGGAAAGAGATAAAACTTTCTTAACTTTAAATGGAAGCCTATATAAAAACTTGTTTATTTCAGGTAATTTTAGAGAATCTTTATTGATTTACTGATCAATAAATTGACACAATATAAGGGAGAGATTGTGTGGTTAAATGATGTAGTAAAATTTAAGAAATGTTTCTGCATAAATGGATAGAAATGTGTTTCATGAAAAAAAGGACAACTGGTACTATTTGGTTTAAAAAACTGATATTTTGAGATGAAATTAATACATTTGATATTGTTACAATAGACAAAATTCATGAAATCATGTTTTAATATTTGAATGAAATATTACTGTAAATATACAAGGTGGTGGAATGAACTTCCACTGGTCGTCAAAACAGCAGAGTCACTCGCAGTCTTCAAACGTCGACTGAAGACTCATCTTTTCAAAGAGTTCCTAAACTAAAAAAAAACCTCCTAGGGTTCTAAACATGATCAAGCTCTGTGTATCTCTTGGTCCTAGTCTACAAACTAGCTATGGACATTTGTAGAACCATCAAAGCACTGTTGTAAGTCGCTCTGGATAAGGGTGTCTGCTAAATACCTTAAATGTAAATGTAAATATTAAATTAAATCATTTACATAGCAAAATATTTACATTTTCTTCTATCCTGAATTTTATGTTGATGTAAAAAAAGTATGAATGTGGTTATTTTTATTTTATTTGAATGAATTTAAATGTATGGCAACATTGAATTGAAAGTTCCAGTAGTTCAATTTTTAGTGTATTTTGTTTTTACTTATTTATTGTCTTCATTTTCCTTTCAATGAAAACTTGCTCACCTGTGCCCTCTAGCATTCTGCAGTCACGTTTCTGTTATAAAATAACCAGATTCTCATACCATGGCTATTAATATTACATTCTACAATGCTTTAGCTAATAGTATAGTTGGTGATAATGGTGAGTTAAGACGGTAAAGGGTTAATGTTTGTTTTTACTCTCAACCAAGATTTTCTTTGACGGCAGTATCCTATAAACTTTGTTACAAGCTACATAACCTCAATTTTCATCCAGCATCTGAACAAAACAGAGCAATAGGAATATGGTTATTGCTCCCATTCAGGCTGTGGGAACATGTTTCAAACACAAGGCAGTCATTTTCCTCAAGCGAATCAAATAAATTCCGAGACATGACAAGGCTGGATTTACTGCCTTCTTCATTTCCAGAGTGTATGCAGGCAGACACTCAATTCCACAGTAAAATTGTACCAAATCCATATCTCACTGTGAAATTTATGACAGCAGGGGCTTGTCAAAGCTACACAGTGCGCTGTGTGTTTTTCATGAAGAGAGGGATCTCTTACAGACATGTCAAGACAACAATATAGGAATTAGAAAAGGCTGCTCCCAGTGGGCCACAGATCACATCTGCTGTGGTTTAGGCTTTAGGATATTAAATGTGCTTACTTACGAACACATTACGCTCTTTTACCCCCTACAGATTTGTAAACAATACATATACCCCGCTTAGAATTACACTGTGTGTTGGGAAGAAGCTGACAAATGTGTGGGTTTGATTCCACAAAACCGCTGAGTATGTTCTTTATACAAACAGATAGAAATAAAGAGAGAGAAAGAGAGAGAACAGGCATTCTAATGCCTGTTTATGGATACAGAAGCATCGTAAACCATCAGAAAGAAGAAGTCATCTGAAATATGGCCTACACCTTCAACAATGCCTTTACTACACTACACTACTCAATCATGCTTCATGTAATCTGCCTGTTTATTTATCTAACCTACATCCCCAAAAGTATCCAGATACTTCTAATCATTAGTTTAATGCTCTAATTAGCTACTACTAAAAAGTTTTTTTTTAACTCCATAGAAACATTTTCCAGATAGAATGAGATGTCACACATGAGCTAAATGTCACTGTCCCCAACGTCAAGCATTGGCTACACGAGTATTCAATAAATGCCTCCAGAATTGAGCTGAAGAGTGGTGGAACTCTGTTCTCTAGGGTAATGGAGTCATACAAAACTTTTGAGATAAGTTAGAGTGGTGTTTGTCATGGTACAAACACATAGTTGAAAGTGAAACAATTCAGATATTAAGCCTATTTCATGTTTAATACAAACTGTATGGATAAAGTTAAAGTTCATCACCTAAATTCTTGGAAATCATGAAAAAAAACATTGTAAAATATTTCATGTTTCATGTACAGTATGTGTATATGCACTCTGAAATAAACCAATCAGCGTGTCACTTGCATTTCCCTTTAAGAGCCAGGTGAGCTCTGACTTTAGCATTTTGGGATGACTTTTGGTATTTTAACAATGCAGTGCTTCTGCGCTAATCAGCAGAGGAAGCTGACCTGTTAATTCACGCTGTGAATGTGCACGAGCAGGACATTTACAGGTATGTTCAATTTAAAATCAATTTAAACCAAAATGTTATTTTATCCTGTATTCTGTTTATTGTTGCTGTAGAAGTTGGGTTTGCGCACTGCTGTGTGTCCTTGCATGTGTATGTGCATTGAGTATTTGTGGCTCGCTGGTGTTGCCAAGATAGCAATGAACTTCTGACTGTTGACTGTTGTCTAGGTTGTATTCAGTCAGAGGTGCACCTGTGTTTTCTGTTGCCAAGATAGAAATACGCAAAAAATTTAACTGAACACACCTCACACAGAAAAATAAGTACAAATTACTTAAAATGTATAAAGCTTGTTTGAGGTACAGCAGAGTACCTTTCAGTGAAAGTCTTTTTTTTTGTACCTATGTTTATTATACCACTAAATATTATAAATATTATCATCAACTGAATATGTGTCAAGAACTTGATGATCCAAATTTTCAAATGAAAAATGTACTTTAATGTAATCAATATATATATTGTTAATCAGTACAGTGATACAGAGTACTGAATATAACTTTTGGCTTGTTTAACTGTACAAATCTGTACCTCCTGCTCTTAGGAAAGATATTGTACTTCAGAGAGAACACATCTGACCCTGTAAAGACTAAGGTGTACCTTTAAATACAAGAAAATACTTAGAAAAATCATATCTCTGTTTTTTAGTGTGCACTTCCAAATCACCACGTCCTCAGGCATGGATTAATTCGTAGACGCCTTTGATATTTTAATGGAGCAGGTGCAAGTCGTGAAAACAGACTGTTGGCTGGGTGTAAGATAGCAATGAGCATTGTGATGTGCAAAGATATGGCCCTGAAGGTCACTGTACCTCCTCTGTGCTTAGCACAACCAGCGAGCTGATGATGTCTTCTTGTTGAAGGGTAGGACTTTATCCATAAACAGGTGCTGTGCTAAGCATAACAAGATCTTTTTAGATCTCTTTCTCATTTCAGTCAGAGCCTGGGCTTCTCATTAATTAACGTCTCTGACTCAATCTTTTTCTTTATATAGCGCCATATTAATGAGGGAATATGGATCCATTTCGGTCACAGAGAATATTAGAGAAAAATGCAAATGACTGCTAATGCGGTATTAACATGAATCACTGCAGAGAAAATATATGAGTTTTTATTCCTTTTTTCAACATAATAAACCATCAGAGATGGTTCACCAGTGGTTAGTCTGTAAGTGAGTTCTAGTGAGAATCTGACCCCATGTGTTCACGGCAGTGTACATGGCTCTGTGTTAGTACTGACACAGAGTAATCCAGGTCTTTTGTAAAGTACACTTTCCAATTAGTTTTTACTTTGTTTTCTTTTTTTTCCTCCTAATGGATACGGGGCAGCTGTTGGCCACGGCGTTGTGTCCTCTGTAGTTGAGTAGATGTTTGATTTAATTGTTTCTCAAGGTTACCGCCCATGCGTAAATCTCTCTGGCAGGGCCATCAGTCACAGGTGTGTTTAGACGTGTGGTCAGAGAGGTGCTGAGAGTAATGCAGCTAAGAGCAGAAGCCTGTCCTGATCCAGGGAGCTGAAGCAAGACCAACGGCCAGCTGTGTATAAAGATGAGTGATGTGTGGAGTGGACGGGGGTGTTTTACTGCCTGTACCAGCACTCCATTTAAGTGCACATCAAATTCATTGCCAGCTCTAACTGACCCTTGTAACCAGAACAGCACACACTGCCGCTCGCCTGCACTGCGCCTGGACTCAGACTAAAGGCCACAAAACTGACACTTTATCAGTTACTTTGTACGCTTTCCTTAATGTTCCTCTAGTCTGGACAAACATATTTTACAAAGAAAAATCTTACATTTTACAAAAGAGCCAGAATTATTGTATAAAACTTAAACATAAAGGGAAATCACCAGGAGATATGAGAGTTCTGTTGATCAACTTGATTTTGAGCATGAAGAAAGCATGAAATAACTGCCTACAAGCAGTGACTCTCTCTCTCTCTCTCTCTCTCTCTCTCTCTCTCTCAAAATGCAACCCCACCAGCAGAGTCCTTATCCATTCTCAACCCCAACACCAAGTCAATAAAAAAGGATAAAAAAATAACAAGTTAGCTAAAAAGCCCAACATAAATATCACAAATAGAAATTTCTGTTTTTTTTTAGGTTTTCAACTTTGTAATCTCTTTTAGAATCTTCTTTTGCTTTGCTAATTTAGCCACTCCCTAACCCCCTTTTCCCCCTTAAAGCCAATTTCTATATATGTGCCAAACCTACGCATACCCTATGTGTAGATGAGGACCCTACACCGAAGCTTACACATATCCTTTGCGTAGACAAGGATCCTATGCCATAGCCTATACATTTCCACTGTGTAGACGAGGACCCTACATTGTAGCCTACACGTAGCCTCCTACAGGTATTCCACATCCCTTTGCTGGAGCTCACACGTACCCTATGCATAGATGAGGACCCTTTAAAATAGCCTACACATACCCTACGTAGAGATGAGGACCCTATGAAAAAGCCTACACATACCCTAAACATAGACCAGGGCCCTATGCTGTAGCCCACATGTACCCTACATGTAGACAAGGACCCTATGACAGCCCTTGCTTACCCAGCGTGTAGATAAGGACACTATGCTGTAGCCTGCATGTCCCATAGCCTACACATAGAGGAAGACCCTTTGACATAGCCTACATGTGCCCTACATGAAGACAAGTATTCTACACTGTAGCCTATGCACAGAGAACCCGACACCATAGCCTACACGTACCCTACATGTAGACAAATCTTCTTGACTATTGCAGACTACATGAACCCTACGTGTAGGCAAAGACCCTATGGTGTAGCCTACACATACCATACACATAGACAAAGACCCTATTAAATAGCCTACACATACCTTACACATAGACCAGGGCCCTATGCTTTAGCTTACACTTACCCTATGTGTGGATAAGAACCCTACACCATAGCCTACACATACCCCACACATAGACAAGAACCCTATGAAGTAGCCTACATGTACCCTACATGTAGACAATTACATGTAGGGAAGAGGAAGAAGCGATTGTGTTCTCATTCCTGAGTGACCTAAAGAGGACACCACGGGTTTCGTGTACTTTAGAGAGAACTTGAGGTATGGTAAAGATGTAGCTACTTAAGCTTAAGATTTCAGTGCATGTAAAGAGAATAAAGGAATAAACAAAATGAATAAATAAAGAATAAACAGAATAAAGGCAGGGGTATTGTTTTCACAGATAAACAAAATTTTCTTCTGTTTCCAATGAACCCCGTCCTGCATTCTTTTCACCATGTTCACATCTGTGCGCCACAGAACGCTCTGTCTTCCTATTGGTCAGCATCAGGGAGCACGTCGTGATAAAATACAAAAAAATCTAACATGGTTGTCTTTTCGACGGACGCTCCAACGGCGTCGCTCAAAATCCAACTCAGGCAATTTGTTGGCTCTGACATGCATGTAGTCTGATCCAGGCATGAGAGTTTCCTTCTTTTACACTCTTCCAAGAATAATTTGTTTGTTTTTCAGGCACAAGGAAATACACCACCATTTTTTACTTTAAACTAAACCTATCTGCATGTTCTTGACAGTCATAAGACTAGATTTGCCTTTCTTACCAGCATATGAGGAGTTTGCTTCAAAAGTTGAATATTGTACAATTTCTCGATATTATTCTGCACCTTGGAGACACTTGAAAATCTTCTTACAGCCTTCTCCTGTCTTGTGGGCATCGATTGAAAGTTTGACGGTGTTCCAGGACCTTCTCTGTTACGACACATGTTTGGCATGTTGTTGCAGGGTGAGGCAAATTGTAGATGCTCTTGCAGTGGTGTTTGATTTTGTTTCTGAGCAGCAGAAGCTGTGTTTATATGTACTTAGGAGGTTCTTCGTTGTCTATGCTGTGTTCTGTTGAGCAGAGTGTCATTAATAAAACATCAGCTTGCTCCATTAATACAGCATGATGGAGCAGAATGTTTCTATTGATCTATGTTTAGGATGAGTGACATTTCTTCAAGGATCTCTGTCTGCCTCGCACCAGCCGTGCAGACTTGTTTCTTTGACAGTTTTGTTGTTCACCAGCTTTCGCAGTGTCTCTCTCTCTTTCTCTCTATTTCTCTGTCTCTCTCTCTAGGATTAAATATCAAGTTGCAGAAACCCTGGCCTTAGCAATAGACACCATAACCACAGTTCTTTTTGCCCATTTGCTTTTGCTATGCTACTAACCCTTGTGTGGTGTTCATATTTTTGTTACTCGTTTACTTTGTTACTTGTATTTAATTCAGCAAAATTAAGCAATTCTACATTAAAATGCTTTACACATGCTTGCTTCACCTAAACTGCAAGCAATATAAACAGCTTATATGGTTAATATTTGCCCTTTACCTTTCTTATGTTACATTTCTTTTAAAAAGTGCTACTCTTCTTTTATTAGTTTTTTTAATAAAATGTAAAAGAAAATGAATTAAACTCAAGATATGAGTAGAAAATTTGTTTAGTTTCAAATTTACTAATGAAGCAATGTTTATTAGCGATAGTGGGCGATAAGGCCCTAAAATAATATCACGATATTTCATGGTATTTTCGCAATAACGATACTCTTGGCGATATGACAAAACACTTTAAAAATATATATTTTAAAAAATACACTATATACTGCAAGAAAAAATATATATATTGTATTATTACATACTATATAATACTGCACACCCCTTAGTGAGATATTAAAAAATACAAAAATTTTATCAGATTTTTAACAGAAGTCAATGATCCAGAATGATACTAATAATGCACTCCAAATATATCCATGTATCCAGAATTAAAGTTAAATAAATGATACTGGACAAATATAATCTGTCTCTAGCAGATATATAATGGGAAATGGGATGGGTGATATGGCACAATATTTAAGGGTATAATATCGTTCACGATATTATTAAATTTTGATGATATTATCGTGTACAATACGATATGGCACACCCCTAACAGAAATCTATTAGAATGAAAGCGTGTCTTTTTGTGCATGGTTGCATTAAATGTGTTAATGTAAGTAATAAACAATTAATCATTGATTAATAAGGTTGACTGATGACTAAAGCTTCCCTGTGACTGCTGCTGTTGTTGATAACATTATTAACTGATGAAAACTTGTTTCCTCTTTACTTGAACCTTGCTACCTGACATCACCATAATCATGCCATAACCATGCCACGACAGGTGGCAAATGATTAATAGAATTACTGTATTCACTTTTTCTTTTACTCTCCTTTATAATTCAATTCCATGAATCAATCAGAAAACACATGATGGTATTTTTAAGTGACAGGTTATATACTGTAGTGAAACTATATCTGTGGCAGTTATTCAGATGCTTTAAGGCCTTGATTGGCATTGATTCATATGCAATATCTCTTTCTCCAATTAAAGTACATTTTAGTGCTCCAGCAGGATAAAAGACATGAAAATCGCAGGTTTTATATGTGGCGTGTGTGTGAGCCCATATATCACATAAGCCAGTTTAAGTTCTGTTCACAGTTTGATTCTGCTAAAACAGCTGTATACACTTACAGAGCAGTCAACATCATCACAGCGGAAAGAGAACAAAAGAAAGAAAGAGCGGAGAAAAAAAAATACATATGAAATGAAATGTCTTGCTCTGTATAATGTGGCTGATTCACAGGCGTTTCTGATGGTTACATAATTTGTAGTTTATTAATCCCAGCTGCTTGTGGATTGTTCTCCTGCTGTTGTAAATCAGACGAGAAGAGGGTGCTGAGCTGGAGCGTGTGACAGGAGGTCACACTGCTTTACTGTACACTCTGGCTCTGTGTGTGTGTGTGTGTGTGTGTGTGGTGTGTATGCCTCTGCCTCCCACTGCAGACAATCCGCCGCAGTTCTGACAAGAAAATTATTTCCAGTTATTCCATCCTTTTGGGGAAAATGTCTCCCGCTGATGCGCCAAAGCAATTCGTGAGGAGATCGCATTTTATGCCCAGTGTTTCGCAACAGGTTCTGACTGCATCGAGGAGGCATTCCACTGTTCTCTAAGCCTGGCGGCACACTCCTTTTCATAGCCAAGCGACTGTGGCTCACAGATTTGGCGCACACGTACCTGTTGGCACTGGTGGGGATGATGTCATCTAAGCGGGCAATGCCAGAGAAAGCAAGAGATAGAGAGATCAGAGGGTTAGGTTTAGCACACCGAACCTCAGAGCCTCTGGAGCCGCAAGCAGGAGGAGCAGCTGATGATGAGGACAGAAAGCAGATTGGAGCAGAGCAGAGCCTGACCGCACCACTGGAACTGGAGTGGGGCGCTGGGCAGCTGGACACAAGCAGATCCTAGCCAATGCTGCAGGCCAGAGGTTTCTGCCATCTGTTCACAGCAATGTGGGTCACTTCAGCCCCCGAGTCTAAAGCTGGACTTGGAAGCATGATGAGCTTGCGTGGAACCTCGAATGCAGCCAGACTGGAACCAGGTGGTACACCAATATGCCTACTAACAGACTTCACCTATCTACACAAACTTGGTCCTGAAGTAGTGATGATGAGATGAGAGATGATGACAACTTAAGTGGACCTAGACTAAAACCAAGTGGTACACCAATATGTTGCAAAGTGCAATGACATAAACCATATAAGAAGTACCCAAACCTGGCTCTAAAGACGTTTGACACAACTTATAAGAGTATAAGGAGCAAATGGAATGAAGGCAAGTGATACACCAGTATGCCTGCTAACAGACGTCACCTACACAAACCTGGTCCTAAAGTAGCAACGAAGAGACGAGACAACTCAAGTGGATCTAAACTGAAGACAAGTGGTACACAAATATGTTAGTTCAGGAACATAAACCATATAAGAAGCACCAAAACGTGACTTGTAAGAAGTACAACACAACTTAAATGGACCTAGACTGGAGCCAAGTGGTACGCCAATATGTTAGCGTAGTCAAATAATACATAAACGAAGCATCCAAACTTGGCTCTATAGACCTATGACACAACTTAAATGGTCCTAGACTGGAACCAAGTGGTACACTATTATGTTAGGGAAGTCACATAAGCCATTTTAGGAGCAACAAACTTGGCTCCAATAAAGTGCAACACAACTTAAATGGACCTAGACTAGAGCCAAGTGGTACACCAATATGTTACTGCAGTAACATACCATACGAGAAGTACCCAAAATTGGCTCTAAAGAACCTAGACTGATGCCAAGTGGTACAGCAACATACCAGGAGCAGATCTGGACCAAGTGCTACACAGATACTGTATGTAAGTTTAGTCACATCATCCATAAGTGGACCTCCCAAACGATGTCCTAGAGAAATACACAAGACAACTCAAGTGGAAATAGACTAAAACAAAGTGGTGCTCTATTATTTAACCTTAGGGACACCATCCACAGGAGGAACCTCGGCCTAATGGAATATACATGACAAATCAAGTAGACATAGACTGGAACCAAATTTTATACTGGTATGTCCGCTCAGTGAAACTATCCATAGAATGAGCACCCAAACTTGGCCCTAGATAAATTCACACAACATTCCAAGTGGACCTAGATTTGAACAAGGTGGTATACCAATATTTCACCCTAGGAACACTCATCCACAGAAACCAAATAAATAGTCAAGACAGCCCAAATAACCTAGAATAGAACCAAGTGGTATATCAGTATGTCAGCTTAGCCACATTATCCACCAGTAGCATAATTGACACTTACAGTTCAAAGAACATAGATATACACTTAACACATACATCTAAGCACAGTAACACAGATAAAAAAGACAAGGCAGTATGTGGGCAGGTATAATAAAGGAGCATAACAGACTGAGGACAGGTTATAAGTATGGTGAGGCAGAGCAGTTGACATAAGTAGTGTTAAAGAATGGCAGAGTCAGACACTGAAAGCATGAGGGAGGTTATAGGCAAGTGCAAAAAGATAAGATTTTAGGTTAGATTTGAATATGGAGAATGAATTGGATTGTTTAACCAGTATTGGAAGAGAGTTCAGAGTCAAGGGGCAGATCTTGAACAGGCTCGGTCACCAAACCCTTAAAAGGTAGATGGAGGGATGGTGAGCTGTCCAGTCCAGCTGAAGATGACCTGAGAGCGAGAGGGTTTATAAGGAAGAAGAAGATCATACAAGTAAGAAAGGGAAAGATTGTTAAGGCTTAAGTAGAGGTGTAGCATCCAAACTTGTGGACCTAGAATTGAACCAAGTGGTGTACCATTGTGTCAGCTCATACATACATACAGAGGGGGCACCCAAACATGGACGTAAAGAAAAAGAGGAGACAACTCAAGTGAACAAAGTCTGGAACCAAGTTCTACACCAATATGTCATGTTAGGGATATCATCCAAAGGAGGAGCATGAAATGTGGCCCTAAATAAATAGACAGGACAACTGGAGTAAACCTGGACTGAAACCAAGTGAAACTCGAGTTAAATTAAGGTGCCACCAAACTCTCCATTACTACACAAGACAACTCAGGTGAACCTAGACTGGAGCTAAAAGGTACAACGACATGTCTAAATCTTTATAAAAGCATCCAAAGTTGAAGATATAGACAAGATAATCCAAATGAACCTAGTCTGGACCTGCATGTGGTACATCTGTATGTACACTCAGTTCCATTATTCCCAGGAGCATCACCCACACTTATGGTTCTCAACTCAAAATGCATCAATAGAAGGATCAAGCAAACAAAAATAAAAATGGTCTTACAAAAATACAGAAGACAACAGTAGACCTAGTATGGATCCAGGTGGTACATCATTGTGCCAATACAGTTCTCTTATTTCCTGGAGGAGCAGCCAAACTCACTTCTTAGACGTACGACCCAACTCACATGGACCTAGACTGGACTGAAACCAAGTGATATACCAATATATCAGTTCAGTTACACCACCCTCAAAAGGAAGACACACAGTTGACCCCAACTAACTACATGGGGGCATCATGTTGACCTGGTTCAAGTAAGTTAGGAACAGAAGAAAAGTCCAGACATGGCCCCAATCAACAAGCTTTAAGTAGACTGAAATTAAGTTTTGTACCAGAGTGTAGCACTAGAGTCCAAATGTGGAACGCAAGTGACACTAGAGGACATTGTCCATAAGCCAGCGTACCGTGGCTTTGCTCTCATTTCCTTTGGAGCTCCTGATCATTCTGGACCCAGCTCTCTCCGTTATGAGCCAAAGCTCAGTTTCAGTCCAGCCCTATTTGAGCTGCATGCTGATTTCTGCCTCCATTCAATTAGCCTCATTTCAGCTCATCATTCAAAATGGCCAGAGAGATCCAATCTTCTGTCATTTACAGCCTGCTTCTGCAGGACTGACCCACTCATATCAGGCAGGACACTGAGATCTGCAGTGGCCTCAATGCAGAACTAATAACTAAAACTTCTAGAAAGTAAGTAGAAGATGCAACTTTTAATTTACCAACCTGACAGCACATTGGAGAAGAATCTTGTCCAATCTCTCTTATCCTGTCCCAAGAAAGCTAAAGAACTCTGCACTGACCTCTGGGATCTTTGTGTGGGGTCTCCTGCCAGTTGCTTGTCTGTTTGCAGACATTTTTAGCCAGATGATGCCAGTCACAATCAGTCAAGGAACGTTGGCTGTGTCTGAAACCCAAAAAATGCCTTAATTGTGTTACTAGACCGCAGTATAGGGATATCTCTGACATTTTCAAGGTTTCAGCAGCTAGATCTGCTATATATTAGCATTATGTGTGTTGGCATAAGCTGTTGGCATTAGCTGCATTTTCAATTTACAGATTAGAAGGTAAGATTCATAAACTTTGATTTATACATAAATAGATGCCTTCCTGCCTAAGAATCCTACCTAAGTAAACAGCATTTTCAACAATTCTGTCACACCTGGTGTCGAAGATGCTTCCATTCCACCTCCACCTGCACCTACCTCCACCTGTCTCCTAGCTCCAGACTCCATTGTCCAGAATGCACCACACACTGACATCATTCATTCACTCGACTCACATTAATGATTATATGACACCTCCCAGACCACAATCCCCTGAATATTGATTTCACCTGTTTCATGCACTAGATATACTCTTACAGCACATACACTCCTCGCCGAGTATTTCATTTGGTTCTGTCTATCAGTACAAAGCCTTTCTCTTGCTCACGTTTTGGATATTTCTGTGTATGTCCGTTGTTGTATTTAGGATTTTTTTAATAAGGGTTTTTATTTCTTTCTGCACTTGTCTCATCTCTGTCTCATCTCTGCCTGACCTTGATCGTTTCAAACACAGCAGTAAAAATGCCTACCTAACTTACATATTAAATGAAAAAAGAATGCAAAATAAAATGTTCAGTTATACACTGTAAACCCTAACATTGTATGTATTTAAAGATTTAAGCTGAAATTACTTAATTTCTTACATTTAGTTGACATCACTTAATCTTAATAAGTATCTTGTACTATGTCTTTAAATGAGTATGTGTACTTAATGTTTTTAGTGACAATAACTTAATAGTCCAAGTATTCCCCATTCTATGTGTCACGTGGACACAGGTCTAGAACATTTCCAAATTGCGGGACTGTTTCCTGCAAACCACTTCTGTTGGAGCTGTGAAGACATGTCAGCTGATGGAGATGTGAATTTCCCTCACTCCCTTTCATATTCTCAGTAAGTATTCCCATTTACAGTTGGATTTCAGTTCATTTTCTGATATTATATTTAAAAACGGACCAGTTAAATGTTAACATACAGTTTAAACAGTTAGCTCGCTAGTTAGCGCTAGCCAGTTGGAGCTCGGAACATTAACCCTAGCTTTAGGAGCTGAAGTTTGCTAGCGCTAGCTAGCCGAAGCTCGGGATGTTAGCTGTAAGAGCTGAATTACAGTATTAACATACAGTTTAAACAGATGGCTAGCTAGCTAGTTAGCGCTAGCTAGCTGGAGCTGGGAATGTTAGCTGTAGGAGCAAAATTAACTAACTAGAGTGCAAAAATATTTTCTGTCTTGTTCTGAGGTTTAACTGAAACAGTTACGGTTTCTTAACCAGATATCTTTTATTTCTGTTAAATTTATAGTTTGTTTAGCTTTTAATTGTTTTGACCTGCTGATATTTTTCTGGTTATAATATGGAATAGCAAAAAAATGTGAGATAAACTTTCTGCTGACTTTTCATTTCGGTTGAAGAATTGCAGAAAAAAACTCCAAGTGTGATGACTGTAAAGCAACCATGGATCACCCTTCGACAAAAAGAAGTGGTGGAGGAAAAAACTGCTATTTGCCAACTAGTGGAACGATGGCCTGCTCTTTTCCTAGAAAATCAGGTATGCTTTTATATGTTATCTGAAGAAGAATAATGTTTTTGCACACATTTCTTATTTTTTTTTTCTTTTCTCTTAAATGTTTACATGGAATTCACTAGAATTGTTGGGATTGATTTGCAGCAGTGCTTTTATGGAGGCCTTGATCAACACAACTCGCGACTCATTGAAGTTTTCAGAATCAAGAGGGGACTTACTGGACAAATTCTGTCAAGATGTTTACAGCAAGCCAAGGTTTGTGTATATTTTTTGCCCTTAGATAATTTTTCCCTGTTCTATAGTTTTTATGTACATTTCATCTGAGCACATAGCTTACAGTTACTGTACCGTTATTAGATTTTCTCAGTACCTAAGAAATGCATTTAATAAGTGTATAATTAAAGACTAATCAATTGGCTGCCATGTACAATTTGTCAACCATCATTCTCACTGTTGACCTGTGGTGAAGTCTTTTACCACACCATGGATAACGCTGATGTCCAGAAAAACATCCACAGAAGAAAGCAAAATTAATTAAAGTAAATTTTAATGAAAACTAATGGGGGAAAAATCAATCCAGTTACTTTTGGAGCATTTCTACTAGTTAATTTATTTTAAACTATTTAAACAGTGAAATTACCATGTGCTTTGGAGTAAAAAAACAGTAAGTGAAGAGACATGATTTTCTTTCGTGGATATGCTCTGTTCAAAAATAGCAAACCAATAATAGTCCTGCAGTCAGAAACTGATCATTGATGAGCTGCAGTATGTGTACCAAAACTAATTCCATTGTTTATTTTTCCTCAAGACCTCAGAGCCAACTGTCCAATGAACCCTAGCATTAAGAGGACAGAAGATTTCTTCAAGACATGCATTGTAAGTTAAGCTTTATATATATTTTGTCACTGAAAAAATAATCTGTGAATGTTCAAGCAATAATGAATGAAATGAAGTGCTACAAGGTTGTTTGTTAATATATAAAATATATCTAGCCCATTCTATCAGGCATCCTGCTTCTAATCTGCATTAAATAATATTCCTATGCTAATAACAATCAAAGGTTCATGTGTAATTTCACAGTTAATAGAGTTTTGAGCAAAGGGCAGAACATTTGTGTATGCATCTGTCCTGTGGATAAGTGTTTCCCTAGAGATGCAGATTAAGCTTCATATCAGCTTCATAACTTTTGTGCAGGTGTGTATAGTTTTGGCTTTCATGTGTCATTGTGATTTTACAGCTTTTTTTTGTAAAATTATTTAAACTTAAATAGATAGTCAAGCTCAACTTTTTCACATAATTGATGCTATTTTTTATCATTTTAATTGCAGATTGTATGAGATGAATAACATTGTAATATAACCACAAATCAAAAAAAAAATTTTTATTTCAAATCACCTCACTATTACATTTTTTACTTCTTACTAGCCCTAAATTGTCCTGTGTCAACAGTTTTTTTGGAATATGCTGCAAGCATTTGCTGCATGGAATGTACTTCATGAATTAAATAATGTTGGACTGAGAAAACATAAAATTAAATTCTGTTTAAATAATAGATGTCAATATTATATAATAAATATTAGGATTTCTTAATTTCCCTTTTTAGGTAATGTTGCAGCCTTTTCAGATTGGAACTGTGAGGATTGTAACTTAAAGCACTGTGTAATGTTGTGAAATTTTTAGGATGCGAATGAAGAGGAGACGATTAGCAGTATTGCTACTGGGATCCTCATTGTGGAGCGTGATGAAGGAGGACACAATCCCAACTCCCTTTGCTTGAATCCATTGTCAGTGGGGATCATTCTTGTTTTCTTTCATTTACTTTCTTAAATGTAAGATCTTGAGTACAGGTAGGAATAAATGTGGCTCTGTATCAACCCTTTTTTTATTTCTTACTGTATACACAGTTGCTGTGATGATGTTTAATAGCTCAGTGTATGTGTCTGTACCAAGTACACAGCACTACTTATCCTGTGGGTTTGCAACATAATTTATTAGTTTTTATGTTTCTTGCTTAGACGTTTGAATTAAAGTGAAGTGTGCAATCAACCAAATGTTTAAGGTTAATTTGCACAACCTTGACCTTGGAAATTGATATTTGTTGTCATGTTTTCTCCCAGTTGTGTGAAACTGCTGCTTTTTTCCAATAAATATTTGATAGATTGAATTTGTTGTCATTGTTTATTTAGATTTTTTGAGTGGTGCCCCTTTTAATTTGGATGTTTTGTCTATAAAAACAACTACAATAAGCATATGTTGAGTAAAAACAACTCTAGGTAATCATTGCAATAAACTTAAACAAATAAGTGTGCAAAAGTTACATTAACTTACAATGTTAAGTTTCAGCTACACCACATTTTGAGTGTCAAGTAATTTTGGTTTGTCTGTTGAACTTAAAAATTAAAGTTTGTTTAACTCCATACAGTAATTACAAATTACTAAAAAAAATGAGTTTTCAAAACTTAATTCATTTGAGGCAACGAATTACCTCAAATGATTTGAGTAGACTTAACTTATTAGGGTTTACAGTGTAGTCTCATGCTTTTAGACCAGTGTAAATGTGTAAAATGTTAATTTGTACTGGGTTTGGAAAATAAGTACATTTATATTTAAGTACATTAACATTTTATGCCATTTATCAGGCACCTTTATAAAGAGTAAATAACAAAATAACTTTAAGTAACTACAGAGCTGTGTCTAGAACTGTAAAAAAAAATATGAGCATTTTCAACTCAAAAACGTAAGTTAAATTAAATTGTATTTACTATTTACTTTAACTTATAACTTTACGTCTGATTTGGCTTTCGACTGCTCTCTGCAAGTTGATATCACTGTATGACACATGGTTTTAACTTGGCAATTCAAGTTTAAAATACAAATAACTACTCTATCGTTTATACTCCCTTAATATAGTATTTAGTTTAACTTAGTAAACTTTATGTCTCTTGAGCAGGGGAAGACTCCTGTATACTTTTGTGAATTAAATATTGAGTATTTAAATTATTTTTTTACACATAAGTGAAACTCATCCATGCAGCAAGTGGTAACTTGTTTTTATAGCCCACTATGCAAATAAATTGTTTAACGCACAGTTTTATGTTCATTGCAAACTTATTTCAAATTTCCACTTCATTAAACTAACATAAAAACCTTGACAACTCATAAATTCACAAAACCACAAAACTTGTTTTTTTTTAAGTTAAGATAATTTAACAGTGTAAATTTTGAGTGTCTTTGTAAGTATAGAACATAAAGAAAACATGTTCTAATAAAATTTGATTTTTAATGTATCATGTTCAAGGTTGATAGTAGATAATAATAATAATAATAATCCATTTTAATGCATAACTTTCCAAAATATACTGAAAATATCTAAAATATCACATAAAATATAGTTTAGTCTTCACTTACTAATATGACAAGTGCTGTTAAACTTTTCAGTGGAGGTGTATGTGTAAAACTTATGAAATTAAGAGACTTTAGGATGGACTGTCTGGAGCTTCACAGAATGTCCTTTATCTGCACCTCATTTCAGAACCCTATTACAGAACCTGTTCAATTCTCCTGTCACTTTATTATTGGATTATACAGGAAAATGAACGGGAGATTATTCACACATGATTCAGAAGTGAACCTCTAGACGCGGGAACAATGAGGAGTGAATCAGACAGTTGTGAAAGTGACAGAGATTTATGACGCACTAGGATCCTCTGTCATCATGCTAGTTTATAACAATGTTGAGTTAGTGATGAGTGGTCCCAATAGACCCTGCTGAGATAGATTATCTTCTTGTGGTGTGAACCCTGCGGAGTTTCTCATCAATCTTAGTTTGACCGGCAGTGACAGACAGAGTTGACAGCGCAGCTCTGTCAACAGCTTCACCCACGCGGCTTAAAATATCTGAAAAGAGTCGCACATAGTGTTCACACGTCTACTAGAAGCTCATGAGAGCTTTGGTTTCCAGTTTAGAAACACAGCCTTAATTTCAATTAAATATTTTTTATTTGCTCAGAAGTTAAATAAACTGACATCACTCATTCACTCAACTCACATTAATGATCACACCTATAATGACACCTCCCAGACCACAATCACCTGAATATTGATTTCACCAGTTTCATGCACTACACATACTCCTTCACCACATACACTCCTCGTCGAGTATTTCATCTGGTTCTCTTGCTCACAGAAGTGAAATATAGCCGTGGTAGTACACAAAATGTAATTGAAGCTATGGGAGAACTGGATTTTGGAGGGAAGAACAAGCCAGAGGACCTTTTTCTCATCTCACATCCTATTAAATCAACTCTATTAGATGTATAAGTAGTCCTAGCTCTTCTTATAGGAGGGTGTCTAGCCTTTTAGCTCAAAGAAAAAACACTTCAACTGCAGCTTAAATTTCTGTGTTCTATTTACACCAACAGTCAATTTTTCGTTTAATTTTTCATTTTTATTTATCCAGTAGCAGTGCTGTACGGCCCAGACCAACTGCTTCTTATTTTCTAATCTTACACAGCAAAAAGGCAAGTGTTAAATTAACTCCCACAGAGTTTATTTTAACTCTTTCTCAGGGTTTATATAGGTCCACACTCTTTGGAGTTAAATCAACACTTTTAAAATAGTTAAACATTTAACACCTTGCCAGAGTTCCTTTTTAAATCACATTTTTATTCCTTTAACTTCCTAAATTGTTACACTAACACTGGAAAGAATAAAAAAAAGTATAAATGAGAAGAAGATTAGTCAATTAATATGACTTTTTATTAATTAATTATTATTCAGGACAGGTTAGCGTGTAATTTTCCTTTGTATTTCTTGCATTGTATTGCATTACCAACACTTTATCACAATTTACTGTACAAAGGATGGTAACTTGCTCTTATAGCCTACATTATATTGGCTAGACAAACAACCATTAAACAAAATATAACACAATACCCAATGGAAGGTAGCCCTGGTGGGCAAGATTTCACACTGATGGTAAGTTAGGATCTGGGGGACACACCCATTATGCAAATAACGTGTTTAACTGGGCGGAGTTTAATTAAATCTGGAGTTGTGGAGTTGGCCAGTATTTATTGGGTTTAGTGGGATTAACACTGAAATATTCAACTCTGTCAAATAACTCCAACACTGGTCACCATTTAACACTGAAAGAGTTAAAATTACACTTTGAGGGTGAAAATCAACTCTCAGCTGTTTAACTCTGAAATTTCAACTCTCCTGTTTTTGCTGTGTAGCAATGACTTTATTACTGCACTTCACCTTTCAGAAATCTAATTTTTCTCTTCACTACTGAAACTGATGCTTAATCCAATGTTAAGCTGAGATAAAGACATTGCCATGTGGCTCAGCCAGACCTGACTCCTGTGCCAGTTTTCTCAGAGTCTCCAGTTTCCTAGTCTTTTGAATGTGAAATAAAGAAAGTAAAGAAAATATGTATACTTTTAAATAGTTACAGAGTTGTCTGTGTTTCTGTGTCTTTCTCTCGTTATTATAAGCTTCATGCAGCAAAAGCTACTAACCTGTCATCTGTTCTGATTCTGCTTGATCTCTCTGCTGCTTTCGACACGGTCAACCACAGCATTCTCCTTTCCATCCTCACCAGCCTTGGAATCACTGGCTCTGCATGGCAGTGGTTTGCATCGTACCTGGAGGACCGTTCCTACCAGGTAACTTGGCAAGGGGCAACATCTGCTCCATGCAGACTCTCCACTGGGGTTCCACAAGGCTCGGTGCTTGGTCCTCTTCTTTTAGATAGATAGATAGATAGATAGATAGATACTTTATTAATCCCCAATGGGGAAATTCATTTGTCCAACAGCACACAAATAACAACAACAAAAAACAAAAACACACAAAAAACATACACGACAGAGTCCACACCCAGGTACAAAAAAAAAAAAAAAAAAAAAAAAAAAAGTGCTAAATGGTGCTTATTAAGTACACACATCAGGTGTTAAGTAGTCTAATTCCAGCAGGAACAAATGACCTGCGGAACCTCTCAGTCCTACAGCAGAGAGAGAGGAGTCTATCACTGCGCCTGCTCCTCTGAGCTGCCAGGATCCCATGCAGAGGGTGACTGCTATTACTGAGGATACCCTCCATTAAACACCTCATCCTCTTCTCCACTAACTGACCCACAGAGTCCACTTTCCCGCCCATAACTGACACACACTTCCTTACAAGCTTATCCAGTCTGTTCCTGTCCCTAACAGTAATGCTGCTTCCCCAGCAGGCAACACCAAAGAAGACAGCACTCGACACAACCGAATGATAGAATGTGTGCAGAAACTCTTTACACACATCAAATGATTTAAGCTTCCTGAGGAAGTAAAGCCTGCTCTGTCCTTTTTTATATGCTGCACTCGTCTGCACTGACCAGTCCAGTTTGTTGTCCAGGTGGACTCCGAGATACTTATATGACTGAACATTCTCAATGATCTGTCCATCGATGATAACAGGCTGATGGGAATGTTTCAGTCTCCGGAAATCCACGATCATCTCCTTGGTCTTCAGTGCATTGAGGAGAAGACCTTTTCTTCTACTCCAGGCTGTAAAGGCAGCAACAAGATCTCTGTACTCTCTTTCATCCCCACCTCTTATACATGCCAGAGCTGTGTCGTCTGAATATTTCTGAATGTGGCAAAGTTCAGACATATGTTTAAAATCAGCAGTGTAAAGAGTGAAGAGAAATGGTGACAATACTGTACCCTGAGGAGCCCCAATGTTGGTTACCACCGTCTCAGACCTGCAACCACCCAAACTGACATACTGCGGACGCTCTGTGAGATAGCTGTAAATCCATGTGACTAACATAGCATCCACACCTATCATCTCCAGCTGTTCCCTCAGAAACTGCGGCCTGATAGTGTTAAAGGCACCTGTAAAATCAAAAAACATGATCCTTGTGTATCCCCCTGTCCCGTCCAGAAACGAAAGTATCTTGTGGGTCATATATATTACTGCATCCTCCACACCCATGTTCTCCTGATATGCAAACTGTAAGGGGTCCACAGCCTGCTGCACCTGAGGCTTGAGAACCCGCAGCAAAAGCCTCTCCAATGTCTTCATGATCACTGAAGTCAGGGCCACTGGTCTGTGGTCCTTCACCCCTACCGGCCTCCCTACTTTAGGGACCGGCACGAGGCATGATGTTTTCCACTGGACAGGCACTTGTCCTGTGCGCAGACTCAGGTTGAAAATTGATTGTAGAGGCATCGCCAGTCCTGATGCACATTCTCTTAGAACCCGAGGCGATACGCCATCAGGACCCGCAGCTTTCCCTGGACGCAGCCTACGTAGTTCAGCATAAACCTCATCTATGGAAAAGCTATGTGGGGTCACAGCAGTACATCTGGAACAGCTGCCGGGTGGAGCAGTGCAGGTGGTCACAGCAGAGGGGGTGGTACAACTGCCAGATGGAGTAGAGCAAGTGGTCCCCACAGAGGAGGTGGTACAGCTGCCGGGTGGAGCAGAGCAGGTGGTCCCAGCAGAGGAGGTGGTACAACTGCCAGATGGAGTAGAGCAAGTGGTCCCCACAGAGGAGGTGGTACAGCTGCCGGGTGGAGCAGAGCAGGTGGTCACAGCAGAGGAGGTGGTACAGCTGCCGGGTGGAGCAGAGCAGGTGGTCACAGCAGAGGAGGTGGTACAGCTGCCGGATGGAGCAGAGCAGGTGGTCACAGCAGAGGAGGTGGTACAGCTGCCGGGTGGAGTAGAGCAGGTGGTCCCAGCAGAGGAGGTGGTACAGCTGCCGGGTGGAGCAGAGCAGGTGGTCACAGCAGAGGAGGTGGTACAGCTGCCGGATGGAGCAGAGCAGGTGGTCCCAGCAGAGGAGATGGTACAGCTGCCGGGTGGAGCAGAGCAGGTGATCCCAGCAGAGGAGGTGGTACAGTTGCCGGGTGGAGCAGAGCAGGTGGTCCCAGCAGAGGGGGTGGTACAGCTGCCGGATGGAGCAGAGCAGGTGGTCCCAGCAGAGGAGGTGGTACAGCTGCCGGGTGGAGCAGAGCAGGTGGTCCCAGCAGAGGAGGTGGTACAGCTGCCGGATGGAGCAGAGCAGGTGGTCCCAGCAGAGGAGGTGGTACAGCTGCTGGGTGGAGCAGAGCAGGTGGTCCCAGCAGAGGAGGTGGTACAGCTGCCGGGTGGAGCAGAGCAGGTGGTCACAGCAGAGGAGGTGGTACAGCTGCCGGGTGGAGCAGCGCAGGTGGTCACAGCAGAGCAGGTGGTCCCAGCAGAGGAGGTGGTACAGCTGCCGGGTGGAGCAGAGCAGGTGGTCCCAGCAGAGGAGGTGGTACAGCTGCTGGGTGGAGCAGAGCAGGTGGTCCCAGCAGAGGAGGTGGTACAGCTGCCGGGTGGAGCAGAGCAGGTGGTCACGGCAGAGGAGGTGGTACAGCTGCCGGGTGGAGCAGAGCAGGTGGTCACAGCAGAGGAGGTGGTACAGCTGCTGGATGGAGCAGAGCAGGTGGTTCCAGCAGAGGAGGTGAGGGGCCCACTGGCTGAACTGAACCTACTATAAAAGTGGTTAAATTCATTGGCCTTGTCCACATCGCCCACTGTCTCGCTAACTTTACTTTTGTAGCCAGTAATGGTCTTCATACCCTTCCACACCTCCCTTGTACTGTTACCCCGCATATTCCATTGCAGACCCCTTCCAAAGTCTCTTCTGGCCGCCCTTAAACTCTTCCTCAACTCATGTTGCACACTCCTAACCCTGTCACGGTCCCCAGATTTGAATGCCTCTTTTTTTAGATTCAGGAGGCTCTTAATGTTGCTAGTGATCCATGGCTTATTGTTTGCAAAAGAGTGGACTGTTCTCATGGGTACCACCACATCAGTACAGAAGATCACATAATCAGTAACACGGTCCACTATCCCATCTATGTCATTATCAGCCTCTTGTGAGACAATAAGTGTGTCCCAGTCAGTTGATTCAAAACAATCCTGTAGAGCTTCGAAGACCTCAGGAGTCCATTTACGGAAAGATCGACAGGTGGGAGGTAGTCTCATTACACAAGGTTTATAATGTGGCTTAAGATAAATCATATTGTGGTCTGATTTACCCAAAGGTGGCATAGCCAGTGCTTTATAGGCATCTTTAACATTGATAAAACACAGATCTAACGTGTTGTTATATCTGGTGGGGCAGATGACATACTGTGTGAATCCCCCTAAATGAGTGCTCATGTCCACATGATTAAAATCACCCGATATAATAATACAGGAATCAGGGTGGGCGGACTGTACATTCGCCACTGCCTCCTGAATGACGTCACACGCGTACGTAGGCTGAGCGCCCGGCGGGATGTAAACAATAATGGCGACGATGTGGGAGAACTCCCTCGGCACATAATAGGGTCTCAAACCAACTACTAAAAGCTCTACTTCGCGATGACATACCCTCTCTTTCACAGTAATATGTCCGGAATTACACCACTTCTCATTCACAAGCAGAACGAGACCCCCACCTCTAGTTTTCCCACACAATTCCGGATTTCTATCAGCACGTACCATGGTGAAGCCGGTGATGCTAACAGCAGAGTCCGGGATGTCGTTATTTAGCCATGATTCCGTGAGGAAATATAAACTGCCCTCTCGGTAAGTCCTGTCATTCTTCATCAGCCCTTCCAGCTCTTCACATTTATTAGCAAGAGAGTTGACATTACCCATTATAATGGATGGTAGGAACGGCTTATATCTCCATCTCCTAGCCTTTAGCTTCGCCCCAGCACGGCAACCACGGAAAGGTTTCCTAAGTTCAGGCGGTATAGGGTGTTTAATCCCACTCGATTTAAGTCGTAACTGTAGAAGCTCCGCTCTAGTGTACTTATACAGGCACATACTCAGAGTATAACCTACTCCAAACAAAAACAAAGTAAACACATACACAAATATACGCAAAGAAAATACGAGCTGTTTGGACTTGCTGCCACTGCGCGGCGCATGCATCGTTTTAGCTTTTCTCACTCTATACTCGCTCTCTGGGTGAAATAATATCTTCTCATGGATTCTCATACCACTGCTATGCTGATGACACCCAACTAATCCTTTCATTTCCTCCTTCCGACACTCAGGTTTCATCCCGCATCTCAGCATGTCTCAATGATGTCTCGATGTGGATGAGTTCTCATCACCTAAAACTCAACCCCAGCAAGACTGACCTTCTGTTCATCCCAGGAACTACAAGCCCTCACAACAATCTCTCCATCTCTTTCGAGAACTCACTGGTCACTCCATCGGCAGAAGCAAGAAGCCTCGGTGTAGTAATGGATGACCAGTTATCGTTCTCGAGCCATATTGCAAATCTGACTCGGTCATGCAGATTTCTCCTGTACAACATCCGAAGAATTCGACCGTTTCTGTCTCAGGATGCCACTCAGGTGCTTGTGCAGTCTCTTGTCATCTCAAGACTTGACTACTGCAACTCTCTACTGGCTGGTCTTCCACTGCGAGCCACCAAACCACTACAGTTAATTCAGAACGCGGCAGCACGACTCGTCTTCAATCTTCCGAAGTTCAGTCATGTGACTCCTTTGCTGCGTTCCCTCCACTGGCTTCCTGTTGCCGCCCGCATCCGATTCAAAACCCTGACGCTGGCCTACAAGGCAAAAAACGGACCAGCACCTTCATACCTGATGGCGATGGTCAAAGCCAGATCTGCACCAAGAGCTCTTAGAGCTTCCAGTACGGCTCGGCTCGAACCTCCATCACTCAAAACACACAGAAAACAGACATCCAGACTCTTCTCTGTGCTGGCACCAAGGTGGTGGAATGAACTTCCACTGGATGTCAGAACAGCAGAGTCACTCACGGTCTTCAAACGTCGACTGAAGACACATCTTTTCAAAGAGTTCCTAAACTAATAATAATAATAAAAAAAAAAAAAAAGGTTCTTAGGGTTCTTAACATGATTAAGCTCTATGTATCTCTTGATCCTAGTCTACAAACTAGCTTTGGATATCTTAAGTAACTTTGAAGCACTGTTGTAAGTCGCTCTGGATAAGGGCGTCTGCTAAATACCATAAATGTAAATGTATTATGATGAAAGTGTGAATGTGCTGTGTGTAAGTGTGTAAATCTGTTCCAGCACTGTTTCACTACAGACAATGGCAAAATTATAAACTGACATTTTAAAAAATATATATTTCCAAATTGATACTTACCAGCTGTAAGCTGTTAACAAGTGAATTGTTTGCTAAAATATATATTCTAAGTAGGCCTGGACAATAATTCGATATCGGTATTTATCGCGATAAGAAATGTTTCAATAACGGTGATATCAGTTTTGTGGTATATCGATATGTATTAGAATCACGGACAGGCGTTTTTTACTGGCGTCAGCTCGCCGCAGAGCTCAACACATTCAGCCCCCGTAGCTGGGCTACGTCAGTGCGTGATGACGTAACCACACAGGCACGTAGCCAAATAGGCTAGGCTAGGCAAGGCTAGGTTAAAATGGCTAGGCTCGGGTCCGCTTCGCTACGCAGCAAAAATGTCTCGCGCTGGAGACAAACGGAGCCGGGACGAGCGGATCCAAGGCTAAGGTAGACTCGGTTCGGTCGGCCCCGGATCCTCGAGGCTGGCCGCGGGTCCTCGAGGCCGGCCGCGGGTCCGCTCCCTTGCCGCTTTGCTGCAAATTGTGCCGGAGAGTGCAGCCGACCAGCAGCGGTAATGTTAATACATCTAAACTGTTCCACCACTTCAAGCAACTCCACTAAGTTACATACAATATTTTTCTTATACTGACTGAAGCACTTTTATAGATTATGTTGTAACTAAGTTATTCATAGTTGATAAAGCCTGTAGGTTTGTTTATTTGACGGGAAAATCTTGTTGCTTTTACGTATATAAAGGCTTATTGTATTCTATATCCTACACTTTTGTTTTAATCTGTTAAATTTGTTCACAAAGAATAAGAAGCTCTGCCTCTGTTGTAATTTAAAGTTATTTTTATTGGTAATAGTAATATAGGCTTATGTTTGACAGGGATGTGATGTTATTATTTTGCTATATGCAAATAATATTGAGCATTGATTTATTTTGACTACTTTTATTTCTAAAGTATTAAAGTTTTTGTGAAAGGAGGTTTCAAAGGCTTAAATTAAATTTTCAGACAGTAGTAGGTACAGATTTCCATTAGATAGATAGATAGATAGATAGATAGATAGATAGATAGATAGATAGATAGATAGATAGATAGATAGATAGATAGATAGATAGAAGTGCATATAATGAGGGTATCTGATGCCAGCCATACAAAAAGTGCAAATACACAGTTATATAATAATTTAAATTCGCAGTGCTGCAGGGATTGCAGGGCTTCTTAGCAGTTTTCTGAGGCCTTCAAAGTATTTATATCGATATCGAAATTATATCGTATCGACCGAAATTTAAGGAATATATCGTGATATAAATATATATAAATAGCTTTGAGGACAGATCTGCTCACTCTTGGTATTTTAATCTCAGTGTCTTCATGAAGTAGAGTCACCTGGAATAGTTTTCTCAGCGTCTTGAAGGAGTTTCTGGAGGTGCTAAACACTAGTTATAGTTGCTGCTTTTCCTTCATGCTGTGAAGCTCCAGCTCATCCCAAATTAACTCAAATCACCACCTCAGTCGGTCTTAAGTCTGGGGTTTGTGGAGGACAAACACTTTTTTGTTGTATCCCTTAACTGTTTTTATGTCTTTAATATTAATCTACAAAGTAGAAAATAAGTGAAATAAAGAAATACATTGAATAAGATGTGTTTAAGCTTTTGATACATGCATTATCATGGCATGCCTAGTTCTAAGCTGATGGCATGCTCAGAATACCTAAAATACAAGGTTTACATACAAAGTAATTCATACAAATAAAGGAATACTAAATACAATACTAAAGTACACTCACTCTTATCCCTGCATAGGGACTCCAGCTAAGATCTCTCTAAGAAACTTAAAGTTAAAATTATTTTCAAAACGTTTGTGCTGCTGACTTGTTGTCTGCAGGCATGTCTTTGGATGTTTATAAGTTTAAAAGCAAAAGCTGCCAGCTGTTGCTCTTTATTTCCTCCAAACAAAGTAAAAGTAAGATGTGTGACTTTTAATTAAACCATCTGAATTTATGCTGTAGATAGAAGTTATTTTTTACCTTACTTAAAAATAAATAGCTGTAACTGAACTGAACTGAACTGAAACTCTGCCCTACGGCAACTTCTGTTGGCTGGGGCTTGGGAAAGTCAGCATAACTTGAGTCAAAGGTTTGAACACACCTTTTTTTATTCAATGGTTTTGTTTTTATCTATTTATTTCCTACATTGTAAATGAATAATGGTGTAATCCAGGGTATGAAGAAATGCATAAGAAATCATCAACTTAAAAGTGTTAAACAAACCAAACTACTCTACCAAATCTTACTCAAACATTTAGTTGGCTCTTATCTAACTTGTAGTTTCTGAGGCTGACAAAACTGATGAACTGTGAAACAGAAAAACTCTTGGTCTTCATTTCCTGGGGTGGTCCTGATGAGTGCCAGTTTAATCATAACGTCTTGAGGATACTTTCAAAGTTCTTGAAATGTTTTAGATTGACTGACCTTTTTTAAAGTTTTTTTTCCTTTATTAATTATAATTACGTAGCTATTCACTGTATACCAACTCTACCTCTTCACAACACAACTGATGCTCCCAAACACATTACAAAACAAGAAATCTGAGTAATTACCTTTTGACAGGTTCAGCACAGCTGTTAACTGAAAGCCATTCCATGTGACTCTACCTCTTAAAACTGACTTAGTTAAACATGTGCAAAGCTGCTAAGCAAGAGGGGCTACTTTGAAGAATCGGAAATATTAAAAATCCATTTTTGTTTAATAAATAATTTCATATGATTTTCTGCATAGTTTCCAAACTTTTCACTGGTACTGTATATTTTTTAGTTGTTTTTTTTTTAGATTCCACAAAAATGTCCTTATGAACCACCTAAAGCTATAAATCAGAGCATATATATAGTATAGTGTATAGTGTTTGATGTTTCTGAAAAATTAAAACACTGACTATCTTGAGGAGTTTGATGGAGACCTTGATGTAATATGATAAGCTACCCACCTCTTTCTTTTTTCTTTTCTTCTATCTATGTTGACTTTGCACTGGCAAAGAAAATGTATCTTAGTTTATACGCCCTGTTTGTCCTGTCTTTTTGTGTTCTTCCCTTTTCTTATCTTCTTGTAATTATATGGACTATAGGAATGCAACCATTACGTTAAAAAAATAAAGCTAAAGAAGACTCAACCTTTAGAAACCTCAGTGCTCAGAATGTATCCCTTTTTCCTGAAGAATAAACACACTTTATCTGCTTGTGCCTAAACTGTCTGGTACATATGGATCATATTCATCTGCAGACACCACTATTAGAAGCTTGCACTGTGCTGCAGTCTGTGACTCTCCAATAAAACAGCAATATTTATTATCTGACAATGACGTGAAGGAGCAGCAGCAGCAGCAGCAGCTGGGCCCAGGCCTAACTTAAACACATTCTGAGGGGAAAAAGATTGTGTTGGCCATCCATGAAATCCAAACTGAAAGGCGTTTTTCGTAGAGGACAAGATAAAAAGGTGATCTTAACTCGATAAATGCATCCCCGACGGTGTTCGCAGCACAAACAGCGCACTGGTTTGTAAACAAAGGACAGCGCAAGGATACAGCCACCGAACTAAGTGGACAGCAAAACATCCACAGACACAGTGCTTTATTCAGCGGGAGCTCCTATCACTGCTTCATAAATCTTCCATTTTGTTCTCGTTCTAAATGCATCTGTCTGATGCTGTCCATGGTGCTGAAGAAAGCCCTCCATGCATATTTAAAAGCAACCTTTCAGCAGCGTGGGACCAATGGCATGAAAGTATGCATTATTTGGACTCTCCAGAATGTTGCACATATATTGGTCAAGCGAAAGAAATGGCAGAAGAGGAAGAAAAAAAAAAAGAAAATTGTTCTGTTTACTTTAAGAGGGCGGTTGTTAGTAGAATTTTTTTTTTTTTTTTTACTTAAGTGTTAAAAAATAGGTCTCCTTAGAGGTGCATCCAAGCATTGGGCATATCATTCATAGACTGGTCATTTTGCTGTCCAATAATGTGCGTAAGTGACAATTTAAAATGATGCAAATTGATAATATAATAAATGTTAGTTGAAGAAAGCAGATGCTAGCTTTCACCTTGCCAGCACTGCTAACACTGTGTGATAAATGGGATGCAACATAGTGAGTGGCAATTGGGGAAAATAATGTTTTTAAACATGAAAGGCAGGAATCTTAAAGCTTAAATAAGACTGTGTATTCTACGGGAATTCCATCATTTTTGTATTAAATATGAACAAAAAGAAATGAAAAAGAAATGCATGATTTGTGTCATAACTGCAAATCAAAGAATACTTTCTTAAATAAAGTATAAGACAAAGGTAAACAGCAGCAACAAGGAGATAACATACCAGAGTAGATAAACAGTCCGGAGGTCAAACATAGCAGGGCAATATCAGAGGGCAGGCAAAAATGAAGGTCAGTAATACAAAAGCAAGGTCAAAACGAGAAATCCAAAACACAGGCAACAGAACAACGCGTTGTACCAGGATAAACCGTCACTACTCAGTTAAGGCTAAGTGAAACTGAGCCCCTTAAATAGCACCTAACACAGCTGATTGGAATTCTGGTGATTTACTTTCTGGAGGTGTAGTGTCATGTGATCGGGAACAGGTGCATATCACGCCTGGTGCTGAAAAGGGACCTGTCTACCTTGCACTTAGCTCTACCTGCAATCTTCTGTCACCGGACTACACTGCCCAGAACGCACCACAAAAGGACTACACTGTAGTTTACAACCTTTTTTTTCCATGTACTCTGCCGTTTTGCCTGCTCTACATTGCTGTTTGCCTGTGTTTTGACCCTGGACGTTTATGATATGTCATTTCCTGTTGGCTCCTGTTCACCGGTATTGACCCTGCTTGTCTTGACCACCCTTTGTATTGCCCCTTTTTACAATAATGCTGTTTTTACACATCCTGCCTGATCATGACAGTGTGATGTCAGTGTGTGGTGCATTCTGGTCATTGTAGTCCGGAGACTGGAGATTGCAGGCATAGCTGAGTGTGGGAGAGACAGGACTGCTTTCAGCACCAGGCGTGACGGTATGTTTTTAACTCAATTTTCTTCCCTAGCTTAGCTAAGCCAATGAACCCACCCCATCACTAAGACTCACCCTCACCATTATTTGCAATACTTCTGACACTATGAGAATGAAGACAAGCTCATGCCTTATCCAATACTTGTAAAGCCAACCACCGCCTCTTTTTTTTTGGTGCCTTGTTTGTACTTTCTGACCTTTCAGTTTGGCTCAAACCAAAGTAACAGGTGTAAAAGTGATTGCAAACCACGGTCTGGACCAAAGGACCAAAAAAAAGTGGTCTCAGTCTGGATCTACTGAACCAAGGTCTAGTTCCTCTGCAGTGTAAAAAGCACTTTTTTAGATGATTCAGACTTTTAGACCAATTACAGGAAGTTGAGTCAGTCTTTAAACAAACTAGAGGAAAAAAAGAACTGGTGCTGTGCTGAAAGCTGACTCTGCTTTGCTTTGAAGAGCATCACGCAGCAGTATGGACACAAACACTCAGACTGGGAATACATTTATTTACTGTATCAGTAGATTGACCCTTATTTATAAATAGATATAAAAGGATAATCTTTTACATTTACTCTGCTGCAGGGGAGTCAGATTCTGACAGAGAGCTAGAATATGTCACAACACCTGGCAAAGCAACTCCCCAAACTCATAACTAACATTCTAGAAACCAATTAATAGGCTATGACGTGTACGGAGACATGAAGACAGGATGTAGAAAAATTCTTTGGACCGTTCACTAAAGTGAAGTGTGAAACCAAAACCAACCGGAACAAATTTACACAATGTAAACACAAAAACCTTGATGTGGACTGTGGTTTTATGTAACACTTATTATAAAATGTGACCAGTATTTTTCCTAAGTAATTTTCTAACTTATTCTATCTAAACTCATTTTATCTGGACTGCAGTCTCGGCAACCTATGAAATAAAAATAAGCAGGACTATTTATCTGTGTAGAATCTCTTATCCATGTGGTAAAGGGGATATATATAATTATATATTTTTTTATTAGGCTGGTTTCAGTCATTTAAGAACATGGTGTATGTAACGGCTCTGGTTATGGTGGCCTCTTCCTATGGTGGCCTCTGTAACATTCGTCGAATGCTTGGTTCAGTTAAACAGAAGTGTGGGCAGTTCCCAGAATGTTCCAGAACAACAATTCCCCTGCACTCAGGTGACGGATGCCATTGTGCTGCTGTTCAATCACGCCTCTTCACACTCCCTTCTCTTCCATCTCTCTACACCTCTTCCTCTCCAACACACCGGGGTCAGCCTGCCACATTCCCATGTGTCCGCCTCTATCTGCAGTCAATTCAAGTATGGAAAAGTGCCCTTTTCCGCATGTGCTTCCCTGTCTACTCCACTTTAAAGCTTTCACAGGAACTGACCCTTAAAGCAATACCTGCGTAAAAAACACCAAAGGGTTTTTGGTCATATCATTCTGTTTGCTATCTAAATGATTTAGACAGCTAAATGGTACATTGAGCCGTCATTGTTCCCTATAGATAGGGAACAATAGATACAAATGGTATTTTAAACCATTAAGTCATCAGATTTGCATGTCTGGACTTGGGCTGGGTATCGAAATTCGATACCAAAAAGGCACTGACTGGAATGTCTCGATACTACAGAGTACTGAAAGGTCTAAACAAATTTGGTGCCTATTTTTAACACTTTGTATAAAACGCCCATAAATGCACAGAGAAATCTAATTTATTTTTGCCATCTAATGCTGATATTTCTCAAAAAGAACTCATAAAAACTGAAATGCATCCAGCAATATGCTTAGAGAAAATATTTGTAGTTTAACAGTTAATGTAAAGCTGTTGTTTTTGTTCTTAATAAAGCGCCACAAATAATCATTGTTTGTTTGTTCCAGTAAGATTGAAATGTAATGTAGTCTCTCATGAAGACAGTATGAGAATGAGATTACTCATGTCGGCTGTTAAACAAATACGTTTTGTGAGAATAATTATCGCTTTTTGTATTTTTTAGAAATTTAGAATTTAGAAAAAGGTATAGGAAAAAGTATCGCTTGGGTATCGGTATTGATAATTCAAAATATTGTACCAGTTCCAGTATCGAACATTTTTAAAAGATACCCAGCACCATCCGTTGTCCACCTTCACCTGGCGGAGAGCAGTTTATTTATGCGTGGACCGTTATATGTCTTTTCTATAGACTGTGTATAGCTGGACAGAGCATCATCTCTCAAAAGTGAAGCCACCACAGGTCAGGTGCCCCCTGATGTTTGGTTTCAGAAAGCTGTGTAACCCCACCCATCCCCATAGGTTTCAATTGCAAAACAGACATTTTTTTTCTAATATACTGTAATTCTACCTCCATTATTTAAATGCAACAGCTAGTGTAACTCTGCTTATATTGTCAAATTTTTATATCCCCACAGAATATGTTTTTTTTTAAACGTTATTCAGCTCTATTCAAAAAGGTGTGGATTTTGTAAAAGGGCTGGGTTACACCTAGCCTGGGTGGGACCAATGACTGTATGGGTAGGACCATAGACTGAGTGAGCTCTGTGGAGGCAGCCCTCAGGGGCGGGGTTATTTAAATGAGTAGGCTGTCTCTCCACAGTCTTTCTCCTTCCTCTGGTCTCTACTGGGTTTCAGGATTTTGGCTTCATTTTCATTGAATGAATGGGAACAGCGACACGGTGTCCATCTTTTTTACAGTCTCTGGTCTTTTCATTCTCAACCAAACTAACTTACATTTAGCTTTGTCTCTGTACATTGCATTTACACCTTTGTCAATTTCACTGTCTTAAATCACCTGTGTTGTTAAAAAATAATAAAATAACATTTGTTTAAAGATGCAATTACTGTTGTCCTGGTCCTTCCATCCACCACCACACATCTTATGTTACACCTCTTTACCCCTAGTTACATCTGAGGGGAATGTAACACCATGTAATGATTACTGGAGGTAAAGCTACCTGAGATGAGCAGAAAAAAAATATTTTTTCAAAGCAAGGTAACAATGTCAAGTTAGCCAGCTGATTCTTTTACCCAGTGCAATTTGACTTTTGTCTCGATAGATAACTTTTAATATACAGTACAGGCCAAAGGTTTGGACACACCTTCTCTTTTTCAATGCGTTTTCTTTATTTTCATGACTATTTACATTGTAGATTCTCACTGAAGGCATCAAAACTATGAATGAACACATGTGGAGTTTTGTACTTAACAAAAAAAGGTGAAATAAATAAAAATATATAGATATATTCTAGTTTATTCAAAATAGCCACCCTTTGCTCTGATTACTGCTTTGCACACTCTTGGCATTCTCTCAGTGAGCTTCATGAAGTGGTCACCTGAAATGGTTTTCCAACAGTCTTGAAGGAGTTCCCAGAGGTGTTTAGCACTTTTGGCTTTTTGCCTTCACTATTTGATCCAGCTCACCCCAAACCATCTGGATTGGGTTCAGGTCCGGTGACTGTGGAGGCCAGGTCATTTTTTGTTAAGTACATAAAACTCCACGTGTTCATTCATAGTTTTGATGCCTTCAGTGAGAATCTACAATGTAAATAGTCATGAAAATAAAGAAAATGCATTGAATGAGAAGGTGTGTCCAAACTTTTGGCCTGTACTGTTCCTATTGAACAGGTCAGCATAACACGACTATAGCTTCCTAATATTTGCCCCCACTGTGCCCCTATTTGGCAGGAGCCGCCGTTTTTGCTGAGAAGAGCTCTGCAAAACTGGATCTCCTTGACTCAAGGTCAGTGTGTTCTCTTGAATGTTCTTAAAATTGCTAAATGTTCCTGCCAGAAAATTAAGTGAGCACCCACAGATGGCTACTCCTTCATGGGCTCCAATCTGTCTAATGGTCTTCCTTTGATAGCCGTCTGCTGAGAGCGAAGCTTAGCGCTAAACAGTGTTGGGAAGTAACGGATTACATGTAACGGCGTTACGTAATCAGATTACAAATTATAAGTAACTGTAATCCGTTACAGTTACTGCTTCAGTAAGTGGTAATCAGATTACAGTTACTCTGCTAAAATAAAAGGGTTACATTGCGGTACTTTCCTATTTTTGCTCTTCCAATCCAACACTGACAAAACGCAAATAACATTTTGCGGTGAAATCGCTCTGATATGACAGGGAACTCTCTGCCCCTCCTCCCGTCTCGCTGCACACACACAGGGGGGAGGGGCAGCGGCTCTACGCTCACACAACGAGACGAAATTAACTGACATTTTGGTCAACGAATAAAAACGAGACGAAAATGTTTGGCAGGGACGAAATCCAATCAGAACTGATTTAGTTCTGTGAAAGGTAGGGACCAGTTAGGAAGAGATCCAATCACTGCTACTTTAGCGAAGGTGGAGTACCCGCCTCTCCTGCAGCAGCGCCGCGCGGAATTAAACTGTCGATACGGAGCTCGACTGGAAGTTAACTCGACAGAGTTCAGCAGGGAGAGAGGGAGAGAGAGAGAGAGAGAGAGGGGAGAGGCGATATATTTCTCCTTTGACGTCGCGAAAAACAAGATAACGTGTAAACCGCGTGGAGCGACTCCATTACCGGTAAAAACACCACTAATCTTACAGCTTCTGCAGACCAGAGTCACACAGATCTCCTCCATGCAGAGATCAGCGTTTTAATACTGATGTTATTTCATGAGCTGATGGTGTGTTTAACTCAGCAGTGCACTAAAACACAGAACTGATACAGAACTCACTCATTAAGATCAGATCATCTGTTTAGTCTCACAGTGGGAAAGATATAGCTAGTGTTAAATCAGCAGCAGGTCAGAAAGGAACTCAATAATATAACGAAAATAAAACAATAAAATAAGTGAATCTATGAACCCAAAAGTCTGTGTAAAGTTCCTTACAGCACTTTCTCATAAGTTTCTCACTTTAACTCATGAAGTCTCTCTGTACATCCTGAGAGCATCTCTACAGGACAGTGTGTGAATGTGTGTTCATTTATAGACTGTAGCTCCAGTAGGTGTGCTGGGTTAATGCTGGAGATGAAACTAGATCCTTTAAAAGTTTTTGCATCTACAGCTCTGTTCAAACTATAATTTAACTATTCAGATGTTTTATGACCTGATTTCTAGAGCAAAATTTTAAATGTAAAATATGTATAGTCACACACCTACAATAATAATAGTAATAATAATAATAATAATAATAATAATAATATATATTAAATCATATATAAATATATTTCACTTTCAAACATTAACAATATTACTCAAGTGGTTATTAAACGTTTCATTTTGTATACATGTAGAGTTAATAATTCAAGGGAACTGATGAAAAAGCATTTACATTTACACCCTTTACATTTTAGTCGACTAAATTTACTGTAATTTTAGTCGACTATATTCTTATGACATTAAGTCGACTAAAACTAAAAACATTTCAGATGACTAAATTGTGACTAAAACTAAATACTATTTTCGTCACAAGACTATTACTAAGACTAAATCACAATTTGTTGTCAAAATTACACTGGAGGCAAACCTGCAAATAGATAGCTTACAGTTGTTGTTACATTGTTTGGTTTTAAATGGTTTTATTATCAATTTATAGAAGTGTTTTATAAAATTGTTTGATGAAATGGTTTCATAAGTATTTTTATAGAGTGATTGAAAAGGCTGTTTTATTTGTTTATCTATTTGTTAACTGGAAAGAAAAATAAAAGAATAATATGCAATATGTGGTTGCTACATTCATTCAGGCTTAAAAAAATGACAATATTTAAAGTAATCCAAAGTAATCAGATTACGTTACTCACTTGAAGTAATGTAACTGATTACGTTACAAATTACATTTTGAGTGATGTAATCAGTAATTTGTAAGGGATTACATTTTAAAAGTAACCTTCCCAACACTGGCGCTAAAGAGACAGCCCAGGCGTCGTCTGCCTGTCTGAGAGAAGAGTCGGGGGCTTCGCTCCTCCAGCAGCTGGTAGAGGGTGGAGTGGGTGAAGAGAGGGTGCAGACAGTGTTATCTTTTCCACAGCAAGAGCGCTGACAGCCCCTCCTCTCGGCACCCTGACTGAGACGGAGCCGAGCATGTCCCTAACCCCCCAACAACTCCACCAATCTCCCCCCAGCCCTCACCACCCAACAAACCCCTCCCTCTTCTTCTTCTTCACTCTACATGACAGCAGGGACTGAGGAAGCAGCCATCCATTCCAGCACTGGAAAGCAAGAGCAGCACGCATTAGCCCTGCTATGAGCCTCACGGTGAAGGCATGCAAATGAGGTGACTCCTAATAGGTTTCAGCTTCATTCAGACCCTGCACAAAGTTTTTTTTTCTTGTACTGCAGAGTTTGCACTGTGCATAGCCTAGTTATATTTAGACAGTGCTGGAGCAGATATGGATGTTAATAAGCTGTGGCTTCCGTAATGTCTATAGGATGGTTGCAACTCCCATCAGACAACAGCTCAGAGAAAGTAAACACAGTGTTTTAAACAGCTGTCAAGCTGTTTGTGAGAAATGTTTAAGACAATTTTTAGGTACCCAACATTTTATACACTCATCTTGATCTTCAAAACAACAGTTGCACCCAGAAAGGTAGAGGTGGATTGTTATGCTACTTAAAAAGAATAACAGGAAGATTATAGAGAATAATAAATGGTTAGAAATACAGAATAAAAGAGGCAATATTTATTAAGCTGCACATACGGAAGTATAGCATATAGTGCATGTGTAACACATGTGCAACAAACATGTAAAAGGTCTAGAATTAAGTTATAGAAGTTCCTAATAGCACAATCTCAACAAGACAATACTTGTCCACATACTGCAGTCGTCTCATTGGCTTGTCTCGAAGACACAGATTGACACAATGGCATTGCCAGCTGCCACACCTATCCCCTTCTTTTAAAATGTGTAGGAAGCTATTTAGTGTGAAACTCCACTACTACTGCAGATTTTCAAGGAATATTCAAGCTGAATGAGATTTAGTTCAATTAATACACATTTTTCAAAAACAGTTATACTTATCATAGTATCCAAGAAATGCATCTCACCTAGGCTAGCCTAGACACTGGAATGTATCTAAAGTCTCTAGAGTGGGACATAGCTGTGTAAGTGATGGCAGAGCATGCAACCGTGACACTAGTCAGCAATATGAAGAGCTCAGAAAACAACAGGCCTGTATGGGAGAGTGTCTAGACAGAAGTCTTTACTAATGACAGAGAAAAGTTGGTCAGAACAAAAGTCAGAAAGACCCACTGTGCTAGCGTTTTGCAGATCAGACCAAAATGGAGCTTTTTAGTCAAAATGTTTAATTCAAACAGTGAAGCATGAGGGTGGCAGTATTTTGAGCAATCTTTTCCTCAGCGGGGACTGGGCTTCTTGTTAAAACTGAAGGATGGCTGGATGGTGCAAAATCTGTCTAAGTGACAAATCTGAACTTTCATGGGGGTTGAATAATGTTGCAATATTTTTTGCCTTCTTTCTCTCTCTCTCTCTCTCTCTCTCTCTCTCTTTCTCTCTCTCTTTCTCTCTCTCTTTCTCTTTCTCAATATTCCTGCTTGTTTCTCTAAAAGTCTATTGCAGCTGCTTCACCTCAACCATCACTGCACATTTACATAACACTGATATCTCACAAAAACCTCTCTAATATTCCTGACTTGGCAACTTCAGATACTAAAAAAAAGGTAAAAGAAACCATCTTGTCACGTGGTCCCTGTCTGTTCTCGTGTTTCTGTGTTTATTTACCTTTTCTGTGCCTGTCTCTGCTTGTGACTGTGAGTGTGTCTCCCACGTGATCCGTGTTCCTCAGTGTTTCTTGCCCTCACCTGTGTTCATTTGTAACTCCGCCCCTTAGCCCCAGGTGTTTTCTGTTTCCTGTGTGTGTTACACTATTTATAGTCTGTGCTCCCTTTCCCTCGTGTCGGTTCTTGTGCTTTGTTAGCCTGTTATGGTTGCGTCTCTGTTTCCCATATTTCTTGTTTTCAGTTTAGTTTCAGTTTATTTGTTTATTTTTGTCTTTTGTTATTTGTGTAATAAATTCACTCGCATTTGCATCCGCTCTCCTCGTCCTTCCTGCCCGCACCCTGACACATCTCTAACTTTTAAGTGGAAGTTATAATGAAAGATAATTTAAAAAATAAAGAGCATTTCTATTAATCCATTAATCATCAAAATTTGATATGATTAAAAAAAAAAACAACTTGCCAGATTTACATCATTAGCTGTAGGCCAAGAGCTTTACAAAAGAAGCCCACAAAAATACATCAAACAAACTTCAATGTTTTTTTTTGCATAAATCTGAAGATTCTATTTAAGCTGTTAAATACACTCTAAGAAATATAAGTACAGATTTGTACTTAAAAGAGTACAAAGCTTGTCGCTGGGGCTGTACCTTATATTAAGGTTCAAAAAAGTACCTTTCAGTGAAAGTCCTTTTTTGTACCCATGGTTTTTGTGCCAGTATAGATTATAAAGATTATAAACATTGTCATCAACTAAAAATGGCTCAAAAACTTGATGATACAAAATTGTCTGGCTTTCAAATAAAAAATGTGCAATTTAAATATATACTGTTCATTAGTACAGTGATGCAGAATACTGAATGTACCTTTTGGCTGGTTAAATGGTACAAATCTGTACTTATTGCTGTTAGAAATGACTTTGTACTTCAGAGGGAACATATCTGACCCTGTAATGACCAATATTGTACCTTTGAGGGTACAATTATAAAGAATGTACCTTCGAGTACAAAAAAGTACTCATATCGTACCTCTGTTTTTTAGAGTGTAGCAAACACAGCATGGGGATTGTGCTAAACTTTTGACCTGTCATAAATTACGTCTGATTTAGTCTACATGATCCTATCTGTAAGTGATTGAAACGACATTCTGAATGTCCTTTACAAGGTTATGGCATCACTAGGGAGTCCACTTTTGCACATTTATTAAAAAAAGTGTAGAAGAATTCTTGATTCTTTGAAACTCTCTCTTGTCTGAACAGATTTTTAGCAACACTGACAACAATACTGAAGGAAAAAAAAATTTAGAGTATAGAAAATCAAATAACACTCTAAATAAGAAAATACAGTGTGTTTTTTATACAATACCCGAAAGTAGATAAGAGCTAAATCAACAAATAAAAATAAGAAAATATAAGAGCTGATCATTTATTTATTAAGGAGGAAAATGATCTACCATTACATATTTCTTTTTAAGTGGCACAATTATGTAAACCTATGCTTTTAGTATCTGTAATTCATTTGTAGAGCCATAACTGTGGCTAAACACCTCTGGTAATAGGCCAAAACTGACACTACCACCACCATGTTTTAAAGTTTGGCTAAGGTTTTAATGCTGGGAAGCAGTGTTTTCTTTCTCAAAAAAAAGTAACACTTCCACTTTATACCAAAAATATATATAAATATATTTTTTGGTTTCATCTGTCCATAAAACTTTGTTCCTGTAGTTGTCTGTCTGGTCCATGTGAACTTTGAGAACCATGTAAGCAGTTTTCATCTTGCCACCCTGCCATGCACACCATTGTTGTTCAGTGTTCTCCTGCTGGTGGACTAATGAACATTATCCCTCCTGTTGTGTTCTGGGTCACATCGATCAGCTTTAATATTTGATCATCTAGAAAAAATAGTTAAAAGTATTTTTTCACTATGAAACTTATGCTTGCCTTACTTTGTGTAATTAACTTATAATATGAAACTGGTTTATCTGACATATTTGCAACCAGCCCCTGCAAAAACAAAATCTAAAACAAAATGGCAAAGTTTTATATAAATTGTGTTTTATATGTCGGTAATCAAAATTAATAAAGTAGTGAAACATGAGTGAATTATCCTAATTGAACCATTACCTGTTAGAGGTAAGGAACACTATTGCACTACTATTGATAGAATAATTAGCAATGGAGTTAGTAATGAAATATTCACACTGCTTTTGGTTCCAGACATCCTTTAGATGATTAAACATGCACTGGGAAAAAATTACCTGGGAACACCATTGCTGTTTTTGACAAATGATCATAACATGACGGTTATCAGTAGCCAATGTGGGAGAGGCCTTTAATTGCTTAGAAGTTACCTTGGATTCCTTAGTGGCTTTGCAAACTAACAAATGCCTTGTTTTTGGCTTGACCTTTGTTGGTCAACCAGTCCTGGGGAGGTTAATAATGGTTTAAATGTCCTCCATTTGTACACAATCTGTCTGAGTGTGGATTGGTAAAGTCAAAACTCTTTATAGATTGTTTTGTAACCCTTTCCACCCTTATAAAGATCATCTTCTTCTTCGTTAGCTTGGTATCAGAAATCTCCTTTATTTGTTCCATCTGACGTTGCTCCACCGACCCAGACCTGATTGTTTTCCTGCTTAATTAAAACAACACCTGACACTAATTTCACTTTCAAATTATCTGCTAAACTTAGATGTTCACATAATAGATTATTTTCCTCAATAAATTAGTGATAGAGTCTAATATCTTTTTTGTATTTGTTTGATTTGGTATTTGTATTTGTTTATCTACTAGAAGCACTATTGTAACTGTAACTGCTCTGCTCTGAAGAGTTTTCACATGGTCAGAAAGACTCCTGTGACCACTACGTCTGCCTGACGTTATCCGAGCGGCTTTGTTGAAGTAAATGAACATGACAGAAAGCCCACTCTCATTACTGAGTTTGCAGAATAGCTCCGGGCACCTCAAACGTTCATTTATTGAAATGTCATCTGGCTCAGAAGATTTGTGAGATGTTGACGGCTTGCAGCGACTCAAGATTCTAAACATGACAAACATTTCAATTAGTTATTGTTGGCTCTGGTGAACAAGCTCGTTTTTTCGCCCGCATAAATGAAAACCTGCGAAGCATCAGACACATTTCATTTTAGATTAAAACCCATCATAGCTGAACCTGCATTGCTATTATGTTAGTGACGTTTCATTAAGAGTAATGCCACTGTCAAAGCATGGGCTGTATGGATTTCAGCATCTTGGATCTGGAGGAAAGGTTAAATATTCTCTGTGTTGTCAGATTGTGAAAGCCAGCTATGCTGCCTTTGTCCGCCGTGACAGATCTGTGGGCTCTGTCTGAATTGTTAATGATGCTCTTTGCAACACTGAGTGAGGAGCCAGTGTGTGGCCGCGAGCCCGCCGCCCTCGGTTTTAACATGCGGCCTCTATAGAAATGATCGATATCAACGGGCTGCTCAGCGTAAATGTCAGCTGGAAAGCCCAGAGACAGCTCACAGACCATGCGGGCCGCTCTCATGATATGTGTTTGTGTGGAACATAGGCTGACAAAGGGATTTAGTAGAACATTAAATGGATGTCCATCATTCGCTGAGTGTGTGTGCGGTAGGCTGATGATGGGCAGTGACTTATGACATGAGACATTTCCTCTATTGTAAGGTGGATAAAGCGGGCATGTGCTTTGGCTAGCCTCTGAGCTGTCCATCATGACGGCACACACACAATGCCACCATGTCTATCCACTCCTAAAACGTCTGTATTTGTACTGACTTCGAAGTTGAACCGAAAGTGGCCGTGGTCCAAAAAGGTTCTTTAAAGGACATTTTGTTACACGTCTGTAATTTTCTGATAAGAATGATAAAGAGTGACAAACAGAATCTAAAATGCTAAATGTGAAGTTACATTTATTTAGCTATTTATTGATTGACGATCTGCTGCCTTGTGCTCAGTGCAGTGGTTTTTATGGGCTATGTAGGGCAGTGACTCTCGATTAGCAAAAACTTACAAAATGCAGCTCTGGAAAAGAAATAACAGACCACTTAAAAATGATGGGTTTCTTTCAGTTTACCAAATTGAAAACATCTGGAATATAATCAAAAGGACGTTGGATGACAACAAACCACCAAACCAAGCTTAACTGCTTGAAATTTTGCAGCAGGAGTGGCATAAAGTTATGCAAAAGCAGTGTGTAAGACTGGTGGAGGAGAACATGCCAAGATTAAAAAACAGGATTATTCCACCAAATAATGATTTCTGAACTCTTAAATCTTTATGAATATGTTTTCTTTGCATTATTTAAGGTCTAAAAGTTTTTTATTGTTATTTCAGCCATTTCTTATTTTCTGTAAATAAATGCTCTAAATGACAATATTTTTATTTGGAATTTGGGAAAAAAATCTACATAGTATATAAAATAAAACAACAATTGTTTTTTCATAACTGTATACATATGTTATGCATTAATTAAGCAAAAAAAAATAGGATAGGCATTTTTTCTTAGTAAGATTTATTAAAGTAAGCAATCTCTATTTCTTAAAATAAGTGAAGTAAGAGAAAATCACTGATGTTTTTACTCATTCATTTTTTGCTTATTTTCATTTCAAATAACTCCAAATTTCTCAAATAACTCCAGTTTCTGACAACTAATTAACAGTTGTCAGAAACTTTTTTTGCACATATATCTCCACAGTTTACCTAATCTCCTAATGTTTTTGAACTGTGGGACCCAGATAGGGAGATAGGGAGGACCCCTGGTTTGGGAGGGGAACATGCTAACCAATAAGCCAAATTTCTCTCAATAGATAAAATAACAAGTCTGGGATTTTTGTTTCAGTTGTTAATTTGGTTCTCCTTTTTCTCTGTTAGGACATTTATTCACACTGGGTGGCTGAAGCCATAGCTTGACGTCAACTGCTTTGAATGTTCTCCCATCAGATAGTGTGTTCATCCACTAGGTATATTTTAGCTGCTTGGGTTACTATATGTAGGTGTTTTTGGCTGATGCTCGCATGGTGCCAATGTGGTTGTCTTCTTCAATCATCGCACAATTCTACATGATGATTCTATAGGATGTAAGGCTGGGGTACCTCAGTCCTATCAGTGGCTTCACTGAATAGTGGTGCATCTGCCTTCATGACCTTGTTGGTAGTCATCATTCACAACCTAAACGTTCTGGCAGTCAGAAGGCATTAAATAGAACACCCATGATCTAGAAGTGATTTGATTCGGTTTTTCTTGTCTACTATTAGGACAAAGTTTTTGGCCAAGAAGAGTATACTGAAATATAGAACATTCTAAAGGGTCCATGAACTTTCAAGCACTGCTGTATCTAACCTGACAGCTATAATCTTTTTTTTTTTTAATTTGTTAATTATTTTAGCCTAGTAGCTCCAGTGCAAAACTATGGAAGCTAAATAATTATTGTAACATGCAGGTTTCGATAATTTTCCATACCTCAAATAATAAACAAAGAACAAACACTATGGACGTAAAACAAACACTAAGGCTACTGAAACAAAGACTACAAAACAATGGATGAACCATAGGACTAATAAAAAAAAACAGCAAAATAAGCAAACCAAGAAACATTAACTAAAGAAAACAAAAATTTACACAAAACGGCAGGATTGAGGATCAAACAAAAAGAAAGCAAACAAAAAGATAAAATGCAAAATCTAGCGCCCACACATAGACAGAGGGTCAAACACAAAAAGCACTACAGAAAACAAAGGAGCACTTGGGATATTTATGCACAGGCACAGACAAGGGACACCGATGGCAGTAACGAGGGGGCAGGGTTAAAAATGAGACAGGAGGGGTTACAGATGACAAGGTGGGGCTAAGGCGGAGACAAGACCAAAAACAAAACAGAGCCATGTGAAGCACATGGAGCACATGGGGAGTAAAACAAAACAAAAGTACAGAGGACAGGAGCAGGAAGGACCAAAAAAAGGGAAGACACTAGACAGACGCAGGCTAAAGTGTGACAACCATGTTTAGAAAATACTGTAAATTTTAATTTTTCAATAACGAACATATTCTTATATCTATATATACAGAATTTGGTAAGTAAACCTGTAGCTTTTACATTATTAAAGAATTCTTTCTATCCTACTCACTCATTCATTTCTCAAACCACATTCATGCTGTGAAGGGACCAGATCAGCGTGTTATTATTTTATTACACCTCTTATTCACACATCATTATTATTGAACACTAATGAATATTGAATATTAATGAACATTAAGGATTTTCGTTTGTAATGAGATTCGGGTCTTGACCCTTTTAAGCTTTCACATTTCGCACGGATAAGTAATTCATGTGGATAAATAGGGTGTTTAATGAGTCAAGTGAAACCCTGATGAATATTGCTTTTGCTGAGTCTGTGCTGAGACTGCTCCGATGTTTCTGTCAAGGCATAATCTAAGCAGTAAATGACCTTCATGGGCCTATTTGTACTTTCTTTGGTCATTTAGAATTCTGGTCATTTAGGAGATAATAACAGAGATTCAACGTATGTTAACCCCAATAACTGTATACATACGTTATGCATAAATTAAGCAATTATTTTAGAAAGATTAATTAAAGTAAGCAATCTCTGTTTCTTAAAATAAGTCAAGTAAGGCAAAAATCACTGATGTTTTAACTTACATTTGGGCACAAGAATGTTATTTTTTGCTTATTTTCATTTCAAATAACTCAAAATAAGGTGAAGTAAGTTTTAAAAAGTTAATAACAGTAAACTGAAATTGTATTTATGTCAGTAAATAAAAGAGACTATTGTCAGAAGTGGGATAGTTTTATTGGGGATTAGTTTTTGTGGTGTGAGATATCTGTTAAATTTTTCTCAGGGTTGCCAGGTCCCACAAAAATATCCAGCTTAAAGTTAGTCTAAAACCAACCATTCAGAAGCTTAAACTAGCACAAAATATATGTCTGTCAAAACAACTATGAGTTTTTTTTTAATATAAATGATTTATTATCAGTATTGATATGTATCTAAAAGTCATTAATAATATTGTAACATTAGTGTTTTATTAGTTTTTTTTATAACAGATGTATATCGCAGTCAAAAACATTTAATAGTAAAAAAGAACTGACTGTTCTTGCCCCTCTCAAATGTATTTCTCTCCTCTTTAACATTATTTTTTCATCGCCTTCTGATTTTTGGTTACATTGTGATCTCTATCTATCTCTCTCTCTCTCTCTCTCTCTCTCTCTCTCTCTCACTGTCGTGCCTTATGTTGTTATGTTCTTCTGGTTCTAATTGTTGTAATCAATCTTGGAAGATTGATTTTAGTGTGGAATTTTACAGGCAAAACACACATTTTTCTTTGATTTTTGGCGGCCGCTGCAATTTTTAAAAGTGCCCCAAAAATGCATCCTGCCACCCCTGATTTTTCACCCGGTCTGGATTTTCAAACAAGCCCAATTTGGTGGGAAAACTGCAAACCTGGCAACTCTGAGTGTTGTTGATTTTATTCATTTTATTGAGTTCTATCACTACAATATATATACTTGTACTACATGTAACAGCAGGTATTACATGTGACAAGGTCAATAAAGCTAATAATATAATATGGCATGCGCAAACACTTAACAAGTCAGAATACTGTACAACAATGTATGTTTAAATTAGCATTTTATTGAGATTTCTTACTTTTGTACTGATAATACAGTAAAGCCACTGTTGGGACATATTAGTACACTGCATAGTAAACACACTGCTTCTTTTAAATATCCTGAGTCCTACCCAAAGGTAAAATATCTATTGGGTATCAGGGTACCACTTTAAAATAAGATGGTATAAATGGTTTACAATTAGTTTATTAATGGTTACTAATTAGGTTGTAAATGCCTTAAAAATCATTAATAATCAGTTATGTGGCTGTGGGTTCACTATTTGGCAAACAACAGGTCTTTGTACATTTCTACATAGTGTTATAACTGATTATTAATGATTTTTAAGGCATTTACAACCTAATTAGTAACCATTAATAAACTAAACCATTTATAAACCCTTTATAAAGGTAGTCTTATTTTAAAGTGGTACCGGTATCAGTATATATTTGTATTCAACACACACACACACACACACACACACACACACACACTGTATATCTGGTTCTATATACACTGTATATGTTCGGGCTTCTGGGAAGGCTTTCACAAGATTTGGGAGTGTGTCTTTGGGATTGTTGGTCAAAAGAGCACTTATGAGGTCAGGTTTTTGATGTTGGTCAAGATGGCCTCACTTACAGATGATGTTTCAATCATCCCCAAGGTGTTGAGTAGGGTTCAGGTCAGGATTCTACACAGGCTACTAGAGTTCCCCCATAACACACTCATCAAGCCATGTTTTCAGAAGGATCTTATTTTATGCTCAGGGGAACACTGGAACAGCAAAGTACTTCAATATTATATTTATACACTTATCCTCAAAGAAATGGTTGTATAAATAGTTGCACCAGGAGGAAAATGTCAGATTGCAAAGCTCTTTGAAAGGAGGATAAATATTTTCAGCAACTCTTGGTCATATTTTTTGAGCTACACAGGTGTAATGCAACACGCCAGATCAGATCTTGGCATTGAATTGTAGAGGATCCTAATGGTGTCCTGTGATAATCTGCGCCACACAGCTTCAATATTCACACAGTTTCTGCAACCACAATTTGTGGTGTGGGGAGTTGAGAGTTAAAAGTGTGTTCATTAGCATCCCACACATTTTCTATAGGGGATATTATGTCGTCACATCAGTGTCAAAAGATGGGGGTGCAAAAATACCAGGTGAAAATATATATATATATATATATATATATATATTGTTAATTTCAACATTTTGCGTGTGTAAATTTATTTCTTGCGAGTGTAAAAGTGTGAAACTCGCAAGCAAAAAACAGGGAACAAAATATTACTTTCAAGCTTCATTTTTCTCCCTATAGCACAGCTAGCTAACTCTCCTGCTGTCCTTCTTTCTCCACCCCCCTCTGGCTCTTGGTAGTAGGCGGTCGGTCACAAACCTTGGAGATATTAGCCAATAGCATTCATTCGCTGAGGGAGGAGATCCTGACTCCGCCCCAAAACTGTCAAAACCACCCTTTTTTATACTCGAGTGCAAAAACTCACTCAAGCGAAAAAAGAAAGCTGCAGGCAATTCACATTGCAAACGAGGAGAACTGTGAATTCAAGAGGGGAAAAAAAGGTCAAGAGCAATATCTTGTTCAGCGTTCACGCTTTGCTCACAAGTTTTACATTTGCACTTGTGAGAAGTAAATTTACACAGGGAAAATGTTAAAACACAAAGGGAATTTTTTTTTCACCTGCTATTTTTGTTCCCCTAACTTTTGACATTAATGTGATGCCATAGGATATGCAGTATCTGTTGATGTGGTTGGTCATGGCACAGTATTTGTGTCTTTGATGCAAGCTCTTGAGATGGCAGCAGTACGTGGACGAACGTTGTCCTGCTGGAATAGTGCACCAAAGTGTGCATTCCAAAATGGTAGTTCCATTGGTTGCAAAACCTCATTAACATAATGCTGGGCATATATCTGGTATCATATGAAATTGCACCTCACACCATGACATCAGGCCTTGTGAATGTGTTAACCCTTAGATTTTGGCTCTGACTACAGTGCTTCCACACAATGATTCATTGGTTGTCTCCACCAGGACAAAAACAGGACTTATTCTTATTAAAATGACCCACAGCATTTTCAAGCCACTCCATGACAGTTTGACACAATATCCAGCAAGTTTCTGTCAGTTGTTTCCTTCTTTGTGTGACTATTTTTTACAATGAGTGAATAGTTGCCTAAAAAAAGCTGGATGATTATCCCCCCTCCTCCAAACATTAATGTTAGCTCTGTGCAGTCCAGTAGCTAGTACTTCCATCCACAAAACCCAAATTAATTAATCAGATTCCCAGGTAGTGAGTAATGGCATTCATTACTACTAAGACCCCTTTTGAAGCCAGTTACTGCATTCCTTATACCACTCCAGCCAACAATTGCCATTCCACACATTGATCTTAGGCTTGTGTGAAGCTACTCGTCCATGGAAACTCATTTCAAAGCTCCTGATGCTCAGTTCTTGTGCTGATGCTGCTTTCAGAGGCAGTGTAGAACCCCATTCTCAGCCATGCAACAGAGAATAGAGGATCGATTTTTTATTTTTTTTTGCCCTGTGTGCCTGAAAAGTCCCCGACCCACTCTGAGAGTTTGCATGGTCGACTGCTTTATGGTGAAGTTATCGTTGCTCCTAGTTTACAATAACAGGCTGGTCCAACTTACAGGTGACCAGGGCAGATCTAGCACGGCAGAAATTGTCCAAATGGATTTGTGGCAAAGGTCAATTCTATTTAACCCTCTGAGGCACAGCGGTCACCGTTTCTCATTTCTCACATTGCAGTTGTGTTTAAAAAGAAAACCTCTACAGTCCTGCTAACACTGATGTTTTGACCAACCCTCTGTATATTTTATGGGATTATTTGATTTTTATATTTTTTGAGGACATAAACAGGGGTCGGCAATAGGCGTGAAATAGGCATGAAACATATGGCCTGTAAAGTTGTTTGAAATTTTATGGAAAAAAAGCCTCTCTGGCCAGATTTTGCGTAAATTCCTTCCCTGTCCCTCTCGCGCTTAGTGTGACTTTAGTTTTGTAAGAGACTGGTTTATTAACAGGCAGAAAATCTGATATTACAAACAGTATAGCCAGGCAAACAATAATTTCACCAGATACAGGAATCGTAGTAGAATAAACAGTCCGGGTTCGTAACCAAAAGACAGTCCAACCAAGCATGCAATCCAAAAGGGGCAAAACAGGAGACATAAACCGATATACTACACTCTAAAAAACAGAGGTACGATATGAGTACTTTTTTGTACTCGAAGGTACATTCTTTATAATTGTACCCTCAAAGGTACAATATTGGTCTTTACGGGGTCAGATTTGTTCCCTCTGAAGTACAAAGTCATTTCTAACAGCAATAAGTACAAATTTGTACCATTTAACCAGCCAAAGGGTACATTCAGTATTCTGCATCACTGCACTAATGAACAATATATATTTTAATTGCACATTTTTTATTTGAAAGCCAGACAATTTTGTATCATCAAGTTTTTGAGCCATATTTAGTTGATGATGATGTTTATAATCTTTATAATCTTTACTGCCACAAAAACCATGGGTACAAAAAAGGACTTTCACTGAAAGGTACTTTTTTGTGCCTCAATATAAGGTACAGCCCCAGCGACAAGCTTTGTACTCTTTTAAGTACAAATCTGTACTTATATTTCTTAGAGTGTAAAAAACAAGGTAGTAACGAGAAGCAATAGAAAAACACAGGAGAATAACGCTCAGTATGCAATGGAAAGTTGACAATACCTTGCGGTGTTTGTTTACAAACGGCTAACTTATATACAGGAAGCTACATCAGCATGAACCGGAACTTCCTCAGAACACAGGTGAGTCTGAGCGTCGGAGCGTAATGTGATTGGGTGAAGGTGAATGGATGATATTGACTTCATTATTCATGGGATTTTGGGAAATTTGGGATATTGTGGAAGGAGAGCATGGGAGAGCATGGCAGCTTGACAAGTTTCCGCCTGTTCTCGTCTTTCTGCTCATTCTCAGGCTCCCTCCTCATCTCCTTATCACAAAGTCTTTATATTAACAACAGGAAGTACAGATTTGTACCATTCAACCAACCAAAAGGTACACTCAGTATTCTGTATCACTGTACTAATAAACAATATATATATTTTTTTGTATTTTGTATCTAATTTAAAAGACAGACAATTTTGGATCATCAAGTTCTTGACACATATTCAGTTGATGATAATGTTTCATATCTTTATAATATTTATTGGTACAAAAAAGACTTTCAGTGAAAGATACTCTGTTGTACCTCAATATTAGGTACAGCCCAAGCAACAAGCTTTATACTCTTACTCTTAAGTACAAATCTGCACTTATTTTGTCTTAGTGTGTATGCTAAGAAAAAATAATACATGCTGTATGGCAATGTGCTTGATGTGAAACAACTGAAACACTGGAGCTTAATAAATCCACACATTTTTTTTCCTATAAAAACAGCACTGAAAACTTTTTTTCTGTTTATACCACTTTCATGAAGGTGTTGTTTTGTGCAAGTAACACTACACAATAGAACAGTGTGCAACCACTTTGACTTAGCTAAATCTCTCTCTGGGGGTTCTTTGTGGTCATAAGTAGGTTCTGAATTATAGCATACGAGCAGTTTTTTCTGATATTTTATTATGTCACCTTAAGCTCCATGGTTTCTCTAATCTGGACTTTTTAATAGCATTCCATACATTCATTCATTGCCCACCATTTATCTGAAGTTGGGTCGCGGGAGTAGCAGTTCTTGCAAGGAGCCCCAGACTTCCTTGTCCCAGGCTACATCTTCCAACTCTGACCGGGGGATCCCTAGGCGTTCCCATGCCACCTTGCCACCCTTCTAAGGAAACCCATTTCAACCGCTTGTATTCGTGACCTTGTTCTTTCAGTCATGACCCATCACTCATGACCATTGGTGAGAGTAGGAACGAAGACAGACTGGTGATTTGAGATTTTTGCTTTTTGCTTAGCTCCCTTTTCAACACAACAGTGAGGTAAGGTGAGCGCAATACAGCCCCTGCTGAGGCGATTCTCCAGCCAATCTCACGCTCCATCCTTCTCTCACTCGTGAGCAAGACCCCGAGATACTTAAACCCCTTTACTTGGGGCAATCTCTCATTCCCGACTCATTCCAAAGTGTATCTTCTTATAGCGTTCATCTGCCTGTTGGCATCGATTTCCTTGGTTTTTAGATCTTACAACAGCAGTAAGGTGCTTTAGGATCTGGAGCTGTAAGGAGAGTTAGCACAAGGCCAGAGATTTTATATAGCTGACAGTTTCAAATAACAACTGATGAAATGCCTCAGGCCTCTTTTGCTATTCAAGGTCTAAAAAAACGTCTAACTTCTAAAATCGAAGCTTTTGCAACACTTCCAAACACAAATGTATCCAAACATTTGTGAAGACCACGCTAATACTTTTAGGTTTTACGTTTTTATGTCAGTTAAAATATGTGGTATGTGGTTGATCTGTTATTGAGGTTGCATTTTTCACCTTTACACAGTACTGATGCACAGTCTTACGGTTAGATTTCATTTTATTTTTATTTAAGGCAGCAGTCCCAGTTAAATTCAAAGCAATAAAATCCCTGAGTTGTAAGGGAATAAAATATTCTAATGAATGGTTTCAGTGTTCTGGCACATCTATTATGACAATACAGGGCTGTGCAGAGACATTCGGAGGAGCAGGTGCTCAAAGTCGGATTGGGTTCAGGTGGGGAGGGGGGGGGGGTTGTGCTGACGAAATATTTCAGGTGGGAAGGGGGGGGATGCTGACGGAATATTTTAGTGCAGAACAGGGGAGGTGCTGAAAAATATTAATAAATACATTTAATAAAAGGGCACTTTGGGGGCAGTAAGGGCACTAAGACCCAAAGGGGCAGGTGCTCACTCCTAATGGTCTGGTTGGTTTGTTGGATGTAATTGCCCTCTTCCTTTTGACAGTATTTCATAAATAAACAAAATAAACAAAACAATATACTGCAATATCCTGCATTACACATACTCTTTCACATGCTCTGTGCAATTACACATTCTCATCTTAGAGATCAACAAATCCCCCAAACTTAGACTATCACTTGTCACTGTTACAAATTTTGTTTGTTAGTTGGACAGGCATGATAAAAACTAAAATATATGGGTCAGTTGACACCTGGGGCTCTAGTTGACACCAGCGTTGGCACTTTGAAAAAGTAATCAGACTACTGATAACTGACTGACTTTAAAAAGTAAATTTATGGTAAATTAATTCAAGTTACTTTATTAGTAACTTTTAGCAGCTCCAGACTTGGATGGGTAACACTTTATAGTAGCTTTCATTAATATACCATTAACTAATGATTAATAACTGTTATTTTTCACATTTTAGGAAACTAAAAAGTTGCTGTCACATTTGTAAATACTAATGAACGCATTGGCAACATGAACTGTGATTGATAAACATTTGCCTGGTTTAAAATTCGTATTTACTAGCGATTTATTACTGTTCAAATTCTGATGTGCTAATGATTTGCTAACATTTTTATTATGAATATCCATGCTGATAAATAAGTGTCATGTGTGAGCGTTTATTAATATTCGAATTCTGACAAACTACTGCTTCGTTCACATCTACTGATCATTAGTTAAAAATATATTAATGAAAGTTATTATACTATAAAGTGTTACCTTTGGATGAGTAACTTTAATCTGTTACTGGATTGGAAATAGTAACAAAATAGTAAAAAATGTGATGCTCTTTGCTACCTTACACCTCGTCAAAAGTCTATTTTCACACCTTGCACCTCTTGCCTCTTAAAAGGAATGGCAGGTTGGTTTATTTTACATTACGCCCAAAATACTCCCATGATTAATTAAGATAATTAGTACATGCCTTTTTAGTACATTTCTTGTGCCCTCACGATACCAAAAACACACCGACGCTAAAATCGGGTTGTTAACATTTATTTCACTGGCTTCTAAGTGAGAATTAATAAGCATCAGATAAAACATTAGAAGCCTATTTTAAGGTTAAAATGTGTGTTTGCAAGGTTTAAAAATAACAAAAAATGTATACGATTCTTTAAAGCAGCAGATACTGATGAAAAGGTTTACGTCGGCCAAGTAAAGTGTGAAAACACACACACACACAATCATAGAAATATACATAAATATTCACAATACAGTGTTCATAGTGCTTACTTTTTTCTGCAGTGCGATGCTTCCATAATTACCCTCTTCTGTCTCACATCTCAACACTGCTACTTTCAAAGTGCAGCTTCATGCAAGCCTAATTACTATTAATTACGGCCTCAAGCCTGTTTCCCGTGTAAAGACCCTCAGGTGGCCTTTCTCTCTCTCTTTCTTTCTCTCCCTCTCTCTCTCCCTCTCTTACTCTCTCTCTTCCAATGATTCCTCCTCTACTTCAATCTTTCTCTCTCCATGTAATCCAGACTCAAAGCAATCCAGCAATCAAGCAATCCAAAGCAATCCAGACTGTTCTCATACAGAGTTCCCCAATGGTGGAACAAACTACCTTCCACTACCAGAACAGGAGAATCTCTCGCTATCTTTAATAAACTCCTAAAGACAGAACTCTTCAAAGAGCACTTACTCTCCTAACACCTCTAACACACTAACTACTTCTAACCCCATTTCCTTCTTCCTCTTCTCTACTCCTCTATCCCATTATTTCCCTCTGACCTCCTTAAGGCCCTGTCTATAGATGTTTTATTTTTAACTTCTATTATTTTTGTACTTAACCTCTTCTATTATTTGCACTTCAATATTGTAAGTCGCTTTGGACAAAAGCGTCTGCCAAATGTAATGTAATGTAATGTAATGTAATGTATTGATGGAAACATTTCAGGGGTGTGTTAGGGTTTATTTTATTAATAGAACTCCAGTATATTCCAGTATAACACAGGAAACCATGCCAGCAGAGAAATAAACAAACTAAGCTGAACTTCCAGGTTGGAAGTTAATAAGCACTTAAAGGAGTAGCTCACACCAGTGCTAACAAAGACTGAAAGTTAGTACACAACAGTGAGCTTCAATGTATTTGCATAATGCTAATTTGATTATTTGTGCTCAATTAAACTCCACTCTCTTGTCTTACAACTTACTTGTTAAACTGGCAGTCAAATAAATAAATTGGTAAAATGTTGTTGTAGGGCTGGGTGATATGACTCAAATTAATATTTATTAACAATTAATTAACAGTTATTTTAATAAACGATAGACACAGCACTTTTCTTAGCTGCTTTTATATTACATATTATGCAAATCTCACTTTTTTCATGCTTTTGTATTTCCACTTGGGTTTTGACTCTATAAACACAAGTGCAAAAACATCCATTCCATCCATTTTCTGTAAATCATTTAAAAATGTGGTGTCAGGAATCATATGCTTCTATGAACCATTTGGATGGCTCCCTTATTGTGACATTCCAAAAAAAAAACATGCATAAACCACCCTAGCAACACCAACCACTTATCCGTCATAAACACCCAAAAGAGCACCATCCACTAGATCAGCTGAACAACAACGCCTTTTCAGCCTGCTGGTTTAGAACCTCTGACAGTACACTGTTGAATTAGCCAGCAGACTTCGTCTGACAGTGGGATCTGTACCTACAGGCTATCGCTCGATCAGGGAGATGTAAGTTTTGTGCTTCTACCGCAGTTAAGCATGAACTAGCTTGTTCATGTTTTGCCATTTAGCACAAGCTAACTCAGGTCTTTGAGTCCTATGTATCAGTCAACAGGGTTCTGAGACACAGTGGACACACTTTTTCTTACATCCCAGCAAAATAATTATGCAGACAATTTAAACAATTTTGCAATCCATGACATTTTACCTGATGTTCCTCATTGTTCTTCTCACTGCATCATGTGCATGATGAAGCATCCTATTGTTTTGCTGGTAGATCATGGCATTTGTAATTCTGTAATCTGCAATGGTTGTTTAGCTACAGCAAAGGCTTTAGACATCTTCTGATCACACCAGTTCTCGTTGTAATTGTTCTCAGCTCCTCCTTAAATCCTAAGAACTTGATCAGGCACATATCTCCTCTACAAAACCCAGAGAAAACAACCGGCCTACCATCTTCTAGCCCTTCTACTGATTAGAATGCAGCAGCATGAGCCACCTTCAATCTTCCTAAGTTCAGCCATGTCACTGTGAATGCATGCGTCTATGAATGCAGTCTATTGTTTGTATCTAGCCATCAGATCTTGTCTGATATCTTTATATTTAGGTAGAAGCACAGACTCTATTGTTCTTATCTGAGTGAATAACAAAGTACTTTTGTAATTTACTTTTCATAAGAGTGCCTAATAAATATTACATTTACATTAATGGCTTTTACAAATGTATTTCTCATTCAATATCTCTAGATATGTGAATATGCTTAAAATAAATGATAATTGGAAAAATGTATTACTTTAAAACAATACAACACAAAAACTACATACTACCTGATACCAGTACATGATGCAGAAATAAATATGAATTTGTGTTGACAAGAATAATACATTTCTTTTTCCTATCCTATTTTTTTAAAAGAAATTTTAAGAAAACAGAGTAAAAAAACATCATACTCTATACACAGAAAACATATTGCATTCAGAACAGTTAGATCTAAGAACTCTACCACCAATCTTAGCATTTAAACTACTTATTAGTGTTGTCAAGCAATTAAAAAATATATAAATAATAACATGCTCTGTGAATAATTTATCTAAATGAATCACATTTTAAACTGTAAAAACTCAAGTGATTTATAGCTAAGGAGCAAATTAATGCATGAATAACTGTTATAGACTTAAAACTCCCTGTAATGAGCATAAGTCAGTAACAGATGCTGTAAATATTCTATATCTTTTACAACACTAGATCAATTTATTATAGCTACACCTTTACCTTCATAAAATAGTACAAATAAAATTAAATTAAAAACCCTGGATATTCTTTGTTTTAACTATAAATCTTTTAATAACTGGTGATGCTAACAGTTTCTGAGATTAATTAATCACTGTTTGTTGGTAAGTGATAAATGGCACTGTGCTGGTTAGATTAGTAGTTGCTGTGGTTCTATATGATACATTGATTATGGCTGTACTTTACTCGAGTCCTTAGTTACTGAACTCAGAACACCAGACTGCAGCTAGCAGCTCAATACAAGCTAACAGCTTAACTTAGCAGTAGACTTTAAATGGGTTAGTCTGATGTTTTGTGTTTTCAGCTGTTTTTTTTTTCACTTTTCTCCCCAATTTAGCTATGAAGATTATTCCACCAAGCTTATGATACATAAGCTAAAAGATGCCTGTGCTGACTAACATCACCTTAGGAATGACATGGTGAAAGAGCAGAGCGAGCACAGCGAATTGTGCACTCTCGGACTCCGGCTGCTGATGGCAAGCTGCATGACCCGGAGTCAAACCAGCGATCTACTAATCATAGTGGCAGTGCCTTAGTCCACTGGACCACTATGAGCCCCTTGTTTTTTGTCTTCTAAGATGAATTAATTGCTAAATCTTCATATATGATATTTGTTTCATTTGCTTCCATAATGCTACAGTGATCAGAACCAAGGGCTTGAAGAAAGTAGATCAATTAGCATATTTTTTTTACACATAATTTTTTCTGTGATCAACTATTTAAAATAAACATGTTAGTTTGATATTTCTGCTATTAATCAATATTGCATCCTGTGTTTTTAAGAATTGATACAGTATTATTGATACAGCAAGACATAACATCCCAATACTTCGATATATTGATATTTTCTTACACCCCTACAGAAATAAGACAGCTGATTGCAATCAGTCTTTTTATAAGAGCTAGATTAGCTTTAATTAAATGCTCTTGGAAGAGATGGATCTTCTGTCAGTGTTTGAAGACAGTGAGTGACTTAGCTATTTGGACACCAACACCTGGGGGGACGTTTGTTCCACAGCCTCAGTGCCAGGACAGAGAGTAGTCTGTGTCTTTCATTAACCTTGAAGGATAGTGGGTGAAGTTGAGTTAACTTTAAAGCTTAAAAGGCTCTTGTTTCATCATGATAAATGTCATAAATGTGAACTTAATTTATTTGTAATGACCCAATCTGACCGGTTCTTTTTGACTGCTTGTGTAGGATATAAATTATTACAAGTATTGAAATTAACCACTGAATTATAGCTGGGAAAAATTAATCATGACTTTTCACATATCTTAAATGCAGTCAGTCAAGCAAGAAATATTTGATATGTGACGAGTGATTCTTTAGTTTAAAACAAGATTGTCATGCTAGTCAGACACACAACAGACACTCACAGATAGCAATCATATAGTTTATTAATAAAGGTGCTAGGCTTACAAGAGAAGTTAGGGACAGGCATAAACATAAACAAGGCATAAACAGGATCATACACAGCAAGTTCAGCAAAGAGAGGGCTAAGGCAAAAATGTGATCAAAAATACAAAAGTAGAGGCAACAGAATAAACAATTGAGAGGGCAAGGCAAAAATCGAGAGTTGGAAACAAAAAACAAGTCGGTAACAAAAGGCAATAAACAAGTACAAGAGCTAGATAACTAGATTAACCAATACTTGGTAAGGAACAGAGCAAACTGAGGGCTATTTATACTGGACAGGCCAGGTGGAAACAATCAGTAACCGGGGGAGCGGGAACATCGTACTGTCACGTGATCATCAGCAGAGTCAAGATATCATTGCTAACACTAGTCTTTAGAATTTAGTCAACATCCTCAAGCCTCTCATCCCATGTAGATACATGCCAACATCTTTATTTTTGCTTTAGAGAGTTAGACAACAAATTAAAACCAATGTGACCAATGTACATAAAATAATAGCATATTTTGCTAAGGTAAAAGTGCTTTCAATTACTCAGCTTATCTGCCTCTGTACTTATTACTGTACTTATTTTATAGACTATATTATGTGGGATTGTGTGCTAAATCACATACATCTGCCTTTAATAAACAAATGCTGATCTAAGTAAGATTAGAATTAAAAATAGAATAAAATTGATAACAGTCTACCCAGTCTATCCAGCACGAGACTAATATTTAAAAGTAGGTGCTTTTAAGGGGGGAAACTGGTCTTTGATGGTCAAGATGGATTAAAAAAAGCTGGTCATTCAGGTGGAAACATACCCTATACTGCTACCCTATACTGGTACTGGTACTTGCTGGGTGGAGAGACCGGCAAAGTTATTATGTAATTATTTAAAAAAACATTTTCTTTTAAAGTCAAACAAGCACTAGATGTTAATCTACACAGATTTCTCTCCTGAAAACTGTTTATTTGGGTGAGTAAAGTGCCTCCGTTTATTTACAGTAAGCTTAGATTTCCAGAGTTCCATTAAGCCAGGGAGATTCGAGAGGGAGAGCCAGCGGTTCAGCCCGTGTAGCCTGTTTTAACATGGTAAATGGGCAGGATATAATCCTATATACTCGTCTCTGAATGGCAAAAGAGCCTACTAGTGCTTATCGCGGTTAGTAGCTAATGCTAATACTGCTCTAGCAGTGCAAGCCAGGGTCAGTAGCAGGCTGCTAGTCGATAATACTTACCTCTGTTCTGTCTGATACTCCAGTTTCGAGTCTCAGAGCTGGAGAACTAAACTAAAACTCCTGTTTAACACTGTACTTCAGCGGAGTGGCTTTACTGCTTCTTACAACCTGACTGATAAAATTCATACATAAAGTTTATTATTGATTATAAGGTGATGATTTTTGGGAAGATTTGGGAGGATTTTAAGTGCACCTTATAGTGCGAAAAATACAGTAATCCAGCTGGTTTACTAACTTATGACCAGCGTAGTGTATGTTGCATTTAATTTTATTTATGGTTGATCTGGCTGGGCATCCAGCTTGATCAAGACAGTGATGTTGGTAGCCTAGCTTAATTATGCTGGTCATTCTAATCAACCAGCTTGATTGCTTGTCCTGCTCAGGCTGGTCATGCAGGTCAACCCTCATAATCAATGTTGATCATTCTGGTTGTCTAACTTGGTCAGGTTGGTCATGCTAGTAGACCAGCTAAACCATCACAGTCAAGCAAAGACATACCTTTTAGACATGCTTTTAATCAAGCTTTTTATTCAGCAGAGTAAGACCAGTGTCTGTTACCAACATTAGCCTAGCTTCTTCCATTGTAAACTAAACAAGTACACATCAGATACCAAACTTGTCTTGGTTAATTGGCTACATCTGTTTATGTTCATTAGATTTTTCTCTAAACTATTTCAATAACTTTGGCTACAGATTCAAATGACTCTTCTGAAGGACCTTCAGGTATATGCCTGATTGGTTATTAAGTGCCACTCAGGGACATAACACTCATAGGTAATTTGTTAAATACAGTTGCAAGAAAAAGTATGTGAACCCTTTGGGATTACTTGGATTTCTGCATAAATTGGTCATTAAATGTGTTCTGATCTTATTTCCCACTTCACTGTAAATGTTAACATGTTGTGTTTAATAAAAACATGCAAACATATATATTTTTTGTGTGGTCTTAGTTTAAGCAGACTGTGTTTGTCTATTGTTGTGATTCAGATGAAGATCAGAACACATTTATTGACCAATTTATGCAGAAATCCAAGTAATCCCAAAGGGTTCACATACTTTCTTTGCAACTGTACTTGAAAGACCTTTGTAGACATTTTGTAACCAACATCCTTGTTCACAAATCAGAAGGTTAAAGATAAATGCAATATGTACATTATTTCAGATCCTTTCAAACAATCAGATTTTTTTTGCTTATTTCTTTGCTAGATAGATTTATAATGGCTGTATTTACACCTGACCTGCTCTGCACTGTTCCTGTCTGATGCACAGCTGGCAAACAGCCTCAGTCAAGTCCTCGTGATTCTGCTCCGGCTTGTTGCTATTCATGCCACAGTCCCGTTTTGTGCTAAATAAATAAACCGGGTCTGCATTTAGTAACATGCAACAAGCCCACTCATCAGGCAGAAGCTCATTTTGAGCTATCATGAAGAAAAATCTCTCTCTCTTTCTCTCTGTCTCTCTCTGTCTGTCTTTCGCTCTCTTTCTCTCTCTCCCTCTCTCAGTCTCATTGGCAGTGTAGGGGAAGCAGAAGCTGTTGAGCTGTTGAATAAAGAAAAGTGACAACTCCATGAAACGGGGACGGCAAGTCTAATAAAGAGCAGACATGCTCCCCGAGGAGAGAGTAACTGTGTGTCATGCCGGCAACTGCCACGCCTGTGAACACTGCTTAAAAAAAGGCAAAAGGAGGGCACTCTGGAGGACAAAAACACAATTTATGTTGCGTAAACCTCAACTGACAAGACCAACACACACAATACAATAGAAGGCTACCATGAATAGTAATAAAAAGCAAAGCTAACGTTTTAATATTTTGCTTTGGGCCGCGTTGGCTTGCAAATAGCAAACCAACAGCAAAAGTAGAAAGTTACCTTAAAAAGGACAAAAATGAATGACAATAGATTTCCTACACATCTAAACATCTTGTTATATTATATATACAGCTGTATCTAGATGTATACAACAAACAAACAAACAAACCAATTTTAGTGAATTGACAGTCATTGGTTATATGTATTTGATGGCACCAAGAATGCCCATAGGGGAGCCTCCAGCATGCTCAATGGTCACACTTTTCAGTTTGTTGGGGTTATTAGGATGCTTATGCTGTTGTGAGGGGTATGTTTGGGGGTATGTGTAGGTGTGTGTTGTCTGCAGTTCCACTGGTGGGGCATAATTTCAAATCAAAATCAAATCAAATTTATTTGTATAGCGCTTTTTACAACTGGTGTTGGCACAAAGCAGCTTTACAGAAACATGATTACAGGACAAAGAATCAGGCAAAACATTAAACATAGAATATACATAATACAGAACCCCCAGTGAGCGCGGAGGCAAGGAAATTTAAATTCACCCTCCTGGTGTTGGGGTGGAGGGTGGATAAAAGCTCCAATGAAGGATCAGCCATCTTAACAGAGAAGCACTGCTCTTTAGTGGTCTTACATGTTCACCTCTCTGTCAAAGTAAAGTTGCTAAACCAAGCTATGGCCTTAAGAGTTTTCAGAACAATTAATTTAGTTTTAGATTTTATTTTTTACAGAGTAGCCAGCACAAAACTAGCTCCCATACATCAGTTCACAGACACCTGTGCTGACTGGCATGACCTTGGTAATGAGGTGTGGGCAAGGCCAATTGTGCTTCCTTGGGGACTCCGGGTGCTGATGGCAAGCTGCATGACCGAGATTCAAACAAGATTCAGCAATCTTCTGATCATAGTGGCAGCTCTTTAGTTTACTTGACCTTACTTCAATGTTAATGTAATTCAACAATTCAACAGGGGTTGCTTGTTTAAAAAAGTTTTCCATGTCCAAATTTTCCATGAACTTATTCAGAAGTGTTTGAGAGATCTTGAGATCTTGGGCACATTCTTACACCCTAAGAAATGTTCATTGCTATCTTACCCAACAACAGTCTTTCACGCCTTCCTCCTGCATCGTTTATATAGCAGTGGTGCTTGTGAATATATCTACATCAATGGGCTTGGTGGACTCAAAAACTGTAAATTTCTGCGTATTGCTATCTTGGCAATAAAAAAAAACAGGTGCGACACTGACTGAATGCAACCTAGACAAGCATTAACAGTCAGATGTTCATTGCTATCTTGGCACTGAATTATCAACACAGGCGTGTGCCCAACATGCGTAAACCCCTGATTGTTATGCACAAATGGACACAGCACAGCAGTGTGCAAACCCATAGTAGCATGTGCTAGTTGGCAGCTATGCAAACTTTTACATTAATGATAAGCATTTCTGCTTGCATAAACAATCTGCTTGCGCACCTTAACAGCATGAACGAGAAGCAGTGGAAACGTCCATGTAGCTGTGCCCTCGAAATAGCAATCCCCCAAAATCAGAGCACACCTGCCTCTTAAAGGGAATAACAAGTGACACACTGATTGGTTTATTGCACATTACACCCAAAACACACCCATGATTAATTAAGAGAATTAGCACATGTCTTTTGCACATACTTTTCCCGTCATTACGATAGCAAAGACACACAAACACGCCCTAAATCAAGCTGCACAGCGCGCAGTTGGCGGCTTGCCAAAAGATCACCCCTTGAGATGACTTTGTATTATGTGTACGTGTTCACCTGCAAGGGTGGTTTGTTGATGTTTAACAAAGAGCTTTTTGTTGCCAGACAACAGCGCTCTCATTGTTAACAGCATTTGCACACAGCATTACTGCTAATTAACAGCTATGGTTTGAGTAGGTCTGAGATTAGCACGAGGAGTTGAAACAGCCTCTCCATGGGCTGAGACATAAACAGGGGGAATATAATCCTTATTCTCAACACACTCCATTACAGTGTAGTCTTAGTTGATAACTAATGTAGAGCATGTAGAGATTTGTATTTGGTAGGCTAGGTTCCCTGAAGCATTGGATCTAACCAAGCAAGATGATGCATATTCTGAATTAGAGTGCGTAGAATGTCTGATCAGAATACACTCCTTACATGGCAGACTGTGTTGGGTGTTGACAGTTGGTCGGTTGTGCTAAAGTAATGAAAATTGAGTAAATACATATGAGAAAAGTTGAGATTCTTAAAAATGATGTGCATTGTTGAAGCAGCAGAAAAGTTTTGTTTTGTTTTCGTTTAAATTGAAAACAGTAGTATTTCTGAGTGGAGATGGGACACTGTTCTAATAAATGCAATCGGTGTCCTGGCTAGCTATCAGAATTAACCTGATTTCCTGAGCAATGTTGATGTTTTCAGAGAAAACAATATAAGATGAAGATCAGTGGGCCTATAGGTACAGGATTGGAACCTGGTTCTGGTTGCTAGATGGCTGCTGCGGTCTCTTGAGTGGTTACTATCAAGTTAAAAAGGGCTTACTAGATAGGTGTTACAGAGTTAAATCGTGATTGCTATGGATCTTCAGGCAGTTATCTATATGTTGTTGCTTAGTGGTGTTGCTAGTAGTTTAAGGCAGTTGCTTTGGTATCCCAAGTGGTTGCTCAGATGTTGGCAAGTGACATACTGTATGTGGTACTTCATGTGGTTGATTGTGTGGTTGACTGGGGTATTTGGATTTTTGTTACATCTGTAGGGTGCCAAATTCTGCCCCCCATTCATTCCATTGGGAAAAATCTGTAAATATTCTTCACACAGAGAAATAGACTTCTGTCTTCTAGTTTTACTCTACCCAGAAACTACCTTTGTACTGTCTCGCTGTGGTATAATGAATAACTTATTGGCCAACATAAAAATAAATTTACCTTCAGTGTTGATGTCAATATGGTTTGATTTAGATAGATGCAACTGAAAGTAATAGATCTTCATTACATCTGTAGGGTGCCAAATTCTGCAGCCCATTCGTTCCTTTGGAAAAATATCAATAAATATGGGTAAATAATCTTCTCTAAGCAGAAGACATGAATCAGTTTTTTAAAAAGCTGTAGAAAAGCATGCACTGTAAAAAGTTTTTTTTTTGTTGTAAATTTTACTGTAAGTCAATGATAAAAAAATATGCTAATAAAAGATTGTTTGGAATCTCAAAGAAATGTTGTCAGTAGTTTATAGAATAAAAAAAAAACAATGTTCTTTTTACTCAAACATGTACAGTACCTGATTTTGCAGTGGTCGCTTATTTGTTTCCAGAGATGTATATACTTTACATGTTTAGGGTCTTTAGTTGCTAATAAAGTACTGTTAATTTATTATAGCTAGCCATACACTGTAAATAAATTCACTGTAAATGAAAAGTAAAATACTGACAGCAGAAACACTGCAAAGTTACTATCTTACAGTTCTAGTCCAGCATAAACTCATGCTTTGCAGTACAGAAATTACCAACTTGCACTTATGGCCTACAACACAGTGGCCAGGCAGTAAACCATATGTACAATATGACTGAATACCCAAAAGAAGGTAGCACACTGATGGTGACTTGGGCCGGCCCAATATGCAAATAAAGTATGTCAGGGGCCAATAGGGAAGATGTAACTTTCGTGTAACATAGTAAGAAATGTTAGATTTTTCTGTGGGTCTTAGCTGTTCAGTGTTTCAAAATTATTGAATAGATTCTAAAACTTTTTACAGGCTATAACTAGGTTAAATTTAGAAAGTTTCTTCATGTGGAGGATTTTATGTGTTTTGGCCAGGAGTTTAGTCTCAAAACAAAACAGCACATTTCTTTAAAAGGACTTAATATTGTGCACCAGTTTTTTTCCTCAAATATTACTGTTATATATAAAGGTACCAGCAGTTGTCATAGGGCATCCCAAGATTTAGGGCATTGATCATTGTTAAACAGTTATTTACTGTAATAATTTACTGTAAAAAAAAAAAAACAAACAGTAATTGGTTACACTGTGTATTACACAGTCAAACCGAACAATCTGGAGTTGGAAGATGAAGAAGAATATAATACATTTAACAATTAAGTTGTGCATTGTAAATGATGTTTTGATATCAGAGAACAGTGTGTATTCTTTAATATGGATTAGCCAAATGTAAGAAACACTTCAGTTACACAATTACACAGTGTGTGAAGGGCTAATGAGTAAGTGAGCAAACATATGGACGTGTTCCCCAAAGCGTAAAGTAATGAAGTGCAGGATGTCCTCCAGTAGAGTAAGTTGGGTCAGTTAAAGTCAATATGCAGAGATGCAGAGGGGTCTGTAGTGATTGTGCTGACTAAGATGCTGCAGGGTATCTTAGTAAATGTTTATTGAGTAAGCCCTGCTGAGTCTGCATTAGCCAATAGTACGGTGAGAGCACACACAGGGCAATGGACTCCTGCTGTCACGCCTGGCCCTGTTTCCTGTCTGTCCTTGTGCCTGTGTTGTCCCACGTGACCCGTGCCCCTGTGTTCTGCCTGTGATTTTCCATTACCTCATGTCTCATTTGTAGCTCCACCCCTTCCCCAGGTGTTTCCACTCCCAGTGTGTTTCCTGTTTAGTTAAATAGCTTTCCTCTGTCACCTGTCCTGGTCGGTCTTTGCACTGTCCCCCGTTGTCTGTCTCTCTGCGTTTCTCTGTCTCTCTCTGTGTTTCTAAGCCTCTCAGTGTTTCTTTAGTCATTGCCCTAGGTCCTTGTTTAGTGTTTATCTCTGTTTGTTTCTAGTTTCCATAGTTTACTCCATTTCCCTGTTTAGTGTATTCATCCTCTGTCTAGTTTAGTTTCTTGTTTTATTTTCTTGTATATATATCCCTAGTTTATTCCCTTGCCCTGTTTAAGTTCATCCTGTCTAGTTTTATAGTCTCCCCGTTTGTTTATCTTTAGTATCTCTTGTTTGTTTCCGTGTTCCCTATTCACCTGCTTAGTGTTTAGTCTTTAGTTATTCCCTGTTTATGTTCTTAGCTCTGTTTAGTTTCTGGTTTAGTAGCCTCCCTATTTGTTTTAGTTTTATCTTGCTTCCGTTTCTTGTTTATTTCTTTGTTTCTTGTTTATTTGTTTATTTATCATTAGTCTCTCTCTCTTGTTTATTCCTAGTTTATTTTCCAGCGTTTGTTTAGTTCTATGTTCTCTAGCCTCCCTCGTTTGTTTAGTTATTTCTTTGTTTCTTGTTTACTTGTCTCTTTGTTTAATAAATTCTCATCTTACCTTTGATTACGTCCGCCTCCTCGTCTCTCTGCCTGGGTTTAATCCTGACAAAAAGACCGACCGCAATGGATGTAGCAGACTGGCACGCTGCAAGGAAGGCGGACCTGGAGTTTCTCCGTCTCCTGGCCGAGCAAATCCGGGGAGATGACCCGCTCCCAGCGCCTTTCCGCGGGTTGGAGCCCGTCAGCCCAGCTTCAGCGGTGCCCACCGAGACTCATAAGAAAAAAAAGTCTCGGAGGAAACAGGCCCGAAAAGCCCGCAAGGCGCGGGAGGACTCCCTCCGGAGCGGGGAAAATTTTGGGGGGGCGCTGGGGGTGTGTGCTGTCAGCCTCGGTCCTCGCCCCGAGGAGGAAGGGGGTGACTCGGATGCAGGCTGTGAGGAGTCCTTTCTCTGGGACTACTCCGATCTCCTCACACCTGCGTCCAGCGAGGAGGAAGAGGACTATCCTCCAGCACCAGCCCTCCTGCCGCTACTTCCTTCCACGGTGGCAGTGGAACCGCGCTTCGAGACCCCCTGCGCGGCGAGCCAGCCGCGGTCAATGACTTTCCCCGCGCTCCTCACGCCGGACTCTGCACGAAAGAGTAGGAATCCAGTCCGGGTTTTTACTTCACCCGCAGCTTCGGGCTCCAGTGCTGCAGCGGATCTCTTCATGCCACGCCCCGTGAAGCACGCGTCTGAGGCGCTGCACCCCATGATACGAGCGGCGGCCGCGCCGCTCTCCGAGATTTCAGCGGCGGCCGCGCCGCTCTTCGAGACTTTAGCGGCGGCCACGCCGCTCTCCCAGACTGCAGCGGCGGCAGCGCCGCCCTCCGAGATTTCAGCGGCGGCCGCGCCGCTCTCCGAGATTTCAGCGGCGGCCGCGCCGCTCTTCGAGACTTTAGCGGCGGCCACGCCGCTCTCCGAGATTTCAGCGGCGGCCGCGCCGCTCTTCGAGACTTTAGCGGCGGCCGCGCCGCTCTCCGGGACTTCAGCGGCGGCCGCGCCGCTCTCCGAGATTTCAGCGGCGGCCGCGCCGCGCTCACAGACTGCAGCGGCGGCGGCGCCGCTCTCCGAGATTTCTGCGGCGGCCACGCCGCTCTCTCAAGCACCAGCAGTCCCAGCTGCTCCAACTCAAGCACCAGCAGTCCCAGCTGCTCCAACTCAAGCACCAGCAGTCCCAGCTGCTCCAGCTCCGGCACCAGCAGTCCCAGCTGCTCCAGCTCCGGCACCAGCAGTCCCAGCTGCTCCAGCTCCGGCACCAGCAGTCCCAGCTGCTCCAGCTCCGGCACCAGCAGTCCCAGCTGCTCCAGCTCCGGCACCAGCAGTCCCAGCTGCTCCAGCTCCGGCACCAGCAGTCCCAGCTGCTCCAGCTCCGGCACCAGCAGTCCCAGCTGCTCCAGCTCCGGTCCCAGCTGCTCCAGCTCCGGCCCCAGCAGTCCCAGCTGCTCCAGCTCCGGCCCCAGCAGTCCCAGCTGCTCCAGCTCCGGCCCCAGCAGTCCCAGCTGCTCCAGCTCCGGCACCAGCAGTCCCAGCTGCTCCAGCTCCGGCACCAGCAGTCCCAGCTGCTCCAGCTCCGGCACCAGCAGTCCCAGCTGCTCCAGCTCCGGCACCAGCAGTCCCAGCTGCTCCAGCTCCGGCACCAGCAGCTCCCAGAGCTATGTTTGGGCCCAGGCCCCGTATTTCCAGGCCTGCTCCAAGGCCTCCTGACTTTGCCCCCTGTTATGTGCCCAGGCTGTCCCCACGGACTTTTGCCAGTCCTGGGCACCCACCTGTGTCTTTTGTGCCCCTGTCTCTCCCTGTCCTGGTCCCCGTATCTGTGATCGTTCCAGTTCCTGTCCCCGGTGGTTTCTCTGTTCCTGTCCCTGTTACTGTGTTTGTTTCCGTCCCCGTCAATGTTCTTGTCCCTGTTCCCATGTCCGGTCCCGTCCAGTCTCTGTCTCATGTCCAGTCTCCGTCACCTGTCCAGTTCCCCGTCCAGTCTCCGTCACCTGTCCAGTTCCCCGTCCAGTCTCCGTCACCTGTCCAGTTCCCCGTCCAGTCTCGGTCACCTGTCCAGTTCCCCGTCCAGTCTCGGTCACCTGTCCAGTTTCCCGTCCAGTCTCCGTCACCTGTCCAGTTCCCCGTCCAGTCTCCGTTCCCCGTCCAGTCTCCGTCACCTGTCCAGTTCCCCGTCCAGTCTCCGTTCCATGTCCAGTCTCTGTCCCCTGTCCTGTCTCCATCTCCTGTCCATTTCCCTGTCCAGTCTCCCGTTCGGTCTCCTGTTTTCCCCGGCCTCTCCCTGCCGCCAGCCCCCGGGGTTTGTTTTTACGCGCCTCGGGAGCTGCGCGTTTAGGGGGAGGTTTCTGTCACGCCTGGCCCTGTTTCCTGTCTGTCCTTGTGCCTGTGTTGTCCCACGTGACCCGTGCCCCTGTGTTCTGCCTGTGATTTTCCATTACCTCATGTCTCATTTGTAGCTCCACCCCTTCCCCAGGTGTTTCCACTCCCAGTGTGTTTCCTGTTTAGTTAAATAGCTTTCCTCTGTCACCTGTCCTGGTCGGTCTTTGCACTGTCCCCCGTTGTCTGTCTCTCTGCGTTTCTCTGTCTCTCTCTGTGTTTCTAAGCCTCTCAGTGTTTCTTTAGTCATTGCCCTAGGTCCTTGTTTAGTGTTTATCTCTGTTTGTTTCTAGTTTCCATAGTTTACTCCATTTCCCTGTTTAGTGTATTCATCCTCTGTCTAGTTTAGTTTCTTGTTTTATTTTCTTGTATATATATCCCTAGTTTATTCCCTTGCCCTGTTTAAGTTCATCCTGTCTAGTTTTATAGTCTCCCCGTTTGTTTATCTTTAGTATCTCTTGTTTGTTTCCGTGTTCCCTATTCACCTGCTTAGTGTTTAGTCTTTAGTTATTCCCTGTTTATGTTCTTAGCTCTGTTTAGTTTCTGGTTTAGTAGCCTCCCTATTTGTTTTAGTTTTATCTTGCTTCCGTTTCTTGTTTATTTCTTTGTTTCTTGTTTATTTGTTTATTTATCATTAGTCTCTCTCTCTTGTTTATTCCTAGTTTATTTTCCAGCGTTTGTTTAGTTCTATGTTCTCTAGCCTCCCTCGTTTGTTTAGTTATTTCTTTGTTTCTTGTTTACTTGTCTCTTTGTTTAATAAATTCTCATCTTACCTTTGATTACGTCCGCCTCCTCGTCTCTCTGCCTGGGTTTAATCCTGACACCTGCCTTCTAGTTTTACTTTACCCAGTACCTTTGTACTGTCACGCTGTGGCGTAATTAAGGACTTATTGGCCAATATACAGTAAAAAAAAAATACCATCAGTGTTGATGTCAATATGTTTTGACTTTATAGATGATATTGTAAAAAAAAATAGATGAGTCATTTTGCAGGGTTTTTTTTTTTGCAAGCACATGTTTGAAACTGGCCACCACGAAATAGATCATGAATAAAATACAGATTAAAAGGTGCTCGTATGGACTGCTTATGGAATTTTAATGTACACCATTCATTATTGCACAAGTCGTATATAAAATTGCACAATTATCCATAAAAAGGGGTGTGAAGAGGCTGTTAAAATAGTCCTTATAACTGACATATGCCTTCTTACCATACTAATACTGTCCCGGTTGCAGCAAGGATGAGAGAGAGGATGTAGATGCACGTGAAGTAACACGTGAACATCACTGATGACAGGGTGGGACTAGGGCAGAGACAAGACAAAAACAAAACAGGGCCATGTGCTTAAAGAGCACATGGGGAAGGAAAAAAACAGTCTGAATATATAAGCCTGGAGCCATGAGAGCAAGGCTGACCAAGACAGGCATAAAAGAAGGACAGTAAAAGGAAGGACAAAGAAAGAAAAACACAAGACTGGACTGAAGTGTGAAATTTCAAATAATCGTTGTAATATTGGACATTTCACAATATATTGACCTTATGGGAAAAAAGCGGCAAACAAATATGTGAAAAAATTATCAAAATATAAAAATATACAGTGTATCATTAATTGTCACATGCCAAAGTTGTCCCTCTATTTCTGTCAAGTCTATTAATTTCACAAGCATACTAACCACCTACCAACTGATTTACATCACCTGTGTCAATAGCCTTGCAAGTAACTACCTGTACTCTTTAACTGCAAATTTGCAAAGCAAAGTATTGACAACCTTGTTCTTAGGAGTCATGCTGTGGGGCATTTTGGTAAATGTAGTGAATGGGACAGTTCATATTTAAATGTCACATTTTAACTGCGTTAAACATTTTTGTTGTGCAATCAAACTATTATTAAATTATTAAGGTTGAAAGTTCAAATAGTTGTTGTGTTCTATCTAGCTTTAATTAGCTTTCTAACAGTGCAGTTCAACAATCAAAATGTTAATGTTATGCAGTTTGACTAAGCCAGCACTGTTGTGGCCCCATTACTGAATAGAATGGGACTTTTGTTGTCATTCTGTGAAGCTGGATTAACAACACAAGAGTCGCTAAGACTGAACACCCTCATGGATAGTGGAGAATGGATCATCCTGTGAGTGATCACTGGCTCTTGTGAAAATACGTGTGAGCGACGGGCAATAACATGCCTTTCTTCATCCTCTCTACATCCTCTCAGCACCGCTCCAGAGATTTGTTTTGTTTACATCCAACGCCTGCAAAACATCTCAGCTGCAGGATATTGCCAAAATGCATGTAATCAGCAGTTTGGGTTTTGGATGGACATTCATATTTCATGTGCATCAGTCAGTAGATTACATGGTACTCAGAGCCCCTTCAATTTTGCTGCATGGCTGGTCAAGCCTGGAGCCATGAGAGCAAGGCTGTCTGAGAGAAAGAGAGAGAGAGAGAGAGAGAGAGAGAGCAAAATAAATCAGAGCTGAATTTAATGTGATATTTAATTGAGTTGCTATTTTTCCTTCACTCCAGTACTGATTTCTGAATTACAGTAAATGTCATAAGCCAATGGACAGTTGCTCATACAGGGTATTAACTGGGTGTTTTTTACACCTCTTCTGCAGTAACAGTCTTGATTTAGCTGGAGGATTGCTGCAAGTCTTTGAATGCATTCAGCCGAAAGAACATTAAAAATGGTAAGTACTGATGTTGGGTGATCATTTCTAGATCACACACTCTACTTTAGCTTAACCCAAAAAATTTGGATGGAGCTCCATCACTCTACATGTTATGTTTCTGCTATTGATGCCCTGTTCTTCAAAGTACCTGCACTCACACCTTGTCTACACCTGGTTACATCATGTGACTAACATCTGGATTGTACTCCGTTAGGATTGTAGTCAGATACATTCACACTTGGTAGTTAAATGCATTTATGGTCAGTCAGACTGAAATGTGATTGCTGTGTGTGATGAAATATGCTAATTCGCTCTTTGCACTGCATTTATTACTGGTGTTTCTGTTGTGTTGGGAGGGATTTTGGTTGTCAAATCCGTCTTGGCGACATGGCTATGTTCAAATCTGATTTGTTTCTGTTGAGATGAGTGTCTGCACTGTTATTTGCAAGAAAGCAGACTGGATTTGCATGTCCGGATAGCTAGTAAAACGTTTAGACAGACCTTCTCATTATATATATTGTGGCGTGAGGAGGCGGGGGAACCGTGGGTCCGCCCCACGCCGGAACTCACAGCCATGTCTGTCCCAGCCGGTGTGGATTCAGGACTGATTAAGCAGCCGGCTGGGACAGGTATAAAACTCAGCCTCAGCTCACTGAGGGGAGGACGCTTGACTGGGGAGCTGAGGGCTGAGGCTGCACGGACCTTTAACTTAAACAAAAAGAGACTACTGAACTCTAGAGCCCCTTTGGGCCATAAATATGTTTTGAGTTGTTTTTGGGTAGGTGGAGGGCGTTTAAAGCCCGTTTAAAGTTCATTTACTCCCCGTGTCTGTGTTCTCTGTGTGCTTCCTCCTTCCGGGTCACAGTGGTCACGCCCCTAACCCCAGGGCCTACCACAATATATATATATATATATATATATATATATATATATATATATATATATATATATATATATATATATATATTTTTTTTTTTTTTTTTTTTTTTTACTACATTGCACATGAATAATGAAGTTATCCAGACTATGAAGGAATGCATAAGGAATCAACAACAAGCTGAAATACTCTGTGAAGCGTTTAGGTGGCTCTTATATGAGGTGCTGTTAATTTGCAGTTTCTAAGGTTGGTAACTCTGATGAACTTATCTGGTGTTACAGAAATAATGCTTGCTCTTCCTTTTCTGGGGCGGTCCTGATGAGAGCCAGTTTCATCATAATGTTTTTAATGGTCTTTGCGACTACATTTGAGGATGCTTTCAAATTTAAAGTAATCTACAATGCAGAACATTTGAAAATGATGAAAAAACACTGAATTCAAGATTTGTCCAAACTTTTCACTGATATTGTAGGTTTGAGTGATCAGATATATGTCTGTAAATATATATCTGTTTTAAATGCATCTTGGGTGCATTTACACTTACTTTCTTACAATTACTTTGCTTTATACAGATAGGCAAGGTATAAACAAAATCATAGTGCATGATTACATCTTTATGATGCCTTGGCCTTACATTCTTACTTTAATTACAATTTTACTGCCCTTTTCCCACCCTGTGCTGCTACATTCTTTTGTTGCTCAAATAAAATGGTATATTACCTGCATTAATAATCCAATATTGTATCTGCTGTTCTGTCCTGTCAGCTCTTATCTTCTTTACTTGCAGCCCTGCGGACAATCTCCATTTCTCTCTTATGAAAAGCTAAATATTTACATGCTCAGCTGTTCTGAGTAAGTGTGTGGAGGGCTATACGAATGCTGTTTGAATAATAAATGAATGTGGTCTCCTCTGCCTTTGACACTAATGTTGTTCAGTAATGTCTATTGACCTCCAACCATATCAAAATCTCATACCTGAAGCTGGAGAAGCTCCTGTCCAGCAGCTCATAATGGCATGTGAAGTGTAAATGGGGAATGATGGGGTTTAATTGGTGATGATAAATCAGCCGGTGCAGATCTGGGAGCTGACAGCGTGGCAGGTGGGGAGCTGCCGCAGGTACTTCTGTTGAGTGGACTGCATGCTGAGCACACCTACCGTCACACACACTCCTTACACACACACACACACATACACAGATATAAGGATGAGTTTAGTTTAGGTATGCTGTTGTTGCTGCTATCCCCTTATTAAAAAACCTTGTAGGGCCACTGAAAACATTTAATGAGCAAGAGCTGCTGCATCTTTAGCATGTAGTCTATTACTGTCTACAATTATTTAACACAACAGCATTAGCAAGATAAGAGAAAACATGTTGCCTTAGAACACACTTGTAATAAAAGGCAATGAACAGATGCTGAACACATTCTCACGCATTGGTCGTTTTTTTTGGTGACTGACTGGTGGAGACCTTTTTTAACCCTGTCACCCAACACCAAGAGTATGAATTATACAGGGGTTGGACAATGAAACTGAAACACCTGGTTTTAGACCACAATCATTTATTGTCCCAACGGACAGTTCTGGTGGAAACAGGAGAGTTGAGGTGCACATTGAATTCTGCGTGATTTGGGCAGCCGTGGTTTTATGTTTTTTGGATACAATACGGGTTAGCACCCGAACATCCCTTTCAGACAGCTACCGTGGCTCTTGATACATCACAAAGACTTGCTGTCTTGGTCACAGATATGCCAGCAAGATGTGCATCAACATTTTTTCCTCTTTTGAAATCTGGTATGTCACCCATAATGTTGTTCATTGCAATATTTTGAGCAGAACTGTGCTCTTACCTTGCTAATTGAACCTTCACACTCTGCTCTTACTGGTGCAATGTGCAATTAATGAAGATTGACCCCCAGGCTGCTCCAATTTAGACATGAAACCTCTCACACTAAAATGACAGGTGTTTCAGTTTCATTGTCCCACATCCTGTAGGTGCCCGCAAAGCATGCTGGGAGCTTCCTTGTGAGCTCCTAAGCCCCTTCCTATACTCTCTGCTGCCTCAATGTGTTCTTTTTCCTTGTGTGGCACCCTGTGATAGACTGGCCCCTCTGTTCAGAAGATTTTTCTGCCTTTCATCCAATTATTCCAAGTATGTTCTGGATCCACTATGACCCTGACCTAATGTTTGAGGCAGTAAATAGAGATAATCTAAATAATCTAAAGCAATGGTTTTCAATCCGTGGCCCATGGCACCCCAGTGGGCTGCGGAGCCACTGCTAGGGGGCTGTTGGCAAAAATGAAGTTCTTTTTTTACGTTTGGCAAAATAAATGTCTTTTTAAGAAAGTTATGTACATTATTAAAAAAAATACATTATATTAAGGTTGAAATTGAAATCATTGCTTATAAAACAGGGTTTTTTACAACGAAAGATCCTGAGGCAGTTCATGTCTATCACTCAATTCACTAATTGAGGTTCTATATTTGACTTGAAATGGTTAATTTAAAAAAAATGTGTGGGCCATAGAACTTTTTGTGGTGGCCACAAGCAGTAATAGGTTGGGAACCCCTGCTCTAAAGTATTCCTCTGAACATTTGGAGTCGAGCCAAGCGCATAAATGGGGCAGACTGTGACATGGATTTTTATGCAGTCGGACAAGTTCAAGTACAGCATGCTTTAAGCCAGTGTTTCTCAACCCTGCAACTGAAGGTCCACTGCCCTGCATATTTTAGTGCCTGTCCTGCTTGAACACACCCACCTTAACCCAATACTTGAATATTCATATGCTGATTAGTTGGATCAGGTGTGTTTGGACAAATATTTCCCAATATTCATCCTAAAAAATACGGTAACTGAAGTGTTGTAAAACTTACAATGTTATAGGTACCTGCTACATTTACATGTTCAGATGGAAATTATTTAATTGCTTAGATATTTAGACTCATTTAAAATGACATCCCAGTTAGAGTTTTTTTTTTACTTTATCACATATATTTCTTCCTAAAATTGCTTTTTGCTAAAAATGTATTTTTCTTGATTTAATTTCTTTTGAGATTTAAAAGCAATGAAAAAGCTGCTAAATGGAAATTCTATTAAATTATTCAATTAAAATTAAGTATTTAACTGAAGCAGAATATTCAGTCCTGTATTGGTGAGTTATTAAAGCTCACCTTCCGCGAAAATCCGATTTTTCTTGTTTTTTGTGGAATACAGTAGGTCTCTCCGAGTTGAATGTGTACACCTGCACATTAAACTGTTTTGCAGCCCCCATTGTCTGCAGGAGCTAAGCAAAGAAATCCCCCCTCCCCCCCTCCGAAAAACGGGTGAATTTTGAATTATCTTTCTGCCTACGTAGGTATGGAGTGAATTTTGTGCCAAAAGTTTTACACAAAAAAAAAAATCCGCAATCAAAATGTTAGGAATCAAAAGCAAAAATTATATGTTACAAATTCAAAAGAGAAAAAATATATAGCAAATATATATTTTTAAATATACTTTGTTATTTTATTATCCTTTGCAGTTATTTGAAAATTATTTCAGTTTGGTCTTTGCTTTTATTTTTGTGTTTTTGTGAATTTTCTGTGGATTTTTTTTGGATTTTTCTGTTAAAGACTTTTGCTTCTGGAATCCCTCTTTTGCTTCTGCTTCAGTTTTTTGCTTCTGAGTTTTGGCACAGTTTTCACGGGTGGGCGGGGCTTAGAAGAAGGGGTTCCCCTTGAATCTCCATTGGTCAGCTGGTTCTGGACTGGCGGGTTCCCTGAACCCTCGTCTGAGACTGACCACGCCCCCAAACACCCGCCAGCTTCAAGAGTCCTTCCAAACACGGAGTGAACAGCAGCTTCCAGCAAACAGCAACAGCAGCAGATACTTTTACAATTAAATATTATACAAACGTTATGTTTAATGTTATATTATGTTATATTATTCTCTGTTTCACTCCATTTAAAAGCTCACATTAGCAAGATGTGCTAAATATTCACGCGCAAATTATGATAGTTACCTAGTCAATGAGCTAGTGAGTTAGCTAATTACCTAATCAGTGAACTAGTCAGTTATCTTAGTCAATGAGCTAGTGAGTTAGCTAATTACCTAATCAGTGAACTAGTCAGTTATCTTAGTCAATGAGCTAGTGAGTTAGCTAGTTACCTAATCAGTGAACTAGTCAGTTATCTTAGTCAATGAGCTAGTGAGTTATCTAGTTACCTACTCAGTGAGCTAGTGAGCAACCTAGCCAGCAAACTAGTGAGTTATCTAGCCAGTGAACTAGTGAGTTAGTTACCTACTCAGTGAGCTAGTGAATTACTTAGTCAGTGAACTAGTGAGTTACCTACTCAGTGAGCTAATGAGTTAGCAGGTTACTTACTCAGTGAGCAAGTGAGTTACCTAGTCAGTGAACCAGTGAGTTACATAGTAAGTGTGCTACTGAGTTAGCTACTTACCTACTCAATGAGCTAATGAATTAGAATGCTACCTAGTCAGTGAACTATTGAGTTACATAGTCAGAGAACTAGTGAGTTAGCTAGTCAGTGAACTAGTGGGTTAGCTATTCAGTGAACTAGTGAGTTACCTCCCACTAAACATTAGACGTCTTATGGACGTGCAGATCATGTCTATATTGCGTCGGTCGGTCCAAGACCAATTCTGTACGTCTACACGACGTGCAAACTAGGTCCGCTATTTGGACGTCAAACTATGACCCCACTTGGACGTCAATATGCAGTTAAACATTTGAACGTCGGACTAGGTCACTTTTTTGGACGTCATGGGGACGTCTTATACAGGTGCAGGAAATTAACATTATTTAAGAATATATTTATTTTTAAATGTATGTCAAAATTGTTGTTATCAATATTGTTAATCACTATGAATATAGATTATTTATGATTAAGCATCATTTATTTCTAATTATTTATTTGAGTATTATATTTTTATCTATTTAATTAATTAACGAATGTAGGTATTTATTTACGTATGTTTTTATTTTTATTTGGAAATGCAATTTATGTGGAAAATTGTTAAGTTGATTTCAACCAGTCAACGCCACTCTGATTTGCTGAGACCGCACGTCATCATAAACTCCACTCTGATATGCCGAGGCAAAACACGCTAAACATTTTTTGGCTGCTGCAGTAGCTCAGCTCAGCTCAGCTCATTCAGTTCAGCTCGCTCAGCTCAGCTCCGCTCCGGACCGGACTCAGCTGCCAAGCTATAAGGTAAGACGATATGTATAAGTTAATGTATTTGTAGTGTTAGTTGTTTTAGCTCTGTGGTCTTAACCTGAACCTGCTGGCGTTGCCTCTCTTCCCAGGCAGTTAGCTAACTAGCTAGCTAGCTAACGATAGCTAAACAGTGGCCATAGTTAAAATGGAATTGGAATTACTTTTGAGAACGACCGTAATGCAAATAATATTTAATGTAACCGAAGCTTTAACGTAGAAGCATTGTCCGGTCATTAAGTCAATGCACTAACCAGAGCTAGGCTGATAAGCCAATCTAAGCTAAATCAAAGAACCGTATTTGGCTAAATTCGCTAAGCTAGCCTTAAGTTATATAAGTTTGTGGCACCCACAATTAACCTAGGCAACTGGGGGCAATATCAAGTGCATTTTGAATAGCCTGAAGAAGTAAGTTTATGTTAATATTACATGAATAAGGCAATTTAAAATAGTTTGTTGTGGGAAAACATTTATTAAAATAGCTTAATATGATGTGTGAGAATTAAAACGGCACGATAATTCTGGTCAGGTGTTAAATGTGTATTCCCGCCTTTAGCTTAGCGTTAGCTTAGCGTTAGCTAAGCCATAGCATGAAGAAGTAAGTTTATGTTAATATTACATAAATAAGGCAATTTAAAATAGTTTGTTGTGGGAAAAAAAATATTAAAATAGCTTAATATGATGTGTGAGAATTAAAACGGCACGATAATTCTCGTCAGGTGTTAAATGTGTATTCCCGCCTTTAGCTTAGCGTTAGCTTATCGTTAGCTTAGCGTTAGCTAAGCCATAGCATGAAGAAGTAAGTTTATGTGAATATTACATAAATAAGGCAATTTAAAATAGTTTGTTGTGGGAAAAAATTAATTAAAATAGCTTAATATGATGTGTGAGAATTAAAACGGCACGATAATTCTCGTCAGGTGTTAAATGTGTATTCCCGCCTTTAGCTTAGCGTTAGCTTATCGTTAGCTTAGCGTTAGCTAAGCCATAGCATGAAGAAGTAAGTTTATGTGAATATTACATAAATAAGGCAATTTAAAATAGTTTGTTGTGGGACAAAAATAAATGGCCATCTTCAACATTTTCTGAGATTTCTAATTTGTCTTTTTCTACTTGTGCAGATGGAGTCATGAAATGTGACGGGACAGCCACCGAGGACTTAATACTTCGGAGCATCTCAAACATGCACCACAAAGACGTGGAGGACACACCGCTGTCTCTCAGGACCTAGAATCTTAATGAAAGTATAATGATGTTAAGGGAAGGTGTAATGGAAAGGTGTAATGTAAAGTTGTAATGGTGTTAAGGGAAGGTGTAGTGGAAAGGTGTGATAGTGTTGAGGGAAGGTGTAATGTTAAAGGTGTGATAGTGTTGAGGGAAGGTGTAATAGTGTTGAGGGAAGGGGTAATGTTAAAGGTGTAAGTTAATAGTGTTAAGGGAAGGTATAATATTGTTAAGGGAAGGTGTAATGCAGGGGTCTCAAACTCATTTTTGCCGAGGGCCACATTGACATATTGGCTGTCCTCTGAGGGCCAGATGTAACTTATAAATATAAGAAAATGTAACCAGATGTAATATAAAATGAATGTAATTACTCCTTAATGTTAAATAACTCTCAATATACTATTTATTCAATCAAATATTACAGTTGCATGGAAAAATGTTTGCTTGTTGCTCTATTAACATAAATCCTTTTAATTTGTCATGTTATGAAATCCAAAAACTCCATCAATCAAGAACCAAACTATTCAAGTGAATAGAAATTACATCAAGTACAAGTTATATTAACTTTGATCAAAACGTTTGATACTGAAATAAGGCTTAATAAATATAAAATCAAAAATTGTGAGCTGTGACAGATTTAGCATTTCCTCAGATTTAGCAGTTCCTCATCCAACCACTAGTCGGAGCTGCAGCTGCAGCACCACAAGCCCGCAGTCTTTGCTTAGTCAGAGCTACAGCCCAGCCACGGGCTACAGGACTCAGCTGAGCCTGTCTGGAGCGTTTTGAAATTTTTTAAGTTCTTCTGTGTATGAAATAAAATAACCCCACTAACCGGATAATACAGCTCTCTACAGTTCATCTTTCAGCCCAAGCAGCTAACAGCAGCAGTTTAGAGCAGCGTCACGGAGGCACTGCTGGGATTACATTATAAACAGGTCAGTTAGCGCTGCTAACCTCAGGATGTTTATAACTACGGAGTTTAGTGGACACACCACGGCAGCAAGGTTAGACTGTTGAAGGCTACTGAAGACTACTAAAGCAGGCAACGCAGCGTAAGCAAAAAAAAAAACAAAAAACACACACACACACCAAAATACAAGTTAAGATAAAATATGAAAACGAACATAATAAAGCATAAATAATTAAATTGAATTGCGGGCCAGATGTATGTTTATTTTGTTAACCCGTGAGGGGCCGTATGAAACCGCGTGGGCCGGTACTTTGAGACCCCTGGTGTAATGTAAAGGTGTAATAGTTTTGAGGGAAGGTATAATATTGTTAAGGGAAGGTGTAATAGTGTTGAGGGAAGGTGTAATGTTAAATGTGTAATAGTGTTAAGGGAAGGTATAATATTGTTAAGGGAAGGTGTAATGTAAAGCTGTAATAGTTTTAAGGGAAGGTAAATGTTTAGTGAAATTGTTATGGTGTGAATCTAAGGTGTATGTTATGTTGATGTAAAATAAAGGCATTAACCCCAAATGAGATTTACTCATTATGTTTATTATTATATTAATGTTTCCCCAAACAGAAAGGGTCAATTTAAAATCAACAGTGGTAAGATGGGGGTAATTAATTTATCCCTTGCTTTTACTGGTTCTTTGCAGGTTGACATGTTTTGAAAAAAGTGAGAGGGTTGAAATGCAATTTATTTGTAAAGCATATTGTGTATAACTAACGTGCATAACTAGTTCCAGAAGGTTGTGAACCTGTTCCAGTAATTGTTTGGCTTAGCTTTGTATGCGTTTCCAGTTAACTGCTGAAGCTGGAACAATGGAACAGTTGCCACCGTCTGAAATGGCACTACAGTTATGCAGGGAGCCTCAAAGTAGTTGGTCTATAAAACGTATACATGTAAATTTCACGTAGAAAAGACGTCCACAACGACTTAATTTAAACTAGAATTAGCCCTTATCCGGAGGTCTGGGGGACGTCAATACTGGACGTGCAGAAGACGTCAGAAAAAAGACGTCGTCTGGCGTCACAGTCTGCACCTTCAGGAGACCAAAATTGGACGTGCAAAAATGACCTAGAAAAGACGTCGTTTCAACGTCTCTTTGTTTAGTGGGCTAGTCAGAGAACTAGTGAGTTAGCTAGTCAGTGAACTAATGAGTTACCTAGTCAGTGAACTAGTGAGTTACCTACTCAGTGAGCTAGTGAGTTAGGTAGTTACCTACTTTCAGCATGAATATTTAGCACTCTCGCTAATGTGACTTGTGAACATAACGTTTGTATAATATTTAATTGTAAAAGTATCTGCTGCTGTTGCTGTTTGCTGGAAGCTGCTGTTCACTCGTGTTTGGAAGGACGCTTGAAGCTGGCGGGTGTTTGGGGGCGTGGTCAGTCTCAGACGAGGGTTCAGGGAACCCGCCAGTCCAGAACCAGCTGACCAATGGAGATTCAAGGGGAACCCCTTCTTCTAAGCCCCGCCCACCCGTGAAAACTGTGCCAAAACTCAGAAGCAAAAAACTGAAGCAGAAGCAAAAGAGGGATTCCAGAAGCAAAAGTCTTTAACAGAAAAATCCAAAAAATCCACAGAAAATTCACAAAAACACAAAAATAAAAGCAAAGACCAAACTGAAATAATTTTCAAATAACTGCAAAGGATAATAAAATAACCAAGTATATTTAAAAATATATATTTCCTATATATTTTTTCTCTTTTGAATTTGTAACATATAATTTTTGCTTTTGATTCCTAACATTTTGATTGCGGATTTTATTTTTTTGTGTAAAACTTTTGGCACAAAATTCACTCCATACGTAGGCAGAAACTCACAGACCAGCCCACCTTGGCTCGAGAAACTCCCAGAGGTGGAGCTGAAGCGACGCAACATCACCGCTCATCAGTTAGGAGGTGGGAGGCAGTGAGCGGCAGAGCGGCGGAGGGGCGTCGCAGTGCTCCTAGCCAATCAGAGGAGAGATATTTGCATGCTGTTTGCATGTATGAATATTCATGAGCAAAGCTGGAATCCGGTCATTTTGGACACACCCCTAAAACAGTCCATTAAAAAAGAGCTATACAGAGACACCTGAGCCCCTTTTTTTTTACAAAAACGGCTCACATGTCATTCATTCATACTAGAGACCACAACTAGACATTTTAAAATGAAAGAAAAAACGACGGAAGGTGAGCTTTAAAACCTGTTCTGAAACTCAGGAGTGGAAGTCATGTGCAATGGCAGACAGTGGCAGACTGTTTGAAGGGCAGGGGCAAAAAAATACAAACCTAATGCAGGACATGAAGGTGTGGGGGTGTGGCTAAATCTGAAAACCTAAATCGATGCAAAATGTATGCAATTTTTAATACAAGGCACTTTATTACGGCACATTTAAAAAAAACTGGAAGGTCAACCATAGAAGGCCATTGATTAAGACTTATTATTAACATTTCTTTATTTAGATGGCACATTATCAAAATGTATTGCAAGAATAAGATAGCAGACATTGGATTGCTTTCCCCCCCCCCCCCCCGAAGCAGCCTACAGGGGAACTTTGTCTCTATTTTGTCACATTAGAGGGCACTTTACCAGCACTTATCAACCATGGGGCACCAAGGGAGGTGGTTGCCTCTAGGTCTGCCGGTAGTTATGTTGGATTACTGAGGTCTTTATTTCAGAAGACACATTTGAGCTTGAAGTGATCTATACTAAATAAATTACAAAGATACAATGAGATCTATGAGATTTTCCTTGATCTTGTTCGTCATCTTGTTGGCTGTAAAATACCTTACAATGAGAGATAGCAACTTTAATGAACACGATGGTGTTAGTTTTGCGACAGAAATACAATTAAGCTACAGTTAATCAATGACTGTAAACACAAAACTGGACATCATGGTTTAAGTTCACTTTTGTTCTGTAGACATTAAGCCAAAATTGACCTGCCCCCTTTCCCAGACTGTGTACCTTAGACTGCCTTCAGTGAAATTACAGTACAGTGAACCCTAAAGGACCAAAAGCAAATGCAATTTTTCCACTAGATACCCAGTTTGAACGGTAATGTTTGTAATGTTCCCTCAGTAAAAGCCCAGCTCATGTAGGTTTACCTAAAAATCAGTCATTTATGTAATGAATAGAAAGGCCTGCAGACACTTTTTTCTTGAGTGTGATCCCTGCCTTCTTATGGTATAGCAGAATACTGCAACCGGTCAGCAGAGGCACCAGACCTGTGACAGCTTCAATTCTGAGAGATATTGGGCTGTCCATGCAGTCAATGCAGTAAATAAAAGCATTAGTCCATATTTTCCATACAAGTGTGGAGGGCAGTGTTTGTTAGCCACTAGGATTTACTAATCTGTATGTAAGTTAATATGCTTTAAGCCTATAACTTTAACAGTCTCAGTAACTTTTATGAAACTAATCTTTAAGGCATCAAGCAGTGAGAAAGTGATGAATGGAAGTGTGGGGTCACACACAGGCTCTATAGTTTAAGGGGTTAAATTGTTTCGAGGGATGTATCAGCAGGGGGGCCGCCTCAGAATCCCATATTGTGGAGTTCTCGCCTTGCTTTCTGAATAGATTTGCGTGTTGTGCTGTGTGAGTCAGACATTTGTTATTGTTCCTCCACTGCTGCCAGTTTCAGGGTCACCGTGAAAGTCGGCACAGCCATAATGGCCTCCATTCAATGTCCATTTGTTCAGTTATGTAGCATTTTTCTTATTTCAGCTTGAATCAGTTTGTTTCTTTGATCGTTTCATTTATATGAATGCTCTTAATGTCCTTGCACTGGTGGAAGGCAATTGCGAAAGGGATTCCATGACACCCTCATTTCACTGCGAAGCAAAGCGCTGAGCACGAAAACAGCACGTAATCCATTTCACGCAGTAATTGACCATTCAGCAAAGGATGACACGATTACAATAACTGCAGTGAGCAAAGGGAAAGGTACTGTGTCAGTGTAGAGAAAAAATGCTGTCTACTGAGATAAAAAGTGGTAGGTGGGCGACAAATGACAGAGAATTTCAATTCATGGCGTAGGAAATAAACACATGGTCTAGAAACAGCTGGATCACATTAAGGTGAGAACATTCCTCACTTTCTAAAAACTGACTGACTCAGTGAACAAGAGAATTATGTAAACCCAGTGTACCTGCAGACATGTGCGTCAGACGCATTCATCACAAATTGACTAGCTTTTCGGTTTGATGTTGGAACACTGCTAAGAGGATTTGACTGATTTCAGTAGCATGACCATTTGTGAGATGTCTCATGTCACATGATCAGTTTGACACCATCCTATCTCATGCCAAAAGTACTAGATGGAGCTTCATTACTCCAGAAAACTGTCAGCTATGTAGCTGATGCTTGGCATTGGGAAACCTGACCTAAGGCTCAAGAGTTGCCTGTTAGATTGGCAAGTATTTGAAATTACTAGGAAGTGTCACCTTAGGGGGTGGCCTGGGAACGATCACACCCATATAAGTGGTGAGGTGTTATCTTGTGAGGGAGGTTGAACACTGTTCAGCTCTCTCTTGGCAAGGCAATGGATGTCAATATCAGTTGGAATGAACATTCATCCTATTTCCAAAGTTGTGAAGGCAATTCTATTTCTATTCTACAATCCACAGTGTCACATATATACAGGGAATATGTCACACAAGATGCATTACAACTCACAATGGACAGTGCAGTAGGTGGTAATGATTGTGACCAGCAGACTACATTTGTCCATGCAAACAGATAAGCACTATTAAAAAGATCACATCCACATTGAATGCACGACATTCCACATTGAATGCAGTGACATTGGGAAACGGTATGGGACACAACATGAGTACCTTTCCAATAACATTTGGCATGTCAGTCTACAATAGGTGTCTGCCTTACAGTTAAAGGTGTTAAAGGTGATTTGGTTACTCTGCCACACCCACTTTCAAGAGTATGTTTCTTATTCCGCATTTGTGTTAGAATTAATCCGTTCAATTCATATTAAATGGTAGTAAACGCAGTCTGAAGTAGCTACTGCTGTGGACTCTGATCATAAAATAGCTAGCTAAGGTAACCCAACATTCCAATAGACTATTTATTGTTATTTACAGCAATTTGATATTTAAAATAGCTAGTTAGCTGGCTACGTACCTAACTTATACCCATCATTACCCAAAGATGAGCTCCATTTGTCGTAAAAGGAGTTAAGCTTAAAACATCCCCCCCAAATGTCTAAGCATATGCTCTTACCATTATGTGGTACCATTCTTTGGTTATGAAGCTCCGATAAAGCAGGTAAGGCTGTTTGAGAAGGTGCTTGCTTTAGAGCTAATCTACGAATCCTGGAGTACATGTGTAGACCTAGTAAATAATAGTAAATAGTGGGTAAACCTCACAGACATGTCTTGTGCTTCAGAGAACACCAGAGCTTTAGAACTGAAACATTTTTCTCAGTGGGGCTGTGTAATTGTAAGAATGATATGAGAAGATGTATGGACTTTTGGGTCAATGTGTTAACTTTAGCTACTTCAGCCACTTCAGTAAAATGTGGTGGATATACGTTAGGTGTAGGTCCTGAACACTGCAATGGTTTTGTGTTGTGTTAAAAAAAACATGGGTACGTCAAGCAAAATTCTTATTTTCTTCTCAGTAACTTCTCAGTTACTACATCTAACTATCTGATTATACTATACTATTTATTCTGTACATTTTGTCATCATGCAGAATATGGTGAATATGCATTATGCTTATTGTGCTGTACAAATACTGTACAGATAATGGTGTAAGATGACCAGTTCTGCGTCTCTGTTCCACTGTTCCAACTCATCCCAAACAATTTCAGATTGAGCTCCATCTCTAGAGAGAATCTCTGGCTAATGCTTGGCATGGGTCATGATGACCTACCTCTCAATTGCTTCAGAAAATACACACTGTGTGCATAGTGAACAAAGGTGTCAGTCACTCTAATTAGAGGGGATGATTGTGTCATTTTGGACATACAGTGGTGTACAGATGATGAGGTGTACATAGCATGAGGTCAACCACTGACGTTGGATGAAGTTCCAGATTTTGAACATCATTCCAATTTATCCTCCAGGTATTGGATGAAGCGCCATCATTCCAGGGAACACAGTTCCACTGCTACACAGCCAAGTGCTGGAGGCTTTATACTACTCTAGCTGATGTTTGGCACTGTGCTTGATGACCTTAGGCTCATACATTGGCAGCGCTTTTCTATGAACACAAAACAAGATGCATGAGCCAGCTGAATTCCAAAGTCAGCCAGTCTAAAATACATACACTATTGGGACACCTCATTTATTGTTTCTTTTAAATAGTTTTTGTTTTGATATGATACATGTTATCATTATTTAAAAGTATGTATTTTAACACTAAAGCAGTTTAAAATATTAAACTTATCTCAATGTTTCTACGGCATAATTATAGAACACAAACCTGTGCTCTATTGAGTGTAATCCCTCTTGAAATCAAACTATTTTCACACAAAAAAAGCAGGTGTGATATTGCAGTATGGTCATTTTTAATACCTTGTACAATACAGTTTTGATTTTATATTGACATTTATGATATATTGGCCAGCCCTACATTTCACTGCTACACAGATCGGAACTGGGGCTTAATACCTCATTTCCCTGTATTTAGCTTTTGGCATGTGGCCATTGGTTCATATTTGTCTGCAACAGGTTGTCCTACTCTTCTGGCAATACTTTTTTACAGGCACAAGACAATGTGTGTCAGCATTGGGAGCAACCATTAAAAGTAGCTGAATGCATTCATTGGAAGCAGAGTTTGCAAACATTTGTACATAGAGTACCAATCAAATGTTTGAACACACATTCTCATTAATATTTGTTCTATATTTGCATTATTTTCTATGTTTTAGATTAATATTAAAGATGTACTATCTATGAAGGAACAGGTAAGTATTTGGGTAGTAGACAAAAAGTGCTTGGCCTTCAGAAACACCTGACCTCAACCCCAGCCAGGTGGTTTGGGACGAGCTGAAGCCCAAAGTGAAGAAAAAGCTATTAATGAGTGCTCAGCACCTTTAAAACCCTACCAGGTTCCAGGTGAGAGAATAATGCCAAGTTTGGGAACTAACTATGCTAACCTATCTAAGCTAAGCTATATACAGCATACCTAACCAGCTTTCACACACAACCCTCAAAAATATAGGAGTGCTGAGCTTAGCTCTCTCGCTAACTACCTAACTGCGTCTGTGGTTGAAGGAGCAAAAGTCAACATATTTACCCCAATGTCCATACGTCTGCTCTTTTCATTCTGTGACGGAAAACTAAGTTCTGAAGCTCAGGTGAACTGGATGTGTTGGAGGCTGAGAGTATGTTAAAGAACATCTTAGTTTCAGAGCTAATCAATGGGTGCAGCAACACGGGGTGTGTGGTGGGTAAACCTCATAGCACACCTGCTTTACCAGAGCTTCAGAACTCAAAACCTGTTTCTCTGGTTGAGGTTCTGGTGTTGGTTTATCCTCTATAAAATGGTAAGAGCAGACATATGGGTGTGTGGGTGTATGTTACATTTACTGTAGCTACATCAACTATATAAACACAGCTCTTCTTCTGTGGAAGGTGGTGGATGGAAGTTAAATGGAACTCCTTAAAACTCCCATCTTTCTGGGGTGTTCAGAACTCTGCTGTTCAAGTAAATTTCCCCTCTTCTTCCAATAACTGTGACACCCTACATCTATACATGTATAAATGTGCACACAAAATAACTATAAAATAAATTTTATCATTAAGCATAGTGTCTTCTACATTGACTATTGCAAAAGTAAGATTTGAAAAAAAAAATGCATTTGTTACATGTAACTATAAACTTTACCATTAAATATAATTATCAAAATCCTTCAGAAATGTTTTTTTTTTGCATTTTTGTGTGACTCCAAATATATACTTTGATTTTCTTTTTCATAAAAAATCCATAATATTTAAAATACACATTTTTGTTGTGTCCCTGGGTTTCACTCAGTCCTGTTACCGTGAAACATTACCCCATCTGAAAAATCTGGAACATTCTACAAGTCACATCTACAACAGAAAGTTACATCAGCTGGTTCTTCTGAAGACCATGGTAAGACTACACTTACATTACTTCATTTATTTTTCTGTATATTTGATCTTATTGTAACTGTGCCTGAGGAGGTGAATCTCAACACTCATTCCATGTAGCTAATATTTTTAGCCTTTTAGCTATGTTTCATGTTTTTGCTAATTCTATGCTAAAAACTCATTCCTGTTACTTTTATCGGGCGGACCGAGAGCTAGCTGCTGGAGGTAAGAGCTGCGGCGGCGGACTCTGTGTTTACATCAGCGATGCTTGGTGTCGGAACGTTGTTGTGGTCTGTAAACACTGCTCACCAGTAGTGGAACTGATGATTATCAAATGCCGTCCGTTCTATCTACCGAGAGATTTCTCCACCGTGCTGATCGCCGCTGTTTACATCCCTCCGACCTCCAACAACAGCGTGAGGAGTGAAGCACTGAATGAACTGTACCAGTACATCAGTGAACAGCAGACAGCACACCCAGATGCTTTTCTCATTCTGGCTGGAGATTTCAACCACGCAGACCCAAAGACTGTGTTTTCTGGACTTTTTAAACACATAGACTTTCCAACCAGGGGTAACAACACTTTGGACCAGGTCTTTACTACAAAAAGAGGGGCTTACAGAGCCTCCCCCCTCCCCCACCTCGGAGCGTCTGACCACCTAACCATTATGCTAATGCCAGCTTACAGACCACTGGTTAAAGTCACCAAACCAGTTCTGAAGCAGGTACGAGTGTGGCCAGAGGGTTCCTCAGAGGCACTTCAGGACTGTTTCAGCACAACAGACTGGAACATGTTTAGAGAGGCTGCCACCCAAAACAACTCCACGGACATCCAGGAGTACACAGAAACTGTCTCTGCCTACATCACCAAGTGCATTGATGATGTAACCGACCTCAAGACCATCACTGTTCGGGCTAATCAGAAGCAATGGCTGACAGGAGAGGTCTACAAGCTCCTGAAGGCTAGAAATGCAGCCTTCACAGCAGGAGACCAGGCAGGCCTGAGGACAGCCAGGGCCAACCTGTCCCGCGGCATCAGGAAAGCTAAGAGGCAGTACTCCAAGAAGATATCCCAACGCTTCAGCGACAGCAGAGACACACGGAACCTGTGGCAGGGGATTCAGTCTATCACAGGCTACAAACCCCATCCACAGACCTGCAACAGCGACACATCTCTGCTGAACGACCTGAATGGATTCTTCGCAAGGTTCGAGCCACTCAACAACACACCCGCCCAGAAATCCATCCCTCCTCCTGGTGACCAGGTGCTAACGCTCTCCCAAGACAGTGTGAGGAGAGCATTCAGCAGGATCAATGCTCGGAAAGCTCCTGGACCTGACAACATTCCTGGTCGTGTGCTGAAGGACTGTGCCTGGGAACTCGCAGAGGTTTATACGGACATCTACAACACCTCTCTGAGTCAGGCTGTGGTTCCCACATGCTTCAAAGCCACCACCATCATCCCTGTCCCTAAGAAGGCATCGCCATCCTGTCTCAACGACTATCGTCCGGTTGCACTCACCCCCATCCTCATGAAGTGCTTCGAACGACTAGTCATGCACCATATCAAGTCTTCACTCCCCTCCTCCCTGGACCCCTACCAGTTTGCATATCGGTCAAATCGCTCGACCGATGATGCCATCTCCACTGTTCTCCACTCGGCCCTCACACACCTGGACAAGAAAGACACCTACGTCAGAATGCTGTTTGTTGACTTCAGTTCAGCATTCAACACAATTGTCCCTCAACAGCTCATACACAAACTGGACAGTCTGGGGCTGAGCACTTCCCTGTGCAACTGGCTGTTGGACTTCCTGACTGGTAGACCACAGGCAGTGCGGGTTGGCAGCAGCACATCCAGCATCACCACACTGAACACAGGGGCTCCCCAAGGATGTGTACTGAGCCCCCTCCTGTTCACTCTGCTGACCCACGACTGCACACCAGAACACACCTCCAACCTCTTCGTCAAGTTTGCGGATGACACGACGGTGGTGGGTCTCATCAGCAACAACGATGAGTCACACTACAGGAACGAGGTGAGCCGCCTGGCCTCCTGGTGCAAACACAACAATCTCTCTCTGAACGCAGAGAAGACTAAGGAGATTGTTGTGGACTTCAGGAGAACTCACACACTGCACACTCCTCTGTCCATCAACGGAACTGCTGTGGAGAGGGTGAGCAGCAACAAGTTCCTGGGTGTGCACGTCACAGAGGACCTCTCCTGGAGCACCAACTCAGCATCACTGGCCAGGAAGGCAAACCAGCGTCTCTACTTTCTACGCAAGCTGAGAAGAGCTGGAGCCCCCACCCTCATCATGACCACTTTCTACAGAGGGGCCATCGAGAGCATCCTGACCAGCTGTTTCACCGTGTGGTACGGGGCCTGCACAGCATCCTGCCGCAGGACCCTCCAGCGCATCGTGAGAGCAGCTGAGAAGATCGTTGGCACCTCTCTCCCCTCCCTTCAGGACTTGTACAGCTCCCGCCTCACACGGAAAGCCCTCCGTCTGGCAGGAGATCCCTCCCACCCACTACACAGCTTCTTCAGCCTGCTGCCATCAGGGAGAAGACTGCGGAGTCTCGGGTCTAGGACCAGCAGACTGCGAGACAGCCCCATCCATCAGGCTGTGAGGATGCTGAACTCTCTTCCTGCTCTACCCCCCATCCCAATCCTGCCCACAGCACACACACTCTCATCATCCTGACCCCACACCCTCCCACCAACACAGTACTGAAACTCTGCACTAGAACACACACAGTACTGTAACTTTTGTAAAAGGACCTGCACTACACACCCAATACCTGCACTACTGTTACGCTGCACTGTCATACACACTTTAATTCCCCAAGAACTGGGAACTTTAAGAACTTTACCAGCCTTAAGCTAGATACAACATTTGCACTACTGTTATACGGGTTCTATTTATATTGTCACTTGATCTTAATCACCATTAATATTGCACTATTATCTTCTGTCTCACAAATGTCTATTGTGTTTTTGTTGTATTGTACATATAGTGTCTCCCACTCATTTAGATTATATTTTTATTTCTTTTTATTTCTATTTATATATCTATTTCACCCCCACCACTACTGCACCTTGTTCTGTCTCATGTATGTCTGTGTCCCTGCTGCTGTATTGTACACATAGTGTCTCCCCTTTTTCTTTATTATCCATTATCTGTACTTGCTGTAAAATTGGGAAGGAGAGTAACGCAATTTCAATTCTATGTATGTCCTGTACATATGCAGCATTGACAATAAAACTACTTGACTTGACTTGACTTGACAGTAACAGGAGTGAGTTCCAGTAACAGGAATGAGTTCCATTAACAGGAGTGATTTTTTTTGTCATAAATATCATTTATTTAAACATGCAGTCAATCATTTCTTTAAAACAAAGGCTTTCTTGAGAGAAAATTTAAGGAATTAGTGGACTTGCTTTTAAACATGCTTTTTAAATGTTACATGAATTCTGAACCATCTTCAGATTAGAAACCTTGTAAAACATTAAGTAAAGCTGTCTGACTTCCCATATTTTATTAGATTCAGAGTTAAAAAGAGATTAAAAAAAAATAATAATTTGGAAGTAGTACAACAAGCAAATGGCACCCATTGGGTGGAATGGCCCATACAGTGAATGTGTGCAGATATATCTTGGTGTATGTAGTAGATGATGACGTGTACAAAGCATTAGTGAAATTAGAATTAAAAATCCTCACACCTCTTTAAAGGAATGTGCACAACAGGTATCCACAATGATTAATTATTGACAAAATCAATAGCCTAAATCATGTATTAATTAAATATTCAGCCTGAATACAGACTAGATAAACAGTCCAAAGCGACCGATCAGGGTAAAATACCTGTTCAGCCGCTCACCGTCTCCAACTCTAATCTTGTAATGGGCCAATAACGAGCCACCAAGCCATCGCGTTCCCCACAACGACACGCCCACGATTGTATTAGGAAGCTGCGAGGGCTGTGATTGGTCAGGGCGGCTGTCAATCAGGCGGGGTTGCCCGTCCTTCCGTTCCATAATCCGTCGCTCAGGGAGACTTTTCTCTTTCTGTTTTCTCACTCTTTTCACCCGGAGAGAGAGAGAGCTTCAGCATGATGAGCTGAAGCGGCGAGCGCGGAGGAGAGCTCTCTCACACACTCACACTCACACGGAGCGGCTTCATAACTTCCTACCACAGACACACACACTTCTACACACATTATTAGAGCAGCAGCACATGCTTCTGGAGGACTCGCTGTGCGGAAGAGAGAGGATTTATCACGTTTGTGGGGAGAATTTCTGACTCTCTCTTTCTCTTTAGTAGAAACACAAACATGCCTGTAGCGACTCTCCTGCCTTTCACCGCGACTCCGAGTAGGAAGTCTGTGAGTCCGACCTCGTTCAGACTGACGGAGAAATTCATTCTGCTGCTGGTCTTCAGCGCCTTTATAACGCTCTGCTTCGGCGCGATCTTCTTCTTGCCGGACTCCTCCAAGCTGCTCAGCGGAGTTTTCTTCCGCTCCGCCCCGGCCGAGGGCGACGCGCGCCCGGGCACGGAGGGAGACCTGGCCGGCGGGGTGGGCGCCGGTGCCACCGGCAAGGACGAGAGGATCCTGTACAAAATCAGGAAGGACTACGAGAAGGCGCTGCTGGAAGCCAAAGACACGCTACAGAAGCGGGCCGAGGACATCAAACACGACATTAAAAGCGAGAAGGAGAATGATGTCCAGGGCAGAGCGAGAGGAAGAGACGACTCTCTGCCGGAGATCGAGTTCGCCCGGCCGCCTGGAGCAACAGGGCACGAACCCTCGGACCCGGAGACCAGGGAGAGGAGAGCCAAAGTTAAAGAGGTGTGTGTAGCGTTCAGCTTCTGATACTTCTTCTGTTTTAAACTGTTTTTTACCCGAGTTACACTTCATGTGTTGTAACACACGCACTTACTAACCCTCTGTGGCAAGGATTATATTTTTTGAGGGGAAAAAATAACGATAAATTCAAGTTACAATATTTTTGGAAGCTTTGTAGTCCCTGTGAAACTTTAGCTTATATTTTGACTTTTAATAACAAACAGATCATTTGAATCAGATGTTTTAGAGCAAGAAAGTACCCAAAAACAAGCAGGAGTGTCCTACCTGCATAACATTGCCCAAAGTTGGCAACACTTAGCCATAGAGGGCTAACCTAACCTAGGTAACGTAACTGAGATATGTGCCATTTTATACTTTAACGCGTCTGTAGGTTATATTTATATTCTGACGTTTAAAAACAAACGTATTCATTTAATCTGATGTTTTAGAGCAAGCAAGCACTCAAAAACAAGCAGTGTCCTACCTGCATTGCCCAAAGTTAACAAATGGGGAAGACGAGAATCACTGTTTTAGTAAGTTTACAACAAGAGTATAAAAAGGAAATGAACATCCAAATATACTTCTTTAGCGTTACATATTCTTCCATATACAACCTACATATTTTTTTATTTACACACGTGTACGTTTTATTGCAATTGGCGTAGATATGCTTTGTAAAAAATATATTAATAAAAATTAATTAACTAATAAATACATGCACATAAAATGAGGTATTGTATGGTATGGAAAATGGGCAACACTAACGTTATGCCATAGAGGGCTAACCTAGCAAACTGAAAGATGTGCCATTTTATACTTGAACACGTCTGTACTGTTAATGGTATATCTTCAATGGACTTAGTTGCAGCTATAACAAAACTAGGCTGTGTGAACTTTTGGCTACGTTTATATTTAAGGTGAGTTAGCTAGGATAACGCAGTTAGCTAACTATTAGTTAAAACTACTTTGCTTACAAATGTTAACGTTAGTAAGCTAACGCTAGCTAACGTTAACCTAGTTAGTTTAGTGTTTACTCACCTAGCGTTAGCTACCAAATTCGCAATTGAGACAGAAATAGCTGTGTTTTGAACAGTAAGTCACACATATATGGCTAGTTATCCAGCAGTAAATAATCTGAACACAGTAGTACACTTGGCCTTCAGGCTGGCTAGCTGTTACATGCTATCCCCGGCTGTAGGTAGTAAAAGCTCAGTTGGTGAACTCTTATTACTGTTTTTTTTTTACGCTGCTCACCGTAGTATTGGCTACGGTAGCGTTAGGTTACGTTATCTACGTTAGCTTACCTGAGGCAGTCGGTACAACACGATTAGCAGACAAGCTAACTTAGCAGTTAGTAGTCTGCTCAGCGCTCACCTTCTGCCCGTGTTGTGTTTTTTTAAACCTGAACAAATCCACGCTGAGCTGATGGTTTCACCATCGAGCAGAGGTTTCTGGAGCTGCGAGTTTCAGCATGTACTGAACATTCTGCCTGTGGGGGAAAGTGCTTGAAAACAGAAAAATGAACACCAGAAACGTCTTTGCTTGTTTTGAGACAGATGGGGAAGTCCGTCTTAGCCTAACATTACTCCAGCTTTACAAGTCTTACATTTTACAGGTGGCTTTAGGTATCATCTAGGAAATGTTTTCTAGTAATAGTTCTAAATCTGTTCCGACAAGTCTAATAAACCTGATAGTATATGCTTAACTTACTGTCTTTCTGACTAGTCAGTTAGCTAGCTAGTTGGGTTAGTAATCAATGTTGCCACTTGATTTACTTTGATTTATATTCTGTTTATCTTTTGATTTTTTTTCAAGTAAAAATATCAATTCGTAGATGTCTACAGTTGCTTTATTCTTAGTAGAACATTGAAGTCAAGCTATATACACTCTAATTCTCACTAGTAAAACGTCCAGATCTATATGTCCATATAGCTCTGGAAACAAATTGAGACCATTTCAGTTTCTGAATCAGTTTCTCGGATTTTGCTATTTATAGGTATTTATTTAAGTTAAATGAACATTGTTGTTTTATTCTATGAACCACAGACAACATTTATACCAAATTCCAAATAAAACAATGGTAATTTACAGTATTAATTTACAGAAAACAAGGATTGGCTGAAATAATAAAAAAATATGCAGAGCTTTCAGACCTCAAATAATGCATAGATAACAATTTCATATTAATTAAGTTTAAACAGTTCAGAAATCAATATTTGCTGAAATAACCCTAGTTTTTCTCCTCCACCAGTCTTACACACTGCTTTTGGGTAACATTATGCCACTCCTGGTGCTAAAATTCAAGCAGTTCAGCTTGGTTTGTTGGCCTATGATCATCCATCTTCCTTTTGATTATATTTCAGAGGTTTTCAATTTTGTAAATTCGAAGAAACTCATAATTTTTTAAGCGGTCTCATATTTTTTCCAGAGCTGTATATGAATTCTGACCAGTTAAAAACAGTTTTTGTTTCTGTATTTCTAATACAGTCAATAGACTAGTTGTATTGTTTTTAGGTATCTACAATGTTATTTTATATATCTAACATATAACATTTTGTAACAAATGGTACTAGTCAAAATGTAATGGTATATGCTCCTTGTAATATGTCTAGAAAGGCAGAAACACTATATAAAGCTGTTGTTCTGATCTACAGATTTCAGAGTTGAAATCTGAAATGGCAGTTTCTATTAGTAAAAAAATACATTTCAGATATTGAATAGGAATTTTTATTGGGAAAAACTTGTATTGCTGAAGGCTTGCCATACAGACAGTGTTGTTTGGAGCTGTGAGTTTCAGTAGGGGTTGCTGTGTCTCAGTTCATTTTGCCTGAGGGTGGAAAATTGCTTGGGAACAGAATCATCACCTGAATGTCTTTGTTTTTCCTGATAAGCTGTTGAATCCAAAGGGCAGCTCCGAGGTTCAATATGAAGTTTTGGACTTAAATCTTTAGTGTAAATTCATGAAATGTTGAAACCGACCTCAGGGCAGGTCAGTATAACTGTCTGTGTCACGTGGATTGATCTCTATTGGATTAGTCGGGTTCCTTTTGAGTGTTTGATAGAATTGCTTTTTCTAAAGTTCTCTTTAGAGAATGTGAAGTGCTTGAGACCAAACCTGGGAAGGGCACATGAAAGTAGATAGCATTTTTAACTCTCAGCCTAGGATTATCTTTTGACAGGCAGGAACTGAAGTAAGCAGGACACTTGAATTTCAAATGAATGGCCTGATTCTTTCACTAAAGACAGTATGATGCTGAATAGCTTTGTTTAAGTTTGTACATCTCCGTTTTAACAACAAAACAGTAGCTACACAGTGTGCGGAACCTTTTATTATATATTTTCCTTATGCCGCTAAGTAGGTTTTCAGTGTATCACCATAGGTGTTAAACAGTATATTGTTTTGCATCATTATGCCAATTTATATCAAATAAAAAGTTGCACTGCTGTAATTTTCCTTGAGGAATCTATATCTGCCCAGCATTGTTTAATTCTACTTTAATCTTTGATACACATTGTGACACATTAGATCATTGACTTCTGGAGAAATGTGTTGAATATTCATTCAGATCAGTGCCTGCAAAATTTTACATACAGAGAAATATTAGATATGACCTATATTTAAAGCTAAAATATTTAGCAATATGTAGTTCTTAAAGAGTGCCCAAATGCATGTTGAAACTCTCAATAGATTCTCCAATGTCAGTGCATTTGTATTTGAGCACTGTATTTAGGCAACAGCTCAATGGAGTTCTGCCTAATGTGGTCAGGCTGGTTTTTGAAGAACATAAAAACAAGGAAATGCTGTGCATTTGCCACCCCACCCTTCTAGTATGATACGCTAGCCACTAGTTAATGTATTGAAATCAACCAAACAATAACTTGTATTGAAAGACAAAAAGTAAAATATAATTATATCAGAATATGCTGTATTGTTAAATGGCTAACCATACATATAGTTTGGCTAGCATTTCCTGTTCATATGCCAATGGAATGGGATAAACATACTGGCATCATGCCTGATGAGTTTGAAATGAGGTGGGGTGGTAATTATTATCCAACATTCTGACCTCACTTACACTGAATACAATTAATTCCTCACAGCGAGTACATTAGAATCTAGTAAAAAGCCTTCCCTGAAGCGGGATAAACACTTTTTTATATTAAACCCATGATTTCAGGAGCAGTGATGAAATTAGTGAGTGTCTCAGTACTTCAGTATCAGTATCAGTCAGTATCATTCATTAAATTTGACAAGGCAGGACACAACAGCATAAAAACAGTTTTAAGCAGTGTGATCTGAAATGTACGGTGGCCGAGAAAGCCCAACGCAGTGCAAATTGAAAAGCGCTGCAAAAGCACAAAACACATCCATCAAAATTACAACACAGGCGCAGCAAATAGAAAAACACGCTGCAAATAGAAAAACGCGCTGCAACTAGAAAAACGCGCTGCAAATAGAACCACAACACAACGGAAGTGAGTCACAACACAACGGAATTTTCCCGGGGGACCTTAAAAGATACTGTACCAGCTAAGCTGCGTCTTCAGTAACGTCTCGGACTTCACTATGTGTACAAAGGACAATAAGTGGCAAACAAGGCGTTTTGTGAAGCAGAAGTTTTAATAATATGCACACAACCGTGGTAATCACAGGTAATAAACATAACTTACTTTTCAGAAGCTTGTTTGCCACTTATTGTCCTTTGTATACAGCTGGTACAGCATCTTTTAAGGTCCCCCGGGAAAATTCCGTTGTGTTGTGACTCACTTCCGTTGTGTTGTGGTTCTATTTGCAGCGCATTTTTCTATTTGCAGCGCGTTTTTCTTTTTGCAGCGCGTTTTTCTATTTGCTGCGCCTGTGTTGTAATTTTGATGGATGTGTTTTGTGCTTTTGCAGCGCTTTTCAATTTGCACTGCGTTGGGCTTTCTCGGCCACCGTAGAAATGTGTCAAACTTTCAACAGTCAGTATCAAATACAGAAACAATTTCACAACTTCAGAGCAATTATTATAAAATAAATAAATATGTCACTTACTTTTGTTCATTTGTAGTGAAGGTCAACGGTACAGACATTATCTCCTAGACTGTAATAGTGCTGTCAGCTGCAGTGTGATGTAATTAGAGCATTCATCCATGTTAATGCTGCCAAAACCCCTTGAGTTACATTCTTGGCGTGATGATTCATTTGTGTACTTTCTTTCTGCTGACATGCAGCAGCTTGTAGGTTGAAGGTTGGTGTATTCTGCAACTTTAGATAAAGAGTTGTGAACAGGTAGACAGGTACTCTGCCTTGCTGCTGTAAGTCTGCTTTTCTCAGCATATTTTGGGTATCTCCAGTATTTAAAGTGCACACTGTCAAGAGACTCTGGCAGAAATCACATTCACATTCAGTGCATGAAGCCACACATGCACATCCCACATGCCAGTGCACCATTCCTTAGCTTCTGTGGGACATGGCAAAGGTCTTTGGGCATGATACTAGTTCCTGTCCCATGACATATGGCATGTCCTGGTATTCATTCACTTATTTAGGCTACAGCAATTCGCCCTGGCCCATTCACACTAAGGATACAAGAAGTGTTTCAGCCTAGGCTGTTTTTTATTTATTTATTTTTTATGTGATCCGTTTAGGATATGGTCGACTTAAAGAACCCGTTGACCAACTGAATCTTTCATGAGAGTGAAAATAATTAAAAGTTTATAGATTTTATATGTGTATATCTCCCATCATTTATCTAGTTTGGTAAGGGTTTGGTCATTTGGACAGACACATTTACTACATTAAGAAAAAGGTTGCTTATGTACAATTAAACCTGTCAAGATTAAGATTTGGCTTTTGATTATATATTGTAAGACATAATTGCACTGAACTGTTATTGTAATTTAATCTAGTCAGTGTAATAGTAATTCCATTATTTAAGTCCAAAGATTTAAGAATAAAAATATTATAATGGCATAATAATGTTGCCCCCTTTTCATTTTAATTCATGCTATTTTTTTCTTCATAACCCATCACAGCCTACACTCTGTTTATAGAGGCTCCAGTATTGATGCTTTTGCTGTTGTATGACTGGTTAAAATAATGGTGAAGTTTGTTTTGTTATAAACAAACCCAATGGAAGGTATAATGGTCTGCCAAAATTATATTGTCAAATATATTGTACAATGAGAAATATATTATTTAATGTAAAACACGCTTCAGATTATATACTTTTTTTTAACATTCTATCCCTGTTTAAATTCTTTAGATACTGGTTATGTCCTCATCTGGTCAGAGAAAATAATGAACATTTTTTATAATTTTATCATGGTAACTACGATCATATTGGCCACTACGATCTCCAGGCTGTATAGTTGCAAATAAAGTAAGGCTGCTGCTGCTGCTGTTTCTGCAGCATTTCTACCTGGGTAATGATAGGCTTAGTCTTGACACGTGTTTGTTCTATGCCTATACAGAACATGCTGGGAGTAAATACTTTGCATTTTATAATGAGATGCAAATCAGTTACTAACTTCCGCTTGATAGGACTGACATCGTATCAGTGTTCATTGTTTGTATTTTTTCTTCTTTTTGAATGGCAGTTTAGTACCTTGTCAGACTGCTCTTGTTTCTTGTTGCCTTAGAACTAAACAGAGTAGGGTGTTGGTTTGGACATTAGTGGCAAATTCCTAAATAATAAAGTGTAGCTGTACTTTACATATGTTCTTCCTTTGTTTTTGCCATATTGCATAACACGACCTAGGGCAATCTGCATTCACTGAAGGTCCAAACATGCAATTTGAAAGCTTTATTGTAGGTCGTATTGTTGTATGCAAAAGTTTGAGCACTTAGTACTTGGTAACACCCTCTTTGCGAGCAAATTACAACATACTAACATTTTTTATAGCCAGATAAGAGTCTCCCTGTTCCTGTTTTACACATTTCCTCACCCATCCATGCAGAATTCTAGCTCTGTTTTTTTTTTATTCCAGATTTTAAAGGGCAAGAATTTTTCAATTGGATATAAGTCAGGACAGTCTAGAGCCATTCCAAAAGCCTCAGCATGTGTCATAAGATATGTTTAATTTTTCACATCCTATTGTAGGAGCCAGACTCTTTTAAAATTAATTATATATATATATATATATATATATATATATATATATATATATATATATATATATATATATATATATATATATATATATTGTTATTATTATTATTATTATTATTATTATTATTATTATTATTATTATTATTATTATTATTATTATTTTATTTCTTTATTTATTTTTTTTCTTGCGTGAGATTTAATGTTTAGCCCTTTTCAAAAAAAAAAAAAATAACAAATGAAAGTCCCTTTCCCCATTTTACTTCCTTCTCAACATCTTCTGTTCTCAGGAACAAGAGCACAAGGCTTTCTTCTCCAATTCCTTTTTGATCAAATTGACAATCCTTTTATCAGCTGACTCGGCTAATCTATATTAAATGGATATTTGAGCAAGTTCCAAAAGCACAGAGCAGAAAGTGTTTCACGTCCCAGTTGTTGAGCTCAAAGACCACCAGTAAGAAACTGCTTGCAAGAGAGAGTCCCTTAGGGTTAATGTTGAGCCCACTGTCAGGGCTGAGTCCTAATACCAGGATTAAAGCTGTCACATACGTAATCATATTAGTGCATGGCCTCTCCAATTTTCATTCCACCCTTTCTACCTCTCCTCAATAACTGCTACAAGATCAGTATCAGCTCGGTGCTCTAATGTGTAGAGTTCTTGGGCTGCTGGCTGTATGAGTGATATTGGTTCACATTTTGATTTAATCACTTTGTTGATTGGCATACTAAAGTACAAGCCAGACATGAAAATGTGTATGGGTGATGTATATACTAGTGCATCTCAAAAAATTAGAATGTCATTGATAAGTTACTTTGTTTCAGTAATTAAGTTTAACATTTTTACAATTTTGGAAGTGTGGACAATGTGCCAGGTCCTGACAATTTCTATGGAGATGCGGATTTCATTTTCAAGCAGGACTTGGCACGCTGCCCACACTTCCAAAAGTACGAATTGGTCTTACATAATATGCCAATTTTCTGAGACACTGATTCTTGGGTTTTCACATTTTGAACTGAATTACTGAAATAAAGAAACTTTTCATCGCTATATATATTTTTTGGGGGGGATTCACTAGTATACATGCATATATACAGATGCATACGGTACAATTTTTTTTTAATTCACTTATCGGGCAAAGGCAGTTAGAAATGATTTACATGGGTAGCTCTCTGTAGATGTCTCCATTTTGCCTGGAATGCCCAAACACTCCCTCCCCTGCAGATTGTGGCTCCAGCAGCCGCCCTGCTTGACACCGGTGATAATTCACACCGTGAAAAACGGGATGATGTCCCACTGATCAGCAGCAAGGCAGAAGCAAACAGCCCCAGCGGGACTCCGCAGGAGCCCCTTGCTCTCGGTGTCCAGACACCATTCACGGCTTTCACTCTCCCCCTGCAAGCCTCCCTGACCTTTAGTGATAATTGTTCTGTGCTAAGGAAATTGATGTCAGGATCGTTGCGAGAGTGAACTGTTGGTGTCTAGGTTTATTTTGGACAGTAGACCAATAAACACACACTACTCAATGAAACTGACATTAAAGCTGCCACTTTTAACATCTCCATTTCACACATTAGCGTTGGCAAGGAATTGTTCTTGAATAAAAACTCCTGAGTTGCTGTATTATACAATTATGCTGTATGTAAGCTAAAGCTATTAAAATTCACTACAGTATTGCAGCACAATATCTTTATACTTTCAATATATCTATATTTTCTTACACAATTATTAAGCTTGCAGTCTTTCCTAGAATCCTACCAGATGTACATTTGTGTGTTAAAGGAAAAAAAACATAGAATAAATCTATGCATGTCAAATATACACCTATTCAAACATTGTTTTTTTTGGGTTGTCTTTTTAGTATTATTATTTTTGTTTGTTCTTAGTAAAAACATGTGTTCTGTGGTAATTTGGTTACCTGTTACGTGCATAATGCATATTTGTCACTTGTAATTGGATACAGTATTGCTAGGCCTGTCACGATATCATTTTAAGGACGATATATTGTCCCAGAAATTATTGTGATAAACGATAATATTGGGCACTATAGAAAATGCTCCCAAAGGAGCTTTAAGAAAATGTGCCACACTAATAATATACTAGCATAATAATACTATTACTTAATTTTACAGTTAAACTAACTTTTTTTTATTGTTCAGAACAGACATTGGGCTTTCAATATGAAAATATATTTTAATATCCTAAATAACTAAAACAAATAAGGTACAACCACCCTGAGACTCTGTGGGTTCTGAGACAACTGCACTAAATATTAATTGGACCTTTATAAAAAAAATAAAAATAAAGTAACAACATACAGCTTTAAAGTAACCTTTACAATAATTTAACTTTTTTTTTTTTTTTTTTTACTTTGCACAGAACACACAGGCACATGCAGATTCCTTTTGATGGCTCAGCAGGCTTGCTATAACTGTATTTTTTTTAATGTAACTGTCAGACAAATTCAGAGTAAGAAACACCAACATGTTTACCGTACACTCGTTTTCTAACCGATTGATGTCGCGGCTATTATCCATGTCTGCAAAAACATTGCGGTTATAAAAACATATCGTATGATAAGGCGATAACATAGTTATCGCAACAGTCCTTATTATCAAAATATTTTGATACTTTGATTATAATCGTCATTTTCTTACACCGGTACTGATCTTAAAGAGTGAGAGAAGCAAGTCTACTTTTTGTGTGTAAACTGAATAAATGGTTTTCCACATTTAAATGTATTTGGGAGGGAAGTACGATTGCGTAGAGCTTCAGGACAGAACCTCTGACTCTACGCTGCACCCATTTGGGGCGGACTGATCTGCTCATTCATTATAAATGAGTGAACTCTCCACTCGTTCACACATCATTCCCCTCCCTATTAATTATGCAGGCTTTAAGCTAATGAGAAAAATTCATTTCCATCCTGATGATCATTGCCTGTCAGTGAGGAGTAACAAAAACATATTGGGGCAAGTTCAAGTTGTGGGCGTAGCTTGGGATGGCACGCTATCTTTTTTTTTTTTTTATAATGAGAATATGTATTGCTGTTACAGCTATTACAGCTGGGTGGGATTTATCAAGGAGTGGCTGATCTCTAGACTGGACCTGTCTGTGTCCTGGTCAGTGTGCTTACTGACCCGAGGCCCACACTGCTGTAAAGGCTGGCCCTGTGCGACGCTCCTTCCTCAGAATCTATTGGAAGGCCTCTGTTACTAAACTCTCCAGCTGGTTTACTGGAGAGACTCTTGCATCTGGACATATTTAGAAAAAGCTAATTTATAAAATCACAGCTGCTGAAATAATAATGATAATTAAACTTGGGAGCTGAGTGTGTTCTGCAGGTGAGCTCTTGCCCTTGTGCCTTGTGTGTGTGTATAATGAGAGCTTCTCCGAGTGTCTAATTTTAGTGAATGAAAGGCAGTATCTGTTGGCTGTGGAAGACTGATGGTGTCGTGTTTATTTCTGTGAGGTCTGTTTTTGTTTCTCATTCATTTCCAGTCCGGAGCCGGGCTGATGTGGGCCGGAGTGATAACAGAAAAGCCTCTCGCTCGCCATGCTTTCCACGCTGCTGATTAATTGAATGAACAAAGACACCTGACACAGAAGGACACATTGATTAAAAGGTGTGAAGCAAGCTGTTTGTGTACTGTGTGTCCGGGGTCGCGACCTGTGCTGTGGATGCCAGTATTCTTTGGATTCAGATGGAAGAGATGTGGCTGTGTGGTCTGTTGCGTGAACATGTAAAGTGTGAGGTGTTTTTTATGTTCCTGTTTGTCACAGTGGACACAGTCCTTTTGTAAAGCGAGTCGTAAAATCCATCTTGTTCTGAACAAAGCAGTGGGATGGTGAACCTGTTGTGGTAGGGCCGACTCTGAGTGTGGAAAGGCTCTGAAACAAACTGAAGGACTGATCATTAGAGCAGGGCTATAGAATACGACCAAAATTATAAATGGCTGATTTTGAGCAGACAAACTGATATTCTCAATATTTTCAAACTGGTATCATAGAACAATGTTTTGTGACTGTCTTGAAAAAACCTTATTTGTGTGTAACAGATTACAGAATCATCACAAAATTGATTGGATTACAGTTTTGAGTTGTTTATGGGGTCATTAAAAGACACATGAGACAGTTTAAGTTATTATTCTGAGTACTGCTGGGCGATATGGGGAAAAATCATATATCACGATATGTAATTTTCTTTATATCACGATAACGATACATTTCATGATCTACCACATTTGAGTATGTTTTCAGTTATTCTTCAAAAAATATGACAAAAAAATATCATTGCTTACTTTTTTCAAACTTTATTTTAAAGTGACATTAAACCAAACTTTCACAAATGAGAATTACTACATTTTAGTGCAGCAATATATATGCATCAAATGAAAACAGATGAGGTAGATGCAGTAGCTATTTTTTTTTTTTCAAAATTATACAGGTGTTTAGATTGAGTTATCAAAATAAACTCAATTAACATTTTTTAAAGGGTTCGTCAAATAACGTAAAGCAGCGTCATGTCGCAAAACCACATTATGAAGCTTTTTTTGCGAAGATTATAAACTGAGTTTATGCTAAGTGACCACCCCAATATATATTTGCATGAATAATCGATGAAATGACTGTAGAAACGATAGGGATGATGGAAGGTAAGTAGCATGATAGACACTTTTCTATCGTCCCCACGATATTTATCGACATATCACACAGCACTAATTCTGAGGATATCTTGCATACTAAGATTTACTCTGCTCCTCACTCATACACCAGACTGATTGAGCAGAGTAAGCACTTGAGTTGTTTTAGCTTAATCTGGCCTTTGAAAAGTCCCTGAGCCTTAAAATATGGCATGGTCCTTTTCCAACAATCAATAAAACCTGTATTATGAATTTGTAGAGGCCTTTAGATCTTGATTTATACCTTGATTCAGACCTTCCTTGGCAAATCAGCAGCAAGTTTTATTGTTTATTATTGGACTCCTGCATTACTTAGAAGCACAATGATCCATTGATTTGCTGCCTAATACATCTCATGCTAAAGGAGCGGTGGAGCAGTCAGATTTATTTGAAAATCAGTAGCACAGAGAGAAGCTCCTTGATTTACGCGGTGCCACTGCTTTTTCTGGAAGCGGTCTAATGATTCAGTCTGTTCCTAATGGCCTGCCCGCTTTCTGTATTCATATTAGATCAGTGGCTCTCAATCGGGGTCCTGGAGGTCCGCTGCCCTGCCCATTCCCTGCTCTCACACACTTGAATGACCCAATCAGTCAGCTGATTGAAGCTTTGTTCATGCCATGGGGTCCTATAGATTTGTTAGTTAAATGCTATTTTTAGACCCATACTTCAAGTTACAAGGAACCAAGTCTGATTTATGTGATTGATTAGTTCATTTCAAAATGGGTGAAAGCCAAGTTGCATATGTTTTATTCTGAACACAAATAGCAGTTGAAATAATCAAATAATATAAAACGTGTATGTCTGATTCTAAGCATACTTAAAATAGTATACTTAAGAGCAGTAAAAGTATGTTCAAATTATGTAAATAATAGTAAAGGTGCTTTTTTAATTTAATGTACTTTATGAAAATGCACACTAAATGTACTTTCTCTGTATTTCCATAAAATGTATTTTTAAGCAATATGCTTTCAATTATATGCTGTGTTCATAGAAAAAAATATATATAGTTGCATTAAATACAGCTTAAAGTGCACTTTAGTGTTTTTTGTTTTATTTTCCAGTAGCATTAGGGTGTACACAATATGTGCATCAATACACAAAGTAGTAAAGTTACAATATAGTTCAAGTGTATTGAAAAGGTGTTTAAAAAAAAAAAAAACATACTTAAATAAGTTTGCAAAAGTTGTACGAAACAAAAGCACCCAAAAGCACAATTTAATACTTTTATGTTTTGTTTAAATATAGCTTAATTACAACTGAAATATACTTAAGTTGCCATAAATCGCTCCAAAATGGTACATTTCAATATGTACTTAAGTACATATTTAAATTTTAAAAAGTAGGTACTTTTGCATGTTGGGTATACTTTTTAAAAATATAATTTTATACACTTTTCTTTTACAAGGGTAGTCTGAATCTATCTTTTCGTGCATACTGTAAGTGTTGTTGATTCGCATAGCTTTTAGCCTTTTCTTTTAGAATCTAATTTGATCTAGGCATTACTGAAATTGTCTATCTGCTGATCCAATGTCTTTTTTTAAAAGCGTTAGTACTTTTTTTAAATTAGATGTTTAAGTTGAGTTCCTTCAGTGAACTCAAGAATTTGAAAGACTGTCATGCTCAAACTGCCAACACTTGACTACACAGGACAACTGTAAATCCAACAAAATGTTTGTTCATTTGATCTACCTGCCTTTTTAAATTTTAGTTGAAATATTTTGTTAATTCTGAAAACAAACCATTTTTAAAGGTAACAGTGACTTTATGGCATTCTATGGCCGGTAGCCACAGCGCCACTCTCATTTAGAGTTGCAGGCAAATGGTTGTAACTTTACTCGGCCCCCCGTGTTCAGCTGTGGGACCGGGCGGTCTCTGGAGAGCCAGCGCTTGGCAGCAGATCAATGGAACAGTGTCCTAGAGAGAGTGTGTACGGACAGTCAGCCAAGCTGGACTGTGCCCGTGTGCCAGCGAGGCACATGCTCCCCTCTTGAGCTGCACCTGTTCTCCAGGCGCCTATCCACAGGTGTTTCCTGAGCAGCACTGGGGTTGGGTGGAGCGGCACTGTATCCGTTTCATCACTGCCTTTGTCACACTGTAATCTCTCTCACCCAGAGAATTCACACTTTCACAATGGCCACGCACTTACAGTGACGTAAACACACACACACACACACTCATAAAAATCTTCCTTTTTTTAAATGAGCTAGAGACGTTCAGAGCAGATCAGTAAAATCTATAAAACATGCTGTCTGAAAGCATTGCTTAATGGAAGATTTAAAAATAACAATAAGTCAATATTAATATTTGCGAACCTTCTGCAAACTTTGCTGGTAGGAAAATTGGATATACTAATTAAAGTTCATATCATCCCCTCATGCTGTTGCTATTGTACATCAGTTACATGCCAGTAAACATGCCTTTTTGTCTCTGTAGTGAGGACTAGATTTCCTGATCTACATTGTGATTATGTAGTTGCTTAGAAAATACCTCAACACTGAATTCATGTCTAGCCCAATACTATATAATGTTTGATGATTTATGATTTTGTATTTCCACTTGGGTCTCGACTGCCTTATAAACAGTCCAAGCTGAAAAAAAAAAAAAAATATATATATATATATATATATATGTGTCTATCCGACTCAGTTGAAAGAGCTTGGTGTCATGAATTATTGGCTCCTATGAGCCGTTTGGGTGGCTCCCTTATTGTGACATCACAATAAGGAAACCTGCATAATATAGAACCACCCGGCACCACCTCTTACCTGTCAACCCCCACCACAGTCCCACCCACTAGATCAGTTAAAGATCTGCCATTTCAGTCTGTTGATTTTCGAGCTCTGTGCATAAGATGCGGGGTGCTGCTGTTACAGGCAAAGGAAAGTTGCACATGCTGTGTCCAGCAACAGTTTGTTTGCATACAAGTGTCAGAGCCCTTAAATGGCTCATTGTGAAAAGGACTGAAATTGATATAAGTATAGAGCTGGTGAGATCTCTTTACGTGAGCGTGATTTTGTGCAAAGAACTTCATGAACTTTTTAAAATAAGCCCATAGACCAATTCTTACGTGTATAACAAGTCCTATATAAACTCTGAACTCTAGAAGAGCAGGATGGATATTTAGATTAGGGCTTATTATTTTTAACTCTTAATACTTTTGTGTGTGTGTGCATGTGTCACATGACTCCCTGTCCAGTCTGTGACATTGACGCATTGTGGAGGAGGGCTCAAACAATAATGCAACTGAACAGCTTGAGGAGCTTATGCTATATGTGATTGTCATTTATTAAATTAATTGTTCATTAGTAGTAATTGAGGTGAGATGTATAGTTGTTTTGGTGTTCTGATGTTGATTAGAGGTCATATTACAGGTGATGCTGAACTAATGCACTAGTTTTATGTTATTCAGTGTAATGTTGATGTATTGCTTTGACTCCATTTAACGTCTCCTCAGTGTATCAATATTAGCTGATTATTAGATGTAGATTAGATTAAATAAAGGTGGAACAATAATTTGGGTGTGGTTGCTTACTTGGTGCCATTAGACAGAAGGAATCGAGATGGATCACGTTACTGTCAGCAGTGTCTTCTTGCCGTTGTGTAACACGAGTGTCTCGGATGTCCCAAGGGTGTATAGTGTTTGTATTTGAAGCAAATTGTATTGAGCGCAACAATGATGGATCAAAACCTGCCCATGATAATAAACCATATAAAAAAATCCCCTTTTTATAGTGTTCATACGCTCGTAATGTTATTGGCGTCTGTGAGAAGTGCAGTCATCCTGCCAACAGTAACAGTAAGTGTCTGTCTGGTTTATTCCGCTCAAATCCCAGAAATAGAGAATCTGTGCATCCTGCGCGTTTGTTGGTGGGATCCTTTTGGATGATTACTTCAGTCTGGGCTCTGATCCACCACGCAAGGGCTATACTCGTACTCCATCGTCTGTCGGTCGGCAGGCTTTCTCTTCATTAGACCTGTGGAGATCCCTTCCCTGCTCTCATTAGGTCCGCACTGCCGTAATGTGACATTAAAGGATTCCTGTAAAGGATGTAATCTCTTACCCCGGGAGCTCATCCTCCCCTCTTGCGGATAATTGATTTCTGAAAGTGCTGCGGGTTACCTAAATGACACCATTACACAGTTTCATCTCGACCCAATTCTGAAACTACTTTGCATGGGAGTGATTTCGCTCAAAACTAAGGCCACGTTCACATTACAAGACTCATACATCAATTCTGATTTTATTTTTGAGGGTTGCACACATTGGGCGGTGTTGGCTGATGACCTTACTAAACCTACATTTATATAAATAAGCTAAATTGAGTCAAATAAAATTTTTATGAGACACATCTGTTTTATTTTTATTTTTATTTTTTAAGGGCTGTGTGGACAGCTGAAATCTTAACCATTAATTGTAAACTGTGGACTCTGTGTAAAATGAATAAATGCATAAATAAATAAATAAAATCCTTAAGTTTACTATTTTTAAAGTAATAATCTAATAACAGAAAAAACATACAAATAAAGTTAAAACAGTAAAAAAAAAAGTCCAGCTTTCAAAATTATTGCTAAATAAAATGATCAAAATGTATACTGTATTATTGCATAACACACCACTAGTTAACTGTATATGTTCTCTTTTACAATGAAAAGAACAATGCATAAGATCAGTCTGTGAAGAGTCAAAAATCCTGCCTTCATTCAAGTCCGATTTTTCAGATTTCAGATCAGATTTTTTTCCCCCATCTTGATGGGTTCACAATTATAAATGTAAGTGACCTGTACCTGTCTGGAATGTAAACCAAACTGATCCACAAACCTACCAGTGTGCGAATGTGTGCTGTTTTTAGGATCTGATTTGTTTACATTTCCGATGGGTACATGTCACTTGAAAGTGAACCATTAAGATGGAGAAAAAAATCTTAATTGAATAATAAGGCTTGTAAGGTAAATGTAGTCAAATTAATTAATAGCTGCATCACAATAAGGGAGAAACTTTAACCTGGTAATATGAACAAAGCCGAAGAAACAGTTAACCAGTTCAAAGGCCAGTGTCTTTGACTCTTAAAAAAGGTGCAGTTTGACTGAGGCTATAGAAATGCCATATTTGGTTTCATAAAGAACCATATTTGTATAAGATTTTTTCTTTGATGTATGAGTATTCCACAAAAATAGATTTGAATGGAATCGTAAGTGGCGGTACTTTGGCACTACTCAAGGAACTATTTGTAGCACCTTTATATTTAGGAGTGTAATGTAGGGTTGGGTAAGTGCTGCAGCTGTATTTGAGCGTACAGTAGTGTGTATGTGGAGTTAAAGGTATTGCACAGTTGCTTGCTCAGTTGGTCCTTGGACAGCTGTGTGCTGTTGCATCACTGGTTGCTGCACACCAGGGCTAACATAACAAGTCTATAGTAGTGGAATTTGCATCTTTTTGTCCGTTATTCTGCTCTCTCAAACCTGGCCAAACAGTCATGCTGATCCTGGTAATGCAATAAATCACGAGGCCTAAAAAAAGCATAACGGTTCTTTCACATGGATTATTGAAGTGTCCTTATTCAAAGTTGGAACGCACTTCAATCACACTGTGTACATTACAGCACTTGTGTGTAGAGCCAAGCCATATGGTAATAAAATACTATATCAATATTTAAAGATGTTTTCACGAAACAAAATGTTGTTTTTGCCTCCAGACAAAATGCATCAGCAGTAGCAGAGTCTTAGAAAATGCTATTCAGACACTGTCCCATTCATATTCCTTTTTTTATTATTAATTTATTTAATTTTATATGTATACATTTCTGCTCATCATTTTAATTTAACAGAATTCCTTTGCTCTACGTAGTAAAATGTACAGCTGGGTCGGTGTTCTTTAAACTTTACTTTATGTTTAAGATAAGGGCATACATGATAAGGGCATGCATGTAGAGGTGGGCAATATAACAATATTTTATTGTATGTCTCCCATCTCCGATTGCAGCAAAAAATGAATTTATTTAAAGTTAAGTACAATGTCTGTCTGAAATTTTTGCCCAAAATCTCATTCCATTGTTTTTTCATTAATTTTAAAATGTCTAGTTGTGGTCTCTAGAATGAATGTATGTGAGCTGGGTTGTGTGAAAAAAAAAAATTGCTCTGGTGATCCGGTATAAGAATGCTTTAGTCCGGTTTAGGAGTGTGCGGTTGGAACGATAGGATTTCAGCTCATGCATTTTTATACATGCAAACATATCGCCTCTGATTTGGCTAAAAGAGCTGCGAGGCAGTGAGACGAACAACAGTTAGAAACGTTTTAAAATAAAGACATTTTTACACTAATAACAGTGTTTGAAATGTCATGTATTACTTTACAACATGTGTAATGCCCTGCTAAGTGCAGTTCAGCCACAGACCTCTCTGTAAATCTCTGTAAAACGCAAAATCCACTGGAGATCCTATGTAAACCTAGTTACTAACACCGAGGGGGATCGTCCAGATCCAGAAAGTAAAAATCCACTCCGGGATTTTGTTGGCTGAGCCGCAGCAGAGGCAAGGCAGCTGAGCCAGGCAGTTGGAATAAAACCCTGGGGTGGATTTTTACTTTTAACTAGTCTAAACAGAACTGTTTTAAACATACACACCTACCCATCTTAGTTGTACTTTGCTGGTGGTGTTCCATAGACGAATTCTAACCATTTGTTCCTTAGCTCTGAATTACTGGGCAAAGCAGATAACACTGATATGATGTTTGAAGTCACGAGTTGACTCGCTTTTTTTCGAATATTTTCTTTTACTAGCTACTGCAGAGGTTGAGGAACAGCATGCATATAAAACTAGAGAGACCTATACTATTTTACAAAGAACAAGAAAAAGTGAATTTACGCTCTAGGATACCTTTAAAGATCTAAGGCTCCAGGTCTAACCCGAATGAAAAAAATAAATCGTGTTTCTTCCAAAAAATCTCCTGTATTGCAATCTGTGGTAAATACAGGTAGTGAGTCCTATTCTCTGAATTATGAGATCATTTAGGAGTTCTCCTACTAAAACTACTACATATAAAACAGTGCTACTGCATACTGAGTTGACGTCAGTAGACTGCAGCCTATTAAGCAACCCCACAAACCTGCACACTTGGTAAACCAGCACCGACGGGTCAACCACCTTGGTCACACTGGTAGACCAGCTAAGCTTTCACACCCAGTTAAAATCATATGCTGTGCTGGTCAGGAGCTAAGCTGCTTGTGCTAAGCTCCATACTGTAAAGGGTTTATATCTTTTCACTGTGAGAGACTGGAAGATTCAGCACTGTGGGTCTGAATGGATGTGCAGCTTATTTAAGAAGCTTCTAACATCTCTTAGTACTTGATTGATGTATTAATGCATGTAGAATTATTGGATAGTAAGAAGCTGCAAATTAGTCTATTAGTTAAAAATCTCTGTGGAAACACCTGAAAATGGCTCTCATGACCAGAATGGAAGATGTTGGAAGGAAAAGGTTGGACACTGTAAAGACCTTCTAATATAATTACGTTTGATAGTATTAATACTGTGGTGGGTGATATGTCACGATATTTTAGGGTTTTTTAGGCGATATTATTGTGTACATTACAGTATGGCACACCCCTAATCTGTAGATCAGTGTATCTCTAGAAGCATGTACAAATTCTGTCAAACTGTACAAAATGAAACTTTTTTCCTGAACACCAAATACCTAAGTTTTTTTCTTTTCTTTTCTTTTCAGGTTTTCATTGATTTTGCCCCTTTTCTCAGCATTGCATCAATTAAATATCATATGTATTTTTATTTTAACTTTCAAACAAAAAGGCAAGGCAGAATTGTTTAACTTAACTTATGAAACCTAACTTAAATATTTAACGGTCTCCTTAGCACTGCTATTAAAATTAAACATTACTTTTAGAACTGCTAGTCTAATAATGTACCTGTAGGAGTAGTGCTACTCAAGCGCATCTGAGTAAAAATTACCCATTAAAAGAAAGATGCCCTTAGCATTTTGTTTGCTTACCAAAACCCTAACTATTTAAGCCCTGCACAGCTCACATATTTCAGTTAAAAAACAGCCAGTTGTTGAAGGTAGTAAAGTAATACCAAGCATGTTGATCATAGTAGTGGAATTTGCATCTTTTTGTCCGTTATTCTGCTCTCTCAAACCTGGCCAATCAGTCATCTATATTGTGTAAATCACAAGGCCTAAAATAGCAAAACAGTTATTTTATGGAGGTAGGTTAACTTTAAACTAGTCGCCTTTTTTAGCTTCCTGCTCTCTCGTGATGGGTGCTCTCTCCCACATTGTATACAGCATTTTTCTGATACCTCCCAATAGTAGATAAGAGAGTACAAAATATATTTGCCATGGTTCTGTATTTTTTATTTTTTGTCATTTATTTTTTTTGCTTCTTTCGCTTCTTTCACTTATTCAGCCAATTCAATTTCCGGTGAATTATTTTGGTTGCAGAATGCTAAAACAAAAATGTGTACACTATGCTATCTTTCCTATGGCCGCTTGAAAAAGTGCTATGTTGTCTGGTGTGTATCTGAATGAATGGTCTAGTGTAGTGCTGCAGTTGGGGGATGGGACTAAGAGTTTTACAGTGCATGACCAACTTACATTGCAGTTATTTTACATTCCTGTCTGCTCTCTGCTCTTTGTTCTTGCCGCACATTTTGGAAGTGATGCTAACATATCGGTTTTTGATTTGATTTTGTAGTTAAGCACCAAAAGGGAAATGGAAGCTGATGAACAGAGCTGCTGCTTCTAATTAAAGCACGAGGAAATCCCCCGTCCTGCATCCCCCTAAAACCGAGCCACCTAAACTGAATGTTACGTAAACCTGTTTGTGATCTGCTAAAGACAGAGGAGCGGTGAGGCATAACAAATGATGGCAAACATCAGCCTTTGCACCGGCAACGACCCGCCACCGCAAAGTATTGATTGCATCGGGACTCGCTTTGGCCGCTTGACAGGTCGTGTTTGATTTGCGCTTTTTCGAATTACAGCAAGCTCCATTAGTTCATGCCTCGACACGAGCGCCGCTGTAAACAGCCCAGATTGCAGGATGACTCCATTCCCTACACCAACACACTGTCATTTTGGGCTTCTGCACACTATTCTGGGGAAAGTGCTGAGGGAAAGCCCTCCAAGGATTCAGGTTTACTGACTTTCTGCTTGTTGTGGTGCACTCGGAGGAACATATAATATATATATTTCTCTATTTCATGTGTTTTTGGTGAATGCTGTATTTCTGTTAGTTTTCCTTTCTTTTTTTTTTGTCTTGGAAAGTTTTTCCACCAGGATTGAATGCTGATATTCAGCAGGCATCAGCAGTGTTTCCTTCCAGTGCTGTACAGAGTCACATCTTTATACTCTGACTTCCATCAAAGTTAAGGAGGTTTTTGGAGACCTTATGGAGATATGAGGTTTTCTCCTCATATCTAACAATACAGCACCGGAAAGTAGTGCGTGGCAGACTGCCTAAAGCTTATCTGAGGGAGCCTAAAGTCCACATTTAGGCCTGCTATTTTTTTGTTTCTTTTTCTTTTTTGATGAAGTGAAGGAAGTGATTCTGCAATAGTCCTGCTGTTGTATTCTCAATGTGCATGCAACCTTTGATCTTCAGTAAGGATCTGTATAGACTGCTGTTTGTTTGTAGATCTGAAACTTATTTACAGATTCACTCATGTTTGTGAACTCTGAGCTGCTGATAGGCATATTGTAAATTTGATTATGTAGGATTGTGTATATTTCCTTATATATTTAATAGATTTGGTATGTTGAAGAACTGGTGAAGGATTCTTTTTTTTTTTTTTTGGTAAAGGCAAGGGGTGCTCATTGGACCATAACAGTTTTGAAGGTATAAATGGGTTTTACCTTGATTTGAAAATACTTTTCTCAATGGTAAAAACCTTTTGGAGACAATATAATTCCATGTAGTGCCAAAAAGCCTCTTATCAATATGGGTCAAAGATCCCTTATTCAGTGCTGTTTGAAATAATAATTCAATGATCCAATATAAATTCATATAAACCTTAGCTTGCTCTTTACAATAAGCCTATGTATTTGTTGCAGAATAAGGCACACTTAATATCCTTCCATTTTCACAAACATCTTCAGTGCGACTTATCTGGTGCACCTTATGTATGAATGTTACCAGTCAGGTTGTAAGGAGCAGTAAAGCCACCTGCTGAAGTACAGTGTTATACAGGGACAGGAGTGGTTAGCTACACTCAAATAAACAGTTTTCAGGAGAGAAATCGATTAACATTCAGTGCTTGTTTGACTTTAAAAATATATATATATTTTTTAGGATGCTTACTTAACTGTGAGTGCTGCTGAATTAGAAGGAAAACGTGGCGACACCCCCGTTCCTTACTTGTCACATAATGCACCTTATGTATGAAAATAGACCAAAAAATTGTTGTTTATTGACAGTGCGCCTTATAATACAGTGAAAAATATGGCATTTCCCCCTGTGTGTGCACGTAACCCTCTTTAATTTTGTCTTCGGTTGGGTGTTGCTTCTACAATTCTACATTTATTTTGACATTCAATCAAAATCTCTAATGTAATTGGTAATCAAATTGAATTGACAAATCAGTGGTGATGCCCAAGTTTAGCATTTTAATTTAACTTGATTCTGTATGCTTGACAGACTTCAGACACATTGTGATTCTTTTTTTAAAGCTGCATTTGGTTTTATATTATTGAAAATTTTAGCACTACATTTTTGAACTGTTGTTCCTGTGTTGGACAGAGCTTTAGGAGAGCTAAGTAGAGTAGTTTAGGACATTAGTGTCAACTCCGTTAAGACTTTCTGTTTATTCATTTATTTATTTATTTATATTTCTCTCCTTCTTCTTCTCTTATCTTAAGTCAGTACAGATTTCAGCTCACATGGTTCTGAAAGCTGACATTGTTGCTCTTCTTGTGAAATGAAGGCTATAGTGCTGACACTGCCGATATGGTCCAGTTAACCAGAACTGCAGTCATGTCTTTATTGGTGTGCTGTCTGTCCTTCTTACTGAACTGATGGGAATAAATGAAAACTCCTGTTTTTGAAACTTTGCCATTAATAACACAATAACACAAGCTGCCATTGATTCATTTATTTCACTTCTCTCAAAATAACTTCAGTCATGTTCTAAAGGTGTGAGAAAACTAGGTGGGGAAACAATTAGTACAGTACTTAATACTAAATAAAGGAAGTGGAAATCACGGTAGCGCCCAGAAATCTTCAGTTCCACATAATCATCACTTGCTTTATTTAGACCAGTGTGGACTTTTAGCTCGTACATTACTCTCGAGAGCAGATTTAAGAGTTAAAGGGCACAGAGACTGCGTGTGTGAATGGATCGCTCAGGGCTGTGTTGGGGAAGTTCTGTGTTTCCTGGAAAGCTTACAGTCAAGAGTCACAAAAACAATGGCTTTTCTGTTTTATATGTGCTTCCTGTTTTCTCCTCTGTTGTGCCAGTATCGGCAAAAAATAAAGACCTGCTGCCAACATTTGACCTTCTGATTTCATTTCTTAAAGTCCTCTTTCATCAACCTTATGTAATATTTAAATAAATGCATGCTATACTTTGTGTTTTTGTGATTTTGAAGATCTTTTTTTATTCAAATTTTATATGAAACAGGCCCCATTTAGGCCAGTAATTACCTTCTCTGTTAACATGCGGGTCAGATTGGACTTGGTGTAAATGCTCTCCTCCTCATTTTTCCTGTGAATAATTGCTCGTTTTCAGTGGGTAGCCTACATCTGGAGAGCAGTGGGGAGGAGGAATCATTTTCTCTAGTTAAATCAGAAACCTGAATGCATCAGTTCAGACACATCATTAAGAAGGATATGAAGCAGATTTCTTTTTCCACTTTTAAGTGTAGAGAGAAGCCTGTGCTCCTCAAATGAACACGCACTTACCCCTTCATATCCGCTACATATAAACCAGTCACCTCCTGAGCGCCTCCTGCACTGCGTTTCAGGAGAATGTGCACTCATTAAAAAGCCACATTTCCGCTCCGTCACTCTGAAGTGCTTATTTCTTTCACTTACTAGGCTCGGAATAAAAGCCTCTCATAATGTTTTTGTGCTATTCGTTATCTCATTGTTGCCGCCTGAGTTGCTGAGGGTTGACAATCGGGCACGATTCATCCTCATGTGCTGGTGAAGGCTGGAATTCATTAAAAGAAGCATTTGTTTAAGGCTGTTTTGTTGCTTGAAACCCAAAAAAATCCAACTTCATATTTTTACATAAAAATATCTACCAGGTTACAGATGATCCCTAACCAATACCACTATGTTACTCAAATCCCTGATACACATATTGCATTGTTAATATGTGGTGGTGTTAATTATTGCAATATACAGCTCAAGAAAGAAATAAGAGACCACTTAAAAATTATGAGTTTCTTTGATTTTATCAAATTGAAAAGAGGAAGATGGAGGATCACAAGCCATTAAACAAAGTTGAACTGCTTAAATTTTAGCACCAGGAATGGCATAAAGTTATCCAAAAGCAGTGTGTAATACTGGTGCCGGGGAACATGCCAAGATGATTCAGAAATTGAAGCGGTCTCTTAATTTTTTCCAGAGCTGTATGTTGCAGAACAACAAAATATTGCAGTGTCACACAATATCGTGCAGCTTTGATGAATTCTGAAATTTAAAGAAAGTTTACTTTTTATGCAATCAGGACATTGCAATCAGGGCTGTGTTTTGGCGAGACCGATACAATGCTTTAATACATCACAATATATTGTATGCATAGTGATATGTATTGTACTTTTTTTTAAAATCACATTTTAAGAAAACTGCTTTTCATATTTCTAAAATGAGGGTTAAATAAAAGTTAGCTTTTTATGTAATCAGAAGTGTGGTATTACAACACTACCAATTGTGATTTTTAATTTAAGAAATAATAATAAAGAAATAATGAGCATTAATAATTTTACTGATTCAGGAAAACATGAGGCAGTTGTTTGGTAGTATGGTTTTACTGTGGCTGATTTTTTCTTGATTTAAATGTTAAATCAGTTTGGTTCCATATTGGAAAATGTAAGCTTTGTATTATGTTTTAAAAGTGTATCACCGATGCATGCTCTGTTAGTCTTTCCTGTGTCTTCCTCTGTAATATCCACTGCCAGTTGCACCCAATAATGTCTAGAGAATCAGCTCTGTGCGTTTTCCAGAGTTGACCTTTCACACATGCAGTGTACAGCTGGAGATCATGTGTCGGACATGTGATCACACAGTCTCACTACAGGAAATGTAATGTGTGGTTTAGACAAGGGTTGGTGAACCCTGTGTAGCGTGAGGAAAGGCACGGCAGGACCCACCATAAGCTGGAAAAGAAACTACTCTCTTCACACTTAATCTCAGTCAGAAATGACAAGATTTGTATTAGGGTTCTGACAGGATAAAGTCCATCTAATGTTTGATAGCATGTAAGTAAAGAATGTGTAAAAGAGGCTAATGAGGCCTATGGATGCAGACTTAGACTATGTAATGTGACTTACAGAAGTGAGGGACAGAAGCTTATCCTATATACATCCCTAGACTAATTGTACTGCTTCAGACTTTAAATTAACTCAAACAGTATTGTATAGGTTTTTTTTCTTAACAATTTATTGTACAGATAATTAGAAATGACTTAATTTCTAACTTATTCTTGGAGTTGAAAAGTTGAACGTTATTTTAAACTTGCTAAGGTGCATTTACAGCATCATAAACATTTATATTACCATAGGAACAATTATTTTCTTAGTGTAACTTATATGAATTCTCATGTCAACCCCCCCATATCACATAATTTTTAATAATTATTCCTCTAGCAAACATAAAACATTATTACTGAACAAACATTTGTAATGCATCCTTTTTTAAGCTAACTGTCAGGACAGTGTTGGTTTATTTGTTTTTTATGACTCCTGTATAATAGGAGTGTGGTCAAAAATTGTCAGTGCGCCTTATAATCCGGTGCACCTTATGTAGGAATTTTACTAGTAAGGTATTAGGGAGCAGTAAAGCAACTTTTGTTTCAGTTTAGTTCTCCAGAACCGAAACTGAAGCAGTGTTAGCATTAGCTGCTAACCATGCTAAGTTCTAGCTCTTTTGCCATTCAGAGGTGACTATTATCAACCTGTAGCCTGCTGCTAACCCCAGCTAGCCCTGCTTGGGCAGCATTAGCATTAGCTGCTAACTGCGCTAAACTCTAGCTCTTTCGCTGCTCAGAGGTGAGTGTTATCAGCCTGAAGTGTATCAGACTGTAGTATTTACTGTGTTAAAACAAGCTATATGGGATAAACCGCTAGCTAATATCTCCCTGGCTTACTGTAACTCTCAGGGTTCCTCAGTGTAGCACAGTCAGGTGGCACTACTAAGCTAACTGTAAATAAACAGAAGCACTTTCCTCACCCAAATAAACATTTTTAGGGGGAGAAAAATCTTTGTAGGTTAACATCCAGTGCTCATTTAATTTTTAAAGAAAGAATTACAGTTTTTGTTTTCTTAGCTTAGCTCCCCTCAGCACAGAGACCTGCTGAATTAGAAAGTAAACATGGTGACACACCTGTTTCTTATGAGTGTGGCATAATATGTGCCTTATATTCCAGTGCGCCTTATGTATGAAAATAGATCAGAAAATAGACATTCATTGATAGTGCACCTTATAGTGTGAAAAATAAGGTGTATTATATTCCATACTTGTATCTCCACTCTTTCGCAGGTGTTTTTCTATAATAATATTTATTCAGTTTGTTATTTGAAGAAGTGTTTGTTGCACGTTCACACTGCACCTGTTCTGTCGGTCTGTCACACTTGGTTCAGAAGTTTTGCTTGGCTCGGCTCCTGAGGGAGGTCCTAGGCAAATTCTGACTTTCTTCTTCTTCCCAGCTGTTCCTGAGCAGACGTCCAGCGTCAGCGTGGCAGATGAGTTATGTGTAATGTGAGCTGGGCTGTTCTTACTGCTCTGCTGAGCCACTGTGAGAGATTTTGCATGTAGATGCAGCTCTGACAAACCTCAGTGGAGTATGTAATGATGAGGACTGTGGCCAGCTCTGAGCCTGACCCTCTTCGGATCTTCTGGTTTGGGCCAGTGTAAACTCAGCAGACAGAGTTTCTCAGTTTGAATATCTTTTAAAAGTGCTGTTTAATTCTTGGAGTAGAATTTTGTGGTGAACTTAAGCTGCATAATGGATTGCTTTGTGAGTTTTACATGGTAATAAGTGAAACAATGCAGAAATAAGCCCTTCAAACTGTAACTAAGGGCTTTATTCCCAAAATTCAGTAACACCTAGTCTTAAACTATGTTGTGTTATTAGGGGTGAGTCACCTTTGGAGGATGTTGTGTAATAGAAAGTCTTGAGCAACACCAGGTGCTCCACGTGAATGTTCTGGGAGCTGCTTGGAAAAGTTTCGACATTTAACATGATTACCGGTAAGTCAGAAATTAATTTGTTTCGTCAGGCAGTATTTCTGATTTTGTAAAAAGGGAGTAAAGGTACAATTTGAATAATTACAAACATAAGGACTTATTTAAGACCTTTATCATATGTGTAATGATGCCAAAAAAAAAAAAAAACCTGATGTGACATGATGTTCATGTGTTTGTTAGTTGGAATACAGCTAATGATTATTCTGCAGGTCGACTAGCATAAGTTGACTATTATTTTGACCATTCCCTCCATCTATGCTTCCTGTAGTTGTGACTCCTGTTCTAAAGCATGTTTTACCTCAGCTGCTTAAGTCTTCACACCTGCAAATTTCACCCTGTTTTCCTGTAAGTCTCTCCCTTAACAGAACTACTTCTCATAACAAATTAAAATAATGGCCCATAAACAGAAAATAATAAGTAATCTTTCAAACGAAGTTAATGTGCAAAACTCAAAACAGCAGCCTCTGCTCCAGCACTAGGTTGCAGAACATTTTAATTTAATAAATTTTCTGCTTCTACGTTGTGTTTCTGTCCTTATCACTTTGTGTAGTGTGTTACAGTTATACACTTACAATTAGTCGACACTGAAATGTGAAGTTTGGAGTTTATTTCAACATCGTTGATTATGTCGTCTAATCGTTACAGCCCTATATCACACAGTGGGATTGTATCATGTTTCAGGATGGGTCTATTAAAAAAAATAAGTTTTTGAGTAAGTTTTTGTTCTTGTTATTTGTGATTTGATTGATTATTTCTGTTAGTGGTAGCACAATTCATATTTCTTGTAAAATACTGGATCTGCAATCTTGAATACTAATACTGATACTGATATCAGTCAGGTACATTCTTTCACACGCTCTTAGGGTGTTTTCACACTTGAAGTTGTTTTGCTTTGCTTCATAACCCAAGCATGAAACACCCTTAAACCAAGCTGTTAAACCAATGCATTCAACATCACACCTAAATTTCTCAATTATTTAAAGTGAAACATGATACCTGGTACAAACGTTTGTCCAATAGACTCCCTCTATTTGCCCCTAGAATTCAGAGCATTTGGAATTCTGCAAATAAAGTGTATAGGAGCTATTTTGCACTTAGTAAAAATAGTGATTTCTGTGCATGGGAAATGCTATGCCCCTATTACTAGCGTCTAGCATTGTAAGTTTGTTGGGATCTCTGGCTAAACGCAATGCATTTCAGAACGCTCGGGTGAACAAAGCTGGGCTATTCGAAACAAACGTTTTCATGTTTCTCTACATCCCATTACTCCTATAACATCTAAACAACACCATTTACAGATGATCTAGGCTGAAGAACCATATATAGTATTATATTCTCCCCTCTTATGTTAGAGGGCACATTTTTCTGCTGTCCTTGACTTGATTATATTTGTTTTCCTTCACTTGAAATGCAGAACATGGGCTATTTTAACACATTCACACCCTCACAGTCACAACAGTGAACATCAGTAGAATATACTGTAGCTGCTCGGCTGGCTCGCAATAAATACATAAATAAATAAATAAATAAGTGAAGAGGTCAAAAATAAAAATAAATGTTCTGCTTACTGATTGAGCCCTGACCCTCGTCTGGCACCAGAGTGTGAGGTGGAGAGATTTAAGTGGTTTAGCTGTAAGGATGAGGAGATTTGAAGCCAGAGGACAGTGCAGTACTGCAGAAGAGGAAGGAGGAGGAGGAGGAGGAGGAGGAGGAGGAGAATCTCTACATTCTACATTCGTTTGAGATTTCTGCTATCACTGTGCATCCAAACTGCCTACATTAACATGCAAACCTATGGCTGAGCATCATGTTCAGCCTGTAGTTCCGCAGTAATGCCGTTTTTTTAATCTTCTACCTGACAGATTTATGCCTCTGTGTTTGGGAAGACCCACCTCGTTGAGTGAACTGCACATTGGAACAGACTTTATGAAAATAATCCAGTGTGGTGAAGACGATTAGATTTTTATGGTAAGCTAAATCTGCATAATGTACTCTGTGATTGCGAGAGCACCTTGATGAAGACAGATGCCCGACTGTCACTTGGAGAAATGAAAGGAAATCCATCTTCCTGCCATTCTCGCATCACGGCTGCCGACTGCCACTGCCTCCTCAGAACACACTTTTCTACTTCTTCCTCTACAGCAAGCCTCAGTCATGGCTGTGGTGATGAAGATCAGTGTCTGGCTGCTCAGTGGTTTGAGTTCTGCACTCATCTGCACTTTGTCAGTTCAGGGTGGTTAAGGGCATTATATATGCTCTATAAGAGAGAGCCAATAGTCTGTCAGTCTCTCTCTCTCTCTTTTCTCTCTCTCACAGCATGCACAATATTTAAGAACGTTAACAAGGCCCGCTGCAGTATTGATTCAACCAGACATGTTTACACACAGGCGCCCTGCGAACCCGAGCTGCCTTTGTGTAGCATGGATCACTGCCTAAAGGACTGCAGGCTAGTTTTGCATCTACAGTAACGTGAGAATGTTTCTTTGGGTGGAAAACAGTGTGTGGTCTTGTGTTCCTCCTGCCTGTGGGCTACAGTGACGCTGCATATTTTGCATTCAGTTTGCATTTTTTAAAATTAAATGTGTGAGTCCTAGGTGTTGTCGGAAGAGTGGAGTAGAATTTAGGGGAGAAATTAGTAGAGAGGACTTTGGTGTGGAGGGAAGTTGTTATTGATATTGTATTTCAGCGCAAACGGCAAAATATCTCTATAGTATTCATAGTAATGCATTTCATTCAGATTAATTTTGTATTCTATTACTCGATCATACCTATACATTTAGGCTTGTCAGTCAACGTAATGTTTTAAATGAATCAGAGATTGTAATGGTTTAAAAACATGGGTAAGATCTTACGATTATAGTGGCTGTGCTTTAGACTGCTGGACCACTCAGGGCTTCTTACCTCTTACAGGTAATGGTTCCATTAGGATAATTCGCTCTTATTTCTTAGAGATACATGTTTAAACTTTTTTTTTTTTTAAAGTTCACTACTTTATTACTTTTAAAAGACCAACATATAAAACACAATAGTTTTACATGACATTGAAACAAAACATTGCAATGTTGTTTTAGTTTAGTTTTTGCAGGGGGTGGTTGCAAACATGTGAGAGGAACATTTTCAAATTTTATGTTGATTACACTAAGACAAGCAGAAGAAGTTTTACAATGTTAGTAGTAATAGTTTTACAACTGTTCCTAGATCATCAAACTTTAAAATGGATCAAATTGACCTGTAACATAACAGAAGGGTTAAATAAAAGCTGTTTAAAATCACAACACATGTCCATTTATACTTGTTTTTGCAGTATATCGCAATATATAGAATCGCCACATCTGTATAGTGATGAATGAATGAATGAATAAAGTTCAACTTATATAGCGCCTTTCTAGAAACCCAAGGACGCTTTACAATTAACACATTTTTTTACACACAAGCACATTACACTCATCCACACACCAGTGAGAAGCGGCAGCCAATAGCGCACAGCGTACTCTCAACCGGAAACGACCGTCCACCTGGAGGACTGCATCGGCACTACAGCAATTACCCAGGACAGAGTGCCAATCCATATCTGGGCACAGTCATACACACACATTTACACACACACTTACACACACACAAACCTACATACAACCACACACTTTACACATACACACCAGATCAATTTAGAGTTTCCAATTTACCTGATCTCCATGTTTTTTTTGGACTGTGGGAGGAAACCGGAGTCCCCGGAGGAAACCCACGCAGACACAGGGAGACAACGAAACTCCACCCAGATAGGGACTTGAACCCAAGACCCCAGTGCTGTGAGGCGAACGTGCTAACCACTAAGCCACCGTGCCTCCCCCAAATTCATTTCAAATTCATTCATTGATTCATATTATACTGGCAGGCTCTTGCCAAAGTACAGCTTTACTAATCACATGCTCTATATATTGCATGCAACAAGTTGTTTGATATTAGCGATCAATAAAATAACAGGAATTCAATTATATAGCCTTATCAGCCGGGACTGGACTGGAAACACATACTGAAGTGTAATGTAGCTGATCAAATGGCTCACATTATGCACATCATTACATTTTTACACAGATTGGTGTAAATAAAAAGAAATGATCCGATCGCTGATTTGGCCCAGCCCTCATCTGGCACCAGGGTACGAGGTAAAGGGATTTAACGGGTTTAGCCCTCGGAATGGAATGAGCTGATCGGAAGCCCAGGGAGGAGAGTGGAGCGAGGGAGTGAGAGTCAGGGGTGTGAGATGGAGCAGAAATAAAGGGAGTTTAGGGGAAAATGGACCTGAGCTGAGTGAGGGAAAGAAACTGACAGAGTGCCAAAAAAAGAGATCCATAGCTGGATAAAGAGGATGGGCGTGGACGCTTAGTTTGCTGGCTGATTGAGGATAGGGGGAATTAAAGCGGACTCGCCGTCTGTTAACACATCTTGTGGTTTTAGTTTTCTTTCTGTGGATCTGCTGCTGTGTCTTGGTCCAAACTGCAGAGCCATCAGAGCCATTTCCTACCACTGCCAAGAAGACCACAGAATCCAATTTCTGCTCTCACTCTCTCGCTCTCACGCTCTCTCTGTCTGACTGTCTTGGTCTGTCTCACTGTCTGTCCATCTGTGTCCTCTCCCTTTCTCTCAGTCTCTCTCTAGCTTGCTTGTTCATTCTTTCTTTTTGTCTCTTACTATATATATATGTTCACACAGCAGACAAAAGTGACCCAGATTCTCACTGAATCTGATATATTAGGTTAATGTGACCTATATCCAACATATACAGTAGCTGAACAAATGTTCACAAACCTACACTCATGAGCAAATACATACACATATATACCTACAGTTTACCCCCCCCCCGTTTGTGATACCTATGTTGCTTCTAATTTTGTTTGAACAGAGATAGGACTGTTTTATCACTACCCCCTCACTGGAAACTCTTCAAAACTCCACACTGCTGTCACCCAGTTTCCCTTTTGCTCATGTTGACCTCCATTCTTCCATTATTTTTTTGTTCTTCTCATTGCATCAAATCTGATATCTATCAAAATTCAGTACCATGTGAAAAAAGTTTCAATTGAAGTGAATATCACATATGTAGAGGCTCAAATCAGTCTATGTCTGGATCCACTGAACCGTGGTCTGATTGTTTGCAATGTGAAAACACATTTGGACCAATTACATTGCTTTGCTATTGTTAACCATTCAGCAATAGAATAATCAAAATAGCTGGTATTGTGCTGAAATCTGACTTCCCTTCCTCAGCACATGCTATGCTTTTATGTGTGTTATTCATGTATCTACTGTTACTGTAGATATATCCTTAATAATAAACAGAAATAAAAGTATAGGTAGTGTGCAAGGTTTTAGTGTGCTCACTAAACTAAACTAAATTAAGCTGCAGTGTGAAACCAAAACATCTCCCTGGACTGAATGCAGACAATGTGACCAAAAGCATGGACCGTAGTGCAGACTCTTAGTTAGTCTTCACACTTTAAATTTGCACCATAATTATTTTTGGCCTGTTCACACTGGCACAAAAATGACATATGTGTATCACACATGAACAAAAAGATCAGTTTTGGGCCACTTTTACTTGCAGAGAAAGTCTTTTGTAGCCTTTTTTTAAAACTTCACTCTGTCTGACTGCAGTTTCCCAAACCCATCAGTGCTCTCGTCTCTGATTCCAGAACCTGCACCAATTCCCTCTCTACACGGGGAACAGATTGCCCACAACAAAAGAAAGTGGAAAATGAGTACTGCTGAGACTGAGAGATTGAAGCAGATACAGAGTGTGACTTACACAGCTTAGAGACAATTTGTCTCCTTAGGCCTCCCTTTCATTTCACGTATTAGTGTTCAACATTAGCTATGGAGAATGGCCCATTGATTATCGCATTGAATACCGTATTGTTTCCAGCAGCTGCACTTGATTTGTTTTCACACAGGCAAATGTTGGCTTTGCTCAGGAGGTTTTTGTTAGCAGCTCCTGCAGGCTTTAAAGTTGTGCTTTAGAGATTCCCACTGTCAGTCTGCCTGCTCCTCACCGCCGGCCCTGCAGGAGCGGGCAGACGCTCCGGACCCTGTTATCCCTGCACGGGCCGTCTGATCTCTCTGTCAGTTCGTGAGACTGATTGTCAGGCGGCGTGTGTGAGCAGCCTCTTCCTCTGCTCTCCCAGGACGAAGGTGCGCGTGAGGAGCAGAGCAAGCTTCACCTGAGACAGCAGATGGAGAGAGGAGCAGCATCTCGCTATAGGCCTGAGCAGCAGCCTTAATTAACACTAGAACAGCTATTTAAAGGTGATGTGCATTGTCACTCATATTAAATGGAAAAGGGCGAAATTTAGCCCGTCTATAAACTACTTAGACGGGTTAGCAGAATAAGCTAATGAGCTACATTCTGTATTTAAGTTCTATTTTACTTTTGCCATGTTACTTGGAAGTTAAATAATGTTGCACTGACCTGTGGGTTATGAGAGTGTGGTCTTCTCCATTGAATGTAGTTGTTCGTCAGGTCACGTGGACAATTCTAACCAGATGCCACCGGTCTCGATCATTAACAACCACTGTGCTGTCTGCTGTGGCTGGTAATGTCTTATATTACAAGTTCTAGCCTGGAGAAGAGATTGAATTATTGTGCAATATACAGTACCTGTCAAATGTTCTTTCTTTAATTTTCTACATTGTAGATTAATATTAAATACAAAAAAAAAATTAAGAGACACATATGGAATTACAAAGTAACTGAGATGGTGATTTGTGATGAGCTGGAGCTCGAAAAGCAGCAACTACTGTTCAGCACCTCAAGGAACTCTTTCAAGATGCTGAGGAAACTATTCCAGGTGACTCTCCCTCATGAAGACACTAAGATTAAAATACCAAGAGTCTCCTCAAAGCTAAATGTGGCTACTTAGAAGAATAAAAAATATAAAACATTCTGTTTACAATAAAATTCTTCAATATTAAATTTAGACACATTTTAGAACTAATAATGTAGTGTATTGCGATTATCACTGGAACAATACGTCTTCCACACAAAAACAATTATTGTGACAGACACACAGCTACATTTACTGATTAGTAGGCCTTTGTTTATGAGGTAGTAGAGTGTTTGAGTTGTTTTGTCCGATAGGCTTGTTTTATCGCTCATCTTAAGTGACGAGCTTTAATTAAAAATGGCTAGTTAAAGAGCAGTAGTTTTAAGATGTGAAAACCAAGATATTAGGGGAGGGTGACATGGCATTAAGATATCATGATATTTCAGGGTATTTTTTGATAACTATATTCTTGGTGATAAAATAATTTAGAATTTATATAGAATTTAATCCTAAATATTTTTTTAAAGAATATACTACTGCAACAACATAAATATTATATTTCATTTGGCAATATAATTGCGTCTCATAACATAACATGGCACACCGCTAATAGAGATTTTCACCAGATTTGTAACAGAAGTCAATGATCCAACATGTGATGATACTAATAATGAACTCCATATAACTAGGATTGTAAAAGGAAGTACAATAAATTATACTGAACAGATACAATCTGTATTTAAAAATATTTAAGATATTTGGGAATTGAGAACAGTTTTGCTGTTTTTGCAAAAGAAAAATTCACAAAGTTGTACCTTGATGGCTCATATGACCCTAAAATAATATCACAATGATATATTAAAAGTGTATTTGTGATGATATCATAAAAAAAAATTGTGGTGATTTGATTGAATATTATATGAAATGAAGCACACCCCTACAGTACATACTAGTCTGGGCCAGTGTAAAACTTTTTAAGAAGTTCTTCCATTTTAGAAAAGAAATGAGGTACTGGATGATCATTCTGGATTACAGGCATCACTCCACCTCATCCCAATAGTACTGGATGGAGCTTCATCTCTACAGAGAGCACAGTGAAGATTTTTCGTCAGAACACCTGGTCCCATCAAACCGCACGGCTACAGTCATTTGCTCAGCAGAGGGTTACCACAGTAATCGCACGTGGGGCACGACCTTGTCTGTGTCTGACGTCACTGCTGCCTGCTGCCGTCTGAAAGACACGAATCACTCAGAGCGGCGACAGACACGTCCGTGATCAGATTATGCTCTGCGGATTGAAATAGGCAGGTATTAAAAATCTCTGCAGAAGCAATTACGCACCTCGTGAAGGAGCAGCTTTGGTTCAGCCTCAAAGCGACCTTTTGATGTCGGTTTGAGTCATGCAGGGTTTCTTTCTCGAGCCGCCGGACGGCTTTGTGTCCGGAACTGTGGGCGCTGAATGGTGATTGGCTTAACCTCTGCTGAGCTAGATGCTGTAGATGGAGTTCAGCAGGGGATGGCGATGCTTCTTTGTATTGCTTACATTCTCCCGTGTGGAATAAGAATCAATATGGTTGTGTGTTCACCGACTGCTTTTATCAGCCCACTGTGTGCTGGGGCTGCATGGCGGGTGGGGGGTGTAGCATTTGTGATTTGTGTTTCTTTGTATTGTGATACAGATCACAGTGTGTTTAAAATGCAAATGGCGAGTTAGAAATGTAAGGTGGTTAAAGTGGTGGTTATAACTATGCATTTTCCTATGCAGTTATTTAAATGAATGTGCTATATGTTGGTCACAGTATTCTGAAAAATAAGTATCGATAAACCTAAAGAAACTCCCATATATAGATATAGCTTATCTGTGTAAGGATTAAACTAGAAATGGGAAAAAAAATCAATAGGCTATGTGTCAGCCAAAATGTCCAATGTGTGATCAGCCGATATGTCTGTAACTTGGCCGGTCCTGAGACTAGCTGATTCATTAGATCATATATCTGAGCTAAGGATCACACCATATTTGTGTAAGGCTCCTCAGTAACAGGACGTTGCCGTTCCTTGATCAGCGTCTAGATAGAACTAAACACGGACCTCATCAGAGCTGGTGTTTGCCAGTCTCATGGTTTTTACCATATCTGACTCAAACTCAAATATTTGCAGAATCTGTAAGACTAATATGCCTTGTGGAGAAAGCAGAGTAAAGACTTGGTAAGATTTGTAACACCACTAACCAAATACCCCTCTCTAGAGTACCTCAATCACCCCAGTACAGTGAGTATCAGAACAAAGCAGAGCTAACCAACACTACTACACAAGCTACAAAAACAGCAAGCAGTGCAAACCACATTTAACCACAGCCAAAAAAACAGCAGCTAGTTTTGCAGTGGTTTACTGAGAAAAGTAGACTATATTTCATCTTGAGCCAAAGCAGCGTATTACAGAAGTATTGCATAATGATGCAGCAAGACTTTGACTCTGGGAAAGTTTAATGTGCGAATTCATCCCTTATTGGGATTGACGATTGGAGGATTCAGATGATTGTTGATTGTTTTTGGTGCACATACCAAAACAACACTCATTTTCTAGATGTAACAAAACAAATCACATTATTTTAAATTCTATATTATATAAATAAGATAGTTATACATATTGTAGTATGATGCATTTGTACAGTTATATCTTAGTGTGTTAGCCTATGGAAAGTAAGTTAACTAGGGGTCAAATCAGGTCAGTGATTTTATGTGGTAATCATACTTTCATTGCATATTCTGGTCCCTGTCTGAAAAAAAAAGTGGCTTGCTTTTGCTAAATCAAAAATTTATTGAATCAGTGCCACCATTTTGAATCAACTTTTTGAAATGTGTAAGTCAATATACCTCTACATTTATAACAAATATGTTGCTAAAGGCAAGAATTCTAGGTTAGAAACTCAATACCAGCATTGATTAGATACCAGTTGACTTGATGATTAGGCATATTCTAAAGTATACTACAGCTTTCAGACTCTGATGACTCAATTTATCATAAAAAAAACATTTACTAATAATCAATAACTAATAATCAGTGACAGTCCTTTGCTTGACTTGATTATGATTATTTTATTGACTCAACTAGAACCACCATGGTTGATCAATATTCTTGCAGCCCACAGTAAAATAAACAAAAAAATATAACATTACATGATTTATTTTAAGGGCACTCATTGATCACATTGACTGGGGCAGTATTTCAATAAAGATTAACCAGTGATCTACAGCTCTGGAAAGAATTACTAGTTTAGTTTCTAAATCAGTTTCTCTGATTTTGCTATTTATATGTATATATTTGAGTAAAATGAAAATTGTTGTTTTATTCTACAAACTGCGGATGACATTGCTCCCAAATTTCAAATAAAAATAGTCATTTAGAGCATTTATTTGCAGAAAATGAGAGAGAAATGGCTGAAATAACAAAACGGCTGCAGAGCTTTCAGACCTCAAATAGTGCAAAGAAAACAAGTTTTTATTCATAAAGCTTTAAGAGTTTAGAAGTCAATATTTTGTGGAATAACCCTGGTTTTTAATCACATTTTAATGCATCTTGGCATGTTCTCCTCCACCAGTCTTACACACTGCTTTTGGATAACTTTACTCCACTCCTGGTGCAAAAATTCAAGCAGTTCAGCTTGGTTTGATGGCTTGTGAAAACTCCTCATTTTTAAGTGGTCTCGTATTCTTTTTTTAGAGCTGTATGTTGGTTCAGCCATATTCTGTTTTCATTTAGTTTAGTATGTATAAATGGGAGACTAGGCTTGGAATGCTCCATCTCCAATAGAACTAACTGAATGTCTGGAGTTTATGCTCTCCCTGTAGCTCAATTCTAGACCTAATTTTCTGCCCTTCAGTTCCTTTTCATCCCCCCTCCCCCCCTCTGCCGGAGTGTGTTTGGAGCTGAGCGAGGGCCGCTTGAAAGCGGGGGCAGGTCCTTGATTAGGCCGCAATGTGAGTTAGGCTAGCAGTCGATAAACTGATCTAATTTCAGCTCAGCCAGTCGACTGGTTTTCGAGGCCCATGCTGCGCAGCAAATGACTTCACATAGACAGAGGCGGTGGGGGGCCTCGTGGAGAGATGTGTGAAGAGCTTTTCTCTTAAGTGCTGTGGGCGTTTCTCCAGAGGAACAGTAAGTCAGTTTGCTTTGGCCTACAAGCACATGACCTTGGAGAACAAGGAGCTGGAATGAAAATCTCAAGCCCTTCTCTGTTTTCCTGTCAGACTGAAGTTCAGAACACGTTGGATCTTCTGCCAGGTGCATAATCACCATCCTCCTACTGCAGAGGCTGAAGGAGTAAGAGCTCTGCCTCCTTGCCCTCCACGCTACAAGGACATGAATTATTAATTTACACTTCATTTTTTTTAATCCTACTTTCTTCTGCTTTGTGAAACACGTATCACAAATTTGGCTGCTTTTAAGAATAAATATAAGCACAAATCTATTGGAATTCTGTGGCTGATACCTGATACTTGTGTTCTGCCTGTTTCTTTTATGTAATCTTCTAAATCTTATTGACTATTGATGTGGAGATCCACATTTTTTGACATTGACCCTTCCTTATCCAAAGTAAAATACGTGAAAACAAAACCGAATATTCTTAAATAGATCTAAAAAAAATATTCAGAAATTCATAAAAATGTGGACCCCTAAAAACTGTGCAAGACCAGTTAGTTGAGCAAAACTGTACCCATCAAGAAAACAACATAAAACCTTTAGTTTCAGACCTTTTAAAACCTCCAAAGGTGTTTCTGTTTATCACTAAAGTATAAGAACCAGTGTATTAATCAACCCAGAGTTCAGGCCTCAACGTCATTTGAATGTTTTTGAGATAACTCAATTCTTTAGGGCTAAACTTTTAGGTTTATTTAGAAACATCTGCAGATTTCTGCAGAAACACTGAAAGTAAGTCTTCTGAAAAAGACTGGAAGCTGTAATAAAGGGGAATGGTGGATGCACGAAAAGTAAGAAAGTTCGTGTTTGGTTAGTTTTTATTTATTTTTTTAATGTTTCCACATTTGTAAGGAACATGCATTTGTGGGATGAGCAGTAGGGCTAAAGAAATACATTTGGCAATGGCAGAGAAGATTTGGCCATTTTTTTCATGGGCGTAATCCACATACTTAGCTCAGTTGCTCATCCCACAAAAGCATTTTCCTTACCAATGTGGTACCATTTAAAAAGAGAAATCAACAGAGTTTCCAACAGTATAATATCTATTGCCAAAAAGCGTTGTTACAACAAAGAAATGATCTACCAAATCCAAAATTTCTGTACATTTTTTCAATCTGTTATGATTTTTTTTAAGTTTCTGTGCTGTTTTGAGTAAGTACTTGTGTTCTGTTTTTTTTCCTTTATGCTGAAAAGTGGATAACTGGCTGAAATTTTGACCAGAAATGAGGAGAAAGAGGCATGGTCTCTGACTTGCACAGTACTGTACGTAACTTCACTGCATAAAACTGCTCATTATATCAGTAGTTATTTGTAGCCGTTACTGAATACAGCTACTGATAAGCTCATAGTTGGTTGGGTCACTGGTGATTTTCCTTGAGGCTTGAATCAGGAGTGATTTTGTGTGTGTAATACTTTGTGTATCTGAACATCTGGAGTCCCTTCTTAGGGCTGGGAACAGGAGACTTTATCCACTAATCTGTGTTCAGGGTTTTTCTGCTGTGATTCTGTTTATGTTTAGCAGGATTAAAAGCCTGAATAGCAGAACCGAACTGAGAGTTTCTAGAAACGATAGTTAATAACTGCAGTAAGTTGAAGCTGATTTGGTAATTGGGTTTTAAAAAACTCCAGCAAACTGAGGAGAACGTGTCCTTGGGGATTATATATGGCTGTTTGAACCTGCAGCCCAAAGACAGAGTGGGTGTTGGGAGTCTTCTTCTAAGCTTCCTCCATGGGATTCATTTACACAGACTAACTGCATCTCACTGCACCTCTACCGTTTGTGTAATCCTGTGTGGCTGAAACCCTGCTGAGCTATTCCCCAATGTTTTTCTGGTCTGCAACTAAGATTATCGTGTTTGTCTGTATGAGCACATTTTGGCATTGAGCAGAATTTCTGAACAATATGCAATTGTAATTTAAAAGCAATATGCTATCTTTATTTGTACTCAACTCTGTTATGAAAAACATTGATCTCTTCTTGATTAATCAGCAGTGATTAGATGGTCATTTGCATGATGATGCGTGTTTATAATTCTTCCATGTGTCTCTTAGTATAGGAAGAATTGAAGCCTGATAGACTCAGTTCATAATACACATACATTCTTTTTTTAATTTAAAAAATAAACATCTTAATAAATAAAGTACACTTTTCTTTAGTTAATATGGAGTGCTTGCACTGTTGAATATACATAGTTGAGTGTGGGTCATTGTGGCTGTTTTTAATGAGGATTGGTGGACCTGCCCTGAAGCAGTACAAACAGTTTGTTGGATGGTTAGGGGAATGAAAAAGGCCTTGGCTGTGGGTGTAAATGGATGGGGATGTAAATCGAATTAGCAAAGGATGATAAAACTACAAATAGATGAGTACCGGACAGTATGGTTGTAGTTTAGAGCTTGTGGGCTTGCCTTGAATGAGAACATGCAGTTTGGTGGTTGTAAGACAAAGTGGAGCTTGGAGTGAAAATGAATGGGTGTGAATAAGAGTAATGAAGGATGAAAATAAAACTGCTAATAAATGTGTGCAGTTAAAAAAAAAACAACACCGGGAATTTGTTCTAAGGGCCTTGCCCTGAAAAACTGTGTGTAAAATTGTGTGTATTCTTTGAGCAAAAGTACAGAAGATGCATTTTTGCATCCCATCTATTCCAAAGGAAAAAAAAGAAGCCAAAAAAAAAAGTTTTTAAATTTGAATAAAGTGTCACGTGACCGGCTGGATTCAGACGCACGACGGATTCAGACTGGATTCAAACAGTGAGCGTAATCGTTATTCAAGTGAGGGTAGAAACCAGAGAGTTAACCTAAGCGTCAAAGCCAAATCGCTAGACAAAAGAATAAACCTGAGCCAGAAATGGAGTCGAAAAATACAGAAGAGCCAAATGTAACCAAAGCAGACAGAAAAACGTAGTCAAAAAACGGGGCATATAAACAAACAGTAAAAGAACGCTCGTTATGTCGCTGGATAACTGTGGCAATTCTTTGGGCAAAATCATATGAAATAGACATGCTTAAATACCCCAAAAAATGTAATTAAACAGCTGAAATCAATCTCAGAATTTCGGCCATGACGAGAGAGAAAGCACGCTGGTTGGTTGAGTCAGAACATGTGACAGATACAGATGCATGCTGGGAGTTGGAGTCTTGAGGCGGAGATTGTCCATTGATTTGAACCGAGGAGTTTGGGTTTGGAACTACACACTCTGTGTTAGGCATGACACAAATATATTTATATATTTATATGCATCCTATCAAAAAGCTGTATGCGAGCCAATAAGGCACAGACTGAATAATTTGCTTTGCAATGTGTTACTGTAATTATTCAGATATGCCTTACCTGATGTTATAAAAGCTCCTTTATTAAGTAGTTTTATGTGGTTATTAACAACAGAATTTACTTAGATAAAGTGCCCTTTGTGTTAAAGAAAAAAAAATGTATTCTCTTATTACCTTATTTTTATTTGTATTATTAGTTGACATTATTTTTTTTTCTTTCTAATCTTCTCCTCAGATGATGCAGTTTGCTTGGGGCAATTACAAGCGCTATGCCTGGGGTTCCAATGAACTGCGGCCCGTCTCCAAGCAAGGCCACTCCAGCAATCTGTTTGGTGAGTATCTGTTCTGCCTCGGTTTCTGGCCATGACACTGTAATTCATTTTCCTGCAGCCTCCCTTAGTCTCGTCCCTCAGACCAGCAGCAAATGTGTATCCAATCAATATTACTCTGGTGGCATCCACCCTGCAAGAATCTTTTCCGTTTGTTTGTTTGCTCCTGAATGGTCTGAACATGAGCCTACTGGGTTTAACAAGCCTTGACAAACCTGATCATTATATGCGTTTGTTGTATTTTCTCTGTTGACCTGGCTTGTCTAATATATTGGAAACTTTAAAACGTATGGGAATTTTATGGAAGGAAACTTTTACTTTGTTTGCTTGGTCTTGCTGGGAAGGATTAATACATATTCTGTTCCTGTATCACTGTAGTCGCACAGGTTTCAGAAGAACATGACTTCATTGATTGATGCGATTTTTACTCTCTACCCCTATTAATGTGCACATATTACAAATACAGATGTCACAGTCCACCAAGTACTCAATAGCAGTTATGTGTTTTTGATGGTGAATTGAGTTGAGTTATTATGGTAACTGTCCCCAGTGAAATTTTGAAAAATGTGACTCTTATTTATTTATTGATTTATTTTAGTCTAGTATTCCCACACAGGAACATAACAAGCATATTGAGTAATGTAAAAGCCAAATACCACATTAATTATACCTAGCTCTGCACTGGTAGAAGACCCCAAACAGCCAAAACCTGCCAGAAATCATTGTAACTATTTAATATGTAATAAAAAATAAAGTAAATTTGTTTATTAGTATGAGCATATTTATTTGATTTGAGTAAAATTACTGTATATGGGAGAACATAATTTTGCAGATTTGAGATTTCTATTTATCTGCCTTTATCTTTGAAGTAATTTTGTAGATCTCTTTGTCTTTCTATTAGCTTTGAGAATGAAATTCTAAAGGTTGTCACCATTTAAATACGCTGAGAAATGGTCTGGAGATTTGGTGAACCAGTTTTTAAAAAAATATTTTCAAATTAAAACCAGGCAATTATTGCACTTCTTCAAAGCTTGAATGAAAGCCTTTTGTTGGGTCTTTATTTATTTGGTTACATATTTTTCCATTATGTTTAAGGCATATTTATACTTAGCATTAAATACAGATAGTGTTAGAGTCTGCTCACCATGCACTGCATTCATTCCATCTGTATTCGTGCATTTCTCTGAAAGCTTACAGTTACTGAAAGAATGGAGCAGGACCACAATATATTGTGGGAGCTGTGTAACCAATAGTTCAAGCGAAACTTGAACAAGATCATATGTACAGGACTGAGGAGACACTCTGGAAGAGAAGAAACTTTTATGTTGAACTTTTAATGTGTTTCAGGCTACCTTTAGTATATTACAATCTTCTTTAGTGTTGCCATGTTTATTGTTGTTCGAAACTGTTAAACTGGATCTGTTATCTATACCAGTGTGATGGACGCACAGAACCACGTCAACATAAAGTAGCTCCAAAGATTGAGGTTTTCAGACATTGGTCGGAACTTGTTAATGCTCAACTTACATTTAACTAACAGTCAACTGAATGTCAATTAAATGCAATTAACCATATGTTTCATGTAAATTATTCAAAATAGAATCTAACCCTACACAAAACCCTAACCTAATTCATTTAATCAACCTTAAAATCCAACCCTACACTTAACCCTAAACTTAGCCTAAACCTTAATTCTAACCTCAACCCCAATCCTAAAATGTTAAGATTAGAGTTTGAGTTAGAGTTGGATGTAGGGTTACATTCGATAGAGAATAATTTATTTTAACTTTTCAGTTAAATTGTATTTAATAGACATGCAGGTGAAATGTTAGTTGAATGTCTGTTGAGCATCAATGAGGCCATCAAACAGACGGTTTCATAGGAACTTTCATGAGAAGTTGGACCACCCAAACTTAAATTTGAGACTTTTTTTTTAATACAGGTTTGTTTTTGTCATGTGGAGAAGCTCATCTTTGAGAGAGTAGGTGTTATTTTTGTAGTTGATGTGTCTGTTTTTATTAACTGGCCCTTAAAGTAAGGGCTACAGCCTTCTGAGGCACTTATCCTCTGCCTTCAGCTTTGACTTCCCGCTTAGTCACTTTAGAGCATTCCTCTAGCCCTCTATCTTTTTTATGCACTCAGATTCCTTCAGGTCATCCGCTGAATCACTTTCTCCTCCACCTCCTCTCATCAGTGTGGAAAAGGCTTGGGTCAAAGGTGAGGACAGGAAATGGACTTTATGAAACATTCATCAGGCCGCCTGAGTTTTGACTTCCGTGATAAAAAGCTCCAGGACTCCTCCATCGCTCCCTCCAGCCAATCCGGAGCTTAGTCGCAGGACGGCCCAGGGATTTACAACTCAAATTTGATTAACCTCCTTCATTTAGCCTGAGAGTGAAGCCAGTAATATGAACTGACAAAGGCAGTCATTCAAGTCAGACGCGCACAGTCAGAATATCACAGTGGAGCTGGTGATGAGCTGGATAACAGCCGCTGCTATCTGCTTACACGGACACGTACGCGGTTCAAAGGGGATCATTGACATCGGTTGCTGGCAGCAAGGTCATGCGGGGAGTTTCAGCACCGCGAGTGTTCATGGAAACCTTGAGAGCTTAGTCATTTACTTGAATGGTGTGTCGCACCCCAGAGGGGGAAGAGGTTCATCAACGGCCGTCAAGCTCTCGCAAATATGGACGGACATGCACATACACATGTACTCCCACAGCAAGCCGAGGATAACCTTTCTCTGTCTCCTATTAATAAAGAAATGTTGGACCCGCATCATTTATTTACGAGGGTATTTGGTTAATGGGCTTTGCCTTTGAATAAACCATGACCTGATGAACGCTAGCTTCTTCTTCTTCTTTTTCTTCTTCTGCGTTTTCTTAGAGCACAGGCCAGCATCAGTATTTTCTCTGCCTCTCTGAGCCTCTCAGAGTTCAGCCTCCGCTCCCAAGTGGGTTCATGTGTGCTCGTTACAAGATACCTCCCGTATGAAACGCACATCTGGGGGCAGGGGATAGAACACAGCAAGCAGACTGGAATTGTGGAACTCACGTACACATGCACACAGAGCGTAGGCAAAACACAGTAGCCAAGGGTGGTCTTCTACAGCATGTGCCCCAGCACAGTAGGCTTTTATTCATGAAAGACTCTTAAGAATAGCTTATTATTTTCACCATCCAAACAATGAAAGCGCTGGTGAACGCTCCATCAAGAGATTCTAGTGCTACCTCACTAATTATTTCTCGACTAATCCCCAGCTTTCACCTGTATTTGAAAGAAAAGTATAAGAAAGTGACTTTGTTTTCCCCTCCATCCTCCCCACTGCCTGGTAGATATAAACTGTTATTAACTAAAATTAAAGGATGTTTACATGAAAGCAATTGGGCATCCCGGTCATCCTCTATTTTCATTAGTCTGCATTTGTGCATAGTCTGATATTTTACCATAGAGGATGGTGAGGAGCAGTACTGCAGAAAATTAGGGGGTAGTGTAGCCAATAGTTCAATCAAAATACAACCAAAGCTGTAAAAAAAAAAAAAAAAAAAAAACATTGCAAAGAAGAAATGCTCTCTGAAAAACGTATGGTGGACTGTTTTTACACAGTTTACAGCTGCTTACATCACTGCATCATTGTTTTCTTGTAGTAACTACCTTTTCACAACCCTTCTCCACTGTTACTTATTAGTTGTTGTCACAAACTAGTGACCCTAAATCGCCCTCAAAGGGGATGTACTGCTTAACCTTAATGCCAATACGAAGGACGGATAGAAGCATGTGGGCAGTTTAATGAACTACAAGAGACAAAGAAAATTTTAATAGTTTAAATTTAGTACAAATGGGTCATGTAGCCTTGTATGTGTTGCCAAAGACATCTGAAAATGTCTACGTTTGCATCTCATGACTGCCAAGCCCTCAGTGTTCTTTCCCAAGACCTGTTTGACTCTTTTGAGCTCACTGCCTGGCCTTGCTATCAGTGGCTGTCAGCAGTCTTTCACAACAGGGTTCATGTAATGAGCTCTGTCCTCTACTGTCACACTGTGAGCCTTTCTGACTCCTAAGCAGTGTGTTTTGAATGTGCTGGTGACGACCAGAGGTAAACCATGAATAGTACAGGAAGGCATTCAGTTAAGGCCATAAGTCATCTGTGCCGGTGTGGACGGCATTTCTAAAACAACGATTTAGAATTTTAAAAAGGGCTGCATGGAACATTTAGTGTGTGGCAGCCTTTACTGTGCTATGATGCTATGGTCTTGACAAAGTGCTCCAGCATGCTTAAGGTTTAGGTGCTTGTGTATAGCTGTGGTGGCAGCTTGTTTTTTGGACAACACACTTCTATTCCTTACTTGCTATATTAGTAATGGTGGTGAACTATTTTACACTTGGCCCCTGTCTCTTTGTCGCGCTTGTGATTTTAATTTCCGCCCGTTTACGTTTTTCCACCTGTTCTTGAGCTCTCAAACTCCTTTTAAGGGCATTTTTACCTAGCTGTGTCCCAATTCACCGCGACCGGTATTGGAACGCGACCCTGACGACACTGGTTCGAACCTGTGCGAGGAGCGTTGTGTTTTATTTATTTTTTCCTTTCTTCTTGGGTTTACCTGCTTTGAGATCGACTGTTCTGCAATTGTGTTCAACAACCCTCTGGGTTGAAGAGCTACTAGTCTGTACATTACACTTCATTTTCCAAAGCAGAATTTTTTTTTGTGGCCCGCCACATAATGGCTTTGAAAATATCTCACCTGCGGTCCAACATAATTGCCTACCCCGGTTTAAATATATTTTATTGGTTAATTCGAATGTACAGTTATGGATAATGGAAGATGTTTATGAAAATTGTTTTTCTCTCAGTTTTTTTACTTCTGCTATCTATGCTCCCTTTGGGCTTGCCTAGTTCAGAGTGATCCTCTTCCCACACGCTGGCTACACAGAACGACAACGACACAGACTGAACTTGCTATACGATATGTCTGAAAACCGTTGCTTCTAAAGAAAGCAGCATGATTGGTTTATTGGAAGTGCTGTTCCCCAGCTGAGATAACACAGCAGCTGCAGCACACCATCCAGAGTAAAGCAAGCAACCGTCCCTGACACATCTTACAACGATGTGTCGCTTTTACAGCGTAATAACCCTAGAATGCCTCAACACATCAGCATAAAGCATATATATGTCTAGACAGAAATCCTACTGTTTCTAACACATGCAGTATCATCATTCTCCGTAGAGGATCTGTGATTTAATTGAACAAAACAATAATAAGCGCTCTTTCAAAGTTTTTTTCACAGTAACTTTCTGTGACTTTACTGCTTTATTTCTGTCTTCAGTCACAAACACACATTCTGAAGTATAATCTAGTGAGTTTCTGCACGGCTGTGTTTAGACGAGGTCAGCACGTGATATCAACGCATGGGCTTGTAAACAATGTTTTGAATCAATGAGGATTGATTTGTGAATAGATTCACTCAATGAGTCGAATCTACACTCAACCAAAAGAGTCTGAACACCACACAGGTCACATGATGATTCACGAAATATCAGCAGAGTTTAAATGTGCCCCAGCTTTTAAATGCCTTATTTTCTGGCTTTTATATTTTTATATATTTTTTTCAGTGCCAGTTTAAAGATAAGATAAGTTGATGAAAGATTTTGAAAAGTTACAGTATATTGTCACTCTTTACAGTGCCTGCCATATCATCTACAAGGTTGTTTCTGGTTGCACTTGAACCCCAAATGAGAAATAAAGGAAAACCTAACTTTTAACCATTTCTGTAGTTAGATTTTTAGTAGGGGGGAAAAAAAGGAATCAGATTTTTTGTAAAAAAAAAGTATTTGTTTTAAGTCATATCGCCCAGCTCTATTAGTGAGTTTGACAGGCATTCCAAAGTGTTTCGTCTAAATTAACAAATGTCAGTAATATTTATTATAAAATACATAATACTTATGTGACAGTTTGTAGTTTTCACTTTAAAACCTAGCTAAACGCTCAAGACGCTCAGGTTTTGATCAGTTCTGTTCCACACTTCAGATTCTTCAGCCTTGATTGGTCCTGATCCACTGGCAATTGTTGTTTGTTTTAAATGGATAATAACCTCGGTGTCCTCACTGAGAGGTGCCTCTCTGCATTGCTCAGCACAGTTGAGTGAGAAAAGAACCTTGTGTTCTTAGTTCTGATTGTTCATTTGAAGCATCCTCAGAGACCGCGGGCACAGTGTGCCGTAAATGTCAGAGAAATGACTGGAAATATAAAGCAACTAATGCCGGTTGCCCAGCCTAGCAGACACCAGCTGACTGAGGCCACTGAAGAAGGGTCTGGTAGAGAAGCTGTGCAGATACAGAAAGCACAAGCAATCATTTCAGAACACACATTCTCTCTCTTTCTCTCTTTTTCTCTCTCCTCAACCCTGACCAACAACTTTTTTAATTCACTGAGGAATGCTGTTTTTCTGTCTTTTCTTAGCTTATCTGTCAAGCCCCGAGTTTAAACCAGCTGCCCCCCTCCCAACCTCCCTCTGCAGATGAAACTGTTCTGCAAGGGTGCAGGTTTTGAGTTGCTGCGCAGTGAAAAATTCATCACGCTTTTGAAAGTAGAGAAGAGATTGAGGGAGGGAGAGAAACTCCAGCTCTAAGCCCCTGTGAGCTCAATTAGCAGTGGGGCTGCTGAAGCGTGCTTGGGCATCAGTATCTGGAGCTGCATGTTTGCGGTAATGACCCAACAGCAGCTCACGCTGGGAGCGGAGTGAAGGGCGGGCGGGTGTACGTGTGAGCGAGCGAGAGGGAGTCCGGACGCTAGCCGCATGAGGCGTGTTTGTGAAGACGTGCTTCGTTTTCGCTCGTCTGTTGTGGCGAGCAGTAAAGACGGGTCTCATTTGTTTGAGGCGCGTGTCGTTCATCTGCTGGTAGGAGCAGACCTTGCTGTGTTCGGTGAGGCGAGCATGCCTGCTTGAAGTGGGCCTTCGTGTGTGAATGCTAATGACTGCTACGTTTGCTTATTTTCCATCTAGTCACTCGTCAGCCGAGAAGCAAGAGCTGAAGTGGTGTGCACTGCAGGATCCAGCATGTGTACACCATGGTCATGTTTTACACTCATACGCCACATAGGTTCTTTCTTGATGGGCGGCTATGATGATTGTGGTATTGTGAATGGACACTGGAGTTGCACGATGCACCGAACGTTCAATGCTTTTTTTTTTTACTACATCATCTCAAACGATTCAGTTCTTTAGTGTTCAATGCTGTAACTATATAGCCCAGTTATTAGCTTCAAAGGATTTGATTCACTTCATTCACAAACCCAGTTTACAAAAAGTGGCACAGGCTTTTCCAGTGCAAAGTGGGAAACACAAGCAACTTGGCTAAGCAGACAAGCACCTTGATCCCTACAAAGAGCTGAGAAATTGACAGGTTAGTGGAGTAAGCTAAGATACACCCCGTCAGTGTTAATTTCGTTAAGAAAACTCTAAGAAAAAAAATCTTCGTTGGCGACTTATTTTTCATGACAAAAAATAAATAAAAATGAATGCTTGAAAACAAAACCTATGACAAAATGTATCACGCTTTTCGTCAACTAATAAAAACTACACGACAATGTCAAAGACTGACGAATGGGGGAATTATTTGTAATAAATGATATTATTGAGCAGTGATCGGAACGCAGCTGCTCCACACAGGGTCGTTATGACCGCACTCCCTTTTCACACCACAGATTTTTAATAATATTCAGGTCTGTGGACTGAGATAATCATTCCAGAACGTTGTACTTGTTCCTCTGCTTGAATGCTTTAGTAAATTTTGAACAGTGTTTAGTGTTTAGGGTCATTGTCTTGTTGAAGTATCCAGCCCCCGAAGCAACTTAAACTCTAAAATGTCTTAATTTGAAAGAATCAGTGATAAAGTTGATCATTTTTTTGTACATGATTGATGTTTTTAATCTGGGCTAACCGATTTCACCTCAGTTTCATCATTGCCAAATCACCACCTCTGATACAAAAAGATGGTGGTGCAGATTTATTGGAGGTCAAAACGAGCACTTACTGCCAAATTAATCTTATATTATGCTGAGGAATAGTTCAGAGCATTAGATCATAATGGTTATATTCCTACCTCAAAAACATACATAAGCTATACAATAACTATACATTTTTTACAACTCTGATACTCAAATCTGTTGGCTGGATCACGGTGAGCCGATTTACCTATCAAAAGAGTTTTGGGAGTACATTGCCTTGATAAACTTCTTATAGTCTTATAGTGTAGGCATGTTCCAGTTTATAGTCATGCTGTTTGGGTGTAATTGTGCCCCAGCAACCTTCCAACACTGTGACTGCTCCAACAATGGGTCTCATGTTGAATGTGTACAAAGATCTTTTTGTTGCCTACCTGGATGATGTTGTTATCTTTAATCCTAGCTCCAGTCTTTCCTTCTAAAAAAGCTATTTCTAGATTGTCCTTACATTTAAAGAAGTGCCAGACAGAGTAGGCTCAGACAGAGGTATAAAACTTGGGCTATCAACTATGAAGAGGATTGCTCCATCCCTCAAAGGAATAAATTGTAGGCTGGAACACCCTGCAGGAGCACCCTGTGCAACCTTTTTTAGGTTTAACCAGGTAATATTGTGGTTTCATCTCAAAGGTTGTCACACTTCCTGTGCCTACATTAAACTCATTAAAGCATCTAGCACAATGTACCCCTCACTGCAAAGTTTGACACGTAAGGTGCTTTCATAGTGCAACCGTTTGAACCTGGCACGGTGGAGGCGTGGTTATGGGTGGGGAAACTCACCACTTCACCACAGCGCCAAAGCGCTCTACCGCTGGAGAAACAACTGAATCTGAGTTGAATGGGGGCACACCTACCATGTTTAGTGTGTAAGCACCTTTATAATTAGGAAACAAAGCAACACATCCATGTAGAGAGAGACTGGAAATGTTATATTTGCTTGTAGAAATGAATGAAAGTGGTAGCTCTCAGCCTTCCAACAACAAAGCCAGCGCTTAGACAATTGGGCCATTTGGGAGCCTTGGCTTTTGTAATTACTGCAGTGATGCAGCTGTCTAAGCGTTCACTCTACCATCATGAGATTGGCTTGGGGAAAAAGAAAACCTTGGCAGTTTTTCAAGTGTTGTTGGAATACATTTTTCTTTTTTGCCAACACAGACTTAAACAAAGCTTAACTGGTTGATATATGTGTCCATTGGGCTCTAGGGTAGATGTGCCTAGATGATAAATGATAAGGGATGAGGTGGTACTAATCCTTTATATCCCTCCTGCTTTCCAGGGAAACAAATGTGTGACCTTTTGTGTGACTCAAGGCCACAGCTAACCCCCTTCTGTTTAGTAAATAGCAATGTATTAAAATGTTACACTGTGCAAAGTTGCAATCTTTATTTCACATAAAATGCTTTCTACATGAATCAGTTCAAACTTTTCACCGCTGTAGTGAGGTGTAGGTGAGCCTCTGTGGTTGCTCCTCACCCTGGCCGACTTTCCGCTGGCTGCTGTGTTGGGATGTGCTTACCAGCAGCTTCTGGCTGAGCGAGACGAGCTTTTCTGCTTCAGCTGAAATCACCAGCCTAATCGCTTCCAGAGGAAGCTGTGTGGATGCCCCGAAGGGAAGAACGTCTGAGGAAAACAGAAAGCAGGAGGAAGACTGGAAAGATAATGCTATTCCCAGGAGTTCTCTGATAAAGCTTGTGCTATAGATGCCATGCTTTCTTATGGTAGTATCTGCTGGAGCTGTTCTTGAGCCGCATTTTTCCTCTGATTGTCTTGTTGCCTGATTGAAATCAATGCTGCTGGACTTTGGAATGATAATTTGGTCCTAAGAGAGTTAGCTATGCTGAAAACATGGCTTTTAGATGGAGTTGGTGACTATATATACAGGACTGTGGAAAGATCTTGAGCAATTCCAAAAGTAGCTGGGGAATTTTAAAGGAACTTGCAGTACCAATCAGACAAGCTTGGACACACATTCTCATTCAGTGTTTTCCTTCCTTTCATTTTATACATTTATGTGTTTTATTTTATTTAATTATAAATGTGTTTTCTACATTATAGATTAATATTAATATTAATACTAATTAAGGGAAACCTTAAACCTAAACCCACACACATCTGATCGGCTTTTTAAAGATCTTTAAAGATATTGTAATTATTAAGAATATTTAAGGGTATTCTCTTTTTACAAAATAGTCTGTCAGTGTACTAAATCATTTAAGTTTCTGTGCTCTCCTGTATAAAAAAAAATAATAGAGGTAATTTAAATATTGCAACAAGACTTGGCGGCCTGAAGTTCAGCAATCAAACCTGTGTTCAGTAACATTACATATCATTTTAATAACTTTAACTTTACTCTAATAACTAATAACTCTGAATTTATGCGTTTGTGTTGTCACATTGTGTGACAAATGCACGTTGCACGTAACCTTAGGTTTATACTAAAAATAATTTTAATAAAAAAATTTCTCATATCTACCAGTCAAAATTTGTACACTCCTCTTCTCATTCAATGTGTTTTCTTTTAATGTGTGCTTTTTTACATTTTAAATTGAATATTGAAGACATTTAAGCTATGTAGAAACATGTTGAATTATATCTTCCAAGTAGCACATTTAGCTTTGACTTTTTTCAGTGTCTTCTTGAGGTAGAGTCACCTGGAATAGTTTCTTAGGATTAGCTTCTTGAAGGAGTTTCTGGAGGTGCTGAACAATAGTATCTGATTTTCCTTCATGCTGTGAAGCTCCAGCTCTTCCCAAATCACCTCAAATCACCCATCTTAGTTGGGTTTAGGTCTCTTTTTTGGTTACTACGTAATTCCACACATGTCTCTGAATTGTTTTCATATCCTAATTTATTTATTTTTTTCTTTTAGATTTATGTTAAAGAAAAACATTGAATAAGAAGGTGTGTCGTAAATTTAGACTGGCACTGTACTTGTTGTATATACTGTACCCCCTTCCTTAGTAATTACTGCAGTTTGTCCTTATAAAAAGAGAGTGAAAACTATGTGAAGGGAGCTTTGGGTTCTCCTTTGAGAACATGCTGGCTGTGGCGAGATATATAGCCTAGTTTCCACGCTGTCTGCTGTTTTCCTGGACTGAGTCTCACAGAGGTATTGCTGGTTGTGGTTAGCGTTCCTAGAAAACCTAAAGCCATAATGTCATGTCCTAATACACTACCTGATGGACACAGCAGGAGAAAAGCTGCTATTGGCACAAGGAGTGCCAGAACACTTTGTCTTTGAGTCGTATAAGGCTGTGTCGGCCTGAAATCGATGCTCAAGATACCATCAGCCTGCTTGATATTGGCAGGGACACCTCCTGCCAGATATTTGTGAAAGTTAACTGGCACAGGGGCATTCCAGGTTCTAGAAGATGCGCCGGTTATGATGCCGCCCTGAAGCTAAAATGAGCTGCCATCTGTCACACTGGCCTGAATGAGATGGGCTCCACTCGGGGTACAGTCTGATTTGGTGCTGCTATGCAGACTGTTCTGTCCGTGATGCAACTGTTGGTGGTTTGGCCCGAATATAGTTGGACACTGAAATGAATTGGACACTGAGCAGTGTTTCAGTCATATGGTCATAAATGACTTACTGGTCTTGAACATGTTCACCAAGGACACTGCAGTCCTCCTCACTGACTGCACATACAAGCCTAATAACTTCAGTGCGACTGGTAATAAATCAAAATCTGAGGAAATTAAAAGTAAGGATGGGTTTTTGAAGTGCTTTTTAAAACATTATTGTGATCTCTCATTTCTACACTGATTTGTGTTTTTTATTTTAAGCAGTTGTTGTTAATGCCATTATTTCTTGTGTGATGCTAGTGTTCCAAACGTATAATTAATTAAAAATAATCATATCCTAATATGCATTACACATTAAAACCAGGCCTGTCAAAATAATTACATTTGTACTTAATCCAAAAATATGTGAATATGATTGAAATCTTTTTTTTTTTCTCATAATATTGCCCATTATGTTAGGATACCCTATTACCGTGAATGAGCTGGAGTGTTATTGTTGTTTTTTTATTTATATATAATTTTTTTTTTTTTTTTTCGGTTACAATATCTAAATAATTGTAATAATCAAACGTTAATAGCTTTTTGCTATATTATGATTTTATAAGCATCTGTCATTTTTCTTAATTATTTCTGGTTTAATTCCATGCAAATCCAGTGGCTTGCAGTTTAAGTTTTAGGTAGGCATGGCTGTAAACTTTAGGCATATGGTGTGTGCTCTGTGTGACTATTTGCACCACGTTGTTACAGTTTATTAAAAATACACAATTATATGTTTGCTGTGTAATTCAAAACACTTAAGATTCTATTGGAATATAATCCTTAAAGCATTGGTAGCTGGTGACAGCAGAGCTTCAGTCAGTTTTCTATTTTATTTTAACTTAATTATTTGGTCATTTGTGTGAAATGTAGCCTGCCCACCAGACCCCCAATTTCCACATTTGGGGTTGCCAGCTAACGATGTTCTGCAGTAATGGAAACGGCTGAGTTGGCTTTTTTCTATCGCTAAGCTTCAGTAAGGTTTGCTAACCACAGCTGGATAATTTACCACCACCACTAACATAGTAAGGCTGGCCTTTTGGACATTGAAACATGTATATATTCACTGATCAGCTACAGAGTAAGACTCGTTGTCGCTTGCCACTGTGTGTCAATCTGGCTTTACGTCTGAGCAGGAGCGGGTGGGGCAGAAAACTCTATCCAGTGTTTGGAAATTGGACTCCTGTAGCCATTTCCAACACTCGCTTACATCTATTACTGATTGTTCCTTTAAAACAAATAAAATCAAGCAAGCAATTTTTGCTTAGCTAGTCTACATTAATTAATTAAGCACCGTGTTTTCTTGAATATTGTATCAGGGCTAAATTCATGTTTCTATTCAAGTGTTAAAAAAGAACCCCAAAAAACTATGTTTGTGGTAATCTGTCAGAAGTTAAGCTCTTTAAAATGAAACAAAGCTTTGAAGCTTTGAACAGAAATATTTCATGAGCTTTTAAACATTTAAAGAAGCAAATAATGCAACTTTTAGAAATCCCTCTCCTCTGCATCTCTGCTTGTGAGGTTTCTTCAGAGATCACCTCCTGCTGCAACATTTAGATCTGTTTCCTTGGAGCAGCTGCAATCGTGCTTTTCTTCCTGAGCCCTTTTGGCCGCTCTGGCTTGTTTCACTCAGTTAGACTTGTCCTCTCACTCTGATCTGAAAAATGGGCTTTTCTCCTGCAGGCCTGTGGCAGAAGGAGCTCTTTTGCTGCCAGCATGTGTTTGATTTAGAAAGTCCAGTCAATAGTGAGATGTCAACTTGTATGTGACAAAGAGGAGCGGAGAAGGTCTTGGGGCTTTGGTGCTCTTTAGGGAGTATAAAGTAATAGTGTTCGGTTTTTGCTCACTCTCTACTGATCTTTCTGATCAGATTATGCTCCGTTTATGACCTTTTTTATTATGTTTATCAGCCAAAATTGTGCCCTTGAGGCTTGCGGGTAATAACTGATGTTCCTGTCCAAGATTGTGCTTCTTATCAGGTTGTTTAATGAGTTGAGTGAGACTTGGCTCCAAAACAGGTGTTCCTTTTATCTGCTAATAGTGCTGTACTCTGGGATTTCCTCTTCCACCCGGTCAGTATTGTCCGTTTCCTGTGTTTGTCTGGGAAATGCAGAGCAAAGCACATTGAAATCCTGTGTGACCTATAGGTTAAGGTTTATATAAATACTAAGCTCTCTAAGTTCTCCAGTAGAAGCGTTTTATCATCTGGCAAGCTTTCCTCTTAACAAAGCAATCTCTCAAAAGAACCCCTGCAGTTTTCTTTATTTATACACTGGCATGCCAAAAGTCGAGCGGTATATAAATTCACAAAAATCATAGTGTTTCCTCAGGAAACTGCTTGGAATCACCCACACCTGTATATGTTGAGTTGTTATCGTGTGAGTGAGGTCGAACACTGTGATGTGAATTACAGTATAGGTATGTTATTGGTTATAATAATTATAGGTTATAATGTAATCCTACATGCATATCCTGCATCCTTGGGACATGGCAGATGAGTCTCATATCTCCCCCCTCACCCTCTAGTTTTTGCTGAAGTGCCTTGATAATGTGGTTTTTATTAAAGGTGAATCAAGAGAGACAATTGACTGAAACCAACAGGGCATACAGTGGCTTAAACCAGTATTTATACTCCTTTAACTTTTTCACATTTTGCCTCCTTAGAACCACAAATGAAGATGTATTTTATTGAGATTGTAAGTAATAGAGTAACCCAAAGTAGAACATAACTAAAATTGTACATGGTTTTCGGATTTTAATGTGATTTTTAATATTTGAAAAGTGTAATGTGCACAGTATTAATACTTAGTAGAGGGGTTTGGGGTTTGTCTCTACCAGCTTTCTGCATCCAGAGACTGAGATTGTTGCTAATTCTTCTTTATAAAACAGCTCAAGCTCAGCCTGATTGGATGGAGAGCGTCTGTGAACAGCAATTTTCATCTCTTGCCACAGAAGCTCAATAGGATTTCGGTCAGGACTTTGACTGGACCATTCTAACACATGAATATTCTCTGATCTAAACCATTCCACGGTAGCTCTGGCTGTATGTTTAGAGTCATTGTCTTGCTGGAAGGTGAATCTCCTTTTTAGTCTTAAGTCTTTTGCGGAGTTCAACAGGTTTTATTCTAGGATTGCACTGTATTTAGCTCCATCCATCTTCCTATCAACCCTGACCAGCTTTCCTGTTCCTGCTAAAGAAAAGCATCTCTACAGCATGATGCTGCCACCACCACGTTTCACAGTGGGGGTGGTGTGTTCAGGGTGATGAGCAGTGTTACTTTTGTACTATGTATATCTCATCTGACCACAGCACCTTCTTCCACATGCTTGCTGTACAAACGGCACTTCATATGCCTTTCTTTTAACAGTGGTTTTCTTCTGCCACTCTTCCATAAAGGCCAGATTTGTGGAGTGCACAACTGGTTGTCTTGTATACAGATTCTCCCACCCGAGCTGTGAATTTCTGCAGCTCCTCCAGAGTGACCATGGGCCTCTTGGCTGCTTCTCTGACCAGTGCTCTCCTTGCTCGATGTGCCAGTTTGGGTGGACCATGGCCATGTCTTGTTAGGTTTGCAGTTGTGGAATACTTTTTCCATTTTTGGATGATGGATTGAACAGTGTTCTTTGGGCTGCTCAAAGCTTGGGATATGTTTTTATAACCTAACCCTGCTTTAAACTTCCCTGGAACCTTATCTCTATCCTGTCTGGTGAGTTCCTTGGTCTTCATGTTGCTGTTTGTTCACTAGTGTTATTTTTATCAAACTGCTGAGGCCTTCACAGAACAGGTATATTTATACTGAGACTAAATTATGCACAGCTGGACTCTATTAACTAATTAAGTGACTTATGAAGGCGATTGACTGCATTGGAGTCAGAATAAAGGGTGCCGAATATTTTTTTTTTTTTTTAAGATTTTTATTTGATTACAGTTTTGAAAACCATGCATCATTTTCATTCCACTAAACAAAAACGTACTACTTTGTGTTGGTCTCTTATCACTTAAAATCTTAGTAAAAATGAGCTTTTAATACAATTTGAAATTGTTACGCCTATCTAATTTCTGACTAATTTGCATCAGTATCCTTAAAAGTTAATGAACCCATTTATTTTAGCTTTGGAGAAAAAAAAATCACAATTAGGCCGACTTAATTTTATAAAAGAGTGGTCATGGTAGGAGTATTAATAAAATAAGATCTCAGGATGCAGGATAATGCATTTGGACACATTTTATTGTTAAAGTTGCAGCGGAAATTGTTTTCTTTTCGGATGAGTAACTGAGATTTCCACTTCAGCAAAGATAATGAGCTAAGAGCTAATCAATACATTGATGCTGGTGATGACTCCTCTTTAACGCGAGCTCTTTTGTGCTCTGTAGAGCAGGTTGGCTCGTACATCGTCTTAAAATAAAATGTAAAAATAACTCAGTTGTGATTTCAGTGTCTGTTGCTGGTGCCTAAACAGATTACCTGAATACTCGCACAAACCAAATATGAAACACAATTTTTTTATCATTTACAAGACTACTGCTATGCTCCTACTTTTTTTTATTAAGAAGTGTTTTGGTTTCCTCCACATGAAGATTGTTGTGTGCTCAGATAATCAGTTATTTTTAGTCAGTAGCTGAATGTTTGCAGTCCTCTTGGGAGTCAGTTTGGCACCATTTGTCTCGGTGTATTTGAGAGGTGTGTGAAGACTCTATTAGCAGGTGCTGTCTGGCAATAAAACATGTTCCTCCAGGGTATACAGAAGCAAACCGGCTTCTAAAGCACCCACAGGGAGGCTGCTGACTGATCCTCACAAGCAAACTTTTTCTGTGACTCCACTGGTGACAGAGTTCGACAGTTTTCAGTTTATTTGCATGTTGTGTTTCTCCTAGGTGGGCTGTGAGGTTCAAGCAGCTGGATTTAGTCTTTTTGAGAGCTGGACTGTAAGGATGCATAGGCACTGCATGAGCATGTCATTGAAAATCACCAGGGACCATCAGCTCATTTACAGGCGTTTGAAACTCAAGGACACTTTACATCATTATACAGTGACCGTTATGGACGATATTCTGTGACGCTGTATGGTTATATTGCAAATGTCTGGCAAAATATTAGCTTCTAAGCTGTTAATTAAATTGACTGGTGCCTTGTTATAGAGAATCAGGGGAATTTTTTTTTTTTGGATGGTCCATTGCAGAAGCCTCATGAATGCCAAACTCTAATTCAACTTACAATCAATTGTGTTTTACACTATAAAGCGCACTTAAAATCTTCAAATTTTCCCAAAAATTGTCATTGCACCTTATAATCTGGTGCGCCTTAGTCAGGTGGTAAGGAGCAGTAAAGCCACTCCACTAAAGTGCAGCGTCATAAAGGAAGTTTCAGTGAAGTTTCTCCAGCACCAAGGCTGGAGCAGTAGTGACATTACCCCTTACCTGCTAAGCGCCAGCTCTTTCACCGTTCATAGGTGAGTATTATTAGCCTGTAGCCTGCTGCTAACCCTGGCCAGCATTAGCATTAGCCACTTACCACGCTAAGCGCTAGCTCTTAGGAGAGAAATCTGTATATATTAACATCCAGTGCTTGTTTTTCATTGGACAGCGACCATTTACATTTAAGGTAATTAGCAGACACCCTTACAGAAGTGCTTTGTTGTTTACTTCAAAACTATCAATAGCCAGTTTGTAGAGACTAGAGTCATACATCACACTTTGATAATGGTTAAACCCCTAGGAGAAAAATGGTTGTTTAAGACTTATTTGAAAAGATGAGTCTTCATTGTGTGTTTGAAGATAGCGAGTGACTGTTGTTCCGACACACAGTGGAAATTGGTTCCACCACCTTGGTCTCAGCACCGAGATGAGTCTAGGTGTCTGTCTTCTATGAAACTTGAGGGATGGTGGGTCGAGCTGAGCCGCACTGGAAGCTCTAAGAGCTCTTGGTGCTCTAGGATCTGGTCTGTTTTTGGCTTTGTAGTCAAGCGTCTGCATTGAATCTTATTCACAAGTATCTGCTGGAACAAACATGCTAAAGTAGCCAGTACAGAATTTTTGAAAGTACTGAATTTTGAAACCCAGCCCTAAACAAGACCTTGTAGTTTCCAGTAATGGGCTGTTTTTTTTTTTTCTTTCTCTCTCTCTCTACGTGTGATCTATCTGGTTACTTTGTGGTGCGGGTACTGGTTGTCGGGTGGGTAAACTGCTGCATCCGTTTTTAGCACTTAACTGCGGCTTGTGTTCACACTTAACCTCTTCCTGTACCTTCTGTATGTTTTGTACCTTCTGTACACAGTCTGAAGCCTCTGAGGGAGAAGCTCACGAGTTGCTGGAAAGTTATCAGTCACCTCTTATTTGCCCAATTGGACTGAAATGTGTCAGGAAAAATAGGAAGAGGAAAGTGCTGACAAACCGACACTCCAGTAAAATGTGCAGGATGTCCTCTGCTGACCTCATTACAAGCGCATCTGCACGCTGTCCATCAGAGCTGATGTTTCCCGGGCCGATGCCGGTGCGGTACACTGCCTGAGTGATGTGATATTCGTACCGAGCTCTGTCTACACTAAAGCTTTTTGCTGAAGCCGTGCTTTAGAGAGGTGTGCAGCGTCAAATGGAAGCCGGTAAAAAGTGCTTCCATGGCTGGCTGTTGGCGTTTAGGCCGGATGTTTTAGAAACCTCCCTTTTCACTTATTTATCGGGAGAATGAATTGCAGCCAGGTTTGCTTGCCTGATGTTTCCCCTGCTAGCTCAAACACAGCCCAGACGGCCAGATGATCAGTAGGGCTGATTGGCAATGCTTCACTTCTCTAAGCAATTGGCAAGCAAGGCCGGATTTTTTATAATTAAAGCACAAAAAGCTTTGAGGCCCACCTGCTGTGGCTGTAATCAGTGCAGATGAATAGGACGACTCATCCTGCTTTAATGCAGCTGATAAATGTGTCCTCTGTAACCATCTGTTGAATACTCTGTCTTTTCCTCCCCGCGCTACATGACTTAGAATGACCAACTCCATTAGCTGCATTAGTTTTCCACAGCTGGCTGTTTGACAACTCGCTGATCAGTATCGCTAGTGCTGCTCTCAGCCAGAGCTGCCTTTTATTCCTGATGTTGAGGGAATGAGTAGCTTAGGTGCTCTCTAGAACTCTGGCTACGTTTCACAGAAGCCAAATTACAATCCTTATTGGTCAGTTTGATGTCAGATGTTTTATTTATAGATCAGATTTAGCGATATCTGGAGATTACCTACACAAATGTAAGTGATCAATGCACACATTTAATACATTTGTGCATTTTGCCTGACACATATAAGGGGCTTCTCACTGGATGTATGAACTCTTTGACATTAAGTCTAATGGATCTGTGGGCACCATTGAACTGGTTATTCTGCACTTCCCATTGAAAATGAATAGGAATCATTGTAATTCGTTGATGTGATTGAGCAGTGTAATTCTGTGGGACCTCCACAGCTACTCACATAGTTCTTCATGAATCACGGTTCACTGAGCTGCTGGTGTTTAGGGAGTTTTGTCCTCTCTTCCTCTTTCTCTCCTTCTTTCTCTCCCAATTTCTACATCCCTACATTTAAATATCTTAAGGCAAATGAAAGGGCACTTTGAGAGAGATGAATGTGGTCTCTCATTTTAAAACGATTGAGGGCATGGCTGAAATAATCCTTTACTAATCAACTTGTCAAATATATAAGCATCAGATTAGTTGCCTCAAAGTGTTTTTTATATTCGTGCTGCAGATGAAACAGACTAGGTTCATATGGTCTGGAGCGAGATCACCTCATTGGTTTGGACTAAATTTTAGATCCTGTTCCGGATCATGGTTTGCAGCATCTTTTACACCTGCTGTTTTAATTTAAAAGCTTAGATTCTCTGCCTGAATCTGACCGACCCAAGCCCCGACCCGACCTGACCAGAAGTACCTCAGCACACAAACATAAACATACTAATATTAATTGTATCTGTCTGTGTCCCCTGTACTTTTTGCCCCTACACTGTGTGTTTTCGCTTGCACTTGTCCTCCGTACTTATCATCTGTGCACTATATATTCTGTCTTGCACTGTTTTTGTATTCATTGGAGATCTAGCCTAATAGTATACTAGTATAGTATAATAGTATAATGACAATAAATTGATTTGAATTGAATTGAATTGAACTTTGGCCTGGTCGGGCCGAGATTTCCCACCACTTTCCTCGGGCCGTTTTGGGCTCCAGAAAATAGTCTAAGGCGTAAATGCTATTTTATTGTATATAAAGCTATGGTGTGATAATCACAATATAGCAAAGTAACAAATTAAACTTTTTTTTTTTTTATTGCACAAATGCAAAGTGCACACTCCACTTGTCCGTATTATGCACTTGACTTGCAGCGCACAGCCTTATTACAGTTTTTTGTGTTTTTGCACTCAGACTATAAGTTCAATATGAAAATATTTTTTTGTTTAGAATGTATTTTCTATACTTAAACCATATTAAATTATGCTAAATTAGAGAAAAGTCATTCAGACATCTTTCTTGTTCACATTGTTCATGTTTTAGTCTTTGGAGATCTGTTATTAATAAACATTTTTCTTAAATAATAGGTCTATGCTTCTTCAGTGTTGCAATGTTAACTAACATCATTCTGAACAGATTTTGCTCATTCAAACAGCCCAAAAAAGTTTTTAAAAGCTCAGTTTTAACACTCTACTTACTCCAAAAATGTGGGGGTTAATTTGAGCTTGAGCTAAAAAGGACAGTGTATGGGGTGAGGCGGGTTGGCTCGGGCAGAACGTGCTGGATATTTTGGGCCTTGTCTAAGCTCTAGTTTGGACCAAACTGCAAAGTTTAAAAGTCTAGAATCTGCAAAGTAGGTGTGAAAGCATCAAGCAAGTGTAAACTCGCCCTAATTAGGGCTGCCACAAACGATTATTTTTATAGTCGACTAATCACCGATTATTTTTTATGATTAGTCGACTAATCGGATCATACGTTAATTGAATATAAAACACAGTTTATCACAATAGAATGCAGCTGCTATTATACAACCAACATTAGATTTCAGCTATATGCTAACTAAAAATAAAAACAATTAAAATCATAGTTCATTAAACCTTTAATGAAATATGCAGCTTGTTGTAACAGACAATTATTTTACTGTTTAGCATAAAGTGTAAACAACTGTGTAAAATAAGGATAAGGCACTGGCATTTATGAAACATCTCAACCGTGAGGTTGTTTGAACTATTATGAAAAAAAAGTATATTAATAAAAAATGCCTCTCTGTCCAGATATTGTGTACATTACCGTACACAGGGCAGCGGTCTGCACAGATCTGATTGGCAGAGGAGAGCGTTTGGTGATTTTACACCACACATGACTGATCTGTGAGTTTACTGCACCGAAAAGCACTGAAAACAGAAGCCACTGTCAGAATGAAATCCTTCTCTGTAGTTTATCGGTTTGGGACGGCATTTGTGACAACGTCTGGGTCCGGATCCGGATCGCGGTCCGCCTATTAGTGACCTCTGTTTTAAAGCTATCAAGATGAGTAAGTTAAGTACTAAGTTAACGCTCTGTTTACGCTAATTTTAGCAGCTAAATAGCAATTTAGCTTCTTCGTCATTTAATCAACCACAACATGCCTCCTTTTCAGGTGCTCGTGCATCGCGGTTGTGCTGCCGAGGAAGGCAAGTTCTTCATTGCAGATATTGCATTGCACGCGTTTCACTTTTATTTTCTTGGTGATCCCACACTTTTGAGTTCTGTAGCGGGGTAGCCATGAAACCAGAGCCTGTCTGTATAATGTCCTGAGATGTCGTCCACTACCTACCCCGGTTTCCACTACTGCGCATGTGCGTCCAGGACAGAAAGGCAGTCGCAGCAGTTTGGAGAGAAAAACAAAGAAAAAAAAAACGACTAATCGACTATTAAATTAGTCGTCGACTATTTTAATAGTCGACATAATCGTGACTAGTCGACTAATCGTGGCAGCCCTAGCCCTAATAGCGCATTAGTACAGTGTGAAATATTCTGCAGCAGATATTGTTTGTTATTGTTTGTTATTGTTAACAGGTGTACTAGCTGAAGGTGTTTGCATAATAACTGAAAAATGCTGAGCGTGCTATTTGTGCAGGAACGGTTGTACACTATGACTGGTGTGTATGTGTGTGTGTCTGTGTGTGTGTGTCTGTGTGTGTGTGTGTGTGTGTGTGTGTGTGTGTGTGTGTGTGTAAATATACTGTAGAAATGAGACAGCAGTGTTTTTGGAAGTGTGTGTGTGTGTGTGTGTGTGTGTGTGTGCTTGGCTTAATGTTAGTCGATGGGTAATGACTGCTTAGTCCCACCTCACTGTGTAGACTTTATAAAGGTCCTGTTTAGAGAAAAGTCCAGGCATCCCGCCAACACTACACTTGTTCTAACAAAGAGACAAAAAGCCTAATGAAAGAACACTGTAGGGTGATTTATTACTGTGTGAGTGTGTGTGTGTAATTAAGAACAGGTTGGATGTGGATGTGACTGTGTAGTGTAGTTCTCTGTGACTGTCATTCATCATTCCCACAGGAAAATGTGAATTAGCTGTGATATTCCAAGCGAAGCTTATGTAGTTCAGTGAATTTAGCAGAATCTCAGAATTTTTATTTTATTAAATAACTTATGTGGCTGTTTCCCCATACAGGGATTAGGCCTAGTAGTAAACTTGATTTTCTTTTCAATGGAAAATCTTCATTCAAAATGCTGTGTAATTCAAGACTAGGCTTAACCCACGTCCAGGAAACTAAAACCTTATATCCAAAAAATGTGTAAAAACTGCTTCTATTGAACAGTTTTATCTTTCAATTTCCATCCATTGCTAACACAGTTGAAAACAAATTCTCAACACACAGCTTGTTTATTCCCTGTGGAGAAGTATTGTCAAAAGAGTAGGACTCTCTGGAGCTGATATAAATAACCGTGTCTAATGACAGGTGTGGGCTAGAGAGGTATTAAACCTCCAGCACTGAGCTGTTGAGCAGTGGAGTGAACTTGGTTCTCTGCAGTGATCAGGCTCCATCTAAAACATTTTGGCTGAGTTGTGGATTTGTGCCTGGTGAACATTCAGCATACTGACTTTATTGACTCCTTTGTTGCTGATTACAATATAATCCTCAAAACAGTGCTTTACAATTTAAAATTAAAAGACAGGTACTCCATCAAAAGGAGGACAGTCTCTCTCTCGCTCTCTCTCTCTGTCTTTTTCTTTGTCTCCCTCATTCGCTGTCTCTCTCTATATTTACTTTGTCTCTCTCTTGCTTTCTCTCTCCTGCTGTCTCTCTCTTGTTTTGTCTCTCTCTCTTGCTGTCTCTCTTTCTTTGTCTCTTTCTCTCTCTCTCTCTCTCTCTCTCTCCCTCTTTCGCTGTCTCTCTCTGTATTACTTTTTGTCTTTATCTCGTTGTCTCTCTCTTGCTGTCTCTCTCTCTTGCTGTCTTTCTTTCTTTGTCTCTTTCTCTCTCTCTCTCTCTCTCTGTCTTCCTCTTTCGCTGTCTCTCTCTGTATTACTTTTTGTCTTTATCTTGCTGTCTCTCTCTTGCTGTCTTTTTCTTTGTCTCCCTCATTCGCTGTCTCTCTCTGTATTTACTTTGTCTCTCTCTTGCTGTCTCTCTCTTGCTTTGTCTCTCTCTCTTGCTGTCTTTCTTTCTTTGTCTCTTTCTCTCTCTCTGTCTCCCTCCCTCTTTCGCTGTCTCTCTCTGTATTACTTTTTGTCTTTATCTTGCTGTCTCTCTCTTGCTTTCTCTTTCTCGCTGCCCCCCCTCGCTCTTGTGTTCTTTGTGTCTCTCTCTCTTTCTCACAACCTTTTTCTCTTTCTGCCTCTGTCTCTCGCTTCTCTCTTTTCTCTCTCTGTGTCTCTTCTCTGTCTCTCTCTCCTCTCTTTTCTCTCACTGTCTCTTTCTCTGTCTTTTATTTTTTGTATAATTTTGATTTTTATAATTAAACAATAAATAAATAAATAAATAAATAAGCCTGTGTTCCAGATAGAGGTGGACAATGACAATATCTTATCGAATTGAAAGTATAAAGCATATTAAGGCGAGGAGACAACACTAATTCAAATGCGAATTGAAAGTGTCCTGTTAAAGTAGGTTAAGGACAGAACAGTCTGAATTTAAATTACTGTGCTCAATATGGTAAAGTGTTTAAATTGAAGGTTTTAGGACTGTTGAAATTGTAGTTTAAAAGTGTTTAAATTGTAGTTTTTTTTTGCTGCGTGTTGACTGCCATCAGGTGTATTGAGATAAAATATTGTGTATTGAGAGAAATGTTGTGTATGTACAATGTGTTTAATACTGTAATATGATACTTTTAACATATCATCTAGGCCTAGTCCCCAGTACATTTGTTTATATAGTGTTTGACTGTAAATGGCTCTAGTAGAGGGAGAGTTGTGTAAATCTTGCTGTTTTCCCAGCTTTAAATAATCTTAAGTAAGAGATGTTCTCCACAGCGCTCTGATTTCCTCTGAAGCAGTTTAAAGCAGGGCCAGGTTTTCTAGCCCTCTGAAGAGGATTTCCACTGAGATGAGGTTCAGTGACTACAGCCCTCTTCCCTCCTGCTGCGTTCATCCAGCAGCCCCGGAATAAGCCAGCACATGCTGCATGCTACAGCTTACAGCGCTCTCACTGTGTTTTCTGCTCTTCATTTGCAGGCAGTCTTAAAGGAGCCACCATCGTGGATGCTCTGGACACTCTCTACATTATGGAGATGTATGATGAGTTTGAGGCTGCTACGGAGTGGGTGGAGAAAAATCTGGATTTTAACATGGTAAGTTCTAGCCAGTCAGGTCTGCAGACTCCTCCACAGTCATCTACAAGTGTAATATCTTAGGGCTTGAACTCAGTGGGTTGCTGTTTTGAGATGTGGGGGATTTTTAAGATTTACTTAACTTAAAAATAGAGTATAGAGATTACTGAATAGCAGGCCTGGACTAAAACACTTATATCCCCTTTTAAGATTATTATGATATAAGAAACTATATACACCTTATATAAACATCCATCTTACCAAAGTATAATGCAGTATTAGTAGAGAATCAGTATTTATATACATTTTCAGTAATATGTGCGTTTTAATAGTAAGCATTTGCAAATTTAATAATAAACAGTTGCACTCTTTGTCTTATTGCAGTCATGTAAATAGCAGACTCCATAAATCTGAGTAATGTCTAAAAATCACATTAAGAGATCTAATACAGGTCCATATTTCTCATTCCATGTAATTTCTTCACACTGCATTTACACTGCTTAGTCTCATCAATGCACAGCAATGTATCCCACAAGACCCGTCTGGACTGATCAAGAGCTGAGTCAGCGCCGAGCACTCAAAACCTGAGGAAAACAGCAAAACAACAGTAATCATCCTTTAATCAGGCATTTAAATGGCTTTTTAAAAATTAAATAAATAAAAAAAGTTTATGTATGATTAAAAGGGTGATTTCAGCTGTAACTGGAAATATCTGAGCAAAACTGTGCTGGACTGAGGTGCACAGCTTTCAACACGTGTGTTTATAAGCACGTGCCCAACCATGTGGATGGAGGCCATGCGGTTACCTCATGTTTACTTCTCCCCTCCCTTCGTGCTTCTCAGGCAGCAGCAGCCTGTCACTCACACAGACCCAGAGACAGCACTGTGCATCTACTTCTTGTGTCAAGAATCAAAACATTGCCACATGAAGTGTTTGATTTAATTGCCTTAAGTGACATTGCACGTCCTGCGATGTGGCTACTTCACACATTGCGATGACAATGCTAAAACGATATATCGTACAGCTCTACTATATGCGGCTCACTAGACAGTGTTATACATCTCAATTGAACATTTGTATTGTTAAATATACATTTCGTATTTATTAGTTTATAAGAAAATAAAGCTTATATAAAACCACTTTACTGGAAGCTCAATAATAATGAATTATTAGACTATAATTAAGCTCTCTAATAATTAATTCATTCTGTAGCAATCCATTTACTGCAAAGACATTGTTAAACAACTTCTTGAAACTTTTCTCATGTGAACTTTTTTAAATATTGTAACGTATTTAAACAGAACAGTATCTATGAGAGGCAGTTATTTTGGCACTATGCCCAATACAGTTCTTGTGAATTTTTCAGGGGGCCTATGTGTGAACAGAAACTGACACATTGCTGGGACACACTGTGACTTCTAGATTACACTCAGCATTGAAGGGTCTTTCCACAATGTTTAACACTGGTGGTTTGAAGATAACAGGAGTGAAAATGCCTCAGGAGTGTGTTTTTTTTGCTTGAGTCAAGAGATAATTATGTGTGAAGTCCGCCTGGTTTCTGAGCAGGCCCTTCCCACTATTGAGTGTAAGGGACATGGCGTCAGCAGTCAAATAGGAAGTGAAATTGAGAGAGGTGTTGGCCATTTATTGCTGAGAATGTCATGTCCTTTTTACAGGGATTTCCAAATGCCTGTTTCTAGCATGCCTATTAATAGTTAAAAAAGAGTTTGATGGCCTAAAAGACATAACAAGACAAGACAAGACACTGTGCTGGGCACAGATGAAATTGCCTTCTGCTTGTAACCCATCTGTGCAACTTTTGCCATAATCTGTCCCTCCCAACACACAGATTTTTTTCTGGTGCGGTTCGCTTGTGGTAAGAACCTGATCTGGTCTCGATCTGACCCAGCGATCAAATATACTTCTGTTTAATTGAGCTAAACTGTGAATAAGGTACAGTTTAATCTGATATATTAGCCAGATAATATACTGCAATGAACAAACACTCTGTCTGCTGCTCCATGCTGTTTACACGCTAAGAGCACAGTGAGTAAAGCGTTCACTACTCAGCTGTACACAGCTGTGACACTTCATTTACTAAGCATATATCTGTGCTGCACGTCCCATTAAAAACACTATGCACATCTATTTGCACTGGAACACAGAATCTTCTCACTGTATTACTTAGTTGCTCCCACGCCAGACAGATCTGACCAATCAGAGGAGACAGCATGCTCATGTGGTTTACTGGTGTGTATTTTAGTGCGTTTAGATTTGTGCCTGTGTGAAACCAAACCAAACAGAGAAAGAAAAACTCTCCAAGTATATGGACTCGTCAACTAATCCGGATCATAAAAATTAATTACAGGTGTGAAAACATGCTTTTATATTCTGTAAATTAATTTCTAATTTAGAAATCCTTATAACTAAGCTGAGATGTTTACCAAAAAAAAAAGTGTCCTCTATCCAGTTTATGATGTATTCTTAATTCCAGCACCCCTTTGGTTTTATCTTCCCTCTAACCTACAAGAATATACTAGTCTTTTTTTAATGATACCACTAATATAAATATAATTGCATTTTACATTTCTTACACTTTTTCTTTTATTTACCGTATTTTTCGGACTATAAGGCGCACTTAAAAACTTTTAATTTTCACAAAAATTGACAGTGCGTCTTATAATACGGTGCGCCTTTTGTATGGATTTTACTCGTCAGGTTGTAAGGAGCAGTAAACACACACTCCGTGCAGCGTTATAGAGAGTTTCAGTGCTATACAGAGTCCAGAGCCGTGCAGCTCCGAGGCTGAGCAGCAATAGCATTAGCTAGATGCTAACCGCTAAGCTAGCTAGCTTATTCACTGAGATCAGTATTATCTAAATTTTACTCGTCAGGTTGTAAGGAGCAGTAAACACACACTCCGTGCAGCGTTATACAGAGTTTCAGTGCTATACAGAGTCCAGAGCCGTGCAGCTCCGAGGCTGGAGCAGCAAATAGCATTAGCTAGCTTATTCACTGTTCAGAGATCAGTATTATCTAAATTTTACCCGTCAGGTGTAAGGAGCAGTAAACACACACTCCGTGCAGAGCCGTGCCGCTCCGAGGCTGGAGCAGCAATAAATAGCATTAGCTAGATGCTAACCGCTTAGCTAGCTAGCTTTTTCACTGTTCAGAGATCAGTATTTTCTAAATTTAGCACTTTTAATACTGCTGGAGCAGTATTATTAGAGTTAGATGCTAATCGCTAAGCGTTCACCGTTCAGAGGTGAGTTATCGGCCTGTAAGTCTGTGCTGCTTTGCCTGGCTAGCATTAGCTAGATGCTAAGCGCTAACTCTCTCAGAGATGAGTTTTATCAGCCTGTAATCTGCTTGTTTACCGTGTTAAAACAAGCTACGGGGGACGAATCGCTAGCTAATATCTCACTGTCTTACCAGAACACGCAGGATTACTCAGTGTAACGCTGTCGTTTAAGTTTGGGTTAACTTTACTAGTTTAGGTGACTAGCTAGCGTGCTAGCGGATAGCTATGCTAACGCTGGTGCAGCAAGCCTTAGTGGACATCTGGAAATCTAAGCTTACTGTAAATAAACTGAAGCACGTTACTCACCCAAATAAACAGTTTTCAGGAGAGGAATCTGTGTAGATTAATATCCAGCACTCGTTTGACTTTGAAAGAGCTATATTTTGTATACTGAGACGCTCCACCGGCAAGCGACCACCCCCGGTGGGGGAAGGGAAACATGGCGCCACCCCTGTTCACTTTGATATAGGCACCCTTTCTAGTGTCACTTAACGCGCCTTATAATGCGATGCGCCCTATGTATGGAAAAATAGCAGAAAATAGGCGTTCTTTGATAGTGCGTCTTATAATACGGTGCGCCTTATAGTCCGAAAAATACGGTATATTTAAAAATCCACCATAAAAACTTGCGTCTTTAGAACAAGTGTGATTAATCACAGAATAGTGTTGTGATAAATCTGATTAAATCTTTTTAATCAATTGACACCACTATTTTTTTGTATTTTATTAGTTTTTACACTCCAGATATCATTTAGTGCAATCCTAGTTGAACAGTATTGAATAGATCACCTCAGTTTCACTGATTTTTTTCCAACTGACCAACTCCAGCTGCAAAGTGTTTGGAACTTCCTCTATTTATCTTGGCTTTTGAACCTTCATCTCTGATATTGTTTCTGTTTGTAGTTGGTCAGTAATCTGCTGGGCCAACACGTGAGGCTTGTTTGCAAGCTCTGTCCCAACTCATTAGCCAAAATATAAATGTACATGTTCGGAGCTTATCTTTCAGAGCAGCACCTAAAACGGTGTTTGGCTCGTTTCAGTGCCTAGCAACCAAGCAGCAGCCACATCTACCGCACATTGTGTTGAAGTATCCTTCTGTGAGCCATTTCAGTTCTTTCAGAGGAGTGAAGAAGTGCTTTTCCGATGGCTTCGCAGAGTCTCTTCCGTGCTTTCAAGGTGACCTTGGCGTTTTCAGTGGCACCCATCAGAATGTGGCTGTGATGAAGTGCTGAGGATCTGGTCTGTGTTCTCGCTGTGATGTCAGAATGAGGCGACCTTCGCTGCTCCGAGTGGGTGGGAGCACTTAACGCTGCTTCTTTCCAATCAGCCAGTATGACTCTGACTCATCAGTCTGAGGCTAATGTAAAAGGAGACACTCAGCAACCAAGCCAACAATACCAGCCTTTAAATCTCTCGCTCAAAATGCTAAAAGGACTGACATTAAGTGGCCTGCTTCTTCACACCAGTGTTTTACCGTCTCTTTGACCCTGTTTACACCAGGTTATATCTTGTGTAGAGACATTCCTGTGAACTGCAAGTGGAGTCTGACTATACAAAATACATTTGATGATCGTAGGGGGGCAGCCATGGCCTAAAGGTTAGAGATGGACTTTTTTTTCTACTTAAGTCGATTCTAAAAGCTGATCTGATCGTATTTATGAGTTAAGGATTACAGCAGCACTGTGTGAGGCTCATTATAAAGACTTCTTTGACACAGGAGGCTGCAGCACCTCGCTAAACCTGATATATGGAACGCCATTCTTAAACAGCCATTCATCAGCTCAAGAGTTCATTGGACATTTACATGGAGTTCTCTGGTAGTCTGGTGTTTGTGCTTGTATTTGTAGACTCCAGTGTGTCTTACAAAGCGAGAAGAGTTAAGACTTTTAACACCATTTACCGGTTAGCTAAAAGTAAAGAACATCTTATTTTTAAAGCCTGATCTGTAAGAATACAAGTTAAAGGCTCTTGAGTATGGCATTTTTGTTATTTTCCTGAATACAAATCAGATATTTCATGTCTTCCAAGCATTTCCTTTCATTACGGTTGTCTATTGTTTATGTCTATTTTCAGATTTAAGAATTTGGGTTGATTCCCGTTACTGATCTGGAATCATATAAAGTGGAGTAGAGAGTGGACAGGCAGTTTCTGCAAGTGTCCTTTACGAGTCTCCACAGCCCTCAAAGTTTTCAGAATGTAAATAACTTATTTTACTACAGAGAAAAAGGGTTTTTTATCATCTAAACCAAAGGCCAGTTAAGGGGATAGACAACTAATAAATTATAATCCATGCTGTGTTTTTGAAAATCGATACATCATTACAAAACTCAGTTTCGTGATATGATGCAATATTGATTTCATTATTTTTTTTCTGACACCACTACTGAATTTTTGTCTTCCCTCCATCCTGGGTCAAGCCGAGCCACAATTGCGACAAGTTCGGATCAGATTGGATTTAGGCTAGGTTTTGCTCATACTAGCCACATGACATATGACCAGGTCCAAATGGGGTCAATGTATACACTGACATATTAGTTGCAATGTCGTGTCTAAATACAGATCTCCCCACAAAGGCTTCCAATTTGCTTTTTGCTTTTATTTATTTATTTATTTATATATTTTTGGCCTGGCTGGCACATCTGTGGCCCCATCACTGTGATGAAGCAGTGAAAGCTAAGCTTTGTTCCTCTGTGATTTCCACTGCGGCTCTCGGCTGGCTCTCCGCCTTTCAGCCTATTTCATAATGCGAGAAAGGCCAACCTGTAGTTAATGCGATTTAAATATGAGAATCACTGAAGCATTTCTTATGGCCAGAAGTGCACTCTGCAGGAGCCGTGGTGTGACTGAGATAGGCAGCCGAATGGAAGTGCCGTGCTGGAAAGCTTGAAGCGGTCGAATGAAATCTGATGAGTCATGGTAATCAGTCAGAACAGAGTTCAGAATTGAGTAACAAGAGTGCCTGAAATTAGAAGCAGCACTGGAAAGTAGGAAAGTATGATGGGAGGGGGAGGGACCACTTTCACTGTGCTATATTCTCTCTCTTTTTGTTTCCTAGTCGTAGAACGCTTTCTATTCTATTATTTATTCTTCAGCTGATCTGATTCTTCTCCTAGTCAGAGAGAAAAAAAAAAGAAGAACCCCTGTCCAGGCCACAAGTTTCTGTGTGTGGAGAAAGTGAGGGAAAGACACTGCACTGTATGCACTGTAATGAAGAGTATTAACAAACTTTTTAATTGAAAGGCTTTTGCTTCTGCCCTCCAGCGATTCCAACAATGAAAGCATCAACGAAAGCCCTGGCGAATCGGTCATTAATATTCAAGATATCTCTGGAATACTAAGCAATTGGGTTCTGCTGTCTGAAGCCCCTTTCCTTGCAGAATAATCCTAAGGCTTTGCAGTGGAGTCTTGCTCTTCTGTTTGACCTGTGCCACTATCTGCTTGTCTGAGAGCAGAGTTTGGTGAAGGGCTGTGATAAGAATACTGAATGCAGAGTGCAGACTCTTAGAAGATTGGCAGAGTTCGTTCAGCTGTTCGTAGGCCTGTCACGATTACCATTTTTGTTTGGACACAATAAAATGTCTTAGAAGTGATTGCAATAAACTATATTCACTATTCACTGGGGTTACCCAGGGCTTGGTACTAGGAGCCCTTCTCTTTTCAATCTATACCACCTCTCTAGGTCAGGTTATCTGTTCAAATGGCTTCTTCTACCATTGCTTTGATGACGACACCAAGCTCTATCGGTCATTGCCGCCTAAAGACTCTTCGATCTCTCCATGGATATCACTGTATCTCTTTGAGATATCTGCATGGATGCAGGAACACCACCTTCAACTAAACCTTTTTAAAACTTCTGGTTCTACCAGCAAAACCATCTATCCAACACAACTTCACCATAACTATCGACTCACTCTCAATCTCCCCGACAAAGTTTGCTAGAACTGTACTGGTGTACAGTCAAAAACCTTCACCTGAATGTGGACAAGACAAAGGAAATGGTTGTTGACTTCAGGAGAGCACAACACACCCACTCTCCACTCAACATCGACGGGTCCTCTGTGGAGATTGTTAAGAGCACCAAGTTCCTTGGTGTCCACTTAGCAGATAACCTCACCTGGACTCTGAACACCAGCTCTACAGCCAAGAAAGCCCAGCAGCGTCTCTACTTCCTCCAGAAGCTGAGAAAGGCCCGTCTTCCTCCACCCATCCTCACACTCTTCTATAGAGGGACCATTGAGAGCATCCTGAGCAGCTGCCTCACTGCCTGGTTTGGGACCTGCACCATCTCTGACCGCAAGACCCTCCAGCGTATTGTGAGGACAGCTGAGAGGATCATCGGCGTCTCTCTCCCCTCCATCACGGACATTTACACCACCCGCAGCATCCGCAAAGCAACCAGCATTGTGAATGACCCCACCCATCCCTCACACGAACTGTTCTCCCTCCTGCCTTCGGGAAGAAGGTACCGCAGCATCCGGTCCAGCACGACCAGATTCTGCAACAGCTTCTACCCCCAAGCCATCAGACTCCTCAACTGCAGAGACTGAACTGATGGTTTTTCTGTACATGCACACACACTCTTACCCCACTTACCCCAGAAAATGGAAAGCACTAAAAACCCTACTACCTCACTGGACTCTATTGCACACTGTGTAATAGAGGTAATTACTGCCTAACTGGTCTTTTTTGCACACTGCATAATTTGCACACTGTCTTGTTATTTACTATTCTTTGTCTGTATGGTGTTGTATTGTCTGTCTGCACTTTTGTACTGTTGCACTATTGTTCTGTCTACACTGTGTTTATGTGCACCATGGTCCCTGGTGATACACAGTGTACTCTGTATATAGCTGAAATGACAATAAAAACCACTTTGACTTTGACTTTGACTAGAAACATGGGTCTTCTGTTTGATGACCAGCTCTCCTTTACGCACCATGTGGCCTCAGTTACTTGATCCTGTCAGATTCAACCATTTCTAACTCAACAGGCCACCCAACTCCTGGTACAAGCAGTGATCATATCATGCCTTGGCTACTGCAATGCAGTGCTAATGGGCTTGTGTAGTGAAGCCACTCCAGAACGGAGCACCACGCCTGGTCTTCAACCAGCCAAAATGGGAACATGTCACTCATGCTCATTGAGCTCTATTGGCTACCGGTTGCTGCTTGTATTAAAATTTAAAGCCCTTACCTACCTACCCTTGCCTACAAGGTGATGACAGAACAGGCTTTTCCTACCTGCACTCACTCCTGAAGACTTACGCCACCTCCCGGCCGCTGCGCTCCTCCAATAAACGTCGCCTCGCTTTACCAAACACTCACACAAAGCAATCCAGACTGTTCTCATACAGAGTTCCCCAATGGTGGAACAAACTACCTTCCACTACCAGATCAGGAGAATCTCTCGCTATCTTTAAGAAACTCCTGAAGACAGAGCTCTTCAAAGAGCACTTACTCTCTTAACACCTCTAACACACTAACTACTTCTTACCTCATTTCCTTCTTCCCCTCCTTCACTTCTCTATCCCTTTATTCCCCTTAGCCTCCTTTAGACCCTGTCTAAAAATGTGTTTTGCCTCAAACTTCTCTTCTGATCATTATTTGTAAGTTGTAAGTTATAAGTTGCTTTGGATAAAATTGTCTGCTAAATGTAATGTAATATTGTTTCATGCCATTGATTATAGTGCTACTATAATAGCAAGAAAAGCAATTACATTCTTTTTAATTACAATAAACTTTTAATTTCTTAGAATATTCTGATATTTGTATTGGAAAACTCTATAATCAAGTGAATACCCTAAATGTATAAATCATTAAAAAAAAAATAACTGCTATGTTGTACAGGTATAGCTGTTTAGAAGCAGTGCTTCTGAACCCCATTTCTGAATTACCACTTTCCTGCTCAGTGCAGTGATCTCCCTGCCCTAATAAACACAGGCCACCCCAGTAAGGGATTATTAATTAGTTCATTAGTGTCATCAGGTGTGTTTAGAAGCTGTGAAATCTGTGCAGGGCAACAGAGGTACTCCATCTGTTTCTTTGAAGGAGTTGTCTGAACTTGGATATCCAAAAATTACATTAATGGTAAAATGTACTAATGATCAAATAGCTTAAGTATGCATTTTCTTGTATCGCATAATCAAGTCTTTTAGAGATCCACAGTGTGAAGTTGTTGAGGTAGAGGTTGCACAGTGCTGATTAATTGGGCATAAGCCAGTGGTGTAATTTCTGACGCATTTTGATATTCATTTAGTCCTGATTAATTGAGCTGGTTGAGCTTCACAGAAAAGGAGAAGAATATTAGTCTGGTATTATGCATCATAATATAAGACCACATGAAGTAAACAGGTGTAAATTGAAAGCATGTTTTATTATTCAGATAGAAAAAGGGAAAATGCTTTGGTCACTGAGATTAAGTAATGGAGACTACTTTAATCAAGTTCTTTATAGACTTTATAGCTGTGGTGATGGTGTTTTAGTGTAGCTCATAGAGGCAGTGCTATACATGCCTCCAAATCTCAACGAGGTAGTGCATCAAAGGAACACAGATGTGCATTGAGGGTGGGCCGATCCAAAAAAGATAAGGAACAAGCAAAACAGGAAATGTATAGGAACATCTTATTTGCTCAAGTTCCAGTCAATGGCCATTCATTTGTCACACATTTAGAAGTAAACGTACTGATCCAAGATCATTTCTAATCACTCCTTGGGAGAAGCGCACTGCATACCAACATTTCCTTTACATCGATACCATATAGTAAAAAATGAATAATCATCAAATTGAACAGGTGTTTTAGTAAGTTAGTTGCCTAAGGTGTATAAAATCAAGCACCTAGCAATCCTGTAAGCCGTTTATGGTTATTAGTAAAGAATGAGTCAGTCTTAAATTCTTTCTGAATTTCAGTGTGATATTGTATTAGAAGGGACCTATTAAAAGGAATTTCACTGCTCAGAGGGTCCAGCGGGCTAAGCGCTGCCACTGTGATCGGGATATCGCTGGTTCGAATCCCGTTCATGTAGCTTGCCACCAGCTGCTGGAACCCTGAGATAGCACAATTGGCTTTGTTCTTTTTGGGTGGGGAGATGGTGCACTTATCATAAGGCGCCTGTGAGCTGAAGTGTCGGAACAGAGTCGCTGTGCTTTCCTCCGAGTGTGCTGGCTGGCTTTACATGTATCGGAGGAGGCATGTGCTAGTCTTCACCCTCCTGGTGTTGGGGCATTACTAGTGATAGGGGTAGTCCCAATGAGTGGGTTGGCATGAAAATTGGGGAGAAAATGGGATAGAAATTAGAAATAAAGAAAGAAATTTAATATCAGTTTAATTTAAATGTATTTCACACTTTACAACAAAACTTCACAGTATTCCCAATAACTATTTATGATGGACCATACCATATACAGTGATTTCTTTATGATTTCTTATGTTTTTTTGCATGTTTGTCACTCTTACATGTTTTAGATCATCAAACGAATTTAAATATTTGTCAAAGACCATATACCAAATATCCAAACCTACATGATCCTGTGTAAAGGTGTTTGACCCCATCCCTCCCAGTTAAAACATAACTTAACTGTGGTTTACACAACTACATACAATTTCTTCAGCCACACCCAGACCAGATTACTGCCACACCTGTTCTCAATCAAGAAAACACTTCTATAGAACCTGCCTGGCCAAGAGAAATAGACCAAAGGATAATCAAAAGCTAGACATCATGCCAATATCCAAAGAAATTTAGGAACAAATGAGAAAGAAAGTACAGTATTTGAGATCTGTCAGATGTTTTATTAAAAATATCAATATTTGATGCCATGTATTGATACAAAATGACAACACTCAATACAAAATCCTTTTCTGTTCATATATAGAATATAGTATATGGCCTTTAGCAACACAAGTCTGGCTTGCATCCTTGTTATGATGGTAAACCTGATGTCCATCACATTTTGTTGTCCTTCTGCCAGCCCTCAAATATCAAAGCTTGAGTTTGACGGACATGTAGCAGACGACACTGATAGGCCCGGGATGAATTAGCCTGTGAAGCCGGGAACAGGATCTGTACTTATCAAAGGCAAAATATCAGCCTTTCATCAGACTGACCTGCACCGGGGGGAGTTTGTGTTGGGAGTTGGGTGTTTGTTTCTCTCATTCTGCAGCCTGAGAGTAAGGTCTTATCTAGGCCTGTCGCCCCGCGGTGTCCGTCTGAAAGGCCAGCGGAGGAACAAAAGGCCACGGCTGAATGTATTACCTGAACTCTCGGCCGCTGTCGGCGAGAAGGCAGCCGCGCTGTAATGAGTGCGCGCGGAGACTCGACACAAACCTGAGAGAGATAACATTTCAGAGTTACAGCACTGAGACATTTTCCCTGCCAGCGGGCCCGGCGACCTGCTCACAAAGAGACATAAATAGTAAATACCATCCCTTTTCATGAGTATGACTTGCTGGAGGGAAGCTCGGACTAGAAAACGAAGGCCGGCGTGCTTTTCTTTTCTGCCTTTCTCCTCATTTGTATACAGATGCTCTCGCCGATGACTCTTCTTTTTTTGGGTTGCGGAACATTTCAGGTCTGCTTATTGTTGAGCACATTTCCAGCAGACCTGTGTCAGACAGGCACGAGTGCGCCCGCGTCTTTGTTCCCGCTAGGAGCGATGATTAGTTTCTGCATTGCTATTCAAACACTGGCCCAGCTGTGCAGTTAAATAAATGATTACGACTTTGTGGAATATGTTGAAGCTCAGCGAGGCTGCTTTGGCCTCATCTGGATTCTCGGTGTATTCCCCCTCGACCTTTTCCACTCTTTCACGAGGCAGGCAGGTTTTCAGTATTCAGGGTAGTGGGGTATGTCCCTCTTTCGTTCAAATAGATCCTAGATATAGGAGGCCCTGCGGGCTTTTGCTGAAGATGCATGATTTTTATTCAGGCTGCATGCTATGAACCATACAAATACTGAATTGAAGCTATACTGCCACGTGTTATAACTGGAAACTGCCATGGGATTGAAGTGTGTACTGTATATATTGATCATCAAACGTTGCCTCAGGGGACTGCTAAAGAACGCCCACACTTATGCTGCACATACATTGTGAGGAGTTATCTTGTGAGTAAGGCTGACCACTGTGCGACATGTTGATGGTGAAGTGACACTAAGAGTGGGTGCTAGGGCTGGACGATTATATTGAGTTTTTAAGATTTATTGATATTTTTTTTTCTATAATTCCATTTAGCTCAGACAGTTTGTCTTTCTTATCCCCCTCTCTCTGCACTACTTCACCCTGCCCTACCCATCTCCCTCAATGAACACAACTCCCCAGCAAGTCCTGCACTCAGAGATAGTGTGCAGACTGATGAATAAAGACATGACAGAAGCTATGGAAGAGCAGCTGGTTAGTTAAAAGGAAACCAAAGGTTAATTTTAATTTGGCAATGGCTCTGATTCAAAGTGCCAAATGAGCAGCAGGAAAAATAAGGTTTTCTGTAGAGAGCAGGGTTCACTAATAGGCGGACCACAGTTTAAGTCCAGACCCGGATGTTGCCCAATGTGGACCTGGACTGATAAACTGTTGAGAAATATATATATATATATATATATATATATATATATATATATATATATATATATATATATATATATATATATATATATATAATATAATAAGTGTTTATTGTAGTGCAGGAAATTCAGAGGCCACGTGTTATATCCACAAATATTCTCCTCAGCCAATCAGATCTGTGCAGATTCAGGAGAGTTACAGAGCGCATTCAGATGCTTTAAAACAATGTGATTTTATTTATTTATTTATTTATTTATTTATTTATTTATTTTTTTTTTTAGATATAGACAGTTCAACATCAGCTTGTCTTATGTTTTGGGAGCACAGCACAAATAAACAACAGCAGCCTGAAGCTTTAGCACTAAGCTAAGCACTGTACTAATCACTAAACTGACCAATCAGCTCTTTCACATGGGTATGAGAATAGACCTAAAATGAAAAAGTAAAACTCTTAAATATTTAAAAACTTTTTTTTTCACTTTTTATTTACTTATTTACTTTTCTTAAACACTATAAATGCACTTTTCCCAAAAGCACATAGTATTTTTTATGCTTTTGTTTTTTTTTAGACTACTTGAAGTGGGTGGGAAAAAATTATTTGAAAAATATGTTGTTTGTAATTAATTAGTGTAATTTGAATTGCCTTTCAGTTGACAATATAAAGTGCTGTTAGAACTACTAGGCTACTCTATCAAGATATATATAGACATGTATATTATATATCGCTGTTTTGATCCATATCACCCAGCCCTACTGGGCAGTGCGTTCATAGTGAAGCAATACTGAAAGTCCATTCAGATGGATGGGATATAAAATTGTGAGGGCATTCAAGTTTCTTCGACCCACAGTACAGAAGGCATTACCACCCACAGTGGGCCGAGCACAGTGGGTGGTAATGATCATGACTGGTGGTGTCCGGCCTAAATTGTCCATGCAGACAAGCGACTCTGGCAGAAATCACATCCACATTCAATGCAGGTCCCCCCATACTTTCACATCCTGTGTATAATTTCCATGTAAAATCACATGGGACAAGATACTAGTCTTAATATCTCATGACATTTGACATGTTGGTGTATTTTGAACTCATTGGTTTTGTGAATAAATAAAGAAATGCAGTTTTTTGAAAAAAAAAAAACTCACTCATTCATCTGAATTATTCAAAGAAAAAACTATCCAGCATATCTGAAGGTGGTGATGATTGCTGTGGAACATAAGTATTTTCGAGGGATTATTTTCATGTTGTTGCCTCATACAGTGTCAGCATTGCTATAATTAACAATATACTGTAGTACTGTTGTCACTATTACATAAGTACTCACTCATTAGGATGGCTGGCAGGCAGCCAAGTACTGAGAGAGGTGAGCCAGCAACCGAAAGATCATGTGTTTAAATCACAGGGCTGACTAGGTTGTGCAGAAGCGCTTTACTCACCCAAATAACCAGCTTTGAGGATAGAAATCTGTTTTAGAAAAACATCTGGTGCTCGTCTTTTTTTTTTTTTTTTTTTTTTTTTATAGAATTACAGTTTTGTCTACTTAGCTTAGCTTTACTTTAGGTACCCCACCACAACCCAGTGGTGAGAGCTGCTGAATTAGAAGGAAAACATTGTGACCCCCCTGTTCCTTACTAGTGTCGCATAATGCACCTTGTTATCCATGTTTTGACAGTTAAAAATAACATAAAAAGCAAACAATGGCAAGGAGTGTGCAGTCTGCTTAATGATGCTGTTGAACTAAATTATAATGTTATAGACATTATACAGATTGGATGTAATGTGGAAGCAAATTGCACAAGAGAAAGGGACTTTTTCCAAGAAAGGTAGCACACATTGGCAACATGCCATGCTAAGCATAGCTTAAGCTGATTGGGGTCTGATTATGGTAAAGGCAAATTATACACATGTACTAAGAGACCTGCCTGCTTCTTTTAAATCAGCTGTGTGGGAATATTTTGACCTACAGCTGCTCTAAAGAGCGAGTTGTCTGTTGGGCAAGGCTGGTGTATAATATTGTTGGACACACGCATTGACACATTGCATTTAGCACCAACTACCTCAGGTGGGTGTTAAAAATCCTAGTTGAAATAAATTGTTTAAAATAAAATTAGTGATGTGCTGATTAGGGGTGGGCGATATGGCTCTAAAATAATATCACGATATTTCAGGGTATTTTTGTGATAACGATATACTTGGAGATATAGGAAAACTAAAATAATTAATTAATTTCAGGAATATAGTATAATAGTATAACAGAATCATCATAATGTGGCAAAATAAATAATATAGCATAAAATAATATAATGCTGCAAATAATATTGCAGAATATTTAGTGCATGCATATAAACTGCAAACTAAAACAATTATACAATAAATACACCTAAAGCTTCACAGTAAATAATAGACTACTTTTAAGACAGAACAGCCCTATTATTACAATATGGATTTTTAATATCATGATATTTCTGTGTCACAATATATTGTATACGATATAATATTGCCCACCCCTAGTGCTGATCTGCTGACTTTAACACGTTGTTCTGTTTTTCACTAATTGTGTGGCTGTTGAGTCTTGTGTTCCCAGCCACACCCAAACACATGCAGAGAGATTTAGAAGCCTGAAGCAAGATTGCCAGTTAAATACTGATTCTTACAATAGTTCTAAAGTCTTAAGAGGCTCATTGACATCCATTACAAGATGATTATAAAAAAAAAATCAGCTGCGGTTTTGCGTTTTGTCAGTTTTAGTCAAATGCACTATTTTTAATCATATATTTTTGCAATTTTGGAATAAAAAAAAATTATACAAATTGTTAAAATCTCAAATTGTCTCGTTCTCTTCAACCCAAAATCATGTATTGTGAGATGACTGTGTTCTCACATCCCTAGTGATCATCCAATTAAGCTAAAAATATATATATATATATGTTTGGTATTGCCCCCAAAAGCACTGATTGGTCAGTCACTAACACATGCAGAGGAGTGGCGTATATTTTGGACCATTTTAATTTTTTGTGTTATAACATCAAGAAAATCGAGTAATCTGTTTTATTCTATTAATCATGACAACTTGCTGTTTTGAACTGATATTAAGTCGGCCTCTCAAAGCAAAATTCTCACGTTTTTGATCTGAGCTGCTTCTCAACGCCAAAGATGGACTGAAGAGGACATTCCTGCAGTCTGATGCTTTTACGTTTTTTCAGACATCACAGCTTAACATATTCATGTCTGCAGGTGACTCGAGAGTAGGTCTGATGCGTCAGCATGTTGGTTAATATCAGTTGCGTGGGCTAACAGTGTTGGTTGGGAAATTATACATAGAACAGCCGTTGCAATGGACCAGATTTAGTTTTGAAATAGTCTGGAATAATGTCTACACTATTAAAGTGTCTGTGCTCACCGACTGTGTAAATATTTGTGCATTTCATCCTCCTATAACAGTTCCAAGTGAGCAGGTGCTTCTGCTGTCCCTAGTGACTCCGGAGCTCATCAGTAGAATCCCCCCGTGTGTGCTGTGAAGTCACCTGTCAAAACGTCTTTACTGCATCTAGCTGCTGAAGTGCCTCTGCAGAGCTGCTAACCACTCCATCTGTGAAGCTGCAGACTTCAAGCCTTAATTATTTCCCATCAATAAAAGCATCAGAATTCCTCCAACTCCAGCTTCTCCTCTTCTCCACTCAGAATCTTGAAGCACAGCGTTCCTTTTGAAATGTTTATTGAGTGTGAAGCCTGTGGCCCACGCTGCACGCAGGCCAGGCCTCGGGGATGCTCTGTAATGCAAATCTGGGCTATGGAAGTTGCACAAGGCCTTCACCTCGGGTGAAACTTGGGGACAACAGAGAGTGGCACTACTGTTAAGATTCTCTCAGTAGAACATGGAGTCTGCAACTGTTTGGGAAGGAATGCAAAGTAGCATGCATGCCTGTTTCAGCAAAAAAAGCATCTATTGAAGCATGGAAAAAAGCCATGGCTATATATAGAGAGAATACCTGCATATGTATTTAAATGTTTGCAAATGGACCAATACATGACTTATTGTCAATGTTATGAAATTCAAGAAAGTGAGTCATTATTTAAAAAAATAATAATAAAAATGCATAGTAAATGTGTTCAGATAAGTGGAAATATTTCATCAGGTTTTGTAGACAAAGTCTTTTGTTGTGGGTAAAGTCAGGGTCCAAATCAGAAATACTTTATTAAACAATCATAATTTAAAATACAGCTCTGGAAAAAATAAGAGACCACTTAAAAAACTATTTGAAAACCTCTAAAATATAATCAAGAGAAAGATGGATGATCACAAGCCATCAAAACAAGCTGAACTGCTAGAATTTTTGCACCAGGAGTTGCATAAAGTTATCCAAAAGCAGTGTGTAAGACTGGTGGAGGAGAACATGCCAATGTGCATGAAAACTGTTATTAAAAACCAGGGTTGTTCCACCAAATATTGATTTCTGAACTCTTAAAACTTTATGAATATGAAAAATAAATGCCCTAAATGAAAATATTATTTGGCACTTTTTTTGACCAGTTTATTTACCTATGTATTTAAAAATTATTTGGACTCGCTTACAAATCTTTGAAGCCAAAAACAGCTTAAAATGCAAAAAATAGCAACTTAAATCAAATCCACTGACTTGAGGAAAACCGCTGGTAAAGCAGACAGGACAACAATTACAAGAAATATTTAACATGAATTCCTGTCATTCCTGTAAAATTCTTTAATAGTACTCTACCAATTTAGTCTACATGCTTCTTTCATGTTTCGATACCGGTTCTGTGTCTGTCCAGAAAGGCCTGTGTAAAGTGTGTCCCTAAGGGGTTTAAAAATGTAGGTGATACATAATAGTGAGAAATAACAAATTCTTACATAATGCTTTAATGTTAATCACACTCAAACTACGTTGAGGTTTAATGGAATATAGAATGGGTTTCATCTGCCGCATAATTATAAAGGGGTATTAAAATGAGGTTCATGTCTGTAGAAAAAGCTAAATGAAATTTGGAATAAATAAATGTAGTGAAATGTGGAGGAAAGTTTAAATATCCAATCAGTGTTGGCCAGTACTCATCGGCAGCATCTTCCTAGCTGTATGGAAAGGAAAGGGGCCATGGTTAATATACTCATTAAATAACCAATATGCATAGATGAAATACTCTTAAATAAACTTTTTTAATAAACATTTTCTTCTCCTTTTAGTCTGTTTGGCTTCACAGCATGCAAAACGTACTGGATGAAATGATGTACTTTCTTTTGAAATTGCGTACACACTCAAGTCTGCACATTGCAGCTCTGTGCTGTGTGTGTGTGTGTGTGTTTGAGTGTATGTGTATGTATGTGTTCTCTGTGGGAAACCCTTTTACCCAGTGCTGATGGTTTCACAGGTTCATAAGAAAATATCCTCTGGAATACGTTTGTCTGCTGGGAGATTGTTTGTGTATATATGTTTTTTTTTTTTTTCTCTCCCAGCACAGCTCAGGCTGCTCTCTTCTCTTGTAGCTTTATGTACTTGAGTATACTACACTTGAACCCCTCACACGCTCACACATACACACACACACAAACACACATACATGCTCATATCTGGTGCCAGCTGTGATTTGCTATGAGTCAGTGCCAGCAATTCTATATAAGCTCAGATAATCACCTCTGCTTTTGTCTCTCTCTCTGTCTGTCTTGCTTTTATTCCTCTCAGAATGCTGAAATCTCCGTCTTTGAAGTGAACATCCGCTTCGTTGGAGGATTGCTGTCCGCCTATTATCTCTCGGGCAAAGAGGTATGTAAATGCACGACTACATACAGACGTTGGCTGCGGATTTCCTGGACGTGAACGTGTTGAAATGCACTAACCGCCTGAGATGTGATACGTAAACTGAGTAGATGCTGACGTTGTGGCTCCAGATGACTGGAACAAGCCTGATGACTTTTTATTTATTTATTTATTTAATTTTTTTTATAAATATGCAATGAATGATTGCGCTAGGTGGAGTATAATATGATGAGATCTCTATGCTTTATTAGTGTTTGGGAAAATTCTGACACTAAAATAATAATACTAAGTAGGCATATCTCGATCACTAATTTTATTTTACTTTATTTTATTTATTTATTTATTTTGCTTCATTTGAGTCCTGATCTGAAGAAAACATCCAAGTTGCCTTTTTAGGTTTTTAAATATATTTTTAATTATTACGGTATCAAAATTTACCATTTTTATAATTAAATAAACACGTCCTAAATGGCTATAAAATGATATCCATTTATGATTTTCCATTTTTTCTTAAATAAACAAACTAAAAAATGTAAAAAAAAAATGTGAATAATAATAAGTAAGATCATGATTCATATTTTTAAATGTATTTTTGGCAGAGAGCGAGCGTAATAATACTTTAGTCCTGGCAGACAAGATTAAGACGTAGACCTTTTTGTGATGTGCCCTGATTTGCGTTTAATGTAAAGAATCCCTCCTTACAGCTGCAAATAACAAGATTCAGCTTGGCCCAGGCGATTAACAGTAAATGCTGACTCAGGCGTCTATAATAAACCCTCCAGAAGTATTAATTGGCTGTGACTTCAAATAGATCTGTATTCCCTCATTAGTATTGCACTATATAGGGAGCGAACATTTAGTTCACTAATAATGGAATAAACTGGAGCTGGCTAATATGATGATCTTTTATCATATCGTGATCAGTTTTCCTATTGTATTAACAATATGCTTTAATAAGCATTGGAAGATGTTCAGCAAAAATATTTATTCAAAATCATTAGTAGTAATTAAATAGCAGTATTTAAGAATTACTGGCTTGCTGATGCATTTTGGTTGTATTGTGAATATCTCTTTAAATTCCATGATATAATAATTTTATTGTATTGCCTTGTGTGGCTGAACAATATATTGTTTCAGCAGTGATATATTGCAATGTACACATGTCCAATCGTCGCTTGATAAACGGAAAGATTCACACTGTTTTAATTTTGCATTAAAGATGAACAACTGTTAACATTCTTTCTATTATTTTTTTACTCATATCAGTGATAGAGATAATAAACATCTTGACCTTATGTTAGATCTTTGCCTTTTACCAAAATTTGAAGAAAATTCATGTTTTTCATATCAATATCATAGGACATATTACAAGACAACAGAATATCGCAATGTATTTTATTTTATTTTTTCAGTTTTGTGCAGCCCTGTTGGCTAGGTCTTACTCTGATGAATCTTACTCTGTAGCTAAATAGTGAATATATAGCATTGCATGTACAAAAAGTGCTTCTCAACTACACTAGTGGTGGTGGTCAATTACCTACAAATGGTCAGCAACTTACCTGAAGCTCAGTGATTACCTGTTTAGCAGAAATATAGCCACACTGTTTGCATGCTGTTGTCTGTACCTAGCAACTTAGGGTGTGGAAATGGCACTGGTGGGATGGTAGTAAGTAGGGTCAAAGGCCACAACTCCACACAGTTCAAGTAAGAAAATGCTGTCTGAAGCATGGATGCTTAAACGTAGCTGGTTTTATTAATATATGATTATTCTGAATTCTGACGATATTTTAGTTACTACGGAAAATATCATATTTAATGGTCCTTTACATACTGTTCATTTCTCTTATAGCCAGAGTCATGCTTTTTTTTTTTTAAGTATCTTTAATAAAATAACTTTGCTTCTGTATCGCAGTACAAACAACAGAGTAGGAAACAGTTTTAGTCACTGTCTACACTAAATGAAATAGCTGAATTCTATTGCTTTTGTGTGTAATTATTTTAGCTCCTCAGAAGCACTGTTGGTCCTGTCGTGCTGATGTAAGCCAGGCCCTGGTTTGCTGGTTTCTCAGCTGCACACATCAGAGTCTTGGATGGAGTGCTTCTCTGAGCCCTGTGTGGTGGGGTCTGTTAATCAGTGGGTGACATTTAAAATTGGCAGGCCACAATGCACCTCTTAGATGAGGCTTGGAGGCCCGGGGTCTTTCTACTGCTGGCGGTCCGGCTGCTTGCCCGGACCTCGAGCCAAACTAAACAAGCCCCTCGCTCTCTTACACACACACACACACACAGACACACACACGTACTACACACTCTTCCCCCTTTCCACCTTCTCAGTGCTGGCAGATTCCAGCGGCTGGCGTTCACAGAGCGCGCTCTGTGCCTGCTCTGGTAAATTAAAAAGCCAAACGGTGGCTCAAGCTTGTCTTGACTTTAAGCGCTCGGGCAAACACCCATTGCTGACTCGCCGTGGCTAATAACAGGCCTTTTCCCACCGGTGTCTCTGCCTTATGCTGTTTAGCATTAATTAAATGCTCTTATTGAAACAAATAAAGTGCTGTCTGTCTCCTGATGAAGTGATCCAGATCCACTCCAGATCACTGCTGTAAAAGCTCCAGACTGGCATTATGCTTAAGAGATTCTGAACACTGCCTTTTGGAAGAAGTGTGGCTAGCCTTCAGCAGAGACCCACAGCTATGCTTCAGAGATCTGGAGTCGCTCTGTAAAGGGTGGGTGATGTCGACAGTCCCTCCTAAGTGTCCTAGGAGTGGCACCCATGGGTAGCATGTTACTTTTCCTCTGGCTGAAACAAATTTGTACAAAAATACAATGGTTAAAAAAAATAAATAAATAATTGCTCGAAAAATGGATGGATACACCAGCGATACACCTTCTGTTAATTAACTTTATGGATATTATTGAATATATAAATATGATATAATATTCATAAATATGATAATGTGATAATATGATAATCTTTTTCAGTCGTGCTTAGTTATCTGTCACTCTTTTGTGCAGAGCACGTGTCTTCACTCAGGCACATATTGTCTTAAACGACAGCAGAATATCACTCACCACCCTACCTTCCCTCCCCAGCAGCTATCCCTGTTTATCTCAGGTTAAGCAGCACCTCAAAAAAAAAAAGAAGAAGCTGCTAGTGCAGTTTTTTTTTTCTTATATACATTACCAGTCAAAAGTTTGGCCACACAAACTAATATGTATTAAGTAATACGAATAAAGAACAAATATTAAAAGGGCAAAGTTGGCATCATATTAAAAGATTCTACTTGTACAAAAGAAGCATCTAAAGTATAAAACTTATTTAGTTTTGCTTAATGCTTTGCTTTTTTCATTTACTTCATAACTGCGTATGCGTTCCTTCTTAGTTTTGTTTTCTTCAATATTGAGCTACATATAGAAAATAATAAAAGTAAAGAAAAACATTAAAAAGAGAAGCGCTGTGTACAAACTTGTGACCGGTGCTGTAAACAGAAATGTAAGTTACAAAGGTGTTTGCACAATATCAAGATATGTTCTTTATGTTTCTGGAATAATGTATAAGTAAATAATTAAAAAAATGAATTAAACATAAGTAGTTAAGTTGGTTTTCATTTTAACAAGTTAATATTTAAATTTTATTATCTTAATTGTAATATTTTTTTGTGAGATAGTAGAGTAATATACATCATATGGGAATTTCCTTTACTTAAAAAAATATTTTAACACTGTAGTAGTCATTTTAAAATTGTAGTAGTATTTTTTTTATTATTATTGTAAGCAGCAAACATAGAATTGAAAAATGTGAGCCAGTTCTTATGGGTTCAGTGTTCTTATTGAAAAATAAATGGTTTTATTTTGATGTGTCAGATTTTCCAGAGAAAGATAAGTTTGAACAAAGGGATAAGCCAGTAAATTTATATGAGGTGCTTTATGTACAGGAAGAATGCCACCACTTCCTTCATGATGGCCTGATTTATAAGCCTCTTCCTGAATGTAATGGCAGAGCACTGCAGAAACCGGTGCAATCTGCTTCCTGTTGATCAAATATTTGCTTCTCTTCCACTGTTAGATTCTCTGCCTGCTCTCTCTGCTGGCATATTATTTAATTTAACACATTCTGTTCTGAGAGTCTTTAAACAGTTGTATTTTCTTAAAGTGCTGCATTATTCTTAAAAGGTAACTAAACCCTCTGGTTTAGTCTGACTCCACCCTCAGCTCAAATTTGAAAAAATGCTTTAAAAAAAAAAAAGCTTTTTTTTTTTCTTTCCCCTGAGGGCCATGGTTGATGTATGGGTTTAGGGGCGCAGCAGGAAGGAGAGCTGATTGGACTGTGCAGTGTATGAAACATTATTTTCACCTATAGCACAGTTAAACCTGCGAGGACGCTGCAGAGGCTGAAATGACCTCTATAAATGCATTTTTTTAAAGGTTGGGAAATGTTTGGTATGTTTCACAACTTCAAAGGAACACATTCAGCTATTAATAAAAAAAAATACATGGTTTAGGGTTTAGTGCCTCTTTAAGAGGCACATGATCTACAGTTAGGACCTGATGATATGGCCAAAATTTGTATCACAGTATATTTAAACCACATTACCATTATTAAAACTGTACCTTGGTTTTAGAATATTTAGAAATTCTATCCACATTTGTTCCTAATTTGATTTATTTCCACTAATCATAATCAGCAGCAGTATTAATGCTAAGTTAATCACTGTGATCTACAATGTTTGTGCTCTACATTTATCTGTTTTGAGAAGTGTCTCAGACAGACGCCGTCTCAAACAGTGCCTTAATCACTATTCCCTGCAGTCAGGAATCCAGATCACTGTGTAGAGCTCTGCTATAGGGAACAGGAGGAACAGGCTTTGTGAGGGTAGTGAGTGTTTTTGGAGACTACCTTATACAACCTCGCTTATTACAGCGTGACAGAAACATCTAAATGTCATGCCATCTGTGTGATGCTGTAGCGTGCAGTCTGACAACAGTAGTGCTGCTCACGAGAAAACAGCTCGCACCTGCTGCCAAACGTATGTATAGTAATGTGGCCTAATTAACTCTAAACTGGGTTTTATAGAAAGGCTCTGAAAGGAGACGCGTGTAGAAGATCTGGTGGAAGCTCTGTGGAGAGGTTTAGCATTGTTGCTAAACACTTCTCTCTTCAGAGAAGAAGAATGCAGACCTTCAAACCAAACAATGTGCTGCATTATGCATTTTTCTCCCATGCTGAGATGCATCGTTTCTACACTGCTTATTGTGGTGCATTGTGGGGGGCTGGTTGGGGGAATTCAGAATGCTTTGCACTGCTTTTAGACATCTCAACAAAAGAAAAAAGCAAAAAAAAAAAAAATACAGTGGAACGTTCTTTGTTAAATAAATACACTGATGTGCCAGAATTCATGGGATTACAGTTTGCAAATTGATCGTGAATTGTTATCTTAAGTTATGGATATGGTTACAGCTTGGGAATGTCCACACCTGCATACGTTGTGAGGTGTTTTCTTGTGTGTGAGCCTGTTGTGGGTGCCAGATGGTCGTGTGACGTGATCCACCTTGACAACTTGTATACTGGGGATCCGTTCTACAAGGCATTATTACTAGACAGCTCAGTGGATTGTAATGAGTGTGACTGGTGGCATCAGGCTAGAGTTGTCCTTGTAAACAGATATATGACCTAGTAGGGAGGTCACACATGCATATACTGCTTCTAAAAGACATGGCAAAAGTCACGGACTTTTCTAGTTCCTGTTTTATTACATGTAGAATAGCACAGAGTTAGAAACAGTGTGAAATGCAAGCGATTTGGCACTTTGTTTAGTTGATGGTAGAGGTGAGCAATATGGCCGTAAAATAACATCAAAATATTAAATTAGAATGAAAGTAAAATTATACTTGAACAGTGTAATCTGATATCGGTCTCTAGTAGATATTTAATGTGAAATAAGAACAATGTGATTTTTACTTTTGGTACAAAAAGCCATAAAAGTTGTACTCTGATGGCTCTAAAATAATACCACAATATTTTATGGATTTTTTATTTATTTTTTGTATATAAGGGGTGGGTGATATGGCTCTAAAATAATATCACAATATTTCATGGATTTTTTTTTTTTTGGATATTAGGGGTGGGCGATATGGCCCTAAAATGATATCATGATATTTCATGGTATTTTCATGATATCGAAACTCTTGAAGAAACTCTTGAGAAAACACTGTTTTTTTTTTTTTTTTGTTTGTTTTGTTTTTTTCAACAATACACTACTGCAACAAACTGAGATTTTAAAAAATGCAAGAATAGTACTAGATGTCATGATATTGATAATGCACTCCAAATATCTCCAAATATCCAGGATTAAAGAATAATTGATGATGTTGGACAGATATAAAATATAAAGATATAAATGTAGACATAATGTAGATATAAACTGGGAATTGAGAACAGTGTGAATTTTTTTCAGTGTGAAAAAAGTAGTACTCTGATGTGATAGAGGTGGGTACTATTGCACAAAATATTAGGGTATTTTATATATATATATTTCACGATATTGAAAAATGTTGGCGATATTATTGTGTACAATACGATATAGCAAACCATGGTGGATAGTCTGCATTGGTTGTAGCTGCATCTGTATGTTCTTGTTGCAGGATATCCTGGTAAAAAAGGTGACCAAATTAATCACGTGTTCTACACAGTAAACATGCTGTGTGGTTTGTAACTGTATGATGCTGTTTTACTGAGTTCAGCTTGGGCCGGCTTGTTTAGTGTGAGAGGGGGGAGGAGCAGATCTTGAGAGATGATCACTGAGAACTAACTGCAAGCTGAATATTTATTTTATTTTTATTTTTTTTAATGTGGCTTTGTTGGCTGTCAGCGTCTTCACTTGGCTAACACTAAAAACTGCCTCAACCCCTTTGATGAAATTTTCATCAGACAGAGTGTACTGACACAACCTACAGGCTCGTGCTCATCCCACATGTCTGTCTCTCTCTGTTTGTGTGTCAGAGTCTCAGTGAGTAAAGAGGAAAATGCTATAAGTGTGATTACTGTCTTAATTGGTTGTACACTTCACCACACTAAGGCCAGTAGTGCTGTCCTTGTGTTGTGTGTTGTGTGTCTTTGGTAAATATAAGTGAACAGATTGTGAATGTCAAGTGTGTGTATAGTGCAGTCTAGATGCCTCCCATTACAAGAAAAGAGCATGTTTTAAAGGGCAAGCTGCTAATTTGTGCCTTTTACTGTGGTATTTAAAGGGCCTCACTGTGTGGTGTGGTGTTGTGTAATGCCATCTGGTTTGTGTTGGTCTGTGTATGTGGATGGTAGGGCTGTACAGTGTATCGTTTCAGTATCGGTATCACAATGTCTGCATGTATAGTATAAATAATTCAGGATGTGCAGTGTCACATAAGGCAGAGATCACACCAAACTCCTCACAGACAGTGACTAGGGATCAAGCCCATAATACCAAGGCCCCTTTTTCTGTGAAATATGCATTACCTGTTGCATCACTGTGCTGCCTAAAGACTAACCTGAGGATTGAACCGCAGCTAACCATGCACAGCTAATACTCCTACTACTACTACTACTACTACTACTACTACATAGGGTACTAACTATAGGGTTACGAATATGAATTAAATTAAAATTAAATACTTAATTTTCTGGAAGTCCTTTGTATAAAGAAACTGATTTAAGTCTGTGATGCTCAAGTCACGAACGTTGTTGATGCCATAAAATAGCCAATATGTTGCTGATTTGGCACAAAATGCAATTAAACAACTATGTGACATGGAATTTTTTACAGTCATTCAAAAACCTTGTATTTCCATTTCTTTTTTTCTTTTTTTTTTACACTTTACATTAGATCTTTTTTTTTTTCTTATTTTGACCAATAGAAATGCTTCAAAATCACTCCAAAGGTGATCAGCACAGGGCGTCTGTGAGCTGATGTATTGGAACCGAGTCGCTGCACTTTCCTCCAATTGCACTGTGATGCTACTCTGCAATGCTGCATCAGCAGCAGTTTAAAAAGAGGCGGAGTCTGAATTCACATGTATCGGAGGAGGCATGTGCTAGTCTTCACCCTCCTGGTGTGTTGGGGCATCACTAGTGATAGGAGAGTCCTAATGAGTGGGTTGGGTAATTGGCCGTGTAAGTTAGTGAGAAAATGGAAAAAAAAAGAAAGTAAAAAGAAAAGAAATGCCCTAAATAACTTAAAGGAGCAAAATTGTTTTAGCTTTTGCTGGCGCTTAAAATTTAGATTTTTTTTTCCCGCTCTTATGTAGAATTGCCGTTTGGAGAATAGTTTTTGTTGATTGACAGCAGGTCTATCACAATAATTGCGATAAACAATTTAATTATTTTAAAAGCCATTTATAACATTATTATAAAAACCTGTCAGTGCAAATGCACCCTTTTAAAGAGCACTAGATTTTGTAATGATTAATAATAATCATATTGTAAATGGAATGTAATTAGTAAACTAGAATATTTAAATATTTAAAAAAATCATCATAAACACAGTAGACTTACAAGCTCATACATGTCAACAATGTCATTGCTAAGAAACACATAATGAGCGATATTGAGGTCAGTAAATATGATTGAGGCCATATCCATGTATTGTACGATTAGTGCAATTAGATAATGTAATTATTGCGATAGACCCATGTGACTGAATTTATTAACCTTAGTAATTTACAGCCATTTGTGTTGGAGCTGGAAGCAGGTACGGTAGCTTGATTAAGGAGCCGTTTCTTTAGTGAACCAAGATGTTTGGTGATTTACCAATTGTGAAGTGATGCATGTGCTTTCTGATGTTTTTGTAAATTTCGAGCTTTACCCTTGGCTAGACTTGCTGAAGGCCAAGGTGTCTCCAGATTGCTGTTCCTAATTTCTTGTCTGGTTCTCTGTGTGACTGATTAGAGGATGAATCTCTCCATGGCTGGTGATGAGTGCATTCTGGGACCGAGCCACCTGCCAGATCAGAGCACCTAACTCCCTCAATAGATCACATATCGATCTGAACACTGTAATTCATTTTACATAACCACTGGCAAACACCATCTGCCCACCTGCACTGGACTGTGCCCTGCAAACTGCAATATCCTCATGGAGATTAACAGCAGCACAAAAACTCATTCTGAGCCTCAGCCGGCTAGAGCCGCAGACTTTCACACTGCCAATGTGCTCATCTCCTCCAGATAAAGGCTTTTGCTGCTAAGTTGATGAGAGATGTACATATCTGTATCTGTGTTTTTGATGCTGATGCTGTGTATGTGTTTGCAAGAGACATTTAGAATCTGTTCTGTCATGCTATAGATAAAATTATAAAATTGTTCTACCCTGACTAACCTGAGTCCATGGGTCTCAGTCAGTATCAATCTGTTCCACGCTTACTGGCTTTATTTTACACTAGCAGTAGAAATATGTTGACAGCTCTATACTATCCAATTTACTAGATACAGCTATTAAGTAGTTTGCTTCACCTTCAATTGTCAATTGTAATATTATATAATCGCTGTAATTGCAAATACAGCTCTGGAAAAAAATAAGAGACCACTTAATCTTGAGTTTCTTTAATTTTACCAAATTGAAAACCTCTGGAATATAATCAAGAGGAAGATGGATTATCACAAGCCATCAAATCAAGCTGAACTGCTTGAATTTTGCAAGAGGAGTGGCATAAAGTTGTCCAAAAGCAGTGTGTAAGACTGGTGGAGGAGAACATGCCAAGCTGCATGAAAACCGTGATTAAAAACCAGGGTTATTTCACCAAATTTTGATTTCTGAACTCTTACCTTTATGAATTTGAACTTGTTTTCTTTGCATTATTTGAGGTCTGAAAGCTCTGCATCTTCTTTGTTATTTCAGCCATTTTTTCATTTTCTGCAAATAAATGCTCTAAATGACAATATTTTTATTTGGAATCTAGGAGAAATATTGTCAGTAGTTTTATAGAATAAAAAAACAATGATCATTTTACTCAAACATATAGCAAAATCAGAAAAACTGTGGTTTCTTATTTTTTTTCCAGAGCTGTGTATAAAATGTAATTGATCTGGTAAGCTATTTCAGCAGGACAATGCTCATCCTGTTGGTGATTGATAATGGTTCTTTAAAAAATAGGTGTACCCAACATGGAGTGGCTGATTGATTGTAATGTTATTCTAAAGGAAGATAAAGGTTATCATGAAAAATACATGATTAAACATTTAGACTGATATGTGCAGTAGTTATTAAGTTACATGTGAAGAAATAGTGGAGGTCCTGAAAGGTCCCTAATAGTGTCCTGTTATAGTCTTTCACAAGAGGCTTGAATATTTTCACTCTTCCTGCAGATTTTGTGGTAGGAGTGGAATTTTGATAGTGTTAAATAGCAACCCAGACATTTTTATTCAGATTTTTATGTCTGGGCAGCAGCATGTGGTCGAGCTTTGTCCTGTTGGTAAAATTTGGCATCTGGTAAATTACCAGATGTTAGTAAAATATGTGTTATCTACCATATTTAGCAATATAAATTGCTTCAGAGTTTGGTGATATTTGTTTTATATATGACATCCCTAAACCATGGTTCCCGCAGATTCTTAAAGTCTTAAATATGGGTAGTTAGGGATTATGTTAAATTATCTTAAATTTACTGTAAATTGTTGCTGCAGGTATTAACTTTTCAGATGGGAAAACACAGTGGCCCATCGTTAACATTAATCCGGGGACAGAACTACCGTTGGTGGCAAGCTAGCTAACTGTAGCTAGCTAAAGCGAGCTAGCTCACGTTATTAGGGATAGAACTAAGCTTAGGAGAAAGCTAGCTAACGTTAGCGGCTAGCAAGCTAGCAAACATACTAACTTTAGCGGCAAGCTAGCAAACATACTAACTTTAGCGGCAAGCTAGCGAACATACTAACTTTAGCTAGCTAAATCGAGCTAGCTCATGTTATTAGGGATAGAACTAAGCTTAGGAGAAAGCTAGCTTACGTTAGCGGCTAGCAAGCTAGCAAACATACTAACTTTAGCGGCAAGCTAGCTAACATACTAACTTTAGCTAGCTAAAGCGAGCTAGCTCACGTTATCAGGGATAGAACTAAGGTTAGGAGAAAGCTTGCTAACATTAGCGGTGAGTTTCCTAACATACTAAAATCAGTGGAAAATTAGCTAACATTACCGGGGAGAGAACTAAAGAAAATATGACTCCATTTTGGGGTCTTTAAATTATATTTATTGAGGCCCTAATGTTTAAAAAAAAAGAATTAAAGAACCATTTAAACCAGATTGAATTACTAACTCGGTATAGTTAATGTTTTTGGACACTCATAAGTCTTCCCTCTAATATCTTTACCGTGTTCTTGTCTATGATGTTTGCTTGCTCAACACAGCTGCGAAAATCCAGCCTGCGTAAACATGGGATGTTGTTCATCACTAGACCAGGCTATGTCTGCTGCATTAGCATTAGCAGTAGCATTGCTTTATCATGGTGATAAAGGCACAAAAAGGAAAGGCTCCCAGGCTTCTTCCTCTGGTATTATTCACTCATCTTCAGAGCATCCCGGCAGATACAGCTCCCCCCTCTCATTCAGCAGGATTGCTCTCCTCACGCAAGCCTCGTTGTGTTTTACAAAAAGAAGACCTGATTTTACTTGGATTTATTTTTTATTTTTTTTATCTTTTCATGGCAGTTCATGCCTTTTAAACAGTACTGTATTTGAGCTGAATGCGTTATATCAGAGCCTGTAAGGCTGCATTAAGCTGAGGGGGATGAAGAATGGCCTGCCCTGGTGCTGGACGTCTGAGATGGACGTTTGAAAGAAATCCATTTGAGCGTCTGATCTTAAGTGCTTGAACTGAAGTGAAAAGTGGTAAACTCCAGGAGCAGTGAGGAGTGAAGTTTAGTCGCTGAGGGATTGTTTCTAACCTTTCGAGCAGACCCTGCTTTACTGTAAGACTTCTAATAGCATTCCAGCATCGTGTCAGCAGTTAGTGTGTGAGGAATTCTGAAGAACTGTCTGCTGATCATTACTCATCAGAACACTGCCTGCTAGCACTGACTAGCAAAGCATACTGTGAGCATTTCTTCTAGTCGCCTAGTTGTATATTGATAACAGATATTCTGAACTTTCAGCTACTTGATGATGAATTGTAATTTAAATTATATATTTGTTGTGAATCATTCAAAACGATAGCAATAGTTTTTTTTATTGGTTTAATTGCAGTTTACACCCATCTGACTCCTACATATATAATAGTTTGTGTGATTTAGTCCATTTTGATTTAGTAATGTGCAAATCTGAATTTAGTAAACACTTACTTTACAACTAGCGAATATTTGAACTTGCGCACAACTGGTGCAACTGGCTCCAGACCTGTAGAGGCTGCACAATTATTTAACATAAACTAGTCAAACCATAGACTGTGTATAGCTGGACAGAGCATCGTCTCTCAAAAGTGAAGCCACCACAGGTCGGGCGCCCCCTGCTGTTCGGTTTCAGAAAGCTGTGTAACCCCACCCATCCCCATAGGTTTCAATGGCAAAACAGACAACTTTCAATCACGTTTTTTTCTAATATACTGTAATTCTACCTCCATTATTTAAATGTAACAGCTAGTGTAACCTCTGCTTATATTGTCAAATTTTTATATCCCCACAGAATTCATTTTTTAAAACGTTATTCAGCTCTATTCAAAAAAGGTGTGGTTATTGTAAAACGGCTGGTTATGGGTGGGACCAATAACAGACCGTCAGTTTCGCTCCGCCCCGCTCTGCTGCCTGTGACCACGAGACAGCCCTCAGGGGCGGGGTTATTTAAATGAGTAGGCTGTCTCTCCACAGTCTTTCTCCCTCCTCTGGTCTCTACTGCGCAGACTCGGGTATCAGTATCACCAACATGGCGGAAGATTTTGGCTTCATTTTCATTAAATGAATGGGAACGGCGACACGACGTCCATCTTTTTTACAGTCTCTGAGTCAAACTTTTACATCTAATCTCAGATGTACTCTTTGATGTCCTCACTTGTCCTTTTCTAATCTTTGCTATGTGTTTTGTTGTGTGTGTGCTGTAGAGTTTTGCCTCTCCGGCCCGTTCTGCAGCCTCTGCCCAGTCTGAGATTGTCTATTAGTGAGTGAATTAGAGCTCATTATCTGCCGGTGGGCTGAAGGCCGCTCTCCGCTGTTTACTCCTGCTTCTGCTCATGTGATTTAAAAATGTAGGCTATTTCACTTGTTTACGGAGGAAATTAATCATCGTCGCCGCAGGTCCACAGTCATTTGTTTCTGTCATAAGGCATATTTACTGTAAACAAAAACGTTCGTGCGCATCCCCAATTAGACGACACACTGAACAAACTCGGCACATCTTTAATGACTGCACACTGCGCTGAGTGACAAGCCTCGTTTGGCATTTAAACAATGTGGATTGCATTCTTCCTGTGACAAAGGGGGTCGCACGAGGGGTTGAACATGGCACTGTAGATTATGCTAATCTGTTGAGGGTGGTGTGTGTTTCCTGTCCCGCAGGTTAGGCTGTGCTCTAAGGGGCTGTATCATTACTAACACACTGGAAAGCAGCTGTGTTGAGCCTGTTCACCAGTAGAACTGGAATAGCAAGAAAAGAGATGGAACGTTAGAGTCTGGTAACCGAGAGATCATGACTTATTACGTTATACAAAAAACAGAGATGGACAAATCAGCATCTTCTTCTCTGGATCTTTACATTCGCCCAAACTGCTTCAGTGCAGCATGACGAGCAACTAGCTTTCTCTGCTCTGAGATCTGACCATTCAGTAAACGATGTACCACAGGTTCTCTTCAATTCCAATTTGCATAAAGTATATTTGCGTTATGTCTCAAGTGTTTCTGCAAATAATGCTGCAGATATGTTGTCTACAGTGCAAACAAAGCCTCTCTCCTCTTTTTGTCTTTTGTATTTTCTCACTTACTCTTTTTAGCCCATTTTCTTTCTAACTGTCTCACTCTCAGGTGTTCTGTCTTTTTTTTTTTTTTTCTTTTTTTTTAAGAATCGATCCTTTGTGCTTTCTGTTTAGTGCTCTTGGACATTCGGTCTCACTTTTCTTCTTTTTTGTGCTTTCTCTGACTGGTTCTGGCTTTTTGTGCTTTCTCTGACTCCTTCTTTCTCTGTTTTGTGCTTTCTCTGACTCGCTCTTGTGTGTTGTGCTTTCTCTGACTCCCTTTTCATCTGTGTTGTACTTTTCCTGACTCGATCTTGTATTTTGTACTTTCTCTGACTTGGGCTCACTCTGTTTTGTACTTTTCCTGACTCTATCTTACTCTGATTTTTACTTTTTCTGACTTTCTCTCACTCAGTTTGGTACTTTCTCTCACGTTTGTACGTTCTCTGACTTGCCCCTCGCTCTGGTTTGTACTTTTTCTGACTCGCTCTCACTTGGTTTTGCACTTTTTATAGACTGTCTTGCTGTTGGGCTTTTTGTCTTACTATTTAGTGCTTTTTCTGATTCAATGTTTTACACATTTCTGTCTAGCTCTTTTGTTTCTCTGTGACTCATGCATTCTTTGTCTGTCTCTCGTTCTTTGACACTTTCAGTGTCTGTTTATTTTTTTCACATTCACTGTCCCTCTTAGTCTTGTTTCAGCTGTAAACTTTAATAACCCTTTGACGGAAATTGTTTTTCTCCAGATGCAGAATTGATTTGTCTGGACAGTATTAATAATTTTAAGAAATGTTTTTTGTGTTCAAATTTATTATTTCACCAACATGTTTTTCTCTGTGTTCAGTCTGGTCTGTTTTGTATACTTTTAAACTTTTTGTTGTCGTTGGAATGGACTGAATAAAGCCACAGAGCTGTGTGTGTGTTCATAGATTTGCGCCAAGCTTGTGTGTTGAGACTGCTCAGCCTCCTTCGACCTTCTCCCCTCTGCCGTCATGAGGCTGCTCCGGCTAGCAGTCGATTGAAAATGTCAAGGTCTTTGCCCTGCTAGCAGTCAGCTCTGTCCTGCCGCACTGATGTGTTCAATAACAAAGGCATGTTTGGCTGTCAGTGAATGGAGCGCTGTAGCATTACAATGAAAAAATATCAAAGCCAAGGGAAGCTCAGCTGCTTTTTGTTTATAGCCAAGAAGAATCTGCTGGAGGGGCATTTTAGAAAGAAGCTTTTCTATAGCTGATATTTCTGTGTAGTGTTAATACTGTACTGACTGTACTGCTGCTGATCACTTTAATAGTAGCTAATGAGTGTCTCTGAGTATTTCCCAACGCAGGATTTCTCAGTTAGACAGATCAGTTGAGACCAAGGTCCAGCTTGTCCAGTTGAAGGACTATTGGACAGTTTTAACTTTAGGCTTAAAAGAATGTGATTTTTTCTTTTTTGTTGTTGTTGTTCATTTGATGCGTCCTTTTCTTACTTTTTGTAAACAATAGAAAACTATTTGGGTCAAAATACATTTATAATAGAAGGCAAAGGAAGCCTTATAGCCCCCTGAAATCATTGTGTAATCAGTGTCATGCGTATAACAGGACCAAGTACTTGCACCCATGCCATGTATAGCACATTATGACAAATTAATGAAAATTATTTGACTATTACAATTTATAGGATCCTTATCCTATTATTTTTATTTATTTATAGAGTTCCTATGCTTTAGGACTGAGAGAATGACCATGATTTCAGTCATTATAATTTAATTCTAAAAGAGTAGAAACCTACAAATTGTAGGTTTAAGATAATTTTTAAGCTTTACTCACACAACTGTTTACTTACCATTACTTTTCCCGATGAAATATGCAAGCTGTACAGTGCTGTGAATGTACCGTTTAGCTGAGATAGCTTAGTTTGTTTATTCGTCAAAGACACTCACACCCCTGCTAAAAAAAATACAGGTCATGACCAGCTGTTCATCCAGAAAGAATTTATTTTCCTCGAAGACCAGTCAGTCTTGAGCTGGATTCTTCTTCTTTTTTTTTTTGTATGTGTAGGGATGGGACACTACTAAGGTACATTTATGAAAATAATAGCAGTTTTAAGGTAAATGTATAAAAAGAATAGAAGTTTTAAGGTAATTTTTTGAAAATAATAGCAATTCTGAGGTACATTTCTAAAAAGAATAGCAGTTCTAAGGTAAATTTTATGAAAATAGTTGCAGTTTTAAGGTAAATGTTTAAAAAAATAGCAGTTTTGAGGTAAATTTCTGACAATAATAGCAGTTCTGAGGTAAATTTATGAAAATAATAGCACTTCTGAGTTAAATTTCTGACAATAATAGCAGTTCTGAGGTAAATTCGTGAAAATAATAGCAGTTCTGAGGTAAATGTATGAAAAGAATAGCAGTTTTGAGGTAAATTTCTGAAAAGAATAGCAGTTATGAGGTAAATATATAAAAAAAATAGCAATTCTGAGGTAAATTTATGAAAAGAATGAGGTGTAAATACTGAATTTGGTATGTCTGCTGGGATATTACAAATATTAAGGTGTAGGTTTGGAATTGCTTTGAACAGCATGACAAAACTTGTTAGGTGATAAAAAGAGCACATTTTTATAAAACTTGCAAAAAACAGGGCTTTTGGGCAAATGTTTCATTTTGGTTTGTTACGGCTTTGCTTATCTCTGAAAAATGCTGGCTTGCGGCACACCTATCCTGTATACTATTACCATCTTATTGGTCTTAAACTCAGTGGTGTAATTAGCTCCCTGGTTTCCTCTTGTCTGTCTGCTGGTGAAGTTATACAGGATTTGCATCAGCGACCCATCTACATGCCTTTCTGCTCTTCTGAATACGCCCTCAAATACAAGAAATTCAGCATATGCAAATTGGCCGTTCCTCAATTGATGGCCTTTCCAAGAGACATTTGACTCAAAATAGCTCGAGACTCATTTTCCTTCATGTATTATGCAATGACAACCAGAGGCCCTGGCAGAAAGGGAGCGTACGATGCTAAACAGGACCCAGAGAAGAACCGCGTGTCTCTAGAGGTGATTCCTCAAAGGCTTCACCGTGTTTATGCCTCTCTGGTGCTTCCGCTCTCAGAAGCAGGGCTGTCAGGAACGTGTGCCCAGACCAGGAGGCGAGTAAAGCAGCATGTGTTTGGCTCCCTGTTGAACTTCATCTGCTTCCAGGCTCCTCATGTTTCCCTACAGCAAGACAGTCGCGGGAATTCCTAATTACGTTATCTGTCTTTGCTAATTAGCATTGGTATTAGACGTAGGCACCTACAATGCCTGTCAGAGGAATTTATCCCATGGTGATGTGTAGACTTTGTCTTATCTTTTTTTGTTCCACACCTGGTAACATTGACTTGGAAAACTAGTTGTAGGAAGTGAAGAAAGTAGAGATGAGATTTCAGCGATATGACTTAAAATGTTTTTCTTTTAAAGCTTCTGCTTGTTTTTAACTGAAGCTCTTCTCGTGAGATTAGTATGTTTAATAAAACAGACATACCGAAAAAAAAGAACACATTAACTGTATTTATTAAGGTTATATGAAAATGCCCAAAGACTAAAGGTTAGAAAAATCAAGTTTTACAGTTTTTATCATAAAGACACTATCAGAACTGAACCTAAAGAACACTGACCCAACTGAACATTTCATTAAAGAGGGTGTAAAGAATCTTGTTTGTTTGGCTGATTGTTCTGAATAGAATCTGAATAGAAATAACTATACTGTGCACAAAAGAACATTTGAATAGCAGTTTTTAATAAACCTCATCAAAACATCTAAATATTACAATAAATATCACATATCATGAAATATCATCATTTAGATTGTGAGATGTAATATTTATACTTGCCAATGTCCAAGATCTAAGACTAATGAAAATGAAAAATGAATGTCACGTTGGAGCATTTCTATTGGAAATAACATTTGTTTTTACAGACTGCCAATGCATTTTTTGCTGCTGTTTAATCTGAGACACTTTTATAATTTGGTGTGAAAGGGACGTGGCTAAATTGCTAAATTGGGTTAAAGCAGGAAGGATATGTGAACAAATATGTTTTTTGTGACATCACAAGCACGATTGCAGATGTTCTGATATATTTTAGCTTTATGTTTTAATATATCTGCTTGAGTGTCAACAGCATGATTTTATATCAATCAAGCAATGTTTGCGTCCTGTCAATCTCTTGTTTTTAAATATGGAAAATTATCCATGTGTTCTGAACGTTGCTAATTAGCTATGTCTATGCCCATCACAATAACTTATTTTGGATGTTTGTTTGTTTTTTTTTTTCGTTTGGTCCAATAAATAAATGTGATCAAGATGATAAAGAGATGTAATTGTGATTTTGAGAGCATTAACTGCCATAGATATAGTAACATAATGGCACAATAAAACAATCCCTCCTTTTTATACAAGGTTCATACGGTCATGAAAAACCTGGAAAAGTCATGGAATTTGAAAATAGCAATTTCCAGGCCTGGATAAGTTTTGGAAAAATAAAAATACCCAGAACGTTTAGGAAAAGTCATGGAAATTTGGTCTACAATCTTTGTATTTCAGTTTATCGATGGAGAAAATCTATTTTGAGCCAGTAATTTAGCCCTACACAATTGAACTCTCTTTTATTATTAAAGATGTGTGTCAGGTTCATTTTAGACCTACTATAATCAATTCTGATTATAGTTTTACTTGATTTTTGTCTGCACTGATGTTTTAAAAATCATATGGTCATGAAAATTTGTCTTGAAGGCATTTACAAGTCATGACAAAGTCATGGGAATGTATTGATTAAAAGTTTATGAACCCTGTTTATAGAACAATACACTTCTACTTAATAGTTTTCTTTTCATTCCACAGTCCACTCTGTGTTTATGGAGTCACTGTTATCAATGGTATTGGTGGTTGCATTAAATATTGATGAAATTAATTTATATCTAAACAAACATCAGAGAAAAAGCAATATACAATATCACGGTCAGTGAAAATGATGAGTTAATGTTATGTATAATGTATATATTCTTTAATAAGTCCATTTATAATTATCATGACAAGCCTAGCTGGGTCTCATCAGGTTTGGACTAATATTTTCAGCTGCAAGTGTAATAATGCTGCTCCCATGTTTAAATTATGAGCCGTACGCTCTCCAAGCATGAGGCTTCTGCAGAGCAGATCGCAGCGTCTGAACCGTGCGGATGAAATCTGGCTCCGGGGGAAAGGAGCAGGTGCTTCTGGCACATTAATTATCCATATTACCTAGTAATTAGTGGAAATATTTATTGACTGATACAAGGGGAAAAAGAATGACCCTGTTCTGCAAATACCTGTGAGGAGCATCATGAATAATGCCCGATGCTTTATTGGAAAAAAAAAATAATCCATTACAGTGACAAATGAAGCTGCTTTCTGAGAGCAGTTATTAAAACAGCAGTGCTTCATCTGCACTCTGCTTATCATCCCCAGCAAGTTTAATAATTCTTAAATAAAACTTTATTTACCCTTTCCACAGGGGACCTGTCCATCACGCCAGCTGACCCGCCAGTCCTCGTTCAAATAAGAGCCAAATTAACACGAGCAAGCCCACATTCTCAATTCCGGCCTCTGGGTGCTCAGTATGCTGGGAAATACAGCAGAGCTTTATGGTTCACACTAACCAGTGACCTAATTGCTGTGGTCATGCCTTCCAATTGTTAGTTTCCTCAGCTGGTGCCGTTAGCTGGGTGTAAATGGTCCTGGGCAGTGATGAGTGTGATGTTGGACATGCTGGATTGTTATTGTGTCCGGGTTTGGCTGGGCTGCTGGCAGTGCGCTCAGATCCAGCTGAGAGCTGAGGATGATGGAGGACATCAAATGGCTTTTGGCGCCAGAGTGCTGCTGGACAAGATTTGATTGCCTCCGCTGTGCCACGGTAGCAACAGCTCTAGAAACGCCCCTGCGGAACGCCAAATATAATTTACAAAGTTTACTAGATTTATTAGATTTTTTAAATTTATTTTTTCAGCAAAGTAAGAGCATATCTAGTGTAGCACCGCTATAAAAAATGAAGAAAAAAAGTACATAACCAGGTGTTTTTAAAACTACAGGCACATTTTTTTTTTCTCTTCTGGGAATCCTTGGCTATCTTCAAAGTGGTTGGTGCAGCAGAGTGAGTAACTCTGCCCTTGGCAGTCTATGGGTCTGTTCCAAAGCTGGCCACGGATTTGGGCAGGACTCCTAACACCACATTACCCTATTAATCCATTACATTAACACTGAGATGCCAAATGCTGTAAAGCCAGCCCCTGTTTGTCCCTTGATCCGCAGAAAGCTGAAGTAATCTTCATATAAATATTGTAAGATCATATTTATAGTCTTGCATATGTCCTTTCTTCTATAGCCAGCAGAATTCCAAATAGGACATGTCCTGTCTGTCACAAACTTTTCATTTTTCCCGTTTTCCCATTCTGTAAACTCACTGAAGGCAGTGTGAGACACTTGGTCTGATAGAAAGGGGCAGGCCTACCAAACAAATGGGCAAAGTCATAGACTTTGGGTGCAAATTTGACAACATGTTGTCAACAGGTTTTATTTTTATAGAATAGGATGGAATAGAACTATAGTGTCACTAAATAGGCCACTATAGGCCACTAAAAAGTCTTGTATCTCCACCTTTGCTCAATCAGCTTGGATAAGAGCAGTGTTTACAGAGTTTAAACTAGAGTATCAGAAGCCTGTAGCCTTTTTTATGTGCTTCTGGTCCTTCACAAATTCACTGTAAACTCAATGAAGGCAGTCTGAGACACTTGGTCTGATAGAAAGGGCAGACCTACCAAATGAATTGGCAAATCTGGCTACCCCTCTAGTCTCTTTAACATATACTAATTTAGGTTGAAAATTTGAATTTAGAATGTAGTGTCCATACTTAGTCATTGAGTAAGACTAGTAAAATTCTTGGACAAGAGGGATGTTTGTAGAGTTTTTAGCTACAGTTTTTCCGAGCTCCACTCCCTCCTGACTAAATTGGACTACATTCTGGTATAGAGTAAGAACATGTCCTGCCTTCTTCTGGTCCTTTATGCTTTACTGTAAACTCAATGATGGCAGTCTGAGACACTTGGTCTGAGAGAAAGGGACAGGCCTACCAAACGAATAGGCTAGTGTCTCTAATTTAGGTTGCAAATTTGAGAACATGGCAGACATATTTGGTTTTATTTCTATAGAATGGGATGGAACAGAAATATAGTGTCTATACTTGTGTGTGTATATAGTAATTGGGTTGGACTAGTAGAAAGTCTTGTATCTCCACCTTTGCTCCATTAGCTTGGACAAGAGGGATGATTATAGAGTTTTTATCTACAGTTTTTTTCCCCAGCATCACTCCCTTCTGACTAATTTGGACTACACACTGACTTTTATGTGTTTTTTTTTGACTGGTTAGAACAAGTGTCGGAAGCCTGTAGCCTTTTTATCTGGGCTGTTAATTATTTAGTGGAACTTCCCTGTTTTTGATGTTTTTGGTCAAATATCAAAGCTTGCCCACAGAGACCTTGTACAATGTTCAGTGGCTAGAAGCAAGTCCAGCCAATCTGAGCCAAAGCACTGAGCCCCAGTATGATCTGATGTAGTGGCTGTGTTGAATGTCTTATTGAACAGGTGCTGAAAGTGTATTGAAGCTATTGTAGATTGAGCCAATGAGCCAGTGAGGTGACACGCACACTCGGTCACTTCACCCCAGCGGAAAAATGTGGACTCGTTGTTTGGGGAGCTTTTTGCTCTTGTTGATTTAGTCTCCTTCTTATCGCCTTTTATCTGTGACTCAGTGCTTTGAAGGTTGTTTTTCTGCCACATTTGTCACTGCAGCGCAATTGGTCTTTTGGGGTGGTTTTGTTTGGCTCTGGTGAAGCGATTTCCCCAAATTCATTTCCATGGAAACAAATTTGGATGTCGGATGGTACTGTGTTTCTTCCTCCTCAGATTAGAATTCATAATCATAGCAATTTCTGTTAATTTCTGTTGAACCTTCACCCTAATTCATATGCAGTTTTTTTAAGTGGTGATTATTAATTGTTAATGGTGGTTATAACAAAGAAGATTCCTAGAAAGCTTAATGAAGATGAGTACAAAGGCTTTTTTTTTTTTTTTTAGAAATTATTTTTAAATTTTCCCCATTTTCTCACAAATCTAAAAGACTAATTGCCCTCCTTACTCATTAGGACTCTATTACTAGTAATGCCCCCAACACCAGGAGGGTGAAGACTTCCACACGTTTCCTCAAACACATGTGAAGTCAATTACTACCTCTTTTCAAACTGGTTAACAGTGCACTCAGAAGAAAGTGCAGCCACCCAGCTCTGATGCATTAGCTAACAGATGCCTGTGCTGCTGATCAAAGGGCTTTTATTTTCAAACAAAGGATTATAGACACGGCAACTGTGTGTAAGCATGCAATGCTGCAGGTCTTTGCTGGGCTAGAGCAGTTTAGCCTCGTTTTTTCTGAGCTGGATTACTCACTCTGTTAAAGGCCTTGTGTGAGCCCAGTCTTCACACAGCCCTGTGGCTAAAGTTGGCTTCTATTTGTAAGGTATTTGATTGGCTGTAGTAAGAAGATACTTATTCATGGTATACATAGTGGTGCGATGTGGTTTTCCCATATTGATGAATATTTGAGAGGACTCAGCACTTCAATCGGTCAAGCCTTTACTGAATGAAACTTTTATTTTTTTTTATTACACATTCTGCCCTAAGCGTTTTTCTTTTCATTGAATTATGTACCCAGCAGTGTGAATAAACTGAAAACAATCCTTCTATTGCAGCTGAATTTTTTCTTTTCTTTTTTTCTTTGTTACCATAACTAGTATTGTTGCCCTCTTACCATTGTTGGTATGTTGTTATGCGTCGCTGCTTGTTTATAGTATTAGAACTTTCTTTACTACCGTTGTTGGTATCTAGGTTAGTGGATTCTAAGTATTTGTATATATAAATTTCTCTGTTGTTAAATTCATTTAATTTAAGTTGATGGGAAGTGGCTATGTAAGCTATGTAAGTTATGTTAATTTTGAAGAAAGGGGTGGGTTTAAATAAGTTTTCTTCTTCCCACTCCTTTTTGAGTCGCTGTATTGTATATCTTCTTCTCAAAAAAAAAAAAGCAAAAAAAAAACTTTAGTCTTATTAGATCGCATTGTAGGTTCTGTGTAAAAACTACTGGTGTCAGTCGATTAAAATGGTGCATCATATTAATCACATCAATATTCTGGGATTCATTATGATTAATCACAAGTTAAATGCTCATATTTCCTTGTATTTTTTGGAGGGAGGAAAAAACAATTGTGTGTTTGAGACCGACAAAATAGAATAGAGGGCTAAATAAGAAATTTAGTTATGAGATTTAATCCATGTAATCTACCTTCTGAAATTAACAGTAAAATAAAGAGTAATAATAGAAATAAGTAAATAAATAAATCCACTTTAACATCAATTGGGGTAAAATGGAAATAATGAGAGCAAGTTTAGGCCAAAAAATAAATATATGTACAGCTCTGAAAACAATTAGGAATCAGTTTCTAGGATTTTGCAGTTTATAGGTATATGTTTGAGTAAAATGAACATTGATGTTTTAATTCTATAAACTACAGAAATTTCTTCCAAATTCCAAATAAAAATATTGTCATTTAGAGCATTTATTTGTAGACCTTTCAGACCTCAAATTATGCAAAGAAAACAAGTTCATATTCAAAGTTTTAAGAGTTCAGTTTTTTTGCATCTTGGCATGTTCTCCACCAGTCTTACACACTGCTTTTAAATAACTTTATGCCACTCCTGGTGCGAAAATTCAAGCAGTTCAGCTTGGTCTGATTACTTGTAATCATCCATCTTCCTCTTGATTATATCCCACAGGTTTTCTATATGGTAAAATCAACTCATCATTTTTAAATGGTCTTATTTTTTCCACAGCTGTATGTATATATCCTTCTCTCAATTTAACCATTAGTATGTGGTCCCCACGAACTCGTGTAATTGGATTAGTTAAGCCTGGCAGTGTAAAGCTGTGAGCCTAAGCTGCAGTGTTAATAGAGCATGGTATTTTCAGCTGCACTGCGCTGTATTTAGGTTAAGAACAATTAGCAAACTGTTTGTCATAAACCCATATAGCCAGACGAAGCTACACACACTCACACGCACACACACTAGTCCTCACACCTCTTATCTCCAAAGCCTTATGTAATTGCTGTGTGTTCATTCCATTACAGGAGTATAAGGCTGTGCGTTATTCTCTTAACTTGCCTCCACAACGCAGGACGTTTTGACAGGGAGGAAATTGGTTTAGGCACCAGGGACAAACATTGGCTGTGGCTTGCCATGGATTAGTGCAGTTAACAAACCACGACTCTCTGCAGTTCACAGGGCACTTCTTCTCTGAACCGTTCATCCTGTGCCACACTGCTGCTACTACAAAATTAGTGTAAATTGGCTAATGCTGTAAAGCTGTAGATGGGGTTTGAGCAGTATTTACATGCAGGGATTGTAAGACTGTTTCTTGTCTGCTTTTCAGAAATATTGAATATAATGTATTAAATGACTTTGATGGTAAGAAACATAAAATGTTCCATCTTCTAATATTGATAACTAGTGGTGTCAATCAATAAAACATAAATCTTAATCATGATTAATCACACTTCCTTCTCTAAAACTAAATTTTTTGATAATGGGTATTTAAATGTGAATAAACGAATCAGTGCTTGAAACACTCAGATTTGTATTATTGCTGCCAATCCCTTAAAAATAGTTGTGTTAATTACAACAATATTCTGTGACTAAATAATGCTAAAATCGTGATTCTACTGTATTATAATATCTCAGTCTGGTTTTGCTGTATTATAATATCTTAGGGCAGATTTACTCTATTATGAAATCTCAGGGTAGTATATTATATTATATTTTCAGGGTAGTTTTGATGCTTTTTAAACTACAGTATTGTAATGTGCTGAGTTACTGAGTTTAACTGGAGAAAATGAACACTAGTTTTGCTCCATATTCCACTTTAAACAGCTTGAAAAGAAGAAACGTGCCATCAGGTGTGTGCGCGCGTTTGTGTGTGTGTGTGCGCGCGTTTGTGTGTGTGTGCGCGCGTTTGTGTGTGTGTGCGCGCGTTTGTGTGTGTGCGCGCGTTTGTGTGTGTGCGCGCGCGTTTGTGTGTGTGCGCGCGCGTTTGTGTGTGTGCGCGCGCGTTTCTGTGTGTGAGAGAGAGAGAAAGAGAGTAAAATAGCCTAAACTTTAGCGTGAATAAAAGCTAATATACCTTCTGAACTCAACAGTAGCATTGCTGGACAGGGCAGAGTCACGTGACAACACACATGGCAGAATGTTAAAGGGGCAGTACATAAACACACACACACACACACACACACACAGTGAGGAAAGTTTTACTAGAATTTATAAAGAAAAGAGATATATAATATGAAAAAGAATATCATACATCTTCTGAACATCAGGTTCAGTTACGTTTTGATATGAATAGTGGCTTCTGAATACATTGTGCTTAATAGACATTTTGATCTGTACTGTATAACCTGTCTGCTCTAATGACTCGGCCTGATGGCTGCTGATAAAGCTAATGCACGTCTGTGAATTGTGGGTAATTAGCCTTTCTTTAGACATTGTCACCTGTTGGGGGGAGATGTTATCTGATGACCTTGCTATGCTGAGAGGGATCCAGCGGAAACGCCGGGCTCAGTTGTTCTCCCTGTTGAGTTGGGATCGTTTGGATGACTCTTATCAGACCCAACTGCATTAGCTGATAACAGCACACTCAAGGGTTTGGCCTGTGGTTGAACACATGTTCTGGGTGTGCTACACACACGCGCACACACAGTCAAAAGTTTAGATATTAAGTTAATGTTTTTTTTTTTTTTTTTTTTTTTTTTTTGGGGGGGGGGGGGGGGGGGTTCCACTTTTTCAAAAATTGGCAAATAATGCAGCTGTAAAACGTCACTAGCTAGAATAAAGCTGTGACAATTTTTGTGCAATTTCTGTAGTGTGATACAAAATACAAACTATGTTAAAACTTTTTTTAAATAATTTAGTTCATTCAAAGTAGTCCCATTTACTCTAATACATCATTGTGCTAGACCAGTCACGATAATTACATTATCTATTTATTTATTACCTCCGCAATCTTTTGTTGACCTTGGTGTTGTCCATTTCTCCAATTTTTATTAATATCTTTTACTAGTCATGCAATAACCGAAAAGATAAAATACAACACCTCTAAAAATACAGAGTGGATGCTTCAAAACTATTAAGCCCTTCAAATGGGTGTAATTACGTTATAATGCTATTATCATTATATCAAAAGCAGTCTAACATAACAGTAATACTGTTTTCTCAATGGGATAAATTGAGATTGTATATCTTTACATATAGAAGCTACCAGAGGGAATCTCAGTAGATAGATGAGTGCTTCTGCTTTATGTCTGAAACATGTAAAGAATTATTTGTTGGCAGTGATGTTCATATTTTACACTTTTTCTTAACTAATATAATATATTATAATATAAAAAATGTATGTAAGGTGGTAGGGGGCTGCTTACTATTCATGAAAAAATATTTAAAATTTATGGTAGATCCATCCAAAAATCCATTGTATCCATTGTACACTCTTATCATTGTCTCAAGCAGCAAAAACAAGATTCCCAAAGATGGGGGATTAGAAGCTATACATTACCTGCAGGTCACTAATTAGTATTTACGTGCTGCGCTAAACTATTTACCCCGCCTTACCTCCCAATTACATCAGCTGCTCTTGTCTTTCTGCCCTGAGTGTGTATGGACTGCCTATGCTTCATAACGTCCCCCCAGGCTTTAGGATCTACAAAGGCTTCTAAATAGAGTGAGCTTTGTCTGAAACAAAGCCCTGATTCTACAAAGATCTGAGGGTTTGTGCCTGACAGTCTGCTCGTTTTTTTTCTTTAAAAGCGTGAACATGGACGCTGCCCTGCTCCTCTGTGTCAACTCCTTTTTAAAGGTCACTCTGGATGTTTATTTATCTCCAGACCATTCTCTGATCACTGTCTGAGGGTTTGCTTCAGCAGCATGTCGCAGTGGAGCGGAGGAATTCCAATTGGTAAATGAAGCCCGGCTGCAGCATGTAAGCTTTGTTCAGTGCCAGTGCATGAGTTACCATCTGAAATAATATGCAGACAACTTAATAGTGTTTATGCAGAGAACTGTTTGTGAAGCTCAAAGATATGACATACATTTCCTGGTAATGGCTTAAATGATATGCAGAAGACTCCTTGACCCCCATTATTTGTTATTATTAGCTAATTGCACATCAATTGTAACTGGTATTTCAGTTGTACTAAGAAGCCTTAAAGAGACAGATATGTTTACACTGCTCTGATGCAGCACAGATACACTTCAAGCCATCTCCTGAAGAGGTTTGTCAATCAAGTTTGAGCCTGATTTAAATGTATCTCAAAGCATATCACATTACCAGCTTCCCTATCCTTGCTGAAGAAAAGCATCCCCACAGCATGATGCTCCCAACACCATGTTTCACAGTGGGGATTGTGTGCTCGGAGTGACTTTTGTGCCATACATAATGCTTTGCATTTAGGCCAAAAAGTTCAACTTTAGTCTCATCTGACCACAGCACCTTCTTCCACATGTTTGCCACATGTTCCCTACATGGCTTGTGGCAAACTGCAAAAACGACACCTTCTGATGACCAACACTAGCAGACGGTCTCTCCAAACCATCACTGACCATCAGTTAATTTTTACATTTCATTTGGAAATCAAGAGACCAGAGTCTGGAGGAAGAGTGGAGAAACACACAGTCCAAGCTGCTTGAGGTCTAGTTTGAATTTTCCACAATCAGTGATGGTTTGGAGAGACATGGAGAGAGGTCTGTCATCTGCTGCTGTTGATCCACTGTGTTCTATTAAGGCCAAAGTCAGTGCAGTTTTGTTTTCCCACAAAATCTTACAGCAATTCATGCTTCTCTCTGCTGACAACTTTTATGGAGATGCGAATTTCATTTTCCAGCAGGACTTAGTACGCTGCCCACACTGCCAAAAGTACCAATTTTGATCCTTATAAATTATAAAAATGTTCTGAGACACAGATTTTTGGTTTTTCATTGGTTGTAAGCCATAATCATCAACAATAAAGCAAATAAATACATCTTAGCAAAGTAATATATCTATATAATTTTAATTTTGAACTTAATTACTAAAATAAAGTAACTTTTAAGTAATGTTCAACTTTTTTGAGATGCACTACTAGTATATTATGGCACTGATAAATAACCTGTTCTTATTTATTAGCTTTTTAAAGCATGTTATAGTATTATTCTAATGCTAATTGTTAGGTTTGGTTATTTTAAAGAGGCTATGTTAAAAAAAACAGAAAGTGACGCAGCAGTTTTGCTTCCTTATCAGGAGATTGCAAGGTCAAAACCTGCTGATACCATGATCATAAACACTGCTTATATCAAAGCATTTGCATTCCCCATACCAATAACAGCACGGGTTGTCCTTATCGGCCGATGTCATCAGCCATCCACTCTGTACTGTTGCAGTGAAAGGCAGCCTATGGCATTGTTTCAGTGTGTATGAACATGACACTATTTCTTTTTCACAGGGGGGTTGATTGCAGGCTTTCTGCTGTGTCAGCCTCTGAGGGTTCTTGAAAGGAGAACGTCTGTGCTAATTACAGCATGAAAAGCCTCTGCGTAGACAAGCAGGGCAAGGTCAATACCAATGCGTGAAAGGCTTTTTTTTTTTTTTTTTTCTCTCTGAAAACGCTCTAGCTTTAGTTATTACAGCCTCAGTGGTGGATGGGCAAGATGGTGTGCTGTTAGGTGGACCAATTATGATGAATTGTAGTTGCTGACTCTGCAGAACAAGGTTAACACTGAGCTGAAGTGCTGCATGAAACGGTATGAATCTATCGCGTTAGCTGATGAGCACCAAAGCTTTGTCGTTTATGATTCCATTGGGCAGAGGTGCTGCTGTTGCTTTTGTAAAGTAATCTCTGCGCTGACATGATAATTAATGTCTTCTTTGTCTGAGCTCTGAAGATCTGTCTTCATTAGATTCTTCATTGAGAGAGGAGAGAGGTGTTTACTGAGCTGACATCTCTTCACACAGGTTTTGAGATCGAAAAATTACCTACTCCCACCCTCTCAGCTCAGGAGCAACAGTTTGTGTAGTGTGAACTTTCCTATAAGAACTTTAGACTCTGTCCCAACAGCACTAAACACACTCTTAAAGGTGTTCTTCTGCAAAAATCCACTTTTTCTTGTTCTTTGTGAAATACTATAGATCTCTCTAACTTGTATATGATGCTGCACATGAAACTTTTCCTCAATCTCCATTGTCTGCAGTAGCTAATAAAAGAAAATGTTCAAAAAACCTAGATCAGGAAAAGCTCTGTGTCTACGTAAACCTTTGAATTAGTATTTATGGCCTCGCCCACCTCGGCTTGAAGCTGACAGTGCTGGAAACAGCATGGCAGTTCATTCCTGTGTTATTTGTGCAAATAACCCATTAGTGTTTTATGCTTTGCCCACCAGAGAAGTACGAACTTAAGCTAGGTAGCTGTGTATGTTTCAAACAGTTCTGTTTACAATAATAACATAGCTAGCTAGCTGCTATCCTGTGTAAGCAAAGGTGGGTAGTCCATGTCCAGAAAGTAAAAAAAAAATCACCCCTGGGCGGCTCTTCTGCGGCTCAGCCAATCCTGAGGTGGATTTTTACTTTCTCAACCTGGACTACCCATCTCTGTGTAAGTAACCATGTTTACATAGGATCTCCGGTGGATTTGGCGTTTTACAGAGACTATAAGTCTAGGTCAGTGGCATTACACGTTATAAAGTAACATGACATTGCAAACTGTTATTAGTGTAAAAAAATGTCTATTTTAAAATGTTAACTAACAGTGTCCTTCTTGTTCGTGCCTCCTGGTGTTGCATTGCTGTTAGCCAATCAGTAACAATATGTTTGCATGTATGAATATTAATGAGCAACAGCCAAATACCTATCATTTCTCCCTGCCCACTTCTCTACCGGAGTAAAGCAGAGTTATACAGAATAACCGTAGCACTTTTTCTCACAAAAACAGCTCTTATGGCATTTATTCATAGTAGAGACCACAACTACACATTTTAAAATGAGTGAAAAAACTAGGGGTAGGGGGCTCACTCATAGAAAAAAAAAACTTGGGTAGGGGGCTCACTCATAGAGTTTACACAAAACTCGGCATGTGTCCCAAAAAGTGCCCAAACACACCAGATTACATATTTACTCACTAAATATCACCACAGTTCACATTTAAAGGGTATTTAAATATTACATTTGGAAGCAGTATAGCACTTAACACGTGCATACCAGCAGAAAGAAGAAATCTGATCTGAGGTGATGCTTATATTCCTTTTTTTTATATAGAACTTTTTTTTTTCTTAATCTTTCTTAAATAATTATTCCAGTCATTTAAAAGCCAAGGGACACAGTCAAGTGGAAAAAAAAAAACTGATAACTATTAATACCATGTTCTTCTGTACTCCCTACCTCACCCTGTGGCACAAGCCCCATCATTTATTAACAGGAAATGTTCAAGTAGCTCTGAAATCTTTCCTGACACTTTTCGGATGGTACTTTTTTTTCCCTTTTTTTAATGAAGTGCGTTTCTCTTTATGCATACTGCTTTTTCCTTTTCATTCTCTCCTGAGTGGCTCGAGGTCTTGGAATATTTGTAAAAAAATGTCAGGAACTACTAAAAAGACAAAGATGTGGCAGAGTGGGGGAAGAGTGTTCAGTGATTTATAATTTAGAATCTTTTCTCTCTCTTGATGTGAATGGTTTAGTTGGTCATGGCAGTAAAATTCAGCATATATATAGATTTCCTGTCAAGTAATGCACTGTACGTTCTCCTTCACATCCGGACCATTCTCAGATCAGCTTTCCTCCATTATTGTTCACAGCCAGGTCACAGAGGAACGAAGAGCTTTCTCTCATCAGACACTAAAAGCCCTCTCTATCCATCTACTGCTGCCTGTCTGTCTTTTTTTTTTTTCTTTTTTTTTTTTCTACACATTCTCCATTCCTTTCCCCCGAAGCCTCATTTCCATCTGAATAGCTAAGGTACAGCAAATTTGGAGTTCAAATGAGCGTTCCACAATGAAGCCAGAATGGCAGCAGTCACAGGTCCGGAAGAAGACGGGCGGAGGTTGGAGGACTGCTTTGTTTAGCATGTTGAGGTTTCTTTAACGCTAGCTCTCTTCTGCTCTCTGACTTGACCTGACAGACAATGTCAGGGTTAAACCTGAATGAGTACAGAGTCCTCTGTGTTCTGGAACTGAAACAAGCTGCAATAGGATCTGCCACTGATGATAACCTGCTAGCTATTCAGACGGCCTGCTCATTCATCCCTATTTGTCATCGACACAATGCCCCCATGTTACTGTATGTATGTCTGGCTTGTAGCACGTCTACTCAACTTTTGAGGGCCGAATTAGTCCTCGGCCTACTGCCCCCCTTTGCTGTGTGGCTGTATTATGGGAGTGTGTTGGCAAGAACTTGGCAAAATGTACGGTAGGGCTGCAGCAATTTGTTGATATAATATATAATTATGAAAGATTGCTGAATGCAAATTCAGTGTCTGCTAACCTTTAATTTGGAACCTCACCACAGTACACAACGTTCTGTAGACAGAAACTCAATGAGAGAGGGTTGGGTAATGGACTCGCTCACACAGTTTCCACTTAACTCGGTCTATGTCTCCAAAAGTGCCCAAACTAATCAACTAATTAAAAAAAAAAAAAAAATCAGATTTGTCGACAACCAAAAAAAAATATGTCTATACTCCCCGCCTCACCTTCTGTCACGAGTCCCATCAGAAAATGTTTCAAGTAGCTCAGAGATCTTTCCCTGAGACTTTCCGGATGGTACTTTTTAATGAAGTGTCTTTTCCCCTTTTTATTCCCTCCTGTGTGGCTCGAGGCCTTGAAATATGTGTAAAAGAATGTCAGGAACTACTAAAAAGAAAAAGATAGGGGGGAAAAAATATATAATTTAGAACCCCTTTTCTGTAATCCTTTTTTCATTAGGCAGGCCTCTGGTCTGATTTTAAAACTAGTCCTAAAATTCATTTTTATTATTTGGCTTTTGACCCAATTTTTTTTTTTTTTTTACTTTTTGGTTTGTTTTAGTAATTACTTTTTACTGTTCTAATTTTATTTTGTCTTATTGTTTGTGTTTGTTTTATGTTTTATAATTTCCTATGTATAGCATTTTGTTTCAGCTGTTTTTTTTTTTTTAAATGCTTTATAAATAAAGTTGAGTTGAGTTGAGAAAATGTCGACAAATCTAATAACCAAAATTATGATTGGTTGCAAATGATAGGGCTCGGCAATATGATAAAAATATTATATCATAGCAGCAGATTCTTAACAAATATCAATTAAATACTGCAGGAGTGCATCAGTGTGCTTTTAATCATTGATAAACCCATGATCTACAATATATAGAGGCTATACAAGATTCGTATCATTTCTATCAATAACACATTTATCACAATATGATTAAATCATTGTATCATTGTCATTCTGATTATCTTTACGAAACAATGTGCATCAGGATAGATGTGTTATGAATAAGTATATCGTGAAATATTGCAGTACTTTAAACAAGACTATATAATTGAGCTTTTTTGGGTGGAAATACAAATTTAGGAAAAGTATTATTGTATTGTAGTATGAAAACACTTCATTATGCATAAGTTAAGTTTTCTTTGTATCCAATCAGAACAGTGGGATCTGAAGACACTGATATCCATGTCTACATGTATAGTTTCAATTATCAATCAATATTCTGTGTAGTTATGAGAATCAGTAGAGAAATGCAAAACCAAACTTACAATACTCTGATAGATCAATATTAGTGACCTCGCCATGTGTCTGCTGGGTGACCTTGTCCTTTGTCTGCAGGTGTGACCTTGCCATTAGTAGGAAATACACTAGTTATCACGGGCACAATTATCTTAGCAAGTTTGGCAGAACACTTCCACTTCAGCCAAATTCATGTTTAAGTCCATAAACAAATAAGTAGCAGGAGGTAATGAGCTGTGTGTTCCTCTTGCTCGGCCTGTTCTGAGGCGTCAGTGTGATTGATGTGGGAGCAGGCTAAAAGTGGCACGCGTGTCGTGTATCCAAAATCTTGCTTTTTTGATATCAGCAGATCTCTCCGCTTTGTAGCATGTTTTCTAAAATGCACTATAGAGAAGCTGCTCTCACAGCAGCTGTGTATAATTTAGCAGTTCTCACAGTCTGCTTTTACAGCCTCATCTGCACTGAAGCACTGAAGCATTTCAGCCTCTTCTCTGTTTGTTCTCAGACCCCAAAGGAGAACACAATATATCCACATCTTGAGAAGATTAGAACTGCCTTAAACACTTATCAACAATTCCATCAGGCACCACATTACTTGGGTTAAAAAGGAAAGCAAGATCCACTCTTATCTTGTTCGGTTTTGGAGTTCAATATACTTTTATTGTATTTCCTGTGTGTTTTTCACATGTTAACTTTCTTGCTGCAGTTTCTGCAGTTGTCTCTTTTTTATTTGGTGTACAGCCGAGCCTGTTATGCACCAGACACATCATCTTACTACAGGAAATGTTCCACTGAACATTATCCCGACTTTCTATTGGGCAGTTTTCACAGGTTTGAGGGGTGCCTTTTCCAGACAGCATGTTTCATCTCTATCAAAAGATGCTCAATAGGATTTAGGTCAGGGCTCTTCAAGAGTCCAATGTTTTTCTCTTAGCCATTTTTGGATGTTTTTAGCTGTGTGTTTTGGGGTCATTGTCCTGTTGCAAGACCCATGACCTGTGACTGAGACCAAGCTTTCTGACACTGAGCAGCAGCACATTTCTCTCAAGAATCCCTTTTATAGTTTTGAGATTTCATTGTACCCTGCACTGATTCAAGACACCCTGTGCCAAATGCAGCAAAGCCGCCCCAGAACATAACAGAGCATCCTCCATGTTTCACAGTGCTCATTTTTTCTTGATATGCTTCATTTTTCTTGTCAGCATGTAGTTAAGTCTGGCTTTTTTATGTTTTGTTTTCAGCAATGGTGTCCTCCTTGGTCGTCTCCCATTAAGTTTACTGGCTCAAACAAATGCACTGATGTTCTTTAGAAGTTTTTTACAAAGTCTTTTGTTACTATTTTATCTGTCTCTTTAACTTGTCAGAAATTTTCCTCATGCGCCCACATCCTGGGAGCTTGGCTACAGGCCCATGGATCCTAAATTTCTGAGTAATATGTGCACTTGTAGTCACAGGGACATTAAGTTCCCTGGAGGTTGTCTTATAACCTTTACCTGAAGAAACATATTGTATTAAAAAAACAAAAAACAAAAGCAGCATGATTCAAACAGCATAGCCTAATGCAATTTTCTGAGCCACTGAATACCACCAAGAGTCCAACTGTTTCATGTTTATGATAGATTATTTATAAGTATTTATATTTATATAAATTGCATAGTTAGATACTTACCATTTTAATATTAAGCATGCTGTATTTATTTTTACCATACTTTATACTTTGTGAGGGTTTTAATTATATTGTATCATATATTGCCATTTTTCTTAAGCTAATAATCAAGCTGAGAGTTTTTTTTTTTGTTAATTTTGATTTTCTGTCATTTTCTTTTTAACCCTACTTTCAAGTTTGCACATTTTAAAGTTGATCATCTAATAGCAGGTTTTGGTCAGCCTAATCAAAGCATCAGTGAGCTTAAAGGCAATATTGATTTAAAATGAAGATACTATGTGCTTGGCTTGAAAGAAGTACTGTCTGGAAATCAGTATGTAAGTGATCAGTATGTTTTTACAATGATTCCAGCTCTGAATATGTGTGTGTATCCAAGCTTGAATGTCTTAGCAATGGTAGGAGTCCTCAAAAACCTTGTAGGAAATGCAGGAAAACCATCAGTTTCTTTCTTCTGCGGTCTTTCTTACTCTGCCAGAGGCGGAGATGTACGCTTCCAAAACTTTGTTCAGGATTCCTGAAGAGGCTGTGCACAGTCTGAGTAGCCACTATCAGCTCCAGGCACTTAACTCCTCTGAATGGACGTCATTGTGTGGCTCCCTGTAGTTCCTGCCCAGCCTGTCTCCCATTAGTCGTCTGGCAGTGATGAAGAAACCTTCTGCCGACTCAGCTGGGAGCAAGCCACCACTTCCTTGGAACGTCCCAAAAGGGCAGAAAAGGCATTTACTATTGTATTGGTTCCCAACCTCCCTACACACACTCTTAGTGTCTGCAACAGCGTCTATGCAGTCTTTAGCTTGTTCTTACTCTATTTTTTTTTTTTTTAGCATTTTTTGTGCTGGTAGGGCTTGTGAATGATTGTGTTTTCTACTAGAAAGGCTACATGATTTGCTTATATTTCTATCGTCACAATCACATAATTTACATTACATGTGCCTGGGAAATAACAAAGTATTGTCTCTTAAGGTCTGTGGAAAATGCTCCTTTCCCCTTCTTTGGTCTTTGTGGCATTGCTTAACACTCTTGGGTTGACGAATGTGCTGGTGCATCAGATTTGATGTTTCTTAATCTATTAATCAATATTTTTTACAATAATTCATCAGAATAATACATTTCTCAATCCTTTTTTTTTATTTTATGTTTTATTGGTTATTGCAATTTGCAGGAAAATAGTACATTTAATCCATCTCAAAAAACAAACAAAAATAAACAAACATTTGTTGGTAGCACATCAAAGATAATAAGCACTAAAAGATTCTATGGAATAAATAAAGCAATAAAAACAGAAGTATAAGAAATATTACACCGTCAGTCAGATTTAAAGATTTAAATATTCTACTGCCTTTTCCCACATTTCATAGTTCATAATTTATTTTTTTGGGTTAAAAGAATAGGACACTCGTTCCATCAAAACATTTTTTCCATTAAATAGGTTTTTTTTAGTGCAGTTAAAGTGGACAGCTGTGGCTCTTTCCATTACAAAGAAAAATGTTTTCCTTGCCTGTTAATGCAGAGGATAAAATCATTTTAGCTACTACTTTGCTAAGTTTACACACAGAGGTGTCACCTAAAAGCATTAGTCTTGGAGACGTTTCTTGAATCTGAGTTGAATCTGAAGAGTCTGTGGAGCCTTTCAGCTTCATCTTATTGTGTGATTGTACATAACTAGACCTGCCAATATGTACACATTTTGCTTAATTAGCCCACATTTTGACCACCTATTACACTTGTACCATTTCAGGTTTTAATGCACGTATATAATTTGATCTCTCTTCTTTTTTTTTTCTATGCCATTCCATGTTTGTCTTTTGAGTGTGTTTTCAGTCACCCGCGCTTTCACACTGACCAGTTAGCAAGGACACTAATCCAGCAAGCTATCTATTGAGCCATCCGATACTTTCATCCATATTGGTACGCATAAAATTCGTTGGCAGATCTGTTTAGCTCGCATCTGGGGTTACGAGACTATGAATAACTTGCAAAAAAGCAAGTTCAAGTTTAAAAAAAAAGGGTAGAAAGGTACAAATCCACCAATAACAAATGAGCGGCAGCTGATGGGCGTGGATGATGAGTCAATAGACAAGATTAATAGTGCCAGTGATTTTGTACCATTTAGAGCATCTTCATTTTTATTTTTAGAAGGGCAACAGCCAGGCTCAACCCCAGCACTGCATTTATTTGCTGTTTTCCTGCTCTAACACATTCAGCTTCAGCCGAGGTGGAACATATTGATTAGTTGATTAGTTGGGTCAAGAGTGTTTGAACAGGATAAATGACTTAAAAGGTCAGAGACTCTCTAAGACCAGAGATGTGGTGCAGCTCTACAATTTAAAGTAATTTAGGTAGACATCTCTATCAGGACCTTTTTTTTTTTTTTTTTAGGGCCACTTCATAATCTGGTCCATGAATCAGTGATGAATGTGTTGTCCACCCTCACAGGATTATTAAAGCTTTGTGCCCTTAGTTTGAGGTCAGCCGGTGTTTAGGAAACTGTTCCAAAACCGTGTACCCTAAATTTACCCCTGTTCATACCCCAGTGTCTTCCTTCAATTAGCTTCCCCTTGACTGCCTCACCCTCTCCTAATTAAACACATACAAACTGTAGCAATCTCACTTTGCTGACTTAGAATAAATCCTTGCAAATGAGCAGCGTAATTGTTTTTAAGTGGCCTTTTGAAAAGCTTTTAGCCGAGTTTTGCGGGGCGTGATCTATTGTGCCAGCCCTCTAAATTCAGGAACAGTTATAATGCCATTAAGTGATCACAAAAGATGCTTAGTGCGGTGATGGGGGTTGAAACATTTTAGGCAGGTAGGGCAGTCGCAATAACGTTTACCATAATAGTCTCCTGCAGTTAAGCTTTATGGCTCAACTTTATAGTTCATTAAAAGGCAGACTTGACTGATCATATCAGGTACAGTCAGTTCTCTTTGTCTGGGGACTGTCGGCATCAGACGCTACTGTAGTAGTGTTTCAATGCTGACTGAGGATGTTTTCCAATAAAGTTAGTGTTAAATGAACCAGAACTCAGTTGTGTTAAAGTGAGAGGTAGTAAAGAACAACCTGCATCTAACTTTCATGCTTTTTTTGTGGTCAAAATATAAACAAACTCTAATGCCAAGATTAAGCTTCATGATATTTTTGTCTTTTACTAAGTCCACTATATCAGGTCTTGGTCAAGTGGCATAGACATTTGACATCGACCAATCATAGTTCATGTCATTGCGTGACTTTTAAAGGTCCTTGATGAGATGGAGAGAGGGTAATTTATGACCAGACAGGTATAAAGTACTAGAGACCCAGAGTTGAGTAAAAGTACAAGAACTCTATCAAAAAAGTGGCTTGAGTAGATGTTCTTTAGACTCCACATTTAAGTAGAAGTACTACTACTATTACTACTACTACTACTACTACTACTACTAAAGTATTCAACATTTTAGTACTTAATTTTTGCAAGTAATTTATTATAAAATGTATAACTCAAGTACTGAAAGTAGAAGTACAGTACTGTGTTCTGGAGTTATTAGAGAAAGCGGTGGAAAGTTTTCAGAGTGAAAGGCAGAATGGGAACAGCAAGATCATTTTGATCGCTTGATTCATTCAATGATGAGGAGCTTCACCAAACCCTGTGACAATGTAGAGCATCTACTGCTCTGGCAGTGATAATGTGGGTTTGGAATTTGGTGGGGAATATTGACCTAAAATAATATTTCAAAAGTATTTTTGCAATGTAATGGCAAGTAATGCGAATAATGCTTCCCTCTGCAGACAACATTTATAGAAATGCGGATTTAATTTTCCTGCAGGAATTGGCACACTGCCCACACTTCCAAAAGTACCAATTGGTTTTATATAATATTCTAATTTCTGAGACACAAAGGTTTAGGTAATCATCAACAATAAAAGAAAAAAAAAATAGATCACTTTTTATGAGTTTCACATTTTGAAATGAATTACTGAAATAGAATAACTTTTCAATGATATTCAATTTTTTGTTTAGATGAACCCATATGTATACCAAATGGCACTTGGTCCTCTGATTGGTTAGCACCAAAAACACATGTGAAACATGGTGAAAAAAAATACAAAATTATGTACACAGTGGACCTTCTGTTAGGATGTCTTGTGGCATCCCAAATGTTAAATGCCTGTTCTTTTGTCACACTGATTAATCATTGTTTAAAGTTTAAATTTAGGCCTTACCCTGGAATTGTATTGTCTAAATCTGGCTGGATTCGTGTAGTCTGATTCAGGCATTAGGGGGACTCTAGTGTCTTCTCATCCATGCTGTAGATCTGTAATTCATACCACTTTCAGAAAAAGCACAATGACCGCTGTGGTCAGCATCGAGATAACTGGTTTGTTGCCATGCATTACAGCGTTAATAAGGCCTGGTGTTTTATGATTCCACATCACTCTTGGTCTTCATTACCGGCACCATGACAGCCCAAAGTTACGTTAGTGAGGTCCTGATAGTGAGTTGATAGAACAGCAACAGTAACTCAAATAACCACTTGTTACAACCGAGGTCTGCAGAAGAACATCTCTGAACATCAGCACAGCACGTCCAACCTTGAGGCGGCTGGGCTACAGCAGCAGATCACCACACCGGGTGCTGCTCCTATCAGCTGAGAACAGGAAACTGAGGCTACATTTCACACAGGCTCACCAAAATTGGACAATAGAAGATTGGAAAAACATTACCTGTTTTGATGAGTCTCCATTTTTGCTGCAACATTCGGATGGTAGGGTCAGAATTTGGCATCAACAACATGAAAGCATGGATCCATTCAGCCTTGTATCAATGGTTCAGGCTGGCGGTGGTGCTGAAATGATGTGGGGGATATTTACAATTGAGGACAGTCTACCTGAGTATTGTTGCTGACCATGTCCATCCCTTTATGACCACAGTGTACCATCTTCTGATGCTAATTCCAGCAGGATAATGAGCCTTATCATTAAGCGTGAATCATCTCAGACTGCTTTCTTGGACACAACAATGAGTTCACTGTGCTTGAATGGCCTCCACATTCACCAGATCTCAATCCAATGGAGCACCTTTGGGATGTGGTGAAACGGGAGATTCCCATCATGGATGTGCAGCCTACAAATCTGCAGCAACTGCGTGATGCTATCATGTTAATATGGACCAGAATCTCTGAGGAATGTTTTCAGTACCTTGTTGAATCTATTTCACAAAGAATTAAGGCAGTTCTGAAGGCAAAAGCGGGTCCAACCCGGTACTACCAAGATGTACCTAATAAAGTGGCCAGTGAGTGTATGTTATTTTGTTTGTTGCTCATTTCATATTTTATATAAAGCAGTAGCGAATCAAGGCATCTGACAGGGGGGTTGAACTCTACATTGCAGCTGCCTAGCATCACCCTTTAATCAAGCTAAAATCACTGTGAAGCTCTGGCTTTTGTGCTTTGGTGGCTTATTGCTGCAATCTGTCCCAACTGTGAATACAGTTTTTGAAGTGTTTGAAGTGTCTGCGTATATATGCTTAAAATACATGACTCTGCAGCCCAAGTGTGAAGACACCCTTTAATATAATGAGCTGGCATATGTGTGTATGATAATGCTGTGTAGTCTTGCGCACTGTTCATTCCTCTCTGTTTTCATTATGATAAATGCTGCTTTCTTCAGTCCTCTTTGTTACCGTGGAGTAAATTCTTGAGTTTAAATGCTTTTTGGCTTCTTTTGGTTTCATTTAATAATGCAACCTGACCTTGCTTCTTATGCATGATGCTCTTTCCTGTTTACTTCTGTTTGATCTGATAATAGCCTCCCTTTCTCTGCATTTAATCTTTCAGGCCCAGATCAGCCCTCCAGGAGTGTCTGTAGGAACAGCACTCTGTTTGATGAAATTTTGAAACATTGCTTCCATTTAGAACATTGTCATTCATTATGGATTTTTTTTACCAGGCCAGTAGCATGTGCAGAGCAGTGCTTTCCAGTGGTGGTGCTGGTGGTGGTGAATACATCACGACTTCCCTTTCGTATTAGATTAGCCCCTAGCAATCATAAGTGTTCTACACTTAACACTAGAAACATTTGCTTTTACTGATAGCTGATTTCAGGTGGTCTACACTGCTCTTTGGAGGTCTTTTGAAGGTCGATAAAAATTGGTCTGCCAGACTAGGGGTGGGCACTATGGCCCTAAAATAATATCGTATCAACGATATCTCATGGTATTTTCACGATAATGACACTCTTGGTGATATGACAAAACACTGACTTAGAAAAATTAGTCTTTCAAGAATGCACTACTGCAACAAAATGAAAATGAATTTTATTTTTTATGGCATATAATATGATATTTGGCACACCTAACTGAGATATTAAAAAAATATACAAGAAGTTTGATCAGATTTGTAATGGAAGCCAATGATCCAGAATGTCATGATACTAATAATGCAATCCAAATATTTTTATATATCCAGGATTAAAGTAAAATAAATGATACTGGACAGATATAACCTTTCTGTAGTAGATATATAGTGGGATATGAGAACAGTGTGAACATTTCTTTTGTTAAAAACAGCAAAAAAAGTAGTACCCTCCTGTGATAATTAGGGGTGGGTGATATGGCACGATATTTCAGGGTATAATTTAGTTCACAATATAAAAAAAATGTTGCAGATATTATTGCGTACGATACGATATAGCACACCCCTAGACCAGATAGTATATTGCATTTGATTTTGGTAATTAAGGTCATGCTACTCATCAAGCCTGGTGATGGCAAACAAACTTGCTTATTTAAGCCATGCATGTCAACCAGTATGCTGGACCTTTTTGTCATTTTTAGGACCAACTATAGACCAACCAGCTAAACCATCAAGCATGTAGAGTTTGTTCATGTTGGTCTTGCTGGTCTAGAATGGTCAAGTTGATTATGTTAGTAGACCAACTTAAACAGCAAACTCAAAAACATTCCCTATACTGGCCAACAAGCATGGTAAGAATTGGTCATACCTTAGGTGTTGCTTGTTTGTTAATCATGTATTACAGCTAAACAAGAGCAAGCGTCAAACTCCAAAAACAAAAACATACCAGAAGCTGGTCAACTAGCATTGTCTTATCATGGTCAAGCTTGGGAATAATGGTAGATGGGCTTGGTTAGAGTGATCATACGTCTAGACCAGCCCGATAAATCAAACTCAAACCCAAACATACTCTAAGCTGGTCAGGAGCTAAGCTGATCAATCAGGTTGACCAGCTCTGACTGGCCTTTTTCGTTTTCTTATTTACAGCAGAGTAGTGTTTGAACCATGTTTTTGTTTTTGCCTTCTGTTAGGTTTCTAGTTTGGGCACTCATAATAAAGCAGAAACATGTATCAAAAACAGACATATGTTATTTTGGGTGTAAAATATTTGTTTGTGTGTGTGATCACATGGAAAGGAAGCTACCTTTATCTCTTAGATCCTTTATGTAGTAATACAGTTACTTATCAATACCATTGATTGGTTTAGTAAGATGTCTTGGTATAACTAAGAATCTAAAAACTAAAAATCTTAGTTGGGAGCAAATATGAAGTGATCATTCTTAGTCTAGAAACTGAGTGAACTATTTAGAATAGTAGACATTATGAAATCCTCACCAGGCTCTCTTTAGTTCGGAGCTTCACTATGCTAATCCTGGTCATCCACCTTCCTTCAGAAATTAGTTCCAACCCTAATGAATCCAAGCATTGAAGGCCTTCAGGACCATCTGAATATTACAGCTAGTTGTTGTGGATATCATGCCTTCTTCTCCCCAGGCAAGGATCAGAAGAATTGTGGTGGGTTTTGGCAGGGTCCAACAGCACCGTCCAATCAGTACTTGTAGACTTCAATAGTAATTTGGTGAAAGGACCACAAAGTTCTACTGTCAGCCTACACTCGCATTGCAATTCATCTTATTTAGACAGTCAGCCCACATTTGGCAGCCCCGAAGGACGCAACAGGAGAACCATGAGCTTTGGAAATCAGGCAAACACACGCAAGCACAAGCATTCACCTGTTCATGTGTTTCTGTTCTCCTGCTCTACTGCTGAAAAATGGCACTCCTTAAAACACAGCTCAAGGATGAAACCAATTAAACATGAAAATGTTTTTTCCCCTCCACGTTTCTTCAGGGTGTTTGCTGTCTACAGAGCTAATGATAACTTCTCATTAAAATCAAATCATGGTTTACCGTAGAAATGAAATTAAGGAGAAGCTTATCAGACTGTAATTAAGCCTTAGCCGGCACTAAAAAGGATCGTCGGAGTAAATCACCATTGACATTGCAGTGCTTAAGACCTCAGTGATTCTTTTTGGGGGGTTTTTAATTCATATTAGACTGCGAAGTTAGGAATTTTGGAGAGAAAGATTATTAGAAGCCTTTTTCTGTGCAGATGGAGTTTAGCTCAAAGTTTTAAAAGTGCTGAAAAACTGCCTACAGCCAAAAATGTAAAAAAAAAAAATAATAATAATAATTTTTGAAACTAAATCTCTTTAGTTTCTTTAGAAGTGTTAACAGCTCAGCAAGAAGATAAGGGTACAGGATCTGTTAAACCCATCTAAAGTCGTGGACTTTGCATCGCTTAGATCTCAGTTACACCTGGTTGCTTTGTGTGTGTCTTGAGTTTCAGAATTATCTGGAGTATCTGAATAAGATGCACCAGATGTATTAAAATGCATTATAACATGGAAAAAGTTATAGAAACAGTTATACATAAACAGTCAAATAATTGCTGCACAATGCAATTTGCGCTATATATATTTTTTTATTATTATTTACAGATTTGCATACTGCATTTGTTTTAGTCAGACTATTTATATGTGCATTTGACTACCAAGTGTAAATGCATGTGGCTTAAATCTAATCAGGATCTTGCCGTTTTCTTAGATATGTTATTTAAAACGCTCAGGTGCCAATGTTTTAAGTTAGGGATGCACTGACACCACTGACATACTGAAGTGGCCAAACAGATTTCCCACAGATTTTTAATTGATATTGAAACCCATTTATTTCACCTTTAAATAAATCACATTACTTAAATGTTTTTCTTTTAAATATAAACAACTGAAAACTATAATTTCAATGTAATTAACACTTTTTTTTCTGGCAGACAAACAACAAAGCATAATACAATTAGATCAGCAGTCCTATTTTACTCCTAAATTTACCTCAGCAGGCTAGTGCTAGTGCTACTAGTATTATGTACATTGAACTGTACATAGAGAAAGGTGGATGATCTTTTTGTAAAGAAACAAAAATTATACAGCTGACTTAACTCTACGTGTCTTTGAGCTTAGTAGTAAATTAATACTCAATATTAATTCGATATAAATATCAATACATTTTCTTTTTGGAAGTAGAGTGGTTTTGGTTGCCAAATATTATGATCATGCCTAGTTTTAAGAGCTAACGTCATATTGCAAGCCGTTGCTTTATATGCAGTGTTTCAGCTTTGTAGGCAAAACCCTACGAACAGGAGCTCGGTGGGCCCAATTAGAGCCGCACTTTTACTTATTCTCTTATATAGAGTGGTTAACCTCAATATAATGCGTACTCAATCATCCATTCCAATTATGGCATTATTTTTGACACCTCGCTGCTTTCAGTTCTCTCCTTTGTCATCAGCGCTGTGTGATCTTATGAACTTCCCAATCACTGTTGGCAGTTTGGAAGATGACTTGGATGATGGCGGGAGCCAGGTTTATTTATTCAGAGGCGCTGAGTTTACTCAGAGGCGTTCAGGCTTTATTATAGACATTAATCAAAGAGATCCAGACCGGCTCCTCATAATCCTGAAATATTCATGCTGGGCTAATAAAATGTGATGTCGGGAGACTTTCTGATTGCCTTCTCTTTCTGTGCTTTGGATGTGGACATGATGGTCCATTATACCAGCACCACTGCACAGTTGTAGTCTTCTGAACTGAACTTTTCCTTGCCACTGTGTCACCATAAAATTGGCATCTCTGTGGTGCTGCTCATAAGAGGCGTGGACCTGTTTTTCCAGTAAAGCGGCTTTGTGACAACCTTTGTTGTAAAAAGCGCTATATAAATAAAATTGAATTGAATTGAATTGAACACAGCAGATACTAGGGGTTTTGAATCTCTAGGTATCTTATGATTTGCTTTGATAAGGATTTAGAAGTCTTGGTGCTTCATGGTGAGATCTTTTCCTTCTAATCACCAAATCCACAGCTTTCACTCGTGTGGATCGCATTCACTGCTCCTGATTGGAGCACATGCGACTGTGTCCTTTGTGCTCATCAATCGGCAACTCTGAATGCTGGAGGTGAGTTAAGGTGGGCTATTTGACTAAAGCTTGTACTTGTTATTATTATGTTTCACTACAGCTCTACACTACAAGTCTTTTACACACTGTATTTCTCCTTTAATACAGGGGATGCCGGTCGGATTTGCCGCTCATCCATCTTGTGCTTCTATTATGTGCACAGCTAGGCCAGTCCCCATAATTACACCATTAACGTATCGTATGATAGACATGACCTTTATAATATTTGATAATGGTGATGTCGTATATTGTGTTTATTTTTGTTAGTTCACATATATAACAGTAAACAGTATTTTAACCAGTGTTTCAATGACCAATCCCTTAATAACAGTGACTCCATACACACAGTGTGAAATGCATTAGGTGAAGAAAAAAGGATATATATTTTTCAAACTATGATTGATTAATTCAATGTTGTCTTGTTTGTTATAATGTAATTTGTTATGCTGGCTTTGTTTTGCTATTGTATTATCGTTATGTCAGTGGCACTTAATGGTCTTAAAATGACAATAATATTGTTTATCGCAATCACAATGTCCGAGATGATTGTGACAAGCCTATACACAGCAGATAACTGTCCAGGAGCCACACTTACACATATCTGATTAGGGCTGCACGATATATCGTTTAAGCATCATCATTGTGATGTGCACATGTGCAATAGTCACATTGCAGGACATGTGTTATTTATTATGTTATTTAAGTCAAACACGTCATGTTGCAACGTTCTAATTCTTGACACAAGAAGTAGATACACAGCGCTGTCTTTGTGTCTGTGTGAGTGACAGACTGCTGCTGTTGCCTGAGAAACGCGAGGGGAGGGCAGGAGTAAACATGAGGTAACTGCATGGCATCCATACACATGGTTGGGCACGTGCTTGTAAACGCACGTGTCGAAAGCTGTGCACCTCAGTCCAGCACAGTTTGTTGCGCAGCTATTTCCAGTTACAGCTGAAATCACGCTTTTAATCCCAGGAAAAAAGCTCTTATTTACCTTTAAAAAAAGCCATTTAGATGCCTGATTAAAGGGCTGATTACTGTTATGCTGTTTTCCTTAGCGTTTTCCTTTCTGTAGAGTGTTCGGCACTGACTCAGCTCTTGATCAGCCTGGATACGAGACAGCACGGGGTGGGGGGGGGTGCTGGTGACATCATGGGCCCTGGCCCAGCCTTGTTTAATTTTGCTATATATATATATATATATATATATATATATATATATATATATATATATATATATATATATATATATATATATATATAGTTGAAAAACAGAACATTTGCAATGTAAAATTTTTCCAATATCATGCAACCTTACTTTTTTCTTACTTTCCACCGTTTGCATTCAGTCATCATTAAGTTCTCACTTAATACCTATTGTCTAGATGCATCTAAAAATCAAAAATTTCCCATCCCTAGCAGACGTACACTGCTGGTGTCTGGAGAAGCAGAACACTGGCCTAGTTAACTCCAGAGTGGAGGCTCAGCCAGGCTGGGGAATACTGCTCTGAATTTAGTGCTACAGGTTAACAGCTGACCTTGTGTTGATGCGCCAAGGACAAGCAGACTGAGCTCCATCTGCATATGTGTGAGAGTATGTGTGTGTGTGAGTGTGTCTCAGATTTCTTTAAACACTTGGGCTGTGATGTACGCAGGCTCAGTGGGACGCTGAAGGAAAGATGAGCTCCAACGTGAACAGAGTCAATAATTCAGTGAGGTGGAAGCCCCAGCTTGTCTGTTCTTGGTGCCACTCCTTTGCTGTACTTTTAGGAACATTCTGTGCTTAATGGTCTTTTGAAAAACCATCACCACATGTCTGCTCTCCATTTCCAGCCAGTTAGGTTAGCTCAGCTCTTTTACTTTTCCTCTGAATTCTGACGAGCTGTCAGCCGCTCGGCTCCTGTCCTCTCCGGCCGTATGATTTCACGAGTCTCTCGCTATTCTGGGGCGGTGCTGAAGGGACCCTTCGAGTGCTCCATTTCTGACGCTTTTGGATTGGATTATGCCCGGGACTTGAGCAAATCCTGGTTCTCTTGAGTGCGATTTGCATGCAGCTTTGTGGAGCCTTCATGGCCGCCCTACTGACAAACCTGATTGGTGCTGCTCTAAAGTGATTGGCCGAGTGAAGGACCCAAGAAGCCTGTTGTTCCTCGTGAAGTGGCCGGTTCTCTGACTGCTTAAGGTCAGTCTCGAATAAAGAGAGCGCAATCTCAGTGCAAGCAATTATGAACTCTTGTGTAGTATTTCAGATTTTATATTTCAATATTTAGTATTTCAGTCATAAGCAGAACCTTGTTTCATTGTTACAGTTTTTGGCCATTTATTAAAAATAAATGCTTTGTGTGTATATGTGTTTTTGTGTGTGTGCTACTGATTAAATGTTTTAGAACACCCCCATTTTCTCCCATTCTTTTGTGGCATTTAAGCTCTTCAGGTCCAGTCAATAAACACAAATAGAAATAGTACAAAACCTTGTGTGCAAAATTTTGCAGGGCCTTTAAGGAAAATAAATGAACTAAAAACTGTAAAAAGCCATGAAAAAACTGGAAATTGATTATAAAAAAAACTTAAATTTACAAAGCTTTTGTGTGTAGTAAAGCAGTTTAGAAATATATCATCTTACTGCACTCTCTACTTAAGCATTTACACACATACACAGTACATTCACACTTTCATCATTATAACTAGAAAAACACACAAACACATATAACTCTAACTATTAAAAGGATATTTTTTTAATTTAGAGAAATTACAGCTTGATTTTGAACACATTCAAAAGACTTTCGGAAACTGGAGAAAACTGATACAGGCTAGCTCAGCTTAACATTGGACTAAGTCTCCTAAATGTGTCAGCAGTGAAGAAAAGAGTTAATCAGTAAAAGTCATTGCTAAGATAAGAAAATAAAAAAAGCATACTATTTGTGTGCCTTGTCTGTTCAACATTAATCCATGACGATACACATTGATAGATGTGCCCAGAAACAGAGGCATTTTGGCAAGTTTAGTAAGCACAAGTGCTCAAAAAGAACAATCTTTTTGTTGTTTTTCCCTGACGTTTTTCTGAATTTTGCACAATTTTATCTTTACATGTGAAATTCTTGCTTATGATCGAGTTTTGTTACTCTGTCTGTGTTCGGCAGCACTGATATAGAGGTGGAGATAAGTGACCTTATCTCTAACCTGCAGCAGTGAGATCTGTGGAAAGTGAAAGTGAAAGCAGACACTGATGCTCAGTATCGTTAGTACTGCTGTTCGTCAAAACACTGTTGTTTAAACTTGTCCTGTGTTTAAATACCTGCTGCTTGTACACTTACCAGTGGTTTTATATTAAAGGCTATGGTGAAGGAGAAGTTTATTCTGGATAAACCTTAAATATTATACTACAGGGTCCAGTTTTGAGTTATTTGATTAGTTTTTATGTTGTTGTACAGGCTTGAACCAGTTAGTTACTATAGTTACTAGAACCTCTCTTCCATTCTAGGTCCTTGAGGGTTTCAGATCAGTTGCTCCTGGCTGTTCCTAGGTCTCGGCTAAAGCTCAGGGGTGATGCAGCCTTTGCATTTGCAGCATCCAGACTTTGGAACAGCCAAAACAGTCTAAAACAAGGCTGAAAACTTTTTGCATCATTGTGTTTTTTTATCTACCTAATGTTCAGTTCTTGTTATTGTTTTTGATTGTGAGTGTATAGCCCTTTTGTTTTTAAATGTGCTTTATGAATAAATGATATAGCTTACTTTAAGTATATATACTTTCTTTGTGGAGTGCTTAAAGAAATACAATAATAAAGTAATTAAAAAAAGATACACATCATTTTAGTGTGTCCTGTTTTTCAGTCCAGATAGAATCAGTGTTACATCAATACTTATAAGCTAAGGCAAAATAAAACATATTCTGATCTAAGAACTATCGTATATCTATTACAGATACTCAGTATCAGAGAGGGAAATAAAAGCCCTGATCTAGTGCATTTAATATCTCTGTTCATGAGAAGGGAACTGAAGCTGAAAGGAAAGGAAGCTGTGAGAAAAGATGACTGGCAGACAGCACCAGGTTAAGAGTGGACCAGGGCCCACACACACACACACACACACACACACAGCTTTATCTGATCTGTTCTTATCTGCCTGCTGCAGGATCCTAGCCTCCATACACATTGGCGGCCCCTGTGTCCATCCGTCCATTTGTCTGTCTCTCTGCCTGGTGGAACTGAGCCACCCAAGAGAAACAGAATAAAGTGAGGGGGCATGACGGTGGGTTTAGGGCAGGCAGTGCAGCCATATGCTGTGTGCCGTAGTGCTGCAATGTCAGCGAGCAAGAGAGACCTGACAGCCCCTGACAGCAGCTTTACTGAAAGACTGATGAGTCTCTCACTCTCTCCCTCTCTCTTTCTCTCTCTCTCTCTCGTTCTCAGGTGTTCAGGAGGAAGGCTATAGAGCTGGGCGAGAAGCTGTTACCTGCATTCAAGACCCCCACTGGAATCCCTTGGGCTCTTCTCAATCTGAAGAGGTCAGTAAAGCTATCTTTCTTGTGATCTTCCTCTCATAGTATTTGTCTCACTCTCTCTTTGTGTCTCACTCTTTCTCTGTCTGCCTCTCTCTCTGTCCGTCTCTCTCGTACATTTTGCACACTTTCACTCACCTCCCTCCCTCTGCCTCTCTTTATCTTTCTCTTTTGTGCTTGCTCTTGCTCATTTCTCTCTCTTCATCATGCTCTCTCTCTCTCCCTCTCTTCCTCTTGCACCCTGCTTCTCTTTATCTCTCTCTCATTCTTGCTCTTTCTCAAGAAAGATTCTTTCTTTCTTTCTCAACCTCTTGTACCTTTTATGTTCACTTTTTTTACTCTCATACTTTCTCATATATCTTGTGTTGTGTTCTTCTCTCTCCTCTCTTTCAGTCTTACTCTCAATCACAGTCTTTTTCTTTCATAGGATCATTAAGGTGAACTGAACCCTAAATGATGAATATTCACTTATTAAAAATACAAAAAAAAATTAAAGGCTGTATGATATCCAAAACACACGTTTCCATAAGTTTGTTACTGTGAGCTTATGGGTATTATGCATGTTCTGACAGGGACAGTAATGTGTTGTTATATGTTTCTCTGACCACCTCTGAATGTGGTTTAAGTGATCTGATTCCGGTGCGTCATTGCGACACATTGTGCTTCATTCACACCTGTACTTTGTACTGCCACTTAAAATCTCATTCTTCAGGATGTATGTGACCTGGCATCCAAGATTTAATGTAGTTTTTCCAACTTACATATATCCAATTCATCTTATTACTCAAGATGAAAATATAATCCCTATAACAGTCCAAATGTATAGTAACTAAAGGTTTTTACTACACCTGCATTCTTGTTCTGTTCCTACATGTTGTACTTTACACAAGTTTATCTGAGGTGACAGTTGAGTCGATTTGCTTATGTTGAAACACCGGGAGAGATGCAAATAAGGCATGCTTTATCATTTAAATTTCACCTAGATAAATTATAATAATTATATAAGTCTTCTGTGGAGACGTGTTCTCTGGAGTGACTAATAACACTTCTCTATCTGGCAATCCGATGGACGAGCCTGGGTTTGGCAGTTGCAGGACAGCAGTACTTGCCTGACTGCATTGTGCTGAGTGTAAAAATCATATTCCTAAACCTTGTGGAAAGCCTTCCCAGAAGAGTTGGAGCTGTTCTAGCTGCAAAGGGTGGGCTGGCATCATATTAAACCCTATGGATTAAGAAGGGGGTGGCACTCTATATAGGTATAAATTGTTGTTAAATCTCTTAATAAACCAAACACTGTCTGGACACGAGTGTGGTGATCTCGCTGTCAGGCAATGCTCTTGTCTCTGAATCATGCTCCCTTTACTGATCAGGCAATGAAGTGGTGTTTTTGTAGGGTTTCCAAATTTGGGCACTGGATGTTCTGTAAGTGTAATGAAAAGGTAAACCTAGTCGTTAGTCTAAAACGGTGTTCACAGGTTTTCAATCACCTAAAACTCACTCAGCTAAAAATACTCGGATACATGTGGACAGGGCCTTATTTAGTTGTCCCTAGTCAGAGTCGGAGTAAGACAGTGAGTGTGCTGTGCAGTGGGTTAGTCCCTGAACTTCTCCTCAGAGAACTGAGGTAATATTTGCAGTGATAATCCAATACATGGTTTGGTTTAATCAGTTCTTTATCAAATTAAACTAAATTACAGTGTGCTGGCGGAATGTTTTAATATATCTATCTAAAGTATACAGCTCTGGAAAAAATTAAGAGATCACTTCAGTTTTTGAATCAGTTTCTCTGATTTAACTATTTATAGGTATATGTTTGAGTAAAATTAACATTGTTGTTTTATTCTATAAACTACAGACAACATTTCTCCCAAAATCCTACTAAAGATACTGTCATTTAGAGCATTTATTTGCAGAAAATAAGAAATGACTGAAATAACAAAAAAAGACGCAGAGCTTTTAGACCTCAAATAATGCAAAGAAAACAAGTTCATATTCATAAAGTTCAGAAATCAATATTTGGTGGAATAACCCTGGTTTTTAATCACAGTTTTAATGCATCTTGGCATCCTGTTCTCCTCCACCAGTCTTCCGAAGTTAAGTTAACAGAACTCCAGATAAGGAAATGAGTGGTTGAATGCACTACAGGAATCACTAGGGCTCTAGGGCAGATATGGCTTCTATTGTTTCATTGTTATTTTATTTTATTTAGGTGGAACACTAAATGAATGGTTGCTATGGGAAACTTTTTTTTTTAAATAATGTTGAGTTGGTTGGTTAATTAAATAGTAATACAGTACCAGTCACACACCTTGAATTTTGTGTTTTTTATTATCATTAAACTCATTAATTTCATTAATAAATTTTCTACATTGTAGATTATTACTAAAGTCATCCAAACATATAGAATTATTTAGTAAACAAAAACAAAAGATGTTTTATATTTTAGGTTTCTCACACTAGGCACCTCTTTTTCCTAGACGACAGTTTTGCACATCTTGGCTGGATTTTTTTTCAGTCAGCTTTATGAGGTAGAGTCACCTGGAATAGTTTTCACTTATCAGCTGTGCTGAAACTGTCAAGAGTTCATTACTTTAGTGAATTTATTTCCTCTTAATGTGTTTGAGAGCATCAGTTGTAAAGTTGTGAAGAGGTAGAGTTGGTATACAGTGAAAAGCTCTGTTTGAGTAATGATCTAATCCATATTATGACAAGAACTACTCAGCTAAGTAAAGTAAAAAATACTTTAAGAAATGAAGCTCAGTCAATCTGAAAAAAATCAAGAACTTTTGTCTTTTGACTGGTACTGTATATTGGTTAGATGATTATAGAAATATCTGGTGTCGCTAGATTTGAATTGTCACTTATCCTGGATGTAGTACAAGAGGTTAAAAGCATGCATTTAAAGGGTTAAATGGTGAAGTCAAGCATTGGTCTGTTGATTCACGGCTTTCGCTTTTTTTTTCAGTCATTAAAAAGAGATTTTCTGCTGCCTGTGCCCTTGCTGCCGGCCTTCAGAGGGAAGTGGCCCCATAGTACCCGGTTCACTGCTCGCCTCCGCAGTCAAGACATTTTCAGCCCGGCCTTTTTTTTTTCTCTCTTTCTTTTTTTTCCTCTTTCCTCTTATTTTAGCGCGGTCGTCTTCGGATTATTACGATTATTCAGATAATTATGGGCCGACAGTGGAGAATGAAATGGGTTCTACTGCGGTTATCATTGCAGAAGCACACGGTCCCCTGCAGCCAGTGGCAGTGTGGCTGAAGCAGCAGCAGCAGCTGCAGTCAGACAAGCGGAAGAGTGTGGTTCACCCCGGCAGCTTAAACACAGCACAGCCTCTCCGTCCGCACACTTTACACCCATTTCATTTTTCGCTTTTTACTCAGTTCAGATTCAAATAAAAACAACAGGCAGCCAAAACGCAAAGCGTGGACCCCTTGCAATGTTTCTGCCTCATTAGAGGTGCCTGATTTTAGTGAATGTTAGCATTAGTCATTACATTTGTGATTCACACATAAAGCAAAGCTTAACTTTCTCTTCTCCCTAAGCAAGTCTAATCATTTCGTGTGGCAATATCCAGTTTCCGAAACGCAGTTTCTCTGAAAAGCAGCTGAAATGTGTGTCTAACTGCAATTTTTATGATTTATTGCCATGTTTTCTGCACACACAGGTGGCAGACTCCACCAGTACCCGGTGCACGGCTCACTGAATAAAGCAGGCCAAAAAAAAGAAAGGAAAAACAAACCCACACTGTTTAGCAAACACAGCCAGCACTATATGACTGTAACAAACAGGAACAATCCCAGTGATCAAAGCATATGCAGGCATGTAGTGCAGAAAGGCCCTTAACTTCAGTGCCTGCATAGTTCTGAAGAGCAAATTAGCTTTCTCTTTCTCTTTGCATACACACACACACACATATACACACACATGACTCACAAAGCTTTATTCCAACTTTGAACATTGGAGGGGGAAAAAACTGAAAAAAAAAAAAAAAATCCAACATCACTGAAACAATAAAAAACAGACCAGTCAAATACTCTGTTGTTGATATTCATTCAAACGACATCAATCATGTTTTTTTGTTTTTTTTTCTCCATTTTTTAGTTGAATGTTGAAAAGCAAAGATGACTGTATCAGTGCTGACTTTGTTCCTGTATCAAGCACAAACAGAATCAGCCCTCAGTAATGTTCCACTTTAGCATCATGTCCAGAGTCTGTACACTTCAAATCACTAGCTCAATTCTTTTAACTGGCTCACAGACAGCAGAAATATAATCTCCAAACTGCACTCATTCTCTTAAACCTTCAAACACAAATCATGGCTCCACAACTGTTCATTAATATTTCCTTTAAGCTTGCTGCAAAAAAAAAACATGGCTGTCGCACAAAAAGAATTACAGATCCAATAAAGTACAGCAGTGGTTGAGGTTAACAAATATGACAAAACATGTATAATATAATTTCAGCGTCATTATAGCAATGAGTGCATGCTAAATCATTGTGTAACAGGTGCATCTCAAAAAAATAATTGAAAAGTTGCTTGTATTTCAGTAATCCAGTTCAAAATGAGTTAAAAAGCAGTGTAAACACTTCTTAATGGACTTAAAATCCATGAACATCTACTTTGCATTTCATCTAAAGAACCCCAAAAAACAGTCCAACTGTCGGAACAGTAAAGCTTTTTTGGTTGTTATTTAATTAAATAATGATGGAATCCTATAGTCTAGTTCTAAAATAAAACAATTAAATAATGGATATAATCATCGTGAAATGCCTGATATAGTGTTGAAATACATCAGAAATTGAATTGCATAACATTTTTCAGTTTTAACAAGAGTAGCAATTAACCTGTTTTCAATTAAAGACCAATCTACTCAGAGTTCCTAAATGACTAAATCCTAAAAGCACTCATTTTCTAGGTATCCATACTAGTTTAATGTATCTTTTGTAATGCTGCTTCAAAAGTCTTCTGCTTTAAATCTCTTTTTAGTTTGGATTTAAAGCTTCTTCAGAAGTTTAAACTTATAGAATTCATTTATTTTGTATTATACAAGCAAATGTCAGGGTGAAAATTATATTTCTAGCACTTCAAGTTCTTTATAGCAGGTTATTTACAGCTACAGCTGTTCCCACAATTTAATCTTAACAAAGTTAAAGTTGCTAAAAGGCTTGTGAGGAGGAGCATGGCAGTGCTGTTATATATCATGCAGATATAACCTCGATCCCACCTTCTGTAGCAGTGCTCATGACCTCAGGGGGATGTTTTTTATTAAGTATGTTTTATTTAGAGTGCTGGAAATGTGTTGAAGCCTTTTGTATTTGCCTGGCTCAGTATGACTTGTACTGTACAGCAGGGATCGGGTGGGGGCTCTTAAAGAAACAGTGCACAATATCTTGTAATAAAAAATGAAAATAGAAAATCTGAAAAGAGCCCAAAAATTTCCTGCTTTTTTACCATATTTTGATCATTACATGTTCAATTGATTAATTTTAAGTCGACAACAGGAGCTCCTTGTCAATCATTATCTCCTGCAGACAATCATATTAACAGATCTTTCAAAAAAGGTGGAAATAGCAGAGCAGCCAATCAGGTTATTATATGTTATTAAGGATAAAACAGTTGGTATCGGTATCGGTACTCGTTATCGGCGGATACCAGAAAAGCTGGTATCGGTAAGGAAAATAGTGTTATCGGTGCATCCCTAATAATGAACAATAGTGAAACATTAATAAAATGATTCTCTGGCGAGCTTTTGTTTACAATCCTCCCCTGTCTCTCTGTTGTGCTCGGCTTGACTTTAGTTTCCGCCCATTCTCGTTTTTCCACCCGTTCTTGGGCTCCGTGTTTCTTTATAAGGGCGTTTTTTTCCCCAGCCGTGTCCCGTGGCTGTGAATTACAAATCTGTAGCACTCCATCCCATTACACTTCGATTTCCAAAACAGATTTTTTTTTTTTTTTTTTTTTTTTTTTGGTGGCCCACCACGTAATGGATAGGAAAAGATGGAAAAACTTGATTGCCGGCCCCTGCTGTAGAGCATATGAACACTACCTCACCATTGGTTACTGATGTGATAAACTATTGTGATGAAGATAATAGTTATCTTCATCACCAGCGTTGATACTTACCTGTATTACTTACTTTTTTATACCTATTGATACTTACCTGTTATACTTACCTTTTTATACCTTTTTTTGTCTCTGGGGCAAGCTGAAGGGCCCTCGGCTACCTCAGGGAGGGGTAAGGGGTAGAGTAATCCCTAAAAGGTAACATCAAAAAGTAATGTTAGCATTCATGTCGACATTTGTAAAATCGTTCTTCTTAAAACCTTATGTAAATATTATAATTTCATGTCTGTTATGTCTGGAACCTCTGAAGCCTAGCCATTTTGCCCCTGTATGTCTAGAAATGGTGTGATCCATTAAATTAGGGGCGGGGCTAATTGATGAAGAGGGACTGGGTAAGCTTTGGTGGAGGGAGGCTGGCCCAGTTATGGGTGACCTGATGCTGAGAGGGGGCACAGGTGCGGGTCGAGCTGGAACCGAGTTGTGAACCTATGGCCTTGCGGCCTTGGTTTATTTACCTGTACTGAAACTAGTCAGGAATTTTAACTGCGTTTATTTTCCGTTTTGCGCAGTTTTTGTTTGTATTTTTTCACTCGCACTGTAAATAAAAGCTCACCATTTGAACTGCTGGATTCACTGCATTTTTTTCCTCTTGGTCACTACCTACCCGCTGACTTCGTGTCCCTGAGCTCGGGGTTCGGCGAGGCAGCGTCACAACTATCCTAGCTGTTGAGACTTTTTTTTTTTTTTTTTTTTTTTAAATCAGTCTAATTGAGGACACCACATACACACATTAAGGCCAAACTGAATGCATGAAGCAGAGCAAACTAGCAGTTTAAAAACAAAATCATGAAGGATTTTTACCTCTTCGGAAGCTTCAGAAATAGCAGAAAGCTGATAATAAAACAGGCCCAAACATCTTTCTGTTGCCGTGGAAAAAGTTTGAATGTTCTTTTGTCACCAGGACTTTGGCCCACTTTCATCGCAAGCTCTCCCAATTTGATCATTTTGCAAAGATATTAGCATTAACCCAGTTTCAGAAAGCCAGGAGCTGCTACCTGCCTCACGCCAACTGAGATTTGATTTTGTACGTCTGAGGTGGACTCTCATTATTCCCCTCCTCTGTTCCAATCCCGCCAGTTGCAGGCGGTGGAATGGACCAGGAGACAGAGAAGGTATCATTTCACAGCAGCACAGAACGCGCAACCTTGACCCAGATTTCACTGGGGCAAGACTGAGCGCCCCTGTGGGAGCCTTCTTTAATCCCTCACTTACAGACAGACCCTGAAACTCTCTCTCTCTCTCTCTCTCTCTCTCTCTCTCTCTCTCACACACACACACTCACTTGCGTCAGAGCTTTAATCAGGCCTGAAATTTTGGTCCAGACTTTTTCGAATCCTAGTTGTCCGTAGCTTGAGTGTCCCAAAATTTTCTAGAGCCTACTGTTTTTTATTCTCATCCCATCCTCTAGATCACATGTTGCCCTTGTGGACGTTAGGAATCAGTATGTTATGTGGTTGTATTGTGAAGGATGGTTTATATTGGAAGAAAATCAAGTAAAATAAAAAAGTCAAAATTTCCCACCATCCACCTAATCAAATCAATGCACATTTGTGTTGTTGCACTGATTCATTATTTTTTTTATTTATTTAAGTGATAACCTCATAGTTTCTATCTCTTCCTTTTTAAAGTCAAAACATAGAATATTAAAAGGTTGATTTTCTTTTTTTTTCTTTTTTTTTTTAGAAAATACACAATTAAGACTTTGAGTAGATTTTTTTTTTGCTAATCAAATGTGGGTCCACCTATCTAAAAAGCAGAGCTACCTTTTTATTTTTCTTACAGCGTCATTTGCTCCTGCTCCTACGTCTCATGAAATATTACTGAAATCCTGACATTTTGAGATGCAGCACAAAGTTCAACAAAGTCCGATGGTGTTACTTGTTAACTGTTGGGTGGCGAAGAGTTTTCCTCATGCATAAACATTAATAAATGCCTTTGCTGCACTTCATTCCTGTTTAAAGTCGAGCAGCCTGCAGCGTTTCTGCGTTCTTAGGTGTTTGTGAATCTTCGTACGGAGGCAGAAGGAAAAACTCTTGAAGCAGGAAGTTTTATTTAGATTTCCCTTACCTTTCTTCTTCCTTCCTGTTCTTCTACTTCCTCCATGGTTTAACCTCTTATCCGAGCATCCAGCCACTGCTGAACTCTGCTCCAGATAGCCTTCTCTCCTTTCCTTGTGGGCCATTTTCTTCAGTGGCTTATCTTCTGCCCACATCCCCATTCTTTATTAGGTCTTTGGAAGGCAGATAACGGGTTCCAGAATTAGATTTACCATACTGCTGGAGCTGGACATAGTTCAACTTAACCTGCTTCAGCTGAATCAAACTGTGCCTCTTATTGCTTGGTGTGTAGAGAGAGAGAGGAAGCTGGGCTTGTGGTTGAAGAGCGAGGTCAAGTTGAGGTAATTCAGAGACGAGGAGATCAGACATCTTGATTAAAAGAATCCGTTTCTTTTGGACAGTGTTTCCTTTCTTTCCATTGCCTCTTACATGTAGTAGTCTCTCAATCTGCAAGACATCTGGCTTTTCCAGTACTTGGCTTTACTGAACCTCATCTTATCTTAAAGTAGGTGCAAAAAATAGTAATTGATATATCATGTTTTGCTGTAAATGTTGTTTTGCAATCATATGGTGATTTTCAAAAATCAACGTATTCATTTTTTACAGTGTAAAGACTGGTGGCAGACAGTAGATCATTTTGTATTGTGTTTAAACCTCGACCACAAGATTTCTGTGTTTGTAGTCTGTTGTTCGATCCTAAGGTTATTACATAAAAATGAACTTTTTGTTTATTAAAACTGGTAGTTTCTCTATTAAATTATATTTAAATAATCACAACATATCACCGTGCTTACAGTATAGCAGAATTGGGCTGTGTTTGTAATTGTAACCCATGGATTGTGATTGTGTTGTCATAGCGCATCGGCAAGTTCTAGCCAATAGGGCTGTGTGATAAATCAGATTTTTATCTGAATGGGTTTCCATGGCAAACAAACCCTGAAAGCTTTATTATGTTGTGCATAACAGCTCAAAACTCAAATTGCATTAGCTCTGTGCTCACTAGCGCTGCAATGATTAGTCGATATAATCGACAATGTTGATTATTTAAAATTGTCGACTATAGATTTCACTATCGACTAAACGTTTGTTTGTAACAGTACAGCATTACACAAAGGGCTGAGGACAAAAGCGCAATGGGAGATGGGTAAAAGGCTCACTCACACAGTTTATACTCAACTTTACTCAAAGTCTGTCTGCAAAAGTGCCCAAACACAACAGATTACAAATGTTCAGCTGTTTCTATTGTTTTTAGAGATGGAGCACATGGTAGATGATAATCGTTCACTAATCGACTAATCAAAAAAATTGTTATGAGATCTAGACCAGTCAACTACCAAAGTAATCATTAGTTGCAGCCCTAGTGCTCACATGACATAAAAAAAAACTGGAGGTAAAGTGAGATGAGGTAGAGTTCACAATGAATGCCCACACTAAACTACTTCTTATATTGTCGAAAAGTGCTTAAAAAAACAGCTTACATTAATTTAGAATCATATTTCTCATTTTACATCAATTTTGATGTTTCCAATAGAATTAAAACTTTTGGTCCATATTTTGCCGTCCTTAACCCTAAAGTTATACAGTACCACACCCTTTCCTGCACTGAAAGTTTCATGATCCAAAGATCTGCTGCCTCCTGATAAAACAAGGCGTTTGTGGGGCTCGTGCTTGCTTTAGTTTCTCCTATTATAAAGCTTCCCACAATGAAAAGAGTTGTGGGGAGAGAGAATCTGTTTTAATTCCTTTTTTGTTACCCTGAGTGAGTGAGTGAACAGTAGCTGAGGAATTGCGGAATTGTTCAGTTTAATTAAATGTAGATCAAGGCCATGGCAAAAAAAAAAACCCTAATACTTCTACCATTTAATCTTATTTTCTCTGTTCGTGATTCTCTGTTTGAGAAGTTCTCACTGCTTGTAGTGCATTTATTTGATATAATAAGAAAAAATGAAGGTATGTTTTGTTCGTTATACAAGCAGAAAATTTCAGTTCTGCATGCTGATCTGCTTTGTCATGAGCACCATGGTATAAACATGCCCTGATTCCCTTGTTGAGCAGCTTTGAAAGAAATGAAGGGTAACAAGGACACTGGGCCAGATTCCTGAAGCACACTAATGGAGTTACTATGACATTTATTGCATGGCAACACATTTGTTCGTTTATAAAGGAGGATTACATTAAGTGTAACTGCAGATTAATTTATCTGCATTTAGAACACTATCCTGGTATTTGCGTATTTTGAGTTGAGTAGGCCTGTTATAATAATTATGCTATTGACATTATCATACGATACACAAGCATGACTTCCTTAACAAGTGGGTGGAGGTTGTCTCTTTTCAGTGGATCCCCTCTTAATGTTGGTATACTTTTTTAATTTTATTTGTTTGTGCTTCATTTTCTATTAGAATCCAATCCATCCATGATTTAGATGTTTAGATGTCACTAATGTAGCATTTCCTTATGGAAGGATTGTAGTACAGAGTGAGCAGTGCACTGATCAGTGTCAGCTAGTCTTATTTTAATTGGTCTTGTTTTATAAGTAGATTTTATAAATGTTGTTTTTTTTTTGTTTTTTTTTTCTACGGTAGTTTTTCTTTTAAATTTGATAAACACTCATAATATACCATCATGCTTACATTACTGTATCACAGGATTTTGCAATATATTTTAATTGTAACCCTTGGATTGGGATGTGTATCTCATTGCTAAATTCTAGCCAATATAGGAGTATGTGATGAATCAGATTTGTAACAGTGTCTCAGTGATTTTCATGCCTAAAACATTCTAAGAGCTCTGTTAATATTGTAAATAATTAAATAATAACTTAAATTGCATTACCTGTTTACAGCAACAGAGGAGCTTTTTATACAGCAAACTGTGCTCACATGACTTAGGTAGAGTGAGGTACATTTTACATTCAGTTCTCAGTGAGTGAAAAATGAAGTGCTTCTTCTCATAGAATCCATGTGTATGTTTTGCACTGATGTAACATTTATTTTTGGTCATCCTAACCTTTGACAATATAATAATATTCATTATCATTAACATTTATTAACATTATTAACATATGACAGTACAGAGTGCACATGTACATGGTTTGTCGCAAAGTAGTTACTGCAGATTTCTATAAATGTGGCCCAGACTTTCTAAAGGATCAGCAGTGAGACTTTGGGTTTAATAAAGTTCGTTTTATTTCATCTTTCCTCATAGCCACACTTCTCACACTAACGATGGTGTAAATTGTAGCAGTTTTAAACAGGCCTCTTCCTTCAGGGTGGGATGATGGGCAGAACAAACTGTAGAACACCATCCTCTTCAAATCCCCCAGAAATGAAAACATGACCCCAGCCTTGAAGCCACAGCGACAGGGTGGCACCACCTCTCAGAAGCAACAAATTGCCTGTTAGCTAGTCTGTATGCGTTTGAAAGGGAGCAGAGACGTAGTCATTAGAAGTGCGATGCTGTGTCACTGAAGTGGCAGCAGAGAGGCATTAAGAGTGTAGGGGGAGGAAGGGATGGAGGGAGGGGGGAAAAAAAGAGAAGAGAGAGAGAGAGAAAGAGACGCACACTCTACTTTGGCGACATGCGTTTCAAGCAGAGCAGATTTCTATGGCAGTGGTTAAATGGGTCTTTCATATAATGCACGCCTCTCACAGTAAGGGCTTGATGCACCTAGCTGTGATATTCACGGTTAGTTCAGGAAGTCCGCATCCTAATGGAGTTGAGAATAGGCTTCACGCTGTGTACGACTGCCACGTTATTTTCCTTTGGAGATAAACTGTGTGTGCTGAGGGGCTTTAACAAGCATTCAAATCTGTTCCAGCCATTCCAGGACTGTAAGGTTGGTTAGTCTGCAGGAGGCTTGCGATGGAGTGCTTGGGGCATGTAAGCAGGAGGAGGGGGGAAAAAGAAGAAGAACAAGAAGAACAAGAGGGGGAAAAAAAACGTTGCTCTTTTAACCCCCATTCAGTCATGACCAGTCAGCAACACTTTGATCCACAATTGGAAAGAAAGATTTGTTAACCTTTTATGAAAGTTTTTTTTTTATGCCATGTAATTTCTCTTCAGACACATACTGTGCTGTTCAGAAGTTTCAAATATGTATAAATGGTCTATGTACTGTTTAAAACAGCTGCTTAAGGAAAAAAACAAATAGAATAGATACAAATTAGCTTTACATTTTCCACTGCTCTTCTGAAGAAAGGCCAGGATTTTTCTTTAAGCACCTAGTTTGTCTAATCAAGCTTTTATTGAAGTCCTGAAAGTACTGGAGCTGAACAAATGTGGTGGTTTGAGTTCCCAGAAAAGGCACCAATGAAACCTGTGGTATTCTAACTGACTTTACCTTTGAATATACAGTAACTTTACTGTTCAACAAGACCGTCTAACTACTGACCACTGACTGTATGTTGAATGTATGTTCATGCCAGTGATGAGTAAAGATGCATGAATACCAGTAATCAGGTGTTCAGGAATTTACCCAATTGTGAACTAGGCTCCAATACCACCGTGTGCCTAGTGCACATTGCTGTGCTAACGAAAAGACGACTCGAAAAGTTGCCAGTCTGGAATTATTTCACATTTAGTGATGGCAACCTAAGCAAAGCAGACTGCTAACTGTGCTTCTTTAACCCCTATTATTGGCTCAGTAATTAGCCAATCAATGCCAAGCAAACACCTTGTTTATCTTATCAATAGGGGTGTGACGAGACACTAATATCACGAGACGAGACACGATACTGGGTTCACGAGAACGAGAAGGGACAAGATTTTAAAAATAAAAAAGAAAACGTCAAAAATGAAAAATGGCTTGGAAACTAGAGTTTTATTTGACAAAATCATATAACGCAAATTTAACAGAATGTTTTCTCTAACTTATATAGTGCATAATTCTCTAGGTCTTATATAGTGCAAACAATAAATGCAAACCACAACCAGTCATATTAAGACTATGGTTTGTGTTTTTTTCTCCTAAATATCTTGTAATTTAACTAGGTATAACCATAACCAGTCATATTAAGACTATGCTTGAAGTGCAAACAGAGACAGAACATGTTTTTAAATACAGTACAGAGCTAAGGGATTAGTACAACTGCCTATGAAACAGTCACGTGTAGGATTTATTTACAGTATTTATATATGGTTTGTGTCTTGTTGGTCACTCTGTTACCTTTTATTGTTTCCACTGGAGCCAAAATGCAGCCAGACATACACCTTAAAAGCAGCAGAAGCATCTTCTATACAAATGCCTGAATCTTCCTCTTCTGCTGAGAGCTGCTCTCACTGCTCAGCCACCACAGTGTATGGCTATCTCTACTGGGTTGCCAGATCCCTCCCAAGTCCACACTTAACTGTTCTTTTCCCCGCGAGACAGATTTGAGCCTGACGAGAAATATCGTCACATTGTAATCTCACTAGATCTCGTACCACGAGATCTCATCACACTCCTACTAATCAGTCTTTTAAAAAAGTACTGGAAGTACTGGGGCTAAAAGGACTGAAATTACTGAGGCTGAAAGTACTGCAGTGTCTGGAGTTAAAAATGGAGTTAAAAATCACCAGCCAAACCTGTGGTGTTCTAACTGATGTATCTTATTTTATGTTGTATTTTATAAATATATTTTATAAATATGTTGCCGTGTGTTATGTTCTATGGTAGATCTTCTTTTAAATTTAATTTCAACAATTGTAAATTCTAATCACCATTCTTCCACTATTGCAGAATTTTGCAATATATTTGATTGTAACCCTTCTAATGGTGTTCTAACTGATTAGTTTTAGTGACCAACAACCCATTATCTATACTGACCACCGACTAAAATTTCTGTATCTCTTTTCTTGATTCCCTTTTTTTCTGCACAGTTCTGTATTAAAGCTGCACTTCGTTACCCAGGTTACCAGATTAAATTGACTTTTTGTTCATAAATCCATCTCAAATGTGTGAAAAATCTGTTAAATTCCAATCTGAACTGCTCCTGGCCAGGCACCTATACACTCTGTGGCCAGCAAACCTAACCTCTTTGAACTCCTTGTTTAAACTCTTCTGAACAGCCGAACAGCTGGCTGTTTCTTCCCACTGGTATAATCTTAAAAACCAGCTCAGCCAGTTTAAACTGCTTTGCATGTAATTACCATGTAATCAGAAATCCTTAGGGTGTGATAAAAGTCACAGAGCTTAAGCAGTAATGAGTATGATCAGCTCAGAATTTGGTTGTTCAGATTGGATTTTTTTTTTGTTGTTTTTTGTTGTGACCCCTCCTCCTTTCCTAAAGCATGCAGTAGCAATCAGTGTTAGTGCCAATAAACTCTGCAAAAGCAATAGTGCATTTGACCTTTCTGCCTTCATCTCTCTCTGATAATGAAGATCTGAGAGCTGTTCAAAGCAAATCATCTTCATGACTGTGGCTTCTGCTGCTACTTAGACTGAATCTCTAATGGCTCTCTGCATAATACACTACATGGATCATGGAAATGGTGATAAGGCTGTACAGTTTGTCTAGTTTCGCCCTGCAATGCTTCACCCACACGTAGACAGCCTGTCTGATATTGATTGATAAGGTTTTATAGTTTGATGAGAAACTTACTGGTTGCAAGCAGTAACTGATGGATTGTTTCAGAGCAACAGATTTGTGCAGTTCACAGCATTAAATCTGTAAGTTTTCCCTGAAGAGTTTAAAAGCTGTTAAGGGAGATGCTATTAATGGAGATTGCTGGCACAATTTGCTTTTGTGTACAACCTCAAAACTTATATTCTGCCATTTCACATTGGATGTTGGGAATATTACATCATTACGTGACATTTCTAATCAAACATTTTTTAAATGTTTTTAACAATGAAGACAGTAACTAATACTGTATTAGTACTACGACTACATTTTTCCATCGCATTTTAGGTAGCAGCAATATAAAATAACAGTATTGGATTAATAATTAATAAAGGTTTTCTCATTTGTAATACAAATTGGCAAAACAACTAAACACTTTGCTTTCTCTAATTGTCTTCTGTTTTTTTTTTGTTGGTGTTTTTTTTTGTTGGTGTTTTTCTTTCGTCATTGCATCATTTGTATTAGTGACTTTTATTTTGACATTGTCCCACTCTAGAGCTGGGTATCGTTTTAAGCTTTTTAAAACCATATATTTTTTTGTACCTTTTTCTAAATTGTAACTAAATAAATACACAAAACTGTAATTATTCTCACACAGCGTATTTTATTTTATTTATTTAACAGCCAACATGAGTCATCTCATTCTTATACTGTTTTTATGAGAGACTCCTATTTTTGGATCTTGTTTGAACAAACACTGAGCATGAAAGACCAAAAATCATTGCTTGTGCTTAAACTACATTTATTTTTTTTGCACAAATTGCTTTATGCATTTAGTTTTGGAGTTATTGTTAAAATATAAGCATTACATAAGCTTAGCATAAAGACTGAATACATTTATACTGTAATGTAACAGCAGCAGTAAAACTTTGCTAGTTGACCCACCGTTCAATTTGCCTGTTAGCTAGTCTGTATGCGTTTGAAAGGGAGCAGAAACGTAGTTCCTAGTAAACACAAGAAACACGCATTAATGTCACAATTAATTTGGCCACTGGTTGTAGAGGACTAAGTCAATCAGTTGTTGTGCCACAGTTTCATGACTAAATAGCAGGGAGCCATTTGGAATTCAGCTGTGGTTTTTCGTTCATGTCATTCTGTTATTGATTTGTGTGTGTGCACACGCCGGCCCCTTAGGCTGCAGATGTGTTCACACTTAAGATTGATGCAGATTACGTGTATTGTTGACTGGGACTCATCAAGTCTGAGCAAAAACTGGAAAATGGTGTGATTCTTCTTTCAGCTCACAATAAAGAAGAAGAAGAAGAAAAATGGCTGTGGAGCTTTGTGCATATTGAGTTCACGGTCTGTTTTGTGCAATCAATCTAATGTGGTGAAGGCATCGGACTAATTTGCTTATGATCTGAGTGGCCTAATTACGAGAGCCATTTATGCTTTCCACACCGCTGAAGCGGCCCAGTGCCGTAATTTCACATTTTTTAAATCAAAAACGAGCTCAACTGCCTCTGACCGAGCATGGCCGGCCTCCGCTGGTGATTTATAGTGTTCACCGACTGAAACTCTGGACCTTTATTATGTTTCCGTGGGCCAGTATCGGTGTTCCTGAGAGGAGACTGCACCTATCCATTTACCATTTAGCAATTTTGAGAGAGATGCTGGGAGCTGGGCTTATTGAATGAGTGAACGGAAGAACGTTCTCACAGCCCGGATGCCTAAAACAAAGCGGAGCGGCTGGTGTTTGATTGGTGATGAACAGAAAGTGTGTAAACCATGCTAGCTCCAACCATTTTTTTTTTTTTTTCTTCAAATCTCCCTTTCAGACACTTTGTTATAAAGCAGCACTGAACATTTATTCAATGGCAGCCCCAGCCTCTGCTATCCCACACAGACGAATGGAAAGCTTCCTGTCGTACCCTTATGGCTTCTGAAAGCGCTACTGCACAAACAGCAGATCCGCCTAATCTTTACTGTGGAAAAAGGTCACTGAAACATAAGCACTGGAACTTGCACACTATATAGCTCAGCAATATGGGCTAATATCATCATGTCCCTGTATATCTTTGTTTAATCTAATATTTCTCAATCGAGTTATATTCAATTGCCTGTGTGCACTTCTGAATGCTGAGTCTGACATTATGCTAAATAGTATTTTGAACTCAAAATACATAAATCACAAGCCTGACTGCAGAGAATTTTTTTATCAACCCAGTCTTCTTCCTCTTTTTCTGAGACATTTTCCTCAAACTCGCTGTCTTTTTTTTTTTTTTTGCCTCCCTTGGCTCAGTGGGGAGTAAATTTCCCATAACCTTCATATTCAGCACTGAAAAACCCAGTAACTAACTGTCCTGCTGGTTTGTGCTCTTGTGAGAAAAAGGCTAGATTTTGCTCCCTCTTCTTCTAGAAGATGCACAGCGACTCCAAGTGTACTTAAGTAACTAGAGGTATGTTGGTGTGTTTGATGGAGATGGGCAGTATATTATGGATTTTATCAATGTTTAAACACACTGATTTTTATTTTTACACATCTGATTACAGTGGGTGTCATAAGTCCTGTTTAGTCTTGATTAGATGAAGTGCAACACATTTAGAATTAATCAGTGAGTTTAAATAACCAATGCATTTTATGTGAATTTGAAAATATATTAATAATTATTGTGTATCTTATAGGGGTGTCACGATCTCGATATTTTTTTTGGGCGCGCAGGTTTTGTATCTGTATCTAACGGAGGGGTGGGTGCGCGCAGGTGAGAGCGTGTGAACTCGCTGAAATGCGTGTGTCAGTGTGACTTGAGAACACTGACTATAGATCACAGTGAGGTGGATTAAAAATCTTAAACTTATAATTGACTACACCTGTTGCTTTCCATTGAATTAAAAAAACATCTTTCTCTCAGATAAAGTAAACACAAGCGTGTTTCTGACTAAAATAAAAGCTTTTCAGGAGAGATATAAGTTATGTGTAAATATTTATAAGACAATACCTGACAAAATCTGTTTTAATGACGTTAATAAACATCACTGTGACAGCGCTAGTCACAGTTTCACCACATCACTTATCTAACCAGCCTGTACTGATTTCTGCCCCCCAATAATGCTTTCAATAACCTCTAATAGCCTTTAATAGTCTTCAGTAGCCTTTAAAAGACTTACCTGGCGGCCGTGGTGTGTCCACTAAACTCCGTAGTTATAAACATCCTGAGGTTAGCAGCGCGCTAACTGACCTGTTTATAATGTAATCCGAGCAGTGCCTCCGTGTCGGCTGTTCTAACCTGCTGCTGTTAGCTGCTTGGGCTGAAAGATGAACTGTAGTGAGCTGTATTATCCGGTTAGTGGGGTTAAAACCTTTATTTCTTTACAGAAACAGTAAAAACGGACTGGCTGAGCTCTGTAGCCCGTGGCTGGGCTGTACTGAAGTAGTGACTGAGTGAAGAGAGCGGGGCTTGTGCTGCTGCAGCTCCGACTAGTGGTTGGATGAAGAACTGCAGCTTCATGTAATGAGCAGTTTCACCAGCCATCCACACACAGCTCTGATAAACTGCTTGTTTTAATAGTGCACACTGTTGCTACCAAAAAAAGTCACTAGATGGCATTACCATATATATCTTAATAAATAATAATAATAATATTTATAATATTTATAATAATAATAATAATAATAATAATAAATATATTATTTAAATTTTATGAGGCATAAAATAATAACAAGAAAAAAAAACAAGAAAATCGAGAATCGAATCGAATCGTGACCCTCAAATCGAAAATGAAATCGAATCGAGGATTTAGAGAATCGTGACACCCCTAGTATCTTAATACAATATTTTTACTGTATCACCCAGCCTGTATTATATGATTTATAAACTTTTTCTTTATCAGTTTTGTCTTTGTTGTTCTTAAAAAAAAAAAAAAAAAAAGCAAACCCTAGCTCTGTAGAAACAAATTCAGTGTCTGTATTATTGCATGTTTTATGCAGCTGTTAAGGTTCTTGTGTGAAGCAGGCAGATTAACTGATACAACTCCTTCACCATCGTTAATTAGTTTGGGAGGAGCACTGGATGATGTATGGGTTTAGAGGCAGGAAGGAGTCACAGATGGTTGGATGTCAGCTGGAGGGAGGGGGGTTATTATTGATTGTTTGATTTTGCATATTGTGAATATACACAGACCCTTAATCCTTACCTATAGCACAATTGAACCTGTTTATAAAGGTATAAAAAAAATTAAGCAGGACATGTATGTTTCATTATTTATGTATTATATGTTTATTTTTACCTGTGTGTTGTCCCTTTTTTTTTACATAATTTTCTGCCATTAATAGTGTAACATAATATTAATATAGTTCCACAATTTCAAAGTTCAGTCAGCCTTTAATTATTAGGCATATAAAAATATTCTAGGAATACTCTATTTTATGGTAAATAGTCTTGTCCATATATTGTAGGAAATGTCCATGTATCTGTCATGACAATGTCCTGTCTATCTGTCTGTTGGTCTGTTCTATCTGTCTATCTGCTGTCTGTCATTCATTTATTCATCCTGTTGGTCCTTCTGTTGGTCCGACTGTCTGTTGGTCATTCTGTCTGTCTGTTTGTCTGTTGTTCAGTTTGTTTGTCATTCTGTCTTTCATTCTGTCTTTCTGTCTGTCTGTGTCTACTTCCAGAATGCATAATTTAATAGCATACATCTTGGTATTAAAATAAAAAGATTGAGGTACCTACATCCGGACAAAACCCACCACTATACAAACACACCTGCACACACACACACACACACAGAGGTGACTTTCTAACCATTTGTGGCCATAATCTCCTTTAAGCACTATTTTCCTGAAGTGATGCAGTTGTATCTGTTTGATTGCCTGCCCTGTTCCCTTATTTCAAGCCGTTTTCAGGTTGGTGTGGTGTGATTTTAATCAGCTTTGCAGCGCTAAAACAAATTGATTTGGCACAGCATGCGAGTGTGGCTGCGTTTCTAAAACGAGGCGTCATTATATTCAGCCATGCTTCTGTTTTTGGTGCTGTCCCTCTCCTCCCCCCACCATATGCATGAGCTCTGTGGACCATCACAGCCATCGGAGCTGTTGGAGACAGAGCCGTGTAGCTGCAGGCTGATCAGCCCAGCAGAATAAATGCTGGCAGAGATGACTGACTGTACGCAGCGTGCTGTTTGCACGTGTTTTAATGTGTACACAGATTTTAACTGCTGGTTGGTAAACAAGTCCTTATTTAAAGCTAGGGTGCCTCCACCTACAATGTCTATCAGCTATGGTGACACCTTTCTGTTTGCATTAATGCAGAATATTTAATACTGAGTAGATTAAGTAATTTAAAAGTCCCATAAAGCATGTGTAAATATCAGGTACCGTATTATTGATTGGGCTTTTTTTTGTAAATAACCACTCATTTGATTGTGAATGATCACATATCTTATCTGCCGTATTTCAGCTGTTCAAATCCACCTTTAAGGCAACCAATTTTCTGTAACAATGGCTTAAGAGCTACATTGAAAACAGTTTGACTACTAAGATTTGTGCTCACTTTTGCACACTTAAAACGCTCTCAGTAATCTAGCTCCTCTCACCCTGTCTGACCTTTTTTTCAACTACACATACCTATGCACACTTACAGACCCTCTTCAACTAAACTGCTCACCAATCCCCAATTCCTTATTTCAGTTTTTATAGCTGTGGTGACCAAGCCTCATTCTGAGCTGCTCTATGCCTCTGGAACGCTCTCTCTCTCATCACACATTCAACAATCACACACTCTTTCCCTGTTCAAATCTAACCTTAACACCTCTATTTTCTCTTACATACACCCTTTATTTTGTCTTCAATCTGTATATGAACCTATCTATTATTTCACTCTGTGGTTTTATTCTTGTGTTTCTGTTGTCTGACTGCCATTCTAATTTCAAGCAGTTAGCACCTGTGGGTCTTTGAAAAGCACAATACAAATGTTTCCTCTCATTCTTCATTTTCCATTTGCTCTTCTAGCTCTTCTTTTCTCTTCTTCTTCTTGCTCATCTTTGTTCTTTCTCTTTTCCTTGCTCTTCTTATTGTTGTTGCCCTTATTTTTGCACTTCCTTTTGCTCTTCTTCTTGCTCTTCTTGTTGCTGTTCTGTTTGCTCCTCTTCTTGTTCGTGCTCTTCTTTAGATTCTTCTTGCTCTTCTTCTAGTTGTTGACCTTATTTTTGCACTTCCTCTTGCTATTCTTCTTGTTCATCTTGTTGCTGTTCTTTTTGCTCCTCTGCTCTTCTTGTTCTTGCTATTCTTTATATTCTTCTTGCTCATCTTGTTGATGTTCTTTTTAATCATCTTCTTGCTCTTCTGTTTGTTGTTGCTCTTCTTGCTGCTCTTCTTGCGGCTCTTGTTATTGCTCTCGTTGCTCTTGTTCTTGCTGGTGTTCTTTTTGCTCTTCTTCTTGTTACTTTTCTTGTTGTTGCTCTTCTTGCTGGTGCTCTTTTTGCTCTTCTTCTGGTTACTGTTCTTGTTGCTTTTCTTGCTGGTGCTCTTTTTGCTTTTCCTTTCATTTTCTTGATTTTGTTCTTCTTGCTGGTGCTCTTTTTTGCTCTTCTTTTTCATTTTCTTGATTTTGCTCTTCTTCTTGCTGGTGCTCTTTTTGCTCTTCTCCTGGTTACTGTTCTTGTTGTTGCTCTTCTTGCTGGTGCTCTTTTTTATCTTCTGGTTGCTTTTCTTCTCGCTGGTGCTCTTTTTGCTTTCCTTCTTGCTGGTACTCTTTTTGCTATTCTTGTTGCTTTTCTTGTTGTTGCTGTTCTTGCTGGTGCTCTTTTTGCTCTTCTTCTGGTTACTTTTCTTGTTGTTGCTCTTCTTGCTGGTGCTCTTTTTGCTATTCTTGTTGCTTTTCTTGTTCTTGCTGGTGCTCTTTTTGCTTTCCTTCTTGCTGGTGCTCTCTTTGCTCTTCTGGTTGCTTTTCTTCTTGCTCTTCTTTATGCTGTTGTTGCTCCTCTTTTTCCACTTCTTCTTGTTGATCTTCTTCTCCCTTCTTCCTCTCCTTCACATGTATCTTCTTTTCATCTTCCTATCCTTCTTTTTCTTCTCCTTCTCCTTTCCCTCCTCCATCTCCATGTCTTAGTTTGACCCCTTTTTCTTTACATATTCTCCTTCTCTTCCTTTTTCTCCTCTTCTTCCTCCATCTTCTTCTGTTTTGTCTTTCTCTTCCTCCTTATATTATTTTTTTACTTTTCAGTTAGTAAAAAAATGTTTTAAAATCACGCTAACTGGATCAGCTGTTGTTCATTCATACTTTTTGTGTGCAATGTGATTTTTTTTTTGTTTTGTCATTTAACTATTTATATTTTTAATCTGTCGTTAATTTAAAGATAAATACATCAGAAACCATTGTACTTTCAACACCAACAAATTCTGCTCTGTGCTCTCTCTCTGACACACTCTCTCGCACTCTCACACACTCTACATATTAATTTCAGAATATATTCATCACTTTGTGTAATGTGTCCCGGTGGTGCTTAAATAACCCAGTATTATTTTGACAGATTTACACTTTTCATCACCAAAACCTCTCGCCTCCTCTCCTCTCTGTCAGAACCGAGCTTTAAAAGTTGCAGTGAATAGCTGCACTCTCCCAGCACTCTTTGATTATGCATCATCAGTGGAGGACAAGCCGTAATTTGTCTTTCAGAGGTCCAGTAAGAGCAGTGCGCTTAAGGATGCAGTCGTGCTATTTGCATCCGGTCAGGAGGGAGGCTGATCTGGAGTCCTCGTTGAGAGGTCAGAGATCGGTTGAAGTCAGCAATCAGTTTGAGATTTGTCGGGTCGTATATTTAAGAGGACAATTTTCCCAAAGAAAACCTCTGAAATCTCTCTTCAGAAAGGACCTGGCTGAGACAGGATGCACGTCTTGTGAGTGAGGGAATATTGTGACCTGTTGAAGGCAGGAGAACAGAGCAGGGAGATGTTTGCTGTGAGTCTGTCTGCTGATTGATGCCGGGATGGATTCTGCTCAGACATTAATCATTGCTTGTCAGTTACTGAGTGGAACAGGATCCTGAGTAAAGTGGCACTTGAGCTTGTGCATTACACACTCAGCGGAGGAAAGAACTGTTTCATGAACTGATAAAAAAAAGGACTGTTCAAAACTAACAGCACTGTATGTGTGTGTGTTTGTGTGTGTTTTGTGTCTACAGTGGCATAGGCAGGAACTGGCCGTGGGCGTCTGGAGGCAGCAGTATTTTGGCGGAGTACGGCACGCTGCATTTGGAGTTCATGCACCTGAGCAGACTGTCTGGGAAGCCGGTGTTTGCTGAGAAGGTGAGTTCGGAGTATTTTAATACAAGTATGACATTTGCTTTAATAGCTATACTTTTCACAGTTCACCTTATTTTCCTCAGTATTCCCTAAAAAATCCATATTTAGTGTCCAGAATTGGCTCTTTTGATTGGATTGCATTGGAGCTACAAGCTAATGCAGCATACAAGTAATGAAAGCATATTTCACACTGAATAAATAAATGTTTTTATAATATTATAAGATATAAACATAAATGGAACTACTGACGGTTCTTTGACTTCAGTATGGCTGCGACTGTTTTTAGCTGTGCAATGTTTTTTTTTTTTTTTTTTTTTTTTTTTGAATATTTTAATAGTGAGCCATAAAGAGTTTGAAACACATAAGCAACTATACATGATTTTAAGAGTATGTGTTGATGTGTTTAGGATGCAATTTGCCATGTTGGGTAGGGGGGGGGGTGATTAGGGCTGGGAGGTTAATCAAATTATCATATTTTATAGACTAAAAGGCGCACTGCATTATAAGTCACACTATCAATAAACGTTTACGTATATTTTCATACATAAGGCTGACCAGATTATAAAGCGCATTTTAAGCAACAATAGTAAGGAACAAGGGTGTTGCCATGTTTCCCTGCTAGCACCTAAGTAAATAAAACTGTAATTCCTGTAAAAAAAAAAAAACGTTTTCTTTCAAAGTCAAAGAGCGCTGGATGTTAATCTACACAGATTTCTCTCCTGAAAACTGTTTATTTGGTTGAGTAAAGAGCTTCCGTTTCTTCACAGTAAGCTTAAAATTCCTTTTTTTTTTTCAACAGCATGGTTAGCAGCAGCGCTAGCCGCAGTTACCAGTGCTTAGTGCTAGTATATTTTGCCCTATATGCCATTCTGGTAACCGGAATATTATTGGTTCGTCCTACGAAGCTTGTTTTAACATGGTAAACATGCAGACTACAGTTGTGATCCAATAGCAAAAGAGCTGCAGTTAGCAGCTATTGCTAATACTGCTTCAGTCTGTGTGCTGGAGAAACTTTACTGATATCCTGTATAAAGCTGCACTTCAGCAGAGCAGTTTTACTGCTCCTTACAACCTGACTGTAAAATTCATACATAATGCACACTCATTTTTAAGGCGCATTTTGGGGAAAATTAAAGTATTTTAAGTGCGCCTTATAGTGAATATATAAATATACCAATTTTCTCTAAAAGCTACGATGTGAATCTCACAGTTTCTGCAATGGTTCAGGGTCACAGTTCTTTAGATAAACCTTCACACTGCTGCTCTTTTTTTTTTTTTTTGCTGACGTTTTCCCCAATGTCCAGAACACAGTTCAGAGTGTGTTCCAGGACCAGGCATGACCTGCTGCAGTGCGGACGCTGATAGATGATACCATTACAAACCCTGAATGAGGCTGTACTTAACTGTGAAAGTGACCCGGAGTCCGTAGATTGATGAGTGTAATCTCAACCAGAAAGCATCTCTTGCATTTCAAGCAAGTTCTGAGTTTACTGCATCTTTCAGTGGAGCTGAAGCACTGAGCCGTGCTGTCTGTTTCACTACAGTCCTCCTGTTCTTTCTTTTTTAACTACAGGTCATGAATATCAGAAAGGTGCTGAATCGTCTGGATAAGCCACAAGGACTGTACCCCAACTATCTGAACCCCAACAGTGGACAATGGGGGCAACGTAAGTCACTTTAAACCTTTCTAAACTCATGAAAGTGTACAAGTTAATGGTTCTTAACTTCAATCTTTAATGTCCTTTTTACATTAAAAATAAAAACTATAAATGGGTTTCCAGTAGCTTTACTTCAAAGAGCTCTTTTGGTTTGTAGCTACTTTAACATGTCTTCTAGGAATGTACTTGGCTGATAATTATGTCATCATCTTTGCGGTGAATAATAATAGAAACCTACCTGCATTTGTCTTAGAACAATTTCAACGATGTAAACAACACTATTAAATGTGCTGCCAGCTATTCTTTAGACTGGGGAGATGCATTAGTTTTTGTCTTTTTTTTTTCCTTTTTATGACTTAGCTTTGTAAAAGTTCATGAACAGATGATTAGGTAACCACAGTTCCATATGGTACACACTACACATCATTTTGAGTCATCAGGTTGTTGTTGTGCTGTTTACACTACACAGCTGCTTGTGCTTTGATCGAGAGTCTTTCAGTTGTTGTGGCTTTCATACTAGAGCAGACACTGGGTCCAGAGTTACATGATTTTTCCTCACTGGAATATCGCTGACTCATCTGGCTGCTCTTTAAAAACATTTAGTAGTGAGAATGAGAACAAAACATGGGTGAGTTCTAGTGATGCCATGCAAGAAGATCTCTTGACTCACAGTTGGCGACTGGTCCAGATGTTAAACATGCTAGATATTTGTTAGGCTCTTTCTTATGGCTCGGCGAGCATTTTTTTTTTTTTTTTTTTAGCAGTTCACACATCACAAATTGGTGAGCGCTGAGTGATCACAGATTTACCTTTTAATAAGAGGTTGACCTAAAAAAAAATGAGCTAAAACGGTGTAGCATTAACTAGGCATTAATTTACTTCTCTGTAGAAAAGCTAATAATCTACAACTCAGTACAAATCAGTCCATTGTTAGGTGCGTAAGAGATACTTTTTTTTTCTCTGTGGACAGTGTGTTAGTGTATAAGTGAAATATGGTTCCATATTGTAGCTAACCTTATTAAAAATAATATTAGGATTATTCAGTGAATCGATTTGGCTGATCTTTCAAATTGATATTTGATGTGATTGTTTGTTTTGAAATGTTTAGGTGACAATGAAATACTAACCTACCTGCCTTTAAATAATCTTACTGCATTTATAACCTATTGAAATAAGTAGTACTTTTCTCATCCAGGCCTGCTGAATTTATTCTTTTCTGTTTTTTTCTACACTGTGAGTTACTGGAATTTTATTTTTATTTTTATTTATTTATTTATTTATTAATTACGTTTCAGCTGTACTTTGGTTGGAAACTGCGATTCACTCATCAACTGCTGAAACCATAAAAACTGTTCCCTTCTGTGCCGTAGTGGACAGTAAATAACATTTTCTCATTTTAGTTGTGTTTTTATACAGCCTGCTGATTTATTATGCTGTAATTCCCTCATCTCCGGCTCGGGGTAAAATCCATGCAGCGTATACAGGTCATTCGCGAAAACTGATTTGTTGA